>NW_026695243.1:4222500-5667500 GCF_021218885.2 Marmota monax
CATTTTTAATTGTGGCAAAACAGCATAAAGCTTATCATACTGTTTTAAGTGTGCCATAGTGTTAAGTATTTCACATTGATGTGCAACAGATCTCTAGAACTTTTTCATCTTGCAAAACAAATTCTATACGATTACCTTACCCCCTGGTTCCCACCATTCTATCTTCTATTTTTTTCAGTTTTCCTTTCCCCCTTTGTGTCTTTCTTTTTCTTTATCTCTCCTTTTTCTTCCTCTCTCTCTTTCTAATCTTTCTTTCGCTGCTAAACAACCCAGTGGCCCCATGCACCCTTGGCAGCCCTCTGCAGCCGCTGCTGGGCTGGGCCAAGAGGCCTGTCAGCAAGGTTGTTAGAGGGCTGGTGAGTCATCATCCTTCCCGGTGTGTCAGGGCCAGTGGGCGGCCCCTGGAAGCCTCTCCTGGCTTTTCGCTGGTAGGCAAACATGTCCTGCAAGAAATCTTTGCCAGGAGGAGTTAATTAGAGAGGCCCTAATTCTGGTAAAGTCAGAGGGTCGGGCAGGAAGCCCCTCTCTCTTTTGGACCTTCCCCAACCCTAAGGCTCCCCTTCTAGACACTACAAGACAGCCCTGCTGCTGCTGATGGTGATGATAACTTGGACGAATACAAAACTTGACAGTTTACAAAGCATTTCCATAGACATGATCTCATTTCTGTTCTCATAACCATCCTGGGAGGTAGGTCTTATTATTCCCATTTCACAGGTGAGGAAACTGAGCTTCAGAAAAGTGAAAGGGATTTGCCTGTAGCCATAAAACTGCTAAGCTGCAGAGTTAGCAAGGTGGGGACTCAGATTTCTATCAAAAAAGCAGGGGGGAGAAAAAGGCAGCTAGATCCAAGTTTAAAAAATGAAAAACAATTGCTCCCTCCTCTGTGTCCCGGTAGCACCTTTTCTAGACCGGGTACATGGAGGCCCCACCTTGTGGGGTTTGGTAGGGGAGCCATAGTGAGCAAACGCAAAGGAGCTGCTATCTAGGCAGCAAAGGGACTTTTTAATCCAACAGTGTTGCTACCCAGATGTCTCTGGGTTCTCTGGAGTTTTGGCTCTGCATACAGAGAATGTGGTGAGAACAGGAGACTTCTAAGTGTGGCTGGAGCTGCAGTATTTCCTCCTTTTCTGGATAGAGCTTCTGGTTCATGGGATAGTCCATATTCTTGGAGGATGTTGTTTCAAACTCTTTACAATATATATTGGTGTGGAAATGCTTTTTTAAGATCATGGGTACTTGTTGTAGATTATTCACATTCACCCATATCCAGCTGTGTTCTGTTTCTCAGTACCTGAAGGCACATACTCCTCTGTCCTCTACAAGTGTGGTCATATGACTTTTTGGCTGATAAGTATGATTAGAAGTGGTATTTGTCACTGTGGGCTGGAGCATTGAATTGCTGGTGTTCAACTCATTAGTTCTGTCTTCTCCAACTTCATGGACCAAGAAGACCATAGATTCCAGGATGTTCAAGTTTTATTGCACCAGGTCTCAGGGAGACCACTGTGAACATAAGGAAGTACATCTTTCTATATTAAGCCACTCTGATTTGGGCTGTTTTTATTGTGGCTTAATCTAGCCTATTATGACTGATACAGTCATGAACACAACACACTGAATGCTTAGTAAGTTTTTAAATGTAACTTTCACCTTTTGGAATGAGGTCTAATTTTTTTTTTTTGTAAAGACAAGAAAAAAAAAACCCTTATAACTGTATAATCTACTGGAAAATAAAAGTTTAATATACATCATCTTTACATCTCTTATTACACATACCTTAAAATGTTTTAAGAGCTTCATTGATATACAATAAACTCTACATATTTCAACTACACAATTTGATATGTTGGTATATGTGAAACTATTGCTATGATCATGATTATGAATCTATACATTACCCACAAAACTTTCCTGTGTCCCTTTGAAATCTCTCCCTCCTATCCCTTCCCACACCCCTCATGTAGTCACCAGGCCACCACTGATTTGCTTTAGTCATCGTATCTTAGTTTGCCTTTTGTAAGATTTTATATAAATGGAACTTTATAGTGTGTAACTCTTTTTTGCTGGCTTCCTCTCATTCAGTTTAATTCTTTTAAAGCCATCCAGATTGTTGCATGTGAATACAACTCATTCTTTTTATATTGCTCAGTAGTATTCCATTGTATGGGTTTACCACAGTTTCTTAATACATTCCTCTATTGATGGACTTCAGCTATTTCCAGGTTTGGCCTATGAGAAGAAAGTTACTGTGAATATTGTGTACCAGACTTTGTAGATGCATTGTCTTCATTTCTTTTTGGATGTCTAGGAAAGGAATGACTGGATTACATGGTAGGTGCATATGTTTTACTGTTTTCCAATGTGGTTCTCATCAGAGATATATAGTGCAGGGTTCTAGTTTCTCCACATCTTGATTCTTGTCAACACTTGGTGTGGTTAGACTTCCTTTTTGTGTTTTGTTTTGTTTTTTGGTGGTACTGAGGATTGAACCCAGAGCTCCGTGCATGCTAGGCAAGCACTCTACCACTGAGCTATATCTCTGCCAAGGTTTTCTGTCTTATTTAACCATTTTAATAGATATTGCTCATTGTGGTTTTAGAAATCATGATAAAATACACAAAACATAAAATTGACTGCTTTAACCATCTTAAAGTGCAGTTCATCAACATTTATTATATTCATGATATTGTGCAACCATTACCACTATAATTCCAGAATACTCTTATTACCTCAGAATGAAACCACATTCTTATTAAGAAGTCACTCCCCATTCCCTTCTCACCCAGCCTTTGACGTCTGCTATTCTTTCTGTCTCTGGATTTGCCTGTTCTGGATATTTCATAATGGAATGTGGAATAAATGGAATCACACAATATATGGACCAGCTTCTTTCATTTAGCATGATATTTTCAAGATTCTTCTATGTTTTACCATTATCTGAACTTCATCCCTTTTTGTGTCTGGATAATATTCCATTGTATGTATATACCACATTTCATTTATCCATCCATCAGTTGATGGATACTTGGGTTCTTTCTCCTTTCTTGGCTATTTTGAATAGTTCTGCTATGAGTGTTTGTGTATAGGTTTTTGTTTGAATGACTGTTTTCAGTTTGGGGTATATTCCTAGGAGTAGAATTGTTGGAACATATTGTAATTTTATGGTTAATTTTTCTTTTTTTAGTCCTGGGGATCAAACCTAGGGCTCCACACATACTAGGAAAACTTTCTATCACTGAGCTACATTTCCATGCCTTTTTAAGATTTTATTTTGAGACAGGTCTCATTAAGTTGTCCAGGTTGGCCTCAAACTTGGGATCCTTCTGCTTCAGCCTCCTGGATATGGCTAACTTTTTGGAGAGCCATCAAACCCTTTTCCAGAATAGCTGCATCCTTTTTACATTCTTCTCAGTAAGGTACAAGGGTCCAATTTCTTTGTATCCTTACTAGCACTTTTGGTTTTCACATATTTAATTTTTAGTTATAAGTGGACACAATATCTTTATTTTATTTTTTTATGTGGTGCTGAGGATTTAACCCAGTCCCTTATGCATGCTAGGTGAGTGCTTTGCCTCTAAGCCACAACTCCAGCATTTTTATTTTCCATTTTTTTGGGTAATATACATCCTGATGGATGTGAAGCGGTAACTCATTGTGTTGCTTTTGTTTTGAAAGATTATTTCACTGTGTGTAGACTTCTAGGTTGGCGATGTTTTTCTCCCCACCTTAAAGATTTTGCTCTACTGTCTTCCGGCTTCCAATGTTTTCTGACAACAAATCTGCAGACACCTTTTTTCCCCTGTGTGTGTGTGTGTGTGTGTGTGTGTGTGTGTATATATATATATATATATATATATATATACTTGCTTCTTAGATGTTCTCTTCATTTTTTGTTTTGAGCAATTTAATTATAATGGGCCTTGGTGTAGTTTTATTCATATTTCTTCTCTTTGGGATTCTTTGAGCTTCTTGAATCTTTGCAGTAATATTTTTCAATGTATTGGGATTTTATTATTAAATTAATTTTAGCTGATACCTAGATATTGTGTGTATTAATGGGAGTACTGCCTATTTTAATAAAGTTGGGAATTTTGTGGGTCAGTACTGGGGATTGAATTCAAGGGCACCCAACCACTGAACCACATCCCCCTCCCTATTTTGTACTTTATTTAGAGACAGGGTCTCAATGAGTTGCTTAGTTCCTTGCTTTTGCTGAGGCTGGCTTTGAACTCTTGATCTTCCTGCCTCAGCCTCACAAGCTGCTGGAATTACAGGTATGTGCCATGTACCCCGTGGGAAATTTTTGACCATTAGTTTTTAAACAGATTTGTTGAGATATAATTTACTGATTTAAAGTGCATAATTGAATGTATATTATTATGTGTGTGGATGAGGTGTGTGAATCACCAATTTTAAGAGCAATTTTATTATCCCAAAAAGAAACTGTTCTTTTTTGGCCATCACCTCCCATCCCTCCCCCTCCTTCTCTCCCTACTCCTCCCACTCTACAGGCAATTACTAATCTACTTTCTGCCTTTGTAGATTTGCCTATTTTAGATATTTCAAACAAAGATATCATACAATTTGCAGTCACTGGCTATTATTCCTTAAGAAATAACAGATTAAGAAATAACAGATCCTTTTTAAATAATAAAAATCCTACAGACTCCTCAATATTGACTTAAGTATGTTTGGGTATAAAGGTAATTACGTATGTACAGATAGAAAATTAGATACAATCTCCTTAAAACAGTAAAAAACAGATTTATGAGTTAAATACAATGTAACAAAAAGAAATCTAAACCAATGCAAATTAATGTGATAGATCCTGAGTCCTGACCCTACATGCTGATTTGCAGTGTTGCTGTGGGCTGACCCATTAAGGGGCAGGTTCTTCTGATTTCTCATACCTCTGATAGCACATGCATTGATGACTCAGTTCTACCACAACCTTGCTCTGTGTACTGAGAAATCCTGCTTCCTACTCTTTCAGTTAATGTGACCATATCACATCTTGAGGTTACATCTCCCTCCCTTTTCTCATCATCTGTTATGATTCAAGTACCTGCTGCTCCTCTCCAATTCCATCATAAACCATATGCATGGGATGGTTTATTTGATACGTCAAATTGACTGTGCTATGGAGTATCCACATAGTCAGATAAATATTATGCTGCATGTTTCTCTAAGGGTGGTTTGGGGTGAGATTAACATTTAAATCAGTAGACTGGGTAAAGCACATTTTCTCCCTACTGTGGGTGAGCTTCATCTGGTCAGTTGAAGCAAGAGAATTCTGCCTCACTGCCTTCTAACTGGGACATTGGATCTTTTTCCTGGGTCTCCAGCCTGTAGGTATTTGGACTAGAACTACACACCAGCTCTCTTTGTTCTTAGGCCTTTGGACTTGGACTAGAACTTTCCTAGGTTCCTAGATTGCTGATTCACACTACGGACCTTGGTGCTTGCTGGCCTCAATAATTGTGTGAGCCAATTCCTTATATTAAATATCTTACTTATGTAATAAATATACAATAAATGTATACACACAGAGAAGCATGTAGTGATGTCATGTAGTGATAGTTCTGAAGTTAATTTCTTAGCATATGACCCATGAAATATGCAAGATATATTTATACTAAAAATGTATCCACTATATATCTAAAATCCAAGTGTATAGGCAGTCCTGTATTTTACCTGGTAGCCCTACATATAGATCATATAGGATATAATTTTATTATCTGTTCAGATTATTATCAAGATAGAAAAATTAAAATTCTCCCTGGAATTTGAGGATGGACCTACAGATGGATTCCAAGAGAGAACCTGCCATTGTGTTTACAGGAGCGACTCTTACAGATCCCTTTCTCTAGCTCCATTTATTCCCTGTGATCTTTTCTGGTTCAAGGTTTGAATGTACTCTATGCACAGGTGCCTTCTAAAACTATCTCCAGCTCTGTCTATGTCTTGGGGATTCAGATTCATGTATATCCAGCCTCATCTTTGAAATCTCCATTTGGTCGTTGAATGGGTGTCTCAGACAGGCCTTCTTACAACTCTTGCTTTTTATCCACCTGCAAACCTGTGTCTCTCTCAGTCTTCCCTACGCCAGTAAATAACGTTTATTCACACAGAGGATTAGGTCTGAAATTTTGAACATATCTTGATTTCCTCAGTCCACATATTCAGATTCTGTGGACTGTCCCCCAAACTAATCAAGAATCTGAAACTTCTCTTCATTGTCACTATTCCACCTTAGTCCTATTCCACATTAGCTCCCACCTAGATTATTCAGTGGCCTCTTAACCAGTCTCCCAGCCTCTGGCCTCTTCTCCTGTCCATTGTCCACATAGCATCCAGATTGATGACTAGAGAGTATAAATCAGATTGTGCCAATTGTGATGGTTAATTTTATGCATCAATTGGACTGCGCTAAGGGATGCCCAGGTGACTGGCAAAAATATTAATTCTGGGTGTCTCCGTGAGGGTGTTTTTAGAAGATATTAGCATTCAAATCAGTAGATAGTAAAACACACCCACACTCAACAAAATGTGTGGGCATCATCCATCTACTGAGGGACTAAATGAAACAAAAAAGTGGAGGAAGGGTGAATTTGTTTTCATCTGGACCTGGGGCATCCATCTTCTCTGGTCTTTGGTCATCAGTATCTTGGTTTGGGGCCTCTGGCCTTGGACTTACAAAATTGGCTCTTCTAATCTCAAGCCCTTGGGGTTGGATTGGAACTCTCCTCTGGCTTTCCTGGGCCTCCAGTTTATAAACAGAAGATCATAGGAATTCCTATCATTCAAAATCACATGAACTAATCCTTCTTAATAAGTACCTTTCTATAGATCTGTATATATCCTATTGGTGCTATTTCTCTGGAGAACCCTGACTACTACACCAACTCTTCCTTTAAAACTCTTAAATGACTTTTCATGCACTAAGAATAAAGTCTAAACTCCTTAACCTGGCTGTTATCGTTTAGATATTTTTCATCCTCTAAAAGCTCATGTGTGAGACAATGCAAGAAGATTAGAGGTGAAATGATTGGGTGCCTTACCCTATTTTAATACTCTGCTAGGGATTAACTGGATGGTAATAGTAGGCAGGTCGGGTATGGCTGAAGCAGGTGGGTCCCTGAGGTCTTTGGGATATACATTTTGGCCTTGTTGAGCAGAGCTCTCTCTCTACCTCCTGGTGTGATGTCTTGAGCCGCTTCCCTCTGCCACACTCTTCTGCCACACTCTTCTGCCATGATGTTCAGCCTCATCTTAAGCCCTGAGGAATGGAGTCTGCTGTCTATGGACTGAGACCTTTGAAACCATGAGCCCCCAAATAAACTTTTCCTCCTCTAAAATTGTTCTCATCATGCCTTTTGGTCACAGCAGCGAAAAAGCTGACTGTGACCAAACTGGCTTTCAAAGTTTTTTTTAATGAGTATTTTTTAGTTGTAGATGGACAGAATAACTTTGTTTTATTTATTTATTTTTATGTTGTGCTGAGGATCAAACCCAGTGCTTCACACATGGTAGGTGGGTGCTCTGCCACTGAGTCCCAGCCCCAGCCCCTGACCTTCAAAGTGTATGTGATCTAGTTTCTGTTTACTTCTCCAACTTTTTTTCAAAATAATCTCTTTCTCATTCACCAAGCCTAGTCACACTGATCTTCTTTCCATCCCTTGAATGCCATTTTTTTTCCTGCCATAAGGCTTTTTCACTACTGTTTTTTCTGTGTGGAACTCTCTCCAGACCGTCCCACACATAGCCCCTGAAAGTCTCGAATTCTGACCTCAAGGGTAAGCTTTGGGAGATGGCATTCTTAGAACCAAGCCAAGAAGCAGATATTGAGAGATGACCTGACACCTTCATGTACACAGACTGCCTGGGAGACTCCCTTACTGAGTAGGTTTGTGAAGCATCCAGCTAGTAGTGGAAGATGAGATCACTAAGGAGATCACTAAGCAGGATGTGGCCATGATGGAGACATGATCCTGGATGGCAACTTGGAGCTCTGAGCTCCTATGAGACTTCTGCATGATCAAAACTAAATCACTTATTAATGTTCCCGAGAGGAACCAACGATCATTGGTATGACCCCAAATGAGTGAATGAATGAAAGAAGGAGGAAATGAACAACTTAATACCAGACAGCAACAACTTCAAGGTTGTTAAACTTTAGCCAGGCTCCTATTATCATTTTTCAATATTTTGACTCATCTGTCCACTCTTTCAACAATGTTCATGCCACAGTTTTACTTTTCCACACCCCTCTTTGTGAACTTCCTTCACACCCACTGGTCCTGAGACTAGGGTGGCCAGCTCATCCTGATTTGCCCAGAACTTTTTCAGGTTGACACTGAAAGTTCCATGTCCTAGGAAAGTCCCCCATACTGGAAAACCAGGATGGTTGGTCACCCTACTTAAGACACAGATTGCATCTTCTTTGGAGACATTTCCATGAGGTTGAATGATGAGGTGCATTTGGCAATAGCTTTCTCTATAACAACACCCATGTATCAACTCTTCCTCATTCCTACTTCACTTCCCTTGTCCCTGGCTCCTGCTCTCTAATAAAATAGTAGCCCATGGCCCTGCACCTCAGGGTAAGTCAAATCAGTAACCTGGCTCTGACTCTGAGGATACCCCTGGGTATCATAGCAGTGGGAAGAGATTGGGAATTATTGCAAGGAGGGAGGAGTTTCTCTGAACTTCACATAAGTTTCATGTGAACCTACCCAAAGTCTCATCTTCCAGTCAATCATATGAGCTGGGTCCCTGCTGGCCCTTTCCTTTCATACCCTACCTGCACTGTATCGTCCATAACATGGTGCCATATGCAGTTCCTCCTACATGTGGCTGCTCTGGACCCTGGCCTGTGCTCATTCCTGAAATGTCCTCTTCATCTTCTGTGAGCAACTCCTCCTCATCTGCCCAGACTCAGCTTAGGCACCACCCACTCCCGATCCAGTTGCCTCTCCCTGTCACGGCTGGGGAGAGCTCCCTCCTGTCTCCCTGGTGCTTCTCTCTACCACTTTGCTTCCATATTGTTTTTTGTTGTTGTTGCTTGTTTGTTGGTACCAGGGATTGAACTCAGGGACACTCGACCACTGAGCCACATCCCCAGCCCTATTTTGTATTTTATTTAGAGACAGGGTCTCACTGTGTTGGTTAGTGCCTCACTTTTGCTGAAGCTGGCTTTGAACTTGTGATCTTCCTGCCTCAGCCTCCTGAGTGGCTGGGATTCCACATTGTTTTATTATTTATTATCTTTCTACTCACTAGAAGTTGAACCCCTTGCAGGCAGGAATTTTCTCCTATTCATTTCTATTTCCCAAAGCTCATTACACTTCCTGCTCAATATATATTTGTTGAATAAATGAATTCTCCCAGGAACTCTATGAGGTCAGCTGTGATGACATCATTTCCATTTAAAAGATGGTAAAAATGAGACTTATGGAAGGGCAGAAGTAATGAGGGAAGTCAGAGGCAGAGCCAGGTCAGGGGCTTTTCCTATCCTACCAGTTGTTTCCCCAGACAAAATATCCATGGTGTTTCCAAGTACAATGGGAAGGGCAGCCAGAAGGAGCAATCATGGAGTGAGACTCTCATAGGCCCGTCCAGCACTATCCCTTTTAAGCTTCCCTCTTGCTTGGAAGGCAAGCTTCCAACTTGGCTGCTACCCTGACGTCTCCTGCTTCAAACTCTGCAAGGGGCTGCAGCCCTCTACCTGCTCCAAGTTTTCAGCTCTCCTTTAGTTTTGACCTTGAAAATGCCCTCACTTTCCTGCAAGCTCAGCTGTACATTTAAAATAATTACAAAATAAATGTTTATCCAGCAGTTCTGGGGTGTCTGTGGCAGGGAACTCTGGGGTTATTTAGTCTGCTACCTAACCAGTGCTTAACTTCTTCCTCGTGTTTAGGTGTTGTCTTCTCCCCATTTTGGCGTGGTTTCTCCAGAGGTGAAAGGCAAATGTATAGAGAAACCCAAAGGGGTGGCCTTTCCTGACCCTGAAGTTACTGCTGAAACTATTATGGAAAGGACTGATATGGGACTGGGAGACTTAGAGTTGGGGCTCTCCAATCTAGGAGGGTGCGGTGCAAGATCCCATGAAAAGGTGTGGGGCGACTGGGGGCCCCTTCCGGAGCTCAGCACCAGAAACTCTGCTCTCTCCTCAACCATGACAGTGCTCCTTGGCGGGCCTTTCACCACCAGCCCTGTTGACCTTTCCAGCCTCACCTTCCCCTTCACAGTCCATATGGTCTCCCTGCTATTTCTCAGACACAGCCTGTCCTTCCTGTCCCCAGGCTGCCTTTTCTCCTCATCCTGCGGTCCCATTCCCCAGGGTTTTTCCCCTGGTCTTTCATCTCCCCTAAAGGCCAGGTCCAATATCATCTCCCAGGAAGGTGGAGGCTCTCTTCTTAGTCTCCCATAGCCCATCTCTGGCTCTTCCTTGTGGCCCTGAAGACCATAGTTTAGTGTTGCTGGGGTTGTGTCTGTACAAGCCACAGAGGAGGCCAGCTTAAAATGGCGCCTGCTGGTGCTCAGCATGACACCTTTTCAGTCTTCCTTCTTTCCGCTCTCTAATTCCTTCCTTTCTTTTCTACTTTTCTCTCTCTTTTCTTTCTCCCTCACTTCTCCTCTTTCTTTCTTTCCTTCTTGTTCCTCTCTCTCTCTCTCTCCTGGGGATCAAACCAAGGGTTTCATTCATGCTACTGGTCTACCACCCCAGCCCTGTGTTCTTGGCAGGTGCTCAACACATTTGTGTGGAATGAGAACAGGTTGCAGGGACATGATTGCCACAGGGAGGCTTGAAGAGCCTATCAAAGCAGCATGCTCCTTCCTGGTCACTGAGCGATGACCATCCCATGGCCACCCTGATGGACAGTGACTACTGAGGCTGTTCTCCATGTTCTCATCCAGAGCTGGGGGTGGAGACTCAGTAGCAATAGAGGAGAGTTAGTTTATAGCTTTCATGATTTAGGTCCTGGGAGCAGACAAAATGCCACATCCTGAAAGATCCCTGGGCCACTGTCATACATCATGCAGGCTCCCTGCCCCCCCCAAATTACCTCTGAATGGGAAAGCAGATGAATGGGTGTCTGCTCATGGGGAGGGGTTTTCAACAGTAATTTTGGTATGATGAGATTTTGGCTAATATGCTGACTTTAGCCCTTAACTCCAGTATCAGGTATATCTCCACCTTTAGTGCCGGCACCTTGTGTAGAGCTTGTTGTATAAATGAATGAATCCGCCACATTAGAATTAGGAGGACCCTTAATGATTATTAGATCCAATGCACATTTTATGGAGAAATAAATCATAAAAATAACTAATTTTTGGAAGGTAACTTTATGTTAGGTACATGGGTATGCTGAGTGGTTGATGTACATAATGTAGTTTTATCTTTTTACTTGTGAGGTGGAATTATCATCCTTACTTTACCAATAGACAATAAATAAGGAAGGCACAGAGAGGTTATAAAACCTGACCAAGTTTGCACAGCTGGTGAGTTGCAGAACCAGCTGTGTTCAGATCCCTCTGGCTGGCCCTATGCTGTACTGCTTCTCATTGCATCTGGAGGAAACAAACCCACAGAAAGGCAGTAACTTGTCTGGGACCCCTCTAAGGCAGGATGGCCATCTTGATCCAAAGGTGCCATCATTCCTGGACTTTCTAAGATGCCTGGCCACAAAGACACCCTGAAGAGGAAAAAGAATTTCAAGTGTGTTCTAAGAGCCACATCCATTCTCTTGCTGTGTAGGAGGAAGCCTGCACTTCAAGACCCAGCCAGGAAGAAAGATTTGATCTCCTGGGCAGGATCTGCTTCCCCTGGCGCCGCCAGCTTGAGTTGCGGCTCTGGTATGAAGTAAGACTTGTTTAAGGCAGTTAAGAGCTGCGATCCCTATTGTGTCAAGTGGTGACAGTATAATCCTCCCTAATAATTTTGTTCCCTCTGCAAGCTCCTCTCCATTATGCATCCTTAAACTGTGACTTCAGATGCTTCTAGTCCGATAAGTGCTGGGGGATTTGGTGAGAGGGGGAGAGGGAAAGAGTGGCTTCATCGCGCTCAGATCACTCAGAGATGCTTCACTGAAAACAAACCCCCACCCCATCTTTTTTTGGCCAGAGCCTTTTTTCTTTTTTTTTAAATAGCAATTTAAACTGTATTAAACCTCCTCATCCCCATCACTTCACTTCAATAACATCAACCTATTGCCAGTCTTACTTTATTATATCCCATCCACCCATTCTTACCACTAGGTTATTTTATATATCTGGATGCACATATCTTTTATTTTATAAAATACCCATAATATCCTATCACACCTAAAAAAAAGTAAAATAATTTCTTAATGTCATCAGGTATCTAGACAGTATTCAACTATATGTATTTCAGAATCCAGAGATAGTCTACACACTGAATTTGGTTGACAGATGTCTTGCATCCTTTAGCCAATAGGTAACCTTCTTCCTCTAGTTTAAAAATAATTATATTTTGAAGAAACTTAGTGCTTCCATAGAGTTGTCTCTTTTCTGGATTCTGCTGATTACATCCCCAATGAATCATTTACCATGTTCCTCTGGTCGCTGATAGTGACCTTCCGAAGTGTGGTCAGATTCAAGGGTGCTAAATTTGAAGGTGAAGAAATTGTAGAGAGGATGGTCTCCTTCTTACACATGATGTCTGCTTTTCACTCATCTTGGCTTATTAAGAAGATATCGAATAAGGATAGGGCAGACAGTAAAACGAATAGGACATTATTACTGTATGTGTATATATGCTACTTGACCTGTGTGATCCTAAAACATGTAAACCAGAAGAATGAGAAGTTATACTCCACTCATGCATGATGTGTCAAAATGCATTTTACTGTCCTGAATAACTAATTAGAATAAATTTTAAAAATTTAAAAAGAAAATCTTGATCATGAGGCTCAGGTGTTCCCAGCCTGGGCCTTCCATTATAATGTTCACCTTTTGCCTAGTGATTGTAGCAGCCATGAATGATCCTTGCCTAACACTGCTATTTCATCAGAGATTTTGGGTGATCTTCCAATTCTGAGATTCCTTCTTGTTTTAATAGCTGTAATTAAGAGATCGATCTCTTCTCAGGGTTCTCTGAAGTACAGTACCTAAATAAAAGGCAAAATAAAATGCATGATTCTTTACCTTCATTTACCTGTTTTTCAAAAATAAGTTTTATTCTCAAGCATCCTTCAAAGGGGATATGCTGGTGCATATTAATTACCCCCAAATCTAGTGGCTTAAAACTACAACCATTGTTTACATCTCACAATTTTGTGGGTCAGGAATTGGGGCCAGGGTTAGCAGGTGATTCTTCTTTCCATGTGGCACTCACTGAGGTGTTTCAGATTTTTTCTTTCCATATTTATTATTGGTGCATTGTAGTTGTACATAATCATATGTTGTTACCTATTTATACATGCACACAATATAACAATACCACTGAGATTTTTTTAGATGGATTCAGTTTATGCATGGGCTAGTCTGGAAGAACCAAGACAACTCTGCTTTGATGTACAGTCCCCTGTGGAAATGACCAGAAAGCTGAGCTTTTATGGAACTGCCACTGGGTGCCTGCACTTGGCCACTCTAGCATGGCAGATTTCTTACATGGATGCTCAGGACCTTCAGAGAATGTCCCAAGACACTCTGGTACAAGCATCCAGTTTTATTCTGAAAGCCTTGGAAGTCACATAGCAGCATCTCTGCCATGTTCTACTGATTATAAGCAAGTCCCAGGACTAGTCCAGCTTCAGGCAGGGGAGGAAGGTAGCACAAAAGCACATGAACACTGGGAGGCAGAGTTCATTGGGACCCTTTTACAGTTACATAGAGCATAGAGTCCAAGGCCCTGCTCTTCTCTTACCTTCTCTGCCCAAGGGGTTTGGCTGTCCTGTTAATTTAGGCTGGGAGCTGGCTGAAGAAGAGACAGCGATGCTCTAGGTGTCCAGTCTCTTCAAGACCAGCAGAATATGGACAGCCCCCTTGTGAACAGGGTCAACAGTACATCACTGAGCTTCTGCAATGTTGGCATGCCCATTGCCACCTCCTGCCAACCTGCTGCACTATGGTATCTCACAAACTCTGGCTTAAGCTGAATGCCTTCATTGGAAACTTCCTGGAAAACTTGGCTTTGACCTGCTTAAATGCTTGCACAGAGATCTGTTCTGAGAGCTTGGCCCGTCCCCAATCCTGAAGAAGCGGCCCAACAGGACTCACAGGGGTTTTGTGAACAAGACTAAGAGTGCCACAGCCATGCACCGGTAATGATTGCTTTGAATGGCTGTAAAATATTCTGTCCAGTGGATGTAACATGCTTTACCAAACTGTTTTCTTGCTACCATGGTTGTTTTAAATTTTTTTGATTGTTTACAAGAAATACTCTATATATTTGTTCACAAGTCCTTTTATTCTGTTGGATTCCTTAAGATTAATCTTCAAGGGCAGAATTGGGGTTTTTGATCTTGATGTATACTACCTACTTTCTTCCCCCCAAAAGTGAACAGTTCCTATTCCAACAGCACTGCATGATCATAACAGTGTTTCTCAATAGCATTGAGAATTATCATTTTAAGTGTGTTTACTAACTTTTTAGCTATAAAACTTAAAGTTGCTTAGGATTCTTTTCTTCTCCCTACTCTGTTCAAAGTTGTCAGCTCCTTCCTCTTACACCAGCTCTTACCTTAAAAAAAAAAAAAAGGAACAATAATATCTATCCAATAACCATCCTGTCCTTTCTTTTCTCTCTCTCCTGTCTTTCTCACCCCCGTTTTTGCTTAAGCAAGTTAGTTAGAATTGGATTCCTGTCACATGAAGCCAGAGTCTATCCCAGGGTTTCTCAGTAGCAGCACTATTGACATTTTGGACCGTGCTTTTTGTTGGGAGGGGTTTCTGGGTGCTTTGTAGAGTGTCTATCAGCAGCTTTGATCTCTACCCCCACTAAATGCCAGTAGTACCTAGCCCAGTCAAGACAAGCAGAAATGTATCTGGACATTGCTAAAGGTCTCCAGGGGCGTGGGCAAAATTGCCTCTGGTTGACAACCACTGGTCTAGTCTAACACTCATGGTGACTCTTATTGAATTAAAAAAAAAAAAAAAAAAGGACGAGGAAGTTGAAATCCACTGAGATGGTGGATTTTTTTCTTTTCAATATGGCAAAAAGAGATTTAACAAATCAAGCCAAAAAAAAAAAAAAAAACAACTGAAAAGGATCCAGGAAACGATACTCCAAAGAGACGTTGATACTTGCAGACGTTGGCTCTCTTATAGCTGTTGGAACAGTAACAAACTCCACAAAATGATTTGGGATTTTACCCATGACACAGGCAGTAACTCTCTAACTTAGAATTCTCACGCACCTCACGAGGTGGTGAAGCAAAGCTACGACAATTAGTTTTATTTCTGTTGTTTTAGATCTTTCTGTGAGTGACTTGGAGCCAGTGAACCTTGGGTCTCCCCAGGAGTCTCACAACATGCCCTTCTGAAGTGCTATCCATTCAATAGTTCTTGTAGGCAGGCACTTTGTCTCTATCCCAACTCCCCCACCTGCAACCTAGGGCCTGGAGCAGCACCAGACCCCAAATAGGTCCTGAGCAAATCCTGATTAAATGCACTGGTAAATTACTTAGGAGGTAAGTGACAATAACATTCCAGCTTCCACAGATGCATAGAATTGAAAGGGATCTCAGGGTTGAAGGGTTGAAGGTCTAACTTCCTACCAAAAATGGAACTCTCTGTTTCTGATGTGTTGTTCCTAGAGTTTAGCTTCTTCTGTTAGATAGTGAGGGAACTCATTCTTCGTAGGACCAGCTCCATTGTTGGATAGATCTGGATATTAGAAAATTCTTCCTTATCTGGTATCTCAGTTAGCCTCCTTGTAACTACATCAGCCTCTTGTGTTTTTTTTTTTAAGTTATTTTCATTTTAATCTAAGAAATACAGGCAGAGTTTGAAAATTCAAACAACATTGAAAAGTCTTATTTATAATAAAAAAGAATTCTCTTCCTCAGTTTTTTTTTTACTCCTCACTTCTGCCCCAGCCCCCACAATCCTTTTCTTTCTTTTGATACTTGCACCTGTGTTTCTAAAAGATATGCTTATGCTGTTGTTTCTTGATTCACAACTTTAGACTTCATCCCCCAATTTCCTATTTTTATGGAAGAGGGTTTAGCATTCCTAACTACTATTCTTCAACTTCCCCCCTTTATTCTCTTATCCTATTTACAAGTTTTAGCTTAGTCGGTATTCAGGGTAGACATTCATATGGCCATGAGAATATTATTCAATGATAAGCCAAAGAAATACCATGTCTCTCTTTTTTGCACTCTTTCTGGTTTTATTGAAATTAAAATAATTGTTTTGATGAGTTTTCCATGTACTTATCTCTAATTCTTCTGGAGCATTTAACTAAACTGTAAAACATCTACCAACCCATAATTGTAACAAGTTTTCATTTTTGTCAGTTACACATTTATGTGGTTTAAAGGGGTCTAATAACTCTATAAGATTTGATCCCCCAAATTAAATAATGGACATTTTGCTTCTCCTTCTCCCATTTCCCTTCCTCCAAAGGCAATTTTTCTCCAACTCCTTGGACTGACTCTTCTGGTATGTCTGTTCACATCTATATATTACATTTTTTAAAAAAATTAACTACTACTCAACTTTTTTCAAATTGAAGTATGAGTGACAAAAATTGTATATACTTAAGGTAACAACATGATATTTTGATATATAACTACGTTGTGAATGGATTACCACAGTCACGCTAACTATTCCTCACCTCACAGTTGCCTTCTCAGGTATGTGTGATGAGGACACTTGAGAACTACTGTCATTGCAAATGTCAAATCCCCAATACAGTCACCATTCTGTGCATTGGGCCTCGAGAACTTATTCATCTTATATCTTAAAGTTTGTACGGTGATCAATTACCCACCCTCTACCATTAACCACTACTATTCTCTATGACTTTGGCATTTTTTCTCCCCCCAGAGTTGACAAATAAGTGAGATCATGAGTATTTGTCTTTCTGGGTCTGGCTTATTTCACTTAGCATAACGTCTTCCAGGCTCATCCGAGTTATTGTAAGCAACAGAACGTCCTTTTTTAAAAAAGGGTGAATACCATTTGTGTGCACATGTGGGCGTATTACATTGTCCTTATCCATTCATCTGTTGAGGACACTTAGGTTGTTTCCATTTCCTGGTATTGTGAATAATACTTCAATAAACATGGGAGTGCAGACCTCTCTTTGACACATTGATTTCATTTCCATGTGTATTAAGAATTGTTATTGCTATATCATATGATAATTCTACTTTTGATTTTTGGAGGGAACTCTATACTGTTTCCCATAATTGCTGGACCAATTTACATTCTCACCAATGGTGTACAAGGTGTACTTTCCTTTACATCCTCACCAACACTTGTTATTTTTTACTTTTTGGTAATAGACATCTCAAAAGGTGTGAAGTTATAGCTCATTGTGGTTGGGATGTCTATTTCCCTGTTGCTATAGTTTGAACCTGGGATATCTAAATGCCCAGGAGGTAAAGACTTGGTCCTCAGCATGGCATTATTGTGAGTTGGTGGAATGTTTAAGGGGTGGGGTCCAGTGGAAGGAAGTGAGGTCATAGGGAACATGCTCTGGAAGGGGATAATGGAACCCTGCCCCCTTTCTTTCTCTCTCTTTGCTTCCAGGTTCCCTAACTTGGGCAGCTTCCTCTGCTACACCTTCTCACAGTGACATACTGCCTAGCCACAGGCCTAATGGCAGTGGAGCAAGTGATCATGGATTGAAGCTTCTGATATCATGAGCCAAAATAAACCTTTCCTCCTTATAAGTTTATTTATCTCAGGTATTTGTTATAGTAATGGAAAACTGATGAACACATTGTTCGTTAGTGATATGAAGATTGGCCATTTGTATGTCTTCTTCAGAAAAATGTTTATTCAGATTCTTCAACCATTTTTTTTGTTTGCTTTTGATATTGAATTGTATGACTTCTTATATATTTTGGATATTAATCCCTTTTGGGTTATGGTTTGCAAACCCATTCCATAGGTTATATTTTCATTTTGTTAATTGTTTCCTTTGCTGTGCAGAAATTTTTCAGTTCTACTTTTTTTTTTTCTCTTGACTGTGCTTTTGATATCAGCTACTACTTGATTTTTCAGATGTTGGACTTACCATGGTAGAATAGAAAAATTGAGCTTTCTTTTCCACCCATCTCCAGCATTTGTAGATAGCTTTCCTATTACCCATCCTCCCAATATAGTTATATCATTATATTAATTATTGTTAATTATATCAATAGTATTTATAGTATTGTGATTTTACAAATGTTTTCATAACTGAGACAGTATAATATTAATTCTTCTCATTTTTGGATTTTGGGGGGAGAGGACCAGAGGTAATAATCATCTGTGTTTTCATTTGCTTAGTCTTTAAAAAAAGATTGCTTATAACCCATTTTTTTTTGTTTATTTTTTAAAATTTTTTTTTTAGTTATAGTTGGACACAATACATTTATTTTATTTGTTTATTTTTAAGAGGTGCTAAGGATCGAGCCCAGGGCCTCACATGTGGTAGGTGAGAACTCTACCGCTGAGCCACAACCCCAGCCCTGTTTATCACCCATTTAATCTTAAATATTCTCCGCTCAGTATGAATTCTCCTCTCCTTACATATGAATTTATTAGTTTGCTCTTCTTGCCTCTGTTTGACTCAGATCTAAGCCTTTTTTTAATATTTATTTTTTTAGTTATTGGCGGAGGTTATTGGTGCTGAGGATCGAACCGGGGCCGCATGCATGACAGGCGAGCATGCTACTGCTTGAGCCACATCCCCAACCCCCAGATCTAAGCCTTTTGACCCCTGTGACTTACCTGTGACTATCACTCTGGGATCACCCTTCATCAGTGTTTTAGGGATTCCCTGAATCTTTCTCCTGAGTTACATTCCCTAGTCTTATAGCTATTCTTTTCTGGTTTCTCCTTTTGGGGGGTGGCACAGACCTCTGTAACTTCCTGAGGAAAGTCAGGAGGATTGAGGCTGGGACCAGAGGTAGGCAAGGGAGGCTTTAGATGCAAAATTTAATGAGGCAACAGAACCTCAGTTATTAAGATAAACTATTTTAATGTAGTATTTTTCAAAAAATCAGAATTAATGCAAAATATTCATGATGAACAAAATATCAAAATTTTAAAAACATAAACATTATTACTTTTTTTTTTTAACCTCAGCCTCCAGCATGATTCGGTGCAGTTCTGATGAAAAATAGATATTTTAAAAATTTTCTTGTATGAAAATGTCTGTATTCTATTTGTACACTTAGGAATTGAATTTTTTTGTTTTTTATATTTGGAAATGTCAGTTTTATTTGAACACTTTGGGTAGGTAGAACAACATTTAACCTTAAAACAAACAAGGCTAATTTTTAAAGCGAAATACAAAATTTGCATGAATTTTAAAGACAAAATGAGCTCTATAAGCTTGGTCATAGAATATTAGGAATTGAATTCTAAGTAAGAAATAATTTTCCTTCAGAAATTAAAAGGCAGCATTCCATTGACTTCTAACTACTTTTGAGAAATCTTCAGTCATCCTAATCATCTGACACTTACTCTCTGGAACCTTACAGAATCTTCTGTTTAGCATCAATATTCTCAAACTTTACAGTAATTGCCTGATTTGAGTTATTCATTTATTTATTTACCTCTATCTCAGGGGTTCTTCAGTTCTGGAGAAATCAGTCAATGTTTCTTTTAAAATAAATTTCCATCTTCTGTTTTTTCTTTGTCTGGAATTCCCACCAAATGTTCTGAATCAATCCTGTAATTTTCTTACATCTTCCCCAGTTTGCATCTCTTTGCTATCTATTCTATTTTCAGAGAAACTGGCTAGTTGATAAGAGGATCAGTGCAGGTTTGCAGATCTACTTCCTTTGTTGTTTTGAATATCAAAAGCATTTAACCTCACTCAGCTTTTTCTCTCTTCTCCTTTCCTCTGTGGGTTGTTCTTAAAGATTACAGGGTCTGCTTCTGAAATTGCATTTATAACTTCCTTTCATGTATTAAGACAGAATTTTTTCTAGAGTTGAAGATAAATTTATTATCTCATCAAAACATGAATAATGATAATAATAATAATAGAAGGAGGAGGAGGAGGAGGAGGAGGAGGAGGAGGAGGAGAACTAAAGTACATTGAATACTTATTATGTGCCAACCCTGCTCAAAGTGCTTCACAAAGCTTAGTATGCTTAATCCTCAAAACAGGTCCTTGAGGGAGTGTTATTACTATCCCAAACTTCCACATAAGAAAACTAAAGTCCAGGGAGATAAACAGCTAGCAAATGGTAGAGCCAGAATTTGAACGCGATGGCAAGACTTCAGAGTCTATGTTTTTAACCATGATATTATGTAGGCTCTTGGAACCTGTGTATCTCTTCAAAATTTTCTTCTAAAAGGCACCAGTTCTGGGACATTACTGCTTAACCATTACATTGCCAATATAACCAGTTTATTAGGTGTAGTCTTGGTCCTCTAAGACAGTAGTTCTCAGACTTTTGGATTGACCAGTATTTTGAGTAAAAGTGGAAGGGGTAATCTGCATGGAATGTCTAATTATTTAGTTTTCCAAGTCAGGACAAAGAAACTTACAAACCATTACAAATTAAGATCAGTCATCCCTTCATATAAGGACTTTGGAAGCTTAGTGGTAGAGAACTTGCCTATCATTCATGAGGTCCTGGATTTTATGATGATGATGATAATAACAACAACAACTAAGGTACATTACACACACACACACACACACACACATATACAAACACACATGAACAATTTAAACATTAAAAAGAAAATAATTAGGAAAGACATAATTCAGACTAAGGGATAATTAGTTCTTGTGTTATTTGGCTTTCTGTCACTGCAAGAAAATACTTGAGAGAACTTAAGAAAGATTTATTTTGGTTCACAGTTTCCGAGGTTTCAGTCTTTGGTCCTCTTGGCCCCATTTTTTGGGGGGCCTGTGACAAAGTATTCAACAGAGTGAAAGTGCGTGGTGGGAAAACTGCTTTATTCATACCTTGAAGAAGCAGACAGAAAGAGAGAGAGAGAGAGAGAGAGAGAGAGAGAGAGAGAGAGAGAGAGAGAGAAGGAGAAAGGGGCCAGGGTTCCAGTATTCTGGGGTACACCTCAATGACCTGACTTCCTTCCACTATGACTCACCTCTTAATAGTTCTACCACCTTCCAGGAGCCACAGGCTGGTGACCTTTAATACATGGCCTTTGGGGAATATTTAAGATCTAAACCAAGCCAATCATGGTGGAACATGCCTATAATTCCAGCTATTTGGGAAACTGAGGCACAAGGATCACAAGTTCAAGCCCAGCCTGGGCAACTTAGTGAGGTCCTGTCTCAGATTTAAAAATCTAAAAGGCTGGGGGTGTAACTCAGAAGCAGAACTTCCCTGAGTTCAATTCCCAGTACCCCTTACAAACACACACAAAAAGATCCAAACTGTAACTCCCAATAATTATCATCTGATTATCTTACACCAGCATTTCTGCTGTGGACCAGTGTTTAGAAGCCATCACTAAGCATTTTGTCTTTCATTTTCTTTTAGAGAAGACAAAGATAAGCCCTTGAATTTGTGCATTTTCTTAACCACAAATGTTTGGAAACATTCCTTGGGTCCACACTGGTCAAAAATAGAATGTGCTGTAAAGGTGGGTTCTCCTGGAACCTACCTCAACATTACAAAGGCTATATATGAAATATCCCAAATCCAGCCTCATGGTAAATGGGGAAAAACTGAATGCATTCTCTTTAAAATCTGGGACAAGACAAAGATGTCCACTCACCACTCCTATTAAATATTGTGCTAGAAATTCTAGCCAGAGCAATTAGGTAAGAGAAGGAAATAAAAGAGATAAAAATAGGAAGGAAAGAAGTCAAATTATCACTGTTTGCAGATGATATGATTCTAAACCTTGATGATAAAAAAAAAATCCACCAAAAGACTGTGAGAGTTAGAAAACAAATTTGGCAAAGTCGCTGGTTACAAAATCAACAAACAAAAATCAATAGCTTTCCTATATACCATGAATCTGTTAAAAAGGAAATCAGGAAAACAACCCATTCACAATAGACTAACAAAACAAAACAACGACATCAAAACTAGGAATAAATCTAACCAAGGATGTGAAAGACCTCTACAATAAAAAGTACAGAACATTGAAGAAATTGAAGATCTCAGAAGATGGAAAGTCCTCCCATGTTCATGGATAGACAGAATTAATATTGTTAAAATGGCCAGACTACAAAAAGCAATATACAGATTCAGTACAATCCTCATCAAAATACCAATCACATTCTTCACAGAACTAAACAAACAAACAAAAAGCAGTCCTAAAATTCATTTGGAAGAATGAAAGACTCAGAATAGACAAAACAATTCTAAGTCAAAAACCAATGCTGGAGGTATCACAATACCTGACTTCAAATTATACTGTAGACTTATAGTAACAAAACTTCACGGTACTGGAATAAAAACAGACACATAGACCAATGGTACAAGACACAGAGACAAACCCACACAGATACAGTCATATGATCCTTGGCGAAGGTGCCAAAAATACACTTTGGAGAAAAGACAGCTTTTTTTTTTTTTTAAAACAAATGGCACTGGGGACAATGGGTTGTCCATATGTAGAGGAATGAAACTAGACCCTTATCTCACTCCATGCACAAAAATCAACTCAAAATGAACCAAAGACTTTAGAATTAGACCAGAAACTATGCAACTCATAGAAGAAAATGTGGGGTCAACACTCTAGGTTTTAGGCATAGGCAGAGACTTCCTCAATAGGACCCCTAAAGCTCAGGAAATAATGCCAAGTGTTAATAAATGGGACAGCATCAAATTAAAAAGCTTCTGCACAGTAAAAGAAACAATTAGGACTGTGAAGAGAGAACTAGAGAATGAGAGAAAACCTTTCCTAGCTACTCTCTTATAGAGGATTAATATCTAGAATATACAAAGAGCTCAAAAAAATTTACACCAAAAGAATCAAATAACCCAATTAATAAATGGACAAGTGAGTTAAATAGACACTTCTAAAAAGAAGAAATACAAGTGACCAACAAATAGATGAAAAAATGTTGAACATCATTAGTAGTTAGGGAAATGCAAATCAAAACTATATTGGGGAACTGGGGTTGTGGCTCAGCGGTAGAACACTTGACTAGCTCTGTGAGCCCTGGGTTCGATCCTCAGCACCACATAAAAGTAAACAAATAAAATAAATGTATTATGTACAAATAAAAAGTAAATATTAAAAGAAAAAAACTACATTGGGATGCATCTTACACCAGTCAGAATGGCTGTCCCAAGAATACAAATAATAATACATGCTGGAGAGGATGTGGAGAAAAAGGAACACTTTTACACTGTTGGTAGAAAACAACTGTGTACAACTGCTATGGAAAGCAGTATGGAGTCTCCTCAAAAGACTAGGCATGGAACCACCATGTGACCCAGCTATACTAGCCCTCAGTGGTATATGCATACCCATGTTTGTAGCAGCACAATTCACAATTGCCAAAATATGGAACCAGCTTAGATGTCCAACAATGGATGAATGGATAAAGAAAATATGGTCTGTATACACAATGGAGTTTTCTTCAGTCATGAAGAAAAATGAAATTATGGTATTTGAAGGTATGTACAACTATGATGTACCAAGTACAAATGTGAGAAAAAAATAAAGTAGCTTCTGGTCTTGCAAAAGAAAAAAAAAAGATAGGGGCTCCTAAGGTGTTAGTCATTGTAAGTGCACTGCAATAAATCTCTTCTGTGCAAAGAAAGGCTCAGCAGCTGGCAGGACTGAGTGGGTTTGGCAGCCATCTGCAGCCTCAGTGTGAAAGGCAAGGATGTCTCCACACCCTCTAATCCTAGCAATAGGGTCTCTATTTTTTAAGATTCCTGAACAGTGTTGCACATAACCCTCCAGGGGCTTAAACTTAATACACAGACAGGTAAGCAGGAACTAGGAGGTAATCTCTTCACGTGTCCTATTGCGCCTTCCTGGCTGGTAGAGAACAGTCCTCCCTTAATCCCCACGAGACAGATCTCTTCTTGCTCCTGTTGGGAACCAGGAGGCAAGAAGTAAGAAATGGCCCCAGGCTTGAAGCCAAATCGTTTTCATTTTTCAGAAATGAGCTCTACAATATAGAAAGGGAACTGCAGGGGGAAAAAAACCCCAGAATAATCCCTGCACAATTACGGCTGGGTGAGGGGACTTTGACACATGACTGAGGAGGTGGATGGAGACAGATTTCTAAGGCATCTGGAGGTGGGAGGATGCCTGTGTCTCCAACTTTTTGTACCTGAAACAAGGCGGGGGGATTTGTCTCCCTGCACCCTTAGGTGACACTGCTAGGGAAGATGGGTGTGATGCTCTGACTTGCAGCATCCAATTGTTCCTGACCCTCCTCCTCAGACCTAGTTCCCAAGTTCTTCCCAGCTCTTCAAGAGCCAAGCTCTCATAATCTGCAGTCGCATGCAAACGTCTTGAATGGCCCAGGAATAATTCAGCAGCAGATCTGGGAATGGACAGAGTGGCTACTGTGTGGATTCACAGCCCTGAACCCCAGTAGCAGGTTTGTGGAGCTGGGGGTTGGGGGAGGTGGTTAGCAACCTAGTCTAAGAAGGAAATGGGGAAGTGACAAGGCTCCCACCCTTTCCTGATTCTGGGGCCCATAGTTTCATTTGGATTGGATCATGGAGCTGGAGTTAGAAGGAATCTTTGTGATCCCATTTGAGAGAAGTCTTAGTAAGGCTGAGGGCCTTGCCCAGGGCCGTCCAGCTGGTCGTGCTAGAGTGACCAATAGCAATAGTCATATTGGGTGCTCTCTATATGCTAAGCTGGAGTGACACAGTTTGTCCATTATCCATTAACTGACTTGATTGTTACATCAACTCTATGAGAGGAGTACCATTATTTCCCTTGTTTTAGAGTTAAACAAGCTGAAGCTCAGATTGGTGAAGTAACTTGACAAAGCCATGGGCTAGAAAAAGGCAGAAGCAGGACTTGAACCCAGCCCTAACTGAGGCCAAAGCCTGGACTCCAGTGAGACACCAATTAGGACGAAACTTTGGATAGAAATAAGAGTATATTTGTCCCTCTTATCCACAGTTTTGCTTTTTACAGTTTCAGTTACTCATGTCAATCATGGTCTGAAAATATTAAATGAATAATTCCTAAGTTTTAAATTGTATGCTGTTCTGAGTAGAATGACAAATTCTCACATTGTTCTGCTCCATCTGGATATGAATTACCCTTTCTTCCAGTGTATCCATGTAGTATATGCTACCCACTTATTGGTCATTTAGTGGGTGTCTTAGTTTATAGATCAGCTATTGCAGTATTACAGTGTTGGTGTTCAAGTAACCTTTACTTAACGATGGCCCCAAAGCACAAGAGTAGTGATGCTAGGCACTTTGGCATACCAAAGATAAGCTGTAAAAGGCTTCCTTTAAGCGAAAGTCAAAATTTTCAACTCAATAAGAAAAGAAAAAAATTGTTTACTGAGGTTGCTAAGATAATACAATAAGATATTTTGAGAGAGAAACAACAATTACATATCTGTTATTACAGGATACTGTGAGGAATTTTCTATTTTATTATTGGCTATTGTTGTTAATCTCTTAATGTTCCTAATTTATAAATTAAACTTTAACATAAGTATATATGTATAGGAAAAAAATAGAATATGTAAGATTCAGAACTCTGCAGTTTCAGGCATCCATGGGGGGTCTTGGAAGGCATCCCCCATGGTTAAGGAGAGAGGAGTGTACCCCATTTCCCTGTTCTGGTGTTCTCCGTGTCATTTGGCACTATTTTGAGGAAGAACGTGGGAGGGTGGGTGGAGTGGAAGTCAGGAGGTCCTGGGTCCCTTCCTGACCTGGGAATCCTTCCTAACTTGCCATGTGGCTTAGGACCAGCAGCTTCCCTCTGAGCCTCCATTGCCTGCTCTTGGGGCCATGCCCGTGGAAGTGCATTCCCTCCCACAAAGCAGAGATGGCCGTGAAGTGAGAACATGTGTTCTGGACATGCCTCCATCCAGTCCTTAGTAGCAAAAGGGAGAAAGGCCACCAGAGGAGATTCCAGGCTGTGGCTCAGAGCCTGGCCTCCCAGGAGCCTGGGTGGCTTCTAGCCCACCAGCTGGGCCAACACAAAACCTGGGCTTTTGTTTGACTTGGCTTCTTGCACCTTGTTTAGTCTGCAGAGCAGGGAGCTTATCCTGCCGCCTTTGTCACAGGCCATTAGTACACACATAATCCCTGGAGGTTTACAGCCGCTGCTTTCTCTAGGAATTCAGGGAGGGCCGCAGAGGAGGTGCAGCCCTTAGGAGTCACCAGGGCAGCCTCAGCTGAGACCCATAGGACTGTGCCCTCTTTGTGTGCGATTCTGGCTGTGTGAACTTGGGCTAGTCCCCCCTCCTCTCAGGGCCTCAGTTCACCCACCTGTGCACAGAGAAACCTGTCTGAGATGCCCCAGAAGGTACTTCAACTCCATGAGTTTCCTCCCCCTCCAGGCCTCCCTTGCCCCTCCCCCAACCCAGGAGCAATTTGTACTGTCTGCTGGGTTTTCACTGATCCCATCCCTGCCCCAGCCTGGGGCCAATCTCTCTCTCAATCCCTCTGTCCTTCAACCTCCTGCTTGTAAATCAGGGCTAATGATACCTGAAAAGTCACCCTGCTGCTATGGGATTAACTAATTAGTGGTTATCAAGGGAAGGAGGACACAGCTCTCTGTTCTCATTTAAGATAATTTCCCTCTGATTTCCTGTGGCTGTCTATGCAATCTCTAGAGTGTTTCAGAAAATTTAAGAGCATTGACTTCCAGCACCCCTATTACACAGATAGAGAAACTGAGGCCAAGGAGGGGGAAGGAGAAACCTAGGACTGTGTAGCTGTCTTGCAGAAAGGGGGCCAGATGTCAGGGCTTTGGCCTTGGGTCCAGTCCTCCACCATGCCCTGAGGTTGGGGTCCAGGACTGTGAAGGCTGTCCTTGTGCTAGGATGGAAAATGTATGGAGTCTCCTTGGCTCAGGGCCTGGCTCACAGGAGATCTATTACTTGGTTTTCAAGGGGAAATATTTGGCTTTAGCCAGTCCTAGCTCTTTGGCTTTCTGGGTGATCTTGGGCATGTCCCCTTTGCTTCTTGCTTACTATATTTGTTTACCTGTAAATTGGGATAATGACCTTCCTCAAAGGTTGCTGTGAAGATTGGCCCAGCCCAGCCATTTGGGAAACAGTGGGCATCACATTCCTATTATGTTGGGGTTTGTTTTCTGGTGTTAGGGATCAAACCCAGGGCCTCATGCATGATTGGCAAGTGCTCTACCTAAACCACACCCCAGTCCTTACTTGTTACTGAGCTGCCTTGCTGGCTAGACCTCTCTATGGTTCAGGAGCACACATCTCCCGAGGGTTTCTGCAGACGACACCCTGGCTAGGAGCTTCTAAGTACTGCACCTCACTTCATTCTCACCCCAGCCAGCAAAGGACGTGTCATTACCCTGTGTGACAGAGTTGCACACGGAGGCTCAGAGGGGCAACTAGCCTGTCAATGCATTGTGTCCTTTAAGAGTGACACGGTCTTTTCTTCCCTTTCCATTCCTCACTTCTCCACCACCATCTTTATTTCTTATCTACCCGCTCTCTCTTTTCCATGGAGGAGTAGGGATAATGCTCAGATCTCCACAGAGCAGCCTGTGGCCTGCCCCATTAGCTCAGCTGGACTCATCTTAGGTTTTGGGAAATTGTTGGGTGTAGGAAAACCATTGGGCTTGACTAGGTTCAGTATGGGAAGGCAAGATTATGGAACACACAGGACTCAGCCCTAGGTATGGTCTCCCCTAAAGATATTGATGGTGATTCTGGCACAGGCTCCTGTTGTGGATGCCAAGTACCAAGGGCTGCACACAGTGCTAAGCTCCTTGTCTCTCATGGCAACTCTTGTGTCAGTGGGCCACACAGTCAGCTCAGCTTGACACATGAAGGACTGCAGGTGTGGGAGGCTTAGACCTGTGTTGCCCAAGGTCACAGTTGGTATATGGCTGCAGTTGGAACCCAAATCTTTTGTCCTGAAGGCCTGTGCACATAGCCAGATTCTATGCACCCTGGGGCCCTCCCTGGGGCCTGGTATTGCTGAGGGATTAGGGTTAGGGTTAAATGTCATAGCAGCTTCAGTTAGGTCAAATCCTGGACTCCTGTTCAAGTCACCAAGGAATGCCTGCTGAGCCAATGGGGTAGAGACCATGAGGGGCATCCTGGAGAGGGTCCTGTCTGCCCAACCTGCCTGGTGCCACTTAGGACAAGTGAAGGGTTGGCTTTAAGGCTTCCTCCCCGCACCCCCTATTCAGAGTCTCGTCTGCCTGCCTTGTCCCCACAGATGGACTCGGGATCCTGACGTCCTCCCTTGGCAGAATCCCCAAGAGTTGGTCCTCTGACAGCACAGCCTCTGTCCTTAGCCTTCCCATTGAAGACTTCCTCGTGACTCATGTCTTCAATGCTGGGCTGGGCTGTCCCCTGGTCTCACAGGTTCCTGGATGACAGCAGCCTGGTTTCCTACCTGGAGTTCCTGCCTCCCGCCCCACCTCACTCCAGTCCAACCCTGATGTTCATCAGGAGGACATTCTTCAGTATGGCAAGAAGGACACACATTGACACCCAGAGGCTGGACAGGGGTGTAGATGGCTTTGCTGATAATCATCCTCTGGAACAGACTCGGAGTAGAAAAGTTCCTGCTAGGAATTTGATGTGGCTCAAGTTTAAGAAACACTCCGGCCAGGTGAACGCAGTGCTATGCACCTTCTCTGCTGTCTGCCCACTGCCCTTCCTGCTTTTGGTCCCTCCTAACTGAACTCTCATGTGAACGAGGAAGCCCCATCATACACATGCAGTCCCAGCCTCTGGGGACTCCAATCCAACATTCTGATTGGTCTAAGAAAAATTCCTTTTGACTTCCTATTGTCCCTGTCCCAACTCATTGGTGGAGGAAAAGCAAGAGATCCAGTGAAACACAGGAGACTTGCCTTAGCCCTGAGAAAGAGACCTGGGAAGAGATGGTCCCTCAGTCCCTCAGGTTGGCATCATGGTGATGGTTCCATACAGATGTGCTGTCTGACATTGCTGTGTCTACCTTGACTCCAGGCAGAGTGGGGAGTGTGGAAGAACCTTGGAGACACCATTAACCCTTCGAATCAACCCACCCTGAGAGCCATCTTACTGCTAGACTTTCTATTTTGTAAGCTGATACAGGTCCCTTATTTGCTGCTGACAGTTTCTTAACCAGTATAGGATGGTGAGGTGCACTGGTCAGCACCTTCTCAGTTTTAAGTGATAGCAACTCAATTCCAACTGGCGTAAGCTAAAAAAAGGAGACATATAAGATGGATTTGCATGTGGGCAGGGAGTCTGTGCAGATTATGTACCTTTAGAAATGTTTTTCTTTGAGTAGTCTAGAGGCTGCACTGGCTTCGAACATGATTGTTCAGCTTTGGAAGATTGTGTGTGTGTGTGTGTTTGTATTTGTGTGTGTGTGTATGTGTGTGTTCCAAACATTATCATATGGAAGCCCATGGGAAGAATGAGTAAACACCTTTATTTCATATTGGTGGAGACACATTGAAGAGGATTGTCCTTTGGGTAACCATGCTGGGTCCCTGAGGGGTTATTCTGGTTTCACACTTTGGGAAATATGCCACCAGAGGATTGTTGTGTGCTATGCGCTGCCTAACTGTAGTGTAGCCCCAGCCCTGTGATCAAGATTGAGGTCTTCCTAATTGGTAGCAAATGGATGAAGGTGTTTCTTTTTTGGAGAAGGAAAAGGAAAATAGTCTTCAAAACAAGAAACATAAACTGGGTGTGGTGGTGCATGCCTATAATCCCAGTAGCTCAGGAGGCTGAGGCAGGAGGATTGCGAGTTCAAAGCCAGACTCAGTAACATAGCGAGGCCCTAGGCAACTTAGCAAGACCCTTTCTTTAAACAAAATATAAAAAAAAGAGCTGGAGATGTGGGCTTAGTGGTTGAGCACCCTGGGTTCAACCCCCAGTACCAAAAACAAAACAATAAAACAAAACAAAACACCACCAAAAAAAACAAAAACAAAAAAAAACCCCACATTATCACACACACACACACACACAAACCCAAGAAACTTAAAATGCCCTATATTTCTTTGCTTAAAACCCTTGGAAGAGTTATATTGGGAATCAAGTCTCAGGGATGTAATTCCCTGTTGTTCTCTCTGAGCTTCAGTAAAGTCTTATGGACCTGTGTAGCCTTGTGGGTAGGTTGTAAGTGATGTAAGCCATTCATGTGCTGAGATGAAAAGGTGGTCTTCTTAACAGCTCCCATGTGGTGAGGCCCTGCTTTGGTGGCTACAGCAGATAGCTGATGACCAGAGCAAAGCAAATGGCAAACAACATGGGACTGGAGTGGTGGACAAGTGAGGCCCTTAGAGATCCAGTCTTCCACCCCTAAGAGGCTTCCAAACATTTCCACTGGGCCCCCATGTCAGGTGAGACTTGATAAGGGTGGGCCCAGGATCTAAGAAGGTACACTCTTCTCTCAGCAGCCCTCTTCCCCTTGGGGCCTTCTAAAGTTCCCCCGCAAGGGATAGGGCACCCCTTCCTCTATGGGGGTCTGAGCTGGGGCCCAAGGTGCCTGCAGACTGAGGTGCCTGTCCTACACAGGGAGCAGTGATGCCTATTACCTCCTCCTGTGCGCTGGGAAGCTTAGCGACTTAGTGCAGCTGTTGAGAAATAAAGCTATTTAAGTGGGAAGCATTATATTTTGATCCTAAACCTGTTTCCAAAACTCCCTTGTAGACGTCATCAAGCAAAGCCTGGCAGGTTTTGTCACTTTTTTTTTTTCCTCCCAAAGTCTGCTAGAATCACTTGGTTTATATGACATGAGACGTCCTTGTCTTTTGGGTCCTTGGGTTCTGCTCCGCCTTCTTCACCAGTGCCACGGCCTGGAAGCTTCGTGTGGTGAGAGGAGGGGCTGCTCCTTAACTCCCTGCCAGTGGCTGCACTCCAGCCTCTTTTTAAAGAACTGGCTCTAATTGGCCTTCTCAGACTTAGCTCCAGATACATACTTTATTTTTTTTTTAAAGGCAACTCTGTTTTTTTAAATCTATGGACCCACAATGACCTCCTCCCTTGTCCCCTTGTTGTTCTGTTCCCTCCACTTGAAACCCTTCTTGTTCACTCCCCATCCCAACCTCACCTCTACATGTCCAGAGTCTGCCTGGTGTTTAAAGCCAAGGCAAATCTACCTATGCCACCAAGTCTTGCCAGAGCGTGGGTGAAAGTCATCAGAGAGGTCATCAGAGCTCAAATTTCAACGCTACTCTTAACAACTCTGTGATTTCAGAGATGCAACTCAATCTCCCTGAACTTCATTTTCTTTGTCCAAAAGGTGGGGTAACAATGCCCACCTCACAGTGTGGCCCAGACACCATGTGGGTGACACGCTTGGCACAGAGTCGTTGCTTATCGACAGAGCCCTGCTCTCTCTCTCTTTTCCTAGGGGAATGGTCTGCACAAGGACCTACTTGGCCAAAATCTGTAAGGAGCTCCCTCCACATTCTGCCTCTAAGGATCATGGGCCAAGCCCTCACCAGTCTGGATCCCCTTCCTTACCTATTCTTTCCATACACTTGTCACCTTTTAATCTAACACAGAACTGGCTAGTTTGTTATGTTTATTTTCTAGAAAGTGACCTCCAGGAGGATGGACTTTTGCCTGCCTAGTTTCCTGAGGTATCCCCCAGTGCTCAGAACAAATATTTGTAGAATGAATACATGAACTCTGGCTGCCTCTGCGTCCCCAGAGCCACTGAGAGCTGTCCCAGGTGCTGCCCTGCCCCTGGCCCTGCCCTGGACCCTGCTCAGCTCTTACCCGTCCTTTCAGCAGCTCTCTGCTGACATCACTTGCCTGGTCACTGTCAGGTCCTGTGCCTGCTCACAGTCCTCAGGGCAGAGGAGAGCCATGAAGACCCATGAGGGGTACAAGGACTGTGAACTCAATCCTGAAGGGCCCTCAGGGTAAGACCAGATTCCTTGACATGTGGCCCAAGATTTCCGCCTCCTTCTTCAGCCAATCCCACTTCCTCGTCCTGCCTGTGCTCCCCTGAATGATGCACTGTGCCCTGTTCCTTGAGCACGTTGACTCTGGACTCTCGCTTGTTCCCTTCTCCCTGACTTCTGGTCTGACCAACTCCCAGTCAGCCTTTAATTTTATCTCAGATCCCACTTTCTCTGGAAGGCCTACTTGATTCCTAGACAAGCTTCACCCTCCTAAGAGGTGCTGACCACTCCGGCCAGATTCGTTATGCTTGTCATTATTCCTCATGGCGGGTCCTCCCCACTGACTGCGAGTCCATGAGAGAAAGCTCTGGGTCTGTTGTTCCGGCTTTCTGCTGCTCGACAGAGAGAACAGGTTCAGTAAGTCATTGCTGAGTGAACGAGGAAAGAGGAAAAAATGAAACCCAGGAGGAAGTCCAGAGAGAACATTGACTCTGAAATCCAAATGACCTGGTTCCGATCCCAGCTCTGTCCCTGACAAGCTGTGTAACCGTGAGTAAGTCACCTTGCTGGGAGCCATTAGCCAAGTAAGTATGACAATTTCCTTGCCAGCGTACCCCATGTTGCAGTGACATTGAATGTACTTAACCTTGCTCAAGGACCAAGGCAGATTAGGGTGTTCCCGGTTTTAAGATAATCTTGTTTAGGGCGTTCCCAGTTTAGGTTCCAGGTTTAAGGTTTAAGATTATTCCTGCTGGGAATAGGGCGTATCCTGCTGCCTGAGTTCCCCTTGAGTTCTCACGGGATTCAGACAGTATATTTTGGAGATAGAAGCCCAGTGGAGGTGATTTTGGGCAGAGAATGTGGATTTGGGCAGAGAACGTGGATTTGGGCAGAGAACATGGATTTCCCCAGAACGTGATTGTAGACAGCTGGTGTGAGTTCGGGAATAAAGAGTTGCTGTTTGAATCTACAAGCTGTGTGGTGGCTCGTGATTGTGTGCCCAGCCAGACTGCGGCATTTGTGCCCAGCCAGACTGCGGCATTTGGTGGCCCGTGCGGGGAACTTCTGAAGCTTGGAGGTAAGTGAAATTGCTTGCCCTTGAGGAAGAGAGAAAGAATGGGTGAACATTTCAAAAAACAATGTGTTATCGTTTTGATTTATTTTGTTTTTATTTCAAGTTGCCTGTTCCTAGAACTTTCTCAGGCAAACTGGGGGAAATGGTTGACTCAAGGTTTGAAGTTGTTCGCCTCCGAGGAAGAAAAATTGTTAGAGGAAAGAGGCACCCCAGTAAGACCAAGAACAGTTAGGACATATGTTGATACAATACAAAAATGTAGCCCATGGCTTTTTAAAGATGAGTTATTAAGTATATCAATGGGACCATCATGGTATCCTGTAGAAGGATTTTTCTTCAAGAAAGAGATGGCTAGTTCTGTTTACTACACTTGTCTAAGATCTTGGTTTTTACAGATATCTGATTAATTTACAATGCTAAAGTGTTAAAATATCAACCACTAAATATAAAATCAAGTACTTTTACTTATTAAGTTCCATAAGGTAATATATTTAAACATTATGTGTGTTTTCCTAAATTGGTAAATGGAAAAATGTTTAATATTGCTTTGTGTCTGTGTCTTTGCTAAAACAAGGTTACTAAGTGTTAAGATTCTATCATGTGTAATTTATATACAAAGAGTAAAAAAAATTTCAGTTGGGTTTCAATTATAGTATTATAGTATCATAAAAAACATGAAAGTCTTTCATTTTATTAAAGTGGAGTAATTTGTCTAAATCAGAAATTTTATAAGAGTTGTTTCAAAATGTGAATTTATAAAAAGGGTTAACGGTTAAAAAAGAGATAGAAAAAGATTCAAGATGTGGAAATATATTTTAATATAAAAGGTTAAAGGAAAAATAAATGTTTCTAGATGAGATAATCTCTGTGTGGTAAAGTAAAAAGTTGTAAAATGCCATTTAAAAAGATTTTGAGGAAACTAGACTTACTTTAAAAGCTTGAGAAAGGAATAAAGAAGAAAAAGGTATTTGTACATGGCAGATTGAGACAAAGCTTCCCAATGGAGTTAAAAAAAAAAAGCCTTTGGTTGAAGGGCAGCCATGTAAACTAACATTAAAGCGATTTAAACAGAATCTAAGCCTCATTTAAAAGAGTGAAGCTGTAGGTGGTGAAAAAGTACATTTAAAAGTACAGTATAGATGATAATTAAAAGGCTTTAAAAGGTTAAATTGAAGGTGGTCGAGATACCTTCATGGCAGAAAAAAGATTGCTTTATTGCATCATTCGAAGCCTAGTTAATCTTAAAGGCATTACTTTAAAAAAATGGGAAGATAATAAGAAAAGATATTTAGATAAAGAAGATTAAAAATTTAAAGTGAAAAACTTTAAAGACAGAAGTGTAGAAAGTTAAAAACAAAAAAAGATAGAAAATATGTAGAAAGATAAAAAAATGTAGGAAGACAAAAGTTTTAAACCCACAAAATAGGAAGAAAAAAAAAAACTAGGAGGAAAATAAGCAACTAAGGGTAAACATACAAACCTTAGGGAAAAAAAAAAACTAGAAGATAGAAATAAGATAAAAAATGGTTGAAAATATCAAGTAAGGTATTACAGATAGAAAATGCAAAAAGCTAAGACAACTATTAGATACAGACATACTTATTAAAGCAAAAAGAGGGAATTGGAAGGGGGTATATATCCCCCAAAGATAAACTTAAAATAACGCTTTTTACACTAAACTTTTTAAATTTGGATTCATAAGGACTTAGTGCTGCGGAAAGACATATGTATCCAAAAAATGTACATAAGCCTAAGGTACTTTGGAAAGATATTCTAACAGGACAATGGAAAGGTCCTGACCCAGTGATTGTCTGGAGTCGGGGTTTTGTTTGTGTTTTTCCACAGGGAGAACAGCAGCCCATTTGGATTCCAGAGAGATTAACTAAAACAGTTTCTACAGATCGAAAAGAAGATGATTTGACTCAAATCCATAACAGCTGATATCCAGAACTCCAGCTTGGCCATTCTTACATCTGCGACAGTGATTAACCAGGATGCTTTTTTCAATAGCTATTTTATTATTGCATTTTTCCACATCATAAGGTTCTATTTTTATTTTTTGAGCTCATACAAACCTAGGTTAATGTTTTTCTGATCAGTTTTATTTTTTGACTGTGGAGTTTTTAAACATTGCAATGGAGATTTCACCCAGGTAAAGCTACAAGGCCTTTACTATTTTCTTATGTGTTGTACGTTTGTGTACACTCTTGTGTTTTGTGTTGTATGTCTGTATGTGCGTATGTCCATATTTCTTATATGAGGAGCGCTCATGAAAAAATGGATCCGAATTATTATTATTTTTTTATTCACGTGATTTAAATCGTTTAATTTAAATTATGTAAACAGCTGTTAAGGATTGTTTTTAAAGGTGGTTAACAGATGTTTGTTTACTAATTTAAATTAGGTAAAAAGCTGTTAAGCATTGTTTTTAAAGTAGGTTAACAGATCTGTTTGTTTACTTTCACCTTTCCTTTTCATTATATTTAATAATTCTTTTCAGGATAATGTCTCTTTAGCATCATTGCCAGAATTCCTATCTCCATCTCAGTGCTGGTGAAGAACTCAACAAGTAATGCTCAATCAAAGAGTCAACTTACTTTGGGAGGAAACGGATTTTGGGAGGAAATGGACATATTGATAGATTCCTCTGCTTTGAACTGCTTGCAGAACTTGCCTGGACTATGTAACTATCGTTTGATGGTGTCACTAGTGATGCAATTTTTATTTCCTTGCCAGCGCACCCCATGTTAATTGTGGTAGTGCTGACATATCTTTGCTGATGGTGTCACCAGTGATGCAATTTTTCCCAAGGAGCCGTCAATTGGCTTGGTGTCGTGGCATTTCTGTATCCTCCTCCCTTCTGCTAGTGATGGTCTAAAATTTGGGGGCCAATGGCTTATGCTGGACCGGTAGTCAGTGACGGGTATGATCCAATTGCAGTGGTATCAACCTAAGACAGGAGGCTGACGCCTAAAGGTCAGTTTTCCGATGACGGGTAAGAACCATATGTTGAATTGGACAACCTACCAGGCACGGTCCATAAGCCACATTAACCTCACTCCCCCACTGGCACCAAGGCCAAATTTGGGGGCCAACAGAGGTGAGGCAAAGAACCTCACCCCCCCACTGGTGCATAGACCTATCCACAAGTATGGCTGTATGCTGGACCGGTAGTCAGTGACGGGTATGATTCAATTGCAGTGGTATCAACCTAAGACAGGAGGCTGACGCCTAAAGGTCAGTTTTCCGATGACGGGTAAGAACCATATGTTGAATTGGACAACCTACCAGGCACGGTCCTTAAGCCACATTGCTTGTTGTTTAATTAATCAGAAGGGGGGAGATGCTGGGAGCCATTAGCCAAGTAAGTATGACAATTTCCTTGCCAGCGTACCCCATGTTGCAGTGACATTGAATGTACTTAACCTTGCTCAAGGACCAAGGCAGATTAGGGTGTTCCCGGTTTTAAGATAATCTTGTTTAGGGCGTTCCCAGTTTAGGTTCCAGGTTTAAGGTTTAAGATTATTCCTGCTGGGAATAGGGCGTATCCTGCTGCCTGAGTTCCCCTTGAGTTCTCACGGGATTCAGACAGTATATTTTGGAGATAGAAGCCCAGTGGAGGTGATTTTGGGCAGAGAATGTGGATTTGGGCAGAGAACGTGGATTTGGGCAGAGAACATGGATTTCCCCAGAACGTGATTGTAGACAGCTGGTGTGAGTTCGGGAATAAAGAGTTGCTGTTTGAATCTACAAGCTGTGTGGTGGCTCGTGATTGTGTGCCCAGCCAGACTGCGGCATTTGTGCCCAGCCAGACTGTGGCATCACCTCTCCTTTCTGACTCTCCATCTGTCATCTCTAAAATATAGATAACAATATGGCTGTGTCAGGGCTGTTGGAAGGGTTGCAGATGGTACTGATCAGACACTCGGTACTTGGAAAGGTGAAAAATGGCACTTGTGTTCATGATGACACAGAACACTAGCAATCATCTCTTCTCATTCAGCCTCTGTCTGCAAAGTACTTCCTAGGCTATTATCTCATGTCATTCTTAGATTAGCTCTTTGAGGAAGGAAGAGTATTGTGGCAACTGAGAATGGAGAGATTAGGCAACTCGAACGAGGTCACCTGCAGCATTGTAGGGCTAAGCAGAGACCAGGCCACACAGCCTAACCTCAAAGTCCCTCTTTAGGACCCTACCATGCTCAGCTTTGTATTTGGACCATTTGCCCCAAATCTTACCAGATTGTAAAGGGCAAACATTGTGCCCAGTTCATTACAGGATCCCCAGACCTCATGCAGAGTCTGACAGAGAGCGGGTACCTGGCAAATGTTTGTTGACTTGAGTAAATAAACACATGGATCAATCCACAACCCTCTGGGCTCACCCGACTCCCTCTGGCCGCTCAATTCAGAGAGAGGCCCTCTGACTACTTCCCACTGGCCCTTCCTGGCAGGGCCAAAGGTAGGCTCCAGAGAGGCAGAGTGCCCCACATGGAAGTAGCCATGGTTGTCACTGAAGTGTGTCCCTGGCTCCACTGAGGGACAAGTCAAGTGTGCCTTGGAGCCCTGGCCCCTCTTAGCAGCCTCAGCCACCTCTCTTTCCCACTTCTGCTTGAGTATCCACTGACCCAAAACAACTGGGACAGGAGCAGGGCTGGAGAGGGCTGTGTGTGCCCAGGCACCCTGGGGTCCCCAAGTGTGGCTCTCCCCAGCAGCTCTGGGGCTTGAGTGCCATCTCCAGTCCTCTTGGGCAGCAGCTGGGCAGCCAGGCCCAAACTCCAGAGTTACAGCTTAGCCTTGGGTCCCTTGGGCAGACAGAACACAGGGCCTGGACAATTTTCTCCTAGTCAGTCTGGGGGGGGATTTGATTTACCAGGGGTGGAGGACCTGAAGGATTTCTATGATTTGTTAGCCCCAGGTACTCCCTGCCTCATCTGTAATTCTTTTTGAGTCTAAGACACATAGAAGAATGAGAAGAGCCCAGTGGAAAGAGTTGAACAACCCCAGTTTTTGTCCCAACTCAGTTCCCATTGTGGTATGGCCCACCAAAGTGCTTCTTTCCTCATTGGGAGAACCCCTTTGGGATGGAGAGAACATCACTGAGAAACAAGCTCAAGGGTGCCCCCTTCCTTCCCAATCAAAGATGAAGCCAGTGCATTAACATGGAATGAAGGGGGGTGGGGGTGGGGGTGGGGGAGACTGGGGTTGTGGCTCAGTGGTAGAGCACTCGCATAATACGTGGGAGGTGCTGGGTTCCATCCTCAGCACCATACAAAAACAAAGGTATTGGGCCCAACTTAAAAAAATAAAAATAAAAAGATGGAATGACCACTGGATTTTGAATCAGGAGACTTCTGTGACCCTTGACAAGTCACCTAACCTCCCAGAGACTCGGATTTCCATCCGAATAATGGAGACAGCACATACTTTCCTAATCACCTCCCAGGTTGTTGTTGTTGTTGTGTGTGTGTGTTTGTGCATATGTGTGGGGGGTGGGAGGTGGTTTTTGTGATTTCATAAATAGTCCCTAGTAGGAGTGCCTGCTAAAAGTAAGAAAAGGTAACCATGATCCCAGCCTCAATCATCTACATTTTAAATCATTAAGTCTAACTGATATTTCTTTCTCTTTACTTTTTATTGGTACATCGTGTTTATACATAACTGTGGAATTCACTGTGATATACATATATGCACAGAGCGTAATTTGGTCAATTTCATTCCCCAGTACCCCCTCTTTCCTTCCCCTCCTCCCACCCCTTGATCCCCATCCTCTACTCTACTGATCTGCCTTCTATTTTGATGAGATTTCTCATTTTTTCTTCCATTTCTTCTTTCTAGCATCCACATAGAGAAAAAAACCTATGACCCTTGACTTCCCGAGTCTGGCTTTTTTCACTTGACTTGATGTTCTCCAGTTCCATCCATTTTCCAGCAAATGACATAATTTCATTCTTTTTTGTGGCTTAGTAAAATACCATTGTGTATATATAGGACATATTTTTTTTTACCCATTCATCTGTGATAGACACGCAGGGGCCAGGGCTTTAAGGCAGGTTCCATAACCTGGCTATTGTGAATTGCACTGCCATAAACATAGGAATGCCCATATCACTATAGTATGCTGACTTTAGTTCTTTGGGGTATATACTGAGAAGTAGTATAGCTGGGTCTTGGAAAAGTTCCATTCCTAGTCTTTTGAGAAACCTCCATACTGATTTTCACAGTAGTTTTACAAATTTATAATCCCACTACTGGTGTTTCCTTCCCTCTGCATCCTTGCCAACATTTATTATTATTTGAATTCTTGATGATTGCCATTTTAACTAGAGTGAGAAGAAATCTGGGTGTAGTTTTGATTTGCATTCCCCTAATGGCTAAAGATGTTGAACACTTTTTTTCCATTTATTTATTTGTCATCTATTTACATTTCTTCTTTTGAAAGATGCCTATTTAGTTCATATACCCAATGATTTATTAGATTATTTGTTTTGTTTTTAGTGTTGAGTTTTTGAGTTCTTTATTCTGGATATTAATCCTCTGTCAGAGGAGTAGCTGCCAAAGATTTCCTCCTATTCTGGAGGCTCTATCTCTCTATGTTCTCAGTTGTTCCTTTGCTGTACAGAAGCTTTTTAATTTGACACCAGCACATTTATTAATTGTTGATATCATTTCCTGAGCTTTAAGAGGGCTACTGAGGAAATCATAAGTCATCTAATATTTCTTAATTCACAGCCCTTCATTGAATATTGAGATACACACATTTATGTCCGAGGAGTTAAACGTTAGGTCTCTGGGATTTTTGTTTTCTACAAATCCCAAAGATAATGGTTCTTAGATATCATTGCTATCATCACCCAGAAGGCTTCAAGCTGCAGCAAGTTTCCAGAGGGTGGAGAGAAGTCAAAGAACACATTGGGAGAATGTGAAACAAGGCAGAGGGGCCAAGTGTTGCGCATCATGGGGGGTCTATGGTGTCCTGAGTGCCATGCACATGAGATCTCCTTTTGTCCCAAGACAATTCCCAAGAGACATGAAGCTGGAGCCCATTTCTACAGAGAAGGAAACTGAGGCTCAACAAGGGGAGGTAGGGGAGGTAGGGAGTGGGTTCAGACCCTGTCGTACCCCAGCTCTAACACTTTGGTGGTTTCATTGACTCACTCACCCTTCCTGTCCTTCATTCCATGGGTAGTTGTCACACGTCCATCCAAGTGGAGAGACTGGATTTTTTGGGTCTGACCTCATTTTCGGCTTCCTCCTCACTGAGCTCCTCAAGCTGACTCCATCTTTTCCCTCTCACCACAGGGGATCAAGCTCTGAGATCAGGCTCTCAGGGCGTGGGCTCTGAGCCACAGGCTGGCATCAGGAAGCGAGGGAGGGGAGGCTCTTTGGGGAGCCCAGCAAGGAAAGGGTGGTCAAGGACAGACTTTTTCCCAACCTTCAATAATACCACTCCACACTTCTCAAGATCCTCGTGAACTTCATTAGGGGCTTCATAAGACTGACTGACACTTCTTCTCAGAAGTGGGAAGGTTTTGTGGTCAGGAAAATATTGAGTGTTGGTGTGGCGAGGTCCCTGCCAATGAAAGGACAGGGTGGAGAGTGGGAGGAGCACTGGACTTGGGCCAGGAGACCTGTTTAGTCCCAGTCCCCGAACTTGCTCACCATGTGACCTTGAACATGTTACTCATAGCTAAACCTCATTTGTCTATCTGTAAAGGCAGAAATGCATAGTGTTCCCTACTTCCATGTATGAAGACTGGATCATTTGGCATAAATAAAGTGCTCCCCAATCATTAGCTGTTATCTAGAAGAGGGCATGAAGGTTCCATGTGGTTGATATCCCACAAGGAAACATGGACACCAAAGCTCTCCTTAAAGCCACTGCCCTCTTGCTGATAAATAGTGAGAGATAATTACAATTCACATTGCCCAAGGCTCAGCTGTACTTTGAGATCAAACTATCAAAATGATCTCTGGAGATTGTTGATTGGCAGCAACTTTTGTGCAGTGAATCATTCATTTACATTCTATCTGTGCTTTAGGGCCCATAGCGATCATGCAGCTCCAGGGTCATAAATTCTAACAAAGATGATGATGGTAATAATAATATTAATGAATGTTCATTGAGACCATATACATGTCAGCACTGAGCTAGGCATCATCCCAACATTTTCTCACTTAATTGGCACATTCTCCTTAGGAAGGGAGCATTAATATGATTCTTATTTCCAGATGAGGAAGCTGAGGCATAGTGAAAATAAGCAACTTGCTGTATGAGACTCAACCAGAAACAGCATCCACCCAGATAGCTCAAACAGTGAGACTTTAGTGAAAGGAGTACTCACAGGAGTAATAGGTTGAAAAGAACAAATAGGAGATACCGAGGGGTCAAAGGGAAGATGGAGTTACCAGAGCCCAGAGGGAACTGGGACTATGCTCTGAGATGGGGAGCTATGGTCTTAAAGAGCTGTAGCTACTGCTAGAGTAGGTGCCCAAACAGGGAGGGGGTACAGTAACAATATACGCTGGTCTCTCTCCCATTTCACCTTCTGATCTCTTGCCAAAACATTCAAAGACCAGTCACCTGGGAGCCAGCTGTGAGGGAAACTTGAAAATGCAATCTGCAGGGTCAGCCTCTCAGGACAAAGGAGAGGACAGACATGGTCAGAGATGGCACTAGGGGCTAGGAGGGAAGTGGTGCAAGTGGAAACCCATCAGCACGCCTCCCTGCAGTCACAGAGGCAAGCCTTGGTCTAAATACTTAACCAAACTGGCAGGGCACCTGAGGAGGACAGTAGGGGACTGGAGTGAACAAGCTTCCAAGACTAATCTAAAGAGGGCTGTGCTGCTATTCAATTCCCACCACTTGTGGCCATCTGGGAAGACAGATAATGTCACCACATCTTCCAATTTTTCAGGAGAAGCAGCAACCCTGAATTTCAACGTACTGCCTTCCATTCCCAAATGCTACTAATACCCCCAGGTTAAAATCATAATGGTGAAGGGATAAACTGTGGTATAGCCATACAGGGAATATTATTCACCAATAAAAAGAAATAACTATCAAGTCACAACGAGGTATAAGGGAACCTTAGATGGCATATTGCAAAGTGAAAGAAACTATTCTGAAAAGACAGCATGCTTCCACACACAGGAGATTCTAGAAGAGACCAAACTAGAGATACAGTAAAAAGATCAGTGCTTACCAAAGATTTGGGAGAAAATGGGGAGATTTAATAGAAGAAGCACAAGAGGGTTTTTAGGGCAGTCCAAATATCCTGTATGTTACTGTGATAATGAATGTATGATATTTCCATCTATCACAATCCAAAAGACTCTCCTCTCTATTTCCTCCTCCTCTTCCTCCTCCTCCTTCTTCTTCTTCTTCTTCCTCCTCCTCCTTCTTCTTCTTCTCCTCTCTCCTCTTGGTATTGAGAATTGAATCCAGGGTCTCTTTACCACTGAGCCACATCATCACTGATTTATTTTATTTTTTATTTTAAGATGTGGTCTCACTAAGTTGCTGAGTCTGGCCTCAAACTTGTGATCCTCCTGCCTCAGTTTCCTGAGACAGCACACAGATGTCTACAACATATAGAATAAATCCTGGGGAAGCGGTCAGAATACAGCCCAATAGTAGAGTACTTGCCTAGCATGCTGGAAGCCCTGGATTTGATATCTCAGCACTTTAATAATAATAATAATAATAATAATAATAATAATTATTATTATTATTATTATTATTAAAGTGCTGAGATATCAACTCTAATATAAATAATAATGTATTTAATAATAATATGAACATTGTTTCATCAATTGTAAAAACAATACCATACTAATGCAATAATATTAATAACAAAGGAAACTTGGGGTGGGGTGGGAAGGGGTGTATGAGGACTCTATACTTTCTGCTCAGTTTTTCTGTAAAACTAAAACTACTCTAAAATATATAACACTTTGCTTTTTATAAAACATATCAAAAATGCTCTTTGGGCCAAATGGGTCACATGCCTACTGGATTCAGCTAGCAGTTTGTGATGACTGATCTAATCTAATTCCTTTATTTTACACATAGGTAAACTGAGGTCCAGAGAAGGGACCAAGTCCTGCCCATCTGGAACAGAGTCAGAGCACAGCTTGCAAACTCAGGGGGCGCTTCCCAAGGAAGGGCAGGGATCCCCTCAGGAAGGCCTGTTGTAAGAGGCAACTGGGGACAAAGGCCAGTGATGTGCCCGCTCCGGTCTGGCTGGCTGAGCTGAAATGCCCCAGCAGGTAATGAGAGCCTCCAAGAGCCCAGAAGCACTTGGGTCTGTTTATTTAGCCAGAGACCAGGTTCTTGCCCAGCCAGCTGGCTCAGACTCACTGCATTAGAAGCAGAAAGGAGTGGACACTTGTGTCTTTTGTGTGTGTCTTAGAGCAGGACAAGATTCAAGGGGCAGGAGCTGGGAGCTGCAGGGCCCAACTTGAGGCTGGGGACTCTGATGTTATGATAAAACCAGGCATTAGGGGAGCGCTAAGAGGCCGAGTCTCTTTATATCTCCTTGGATTCTCCCCCCAACCCGCTTCAGGGCTATGAAGCAGGCAGGACAGAGCAGACAATGTTCACTTTACTGAGAGGAAGCAGACAATGTTCACTTTACTGAGAGGAAGCAGAGTTAGGCAAGTGCCTGTGTCAACACAGCTGATGAGTGGCAGAGTGGGGTTTTGATCCAGGCTTTCTTTTCAATATTAGAAATGATGTTTGATGAAAGACAAAAAACAACTGTTTATAAATAGTACCCTAAGTGGGTGTGGTGGTGCACACCTGTAATCCCTCAGGAGGCTGAGGCAGGAGGATTGTGGGTTCAAAGTAAGCCTCAGCCACTCAGCAAGGCCTGAAGCAACTCAGCGAGACCCTGTCTCTAAATAAAATATAAAAAGGCCTGGGGATGTGGCTCAGTGGTTAAATGCCCCTGGGTTTAACCACTGATACCAAAAACAAACAAATAACAACAACAACAAAAGCCCAGTACCTTAAATGGTAAATGTGTTTCTCATAGGAGTACAGGTTGGCACTCTGAAGCTATTTTGCATGTATATGAAGATTGAATAAGTAAGTAAATTGTGAATAATACAAGCCATGTTTCTCAATATCAGAGGAAAGAAAATGTCAAAAATGAGCACAGGGGAAAGAACTCAATGAATCCTGTGTTGCTAGGTTAGAGTTGGCAGTAACAGTATGAATTCATGTTTATTTTGGTATATACACAGATAGATACAGAGATAAACATAAGTATGTGTGTTTACAAGAGTTAACATGCACACATATACATGCATGTATAAACCCTAAATATAATACATGTGTACATAATAGGTTGCGTATCCTTTGTCTAAAATGCTTGGGACTAGAAGTGTTTCAGGTTTTGGAGGGGGTTTTTTTGGTCCCAGATTTTGGAACATTTGCATAGATGTTACCAAATGAGTGTCCCTAATCTAAAAGTAATCCAAAATACTTTGAAAACTTTTTGAGTGTCACGTTGGTGCTCAAGATGTTTTGGAGTTTGGAATATTTCCGATTTTGGACTTTTGGGTGAGGGATGGACATGTTTCCTTGTTCTGCTTGCTGAGGGCCTAAAAGCAGTGGCACTCCACAGCCACAAGCAAGCTCACTTCTCAGATCATGTTTCCTAAATGTTTCTCGAAGAAAAGCAACCAGAGGTTCTTAGAGTAATGATTGGTTCTACAACTGAGGCAAGGACAATGATGATTCCCAAAGCGTACAGCAGTGGCAGACAGTGGAGAAGTAGTTAAAAAGAAAAAAGAAAAAAGTAAAGATTAGGCAAGTCAAAAAGATGCAAGTGTCAACCTGGAAGAGCTCCAAGCTGCTAAAGTTGAGCAGCAAAGTAAATAAACGTAGTATTGAATTATAGCACAAAGAATAAAATGAATACCCATGAGTCCAAACAATGCAGAGAAAAATCTTCGTAAGTATTCTAATTAGTAAATATAGAAGGGATGAAGGAAATAGAAAATCACCATTAGAACACCACAGAAATAAATGTAAGAGCTACTAGCTATAATAAAATTGGAAGGTAAAACTTCAAGGAGAAATAGGATATTTGTATAGCTTCCAAGGACCTCCCCGCAAGTGCTGGTTCATCACTTTGGTGGAGTTCACATGCCCACAAACTCCTGATAGTCCTCCCTCCATGTTGCAGAGCCTACTCCCTCACTCCTTGAACTTGGTGTGCTGTGTAGGTTGAACTCCACGGTTCTCTTTTCCCGTTAGCCGATGGTGAAAAACAGAACTTTATTATGGAGAAGACTGGCAGACACCAGACTTTTTGGTTAACCCAGTGACCAAATCAAACACCGCCAACAATAATGTTATTAATATCATACCTGGGACACAGCGTAAGAACGGAACTTCATCTCTGTGATATTCTTCCCCAAATTCATCAGCTCTGTCATGTCATGAGAACAAATCAGATGAGCCTAAGTTGAGGACATTCTGCAATATGCCTGAGCAGTACTGTCCAAAAACATCAAGATCATGAAAAAAAAAAATGAAAAGATTAAGAAACTATCCCAGATTGGAGCCAAGCAAGGTGGCACGACAACTACATGTAACATCACGATCTGTATTAGATTTTGGAACCAAAAAAAGGAACATTAGTGGGAAAATAGGAAAAATCTGAATAAAATCTGTAGTTTAATTAATAATGTCATCCCATTATTCATTTTTTGGTTTCGATCACTATAGCACGCATATATGCAATGTTAACATCAGGGGAGACTCAGTGAAATATATAAGGAAACTCTGTTCCAACTTCTGAAATTCTTCTGCAGATTAAAAAGTCTTCAAAGCAGAAAGGTAAAAATAAAAAAAAAATAAGTGGTGTATTTGTCACACAAATAAGTTAGTAGTCACCCTCAAGAAAATCCCAAAGCCAGTGAGAATTTGCCCCTGTTTCATAGTTCTAACACACCCACTGTCAAGACCAGGCCTTGGGTTCTCAGCACTAGTTGACTTGACATTACTCCATGTTGATCTTTCTAATAATGGGGACGATGAAGTCAGATAACACCCACTGCTCAGATAAGGAAACTGAGGCCCAGATCTTGTCTCTCCATCTTCTCATTGAACAGACAGGGAGACGGAGTTCTGGAAAAGAGAAAGGGCTTGCCCCTGGTCATGCAGCAGGTTGAGGGGCCAGCCCAGGACTAGAACTTCTGGGTCTCCATCCTTACAACTACCTTGGCTGCTGTTCCAGGAAAGCTATAGACAAAACTTAAATTTGGACTATTTGAGAAGGCAGAGGAGAGTCATTTTCATCTTGCCCCCACCTCCTTCTCACCTTGAGTTAAGCAATAAAGCTGAAAAGATCCTTCAACAAACAAATCCCTCCTCATTCTAGAATCCACAGGCACAGGGCTCTTAGGAAACCCGAAAGGCAAGCTCCTTAGGAGGGAGGGCTGTTGGTACATGCCTGCCAGGTGCCCTCTTCCCTGCTTCTTCTCAGGAAAGCAGAACATCTGCTTAGAGAAGCAATGCAGGGGACATTCAGATTCCCAGAATGCTGTGGTGGGACCAGCTTGGGCTTCAACAGTAGAATACCGGGAGGGCACCTTGGCTTAGACAGAGTCCTCACCTCTTTTTTCCAAAGAAAAAGAATCATTTTGGATGTTGGAAAGTGCTCTGAAGAGCTCACTGTTGATAGCAAATGGCATTTGTGGGGTTAGGTCTCTGTGGGTGATCACATAAAGATTGTCCCCAGGCCAGAGGATGAGTTCAGAAAAGATGAACTCTTTTCTTTTCCAAATAAAAGTGAAGCCCTGCTGTCCCTTTTAAACTAGAAGCAAACTGGATTAGGAGGAAATGGTTTTGCTCCTGAAAATTGGGACCAGAATCCCTGGGTGAAGTGTGTTGTACCATGAGATGGAATTGCCTTAGAGGAGATGAATATTTTCTTAAGTCTTAGAAAGGCAGAGTAAAGACCTCGCTTGGCCATCTTGTTTGAGTCTTAAAAAATAGTTTCTCCATTTGCATAAGCAAAATTTTAAAGCTTTTTGTTCAAGAACCCTGTATCTCAGGGGAAAGGAATGCAATCATTCCAGTAATTAACCATTCCCCCAAGAAGTGTGGTTTGCATCATACGTGATCTTCTCATTCGGATCCTCTTGGTTCCCAGAAAATGCAGTGCTTATTCTCCAGGGCCCCATAGAGGGGAGATGGCATTGACAAGAAGATTTTGCAAACTTATGATGTCAGAGTCCAGCATTTCAGCTCTTGGCTGATGAGATGTTAAGATTAGAAGCTTCCACGTGGTGCAGGGAAAAATCCTAAGTGTCGCTGTCACGTGGGCCCAGGCTTGGATTCTGGTCCTCTGTGGTAAGTCTATGGCTGACCTTTGAAGAGCTGGTGAATCTCTCTGGCCCTTTGATTTCTCTTTTCAAATGGGAATAAAAAGTCTCCATGCAGAGTTCCAGTAGATAAGAGGTGCTCGGAAGGTATTCTCGTTTAGCATCTCCTGAATGTCTGCATTTGCTCCTGAGCAGTTTTGTTTTCCAGGAAGATGTTTTGACCAAGGATACTTTTTTATTTCCCTCGGATAAACAAGAACTTCTTTCTCTCTGCTCTCTTTTTATAATTGCTATCTGAAGTTGTGGAATTAATGTCAGCTTTCAAAACATCCGGCAGATTAAGCAGCACTTTCTACTCAAGCTAATCACAGTGCAGGTCTCTCCCTCTCCCGTGTGTAGCAATTACCACTGTTTTAATTGGCTAATTAATTATGAAATGAATAGCTTAATGAGGATCTGTCTTACCAGACGGTAAGCTTTATGAAGGCAGGGCCAGTGGGGACAGTGTCTGTTAATTTCCTGCCATGCCTCTTGAACCAGGGGCTGGCTGGTGTGGTGTGGCTGTGTGTGTGCACACACTCATGTTGAGCACATTATAAGTGTCACTGTTATTATAAGTGTGGCAAATGTTTCTCCTTTGAGGATGTAGTCATTTCAGGATCAGCCAAAAGTTAATCCCAGCCATGTAAATAATCAAGATGAGAAATCGAATTTTTGGTAAAAAAAAAAAGTGTTTTATTGCTCATTCATTTACTCATTTCTTTTAGCCCTTAATGTCAGGATCTGGAAGTCTGGCTTGTGCTGGATGTTTTCCTTGCTCTGGAAGGGCACTCGGCCAGGCTCAGAAGACAGACAAACCTATCAGAAACTGCGGGAAAGACCAGATGGAGTTTGCAGTAGATAATGGGAGGCCTGGATTCCAGTTTTGAATTGCTCTGTGGCTTCACAAATGCTTGCCCTCTCTGGATCTTTTGGTTGAAGTGGTGAGATGTGCCATGATCTGTGGAATCACCTGGCTTTGTGGTCTTTGCCTTTTTTTTCTTTTAATGACAGCAGAATGCATTACAATTCTTATTACATATATAGAGCATAGTTTGGGGTAATTAATGATGGTGGAATGTGATGATCATTGTTCTCCAAAGTACAGGTATGAAGACACGAATTGGTGTGAATATACTATGTGGTCCTTGCCTTTTAATGATTCTTTGCAATAAGACTGCATTCCTCCCAACAGGTTCTATCTCCCGAAGCCTGTGCGGCCTCTACAGGAAGGTGTGTGAATTCCACCTACTAGGAAGCTTCCAAATTGCCAGTGCCATCAGGCTACAGGGAGGAAAGGCCTTTCTGGCTCTGGGGAGGAGGTCAAATACCTGCTTCTCCCCTCCTGGGCTGTGCAACTGAGGAGAGCACCTGCCACTCTCGGGTCTCAGAGCTTCACATGGACATCAAAGAAACTGCACAGAGGGCTCTAGGCTCCCTTCATCTCCCCATCCTGTTGTTAGGTTGTTAGGACAACGGGACCCAATACTTCCCAGTGCAACATCTCACAAACTGTGTTCACAGAAATATCAGATCTGTGAGCTGGAAATAGAATTCAGCAAATCAAAGGTACTGATGGGGGGTGGGGGGCTCGCTCCAGTCTCAAATAATTGTGGAAGAGGTTTAGTTAAATTTATGCAAGAATCCTTGGATGTTTAACATGCTAATTGCATCTTGAATTTCCTTGAGAGACAAAGCAGTAAGTAGAGTCAATAAAGTGAAAGTAATATAAAGTCAAGTTAGACACAGTAAAGTGGTAAAAAGGACAGGCTGGGGTTTGAATCCAGGTTCTACTACTTTCTAGCTGCGCAACCATCGGGAAGTTCACTACCCTCTCTGAGCTTTAGTCTCTCCACTTGTAGTTCAGAGAAAGAAATGAAACCTGTCTTTTGGTGTTATTGTGGGAATGAAATACAGCATTGCATATAAGACCTCCTGCACAGTACCTTGGTACATGTCAGTCCCCATCACCATGTTGTGTTATTTTGCAGAGGAGGAGCCATAAGCATCTCTCAAGATGGTAGTATTCCAGGAACCCAGCTTGGGAAGCACTGGTCCATCTGCTTATTCTGAGCACGGTGCTGTCTTGTCACCCTGGCGTTGGAAGCCTCCTGTGAACATCTGCCCCACTTTTTCATCCAGTTGCTCTGATCCTAGAGGCCTAGGACATGATGGGGCAGAATTGGGGAAGCTGTATAGGGTTTGGAAAACTCAGGTGAGCCCAGAGAAGGGTGAGTAGGCAGGTGTGGCAAGCAGGGTCATCGGAGAAGGGAGTCACAGGATGAGGCTGGAGCAGTGGGCTTGGGGGAGGTTGGGGGCCAGGACAAGGGATTTGGGGTTCACCTCCGGAAAACCAAGAGTTGTGCCAGGGGCGTTGAGCTAGCTCAACTGAGTCCTGAGGCACACCTGGGAGATGCTACTCCACCTATCATAGCTCCCCGCCCTGGGGCCCCCAGAGCCAGTGCAGAAGGGCCACATCAGGAACAGGAGACGTGGTGAGAGGGTGGCTCCCCACTCTGCACAGGGGGCCTGGGTGGGTCACTGGCCTCCCTTGTATAAAATGGGAGGGATCATGATAGCTGAACAGCCTGACCCATAGGGCTGCAGTGAGGGTTCAGGGGGAGAAAAGCATTTCAATCAGCCCATTAAGCTGAGGTCCTACTGTGTGCCAGGCCCATGTACAGGCCTATGGAAGATTGACATGAATCACATGTGAGTCCCATCCCTGAGGGGCTCGCAGTGGACTGGTGATAGTGCATGAGCTAAGGAAGCACCGCGGTGAGACTGAACCCATGGAAGTCCCCTTCATCTGCTGCAGGGGTGAGGCCTAGGTTCAGGGAGGGACTGGGAATTGGGAAAGCTCCCCTGGAGGAGGTGAGGTCTCAGCTGAGCCCCGAGGCACCCCTGGGAGCTAGTGGATCAAGAAGGAAGAAATTTCCAGGCAGAGGAAACAGCATAAACAAAGTCACAGAGAAGCAAAATTCCATGGTCTATGTGGATAGATGAGGAGCAAGCGGTATCCTTAGGACATCAGATCAGAGGTATGGAAAGAGACTTAATGGGCGCTGTTGGTGGGAACAAAGTTTGTGTCTAAACAGAGTTCACGGTGTAAAGTTAAGGAAGTGAATCTCTAACTGGAGAATTCCAGGAATTAGTGAGCATAAAATGTTTTTGCCTTTCTTGAAATTGTAGTGTGGTCCCCTTGGTATCTAGGATAGGCTACATTGTGATGCTGGGCAGACTGCAGGCCCAGAACACCAGGCTGAGAGGTTTGCTCTGTAGCCTGAAGACTAATGGAAGAATTAGCCATAAAAGCCAGGGGATTTAGAATGGAATCCTTGGCATTCCCTGCATGCACAGGGCTGGCTAGGCGAGGAGGTTCCCAGAAGAAAAACAGAGAGACCTTTGCCCTCCTCCTGCACTTAGGTGAAAAGCAGAATTAGAATAGGGCTGATTGAGTGATCCAGCTATTATGTCCATCCTTCACGCTTCAGGATCCAATCTGCCATAGTGTGGGGGGCTTAAGGTATACTGCTCAGAAGGCTGGGTGGTAAACCCAAGCCGCTGCCAGGGCTTTGGGGAGCTACTGCACGCAAACAAGCCCATGCCAGGGAATGAATCCTGTTGTTACCAAATGAAAGGAGCTTGGCTAGAGCTCTCGGCTGGGGCTGAACACTGTCTATCCAGCCTGCCACCCGAGAAGGAAGAGGCTCTCACCCTGTTCCTCCAGGTCCCTGGAGCCTCTGAGTCTGACAGTTGGAGCCTCCCATCCTGTGGCCCCTGGGTGCAGAGAGGCAATACTGGAAGACAGGGAGCCTTAGCCAGCACCAGCTCTGCCCCTAACTTACTGGGTGACTGTGAATGAGTCCATTCACCTCTCCGAGCCTCAGTTTTCCAGAAAATGTTCTGCCCTGAACAGATGAGCATTCACTGAGATGATGATAGGTGGAAGGGATTTGCAGGGAAAGAGCTGTCCTTGTCTTTATTACAAGAAACAGCAGGGAGAGCAAAAGAGCATGATTGGAAATGGGAGCCAAATGTGCTACCTCGTTACAGGATGATTTTAGGAAGTTATTGTAAAGATTCGAGGCATAGTAATGTTTTGGTTATGTTTTTTAAATTAGCTTTATCTTGTAAAGGGTTATGCTGAAATATTTATGGACAAAACTCTATCATATCCAAGATAGATTCAAAATAAGGAAAGGGTAAAATGAGCATGGATAGAGATTGACAAATTTGGCCAAGAGTTGACCAAAGAAGCAGGGTGACAGGTGCATGGGGGTTCATCACACAGTTCTGTCTGCGCTCCTCTATGTTTACATTTTCCCACAGAATGCAGTTAAATCAAAGAGCATGGCACAGGTTGGGGCTGGGGCTCAGTGGTAGAGTGCTTGCCTCGCATCTGTGAGGCACTGGGTTCCATCCTCAACACCAAAGAAAAATAAATAAATGAAATAAAGGTATTGTGTCCAACTACAACTAAAAATCTTTTTTTTTAAAGAGCATGACATTCAGAGCCAGACTGATATGGCTTCACCAATTTGGGTTTGTGTGGCACTTCACCTCTTTTCACATATGTCAAATGGGTGTATTATAATAATATGCCTAGATCACAGGGCCCTTGTGGTGGTCAGGTGTAATAACACTCAGTTTACACCTGGCACACAGGAGGCACATGGGAAGCCACGATCCCTGCCCTTCTAGAGATCTTCATTAATTATCGTTTGTAACCCCACAATGCTGCTAGACATAGCTAGATATCCCGGGCCAGGGTCTGCCTCCTCAGGTGGGCAGGGAGGCTAATTGTGCCCTTCGGTGTCTCTGGTGGTTGGTGAGCAGTCAGCACAGTGGACTCTGGGGGAGCTATGATTGTGTCCCTGCTTGTCCTCTCTCCCATCTGAGAGAAACGAGATTGAGTGAGCAGAACTCGCAAATGGCTGCACAGCTAGTGGGTGAAGAGAAAAACAGAGAGGGGAGTAGGGACAGAGAGAAGCTGGAGGCTAGTGACTCCAGAGGAATGGAGGAGAGGTTAGAATGGGGGGTGTGTGTGGCGGGGGAAGAGGGGTTGGGGAATAGAGGCCCTCAAGGGCACGGCGTGGGGAGAAAGCAGGGGCAGAAGCAGCCAGTCCTCCCTTCTCCTCCCAGACTCTCAGGGGACACATTGTCTCAGCCACTGGTCAAGAGATAGGGAGGTGGAATCTGGCTCCCTGCAGGTCTGTCTTTTCCCAGCAACAGGAGACCTGTCAGCACCGAGGGGTGGACAGCGCCCTGGCCACGCCCTCGGCCGGCGGGGGCGTTCACCTTTCTCCAGGGATCTTTCTGGGTGGTGCAGAGCCTGAGCCCCCCTACCCCCAATTCCTGTCTTTCAGGAGACTGCTCCCAGCTGGCTTGGAACCTGACCTAAAGGAGCAGGTGGAGGTTGGGCCGTGGGATGTGGTCTCTCCTGGTCAAGGCCTGACACATGGCAAGGTATCTGTCACCCATCAGCCTGGGCAGGTAGTTCAGCCTTCCTAAAAAATGTGGGAGAGAACCCTTCCCACAAGCCTCAGTGTGTTTGGAGAGGGAAAATAGGTGTGTATGGAATCCTTGGAGAACAGGCACTTGTATTTAAAATAGAGCCAGCAGGCTTGGGGGACCTGCTCTCCGAGCCTCATGGAACACCAGCCCTACCACTCATCAGTGTGTGACCTTGGGACAATCTGTTCACCTCTGTGACCTTCATCTAGACATATATAAAATGTGGATTACCATGTCCATCCTGCCTGGCTTTCCAAAGTTGTTTGAGCATCTGCAGGATGATGGCTGTGAACTCCAGCCCTCTTATTCACATGAGGGCTTATTCTGAGGTAGCAGCCGGGATGCTGCAGTGTGTTTTTATGTGAGACTGTAGTTTTTAATCCTGGCATGGCACAAGAGATCATCACCTGAGATCAGCCCTAGATCTCTCAGTCACTCTTGAGCATTTTTATCTCCTTCTTTGTGTGTCCATTGTGTGAAGACAAGCTTGCCCAGTTATGCCTGGAACATAATATGAGGAAAAGAACAGAACTAGTTCCTTTTTACCAATAAAATGAAAATTATACAGTTCATCTTGATTCTCTTTTGCCTCAGCTGTCAGGAAGTTTGGAGTAAAACTTAAGCTCGATAATAACAATATAGGTGATCATTACATAAATTTCTTTCTCTGTTTTTTACATAATTTTATTTATTTATTTTTCCTATTTTTTCAGTGTGTTAATGCCAAGCTGATCAAAGAAAGAAACTGAAGCAATCCATTCTGGCCATCAAGAGTATCACTGATGATCAAAATGAGGTGAGATATACTTTTCTGTCTATATTAGCTTCCTGTGAGTATTGCAAAAAATAAGCACACACTTGACAGCTTAACACTACAAAAATGTATTCTCTCAAATTTCTGGAGGCTAGAAGTCCCAAATACAGACAATGACAGGGCTGCATTTCTTCCAGGCCTTTGGGGGGTTTGGGGAGGTGGATCTGGTCCTTGCCTCTTCTAGATTCTGGTTGCTGTCAGCACTCCTTGGCTTGTGGCTGTATCCCTCTGATCCCTGCCTCTGTCTTCACATCACCTTCTCTTCTGTTCTTTTTCTGTCTGTGTCAAAACTCCTCCTGGCTGTCTCTTAAAAGGACACATATCATTGCATGTAGGGCCTCCCTGGGCAATATAGGGTAAACATCATCCCCTAAGATCTTTAACTTTATCACATATTTTGACATATTTGACATATAATATCCACAGTTCTAGGAAATAGAACTTGGACACTTTTGGGGGAAATACCAGTCAGCCTGCCACATCTTCTGAGTCCGTGAGACCAAGATTCTATCTGTCATTCATGATATAGCTGATGTGGCTAGGAGCACAAGTTCTAGAGTCTGACTCCTGGATTCACACCCTCCCTCTGTCATTTGCTCTAGGACCTTGGACAAATGTCTCTGTTTTCCTCTCTGAAAAGTCAAGGATAGTGTCTACTTTGTAGGAGTGTAATAAGGAGTCAACAAAATACTCTCTAAGAACACAAAGTGCAGAACCTGGCACATAGTAAGCGCTTAGTAAATGTTAGCTATTGTTGTTGATGGTGGCTTTATGATGTGTCCACAAATTCTTGAGTTTTTGTCTCTTCAAGCTGTGGGACCTAATTCCCCTTCTCTGATGTTGACTAAACTAATGACTCACTCCTAATAAATAGAATAGATAATAAACAGCCAGGGATGACTTCAAGATCAGGTCATAAAACCCACTGTGGCCTGCAGTTTGCCATCCTTTTCTCTCATTGCTTACCATGGGAGGCCAGCTGTCCAGTTGTAAGGACCATGTGACAAGGCCAACCGAGGTGTCCAGGCAACAGCTAGGTGTGAGTGAATTTAGAAGATTTCCCAGCCCCATCAGGCCTTCAGATGCCTGCACCACTGGTCAGTATCTCAGGGACAATCTCATGATATATCCGGAGGCACGCCACTCAGGCTGCTCCTAGATGTATCTACAGAAACTGTGAAATAACAAGTGTTGCTTTAAGACACTAGGCTTTGGGGTAACTTGTCACACATGACAGATAACTAATATATAAGCTATTGTTATTTATCTTTAGACATAAATGATCATTTGTATGGAAAGCAAAAAGAATATGTGTGTGTGTGTGTGTGTGTGTGTGTGTTTGTAAAAGTGCATTATTAGATTGGCTCATATGATTGGAGGCTGGAAAGTCCCACAATAGCAAGCTGGGGAGTTACAGAACCAGTAGCTGCTTAGTCTAAGAAGCTAGAAGCTTCAGAACAAGAGGGACCAATAATGCAGCCCTGGTCTGAGGCTGAAGACCTGGAAACTCCCTGGAGAGTCACTGGGTGAGTCCAAGTTGAAAAAGTGAAGAATCTCAAGTCTAACACCCATGTGTGATGGCGGTAACAGATGCACCTGCTCAGGAAGAATGGGGCCTGCCGAGGCTGGTGGGTTTCCTCCTCCTTCTGCCTTTGTTCCATCTAGGCTCCCAGCCTCTTGGATGGTACTGCCCACATCAGGGCAGGCCTCGCCCTTGCCTGGACACCTGCAGTTTGCTGTTCCACATGCTGATTGTCTCTGGAAACACCCACACAGACTCACCCAGAAGTGTGTTTTGCTCATTTCCTGAGCATCTCTCAATCCAATCAATTCCACATTCAAGATTAGTCCTCATAGGGGGTTGCAGGAGTGATGGAGTACTGCCCTCAAAGAGCATTCCTTTAGTGAGGACGAGAGAAGAAATAAAACTTAAAGCAATGTTTCTCACAGAGTGTCAGTGCCAATGCAGGATGTAGCACAAGCCAGATTTTAAAAATTACTTTGTAAGACAGTTTTCTGTAAAGGGACACCAGAATATAGGTTAAAGTTCAGGGGGGTATGCAACTGATCTGGTGGTCTGCATTGAACAACACCTGGAAGGACTTTATGAAGGAACTAAAACCCCTCATTCTTTAAAAGTATACATTGGAGCTAAATATACACGTATCCTATGATCCAGCAATTCTACTCCCAGAAAACCCCCACAACCAATCCACAGAACTGTGGGGAATGATCAGTACTTCTCATTCTAAACCGCTATGCTTTAGGGTGGTGGATATCAAAGAAAATGAAGTTCATTGAAAGCTAAATACAAGAATATTCAGAGAGGCATTTTTCATTAATCCCCAAACAGTCAACAGCTGATGACTGAGGTGAACCCCAGGTGATGGCACAAAGGAGTATGGCCACTTCTGTCTAGAACCAGGGAAGACAGGAGTCTTTTGGTTACACAAAAGAAAGAAAGAAAATAAATTCTAACCAGCTTAAGTTAACAGGGGACATTAGTAGGCTCAAGACAACTGGGGTGAGTCCATGTTGAAAAAGTGAAAAATCTCAAAGTGGACAGGAGATGAAGTGGATAGGAGATGCCTGGGTGTAGGTTTGGAACCTTCTGGATTGCTGTCAGTTTGGGGCTCATCTTCCCAGGTTTGACATCAGTGATGGGAGGGTTCTTTACTCTCAGCCCTAATGAAAAATTCTAGGGGAGAACTCTGAATGGCCTGTCTTGGTTCTCATGCATGATTTTTGGACCAAACAGTATGGCCCAGGAGATGTGATACTGTGACCCACCCTACTCATCCCTGTGGCTGGGGGCGGGATTGATTGAGGTGCAGAGGATAGTTCTTCAAAAGAAAGAAGGTTGATATTACCAGAACAAGGAAGAAGTGAGTGTTAGGAAGACAAAGCAAGAGTTTTTCACCACAATAAAATTCAGGGAAGTGTGGTACTTGGCAAAATACCCACAGCGACCCTGCATCCTAACAAGAATTCCTTTAGCAATGTGACTCTGCTTCTCTTCTCTCCTCCTTTGGGCCTGGGCTTGGTCATGTGACTTGCTCTTGCCAGTGGACCTTTGCCAATGTGATGTGAGCAGAGGTTTGGGAAGTGCTTGTGCCCTGGGGCTTGCCCTCTCTCTTCCTGCTGGGAACATTAGTTTCCCACCCAGGAAGTTCATGCTAGCTCCCTGGGGGATAAGATCATGCCAAGAGAGCCTCTAGTCATCCCATCTGTTCTAGATACCTCGATGGAAACCCCATGTGAGTCAGTGAGGCCACCCAGCCCAGAAAACCCCCACCACCAATCCACAGAATTGTGAGGAATGACCAGTGCTTCTCATTCTAAACCACTATGCTTCAGGGTGGTGTGTTATGCAGCAAATCAGAGAGGATGACAACATTTAGTAAGGTCCTGAATTGTCAAGACATTGAGGAAGAGGTGGTGGTCAGGGAACCATTCCTGGCAGAAGAGACAAAATCAGGCATGACGAATTTGGACTCTGGAGCATAGGGAGAGGGTTGGAAAATGATGGGAAATGATGGAAAATACAGCTAAAGGAGCACATCAGAAAGGGGCTACATCAGAAAGAGCCTCCCATGTCAGGTCAAGGAATTGCCTTTTAACCTGAGGTTGATGAGGGAAAGCTTGTAAGCAGTGAAGAGACATGAGGAGACTTGTGCTGCAGTCTGGCTGGGCACAAAATCACGAGCCACTCACAGCCTTGTAGATTCAAACAGCAACTCTTTATTCTCGAACTGTCACCGGCACTCTACACGCACATACTGGGAAAATCCACCTCTCCACCGGGCTCTGCATCCCAAATACTCTCTGAATCCCGCGAGAACTCAACGGGAACTCAAGGAGTGGGCGCCTGAGGCAGCAGGATACGCCCTATTCCCAGCAGGATACACCCTAAACCCGGATCCACCCTAAACCCGGATCCGCCCTAATCCCTGAGCAAGGTCACCTTTCAAATCAAAACTCTCAAAAATTCATGCAATGTCACTGCAAATGACCTGGGTCCAAGGCAAGCCCATTTCCACAATGGAGAGTCCTCCCTCTAAGCAACATGGGGTAGGCTGACAAGGAAATTGCCATTCCTACTTGGCTATGGCTCTCAGCAGACTTGTATCTTTAAAAATATCAAAGCTGTCATTAATGGGGTCTTTAACATTTTCCAGGCACTTGAGATATGCATGGAAAAAAAGGTTACCCTAGTGGCAGGGTGGGGAACAGATTGGGGGTGGGCAGGAAGTAGACAGGAGATGGCTGCAGGGATCCTGGAAGGAGGGATGCAACCAAGGCAATGGCCACTGGGATGGAAGAGGAGGGGACAGATGAGAGAGGTGTTCAGGAGGCAGGATGGCCTATGATGACATTGGGAGGATGGAGGACAGGCTGAGATGACTCCTAAGGGTCTGGCTCAGGTGACTTGTGAAAAATTCTGGAATCAGTAGATTCATGAATTCTTAGTATCTTATAAACTTAGCTCCCAAGATTTGAAGGGAGCTTAGTGAATAGTCCCTATCTTTCTATGTCACTTGTCACTGAAGATTCCCATGCTGATTATAGGTTATATAGCCTCATTTTTTTATGATTTGGAAATTATTATTATTATTATTATTTTGTATTTGGAATCGCTGGCACATACATGACTTCCAGATACTGCTTACCAAAAGACTCCATTGTTTAATTAAAATGTGAGAGGATATAAAGAAAAACATTACATCAATAGTAGAGCAGACTGTGAAGAAGGTTCATGGCACACTGGTTACCAACTGGTTTGAGTCTCCTGATATGGAGGACCCACATATAAGGTAAATGAAGCAGGTTTCACACTTACAGGCAGCAAGGGAAAACAGAAGTTCAGGAATCATTTGAAGCAAGTTCTTCAAGGCTTAGGAAAGCTGTTCAGGGTAGATAGAGTCTTGACTGTATGTACTACACTTGCAATGCAGCTGAGAAACCCCAGAAAGCCCAAGGCCTGAGTTTTATACCCTGTAACAATGTGACTTTTTGGGATAAAGTACTGAAAGATACCTTGTCTTAGGGACAAACTGGCACAGAGTCAGGGCTGCTTGGCCAGGCTCTCTCTATCTCAGGAGACTGCATTCCCTGCATAGCCTAGTTATTCTTAAGAACTACAAGCCAGAAAGGGGAAGAACCTGGTCCATCCAATGCCCTCTGGAGACCAGTCCTACACAGGTGTGCACAGACATGGCTGAAGTTAAGAATGAGTGAAGTTTCACACACGCTGAAAACCCAAAGCACAAACCGGGATGGGATTCCAGGTAGTGAATGCCCTCCTCTTTATGTGACCTGGGTGTGACAGTAGAGTTCCAGGGTCCAGTTAGATCTGGCTCACCGGCTTTTGGGGATCTCAAGGACATCATTGTCTTAGAGTAGCCTTCGAAGCCAGATGCCACTTGTCTGGTTGAGGATTAGATGGTGGGGTGCTAATGAGGCAGAGAAAATGGATGTGTCATTTCCACAGAGGCCTTCAGGAGCCTTGGAGCTCCTGGAGATGAACTTGTCCTCACCCGCCTGCCTGCCTTTTGTGTAGACGTCGCAATGTCAGGGAGACAGATTCCTGCACGCACATGATGGCGACCGTGTCTCCAGAGGCACTGGGAGGTATGGACCTACCCTGCTACTAGGAGCCTGGAACCTCTCACTGTGGGCAGAGGATGGGTGGCACTGGGCACTATGGTCACTGCCCCATGAGTGTTAGCTTCCGGCTGCGCAGCTCAGTGGCAGTAGATCTGCAGCTCTGCAGGCCACCCCAGCCTGTGGGGTGGATTCGGGGATGCGCCTTTCCCCAAGGGTTGGGCCTCCCTTTGTGCAAGTCCCCAGCACAATGAGCGTAATCCTGCAGACCTGCCCAGCAGAGGCAGGCGGGCAGGAGCGCGCTTGGCTTCCTGTCTTGCTGAATGGCTTGAATGGGCGCTGGGCCTGTTCTTAATCCCCCAGCGGCTGACTGTCCCAGCAGTGTGTGTGTGTGGGGGGGGGGGGCAGAGAGGGAGGGAGGGGAGCATGGCAGCCCTCACGTCGCCTCTGCTGGCAGGAGGCAGGTGGAGCCAGGCCCTCTCAAGTCTGCCTGCCTTTCCAGGACAAGATCAGAGATAAGCAATGGGGCCATTTCCAGGCAGATGCCCTCTTGGAACCCTCCACACTATTCCCAGGGACTGTCCTTGACCAGAGCTGGTGGGCCAAGGTTACAAGCAAGGAGTTCATGGTGGAGGAAAACAGCTTTAAGGTTCCAGCATATCAGACCTGGGAGCACCCTTGGGGATTCCATTTCCTCCTCTCATTTTACAAATAGGCAAACTGAGGCTTATATGGCCAGGGACTAGGTAAGGCTAGGCAAGGTACTCAGTCCCTGCAGATGTCCCCAGCTTCAGCATCCTGTGATCCTACAGCCCTTCTCCTCAGACCAAGTGGTCTGGAGATTGTGTTGCCAGGAGCAGGTTATTCGAGAGTCAGTTCAGGAACTGAGTGACCTAAGGTTGGGCTTATGTGTGGCACAGGGACAGGCCAGCAGCCCAAGAGGGCAGGGCATGTGCCAATCCCTGTACCTTATCAGAGCCATGGGAACTGTCACCCAGGGATCAGGGGGGCAGCCAGGCCCTGCATGGTGCTGGTTCTTGGCAGCCCAGATGTCCACTCCTTAATGGGTGGTGGAGAAACTGGTGAGACCGGTAAGGGTGGGGCCCAGAAAGGAGCAGGGGGTGGTGAGATGGCAGCCAGCTTTCTAGACCTGGCAAGGTTGAACTTTCTATAAACTATATTTGTCAGTATTTAGCCAGCTTTTCCCCACCCTCCCGCCTTTCAAAGAAGGTGGTCATCTTAGTTTGGATTATTCCAGAAGTTCAAATGAAAGTAGTTTTTTGGTAGGGGATCCCAGGAGAGCATGGAAGTAAAACAGGGATGGGGAGGAAGGATATTCAAGCAAGTAACCCCCGTGGGCAACTGGAGCTGGGGGGGGGGACTCAGAAGGGAGCCACATGGTGCATGCGTACAGCTTCAGAGTTATCCCATTTGGGGAGCGAGGTAGCTGGGGTGTGTATCCACCAGCTCCTGTCAGTCAGTGGTGGAAGGGATGTTCGCTCCCCAGCATGGAACTGACGTGCCTCCAAAGGCCGCCAGGGAGAAGCCTGGGGCAGAGCGGCAGGCGCTGAGTGAGGCACCAGGTGTCTGCCATAGATACACAGTGAGTCTGGTGCTGGGACCCAGGGAGGCCTCTAAGCCCCTGCACACACTGCTAGTTGAGGAAAATAGCTTCAAGGTTCCAGCATATAGGGTTAGGGTTAGGGTAGGAGGGCTCTATAAATATGTCGTTTGCCCTCTCTGAACTTCCAAGGAGCCTGAACTCTCCCCCTCCCCATCAGATGGAGGTGATGGCAGCCCTGCCCCTCTCACATGGACCAAATCATCAGTTAGGAGGAGGGGTAACTAATCTGCCCACTCTCTCCACTCCTCCTGGCCCCCCGCTCCAGTACCACAGGCAGTTCACATTGACTTCAGCCAGGACTGTGGGCACTGGAGTTGCCCGGCACCTTCATACCCCTCCTGTCTATCCTTTAGAATGGGAATGGACTTTAAATCTAGAAATTACAATTTTTAGGCTTAAGGGAAAATACAGTGATACAGCAGAACTAATACAAGCCTGGGGATCGTGAAACTTGGTTTCAAATCTCAGTTCATTCATTCATTCACCCACTGTTTATTGAGGCCCTGCCATGTACCAGAGGTTCAGGTGCTTGAGGATGACACAGTCCCCAAGAAGCTCCGTGTCCTTTGGTAGGCAGACACACCCAGCCCAACCCTGTGAATGGGACAGTGGTTCCTGAGGTCCCTTCCAGCACATGACTTTTTGCTCCAGGCACACACACTTGCATGGCCTTCTTGAGATATGCAGGGGTGGACAGAGGAAAGGAAGGCAGGGGCTTGCTGAGGCTGGGGACTATAGATTGGGAGAGTGAAACCTCCATTCCTGGTCCTCCCGTGAGACTGCTGCAGCACTAGGCTTGGTGTGCCGTGGGCGTTGTGTAAGCTCTGCAAACAGCAGCTGAGGATGGTGGATTTGGTCAGCATTAAGCTGTATTAAGTCGAGCTGTTTCTACAAAGAGCACATTTTAGGATAAACACGATACCAAAGCCACGCTAAGAGGATGTAGCTCTTGTAGGCCATGGCTTGGTGCCATCTCCAGCACCTAGATACAGATTGTTCTCCTGATCCACTCACATGCTGGACTCTGAGGAGGAAATCCCTCAGCAGCCCCTTTCTCTGTTCCTTCCAAGAATACAGGACCCAGGGATAAGAACGTGTCTAAGGCGGGGCCAATCAGAGGCCTCCATCCTCCTGGCTACTGTGATTGGCCCAGAGAGGATCATGGGACCAAAGTTGGGTAACTTTGCATCGTTTCTTGACATTTAAATTTTTATTTTATTTTTTTGCAGTTGTAGATGAACAGCATACCTTTATTTTATTTATTTTTCTGTGGTGCTGAGGATCCAACCCAATGCCTCACATGTGCTAGGCAAGCCCTCTGCCACTGAGCCACAACCCCAGCCCCGAGATTTTTTAACTGGAGGAAAATCCTTGGAACCCAGAGCTGTTTGGGAGCCTGTGATCACCCACAGGAAACTTCTTGGAAGGACAGATTGAAGCCATCAGAAGAGAAGCTAAGAAGAGAGATTCTTGCTGGTGTCTGAGTCCCTGGTCTCAGACTTCTCTGAGGCCAGCTCTACCACTACTTTTCCTCTAAGAAAAAACAAAACAAACAAACAAACAAAAACCCATTCTTTTTGAACAGTTTGTATGTGCAGGCATTCACAAATGCTCAATTGAAGCAGGTCCTCCCAATTGTGTAATACGCCTGAGGCAACAACACAACTAGCAAATGGCAGGACTGGGATCTGACGAAGGCCTTCTATTCCCAGAGCCCATTCTATGAATGACCTCGCTACACCATCTTCCTTGTGAAGGGTGAATCAGGGTATTTTCTGGCCATCTAATGGTTCCTGGTTTGGTTGGGAGAGGGCACTCCAGAGAGCATGCTTTGGAGGTAGAAATCAGCAACTCTTTATTGAGGTAGTAGAGTCTTATGTATGTATTAGAGTCAATTTATCTAATATTTATCTAAAGGTGGCCTACACGGCTTATATAATCACATAAAGAAAAGGAAATGAGTTCTGTTCTCTGCCATGAGTATAAGCAGACTTGCTGAGCATTATCTCGGCTGGGTCTTCCTAGTACTTTCTGGTTTGCAAAACATACTTCAAAGTCTCTGAACTCTAAGGATCCTCTGTCAAGATAAAGACAGTTGTCTCTCAGTTTATGATAAGGAACCTGAAACCAGAGAAGGGAGATGCTGTGCGTGCGCACATGGGCGGGTGTGTTTCTGTGTACAAGAAAGGCCGTGAATGCTCCTGCGGGAACAGATCCCAGTTGTGAGCAGAGCTTGTCAGTTCTGACGCTTGGAGGGGAGCGTTCCGGCCCACTGCCTGTGTATGGAGTCACTCAGACTCAGCTAAGTGCACAGCCTTTCAGCAGCTGAAATCAGCGAGCAGCACAAAAATGTAGGTGTAGTTCCCTGCCCCCTCCCCCTGGCCCCTCTCCTCCCCTCTCCCACTGGGTGGAACTCCTGGAACAGGCCTGGCCAAGCTAACGAGTCTGCACATGCAGCATCCAGGGAACAAGCACAGGGCAGCTCTGGGGCACATGTGGAAACATGTACCTTCATACACACGCTCATATGTGCATGCACATGTCCACACGCGGGACTTTCTGGGGGTATACTTAGGAAAGTTGTGGGGTCTGGAGTTTGGTCTAGTACAGCCTCTAATGCTAGTGACTTCTGACTCTTGTCTCTTCTGAGCCTTGACTGTCCATCTGCAAAATGGGAGAATGAGATCAATCTCCTATGGCTATTGCAAGTACCTAAAGAGAGTTGGATTTGAGAACTCTGGACCCAAAAGAGTCCCGGGGAATAATTAGCCTGTGCTGTCATTTCATAGACAGGGATACTAAGGGCTAGAGGGGATAGGGAATTACCCAGGCCACAGGGCAAGTCAGGCAGAGACTAACCTGAACACAGGTCTCCTGACTCCCAGGACTCACAACCCAGGCTCACACAGAAAGAGCAAGGAGCTGTCCAAGGCCAGTTCTTTCTCTTGATGTCATTTTGAGGTCAACATACTTAGTAAACACACTTATTAACACAAATTCATATGGACTCTGCCGTGGGAGATGTTCTTCTTGTGAAATATTAGCTCAGAGAGGCCTACAAAGGACTTCATGACTCTCAGTTTGCTTAACATGTTTGATTTGTTTTATGCCTACAAGTTCATACTCAGTTCTTGCATGTCCACTGGTCTCTTTAACTGACACTGTTATGAATCTAACTTTGCCTAAGAGACAAACTCCAAAAGAGAGGGAGAGAAGGAGCACTGAGAAGTCAGGTTTCAGGGACACTAGGAGAGTTTGCTCCAGACCCTGCCCTTCTGATTGCCCATCTGCAAACTGCAGAGCTGACATTCACTTGTGTATTTTCTCTGCCCAGATCTGCTAGCTGAGTCCTCCTCAGCCCCTTGAGCCCACCCCAAACACTACTTCTCCTCTCAGACTCTGCACTGTGGATCACTGTGTATGCATCTACCAGTCCAGTTAGGTACTCCTCCCTGACAGGGACTGAAACCCCAAAGCCACTCAGGGGAGGCAGGCCAAGCAGCTGCTTGGAAACATGTGTCCAGTGGAATGACTCCTAGGTGAACTTGGAGTAAAGGCACTCAAGTCCCAAAAGAAAGGAAGAACTTGAAGACAGCAGGTACAACATTGGGAAAGTCAACATTCCTTCTTCCTCCACCTCTGCCACCCAGCCTGGGTGATATTCCAGATAATATGATGGGACCCGGCTAACCTAGACTTTTGCAAATCACATCCATCCATTCAGGACAGACCATGCTCCAGGCACTAATGTTAGTGCTAAACCTAATAGCCCTAACCCCATGCTCAGGATGAGGGACCCAAGGTTCAGAGACATCCAGTTGTTTGCAGCAAAAGGAGCTAGGCTTTGACCTCAGGTCTGATTCCCAAGTGCTTGCTCGTTCAGTGATAACCTGTGGCCTCTTTCATTCTCAGGAGATGGGAACTAAAGCATTTCTCCCTGCAGGACTCTCTTAGAGTAGAGGACAGGACTGGGGAAGGGTTCTCTTCCCTAACCCTGACTACTCATGGTGGCAATGAGGAAAGGGACAAGATGCACCAAATTAGTTGATGTTTCTGATAAGCCATCCAGATTTTATTCACTTTCGCCACCAAAGGCAAAGAGGTGTGGCAGGGGAGGAACCCAACTTTATCTGCCATCCTTTGAAGGGGACTGGGAATGACTTGAGCGCCCTGGGATGATAATTTGCCTCATTGGTCCCCAATCCATGAACCATGGAAAACAGGAAAGTTTCTGCCTTTGGCTGAAGAGCAGAATCACCTGGGGATATTTGCTAAAATAAAAGTCCTGGGTCCTGCTTCTGGAGAAACCAAGGCCATGAGTTTGGGCCAGGAACAGGAGGGTTGGTTGGTTTGTTTTGCAGTGCTGGGGATTAAACCCAGGGCACTTGGCATGCTAGGCAAGTGCTCCACCACAGAGCCATGCCCTCAGCCTGGACTGCATGGTTTTAATCCTTCAGATGGTTCCAAGGCAGAAGTTTAGGAGAGATCGGGGTGTCTAGGATTTTTCTAAGTATAAAAGGCCAAGAGGACTCAACCTTCAGCCATAAGAAGAGTAAGTACTGGAATCCTCAAGTGGAACATGGTGACTATAGTTAATAAGTATCATATACTTGAAATTTGTCTCAGTAATCTCACCAGCACCCTAAATAAACAAGCAAACACACAAAAGAACCAACTATGTGAAACAATGGATATATTAATTAGCTTGACTTTGGTATCATTGCACAATGTATACATAGATCAAAACATCACCTTGGACCCACTGAATATATACAATCATATTAAATGTATACATACTATTTGTATTTACCAATTCTACCTCAATAAAGTTTGGGAAAACATTTTTTGAGTGAATGGATATCAGATTTGTGGGATGTTGCCAAAGCAATACTCAGAGGGAAATTAATAACTTTAACTCTCCTCAAAATTAGAAGTGAGAAAATTTAAAATAGGGAATGAGATCAACTAAATTTTCCATCAAAGAGGATAGAAAGGGGAAAAGAGGAGGAAGAAGGAAGAAACTGATGAAGTTAAAAGTAAAAATATCAAAAGAGAAACAACCAAATTAAACCAAAAACCAGCACAAATGATCAACAAAACAAAAAGCCAGGTTTTTTTTTAACTGATTAAACAGACCAGCTTTAGGAATAATCAAGGAAAGAAATATAAGACATAAATGACATCAGGAACAAAACTAAGGGTCTGGATTGAAGGAGAAATCTGATTACAAACACAGAGATTTAAAAAACACGTAAGAAAAGCAAGTAGTGAGGAAACCATAGGAACCGGGAAAGAAGGACCGTCGTGGACTGTGGAGGGCAGAGAGCTTCTCAGAATTTCCTGTCCCAAGATAATCTCAGGATAAGGCAGAATAATCACAGGATCAGGCTGCAGTGTGGGTCCATAAAAGTAGAAGCACAGGTTCCCAACTGAATGTGCAGGGATCTCTGGAGTCCCTTAGCTTCTGGGACCTCCCACTCCCTGCACGGGTCTTCCCCTTCCTGGGCTTTGAGCTTCAGAAGGCTGGCACTGTGTTTAGGGATCTCCCCACCCTCAAACTCGGCTGTCTCTATCTCAAGGATGCTTTGAAGGCAGAATGTCACCTCTCTCCAACAGCCTCAAGGCACTTCCTCCTGGGGTGGTCTGGCTCAACCTAGCTTCCAGCACTCAGTGGGAGGTTGAGGGGACCCCACCCAGGGACTCCTCCTTCCTCCCAAATGCTTTTTGGGCCAGGGACCAGGGCCAGAGGAACCCAGGGCCATGTGGATATTGGCTCCAGGAGCCTCTTCTGCTATGCAACCTTTTTATTATTATTATTATTTATATATGACAGCGGAATGCATTACAATTCTTATTACACATTTAGAGCACAATTTTTCATATATCTGGTTGTATACATAGTATATTCACACCAATTCGTGTCCTCATACTATACTTTGGATAATAATGATCATCATATGCAACCTATTTTATAATCCCTACTGTTCCTTTCTCTACCTACTCCTGTCCTGTCTCTTTCTGCCTGAGATGATCAGTGGTGTCTTGATCAGGGTTTAAAAATGTTTCTCCCCAAAATGGCATTCGTATATCCATTTGTATATGAGTTCATTATAAATTTTCCTGATATGAGGAGTGCACAGCCTGCAATGTATAAATAGTAGTAGACAATACACTTCATTGAAAATTCCACACTTGGATTTCAGTGCTGTCAATTCTTGTAAAATCCACTTTCAGTTTTTGTAAATCTATCACCAATGACAGTGTTATAAAGTCAAACTCTGAACAAATGCTTATGAGATCAGCAAAGAAGTCCCTCATGTCATGGAGCACAGTTCTTTCATGAATATTAATTGATCTTTTCATTTACACTAGCAAGGGAGACAAAAATGAAATATTGAAGACACATTATGGAACTTTACTCATTTATCAATGACATGAGTAACCTTTTGTTGAATCAGAGAGCTGTTTTAAATGCTAGAAGAATTTCTTCATTTTTGTGCTCTTCATAATATGTAAAATCTCTAGACATGACAGGTTTTCTTTATCTAAAGAGATAAAATCTCACTCCATTGCCCAAGCTGTCCTCAAACTCCTGGGTTCAAGTAATCCTCAGCCTCCTGAGTATCTAGGACTACAGGTGTGCACCCCCATGTCCAGCTTGAGACTTTAAAATTAAATCTAATTATGAATATTTTCTCCAACCCTTTCTTAAGTCCATAGTCTAGACTCTAGACAATCCCTGAAACATTGACTCAAGTCCCCATTTGTGGCCTTTGCTCATTTCTGTGGTGTAAATACTTTCATGATGGCCAGTACTGTGGAGGGCAGAGTTCAAGCTCCCAGCACGATATCACTCAATACAGAACTGGGAAGAGATGCATAGTGGAAATGCATCTCTTTATATCATTATAAATATTATTATATAGCATTTCCACCATATAAATTCAGTAGATGTACACAACCTCAAAAGCATAGATAATAGTAAAATGTAGTAAAATAATTGGGATGTGATGAGTTTTGAGGATTGCCTTTGTTTCAAATATGACTTATCAAGTTGTAAATTTCACAAATTCATTTTTAATGATACCGACATCTAGGCAATGGTACTTGAGATTCCTGAAAACTTAGCAGCCAGCTTCCAAAAGCTGGCATAAACCTGCTCCAGCATGTCACATGTCCTCGCCGTGCCTCAAGATCGAAATGCCACTTCCCCCTTGACGCTTCCCCTGCTCACACAGGCAGAGAACATCTTTCCCTCTCATGTGCCCCTAGAGGGTGAGCACTAGGTCTGATCTGTATCTTCCTCTCAGGGCCTTGTCTTGAGTGGCTTCCACTCTTTGGAAGGTGTATGCAGAAGGCACCTGATGATCAGCCATCTCCACTCCAGCCCCAGGTGTCTTCCATGACCCCATGCTTCTGGTGTATGGCCACCAGCTCCTTTCCTCAACCCTCGAAGGTACCCCCTTCAGGCCACATAGAAACTGTAGGGATGGATTCTCAACAGAAAGGATGACCATGCGGCCTCATCTGTAAAGTTCTAAGGAAGGAGGAGATGGGAAGGAGGACAGCACACTGATATTCTTTCTGGTCTCTCTTTCTTAGGTCTATGAATTTAGGCATAAGAATGTAGGCAGTTGAATTTGGTCTGCACATACAATTTAGTGTCTGGCTTCTCATGGAACATATCTTAAGCAATTTTCTATGTTCTTGTATAATTTAAAATTTTCCACTATTAGCAGATACAGAAGATGTCATACTTTATATAATAAAAATCTACCTTTTACTTTGAGACTTTTATATAATTTTTGGTTTTCTAGAACCAGTGTTATCTTTTCATCACCAGTATACTGTTTTCATTTCAGAATATACATGTTGATTTAAATATCATGGACTTTATTGTTGTTGTATGTGATTTTTGTTTTAATTACTAGTGCTACTGACATTCTTCAGTCAATTTTTCTAGTAGCTCTCTGTGCACTCTTAAAAATAGAGTTCAGATCAGGGAACAACTTGATTCTAGGGTCTTGAGTAATTACCAACACTAGGAGTTTCTAAACTATGTGGATTTTCCACACCAGAACTATGATTTTGAGTGATTAGAGCTGCACTTTATACCCTTTGGGGCATTTCTCTGTCAGACTGTTAAGTTCTGCTTTTTGCTGGGGTCAGTGGGCCAACTTCTTGAGTCTTTGTTTGCTTCAGTTCTGAGAAACCAGATACAATAGCTAAGATTTTTAGAATTGCCTAGAAAATATCACAATCACTGGGTGTTGGAGCCTGGTTGCTTCATTGTAAGGAAGGTGCATGGGTTCGTATTCTCTTGTACAGCTTCCTGGAGGTCTGACAATTCATATCCTACCTCCTGACGGGGGTTTGGATGTCCTAGTGTGTTGGATCAATGATCTTGAGAAAAAAGGAGCAAATGAATTTAGTTTTATAACAATCAGGAACAAATGTGGATAAGAATACCTTTATGTGCACTGAGCCTGGTGTTTCATGATGTCCTTTAGAGATGTCATTGACCCTCATAATTACATTATGGGGCAGGTGAGATTTTACAGCTTTATGAATGAGGATGCTCAGATCTGAGGAGAGTACACCTCTGACCCAGGACCCCCCCGCTGTGGCAGGCCAGCCACTGAGCTGTGGCTCTGGACCACTTGGGCCTTGCAAGATGTGAGGTCTGCGTGACTTGAGCTGCTGTGTGTCTGGCTCCTTCACATGTTTGCTCATGTTCAAAACTCAGGATGTGGGGAAACTGCCTTTAAGACAATAAAGGAGAGACAAGCCGATGAGCTCACAAGGCTTTTTGTTTGGGTTGGTACCTGTTTATCTAACTGACTCTCCCCAAATCACTAATACTGTCTTTGCAACCAGGAGACGGGCCACCCTGTATCTGAGACATAGGCGTCTCTCTCTGGAGTTCATAAGGTCATGATGCAATCCATCTTGGGGCCTTGTGTTGGATGAATTCAAGAGGACAGGGTTACCATGAGGAAGGCACAGTCAATGCCATCCTGAGGACACCCACAGGGGCTCTGGGGTTTCTGAGGGCAGGTGGAATCCTACTGTGGTACTGGTGTTTGTGGTACTGAAGGATTTCCTATGGGTTGCTTTTCAGAGACAAGGCATTAGCCCCAACATTGAAGAGGGTTCAGGGCTTTGGAGTCAGACAGACCAGGACTGGAATTCTGATTCTGTGTCCTGTGTGACCCTGGGACGTTATTCAGCCTCATTGGGCTCAGTCTTGATGAGTCTAACTGTGGTGCCTGTGAAGGCCTGTCCTGTGTGGGACACTGGTTCTTGCTTTTCTTTAGTTTAGAATGCTCAGCCACAGAGGAATCAGTCCTTCTTAGAGGTAACATTGTCAAGGTTCTACCCATATCCCCTCCAATTCCTTTAGCATTTGGGGGCCTACCTGCAGATGTGTCTGTATGTCTTTTTCAGAGGACAGAGTTCAGGAATGCTGGCATACACTGTCCTGCACACAGGAGAACTGGAAACATTACCTTCCAGTAGGAGATTACCTACCCCACCCCCTTTTCCAGTGATGGATGGGTACCGGGGCACAGGGACCAACCCAAACATAATCCAGTGACTCCAGGTCCCTTGCCTTTCACCAGGACAACTCTGGGGTTGAACTGCATTATGCTGCTTATATAAGAAGAGATTACTATCCCCTTTTTCAGGTGAGGAAATTGAAGCCCAAACTGAGGAAGTGATTGACCTAAGGTTAGCCAGGAGGTATGTGGCAGGACCAGGTGCCAGAGCTCAAGTTTTTCAGTCTAGGTCAGCAGCAGCCTGTGGCACTGAGCTTCATTTTTGGCTATGTGACTGAGGATGAGGAAGAGGTCTTCAGTACATTGTTATTAGTCTTTGTTAACACATTTATTCATCCATGTAATATTCTCAGAGCTGGCTCCTCCTCCTCCTCCTTCCCCTCTTCCTCCTCCTCTTCCTCCTCCTTCTCCTCCTCCTCCTCTTCTTCTTCTCTCCTCCTCCTCCTTCCCCTCCTCCTCCTCCTCTTCCTCCTCCTCCTCCTTCTCCTCCTCTTCTTCTTCTCTCCTTCTCCTTCTCCTTCTCCTTCTTCTTCTTCTTCTTCAACATGATACCTTTCTTTTATTTATTTATTTTTATGTGGTACTGAGGATCATACCCAGTGCCTCACATGTGCTAGAAAAGTGCTCTAACACTGATCTACAACTCTAGCCCCTCCATTATTCTTACCTTATAAAAATAATACATCCTCATCACATAAAATTTGGGATATACAGCGAGGTGTGGTGGCACATGCCTGTAATCCCAGTGGCTCAGGAGGCTGAGGCAGGATGATCCCAAGTCCAAAGGCAGCCTTAGCAAAGGCAAGGCACGAAGTAACTCAGTGAAACCCTGTCTCTAAATAAAATACAAAATAGTGCTGGGGATGTGGCTCAGTGATTGAGTGCCCCTGAGTTCAGTTCCTGGTATAATAATAATAATAATATTAATAATAATAATAATTGGGATATTCAGGAAAAAAGAGAAATATTTTTATTAATTTTCTTTAAACAGAGATTTTATTTTTTATTTTATTTATTCTAATTTGTTGTATATGACAGCAGAATGCAATTCAATTCATATTACACAAACAGAGCACAATTTTTCATGTTTCTTGTTGTACACAAAGTAGAGTCACACCATTCCTGTCTTCATACATGTACTTAGGGTAATGATGTCCATCTCACTCCACTGTCTTTCCTACCGCGATGCCTCCTCCCTTCCCCTTTGCCCTAAAGTTTGTCTATTCCTCCCACTCTGCTCCCAATTCCCATTATGAATCAGCCTCCTTATATCAGATAAAACATTTGGCATTTGTTTTTTTTGGGATTGGCTTACTTCACTTAGCATTATATTCTCCAACTATCCATTTTCCTGCAAATGCAATGATTTTATTCTCTTTTAATGCTGAGTAATATTCCATTGTGTATATATACCACATTTTCTTTATCCATTCATCTACTGAAGGGCATCTAGGTTGGTTCCACAATTTAACTATTGTGAATTGTTCTGCTATAAACATTGATGTGGCTGTGTCCCCGTACTATGCTGTTTTTAAATCCCTTAGGTATAAACCAAGGAGGGGAATAGCTGGGTCAAATGGTGGTTCCATTCCCAGTTTTTCAAGGAATCTCCATACTGTTTTCCATATTGTCTGCATCAATTTGCAGTCTCATAGCAATGTATGACTGTGCCCTTTTCCCCACATCCTCGCCAACACTAATTGTTGTTTGTGTTCTTAATAGCTACCATTCTGACTGGAGTGAGATGAAATCTTAGAGTGGTTTTGATTTGCATTTCTCTAATTGCTAGAGATGTTGAACATTTTTTTCTTATATTTGTTGATTGTATATCATCTTCTGAGAAGTGTCTGTTCAGTTCCTTGGCCCATTTATTGATTGGGTTATTTGTGGGTTTTTTTTTTTTTTGGTGTTAAGATTTTTGAGTTCTTTATATATCCTAGAGATTAGTGTTCTATCTGATGTGCATATGGTAAAAATTTGCTCCCATTCTGTAGGCTCTCTATTCACTTCACTGATGGTGTCTTCTGCTGAGAAGGTTTTTAGTTTGAATCCATCCCATTTATTGATTCTTGATTTTAATTCTTGAGCTATAGGTGTCTTATTAAGGACTAATCTGACATGACAGAGATTTGGGCCTACTTCTTCTTCTTCTATTAGGTCCACGTTCTTTAGTTTAATCCCTAGGTCTTTGATTAACTTTGAACTGAGTTTGTGCATGGTGAGAGATAGGGGCTTAATTTCATTTTGTTGCATATGGATTTCCAGTTTTCCCAGCACCATTTGTTGAAGAGACTATCTTTTCTCCAATGTATGTTTTTGATGCCTTTGTCTAATATAAGATAACTGTAACTATATGAGTTAGTCTCTGTGTCCTCTATTCTTGTATTGTTCTACAAGTCTGTTTTGGTGCCAATACTGTGCTGTTTTTGTTACTGTTGCTCTGTAGTATAGTTTAAGGTCTGGTATAGTGATGCCACGTGCTTCACTCTTCTTGCTAAGGACTGCTTTAGCTGTTCCGGTCTCTTATTTTTCCAGATGAATTTTGTGACTGCTTTTTCTATTTGTATGAGGAATGTCATTGGGATTTTGATTGGAATAGTTGAGTGCCCCTGAGTTCAATCCCTGGTACAAAAAGGGGGGCGGGGGAATACACAAAAAAAGAGAAATATTTTTTTAAATTCTCATAATTCCAACAGAGTACCTTCTAGTCTTCTTGGGTTTTATTCTAGTGTTTTCTTTTTTCTATGCATGGTTATTTCTTTCTGGATTATATACTTAGAATAATTTCCTCTTACACTTACATTTTCCAATGCATTCTCTTCTGTTTTGGTCTAGGAAGGTCCATTTTTTCCCCCTCTTTCATGCTTTTCCTTTACAAGATGAGCTTGGAACAACTTGTGGTGGAGGTAAAGTCAACATTCAAAAAAAAAAATGATAGGGCTGGGGCTGTAGCTCATTAGTAGAGCACCTACCTCGCATGAGTGAGGCACTGGGTTCAATCCTCAGCACCACATAAAAATAAATAAAGATATTGTGTCCACCTATGACCAAAAAATATATATATATTTAAAAAATGATGGGGAATGTCAAAAGACAAGGGGATCAACTCAAAGACATTCCCTCCAAGCCAAATTTGGAACAATGTGAGCATCACAATAATTTAAAAATATATATGAGTAAAATACATTAAAAAATAGAAATTCATGAGTCTATGCTGATAATAAATAAACCAATGATAAATGGATGAATAAATCAGGGAGAGGAGGAGGTCTCGTTTATAGTAGAATTCTAGTCAGTAAGCTTGAAGAAATTGCTAGAGCTGGAAGCTCATCATTTTGCAATCATCATGGTAAAATTGATTTGAATAAGAATCTTCAAAGGATGCTCCTCTGAGGGGGAAATTATAAAAAGTAATCTTAGTTTAGAATGATTTTTAATTTATAGAAAAATTACACAGGTCATGCAGAAATTCCAGATGCCCTCTCAAGCCCACTGTCCTCTGATGTTAGCATCATATATTTCAGGGGTGCTCAACAACAAGAAGAAAGTAACATTGGTACATCAACCGAACTCCGGCTTTGTTTTAGATTTTTGCAGTTTTTGCTCTGTGCTCCTTTTGCTGTTCTGAATTGAATCCAGAGACCACATCACATTTAGCTGTCGTGTTTCCTTAGATTTCTCTGGTCTGTGACAGTTTTTCAGCCTTCCCGTGTTTTTCATGATCTTGACAGTGTCTTGGCCAAGGATTTTGTCAAATATCTCTCAATTTAGATGTGTCTGATATTTTCCCCATGGCTAGATTGAAATTTTGATGTGGAACGAGATATTTGTATGATCTTAAAGTGTCTGTTGATGGATTATTTACTAGTTGCAAGGGGGAAGAGATAACTATGCACTGGAGAAACCAGACCTCACCTTTACCAAGTAATGAAAGTTAACATCACTAATGTGGGGAGATGGATGTCATGCACCTGCAGACAGACACCCGTGTAGCTGGGGAATGCAAAAACTTGAACCTAACCTGATGATGAAACATCAAACACACCCCAAGTGAAAAACATTCTGTTAAAAAAAGAAAAGAGCCCGTACTGTCCAAAAACGTCAAAGTCAATGAAAGGCAAAGAAAGGCTGGGGGAACTGTTCTAGATCAAAGGAAACTACAGACTCACAATGATAGAATGTGTGAGTGACCGTATGTCCCCTACGACCACATTTCACTATGTAGAAGATGTGGTTAACTGGCTCTTTCAGATTCAGAAGAAACTGGCTGTTTCCATGGCACCCCGGGATCTGGGAGATTGGAACAACCCTCCCAGGAAATGCATGCACAGATTTGGTCTGAAAGTTTGACATACTTGGAGTGTGGCCTTGACAAGACCAGAAACCCCACAGATGCTGTTGGAAAATCACTCAACGTACATGTTATTCTCCTTTCCAGGGAGAGAAGGGTGATTTTTGAGCCATCAGGAGCTTTACAAAACCTATTTCCATGCCCTCATGATCCCATCCATCAACTGGAAAAAGCAAATATCCCAGGAGGTGGCCAGGTCTGCAGATGGCGGGCAGGGGAGCAATTTCACACAAAAGGAGACCTCATCAGGAGGACCCAGCCTCCCTTCCTGGAGCCAACCAGGGGCAGGTCATGAGGGAGATAGCCCATTCATTCTGGCCCTCTCAGATCACGTCTCAGGTACATTACTATCAGCTAGAGTTTGCTGAGTGCTTTTCCCATGCCAGGTGCGAGCTAAGTGCTTTACATACATTACCTCTCATCAACACACCCTTCTTCATTTTGCCTCTTAAAGGCCTTGCATATTATTCCTGCTTACCCACCCCTCCCTCCTCATTTTACAGATGATGCAACAAAGTGTCAGAGAAGTGAAATGCCTTCCCTAAAGACCTGGATGTAGTAAGTGATGAACTAAGTCCAGAAATAGATGGGATAAACTTGGAAGTTGAGATGCCCTTCCCCCAAGATTGGTGGCCCCAAATCCCAATATCTTCATGCCAGGTGGGACTCTGCTGTCCTGTGAAGAGTTCTGTGGGAGCCAAGGCTGAGGGCCCATTTTGAGAGAAATGAATTCTCTCCTCCTTGCTCCTCCTTCTCACTGCCATTCTCTCGGTCCCACTCTGTCCCCTCTTCCATAGCCACCACCTAGCAGCTCTGGTTTCCCTCCCCTGGCTCTGCCCCCCCTTCCACACAGCCATCAGGACTATGTTCCTAACACTCCTCTCTTAGGACGTCACTCTCCCTTTAAAAACCTTCAAGGGTCCTCAGCACCTACAGGGTGCTCCTCACCTTGGCATCCCAAACTCCCCAGGATGGGGATGGATCCAAGGATCTTTTCTCGTCCCTTCTTCCACCTGCCCCCCAGTGTGTGATCTTTTCCTGTTTCCTCAAACTGAGTTGGTCCTACCCATTGCATTCCCCCTTCCTCAGGATTCTTCTTGACCCAGCTCCCATCTCCTCCATGAAGCTTCCCCGATTATTTCCCCCCAATCAGAGCAATTCTGTCTCCATCTTGTGTTACTCTTGCTACATCACGGGCCCCTGTACCCAGCACTCACCTCGTGGTATCTTGTTTTTGAAGCAAGCATTGCCGTGTCTTTCTTCCCCTCTGACAGGGTGCTTCAGGAGAGAGAGAATGAAATCTAATCCCTCTGCCCTGGCAGAGCGCTCTAGAGAGAGCAGTTTCTCAACCGATGCTGCTGAAAGAACTCAAAGGGAGATGGCAGAAGTTGCCTCATGGACCAAAACTCTTGACTGGAGACTTCATGTTTTCCAGAAACTGCAGCCACTTACATTTATTTAAGCCTCAACTGCTATCAAAAGGTGAAAAGTAGGGCTGGGGATTAGCTCAGTTGGTAGAATGCTTGCCTTGCATGCACAAGGCCATGGGTTCAATCCCCAGCACCACCACCACAAAAAAAAAAAAAAAAAGTGAAAAGCAGCCAGGACTTCTGCTTCAACCCAATCAGATTGCCTTTGTTCGGAACCATAGGGACTAATTGCTGACTCGGGACAACTTCAACATGTTGTCCTCAGGACTGGGGCACATTGATACCTGGCCCTGCATCTGGAAAGCATTTCTGAGTGCCCAGGGGGTCTCTGCAGTGACCATTTTATCCTAGGGAATCTTATTTGCTTTAAGTGAAAACAAGTAGATTCCCTTAAACTCTACTGCATTTCTTGGTGTCTCTGTACATGAACGGAGAGAGTTGTGTGTCTTTCCGTGTTTTAGGGAAGTTGCCTGGCCTCCTTTCTGCCCATTCCTATTAATTCAAATACCGCTTTTTCTCAATGATGAAAATGGTCTTGTTCATCTAAGAGAATATATTCTGTTGTTTTATTTCTAACGCTAGGAAAAAAAGAAGACATTTTATTTTGACTTGTGGTAAACATTGATTGGAAACCTCCCAAATTGTTTTCTAGTTTCATGCAACTTGGAAAGAATGAAGCACAAGTCAGGGAGACAAATATTTGAGAGTGATGTGTAGGTTTAAAGAATGTTTACCCAATCCAGGTAAGAATCATTTGCTGCTAAAAGGCTTCCCCCGCCTGTCCCCATCACCATGTCACCCTGCGGAAGGTCAAGTGGCCTTATGCACAAGGCTAATTCCCTGCATTCCTGATTAAAGGGGCCATGATGGGGGGTGGGGTGAGCAAAGTCACTGCTGGGGAGCCAGGAGAGGATTAGACCAGAGGCCCACAGTTGCAAGGATAATTCAAATATCACAACCCTTCTTTCAAAGGTGAAGAAGAGGAGGCCTGGGCTTCATCCATTTTGGACAGGACTTTAGAAAAAGAAGCAGGTAGATTGAAGTCTAGCCACCTTTGAGATGGGTGTCCTCAATGACATTTACAGGGTGTATTCTGGTTTGGCATGTATGTCTTACCAGCCTGCCTAGGGGGGAAAAATATTTAAAAAAGGATTCTCTCCTGAATCTTGGGCAAATCACTCACATTTTCTGATCCCAATTTCCTCACTTGTAAAATAAGGGATGGGGTAGGCTATATCTAAGTTGGTTCCTGATTCTTCCTTTGTAACCCCATGTGATAACTCTGATCTCAGTAGGAAAACAGTAGGATCCCCATTTTATAGAAAAGGAAAACTGAGGCTCACTGAGAAGAATCATCTTGGCCAAAGTTGCAGTGTAAAGAAGTGAGTTTGAGTTTCTACGCCTTTTATTGAAGACCCTCTTGCACTGTTGCTGCAGGAATTTTTGTACTTGAGACAAAACATGTTGTGGGTGAGGCAACAGTTTGGGCAAAGGCCTGGAGTCCTGCTTTGCTGCCCAGGTAACTCTGCTCCCCCATAAGAGGCCTCATGCACAAGGCCAATTCTCTGCATTCTTGATCCCCTGCATTCCCACAAGGCTCACTAGACCATCTTCAGTGGTTCACAAAGTTGGCTCATGGATGCTCTGTAACCTTGGTCTCCATCAACACCTAAAGAATATACCACAGGCGGACAAATCAGAAATGACCCTGGAATGACAAGAATGCAGCCGTCTCTCTTAGGCCTGTCAGCAAAGCCTACACTAACTGACTCCAAGTGGACAAAGCCCTGATCTGAGAAGTGTGCCCAACCAGCCATATGAGTAGCAGTGACATCAGTGCAAAAGATGGGAGGGCCTGGGCCCTGCTCCCTGCTGTGGACATGCTCCTCCCCTGCCCAGAGCCCCTGGCCTCCTGGTCTCTATGTGGTGACATCCCTCTCACCCTTCAAGGCCAAACAAATGCCCTCTCTCCTATGGACTCTCTTCATTTGGACACACTCTCCCTTCCCTGGTTTCCTTGGCCACCACACCTCCTGTGCCGTATGCCAGGCACAGCTGCATCTCGCTAGCCTCTCCCTGGCCTCAGCTTTCTCAGTGAACAGCTGGCTCTGTGCAGGCAGGAACGTGCATCTTGTGCCTCAGGAGAGCCTGGGGGTAAGGTCTGTCATAAGACATGATCGAGGATGTTTCTTAAATTGGATTGATATAAAATAGTAGACACTATGCTAAAAGGACCCTCAGGGGTTATGTGTTCAAAATCTCCCATCTCAGCTGGATGCAGTGGTGCACACCTGTAATCCCAGCAGCTTGGGAGGCTGAGGCAGGAGGATCCCAAGTCCAAAGTCAGCCTCAGCAATTTAGTGAAGTACTAAGCAACTCAGTGAGACCCTGTCTCTAAATAAAATATAAAAAAGGGCTGGGGATGTCGCTCAGTGGTTAAGTTCAATCCCTGATACCAAAAAAAAAAAAAAAAAAAATTATTAACCTCTGACTTGGAAACGTATTCATTTGTAATGTTGTCAAATGGCAAAGGGCAATTCTTTCATGAGGAAATTTGTTTGTTTTAAAGAAATACAAATAGAATTTGGTTTCTTTCCTAGTATTCTCTAGCTGTTACTAGCAAATTCCTACCATCTCACATGTGGCTTGGTTAGAACATGCTTTTAATTTCACCCTATTTAAAAAAAAAAAAAAAAAAAAAAAACTTTCCTTACCCAGATTTAAGCCTGAATTACCCTGTGGATTCCAAGTTTCTGAGAGTCGTACTTTCCCAGGGGAAGGCAGCAGGAAGATGCAAGTTGCCTCACATAGCAAATCCTTTCAGTCATGTAAAACCCGAGAAAGGCAAAGCAGTCTTCAGTCATCCTGTCATCCCATCTTTGTCGTCTGGCAAAGTGTGAAGAGGGTGAAGCAGAAAGGCAGACCAGAACACCTGTGGCCATTATGAAACCCAAAGCCGCCTCCCAGGCCTGCGTGCTTCTCCCTGTGAATGTACAGCTCCCATCAACCACAGGTGACAACCCAGCCACGGAGGGCCCAGGACTGCGCTCAGATGCATTGACTGAGGAATTAGGAGGATTTGGTAATAAACCCATTCATTCTGTTGGATTGAAATATCTCCCAATCCACGCAGCCAAAGATAGCTGCGCTTCTGTTTGATATTTTGCATGCATTTTATGCCTCCTGAAAGCAGGGGAGCAGGTCTGCGCAGAAAGGCAGAAAGCCTTGGTCTTTGCAAGACTTTCCAAGACTCAGATTCTGGAGCTGTCACTTGCCGACTGCAAGGGATCTTAGCCAAAGCACTGACGCCCCTGGGTCTCAACTACCTCATCTCCATGAGGTTCTCATCAGGACACATCAGATTCTGTATTTTACCCTGACTTCCAACTCTAAAATAATATGCAATTGCTCATGTTATTACCAACTCAGGAGGAGACGCAAAGCACACAGCTGGTGGTCGAGCCATTTACCTGCATTTTCTCCACTTCACAAACAGCAGTCACCCAAGTCACTGAATCCACCAACATCCCTTGGAAAGCACAGTCTCATCTTGTTTTCTTTGTTTACACATGTATCCAAAACAATGCTAGAACATTACGAGACAAAATGGCGAAGTGCGATCTTCATGTAAATACTATATACACATAGAAGAAAAGGATCCGTGAAGATGTTCCTAGTGGTTGTATTTGAGAGAGTAGATAATGAATTTTTTTTTCTACTTTTCTATATTTTCTGAAAACTTTACAGGGCTCCTCAATTACTCTTATACTGAAAAAAAATTCTGTTTAGAAGTAATTTAATGTCCCAAAGGAAAATTCCATTTGCATATTTTCATGAAAATTCCATAAAACAACTTCATAAAAATTAATAGCACTGAAAAGTTTGAAAATAAGATATTTTATGAATGCTAATAAAGATAGCAAATGTGAGTTACCTGAAAAGTGCAATATCATGAAAGTATACTAAAATAAATCTCACGATGAAATATCTACATGATCAAAAAAGCATTTTCTGAAAATAGTACACCCAATGTAAAGAATATTTGATACATTTAAAAGGACAACACAACTGTAAAAGAATTTGGGAAGCCTCCTGGAAGGCATTGTAATAGAATTTCACCTGTATCATATTCAGGTTCAAAAACACTATTAGCATTGTTCAGTCATAAACTGGAACAGATGGACTAATATATTGTTTTAAAATATTGCAAGTGTTACTAGTAAATGTGTGTAAGAGAAATGTGTGTTCTATAGTGGCATGCCCCAAAATTAAGTTACATGGAACTGTGTGTCATTTGGTAAGAGGTCTTGGATGTTATTTGAGAAAAGCTTCAGTAGTCCAGGGACATTAGATAAACCCTAGGACTAAAGTAGTCAACAGACTCAAATTTGTACAACTTCGTGGAGCCTCAAATATACTAATTATCATTGTGAATCTTCAAGAGGGGTATGCAATTTGTAGCCTTTGCCCAAAGCATTTAATGTCCCCCACCATCTTTTATTACCATAAAGTGATTACATTAATGTATGCAATGTCATAGGCATGCAAAGACTTTTTCTATCTTTTTAGTTTTTATTTTTTAGTTATAGGTGGACACAATATCTTTATTTTATTTGTATGTAGTGCTGAGGATCGAACCCAGTGCCTCATGCATGCTAAGCAAGCACTCTACATCTGAGCCACAACCCCAGTCCTGATTTTTAGTTTTGAGGTCACGAAGCAGAGAGTTTGTCTATCTCTATTGTAATCAAAGGAGTAATTTATGAATTTAAATCTCATGTACAGATCTCAGTGAATTGCTTCATGAGTCGCATTATATGAACCCAAGCTCAGTTCCCATCCTGGATGTTATGTGGTGCCCTGAGCCATTCCCTTGCAGTTATTCAGTTCTGGCGAGACACCAGGAGACCAGGAGGGACTTTGGAGCTCCATCACAGGTTGCAGGCTTTGCCCTCCTCTATAAAATGGCTTAGGAATGACACGCAGCCCTGCAACTCCCCCTGCCCCCCAACACACACATGCACGCCCTTTGCTGGCATGTGAAGCGTGCTTAGAGACAGGAGGAAAAACCCAAGCACAAAACCCCACATTCCTTTCAAGGGCTGTCTGTGTACACACCTTGGACCTTTGACTCCCTTTCCTTGGAGAACAGGGGATTTCGAGGCCTCAAGTCAGGAGTTGGGGGCTGTTGAGATGCAGCTCTAACATGTCCTTATCCTGTGAGTTCAGCTTTTGCGCACTTGGGGTTCTGTTTCTTCATCTGCAAAATGGAGCTAATGAGCCCTGGGCCACGGTTAATCTCCCAGGATCACTGCAAGGATAAAACAGTCCCTTTTCCCTGCTTTGCCTTTATTTAATCCAACTATCATCTCACCAAACAGGGCTTTCCTGCATTCTGAAGAGCACAAAATGGCAAAGCTAATGACAAATGAAAAAAATGATAATATTGCATAGAACTAATATCCATAAATAATGAGCCATTATATAAAAATTTTAAAATAAATGGACCATTCAAAAAATTGGCAAAAGTCAAGAACATACATTCATAGGAGAAGCATAGCAAAGGCCAATAAACTATATAATACATAGTGCTTTAGGGATCAAACCAGGGCCTCACACTTGCTAGGCAAGTACTCTACACTGAGCTATAGCAACCCCATATTTTTATACTTAGGCTCATTTTGAAATTACTATAATTATTAGAACTTCTACTAGATGGTATTATTTAGGTCATAACACCATCTAGTAGTATAAAGTTCATATTTTACTATGTCATATTCTGAAACAGGGTCTTACAAGATGATGCTATTTAGTGAGTTAATAATAAACTTTTGTTCTACTGTGTTGTATTCTGAGATGGGGGTCCTCAGGCTTTATTAGAGTGTAAGAAGTTCATGGGCAAAGAACCTCCAATCTACAGGAATCTGGTAAATAATATACAGCATCCTATATAATGAAATTCCATGTAGTTATTAAAATTGATGCTGTGGGTAAGGATGTAGAGCAATTGGAATTCACATACATTACAGGTAAGAGTGTGAATTTGTGCAACCAGTTTTGGGAGACAAAGGTAGTTTTTACTAAAGCTGAACATGTGCATATACTACGACCAAACAATAACAGAATGTGTTCACCAAAAGACATCTAAAGAATGATCATAGCAGCTAAAATAGCCTCAAATCTGGAAACAATCCACATGTCCATTGACAATAGAATTGATAAATAATGTGAAATATTTATTTAAAGAAATACTATATATGGCAATGAGTGAATTAATTATTGCTATATGCAACATGAACAAATCTTACTCCTATGTTGTCAAATGCAAGAATATAGGCATAAAAAAATGTATAAGTAGACCATATAAATTTCAAACACCATGTGAAACCAACTAGAAACTAGAAGTCAGAATTGTATTACTTTTGAGGGGAGGGGATGCAGTAAGTAGAAGAGGACCCAAAAGATTTGGGGGGATTCTGGAAATGTTCTCTTATTTTTATATTGGTACCAGATAGGAGAGTCAATTTGTGAAAGTGCTTTGAACTCCACTGTTATGATTTTGTGCATTTCTGTTTCTGTGTTCTACTTTAGTCCAAAGTCTGTGTAAAATGACAATGTACAAAGATTTTAATAGCATAGAAAGATTCATGTGGTCATATTGTGTTAAAAATGCAGGTTAGTATAAATGTAAGCTGTGTGTGTAGAACGCTGTTTTCCACTTAAGGAACATCATACACATGTATTTTTAGAAAAACATAAAAGTAACTGGTGGTGGTGACTGATCCTGGAGAGTGGGATGGGAAAGACAGATTTTTGATGTTCTTTTACCTCTTCTGAAGTTTTAACTGCACATCTAATGTAACTGCTCTCGTTTGTGAGTGTATGTGTGTGTAAAAATAAATAACTGGCACTATCAATATAAAATTGATAACCATGTTTACCTCTGAGTAATAGAATTATGGATGATTTTTAAATTTTCTTTAAAAATGTATTTTCTCAGTCTTTTAGTGTCAACATGTGTTTCTTTTGAGAATGAGAAAAGATCTTTTAATTTATTTTGCAATTCAGCTTTGTTAATCAAGGCTATTGTAACACTGTAGTTTTCATACAGCAAAATGCACTGATTTTAAGCACATAGTTTACTATTTTACAAAAGTATGTCCATTCATGTTTTCGCTCAATCAGGGCATAGAATGTTTCCATGCCCTAGAAAGTTCCTTGGCATCCCTTTATGGTCAACCTTCTGCTCTCCTAAGAAAGCAACCATTAACCTAATTTCGATCACCATAACTTCATTTTGCCTGCTCTAGAACTTCATAGAAATGGAAATCATACAGCATGCATTCTTTTTTACATCGGACTTCTTTGCTTAACATGATGTTTTTGAGATATATTCATGTTTCTGTTACAGTCATTTGTTATAATTTATTATTTTTTTTAATGAGAAGTAACCTTCTGCTGTTTACTGCTTTCTGTCTGCAGAGTGAGACGCCAGCCACGCAGAAAATAATCCTCCGCAGCCTCCCTGAGCAGGCCTGCTGCAGGCGGCAGTGATCTTACAACCTTTGCATCTTGGGAAGAGAGACAACACCCCCATCCCGGCTGCCCCCTCCTCTGGCGGCAGCGCCAGTCTCAGGTGAGAGCCACCCTGCTCGCTGCCATTGTTCTGCGAGTGACAGCCTCCGGGGCAAATGGAAAGCCGTCAACCTGAGGGCTGTCAACTGCAGACAAGAATTCCTTTCTTTGTCAGGCTGGGTGGTCTCCTGGCTTCAGCATCGACCTGCACAAAAGATGATAAGCATCATGTGCTCCGGCAGGAAAACATCAGCACCACCCAACAGCTCCGACTGCACTCCTTTGTAAGGCCAGGTTGAGGCTGTATGTGGCTTCCTTGGACTGAATAAATCATCAGCTCGCAGCCTTGGCGAGGGCATCCACAGGTCGTTTAGTCGGAGACCCTACCCCAACCACTATTCCCTGCATGCATTTATTTGTCCCAGACTCTTAGTCATAGACAGCTGGAAGGTCCCTTAGAGATGGCCCGACCCTCTCAGCTACAAGAGCGGGTCAAACACAAGTTAGTGATTGTTCTAGGGTCACACAGCAACAGGACTAGGGCCAGGGTAAGAACCCACTTCCTGTGAGCCTTTTGCTTTGGGGAGATCGTTCCACTGCCAACTCCAAGTTTATTTTGACAAGTGGCCCCCACCCCCATGTACAATGTAAAGTGTAATTTCTAACTCTCCCATAAAAAAGGAATAGTGTGATGTTTGTAGACCTACACACTTGATGGATCTCCTGCAGCCTGCGGTATAAAGGGTTTCTGGGTTTGCTCCAGGACACCTGAGGCGGGTTTCATTTACGGAGTAGTTTGCTGCCCTCTACTGGCTGTCTGTAACACCAACAGTCACAGCACCTTCCAGGCCACCCACTGGGCAGGACACTGAACATGCTCCATTATTTCTCATTTTGAATCCAAAAAACAGGTCTGTAGATTATTTATTCCAATTTTATAGATGAGGAAATTGAGTCTCATAGAGATTGACTGAGTCTGGATTCAAACCTAGCCCTGTGGGAATCCATGTTCTCTCCATCCTTAATGTAGATACCACTCACCATAGTCCTCACACTGTGTAGCACTTTTCCCTTAAAAATGTTTTATAAAACCTCAGAATATGCCACGGAGTGGGTATAAACACCCCTATTTAACCCAAGGGGAGACTGAGACTGGGTCATAAGTAACTTTCTGGGGCCACAAGTCCTTTAAAGTTTGTGCTCACTGTTCACTGGGCCAGGCTGCTGCCCAGGAGAGCTGCATGTAAAGATTTTCAACCGATGGTTGAGCAATGAATTTCTAGCTAAAGGATATTCTGCAAATATATCTGGCTGGTGCCCAAGCTGGCTGGGATAGCATTTCATTGTTCAAAGAAAATTGTATCTGTGTTAGTGAACTGTTAGAATTGTCCCTGCTAGTTGCTTGGGTGGAATAATTATTATTGACATTAAAACCCTTACTATAATAAAATTTTACACCTAAAAGGAAAAAACAAAAAGATTTTGAAGGAACTTCTTCCCTGAGGCAGCTTCCATCTAGAAGAGGAGTGGAGATGTTGCAGTATTCCTGATGGGGAATCTAAGGATCTCTGGGCCTCCTTCTGTTCCAGGTCATAGGTGGAAGAAGGCTCTAAGCACTATGAGCCACTAGATTCAACAGATGGCAGTGCAGCTGAGCCCAGGGATGAACCAGAGAGCGAGTGAGTGAGTGAGTGAGTGGCCTAGAGACTAGGGTGAGGACAAATGGCAGAGGCTAGGACAGGTGTACTGCAGAGAGATCAATTTCAATTTTATTGGAAGGGTCTGTTTCTATTAGTCACAGAAGCCCACAGCTGGGGAGGGTTGCTTCCATGGGAGTCAGCTCCACAACCCAAGGAGATGCAAGCAGAATCCAGAAGACCACAGTAGGAATGTTGAGAAGGAATTTCAAGCCTGCATGTTTTTTAATATTGGTGTCAATATTTAGAAATTGGAAGATTTCCTATAAGTGGCCCCCATGTCCATGTACAATGTAAAGTGTAAGGTAAAACCCTAGATTTTAAGCTCCTCTTCAACAAAACAGGCCTCATTGGGCCTGCTGCAGCATGTCACTTCTGCCCATTCCCCTTCTTATTGTCCCCCCAGCATCTTGGGTGATTGGCAAATGCCATTTCTCCTTGCACATATACTGTTATTTTTCTTACTGTGAGAACAAAACATTTTTTCTTATGTGTTTATCAAAAGAGAAGAAATAAAAAATTGAACCATGTGTTCTAAGAAAAATAGGATGTTTCTTTAATAATTTTTTAAAAATGGAAAATAGAACTATCTTGTGACCCAGTACTTCCACTGGCTTTATATCCAAGAGACTGGATCGTCAGTGTTCTCACCATTGAAAAATAAGTATGTAAGGTAATGCATATGTAAATTAAATTAATTACATTGTGGATTTCACATTCCATAATGTGTGTACTTAATAAAACATCACATTGTACACCATAAATATATACAATTTTTATTTGTCAATTAAAATATTTCAATAAAAAATTTAGGGGCTGGGACTGTGGTTCAGTGGTAGAGCACTTGCCTAGCATGTGTGAGGCACTGGGTTCGAGTCTCAGTACCACATAAATAAAGGTATTGTCCATCTACAACTAAACAATAAAGATATTTTTTAAATAAATAAATAAATAAATAATTTGAAGGGAAAACTTAAGGAAGTGAAGTCATTTTCTCTACATTTAAAAGGCAAATGTCCAACTCACCTCATATGTTTTCATTACAAGCTTGGGTCCCACAACACCTTGTATTTGCTACCAGAGTCTTTTTTTTTCTTAAATATTATTTTAGTTGTAGGTGGACCCAATACCTTTATTTTATTTTATTTATTTTTATGTGGTGCTGAGGATTAAACCCAGTGCCTCACACATGCAAGGAAAGTGCTCTACCGCTGAGCCACAACCCCAGCCCACTGCCAGAGTCTTAGAGCCTGCTCCCTAAAGTGTGGACTGCAGGGTCAGAGGATCACCTGTGGCCACTTCTGTCTTCAACTTTTGAGAGATGGAGGCCACTGGAGCAGGCTGTAAGTGTAGCCCTGGGGCTGATGGCCCTTGAAGGGATAAAATGTCCTGCTCAGTGAGACCATGATGAGTGTCTAGTTGAGTGACAGCATAAAGGTGCTACAGACCTTCTGTGTCCTCTGCCCCAGGGATGTGCCTTGGAGATGGGGCACCTTGGCCATGAACCTGAACTGGCCCTGCCAGCACTTTCTTAGCTGATCAGGGCACCTTAGCTCTGCCTTCCCTGTCCTGTCCACTTGGATGGCCCTCCCTGGGTTGTGTCTGGGTCTGGCACAAGCTCCAATGTAGTCTTAGCAACCCAAAACAACGGCAAGAACCTCAGCCAGGCACTCTACCTTTGTTCTTGTCACCTCCAGTTACACCATCTCTTTTAGTAGTCACCTCACATTGTTGGTTCCCACTCAGTTGTGAAACACGAAGACCTTTGGATTGTTATTTTATGAACCTTTCTCAAGACAGCCCTGCCCCTCCCTAAACTGAAGATCAGATACTGAAGGCTGAACATGGTCCCGGGGGTCATCGAAGGCCACGTCCCAAACAGGCAGAGAGACTCCTTCAAACACCCCAACTGAATGTTTGAGCTGAAATGAGGAAGTTTACACTTACCTCATTTACTTTTGTATCCAATTCCTTGCTCTGGTCTTTTAAAAACAGGCTATGATTTTGTCAAAAGAAACATCAATCACCTTTCCAGTTTTATGTCATTCAGAAATTGCTATATTTTCATATGTATTGATATTACATATTGGTTATGCATTCTGCTTACCAAAGTAATTAATAATCATTGAAGAGAATTCATTGTACCAAATTCAGGAACTATAGAAAGCATAAAGAAGATAATTAAATACCCTGGTTACCCTAAAAGGGCAAAAAACCTAATTCAAAAATAGTCAAAGGACTTGATAGATGTTCCTCCAAAGAAGGTATACCAATAGTCACTATGTACCTGAAAAGATGCCAACAGCATTAATTGTTAGGGAAATGCAAATCAAAACCACAATACCCCAAATCCTCTTTCACATCCACTGGGATGGCTATAACCAAAAAGAAGATAATTAATATTAGCAAAGATGTGGGTAAATTGGAACCCTCAAACACAACTGATGGGAAATAGTGCACTCACTTTGGAAGACAGTGTGGCATTTCTTCAGGTTGCCATTTGCCTCAGAAATTCCACTCCTGGACCTATGAACAGAAATAATGACATATATCTACACAAAAACATGTACATGGATGTTCATAGCAGCGTTATTCATAAGAGCCCCAAAGTAAAAACATCCCAATGCCTATCAATGGATGAATGGGAAAAAAGTCACACACACACACACACACAGGAATGTTATCTGTTAAAAACAAATGATTTATTAATAGACACCACAGCACGGATGAGCCTTGTAAACATTACGCTAGGTCCAAGATGCCAGAGACAAAAGGCCATGTATTAGATGATTTGATTTATATGAAGTGTCCAGGACAGTCAATCTATTGAGACAGAAAGCAAATTAGTGGCTGTGCAGAGCTGAGAAGGTTTGAGCGGAAGCAGGGGAGGGACTGCTAATGCATAGGAGGTTAGCAGTCACTCCCCCAGAGTGGTGGGCTCCCCAGAGTAATCAGCAGTCACTCTGGTCCGTGGTGCAAAAGGATTCTGCCATAAGAAGACAGATTGTTATCTTGTATCATCCGGGGGGGGGGGGGAAATAAGGGATATGCATAATTATAATGGAAAATGGGGGTGGATGGAAGATGGGCATGACAGTAAGGGGTAGGCCTCAGAGGAAGTAAGAAGTTATTTCCAGCCGAAACATCAGGGGAAGTCTTCCAGGAGCAGGGAATAAGTATCCTTTCAGATAAGACTGGGACAGGAGGAGGTAATGGATATGAGCAGAAGGAGTTCAGGTTAGTCTCTGTTGGCCGATTCGCTGCTGTATTCCTGGTCCTCGCTCAGGACCTGGCTTGGAGACTCAGCAATGCGTGAGTGAAGGCCTGAAGGAAAGAACAGTGGAGAGAGAAGAGTGGGAGTAAGGCACCAAGTGTGCAGAGGGGTGCGGGGCAGGTCCAGAAAATGTGATCTCATCCAGTTTGGTAAAAGCATTAAGTTCATGATGAGGCCCTCTGGATGGTAAGCTCCCCAGAGGGCTGCCAGAACTAGATGATAAGGTAGAATCGTCCATAGTTGGGGGGGGTCCGTAAGTGCTGTTTCAGCAGAGCAGACGCCTGGTCACAGCTGTACTTTAGAAAGGTGGTGCTGCCAGGCCACTTGGAAGCTGGATTTGAGGGGTCAACCTGGAGCTGGGGGACCAGGTTAGAGCCATTCAGGGAAGAGCTGGTGGGGACTCCACTGGGCCAGTACCAGTGGGCTGGAGAAGGAATCAAGGCAGAGACCCTCAGCCTCTTTCCAGGCATTATGAAAACTTCAAAAACAAGTGCATCTGGTGGGAAATATTTCACCTACCCAACAGAACTGTAACTAGCAGAGGAAGCACTTGGCAATAAAAGTGGTTTGTGGTTTGAAATTGCAACCACACGTGTTATAAAGGTAATTGAAAGTCCCAATCGGGGGTAATAAGAAACAGGAAGCCACAAGCCTATAACCCCATTATGTGTATTGGAGTTCATCCCACAATAGGTGAACCCTGGACCGTGTTCATGCTCCCTTGGCCGAGCTCAGGACCGGCAATGATCACTCCAGGACCAGGCTTCAGGTAGAAACAGGCCTCACAGTCTTCTCCTGAGCCACTTGGTCAGCCACGTGTGATATTGGCGAGGCCCTGGTTCTGACCCCTGCTCTGCACCAGCCCAGGCAGGACAAGCCTAGTGAAAGAAGTAGGAGGAAGACTTATTCTAATTTAGAGACTTTTAATTTAGGGGGTGAGAATATTGATTCTGGAGCTGGGCCACACCTACTCAACCAATTCTGAACTCATTATGATCTTGAATAGGTTCTTTAACTTCTCTGTGCTTTAGTTGTCTCATCTATAAACTGGGATAAGTGAATACACTTATTGAGTATTAGAAGGATTACACTAATTGAGATAAAATGCTTAAAAACCATATTGTATTTAGTAAGCATCCTATGAACTGTTTGCTATTATTATTGTTATTATTACCATAATGGTCAATGGGACAGACAGCTCTAAAGTAGAGTGTTTCTTTTTTGCTGTTGTTGTTGCTATTTTTGGTACTAGAGGTTGAACCCAGGGGCACTTAACCACTGAGCTACAACCCAAGTTCTTTTTTAGTTTTTATTTTGAGACAGGGTCTCCCTAAATTGCTGAGGGCCTCGCTAAGTTTCTGGGGCTGGCTTTGAACTTGTGATTCTCCTTTGCAGCCTCTTGAGTCTCTGGGATTACAGTTGTACACCACCATGCCCTGTTTAAAGTGGAGTATTTCCTGTCACTGCAGGGACAAGGTGGTTGCAAGATTCAGCTTTGAACCTTGAGTTTTCAGTGTTAGAGAGATATACAACTAGGCTTATTCAACATTACTCTGTGCATTTATTTAATGCCACAAACATTTACTGAGCAGCTAGTGTGTGCCAGATTCTATGCTAGACCTTGGAGACAGTGGGATGAATCAGGTTGTCCCAGCTTTCAGGACATGATAATCAAGCAAGGACAGCAGGCAGGAATCACCTCTGGTGAGCTAAGTGCCATAACTTCAGCATATAGGAGGTGCAGAGACAGCCAGAGGAGGGACAGGGCAGGCTTCCTGGGAAAGGCAGTGTGAAGTAAGGTCCTCGGGGCCCTCTACAGGATAAGGGTGTGCAGAGTGGGGAGGATCTGCCTTGTTGGTCTATGAGTGAGGAAGGATTCTGGGTTCCAGAATGGAGAATCAGTTTTCCTTGGCCCTGTCCTTAGTTGGATCATTTGGACCATTCCTGTCCTTACTGGTTTTGAAAAGATGAGCCTTGTCAGTCTTTGAGGTTTCTCCGTCTCTCTGTACATTATGATATTTTTGCCTTGATCTTTTTATTTTTTGGGTGTAGGATGTTGGGGATTAAGTTTGTTGGTTGACCACAGCAAAAAGCAACCACGTTTCCTGCATTACAAGTTTGATGGCCTAAATCATCAAACTAATTTCTGTTGCTGTGTCCTTGAACAAGAAGAACCCCCCCACAAAACTTGGTGTGTTCCTCCCTAAACATGTTCCTCTATTGTGAATGGATGCCAGTGATGTTCAAAGTGACCACATTAAGGAGTAAAGGCCCAGGGAATTGGGAGGGGGGTGGATAATAATAAAACAGAAAGCCACACACGTACTATTTTCTAGATAACAAAGACAAGCGTGCACACACCCTGTCATCTCAGGCATGAATAGCCCGTCATGCACTTAGAAGGCCCTGTCAGGAAACCCTGCCAAGTTTCTCGTTCCCCTTCCTGGATCCCATTCTCGCCTGCCTGCTCTCTTTTAGGCTTGAGTTAGGGCTTTTCCATTCTTCCTGTTCTTTGTTAAGAAACTTCTTTTTGCCAGGAGCCCAGATCTGGGAGACTAAAGAGGTACAGAGCAGGAAGATAGCTGCAGTCACAGGTTTCCCCCCAGACTGTGACTGGGGAGAGGCATGAACACATCCACTGGTTTATTTTCCTTGTGTGCCCCCACCAAAATGACTCATGCTGCTTTGCTTTGGGCAAGCCTTCCAGCCTCTGTCACCCTGTGAGATGTACAGATCGGGGCACGCACTCTTCCTTTCTTTAAAGAAGGAGTCTCATTTTCGCTTGGTTGTGCTAACAATTTGGACCCAGTTACACGAAACTGTCTAACAAAGGTCCCCGCACCAAAGAAGAGGGAGTTACCAACCAAAGAAGATCAGCAGGTTGCCAAGAATTACAACATGCCTGGGACTGGGCAGGGTCCGAGTTGCGCTCAGGAGTCCTCCCATATTCAAGATGGAAGGCTTTGCTAGGGAGAAAGCTCAGAGGACTGACTATTCTTAAAAGGTCACCTTGGAGGGAAGCTGTTACCTTGGCCTCCAGAAATATTCCCCAGCCTCAGAGACTGAGAGCTGTGTACTGTCTCTACAGGTCACCTCAGGTGCCTGCACTCAAGGTTTGCTGCCCATCAGAATTACCTAGGTTCAGGGGAGTGGGGCTTTGCAAAATCCTTCTGCCCAGATCCCCACTCTGACCTGTGACATTAGCGCCTCTGGGCATGGGGCCTGAACATCAGTGTTTTTAAAACTCCCCAGGTACTATCAATGTTCAGCCAAGTTGGAGAACTTCTGATTTGGACTCTTAGTCTTCAAAGTGTCTTCTGTAGAACTTTCTAGAAAGACACATCCTCAGGTCTCACCATAGACCTACTGAACCAGAATCTATTTTAACAAGATCACAGGTAACAAGTATATGCATTAAACTTTGAGAAGCAGCTTAAGAAAACAACAACCTGGCAACAATGGGCCCAGATTCTCTCTCTGCAACTACCAGGTGGAGCTGTATAATAGCAACCTGCTTTGAGAGGGAACTTCACACTCCAGTTTGCCCAAATTTCTGACCTGGCAGATTCATTAACTTCTGTTATCTACCTTGCTCCACTTAGAATTTGGATTTTTGTTATTGTTGTGGTAAAATGTACAGAAAATAAAACTTACTGTTAGTGACATGTAATACATTCATAATTTGTGCAACTGTCACCATGATCTACTTTTAAAACACGTTCATAATCTCAAAAGGAAACACCATACTTTTTATGCGGTGACTTCCATTTCTCCCTCCCACAAAGCCCTGGCAACCACTAATCTACTTTCTGTCATAATGGGTTTGCTTAGTCTGAATGTTTCATATAAATGAAATTATACAATATGTGGCCTTTGGTGAATGGCTTCTTTCACTTAGCATAATGTTTTCAATGGTTCATCATGTTGTAGCAAGCATCAGCACTTCATTCCTTTTCATGGCTGAATAATATTCCATTGTATGGATATACTACATTTTGTTTAACCATCCATCAGTTGATGGGCATTTAGGTAGTTTCCACTTTGGAGTTATTGTAAATGGTGCTGTTTCGAACATTTGCATGGAAGTTTTGTTTCAACACCTGTTTCTAATTCTTTTGGGTATATATCCAAGAGTGGAATTGCTGACTCATAAGGTAATCCTAGATTTAAAAATTTTGAGGAACAAAGAGTTTCCCACAATGACTCCATCATTTTACATTCCCATGAACAATGTAGGAAGGTTGTAATTTCTCTAAATCCTCAACACTTATTATTTTCCATTTTTTCCTTTTTAATTTCTAGTCACACTAAAAGTAGTATCTCCTGTGCAATTGATTTGAATTTCCCTAATGGATAATGATGAATATCTTTTCATGTGTTTCTTGGCCATCTGTATATCCATTTTGGAAGAATATCTACTTTTTTGTTTTGAATTGAGTTAATTGTCTTTTTATTGTTGAGTTGAAATAGCTCTTATATATTCTGGATTACCAGACCCTTATCAGGTATCTAATTTGTAAATATTTCCCCCAATTCTGTGGGTTAACATTGATAGCGTTCTTTGATGTAAAAAAGTTTTTAATTTTGATGAAGTTCAATTTTTTTCTTTGTTGTTTGTGTTTTTGTTGTCACAGAATTTTAGATTTTTTTTTTTTTAACCTGGACAAGGTCAGTAGATGGGAATTAAAAGGGATCTGAGGGGAAAGGGAATGAGGATGACTTGAGATTTTTATCTCCAGTTCAATCAGAAGATCTACATATCTACATGTATTTTTACAAGGTTCTTCAGCTATATACATATACATCTGTATGTAATAATATACATGGCAGTTGATCACAACAGCTGGACTTCTCAAACTCTAACCCTTGGGTGTCAGTTGAAAAATCTTAGTGTGTCAGATTGGTCTCTCTAAAAACTAGTCTTAAATGATGTATGCAGTGATTAGAACATAATCTTTTCTGGTTTTAACTAAATTTTATGTCAAAAGAAAAAAAGCAAAATTCTTGAAAAAGCATGCTGTGTTTTTTTTTGTTCCACTTACCACACTTTGGGAAAGTCAGTATATTTGGCCCCAGTCCAAACCTACTGTCTATCTGGTCATCCAGCTCATCCACACAGAGGAAAAAAATCATAGAAAAAATAGCCTACCTCCTGCGTACCAGCCTTGGTACCAGGTACTGCATTTGCTGACGTCACATAACAAGTGAAAACCTGAATCATGTCTTCTCATTTCAGACATAAGGCCATGGGTCCAACATACAGTTCGATCATTCACCCACCGGTCTCTGTGAGTGGTTCCATTACTATCAACCGCTATCACTGTTTGAAGCTTTCCTTGTCTCAGCCATTGTGCTGCCATCTAATTTTCCCCACGACCCTGGAAATGGTTCCATAATCATTAACCACAGGTTGTGTCAGTGCTGGGACTTAACCTTTTGGGTGTGCGTGCAAAGCCCACATTCCGAATCTCCAGGCGAAACTCCGACTTTAAGGACGCCCACTTCCTGCCTAGCAGGTACCGGTGGGCAGGTACGTAGTCCCGACTTCCGCGCACGCTCAGACCCCAGCCACTGCCCCGCCCTTCAGCCCCGCCCCCTCAGCTGCGCAGGCGCACTCCTTCCTGGGGCACCCTCAGTCAAGGGACATGGAAGCGGTGCTGGCGGTGCTGGCGTCGCTGCCGACCGTGGGCACTCCTCCGTACGCAATGCGCAAGCGCGGGGCCGGGCCGCTTTCTTCCGAGCTGGACCAAGATGGCGGCAGCGGAGAGTGTTTCGCTGGAGCTGGCGGCTTCGGAGCAGCCGGGGGAGCTGCCTGCCTCGGTGCGGGCGAGCATCGAGCGGAAGCGGCAGCGGGCGCTGATGCTGCGTCAGGCCCGGCTGGCAGCCCGGCCCTACCCGGCGACGGCGGCTGCGGCCACTGGAGGTTCGGGCCCTGGCGGCGCCTTCCCCTTCCTCCTGCTCCTCTCCGCTTACCTTTCTCGGTCTCCCTGGTCCCCAGACGGGCTCGCGCGGCCGGGTCGCGGGTGCGTGTCCACTCCGCTCACGCCTGCGCGCAGATCCTCCTGCAGTCCCGGCAGGAATCCGCCCTGTGGAATCGCCTGCCCTTCCACAGAGCGATTCCGCGGTCCTGGGCTTTCTCCCTGCGCCTTGGCTGCCCAGCTTCCATCTTTCCTTCGCGGATGCCACTCCCGCTGGGAGGTGCCATCCAGTACCTGTCTATGCCTCAGTTATCCTCTGCCTGCTGCGCTTTCACCAGCCACAGGGTGGCCCTGGCATAAAGTTTTTAGAGCTGTAACCCTTTTTAATAATAAGCCTGCACCTGTACCTTGTTCATGCATCCAACCAAAAGCGACTGAGTGACCCTCATTTTCATGGAGTTCCAAGACAGCAAACAGCTGAGCCACTGCCTTCATGGGGCTAACAGAGTAACACCTGCCGTGCTGCACACTTGTCAGATTGCCTAGTTGGAGCCTCACAGCCGTCCTGGAAAAGAAAAATGGCAGGGTTTGGTATGCGTATTTTACTGAAGCGATGATTGAGATCAGGAAAGGAAAGGGATTTACTCAGATTCAAGTGCACAGGCTTATCAGAGTTCTAACTTAGGTCTTGTGACACTGAATTTAGGGCTTTTCTTTGCCCACCAGTTACCTCTACTCTATTAGTCATCTTTCTTATCTCTAGGAAGAAAGATTGTTACTTTTGTGGGAGCTGGGTTTCATCTGTCCCCTTTCTTACAGCAGCCCCTGGCCGCCCTTCATGCTTTTTATCTATCAGTCATATTTCTAGGTGCTGATGTTGCTCTTGGAAGTAATTAAATCAAATTATTTCTACAAAATCCCTCAAATCTTTTCCGTCCATGTTTTATACCATGTTTTATACCATATTTTATTTGATTACTGCAGTAATCTCCTAGTTCCCCCCATCTTTGAATGTCATCTATCTAATCTATAAATCTTTTTCTTTCATATTTAAAGCCTTGCCAAAGTTTTCTGTTGCCCCACGACAAACCCTAAGTTCTTTATCATCACCTGACTCCTGTGTATTTCCCCAGTCTTCTTTTTTTCACCCTGTCAGTAGTGTAGCTCCTTACCTTTCCAGCACACATGTTTTGTCTCCTGTTGCTTGTGCCTGGAACCCTCGGCTCATGTGATTTCTTCTTCTTTTTTTTTTTTTAATATATTTATTTTTTAGTTTTAGATGGACACAGTATCTTCATTTTATTTTTATGTGGTGCTGAGGATCGAACCCAGTGCCTCACGCATGCCAGGCAAGCGCGCTGCCATTTGAGCTACCTCCCGAGTCCTCATATGATTTCTTCATCACTGTAGTTGAAGCCTCTTGAAAGCAGATACTTGGTCTTGGGTTTGGTACTTTCTGTCCCAATCCCCTAACACAAGCATGATACTAATTGAGCTTAGGTCTTTCTTGACTAGGTGAAATGTGGGAATGCCTTGTGTCTGTTACATTTCCTCCTTCCACAACAAAGTGGTCCTTGCAATGACGCCTATTAAATAATAACCCTTATGTTTTACAGGAGTGTATAATTTAAAAATGTTTTTAGAGTTACTGTTGAATTAGCTGTTGTTACTGACCAGAAACTCTCCTCCTTGACTGTGTGCAGATGGAGAATCTGCTTGTAACTAAAGCAGGTTAGAGAAGTTTTCCAAGCCATTTGAAAAATCCCTATATTTGTGTAACACTTTGTAATGTGTAAAGGGCTTTTCATAATTGCAGACCTTGAGAGTTATGTATACCCACAGTTGTTCTCGCATTTTCCAGATGGGCACATAGACATTGGCAGATAAGTACCTTGAACGTATATCCCTTCCAATTCCTGGTAATTTCTGAACTTGTACAGGTTCTCTCCAACTTTCAACAGCCTGACAGAGTGTGTAAAGAAAGTAAGGAATTCCAATTCTAAGTAGGTCCAGATCATAAAAGAAACTAGAAAATAATATAAAGAAGGCAAGGTTGGCTATCGCAGTGTTGGGTAGGTCCAACTGGTAAGGCCTTGGCACTCTTGGAAGCAAATGAGTCTGTATATCCTGTTTGAATACCCCACCCTCATTTTGCTCAGTTTTCTGTTGCCCCACGACAAACCCTCAGTTCTAGAAAGGTTTCTGCACTTGAGAGAAATTGTACTTGAGAATTTTAACTCTTCATTATTATGTGTTTTGCAATTTTCCACATCAGTTTGCTTGCTGTTACAGTGAATCACTTCTTTTCAAGCTTCTCCTACCTCTTGAAAACCTAAAGGTGGTTCTTAAATAGACATTTCCCCAATTAGGTTTATCCTGTTTGCTCACTGTTAGTTTTGGTTAAAATAATCCTCTTAAAGTCATTTTGACAGTGTCTAGTAAAGTTAGAAGACTTTTAGTAAATATGGTATTATTATTACTGTCACTTTTTTTATATGCTGTCAAAGATGCTGCCCGTCTGTCTTTGTGAGTCTCTTGTGCAGAAACAGGTTAACAGAGCAGGCCCGAGATATACATCTGTCCTTAGAAAGACCTTGTGAAGGTTAGATTATGGTGTATTCCCACTGTTCTTTAACTGGTGGCTTAGTGTGACAAATTATTTGCAGAATAATTTTTTCCCAAATATTTGCCTCAACCTCTTAGAGTCTAGGATTTGGGGTACTGGGAGTGCAGCTTCACAAGGAAGGAAGCTCCTGTGCTCACTCAGGACTCTTCACACCTCACCCTTGGCCTAGTGTAACTTTTTATCTGGTTGTTTGTTTGTATTCTTTAAAATATGTTTTGTTATAAATGGGTAAATCTGAGCGTGGTGGTTCATGCCTTTAATCCATGAAGGCTGATGCAAGAGGTTCCCAAGCTCAGGGTCAGCTGGGTGACCTAGCCAAATCCTGTCTCTAAATACATACACACATAGGTAAACATAATCAGAGTGATTTTTTTTTTCCTCTGTGAGTTGCTGTAGCAAATTAATTTTAATCCAAGGAAAGGGTTGTAGAAATCCTGATATATAACCAGTTGGTCAGAAGCACTTGGAGCTTGCATTTGGTATCTGAAGAGAGAAAATCTTGGAGACTGAGCCCTCATCTTGTGGGATTTGACTCCAGATAGATAGTGTCAGAATTGAGTTGAGTTCTAGGATTCCCAGTTGGTTTTCAACAGAGAATTCCTGGGTGGATGTGGAAACCACCCATCTTATATCAGAAGTGTTGTGTTGTGGTGTTTATCCCACTTCTAGTAGAAACTAAACCTCAGATGCGCCTCACATCTCTCTGAGCTCTGGTGGATTTGTTGTAGGCAATGAGTGATCCTGGGCTTTCCTTCTCTAAAAAGCAATTGAGTTATGTTAGATGCTTTCCAAAGTCCCATTTAAGTCTCTAAGAGTCAGTTTTACATCACTGATAAAAGTTCATTTGCACTGGTTAATTCATATCCATGATTTCTAAAGGTTTCTACATGGCTGTGAAACCAGGTATAAGTAGAGAGCAAAAACTGATATTAAATTTCTGATCATGGAAAGCAAGGTAGAATGAAATCATATGAAGATTTCTCAGGCAGTTACCCCAGAGCTGACTTGTGTCATAGCAGCGGATGCAACCCATCGTGCCTCCAGAGTATGCAGGTGCTGAGACTTTTATCTTTGCTGTAATTTTATTTCAATGTATAAAACAATTTTTATTTTCTGTGACATGCTCTGAAAAAGATTGAGGAGCGCGTGCTTAGACTGTGGTGCTAAAGTGGTGCTCGGAGTCTTGGGAAGGTGCAAGGGTAGCAGCAGAGGGAGACTGGTCTTCATTTGGGGCATGAATTCAGCCTTGTGTAGAATCCTGCTGAAGTCAGGACATCAACTACTCCAACTCCCCTTATTTTTAAATTTTTTTTAGTACTGGGTATTGAAGCTGGGGTACTTAACCACTGAGTCACATCCCCAGTCTGCTTTGTCCTTTTTATGTTTTATTTTGAGACAGGGTCTCTGTATGTTGCTTAGGGTCTCACTAAGTTGCTGAGGCTGGCTTTGAACTTGTGATCCTCCTGCCTTAGGCTCCTGAGTTACTGGAATTATAGGCATGTGCCACCATGCTCAGCTCCAGTTTCCTCTCTTGATTCACATTGCCCTTGTGGTCATTCAATTCACTTGCTACAGTATTCATGAAATAAAAATAATACACTTAGGAACATTTATTCCTTGTGTGTTCATCCAGTGGATACTCATATGTTTACTGTTTGTCAGAATGACAGATATAAAGGCACTCAGTCTAATATGTTGTATAGTGAGAATTGCTATTAACAGTGGCAACAGGCTTATTATAATCTAAACTTTTCATTTAATAGAAGGAGAATTTGAGGCCAGACAAGGCAAGTGACTTAAGCATACATGTTAAATTTGACTTTTTAAAAAAATTGAGGTGTAGTGCATTAATATGTAAAATGCTGTCCTCCGAATTTTACCTGGATGTGTGCTCATGTAAACCCCATAATGATAAAGTTCAAGATGCTTCCAGAACCTTAGAATTTTCCCTGTTGTTCATTCCTAGTCAGTGTCAGACCCCTCCCTCTGAAGTAACTATTGTTTTGATGATTTGGTTGGCATTTTCTATTTTTGAACTTAATTTAAGTGGAATCATACAGTGGCTTCATTTGCTCAACATAACATCTGAGAGAGTCATTCATTTTGTTGCATTGTTAGTAGTTTGTTCATTTATATGTTGTATGACATTCTTTTGTATTATGCTACAGTTTTTCCATTTTTCCTTTTAATGGATTTTTTCCCCCATTTTGGGGCTATAAGGAATAAATCCTCTTGAGAACCTTCTTGTATTTGTCTTTTAGTGGACCTATGAACTAATTTCTATTATACATATGCCTAGAGATGTAATTGCTGGGTTAAAGGAAGATATATATTCAGCTTTAGCAGATATTGCCAAATAGTGTTTTTTATCAGTTTATAATCTCACCAGCAGTGATATGAGTATGACAGTCTAGCACTTCCACATCCTCACTATTTGGTATTGTCAGTCTTCATTTTAGACATTCTGCTGGGTATGTTGGCACACACCTGTAATCCCAGTGGCTTGGGAGACTGAGTCAGGAGGATCGCAAGTTCAAAGCCAGCCTCAGCAATTTAGTGATGCCCTAAGCAACTTAGAGAGACTCCGTCTCAAAATAAAAAATAAAAAGTTCTGGGGATATGGCTCAGTTGTTAAGCACCCCTGGGTTCAATCTCTGGTACCAAAAAAAAAAAAAAAAGAAAGAAAGAAACTGATCATTTTAGACATTCTAGAGATCTAGAGAGAGTGTAGTGATATTTCATTATGTTTTTTAAAATATTTATTTTTTTAGGTGTAGATGGACACAACACAATGCCTTTATTTTTATGTGGTGCTGAGGATCGAACCCGGGTCCCGTCCTTGCTAGGCACGTACTCTACCGCTGAGCCACAATCCCAGCCCCTAATTATGATTTTAATTTACATTTTCCTGGTGGATAATGATGATGAAGACCTTTCCATTAGTGGCCGTTCCTTGTTTGTGATGTGTTTATTTAGGTCTTTTGCTTTTTTTTTTAAGTTGTGGTATTTGTCTTCTGCTGATTTCTAGGATTTCATTATGTATTCTGGATGTGCAGCCTTTGTCAGTTAGACATACTGCATATCATATTTTTCATTTTGCTTTCTGTCACGCTCATAATGGTGTCATAATAAATGGAAGTTCTTAATTAATTGAGTCCAGTTTAACAGTTTTTCTCTTATGATTAGTCCTTTTGTGTTCTGTTTAAGAAGCTTTTAGCTACCTTGAGTTCATGAAGTTGTTCTTATAGGGGTTTTATTGTTTTACCTTTCGTATTTATTACTACAATTAATTTTAAAGTTCTTAAAATGTGTATTGTTTGAAATAGGGTCAAAGGTCATTCTTTGAAAGAGCATCTTTTCATGACTGTACTGCAGTGGCACCTTTGTCGTAAACCCCAGCACCATTTATTGAAAAGATTATCCTCTTCCCACTAAGAACCTTCGTCATAAATTAAATAACCAAGTTTGTATAGGTCTATTTCAGGTCTCTCTCTTCTGTTCCATTGACCTATTTATCTTTGTGGCATTACCTTAGCGTCTTAATTAATGAAGGTGTAAAAATCCTCCAATTTTGTTTCTCAAGGTTCTCTTATCTACTTTAGGTTTTTTCTATTCACATATAACTGTTAGAGTCAGATTATCAGCACCCTTGTACATATCCCACTGATGTACATATCCCACAGTGACCTGAGCACTGTGGCCCTGTAGATTAATGGGAGAATTGACATTTTTACAATATACCACGATCCATATGTGGTCTATTTCTCTATTTATTTAGGTTGTCTTTGATTTCTCTTAGTGTTTTGTAGTTTTCAGTTTAGAGGTTTTATACATTTCTTCTTAGATTATTGTTATTTCTTAATTCTAATTGATATTCTTGTGGATTTTTTATATGTATAATCACATCATCTGCAAATAAGTACAGTTGTACGTCATTCTTTTCAACCTTTATGCCTTTTTGGTTTTCTTACCGTAGTACACTAGCTGGGACCTTCAGTACAGATTTGAATAGAAGTGGTGATATGAACATTTATGTATTGTTTGAGTATATTAAATTTAAAGAAAATTTCTGTTTATGTACAAGGAACATATGGTTTACCTAATTCAATTGATAACCACTTTTATTTCCTTTTTGTAGGTGTGGCTAATGTAAAAGCAGCCCCCAAAATAATTGACACAAAAGGAGGCTTTATTTTAGAAGAGGAAGAAGAAGAACATAAAATTGGAAACATTGTTCATCAACCAGGTAAAGTATGAGTTTTGTAGAAAAAAAATCTAGATTAGTTATTTTGAGTAACGTGCATAATTCTTTGCATATTGATATCAAATAACACCACATTTGTTTTGATCAGTGAGCAGTTTATAAGAGTGATAATGTTTGGCAGTTTTAAAAATCAAAGAAACATTTATATGTTGGAAATTATTCTTTAACTTGTGGTTTGAGTACATAGGGGTTGATATTCTTTATTGTTATATAATAGGCAGCTACAGGCAATATGTTGACAGATAAAATAAATACTCAAAATTATCTTGATAAGCTGGACACAGTGAAGTGCCTATAATCCCAGCTACTCAGGAGGCCGAGGCAGAAGGATTACTTGAGCACAAGACCAGTTCAAAAACCAGCCTGGACAATAAATACAGTGAGACCCATCTCAATAAAAAGTCTTGATAGGTTGAAATGTGGATCCAGAACACAGAGATAAATTTTAGGATATTCTTTTATGTATATTTGGAGAGAAAAAACAATTTACAAAGTAGAGGAAGATCTCCGATAGAAAGATATAAATCTACTCCTGAAGTCAGTGCTTTGATATATCAGTTATATACACACATATTCTTAGGGTGAGAAATACTTTCAAACTCTGAAACAGATAAGAAATTTTATTGATCCCAATTTGATAGCTAATAGTGTAATATAGAGGCTTGAGAGAACTAGTCCATCTTCAGCTAAAGCAACAGAAATGTTTATTCACAAAGATAGACGGTAGTAACCCTGTCCTATTCCATGTGTGTCTAAATTGTTATTTTCAGGAGCTGAGGCTTAAAGGGTTAAAATGTTTATGTTTATTTTGGGTCTGTTATTTTAAGCAGGATATAGGCAAGTGCATAGTGTCTGAAGTAAGGTGACTGGAATGGAAATCTTGAAATGGACATATGAGGAACATTTGTCAAAACTGGTTAGGTTTAACTTGGAGAATACTTCGTTCTTTTGCAATACTCTGGGGACACAGAGGTTACACTTACTGTGGGGTTTGTTTTTGGAAGACAGAACTTTAAACAGTGGCTGGACAATTATGGAGAAGGAGACTTCAGTTCAGTAAATTAAAGGTGCAGCTTAGGTGTAGTTAGCAGTTGGTGCTTACAGGGTGTTGGTATATGTATTGTGTGGGTTTCACAGTGACCTGAAATGGAGAAACATCCTAGCCATGTGGATTGCTGCCTCCTAATAGTGAAGCTTTAGAGGGATTCAGAGATTGAAAAATTTGACCAAGACCACAATATTGTAGAGAAGCAGTCCTGCCTTAGGAGGGAACACATTAAATTCAGGGACTTCATGATTTTGTGGATATGAACTCATTTTAACTGCTTTTATAGATTCCTGAGTCCACCGTGGGTTATAAAGCCTATGCTTTCTTTTAACAGGCTGTGAATATTTACTGAGAACCTACTACAGCGTCTTGTTGCTTGACTAGGATATTCATGTGGCATTAAGCATTGCTGTTATTCATGCACCGATATCATGCTGCTGGCACAAAGGACTCTGGTAGTGAATTAGTGCCAGTTAGAATGGTGTCCCTTTTGAGTGAGAAATTAGAAAAAGCTCCCCTTTCCATGGACCACCATAGCCTGGTGCTGGGCTCATGGCTTAACAAGTGGTCATGAGTGGCATTTTGGCCCCATTTGCCCCTGTGGCCAGATGCTCATGGACAGGGACTGACCAACATGGGTAGAGGGAGATGAGCAGTTAATGTTCTACCATTTTTATTGTTGTTAATTTTGAAAGATAGTCTGTTTCTTTAGCATAGAGAAAAGTCAGCTTATTTCGGTCATGAAGTCTTGCTGCCTATAAAGCAAAGTTTGATACTTTTAGGATCTAGAAGAGTGGATCCTCAGAATCCTCAGAAAGGGTTTGTTAAAATGATTGTTGGGCCATCCCTAGAATTTCTTTTGAGTTAGTAGGTCTGAGGTTGGGCCTGAGAATCAGTTTCTATCCAGTTCTGAGGAGATGCTGCTGCTGACCCAGGGGCCACAACCTCAGTCTAGAAGATGAAATCCCCGTCGGGGAATGCACCCCACCACTATGGGGAGAACAGTGTATAGGTCATTCACTGTTCATGTTATCTTTTTTAAAAAGTATTTATTTTTAAACTTTGTGATAAAATATATATATGTAAGATAAAATTATACCATTTTAACCATTTTAAAAGTCTATACCTTCAGTGGCATTAACTCCATTCATGATGTTGTATGGCCATTGTTACCATCCATCTCCAGAATTTTTTTATCATCCCCAAATGTAATTCTGTACCCATTAAACACTAACTCCCTATGCAGTCATTTTGATATATTTTCTTTGAGACTGTTTTTGATATGTGAATGAGAATGTAATATTTTTCTTTTTGGGGGGGGGGTGCTTGGCATTGAACCCAGGTCATCATGCATGCTAGGGAAAGTGCTCTACCACTGAGCTGCATCCCCAGTCCAGTATTTGTCTTTTATAAAAATGTTGAGAGTATTTTCTCATTTTAAAATGTTTTTAAAGAGCTTGCTTTTCAGTGGCTAAATAATATTCCATTTTATGGCGGTATGATGATTCATTTAAATTCAGCCCATTTTGTTTATTGTTTTCTCTATTCTAATAATTATTGCTATAGTGTATATATTTGAAGGTGAACTTTTGTACAGATCTCTGATTCATAGCAAGAGAATGACTGAAGAAGTTATATTTCTGAAAAGTTTTGACTTTTTTTTTTTAAAGTTAAGCTGGGCATCGTGGCACATGTCTGTAATTCTGGTGACTCAGGAGGCAAAGGCAGGAGGATGACAAGTTTGAGGCTAGCCTTAGCAACTTAGCAAGGCCCTAAGCAACTTAGCAAGACCCTGTCTCAAAATAAAAAATTGAAAAAGGCTGGGAATGTGGGTCAGTGGTTAAGTTCCCTTAGGTTCAATCCCCTAGTACCAATAATAATAATAATAATAATAAAGATTAAGCTATTAAGGATAGAAAGAGTCAACAAAATAAAACTAAAAGCAAATAAACAGACCTACTTAACTCTTTCTCCAAATGAATAACATGACCATGCTGCAGGGGAAGAGCAGGCAGAAAGAACGAGTCCAAGTCATTTGTAAACAGTATCTGACTATATGTTCTTAGTTTGGGAGGGTGGAATGGGAGCAGAGGAACCACAGAACTTCTGAGCTCATATTTATAGAGTGACATGGGGGAAGTATTTTAAAAGTATGATAGGCTCAAGCAGATAAATAAATGTCTTGATGTTTTTGGGAGTCAGAATTTTCACTGTGGAAGAATCATACAAATATAGAATGGGAGATGGGAAGAACGAATCCTATAGGTGGATGAAGACTGTCATACCAGTGAATATGTCTGTGTGTGCGTCTGTGCGTGTGTAAGTATATGTGTATGTTTGTGTATATACATGTGTATATTTTCTAGCTCTGTCCACACAAAGGGCCTTGGACCAAAGAGACCCCAGAATCAGTGAACACACCTGGTGTTCAGATCTTGGACACTAAGAGTTAATATCATGGTTTTAAGCACATTATATTTCTTAATTTCCCATTAAAGAGTCAAGACCTTTCAGAGAAAAAGCTGATTCTGGGTTTGGGCACATGGCTACAAGATGAGTTTGGACCATTACAAGAGTAATGCCAGAAAATATGTTAAGCGTTCAAAAATGATGAAGGTGTGTTACAGGGACACAGGAGGTACTGGCCAATTCTGAGACAGTGTAAACACCAAAGTAAGAAAAAAATTTAGCTTTCCTCTACCTAGAGAAGTTTCTGTGCTGGGTGTTGAGGATGCCTGGTTAAATAGGATCTCTTCCCTCAAGGAGTTTATAATCTAGTAGTTGAGACAGCTAAAGAGGGAGCTGTTTGTTCAGTTGATAGGGGTGAAATGGAGAGAAAAATAATTTTTCCATTTGGAAATGAATTCTGTACTGACAGTCTTCTGCTGTTCCCTTGCTCTTTATTGCTCTAAACCATGTTATATGTTGGTGCCACTCCTGTGTGTACCTTCCTCTCCCTCCTATTTTGGGACTAATCTGCTTTGTACTTTGAACAGTACAGACAGAATAATGGCTCCTGAAGATGTCCATGCTCCAATTGCCCTGGAGACTGTGAATATGTTACTTCACCAAGCAAAAGGGACTTTGCAGAAATGTTTCAAGTTAAAGGCCTTGAGGTGGGGGATTATCTGGATAGTAGGCAGGCTCTTTGTAATCCCAGGTCTTGCTAAGGGCATGTGGTCACAGAAAGACCAAATGATGCCATGTGAGATGCTCTGTCTTGGTGTGAGGCAGAGGAAGGGGTCTTGAGTCAGGGAATGCAGCTGCCCTCTTAGGAGCTGGGAGTTTCTCCCCTGGAGCCTCCAGAGAGGAGTTCAGCCCTATAGACCCTTGATTTTGACCCACTGAGCCCTGTCAGAATCCATAATTTACTTTAGTAAAAGTATAGATCTGTAAAATGATAGACTTGTGTTCTTCTAAGCTACTCAATTTGTGATAATTTCTTAGCGCAGCAACCTAACACTAAAACAAGTATTGCACATATGGTTGGGATCCAGAAATACTTGTTGAGCTGGGTGCGGTGGCCCACACTTGTAATCCCAATGGCTCAGGGAGATTGAGGCAGGAGGACCAACCTCAGCAAAAGTGAGGTGCTAAGCAACTCAGTGAGACTCTGTCTCTAAATAAAATACAAAATAGGGCTGGGACTGTAACTCAGTGGTCGAGTGCCCCTGAGTTCAATCCCCAGTACCAAAAAAAAAAAACCCAAACTGAAATACTGTTGGATTGATAGACTACCCCACCATATTATTTTGTTTCTTTTTTTTAAAAAAAATAAACATAAGATTATTTAATCAAAGTTTTATTTCATCTTTTATTTAAAGGTATTTATGTCAGGCATAAAATACATGATAAGCTATTAAAATAGAGGAAAATTTATTTGTTCAAATTCACAAGAAAGGAAACTTACAGGAATTCATCTTCCTTTCTTTAGGACCTGTTATGGAATTTGATTATGTAATATGTGAAGAATGTGGGAAAGAATTTATGGATTCTTATCTTATGAAACACTTTGATTTGGCAACTTGTGATAACTGCAGGTACTTTTTCATGTTCTTAATTGCTAAGTAATTTCACGTCTATGTATAGGTTTAGGGAAAAATAATGGTTATATGTTTGGATTTGATATTTTTCTTAGAAATTATGATTTTTATTTTGGGGGCCCTAAAATTTCTATGATTTCCATTTTGCCAAAGAAATACAGGAAGTCTGTGTTGATCAAAGCTTATGATGTGAACCTAGTTGTGTCATGGAAATTTCCTTTCTGTTGTCCTGGTCCCCGCTTCCCTATCTCTTACTAGCGGGTTCCTAACCCTTGTCTTCACCCAGCCCCGAGCATCCTTGTTTCTTACTTATTTCTTACTTAGCCCAGTGTGTAGTTACCTTGGTCGGAGGGCTGTGAGAGGAGGGTGGCTCAGAAAACCTCTTTTTATTCATCTTTTGCTCCTCTCATGAAGAGAACAGACAAGGGAGAATCACATTCCTCAGTTGTTCTTTTTCTTCTCCTAGCCTCCATCCTCTTTTCACAGTACCCCATGCTTCTTTTTTTTTTGGTGGTGCTGGGGATTGAACCCAGGGCCTTGTGCTTGCAAGGCAAGCACTCTACCAACTGAGCTATATCCCCAGCTACCCCATGCTTCTTATGCCACAAGTTCTTCCTGTCTTTACTTAGCTGCTCCCATGTTGAAGGCTCTCACATATGGAAAGTCCTGTCGTGGACTCTCTGGCTCTTACCTTTCCCTGATCCAGCTTTGTACCTATAGCCCTAGATCATCTCCCAGCTAGAGGACCCGCCCTGGGCGGGTCCCCGCTACAGACATTGGAGCCCCCATGGCTGACTTGTTGCTGAGTGGAATCCTCAGTGCATGGAGGGTGGGAGATGATGGCCTTGGCTTGTGGTACATATGTAGCTGGTCATGTTCTGTCTGGCATTCCAGATGGGACCATCAATTATAAACCCATTTCCTGCTGACCCAGTGGTGAAGGTCTAGTATTATCATCACTTTACTTAAAAGCCACTGTAGCTTTGGGGAACTGAAGTACCACATGTAATTTTGTTTCCATGAGAAAACAGAAGCAACTGTTGTATCAATTTAAAGAATTGTGTCTGATATTTGGATGCTAATTCAAAATAAGCAGGGGTAGGGAAGAATAGAAGTACTTTAGATTAGACAAAAGGAAATGAAGAGAAGGGAGGAGGAATGGGAATAGGAAGATAGTAGAATGAATCAGACATGTTCATTTACGAATACTATGTTCATATATGAATACACGACCAATGTAATTCCACAATATGTACAACCAGAAGAATGGGAAGTTGTACTCCATATATGTATGTCAAAATACATTCTGCAGTCATATATATATATAACTAAAAAGAACAACAAAAATAATACCTGATTACATTTCAAGTCACAATGTTTTGATATTTTCAATTTGAGTAGTTTTTCAGTCTTACTGTGCTTTCTATTCTGTTATTCAATAGAAAATGTAGCTATCTATAGGGAATGATTAACAACATTTATTTTAGAGTTAATATCATGGCTTTATGCACATTATATTTCCTTGAAACTCTCTTTCAATGATTATATTAGTATTGATATATGTAAATCAATAAATTCAGCAATCTTTGTGTATATGTGTATGTATGTGTGTGTGTGTGTGTATATATATATATATATATATATAAAGAGAACTGTGTAGTAGTCTGAAAAGAATATTCTTTTGTTTAACATAAAGTTCTGTTTCCTTTCAACATCTATAAAGATTATGGTTTTGTACGGAGGAGTCTATGTATCCTCTCCCTCTGTTTATAAAGTATTTAGCTTTCTTTTTTTTTTTTTATTGGTTGTTCAAAACATTACAAAGCTCATGGTATATCATCTTTCATACATTTGACTCAATTGGGTTATGAACTCCCATTTTTACCCCAAATACAAATTGCAGAATCACATCGGTTACACACTCACATTTTTACATAATGGCATATTAGTGACTGTTGTATTCTGCTAGTATTTAGCTTTCTTAAAGTTATTCCCAATTCTACATTGGTTTTCTGATAGAATCCTTTGCTAGAACCTTAGGTCTCTCTCCTCCCTGACCTCTATCTGCTCTTTTCAGTAAAGGCCAGCTTCATTCGTTGGCGTGTCTCTACTGTCCTGTTTAATTCCAAATCCTTTTGGCTGTATCTTCAAACCATATCCTGAATCCATCACTTCTCACCTCTGACACTGCTGCCTTCGTCTAGGCCACTGTCAGTGCTTGCGTGGACTCTGCAGTGGTCTTTTGATTGGTCTCTTCCCAGCCTCCCAACTTTTGCACCCTTAGAAAATAGCGTTGTCTTTGGTACTGCTTGCAAGGCCCCTGTGTGTCTGGCTTTACCTCTTACCACTCCTCACAGTCAATCACTTTCAGCGTGTGGTTACAGGCGTCTGTTCCTGTGAGCTCCTGGTGCAGAGTACCCTCCTGCCTGAGACTCTGCTCTCATGCTACTGTCTGCTAGAAAGGTTTTCTCTGGTTGTTGAATTCATCAGGGCTCTGCTGGTATCCCATCATCAGTGCCTCTGATTACTCTCCTACCTGAACATTGCTGTTCCTTCACTGTGATCTGTATTCATACAGCACTTTCACCTATCATTATATTTGTCGATTGTCTTCTAACTAGAATGGAAGCCTCATTAAAACAAGTCTTTATTTCTCATTAAAACATGGCTGTATTATTTGAACATGTACCAGGCATGTAGATGTACCAGGCATGTAGATGGAGAACAAATGAATGAGAAGAACTGTGTAATTGCCTCTGTCTCCATTTTTGCCTTGCTTTTGAGAATGCTCAGAGCCAGCTGGAAATTCAGCTATATTGAGGGCAATGGACCTAGCATTTTATATTTTCTTTTTAAATATATATGTATGTTTTTAGTTGTAGATGGATACAATACCTTTATTTTATTTATCTTTATGTGGTGCTGAGGATCAAACCCAAGGCCTCCCACATGCTAGGCAAGCACTCTACTACTGAGCTACACTCCCAGCCTTATATTTTCTTATTTCTTACCCATCTTGGCCTTTTTTAGTTTAGATTTTCTTTCTCATTGAGTCTTGTTCTCATTTACATTTTCTCTAACAAGTCATTTCAAGGCCTATCTGGAATAAGAGGGATTTTAAAGAAATTCTTAAATTGTTAAATTACATGGATCTGCTGCTAGTATAATATCTTAGAACTCTAAGTAACAGATAAAGTACTTTTCTGATAGAATTTTTAAGCTGCTAATTTGAACGTGGGGGTTTCAGGCAGGAACAAGTGTTTTATACTTTTTTTGGTGTGCATACCCCTTGGTTGCTGGGCATTTGAAAACTTAATTTATTTAAAATAACTAATTTATATAATAGAGTTTAATCTGTTTTCAGAGATGCTGATGAGAAACACAAGCTTATTACCAAAACAGAAGCAAAACAAGAATACCTCCTGAAGGACTGTGATTTAGAAAAAAGAGAACCAGCTCTTAAATTTATTGTGAAGAAGAATCCTCATCATTCACAATGGGGTGATATGAAACTCTACTTAAAATTACAGGTCTCTAATGAATTATATTTGTGAATTTTCAATACTGATTTAGGTGAAGTTTTGACAATAAACTAGTTGTAATTAATTCCATTCTTGCTTACAGAGAGTGAAAAGGATTTCTTGTTTTGCACATTGTCATAAACATGTAATAACATTTAATAACAATGTTTTCTTACTTTGCTTTTTGCTGTTGCACTTTGGAACAAATACGTTGTTGGTGGGTGATGTTAGGAGTATGATTCTAAAACTAAAAAAATTTAAAAGGGGTCACACTTCATTCCCATATCCCCAGAAACACCCTACTGGGCCTAAATTCTGACTTGTACTTGGGGATACCATCTGGAGTGCTGCCAAGCTTCCATGTGCCTCCAGTATATCTCAAAAAAAGTTGGCTTGCCTCTTCTGCCACAGGCAGGTTTCAGGCTGATGGAGTTATCTACTTCGTGGCTGAAGCTGCTGGCACTTAGGCCAGTTACCTAGAGTCACAGCAGCCTCCTGTATCTGCTTCAGAATGCTTGAATAATATTCTCTTTGTACCATTATATGAAAATACTGGGAGGCATTGCTTCAGAGCACAGTTTGAATTGGAATAAAGTATAAATTCCCCTATCTTTAAATAAAATTTAAAAACCACATTGTGAAACAAAACAGACTGAATTTCACTGTACTTACACAATTAGGAGAGTCACCATGTATTTTTTTAAATAATACCATTGAAAATGAAAAAAATGTGGGTAATTAAACTGAGTCTGGTATTCTTATCACTTGGTACTTTTAGTTTTTAGTTATTGAAATAGTACCATTAGACTTTATCACAGTTTTCTTGTCGTATATCATGTTTGTGTATATGTAAAAAGGAAAATGTAAGTACAAACGATTTATATAGCCATTCCTAACCGTTGGGCATGAAGGTGTACACCTTCAATCCCAGTCACTCTGAGATAGGAGGATCACAAGTTCAAAGCCAGTCTCAGCAACTTAGTGAGGCCCTAAGCAACCTAGTGAAAACTTGTTTCAAAATAAAAACTAAAAAGGGCTGGGGATGTGGCTCAGTGGTTAAGCACCCCTGGGTTTGATCCCCACCACCACCACCAAAAGAAAGATATTCTTCTTTACATTTAGAGTACAGTTCTTCTGATCCACTTTTTTTTTTTTTTTTTTTTTTGGTGGGGGATACTGGGGATTGAACTCAGGGCACTCAACCACTGAGCCATATCCCCAGCCCTTTAATGTATTTTATTTAGAGACAGGGTCTCACCAAGTTGCTTAGCTTTTGCTGAGGCTGGCCTTGAACTCCTGCCTCAGCTTCCCACTGCTAGGATTATAGGCACGTGCCACTGTGCCTGGCTTTATCTACTTTTTATTTTTTAGTTGTCAATGGACCTTTATTTTTATTTATTGATATGCAGTGTTGAGAATAGAACCTAGTGCCTCACACATGCTAGGCAAGTGCTCTGCCACTGAGCCACAACCCCAGCCCCAATCTGATCCACTTTTTGATTCATTGTTGTTAAAGTCCATTACATACACTGGTGATGTAGCATTTACAGAGATGTTAAAATGTGGAAAATGTGATGTCTTAGCATTTATGAAATAGAAATATATCACTTACAAGGTTAAGAAATTTTGGATTTGGCTACATTAATTGATATTACCCATAATATATCATGAGAAGTATCTTGAGCATAATTCTTACTATGTGGGACTATTCTTCAAAAAAATGTAACAGAATCTGGGTGCAGTGATGCTTGCCTATAATCCCAGCTGTTCGGGAGGCTGAGGCAGGAGGATCACGAGCCAGCCTTAGCAAAAGTGAGGGGCTAAGGAACTCAGTGAGACCCTGTCACTAAATAAAATACAAAATAGGGTTGAGATGTGGCCCAGTGGTTGAGTGCCCCTGAGTTCAGTCCCTGGTACCAATATATAATCCCATGTTTTAAAACTAGAATGAAGACTTTTTAGGTCAAATAGGTACCAAATTTTTTTTTTTTTTTTTTTTAATTCATATTCTGCAGATGAGAAGTTAGTCAAGTGGATGGAAACCAGTATTGAGCCAGGAGGAGATGGATAGTAGTAACTGGTGATTTCCTTTTGTTGGATTTTTGGAGATGATCTCAGATTTAGGTCTGAAATGGCTAATGTGTCAACAGACTTCTTTGGTGAGCTTGCTGAGATTCATCAAACCCACTGACCACATGTCCTTCTGAGGACAGCTATGCTCTCTATAATCTAATTCATGATACATCTGTTAAGGGTTTCTAGGGTTAGAGAGAGATGTTATTAGGGTTGTTTCTTATTGGTAATAGTTAATGTCATTTAAATTTCAAAAAACATTTGTACTTAATTTAGATCATTTTTTGGTATCTATGGATTTGATAATTATAATGCATAATATCCTGCAACTCTCAATCACATCTAACTTACAGATGACTGTATTATAGATTGTGAAGAGGTCCCTTGAAGTTTGGGGTAGTCAGGAAGCACTAGAAGAAGCAAAGGAAGTGAGACAAGAAAACAGAGAAAAAATGAAACAAAAGAAGTTTGATAAAAAAGTAAAAGGTAAGTAGCTACATTTTATATCATGAAGGATTGTTTTACTACTTTAGCTGGATTCTTTCTTGTTAAAGATATGTCACCAATAGATTGGAAAGTGTTTTTTTAGAGGTTGAAAAAAATGACTTGGAAGTTTGTCCTCAGTACATTGTTGTTTGAGGTTCTCAGTTTAAACCTCAAAGAACTGCATTTCCAAAAAGCATATAAGCCATCATTTTAAGATGAATCATATTTTATGTAGGAATGGTGTTAGGATTGAGAATGGTATCCTGGTCAAGAATTTGGTGTCAGTTAAATCTTAAATATGATCAACAGTATTAAAAAACAAACACTCACCAACAGACCTCTCTGATTGTTTAAAGTGAAAAAATTGTGCCCCAAGTCTTAGTCATCGCAGTTAAAAGGAATTTTCTGATGTCAGCTAATCTAACCATTTTTATTTTATATGACTAAAAGACCCAGAAAGGTGAAATGGCTTGTTAAATGAGGCTCGAGGATCACAACAAGTTCAAAGCCAGCCTCAGCAAAAGTGAGGTGCTAAGCAACTCAGTGAGACCCTGTCTCTAAATAAAATACAAAATAGGGCTGGGGATGAGGCTCAGTGGTCAAGTGCCCCTGAGTTCAATCCCCGATACCCATAAATAAACACACACACACAAATGTTCTTCATGCAGGTGTTTAAAGTGTGTCTGGGGCAGAGGCTGTGGGTTCAATCCTCAGCACCACATAAAAATAAATAAATAAAATAAAGGTATTGTGTCCAACTACAACTAAAAAGTAAATATTAAAAAAATAAAATAAAGTGGATGGCAGAATGGAGAGAAATAAAATCAGGTTAGAAAGGTTCTTTAGTTGAAATCAGAACCTGAGTCCTCTTGGTCTTCTGTTTTGATCAATAAAGCAGCTGGCACAAAGTTTCTTTTTAGGAACATAAGAGATTATATTTATCTGCTTTTAGAGTATGATCTTAGACATTAGCAGTTTGAGAATTCAGTTAGTTATAGGAAAAAAAAGTAAAAATAATATAATGTGTAGAGAAAGATAAGGTTTATTACAGAACTCTTAGATCCAAGAAGGCAGAAGTGGAAATGGTGGCATCATTGTTGCTTAGCTTAACTGGATTTCAAAAAATGTAGTATGTGAGACTAAGGTTGTGGCTCAGTGGTAGAGCACTTGCCTGGCATGTGTGCGACACTGAGTTCGATCCTCAGCACTGCATATAAATAAATAAATATCCATCAACAACTAATAAAATATTTTTTAAAATGCAGTATGTGTTGGCCTTCATACTGGATGAAAGTTGGAGTTGGTGTAACATTTTGTCTGCAGGCCTCTTTTCTGGCAGTAAGGTAGAGGTGAGGCTTTCAAGTTATACTCAGCCTCTTCTTAGTACTGGTAGAGATTCACCACTAAAAGAAAGGAAATGAACTAGTCTTCATTGTTACTATGCATTTCCCCCCAAGAGGTGGGTGAGAAAATTCCATTTTGAGGCCCCTGTTATAGATGCTGTACATGTGGGGCTTATGGTTATATTCATATGACTATTGGGGTTTATCTCAGAGGAGCTTGAGAGACACAGTGCCCTATACTCAATGATTTTAGTTGACAGAGGGTAAAATAAGGTCAAAGCTACATGTTGTCATCTTTTCTTGTGATAACTTCCTTCCAGGTAACAAGAGGCACCCTAACTCAGTACTTCCTGCCCTCCATCCACTATTAGAAGTATCTGTGTCTCTCAACTAATTCTTAGTTTGCTTCATAAGCAGTATCAGGTTTCTTTGTATACAGACGGCCTCTTTGCAAAATTAAGATATCTAAAACTAGAAAGTGTTAGGGTAGTATTATATTTTTCATTGAAACAAGGATTAGGGGGAAATCTTTGGAGATAATGTAAGCAATTACTCAGGGTATCAGTAGCAAGACTGGTTGACTTGGACATTTTTACCCATTTCCAGGAGAGGTAGCAGCTCTCTGTGTTGTGAAGCTCTGGGCCGAGAGTACTAGGGGCCGTCACAGTGTCAGCCTGTTTTGTTCTCTGGCTTCACTTTGGCTTTCAGGCTGTGCAGGGTGTCCATCTGCCTTGGTTCCCAATGCACCCCCAAGGTTTGTTATTCTCACTTTTCTACCTTCTTCTAGTCTCAGCTATGGATAGTTTTGTTTTTCTAAGTTGAAGTATTGAAGAAAACTTACAATCTAAAAAATTTTCATTTACCAAGTGTTGACATTTTGCCAGGTTTACTCTCACATGTACTCATTTTGCAGAACGGTTTGTTAATTGCAGACATTGTGATTCTTATAAATCCTTTAGCATGTTTCTCCTAAAAATAATGTTTTTTCTCCCGAACTAAAAATAATCACAAACTCAAGAAGTGTAATGCTAATGTGAGGCTGTATCTAGTATATAATACTCATTCAATGATCCTGAGCTGTTTCAAAATTTAACTTTTTGGCTGTTGGATCCAGGGACCATTCAGGGATGATGCCTTCTTTGGACAGGATTGGATTTGAATGGATTCTTTTGATGTAGTCCCTCAGTCTTTTTATCTTTCATACCCGGACACTTGTAAAGTGTCAGGCCAGCTCTGGTCCACCACATACCTTCACCTAGATTGCAATTTCCTTGATGTGATTCAGGTGGAGTGGATCTGGCAGGAGCACTCCTGGTCACCCCAGCGTACACATGCTGCCAGTTCTCTTTGAAGGGGTTTGACTGTACAGTTAAGGCATTCTGCTAGATTCCACTGTCAGGAACCCGTGACCTGTGTCACTGAATATAAGAAATGTGACACTGAATTTCATTCCTGCTTTACTCAATGTTTAGTATACAGGGATGAGTCTTGCCTGAGGCAGTTATTACTGATGTAGATATAAATGGCAATTTTGTTTCTTTCATTCCCTCTACAATTATTTGGCCTCTTTTTTGGGAAAAAAAATCATATCTCTAAGGTCATTTTATTTTTAAAATTCTTTTTGCAGTATTAGATTGGACCCAGGGGTAGTCTATCACTGAGTGATATCCCCAGCCACTTTTGTTTTTGAGACAAGGTCTCAACTAAATTTCTAAGGTTGGTCCTGAACTTGCAGTCCTAATGACTCAGCTTCTGGGGTTTCTGGGATTACAGGCCTGTACCCCACACCAAGCTCCTCAGGCCGTTTTAAAAACATTAAAAAAAAAAAAAGGTCATGTTTTTCCTTGGGATACTAGGAAGTATTCTACCACTGAGCTACCTCCCCATCACACTCCCCTCTCCCTTTAAAACATGTTGGAGTGCCTCATGGGTTCTTATTCTCAAATCAGTGTATTGTACTTAGTCACATCATTATTCATTTGATACTCAAACTGTCCCAAATTTGGCCAGTCGGAGTCCTCTTCAAGGTGGCACCTGTCTTTTTAAACTTTTAATTTAGAAATAATTCCAAACTCGAAGAAAGTTGCTAGGGAAATAGAACAAAAGACCACCTTACCCAGCTGATCTCTTAATACTGTGTGCCATTCAGTCGTCATTTGCATGCCCACTCTATATGCAAACAAATATTTATTCTTCTGAACTATTTAATAAATTATATACATCACCACTTTTGACCCTTAAGTACTCGTATTTCCTAATATAAGTATTCTCTTAACATCACCATGTAACATCATTAACTTGACTAGACTCAGCATTGAGTTAGTATTTATCTAAACTGCCATCTACATTCTAGTCTTTTTCACTGGCTCTACTTTAGAACAGGATCCATTCTAAGATCAGATACTGGTTTTGGCTACCAAGTCTTTTCTAAACCTGTTCTGGATTTTCACAGCCTTGTCTTTTATGTTATCGACACTTCCTAAGTCAGAAGTCTCTTCCCTTCTCCTGCCATGGCTTTTTAGTGTTTCTCACTTGGGATTTTGTCATTTCTTGCTGGTTGGATGGACCCAAAATATGTAAACATTTTAGATGAGTGATAATATGAAAGTGATGTGCCTTTCTCAGGGCCTCATGCCTGGAGACACAATGTGTCTGGTTAAGAATGTGGACCCCACATTAGGCCGTAATTTGCCAGCAACTGGCTGTTTGGCCTTGGGCAATTTATAATTTCTCTCTGCCTTGTTTTTCTCATCTATACAAGGTTTTGAGGATTAAATGCATTAAAAGTACTTAGAACAGTGCCTGGCATATAGTCCACATATTAAGGCAGATATTACAAAGATTCAAGAAGTATTTTGGTACTACTTACCACAGATCTATAATGGATTAAAGAAAAGGCGAATAATTGGTGGATATTTTTTATGGCTGAAATTATAAAATACAGCTCCCATACTCTTAGATAAGTAGTACCACCGTCCAAGACGGTGATGAGCTCTGGTTGGATCACTGATGAGAACAGAAATGTAAACAAGTATAGCGTTGCTTTTTATTCATTACATTAGAAATAGAAGCTACCACTTAAACATTTGAAGTGGAGTACTAAATGTCTTCTTCAGGTAATATGCAATGTGAACTTCTAAAAAAGTGATAGCCTTAAGTTGCTTTTCAAAGCATCTCCCCCCACTCATTTGGTAAAATGACTTAAACATAATGTATGATGTGGCACAAAGACAGTACTGGAATAAGGAAGGCAACCTGGGTTCACATATATCTTTGCTCTGTTTTCCCACCTGCAAAATAAAACAAAGTTAAAAAAAAAAAAGTTTTTTCCCCTGCTATTTATACTCTGTGATTCTGATTTTTAGGTTGTACTTTGTGGTAGTTATTGGCAGCTCTTCCCCCCAAACTAATGCTGCCACTTTGTAAAATAAAGAACTTTTAATAAACGTCATCAATTGCATGACCAATTTTTCTAAGATGAAAACACATGAATTTTACTGGTAGTTCCTGGCTTTCTAGTTTTCTTGCAAAAACTTGCCTTGCCTCTTAGAGGCAGTGTTCCTGACTTGTAAATTTGGATTAAAAGACATTCCCCTTTCCTGCTGTGGCATGGAAAAAGTCAGATGTCAACACTATCTCCTGTCACTTCTGTTTCTCTTTTGCTATAATTCTAACCACATACCTGTTTCTTTTCTTTTTTGGGGTGATGGTGGGGGGTGTTCCAGGGATTGAACTCGGGGGACACTTGATCACTGAGCCACATCTCCAGCCCTATTTTATATTTTATTTAGAAACACACTGAGTTGCTTAGTGCCTTGCTTTTGCTGAGGCTGGCTTTGAATTTGAGATCCTCCTGCCTCAGCCCTCCGAGCCACTGGGATTACAGATATGTGCCACTGCGCCTAGTCCCACATACCTGTTCTGTTTCTCAATCTCTCATGTTATACTACTACAACAACTGACTTCACAAGCCAAGCAGGGAGGTAAGAAAGCTTGCCAAGTTTGTGAAATCAACTTTGATGTGCCATAAATTTAAACTATATGGTTTAAATACACAGACATGGCTGAAAGTCTGATTGGATTTATTTTAGGGTTCAGCTGACAAACTTTGTGTTTTGTTTTTTTTTTAAAGAATTGCGCCGGGCAGTAAGGAGCAGTGTATGGAAAAGAGAATTGACTGCTCATCAACATGAGTATGGACCAGAAGAAAACTTAGAAGATGACATGTACCGCAAGACTTGTACTGTGTGTGGCCATGAACTGACATATGAAAAAATGTGATTTTTTTAGTTTCACTTGACATTTTTTAACAGAAATTTATATTTAAATAAAGGAAATTAGATTGGCTTTATTCAGAATTCACCACAATGTAGTCCTCATAAATGACACACTTGCATAAATGCTTCCATAATAATAATTGTATGACTTAAGAGAAAGTTACAGTCCAGCTGGTCTGGTCCAGGGCAGCATATCAGATCTGTAGGAGGTGAATGGTAGAGTGGGTTTAAAGCAGCAGGTCAGAGCTGCAAATGGGGGAGCAAGAGGATAAAGCAAACCCTCCAATGGTGCAGAAAGAAGAGCTTTCAATAAAGGCCAAAGTTGACTGAATTGGACTCAATCAGGGATGGTGGTACACTGTTGTAAGAGTCTGTCAGGACTTTAAGGACTACTTCTATCTCTAGGACAGTGAGGCAGTCCTGAGGAGCCAATGCTGCAAGAATAAACAAATTGCAGGATTCTGGTCATGTTTTCACTAAGGGCTTACTACTGCAGACCTTCGTGTAAGTGTTCAAACAGACAGCTCTTCTCAAATGCTGAATTAAAATGGAAAGCAGCTTCTTTGAAGGTTGAATATCTGACTGTTGATCAAAGATATTAGTTTACCTAAGTACTGCTGAGTGCCTTATAGATATTCTGATTTTGATCCTGGGAGGGAAGGCAACTTGCTTCTTATAGCACTTCTTATTTAGCTTCCATGCTTCTAAGGGAGGAGATCACAGCCTACAACCTCACTTTACCCCAAGCATTTGGATTAAGTTTAGCTAATTGGAATTTCCTTTAATCTTGTTCAAAGATCATCAAATAGTTTGACTATAGGATCTATGCATAATTATAGACAAAAATTCAAGTTGAGATAAACTGGATATTTTTCAAATTATTTGACATGATTTTTATCCTGTCACTATAAACAGGGTTCATGCATTCCTTCTTCTCCTTAGATTTGCTTGGAGAAAGACCAAAGTCAAAACAACTCAAACCCAAGTAATTAGGTGCTTGAGGCTATAATTACTAATTGTTCTCTACGTAATAAAAACAGGAATGTTCAGTGTATTTCTCAAGTATTGACTTTTCATATGTGCTATACTAAATATTATAGTTCAGTAAAACTGACTCAATGGGCAGCCAGATTTCTGTGATTGGATAAAACCTTCTCCTTTGACAAGAGAGTAACTAGCTGTTCAGGCGGCTGCTAAGAGCATTACTGCATTGTGGGGGATAAAGCTCTTGGGGCCAGATGAAGCCAAGTACAAATTCCACTTCCTAGCCGTGGACACCTTGGGCAAATTTCTCCATAGGCCTATTTTTATCTGTGAAGGGAGGTATAATCATCTTTCAGAGCACTGCTGTGAGGATTAATCTAACAACTGGCACATAACCGCCACTAGTTAATAAGCACTAATCTAGGCCAATACACAGATTTGTCTAGCTGAGGTTTGCTTCTATTCATTCTTATTTAAAATAGTCCTGGTATCCAGCTATCTACATGGCAAGGCTTCATGTCATCTTTCACTTTCAGGTCTAACTATATTTTAGGAAAAACAGTGTATGTCATCAGTATATTGACAAATACATGTTAAATGGCACCAGTACAATTTAACAGAATATTGATTCATTGCAAGGTAGGAGGTACAGTGACATGCCATTTTTTTGTCTGTGTAAGCTTCCTTAGTGTGGAAAGCAATTGCTGAATGTTTGCTCTTGCACCTTTATTTCTTCAAAATTCAGTTGCTAGGTTCAGTTTTTCCATATGCATAGCTGTTGTACTAGGTAAAGCAGAGTCCCATCCATGAAGGAACTATTAGAAGCAACCATTATACATGAAAAGAGGATCAAGAGAAAGGAAATGAACATGAACACCTACAAATGTCTCTAGAATGTGGACCAAGTATAGCTAGCTAACCTATGCTAGGCAATGTGGAAGTATTACAAAGCAGTTTAAGATCAAATAGTCATCAGAGCCTGAAACGTTATCCACTGGCTTCTTGTGAACAGAAGCCACTTGAAACTACATACTGTGTGCTGTGGTAAAGCAATGGGAAAGAAGAACAGTATACCTAAGATTTCCTTCCTTAAATAGTATGGTATTTAAAATCCTAGGAATTCCCATCTATTAAATGGACTGTTTCATAGCCACCAAAATGTATAGCAAACTAATATGACCATATATCAAAACATGGAAAATGCTCAATGCATCATACACTTAGGATGTAATAAGTTTAAAAAGTTACTATACTTTTTTTTGGTGTGCAGATGCACAAAAATATTACCAGTAACTATAGAATTATTATTGTTTTAGTGAAAAAAGACTAAAAATCCCACAACTTTGAAATGTCAGAGAATTCCTTATATACAGATACATTATTTTACAAAATGCTCTTAAGTCTCAATACCACATAGGGAAAAAAACCTCAGGAATTAGTTATTTGAATCAAGACACATGGAGATAAAACCCAAGCTGACATCTAAATACAGTTTTAGCTAATCTGTGTCCAGTTCCACTATAGCATGTGGTTTGCTACATGATCTTGGACAAATCCCTCTCAGAGGCAACAGGCAATGACCTGATGCTCTAAGATCATCGTTCTCCAACTGGAAACAACTAGGGAGCTTTAAGATGGTGTCCAGCTTCTACCTCTGGAGATTGTTTAAGTAACTTCAGATTCCTAGGTAAGTTGGTATGGACAAATTTGGGTATCACTACTTAAAATAGTAACACTTTTACATACTAATAGTATCTCAAAATACTTAAGAAAAATATTTTGAAGAGAAAATTTCAAACAGTATGAAAGTGTGCCTTCAACAGTAAATCATTAATTTAAAAAGTAAACTAAGATGGTAAATCATGAAATAACCAAGATTAAAAAACATACTTTTAGTTTTATTTCAGCCATGTCAGGTTATCCATGAGCTGTGAAAAGCTATGCTAGCTGGTAATAAATCCATCAGTTCTATTTACTACTTTATAACGCAAGGTTGACCTCTAGTGTTTCACATACCTCAAATCTGTCGTTTTGTGCCGTAAGGAGAAAACATATCAAATGATCACAGAAAAGTTGTATCTGTCACATATAATACATCATGGTCATTGTCACATTGTTATCATTAAGAAATATTTGCTTTTTAAGGGAAATTAAAGGTACTTCCATATTCCTCATTGTCCTTCTTCCCCTTTGTTTCCTTTAAGAAGTGAAGGCTATTATAAGAAACCAAGCCTTCAAACCATAAAAAATAAGACAAATTATTTTAAGATATTAAAAAAAAACAAAAAACCTTGACACGAGGGAAAAAAAAATATGACCCTTAGGCCTGCAGAGCACAGAACTGCTGGAACACAGCCAGGATATGAGGGTCTAATTCAGCAGTGAAGAGAAGGTTCTCCAGGGTCACCATATATTGCTGGATTATCTGATGATGCTGTAGACACAGAAAAGTGGTGTTCAGGTCAGTCATAGCAAGTAAACAATCATGGATAACATCTACCTCAGCAGCCCACCCATGCTGTGAAATGAGAAGAGGAAGTAGGAAAAGGCAAGTAGTTCAGGCTCACGGGAATAACAGACTCTTCAAAAGCCCAGCATTAAGAAAACGTACAGGGAGATGTGAAAAAAGGGGTGTCCAACAGCTTTTCTAAACAACGCAGTCATTACCAGCCTGTCCAAAGTGTAACTCATGATGCCACACTGTGGCAGTGGCTCTTGTGTGTGGCTATCACTAGTATAGACTGGTCAGGACATAATATTTTAGGACTTTTTAAAAATCAGCCCAGACATTGACTAACTGAGGAAGATAAAAATTTCAGAAAACAACAACAAAAACACTCTTTTATGTGTTTCTAGGTGGACTTGAGTATACTTAGGGATTCTTACAGCTTAAAACTTTTTAAATTGGTAGTGAATAAGAAAAAAATCTAGAGGAACTCCTAATGACTTTTGCATTCATGATTTTTCTAGAACAAACAAATGAAGATTAGTGTCTGAAGTTACAAAGAATCAGCTCCACATTCTAACTTAAATCTAGCCGAGAGCAGGTGCTAACAGGTTTCTTATGTGAAGAGACCTCAGCTTACCTTGCTTCTGTAATCACTGTTTATCATCTGAACATGAGATTTTTAAGTACTTTTATAAAACCAATTACTATTTGCTTAGTTTTTATTTTTTTAATCTATTTTAGATTACATTTGAGATCCTTAGCATAGAAAATTTCAATTGGGAGTCTATGTGATAATAAGCCAATTTAAATATAAATATTCTGATGAATAGCAGCAAATGGAATTAACTAAAGGGCCTACAGGTTACTACATAACCTCCTTAAAAATTTGGTGAGGAAACCTTTGTGGCTGAGAATATAGTATTTATCATAAACAATGTTCCTCACAAACCTGCAGGAAGATCTGCTGGAGCCTCTCTATACAGTTCTTGTACCATGGTGTCAATACACTGGTTCCGTCAGTTTCACATCGTACTAAGTGCTCAGTCAAGATCATGATAAAACGCTGGAAAGGAGGAATGAAGATGAAGTATTAGAGGGGTAATTTTATACTTCGGAAAAAAACTCATGACAGAGACTTCCAAGTATGGCCTGTTCCACCCAGTCTTTGAGCTGTGTGCTCCTAACTCTCATGATTCACTGAATATTGTAATCTAGAAAAGGAAACCAGTAATAATTTGAATTGGTGCATCCTTTTGGGCAATACATAATGATTCAATGTCTAAATTCTTCTATAATATTACTTTTGGGTCTCTATTCTGGGAAAATAATCAGAAATGTTAAGAGGACACTGTTTTGCATCCTGATGACAATTTTGCTAACAATCATTTAAATCAACAATAGGGAATAATTAAATATGAAACAGACATTTCAATACTAAGTACACAGCACAGAACTAAGAATACATGGTGGCCTCCAAATACTAACATTTTCTTTTGTAAACTTTTGTATTATTAAAACTTTTCTGTAAATAAGCATGCATTCCTTTTATAATTGAAAATAAGTTTTTTTTTTTTTTAAAATGAAAGAGATGTATTGATTCCCTCTACATGTCAATGTGCCAAACCAAGTTACCTGAAATATGACGAGGAAGAGGTTCTTCTGCTCACTCTGAGCAGACTCCACTTTTTCCTGCAACCTTTCTATTTGCTCCTCAAGGGCCCCATCTTTCCTGTCACTGCTTCTGTCATCATCATCACTTCGCTGCAGAAAGCACAGGGACAAAAGGGCATTATTTACAACTCCAGTGTATTAAATCCCATTAAAGAAAGGGAAGGATTTTATTGTGTCAGATCAAATGCTATTCAAAGACTTGCATTCTGTTGGGCACCTGCCTGTAATCCCAGGTACTCTGAAGGTCAAGGCAGGAAAATCACCAAGTTTGAGGTGAGCCTCAGTAAATTTAGAAAAACTCTACCATAAAATTAAAAAAAATTAGTATATTAGTATACACCTAGTGCTGTACGTTAGTGGTAGAGAACCTAGATTCAATCCCCGAAGAGGGGTATGTGTGTATGTAAGGGGAAACTTATATGTATGGTAAAAGGCCCTTACCCCTCGCCATCCCAAAAAATCTCCAGGTCCTCTTTTGGTTCAGAAACATGTTTTCACTTAAGTTTTATCGGTACTTGCTAGGCCAGCGAAATTTAGTGACACTTGTCTTGGAACAGCAGTGGGAGTGCTGACTATCAAATAATACCGCCTGACCACCTGTGTGAAGTTAACAACAGGAAGGTACCCTGTCAATCTTTCATCCCTAATGGACCACGCGGAAAAGATGGACAGGCCCTCCTGCAGCTCATAGCCCAGGTTGTTCATTCTCATCAGAAATAAGAAATAGCTTCAAGTGACATGTAGTAATTTAAAGCAGACTGTTCAAGACTCTGATGGTAATAATGGGCTCAATCTACCCCTCTACAGCTTTAATTATTTCTTCCAATTTCCTCTGAAGAGTATATAGCATTTAAATCAAAACTAAACTGAGAGTTCATCTCACACTAGCAGGAATGGCAGCCATCAAGAATACAAATAATTAATGCTGGCGAGGATGGGGAGGAAAGGGAACACTTTTATACTATTGGTGGGGTTGTAAATTAGTACAACCACAATGGAAATGATTACAGAGGCCCCTCAAAACACTAGGCATGGAACTACCATATGACCCAGCTATCCACTCCTAGGTATTTATCCTGAAGAATTAGGGTCACCACACTACAGTGATACACGCATACCCACATTTACAACAGCGAAATTCACAATAGCCAAAACTATGGAAACAGTATGTGTCTATCAACAGATGAATAGATAAAGAAAATGTGGTATATATTCAAAGTAAGTTTTATTCAGTCATAAACAGAACTAAAGACCATTATGTTAAGTGAAATAAGACAAACTCAGAAAGTCAAGGAAGCGTGTTTTCTCTCATATGTGGAAGCTTGAGAGGAAAAAGGAAAAGAAGATCTCATGGAAATCAAAGAAGGTCAGTGGAAGGAATGGATCAAGGTGGGAGACAGGCAAGGTGGAGGAAGTGCCGGGAGTGATCCTGGTCAAATTGTATTGTTAAATATGTAACAATAAATCCCACCATTATGTAAAACTATAATGTACCAATAAAAATGTTGAGAAAGGGGGAAAAAAAAAGAAAAAGAAAAGGCCTACTGACAAGTAGCTAAAGCAGCACTCTTGGAAAAGAATATACAGCATTTGCTTATTTGGCTGACAAAATAAGGCAGAATAAAAGGCAAGATTTATCTTCATTTTACTGAAGAAGGGAAAGGGTAAGAGGTTAGATGGCTGAGCTATTCTTGGCTCTCGGTATGTTACATACCAGGTTTCTTTTGGCATGAAGATGGGTGTCACGCATAGAACCTAGAAAGCCTGGTAATCCTTCTTGATACTACTCTACTGCTAAGGCCCATCTATACTTGCATCTTCCATTCTTTAAGCAAAATCATCAGAACCACTCAATGATTGTACAGAATTCTGCTTTTAACTCTACACACACATGTAATAGGGGTCTTCCTTATAGTCTAAGCACCTGGGCACAGTTGTCTTCCTAATCCTACAATAAGATAAGGCTAGAGTACCATTCTTAATGGCTCTTTCTGCCATAAAGGAAATGCTACAAAGATCCACACTACTAGTTACAACAGCCACTAGCCACATATGGCTTCTGAACACTTGAACTGTGGCCAGTGCAACAAGGAAACTAAATTTTAGCTTGTATTTAAGCAATTTTAAATAATTTAAAATTTAAATAGTCACATGTGCTAACAGCTACATGTAGCACATTTCCAGAGAACAATGTAGCATGTGGGAAATCTCTGGAGTGTGACAGACCTGGGCCAAAACTGGGTCCTGTCATTTACATACTATGTGACCCTGGACCATGCTTCCCTCAATTTCTACATCTAAAAAACAGGATGACACCATTTATAGCATTTTAGGTTAGTGAATGTATGTTTACATTCCCATGTGTCTGTATGTATGTCTACTTGGAGACCAGCACTCAAACTTCCTGCACATTCATATAAGTCACTTAACATTTCCCCCACGTTCTAATTTGGTAAACATGCTTCACACTGGAAAGTACTGTCACGGAGAACACCAGTACTATTATGCAAAATCACAGAATGCAATCAGCTCCCTAATTCTCCTCAAAACATCTAAAATACTAAACTTTTTATTACTATGATAATTATTTTTGTAAACTAGGAGTGTCTGTCACACCCCTCTCCAAAGTACTGAGGAAGTGATAAGCCATCTACAGTCTTCTCCCTTCCCCCGTGCACCAGAGAATCAGAAATAATATTGTCCTTTTTCCTTTTAGAAGTGCAAACAAGAAGTTGACTCAGGTGATGAACTGGGGAAAAGTAAAGTTCATGGCTTACATCATGCAGTATAACTACCCATAACAGACTACCCGATCCTTTCCCCTCTGCTTCTGGAAACAGCTACAGAACTTGGCCTAGGAAAAAACAAATTACCACAAAGTAACAGTCTTTGAATAGTCTCTCCAGGTGCGGCCAAACCTTCTTTAATCATTTTGAAATCGACACAAGACTTACCCGTTTGTGTTGCCTTGCCAGTTTCTCTTTAGCTTCTTCTAGCTCTTTCTGGATCTTCATAACATGTTTGTTCATCTTACGAATTGTAGAATGCAAGATTTCCCAAACAAACAATCTTAAAGAAATATGCCATTTGGTTATTATATGGTAGGTTATGCTTGCAGACAATAAAACCTATAATCGAATTCTATAATCTATTCCATCCTTAAGGGGTGCTATATTTCTCCATTTGGGCACAATTAGTCATATTTCTCCAGCAAGCATCCATCTCCATTTGTTAAACTCAAGTAGACTTAAGGAAGCTCCCCGAGGGCAATACTACATTCTTGCCATTTTTCTTACTTCTCTTATATGTACTGTACATATTCACTGAAGTGACAAACTATGAAAACCACTAACATTAGGAGGAGAAATACATTTTGTCTTTTCTCAATGTCAATACCAAGCATTGAACTTAATCTAAGGCTCATTTCACAACCTTTAACCACTCAAGCTAATTCTCTTAGGGAGATTTCAGAAACTTATTAGTTTATAATGACTATCAACTACTAGGCTTTAAGAATAAGATAAATTTACGTCAGCTATCTTTATCATCAAATAGAATAAAAAATGAGGATCATCTTGTAGATGCTTTAAAATAAATGGCTGATTTTTTAAAAATATCCACTTATTTTTATGTCTATGAACTAGGCCTTCTAACCTCAGGATACAGCATAATATTTCCTTCTATAAATTTTGGCTTGGATGACAGTTTAAGTGAAAGATAATATAGCAATCTATTCTTAAAACTCCAATAAAGAAAATGTTAGTCTAGAACGTTAGCAGATAGGACAAAAGAGCAGAGCACTCTGACTTTGGTAGGGGTCAGTGAAGGCTTTGCAGGTAGAAATATTTGAGCTAGGTGTTGAAGAAAAGATGGTGCTCTTGAGCAATGAATTGATTCTAGAAGGCCTGGTTTGAATCGGGGCTCTGCACTTAGTTATGTGACTCTGAGCAAGCTACTGAAGCACTCTGTGACATTTTCCTATCCTGTAAAATGTGGACAATAGGGAACCTCCTTTTTGGTGTGTGAGCATGAAATGAGTTGAAAATGTAAATCATTCAGAATAATGGTTAACACATTCATGGGTGGTCAGTTTTCTGAGTGTTTGGAAATCTGAGAATGCTTTACTGTTGGCTTCATTTGTGAATATCAAAATTGACTGATCATACATTTGATCACACCTTATAGCCCTAAGGATTCAGTATATTTCATATCAGTGACCTCTGGCAATAAGAGATACAATGAAGTTAAAAGGCTATGATGGATTTTTATGAATTATTTCACAAAGTTTGTGTTCTTTAAGAATTGGTATACATGTGGTTTCTTATATATGAGCTTCAAACCTAGTAAAGTCACGAGACAGTTCTGAGGAGAAGATCCAATTTGCTACTGCAGCACAGTCAACAATCTGTGTACGGATCATCTTATCCACGAGGACAGCAATCATCTACAGGGAGAAAAGAATCTCTAGAGTAAATCACCTAATAGTAGCCAAAATAATACTACTGCTACAAAAGTAAAACAGGGCTGTATAATTCATTTTTAGTGGCAAGGGAAATGAGCAATCTGTTCACTTTGTCTTAACATTTATCCTGCCCTCTGCTTGGTTCTAGTAGTCTAAGATATACTATAATATTAATAAAGATTGAATGGAAAGAAGAACTCTAAATGATAATAATAAAAAAAAATTTAGATGATAATGCCTGTACAAAAAAAAGCATATAATTTCAACTGAATCCCCCAAATAAAAACTTTATCATAGAAAAACCTAACTATCTTATAAAATTTGTTCAATTCCTTTTTATAATACACAATATAAAAACAATTATATTGAGGCTTGAGAAATATGTGCTTCTTTGTAGAAACTGGATAGAACAGACAACTAACTCTTATCAAACGAATACACTGCCAAGCAATAAGCATTCTTACTGAACTTTTAGAACATGTTGAGGTATTATAGTCCAAAACCAAATTTTCACACTTTTACATTTTAAGAATGAATTAAACATCATTCACAGCATCAAAAAAATTCATACATTTTAACACCACTCTTGCCTTATCTTTATACCTAATTAGAACCTCAACATGCTTAATTAAATAATTTTTACCTGTGGATGGTTCCTCCAGACCTCAAACATAACTCTTAGCACATGTAACTTCCCTTCATCACTTTCCGCTAGAGTTTTGAAGACTTCATGAAACCTTTTGATAATGGGAGAAAAATATCACACATACTTATTCATTGAGCATTTTCTTTTAAAAGCCTTTCAGATTTAGAATAAAAAATATGTATGTACAAAATAACCAAATATTAACCATTAAGGATGCTAAAAAGGTAAGAACAGTAAGTCACAGTTTGTGAGGGAGCTGCCACAAAATCTTAAAGAGAGGAATATCTATGTGCTTCTCCTCCTCTTGGATTCTAAAATTAGAAAAAAAAATCTGCTTTTATATGCCAACCTTTGGGCAGCTCTCAAAAATGTAGGTAGCTCCCATTTCTGCTTGCTTTCCTTTGGGAAAGCCGGGGATAGGGAATTTAGCAACCACAAACCAAAATTAAATAATAGTATTAAGATCTTCATATTAAAAAAAAATTAGATAAAAATTACTATACCACTGGTGGTATAGTAAGTACTTACTTTGCAAGAGCACTGAAGGAGTGGCTGAATGATTTGGCTGCCAAATGTAGCAGAGTCTGTACAAAGACCTCTATTTTCAATGGGTTAAAACTAAATCCTTCATCTGAAAAATATTTCACAGTAATATAAAAAAATAGGTACAGCAATTTCTTGTTGCTACACTTGGAATGCTAAACAGATGCCACATTCAAATGCTTAGTCAGAAATTCATGTAACATCTAGTATTACTAACAAAAGATGATCACTGATTTTAAATACTCCAAATAAAAACCAATCAATTCTTAGTTTTATGGAACTGTTTCCCTAATACTTCTATATGAGCCATTTCTTTAAACAACAGCACTGATATTTCCTTATTCATACTCGTCCATAAAATGGAAAGATCATGTTAATTAAAAGCAAAATGAGTGAACACTTAAGCCTATGTCCTTAAATACATGACAATGCCTACAATGAATATTGCCATTTTGATTTATGCTTTCTAAATCCATTCCCCAGCCAATGGTTATCCAGTTGTCCCAATAGATTGTCATCCATTCTATTCACTTGCTTTTTTTTTTTTTTTTTTTTGGTGCTAGTACCACACTGATTTAATTACTATAATAACTATACATTTCACAATGTTTTAATATGTGCTATGGTAAATTCTTATCCATTTATTAATCAGTTAAACTTATGTCCATAAAACTGCAATTCTGGTTGGAATTACATGGTATGTTAAACATTACTATTACAGGAAACGTTAAACATTACTATTATAATAGCTTAATTTGGAGAAAACATCCAGCTTTATATTTATAACACAACAAGTCTTCTCATTCAGGAATCTCTCTCTGGTGAAAGCAGAGATGTTTTAAAACATCACTGACTGATCAAAATATATTTTACTTTGTAAGTGGAATGCAGTTTATATTCTTAATGTAAAATGATTTCACAGGAATTTAAGAGCCTCTTTTTAGATAAGGGAGAAATTCTTGAGTTCTAAGACAAGTGACAGGCTGAACAGACCAAATAGATACACTGCTTTATGAGCATCCAGTGGGATTGAGGAACTCCTGTTGCCAGAGTTATTTATATTTTAATTTGACTATATACACAGTTCCACTGAAGAAATATTTAATTCCCTTACCATCATCATCATCCTGATTAGGATTTGGCACATCTTTCAAAATGCTGAAGATTTCATCATTGGTTGCTTTACTTTTAAAGGCAACAGCTAAACAGAGGGCCACAGAATGTCCAGGAAGAGAATCTAAAGACAGAATGGAGGGGAAGATAGATAAAATTGAAAAAACTATTCTAATGAATATCTGAGAAAGAACAAAAACAAAAAACTCTTTCCTTTCAAAATAACATATTCTATGAAGATCAGTATTTAAATTGTGTAAGTGAAGGTTTCCTTTAATAAGCCAAAACAAAACAAAAACACCAAACCTAACAACAACAAAAAACACCCAACCGGAAAGAAGATTCTCATTTCAGTACTTTCTTAATGATACTTAGCTAATTGAATCTAGAGTGTCAGGGCTACTGAGCTTCCTCAAGATGAACAGTGAGTGGAAAAGTGATACGATTACAACTATCTTTAACAACCCTCAACTTTCTTAAGCCTTTGTAACCTCAAAACCCAAGAATTAAAGTACTTCTCTTTCATTTTTGCCACTATCCCCTTTGTCCCACTTTCTCTAAGACAGCAGAAACTAAGTTTGACCTTGAACAAAGGCTGCCTACTTAAGAAGGTATTTTGCTGCTTTCTTTTGTTGAGTAGAGAAATGGTTGAATCTATATAAGGCAAACACTCTTGTGATATGACTCCTAGGTGTTTACTATTGGTTTACATCTGTTGAATCCTTTTGTATAAAAGGTGTGCTTGTATAAAAGGATCACCAGAGCAACAGAGAATTAACTTGTTATGTATGGGAGATAAGAGGCAACCAAAAAGGGACTCCTGACATTGGCTCATAGATTATGAGTCATTAAGCACTTGGAATGAATAAAGTCAATTACAACAGGCCACAGGAGGACAGTCATATATGACCTGTATGAGCTTTTCCTTGAAAGTGGGAGAGGAATGTAAGTGAAAAACAAAACAAGAAAACACACATGGTATAAAACCAGAATCTTCCGTCACCAAGGAATTTACATTCTAGCTGAGGAACCAAGATGATTGCATTTGAGGTAGCCAGAGAGCAAAACAAAACTGGCTTGCTAACGGTTAAACAAAATACTTATGGGAGTAGAGCTTAGGCTATACTCCAGGAAGAAAAAGGAATTAGAGATAAGAGCAGAGTTCACAGAAACAAAGAACCTTCAGGCAACACAAAATGAAGGCTCCTGGAGGGGCTGTCTGTGCTCAGTGCAACCCCAAAAGGGCAACTTGAAGAATACTATGCCCAAGTCTGCACTAGTGTCACCAACGTACAACACCTTACCTTTATTACACATAGTATGCCAAGTACAAAATAGCACCTAAAACCATAGCCCTTCTGACTTACAGTGCAATCTCAGAGATGATGTGAATGAAAGGTAAGAAAATCATACTGATGAATTTACCTCTAGAGGCATATGGCATGTGCACATATGTTCCCAACACCACACTTTAACTATTATCAGAGACAATCAATTCACATAGTCTCCATCATCAAAACAATTACATTTTTAAGTTTAGTACATTCTAACTCTAAATTTACCTTGCTATACTTGACACCATATTTAAAATGATGTCAAAGATACAACACTATAAACTGTATAAATATTATAAGCCAATGATAAAATCTCAGCAAAATCCTCAAAATGATCGCAGGACAAATAAACCATAGTGGCTAGTGAAGGACCACCTTCAAAGAGAGAAAGTATAAACCCCAAGGAAAGAATACAAATTTTCCACCATCAAGTAACTGACTTCACATTATAGTTGCACTGATAAACTCTTTAAAGACAGAGGAATATTTGTCTTATTTTATTACTTACTGCTACTTTCATCTCCGTACTTGTAAATGCAGGTTGGGTTTGCCGGACATAGAGCTGAGAAGGTAGGAGGAACAATATCTAATATACGCTGATGGTAAGACAACCTATGATAAAAATAACAGCCTCAGAAAATGTCTTTCATCATTTTATTCTTTGATAACCCACAATTTACCTGGAAAGTCACTATCTCTGACATCCTGAGCTCAGCTGACTACCAAGAAGTGAATTGGTGGTGGGGGTGGGGAAGTCCTCTGGGCTGTTGTCTTAGCCAGCACCCTAATGCTCAAGCCTACTTCAAAACATTCACTGTGGTTGGGAGTCCACAAGCCTGGTGGCCAAAGATGTGGGCTGATAGTGGAATAGGGTGGAGGAAATAGTCTGATTATATTGCATCAAATAAATAAATATGGAAGATAACAGGAGCCAAATTTTTTACCTGAGAAGGTATTTACAAATCATGCCATAGAGAAAAACTAGAAGGAATGATAGATTGACATTGAAGAGATGGATACACAAACATACACACTGGTGGATATAAAAATATTTATAGATATACACTATGTACATATGTGTATATGTGTTCACCAAGAGGGCGTAGAACCAATGATGCACCAATATCAAGGGGCATATCAAGGGCCCAGATCTTGGTTCCTAAATACCATACTCTATTCTTAGAAACTTGGGCAATCTGAGTGGATGATTCCAGGGGAGGTCAAGAAAACAACGCATGGGCTTAGAAAATCTTATACTAGAAAATAAGAAAATGCTCAAAGAATGTTGGAGGATGTGATTTAAATAAATAAAAGGGCTTACACAGACTTCCCATGGGCAAAACAGGGACAATTTAGGCATCAAAATAAATAATAACAGTCAATGGTTTGTAACACATTGGATGAAATAGAAATTCACTAATCCTGATTATAAATAAAGGACCAGACAAATGGGCAGAAAGGATAGTTCTAATAGAATGCCCACATATATATGTTAAAAAAAAAAAGACAAAGAGAATCATCACTTGGCAATCATTGTAGTGGTGGCTGATAAAAGCTGGAAGTATTAGTGGAGAATGGAGGTTTGATGAAGAATAAGATAAGAGGGGCTGGGGTTGTAGTTCAGCGGTAGAGCGCTTGCCTCGTATGTGTGAGGCACTGGGTTTGATCCTCAGCACCACATAAAAAAAGTAAATAAATAAAACAAAGATATTACATCCATCTACAACTAAAGAAATCTTAAAAAAAAAAAAAAAGAATAAGGCAAGAATATAACTTAGGGGGCTGGGTTTGCAGCTCAGTGGTAGAGCACTTGCCAAGAACGTGTGAGGCACTGGGTTCAATCTTCAGCACCATATATAAACAAACAAACAAATAAATAAATGGTATTGTGTCCATCTACAACTAAAAAGATATTTTGAATATCTTCCCAAAATATATTAATCAATATGTGATTAATGCTAATCAATAACAAAGGGCAAAATCGTGAGTTTAAGGAGGAGAAACCTGGCACATTGACACAACCAGCTGATCAAGATAACATCACCACTGGTTGGATTCCTGTGCCTTCTCAGGTGACAGACTGAAAGCGACAATGTAAGACCGACAATGTAAGACCTGAGTCAGCTCGGGAGGAAATATCCGAAGGATCCAAGAAAGCAAGGTCAAAGCAAGGTTGAGACTCTTTAACACTGACAAAGACGTGGAAGATAAACAGTAACTGTTCAAGTCTGAAGGACTCTAAAGAGAATGACAACTAATGTTACCCCCGTTTTCTATGCTAGAAAAAGGAAGAAATTGATGGGATTGTTGGTGAAATTATAATGCTATCTGGGGATTGTATGGTAGTTTGTACCAGAGCTGACTTTTCATGTGAAAGGTGGTCTGCTGGCTATGTAGGAGGGGAAATATGTTGTGAAGTGTTGAAAGATGATGGGCCCTCCTCCTGCTGGCTCCTGTTATCTTCCATATTGGTGCATCATTGGTTCTTGTTTGTAACAGGTATAGAGAGAGGAGGCAAAAGAGTGATCATGAGAGCAAACACCAAAAATGTCAGCAACTTGGGACTCTAGATGAACAGGATACGGAGTTTTTGGTATTTCAGGGGAGCAACTTCTGTATGAATTTGATATCATCTTATGGAACATTAAAGTAAAACTTACTGGCTTAATTCATATAGGATACAAATGGTAAAGCTGACTAATTTTTTTAAGCCTAAATCCTAATTAAAAAGAGAGACTAAGGGCAAATACTTGGAATTTACAAATTACATTCTGGACACTCATCACACATCAAGTGCAAAGAAGAGAAAAATATCTTCTCAGCAAAATTAGGAGACCTAAATAAACAGAAAACATGAAGAACTTACCTCATACATTTTTCCAAAACTTCTCTTACAAACTTAGGTTTGGGACTTTCAAGATCTTGAGTAAGACAATCTGACCTAATGAAGAAATATAGTTTAAGTTCTTACATATGGTCTGTACTTATACCTAACCCGTACTAATTAAAAATAATTTCTCTTTATTATTCCACTTATAAATAGTAAATTAATATCAAAGAAATAAAAGATTTCAGACAGTAAAGACTGCCTTTAAATTACATTTTTAAATTTTTTTGACTTCTGGATAAAGGAAAAGATAAAACATACCACACTTACCAATCTTCCCAGCTCCAACGGAACTGAAAGTTACTTAGATGATGAGAAAACCAATTAATAAACCTACATGGGAGTGGGAAAAAGAATGATTGCAATTTAGAACAGAAATTTATGAATCTTTCAAACAGATCAACTTGATTTTATGCTTAATGAAAACTATCCCCCACCCCCACCTGCAGCTATCTCTTTTCTTGTGATTTACTCTTTTCTCTGCAAATCTTATAACTTTTTTTTTTTTGTAGTTGTGTACTGGCAGCATGGCTTTGTTTATTTTATGTGGTGCTAAGGATTGAACCCAGTGCCTCACACATGCTAGGCAAGCGCTCTGCCACTGAGCTACAGCCTCAACTCCATTATAACTAATTTTTAATAGTTCTTTATCTCACTTCTTCTAATAGTACTAACATTCATTCTCTTTAGGTAAGAAACATAAAATTTGAGCACCTATTTTTTGTGGGCACCTTATATACGTTTATATAACTGTACAGAAATAAGCAATTGTACCTGTCTACACATGTAGTATTCATTGTGTCCAAACGCATGTATAACATTTCAGTTGCCTGTGCAAGCTGAGAATTTGAAGATAAGGAAAATTCTCAAACATAACTTTGAGCATCTTTTCATGTAAATGATCTTTTGGTTTTTGTTTTCTAAAAAGCTATAAAGTATCAATGATGCATAATAAATCTGACCTGTACATGTCCATGAAATCAAGATAATGAATATTTTGCTTCTTTATTATCCATTCCTCTTCTCCTTCTCCCAAGCTTCCACTGGCCTGCTGTTATTTTGCATTTTTTAGAATTTTAGGTAAATTTACAGTATATAGATTCTTTGATACCTTTCACTTGGCATTATTTTTCTATTTATTCAAGTGCTGTCTGCATTGTGTTGTTATTCCTGTTGTTCTTTATACTGCTGAGTAGTATTCTGTTTCAAAGATATAACAGTTTGTTTCTCCATTCATGGGTTGTTGGATGCTTAGACTATTTCTAGTTTTGTGCTATTACAAATCAAGTGTCTTTGAACATTAATGCCCAGATCTCTTTCTCTGAAAATCCAAATTATTTTTCAGAAAATGAAAACAATAAAAAACTTTACCAAAAAAATTTGTTGAGACTACTAGCAGTGAACTTCTCTAAAGGTTGGATGAAAAATTTAGGATATACAAAGAGAAATGAAGATCCCTGAAAGTGGCAGATATGTATATTCATTTAAATGAACATTACTGTATGAAATTTTTTTTTTCCTTTAAGTTCTAAGAGTAGCATGTAAATCAAGAAGAAAAAAGAAAGTGTTTCCTGATCTTTTTAAAATCTGAGAGAAAGGTTAGAAATTAAGACTAGTAAGCATGCATGACAAAAAGTATACAGGAATACTGCATAAATGTATGTACTTGTAAACTAGTAGAGGAGAAAAAATGAAATAAAATCCCAAATTCCTTATGTAGTACAAAAGACATGACAGCAAAGAAATGACAAACAGAGGCATGACAAACAGAGCCCAGTAAAAAGACAAAAAGACTCCAGCTATATGCTGTGTATAAAACATAAAAATGTAAAGATGCAGAAAGAGTAAAAAGACTAAGAAAAAAATTATTTTAACAAAAAGAAAGCTGGTGAAACTTTATTAACATTTAACAAAACAGACATTTCAGAGTGACAAAAAGTTCACTTTGCTAAAGATATAAATCTGAACTTGTACGAACCTAATAATATTAACTCAAAACAGACAAGGCAAACTACAGAAGTAGAGAAATGAGCGAATTCACAGTCACAGTGGGAGAGTAATACCTCCTCTGCAACAGCAGACCAAAAATTTTTAAAAATTTAAAGATACCAATATTGTAACTAAATATTACAATTAATGGATACTAATTAACTTATAGAAAAACCTTAACTACAGAGTATACATTCTTATTTGTAGTAATCTACATTTTAAAAAGCAAGGGAATGATTATCATGTCAGAACAGTGTGGGGATGGAAATAAAGGAGCCCTACTGGGGAGGAGAACAGAAGGAACATTTAAGGTACAGCAATATATTCTATTTCATAACAAGGGGGAGGTGTTATATGTAAACAAACATTGCAATGTGCGTATCAGTCCATCTCTCTTATTCAAATGATAGAATCCACTATTATAAAACAAGGCAAATTGGAACCACCCTTCCTAAAACCTAAAGCTTAGTTGGAAAAAAGACAAAATTGAGAAAAATTAGCTCAGATATTTAGTAATATTTTAAAGCCAGTCCAGTGAGTATAAATTTAAAAACAGAGCAAAGGATACAACTTGGGGTAGAGAACCAGGTTGAAGTTTGCACAGTTCAATGAGAAGTGTTGTGTACATCACATCAATGTGAGGAGGTGCTGGAAGCTGAAACAGTTCCGCAAAGATCACCTACAAAAGAATCATGAATCAGAACTCAACTCGATTGCTATTGTTGCATTTTAACAATTAGAAAGACCTTAATGTAATAATAAACTCAAACTCAAATCCATGGCACGCATGTGGAAAAAAAGAAATACTTTTTTATAACAAATACCAAAATGAATTTTTTTCTTCAATCAAATAAGAGCATATAAGATTAATGTTTATTTGATCCATACTCCTCCCTGACAAGTATGCAATAATTCCAACACTGGAAGTATCTAAGTTGATTCAGGGATGTACATACTGAGTTTTATTTCTGTAAGTGACAATAATCCTTAGTACACTCTGAGGACCAGAAAGAGAAGATAGTCAAGTTATTGCACTGCTACTTCAAACAGATGCTAGATGTATTTGGCAGTGAAAGAATTCCTTGCCATGCTTGTTTGGAAACTTCTGCTTTCCTCCCTCCTTATAGAACCATCAACCTAGAATTGTTTCCTCTTACTCCTCATCTCTCTGATGCCAATACTTTACTTTGATAAATTTTTACACATTCTACAGATTTAAAAATGACATATTTTACATTTAAACTGACAAGTCGGAGTCAAGTTCACAGTATAAGTATATTCTCTCACAAGTTTTATGATAGAATAGACATACTATTTTTTAAAAAGCACAAAATTACAAGATGAATAAAATGTGACACTTAAATAATACACCACCACTATGCTCTCTTTCACAAAAACTTCAACATAAAGGAGAAGTGCGATAAACAATATGACTTGTGTCAAGTGGAAACTATCAGGACATGGTCTCTTCAAGGATTTGGACTATCAGCACCATCTTTTTGTCTGAATTAATGTGGGGTCCAAAGCATTTCTATAACTCCAAATTCCAAACTTTCTTTTGATTTCTAAGAATAAAGAATAAGGATTCATCCCTAACTGTGTTACAGGAAATAATGTACTAGTCAGGTTTATCCTGATTAAGAGGCCAGATAAACACAGTTAAAGATACGCTATCTGCCTAGAGTGATACAGTATTTTAAAGTATGTAAGCCACTTTACATCTATTAAGTGGACAATGTACTGACAGGGCTAGAGGTAACTTACATTATCCATGATAACTATCCATGAATGAAGGCATACTATATAAATAATTTATAGGCAACTCAAAATTCCATTTGGCTACTGGTCTCAACCTCCTCTTTTCTCTTTACTAACTTGGCTAATAGAACACCAAAACTGACAGCAATTTTCTCGCTCCTCTGTTAATTTTCAGTGCCTGACAAGTAGCAAGAAAAAAAAAAAAAAGCCAAGAGTATATTATACTTTAAAGTCAACAGAAAGACTAAAATTGAGAAACAAATGCCATGTGGAATGCATACCTCTACTATGTGGTAATTCAAGGGGATCTTGTTCTTCCCTGGATAGCTCACTAGTTGTGCAGCACTATAGAAAGTACAATTAAAGCTTAATAAGTAAACAAAGATAGGTAAGATATCAAACAAGCCATTTCCAAAGAAGTGTGCTTAGATATGAAGGAGATCTTTTCTGAAATGTTCTGGATTTTGATTACTTAATCATGGCATAAGTCATTTTGTCTACCATAAGAAAAAGGAATCTTAAGTAATAATACTAAGGAAGCATATTCAGGTCTACTAATTTAACAGGTTACTAATTTAATAGATTGATTCATTCCCCAAATATTTTTCTTTCCACTTTAACATCTAAACCTGAACTTTCCAAGGTCTTGGTTTATAAAAATAAATTTTCAAAGTGTGGTGTATAAATGCTAGAAATCAGAGCAAAACTATTCTAGTATTCATTTATTCCCATAACATCCAAACCAAAAGTAGCTCGCCATTCAAGTTCTCCATATTGTATGGCAAATATCCACATTAAAAAACTGGCATTGGGCTGGGGATGTGGCTCAAGCAGTAGAGCACTCGCCTGGCATGCGCAGGGCGCTGGGTTTGATCCTCAGCACCACATAAAAATAAAATAAAAATGTTGTATTCACCAAAAACTAAAAAATAAATACTATAAAAATTCTCCCTATCTTTCTCTTAAAAAAAAAAAAAAAAACTGGCATCATGGGCACATTATTATAAAGCACCCAACAAAGTACTATTTCGAAGGCAAAGAGACTTGAGAAAGTCAATCAAGTGTTTGTGGAGACTGATTTTAGCAAGATTCATCAGGAGAATAAACGAACTGATTGTTGTATATTCTTAACATACATTTTGCTCTTACTAAACCATCAAAATTGCTGTCCCCCCTCTGAAAATACCACAAAGAAAATTTTTACCAAGTCTTCCTTTCCTTCCAGTGGGACTTAATGATACAGTGAAGATTCTCTTCTATAACAAATCTCTCCACTGAATGACTTCCTGGCATAACAGGACCCTGCAAAAAAACCCAAATATACACACATACAGACCTAGAAAACAGATTTCTTTCATTTATTCAATAAATATTTGAGGATTTACTATATTCCAGGCACTATGCTGTATGGTAGGGATAAAAATTCAGAAGTGTCAAAGTTCTGTATTTCAGAAAATTTCATTGTTTTGTTCATATTCCTACAATGAAATTAGTGTCAACTGTAGTGTTTTTCTACATCTGATACCATCAGATGCCATCAGTGTCCATTTTACATACCAATTATTTTATAAAACGTAACTTCTACATATTACTAGCCCTGGAAAGTCTGATTTATATTTTAAGCCTTAAAAGAAAATTCATTCAAACACCACAGACATAAAAATGACATATGCACTGAAAGATATCAATATATTGTTTACAACAAGGTTAAAAGTACTGCCAAAATGACATTGTTCAACATTTTGGTAAGTATATGCACAGCAAACAGGTTCAAAGAGTATACAATAGACTTCTTAATGATGATTTTGGGATTCTGCTTTAATCTCTGTAATGATTAAAATCTTTTAATAAATACTTTTTAAAGGCCACAACAAAAAAGTAATCCAATCTTCTTTTTAGAGTAATATGTATTTTATATATTTATACTCTTCTGGAAGAAAACAGGTAAGCACATTTGCAGAGGCAATACCAATTACATATAACCACCACCGGAGAAATAAATTTTGTGGCTACATTCTAGTTTCCAGTGCATAAATACCTAATTACAAAGACTTTAGCAGTCTTAAATTAAACTGGACATTCAGTTAGGTATACCTAATTAGACCATAATGTAGTTATAACTAAAAGTGTTTAATTACGTACAGAATATAGCAAAGCGGACAGCAGTTGATAATTTTGTATACGAGATTAATTACTTGCCAACTGGCATCTAGAAGGTAAAGACCAAGGATGCTGCTTAGCATCTTACAATACACAGCACAGCCCCACACAATAAAAAAATTGTCTACCCAAAATGTCATCTGTGCTGAGGATCAGAAACTGATTCATGCTTACAGGGATATACTAACAAGAAGTATGGTACTTTAGCCAGACAAGTTTCTCTTCAGAACAAATCCAGTAATCACTGTGCTTGCTTCCTGACTCTAAAATAGCAACATGAGTGCAAAGATACAAAATAATTAATGCACAGCTAAAAATACACATTTTTAAATCAAATATTAACATCAAAATTATACATTTTCCAAACTCTTATTGTATAATGGTTGCCAACAACTTAACTTCATAATAAAGAATATGGTAAGAATGATGAAGTCAGCTGTTATGGTTTGGATATGAGGTGTCCCCCTAAAGCTCCTATGCTAACACAAGTATGTTCAGAGATGAAGTGATTAGATTTTGAGAGCTGTAACCCCATCAGACCATCCTAGTTTGAATGGAATGACTAGGTAGTTAACTGTAAACAAATTCACCGTGGCTGCAGGAGGTGGGTCACTGAGAGCTTGTCCTGAAGGGTTCTTCTTCCCTGCAGGCCTCTTCCCCTGCACCATGTCCTGAACAGCTTCCCTCTGTCATGCCCTTCCACCATGATTTTCTGTCTCACCCTGAGCCCAGAGAAATGGAACTGACTGACCATGGACTAAGCCTCTGGAACTGTGAGCCAAAATAAACTTTTCCTCCTCCAAGTTGTTCTTTTTGGGTATTCTGGTCACAGCAACAAAAAAAGATGACTAATGTATCAGTTTATACTAATCTTTGGGTCTTATTTTTTCAGTACTTATTTTTAATAATTACACAATTATTAACTTAAGGCAAGCTGAGATACATATAGATAGGGACAATCTCTAAAAGTAGGTATTTTTCTTGAAGAAACCTTATTAAGAATAATAGCTACAATTATTGAGGTCATCATGTCACTTTTTACATGTTAATAACTTTTTACATGTTAATAACTCAATCCAAACAACAATAAGAGATAAATACATTTACTATTCTTTTAGAGAAATTGAGGCACAGAGAGACTAAATAATTCAGCCAAGATTACAAAATAGTATCTGGATTAAATATTATTAAATAGGATTAAAATGCAATCTAATCTGGCCTTCAAACTACCCTCTTAAATTGCACACTATGCTGTCCCTCTAATTTATTTATATATGCTAAATATAATTTCTTATAGAATGAGGTGATTATCATTTATGAAATTAAAATTTACCTGCATTGTCACCAACTCTAATAGATAAAAATTACTGGAAAGGTATCTCAGGCATAAGTAAAACAGGATTAAACCACAAGGAGAATGCAATGCATCCCCTTCACACCCCCTTTCTAGGATTTTTAACTGGTCACATACCTCAGGATCATCTGTATAATCAAACATTCTGAAGATGACCCTTGGCATTGGGTACACTGAATCCTCAGTGTGAGGTGGTGGTGTAAAAGGAGGCAGGTTGTGCTGTAGTGCTTCACAGAGGATGCTATCAAAGGCAAGATAAGGTCTTAGGATGTGCCGTTCCTGCCAGCAATCCTTTTTCAATTTCTGAATCTGGGCCCACAGGCAATCTAAATACTAAAGACAGATTAATTTTTAATAATTAATATAAATAACATTTTGACTAGACAAAATAAAAAAAAAATCACTATCCTCTTAACACATAGAACACAAAAGTAAGCTTACTTATAATTATGTATGGTACAAAACAATGGCACAAAGTTTTTGTTTTTACTTGTATAAAATGTTATTTTGTCATATATATGTAGATGTATATATGACTCTCTGATAGCTAGAATCTCACAGAACAAGGGAATGTTTCAAGTACATGCTAACACTTATTAAATATCGTTTCTATGGCTAGTGATATGAGGAACTGAATACCTGCCATGGAACGTGGAAAACTAGCTATGGTATACAAATGAAATGATTTTAGTCCACTATAGAGAAGAGAATCTACTGAAGAGCTGTTTGTTATCACTAGAGACTGAAATCAATTTACCTCTTCTTGGGGATGTGGTTTATCAGCAGTCCAAACCTGTAACATGGGCACATGAGTCTTTTGGCGTCTCCTAATGATAAAAATGAAAGTCTATATTTAGGCTTTCAAAATAGGAAAAAACACTCAGTGGTTATCAATAAAACACAAATTAAAGCATTTAAATAACATTTTTATCTATCAGATCAGCAAACATACATCAATATAGTCTTATAACATGGCATAATCATCAAGACACCAGATAAATTTACAATCTCAAACATTGGTGGCAGAGAGGTTAATTAGTACATTCTCTTTGGAAGAATATAATCTCTTTGGAAGGCAATTTTACTGAATCAATAAAAATTTAAATTGTTCACAACCTTCAACCCAACATTGCCATTTCTAAGAATTCACATTCCCCATAAATGTACGTGTACACAAAGACATATATACAAGAACATTCACTGACATATTATTTATAATAATGAAAGACTGGAAATAACTTAAATGTCCACCAACAAGGAACTGGTTAAAAGAAATCATGGTACCTTAAAACAGTGGAATAATATACAGCTGTTAAAGAGAATGAGGTAGAGCTATATACTTTTACACAACAAATCCATATTATATTAAGGAAAAAAAGCAAGTGAAGAACCCATGTATCTACTGGACTATCTGTATAAAAATGAGGAAAGAGATTTACATATGCATACATAAAGAGATTCTTTTAGACTTCTTTTAACTTTGTTTGTAACCAATAAAACAAATATTAACACAGTATCCAAAGAAGTACCTATTAATAGGCAGAAAATCATACAACAAAATTAATTTGTGAACACTTTAAGAGATATAACCAATATCATGCTGCTGGTCAATTAAACCAAAGTTTATTAACAAGGCCTATCTATTATTAATATTATAGCTAACAAGATAAACCAAGACATTTATAATGACTTGGGAGGGTTAGGCAGTAGAAAGATGGGACTATTGAAATTAAAATGTCATATTGCTGAAGAAATGTAAGCTGGGTGGAAGATTAGAGAACTGCTGTTTCAAGGACTTGGTTTAGGATTAACTTTTATGAAATAAACATGTGTTAGGGCAGCGGTTTTCTGTTTGCAGAATATATTTGTAATACAGATGCCCAAACCTCTCTCCTAAATAACACAATTCACTAGGTCTGAGGGTTAGGGTCTGAGAATTTTAAGTAACTCTTATGCACACTAACATTTGAACAACTATTTTACTAGGGTGTTTATACCTTTTACAACCATTTATAAAAGCAGCTTTTTAATAAGCAACTCTTTTGCACTGGTAAAGTATGCAAACTTATTTGCTTATTTTGAGGTCTGAGTTTTACAATAGTAGTGAGATTACCTAGAGAATGCCTTCAGAAACTCGTAGCTTTCTTAAGAGATGAAACTCAATTGGTATTCCTAACATAAAATATCATACATTTATTATATTAGTAAGATATCCTTTATCTAAATAGCAAAGAGTACTATGAGCTGTGCCCTTACTTAAGATAGCTTTCAGTGTTGGCAAAGATGCGGTCCATCTCTGCATCTTTCTTTTCGTACAACTCCTTTCCAACCCAGGGCAAAGATGACAGAAATGCATACACATACCAATCCCGTCGCACCTAAAGAATTTTTAGAAAGGTAAGTTTAAATAAGTGCTAGTAAATTTTCATTCATATCTTATTTATTTTAAAATGAATTCCTATAGAAGTTATTTAATAGAATTTAAATAAGACATTTGGCTCATTCAGAGCATTTCCAGATATTCTAATCTTAGTAGACAGAATAATTTGAATTAACATACAAATGTCAAGAGAACCCATCAGTATGTCAGGTGACTTACCTTTTGATTAAGCATTTATAGTGTGATCATCTGCTGTCATTACCTTTTGTTTATTGCCAAAGGGTTACAAGTGAAAAAAATCATAACATAGTACCATAGGGACAAGATTCAGCATATGTGTTGTTCTTACCTGAGGTACATCTTCTTCCTGAGTTACACTTACAAAATTTTCAAACATGGCAACCATTGATGGGGCAGCAATCACATGACAATTTACAAGATCAGATAAAAAACGGACCTGTTGGGGCAAACAATTTCTGCTATTAAATTTCAATGTCCTTCATAAATAATTACAAAATAAGCAATCTTGTATGGTCTAAAACCCAGTTTGAAAAACTATACCCCAAGAGCTAGATTTAGCCTACTACCTGTTTTTGCACAGCCTCGGAACCAAAAAGGCTTTTAGATTTTTAATACTGGGATGTGGATGTGTGTGTGTGTGTGTGTGTGTGTGTGTGTAGACACAAACAAATTATATGAAATTCAAATTTCATTACCCATAAATGAACTTTTATTGGAACATGGTCAAGTTCATTCAGTTATTTATTGATGGGTTGCTTGTGTGTTAAAATAGCAGAGTTGAAGAGTTGTAATAAAGACATCATGATGGACAGGAATCTGAATTTATAGGTTTCCATGCTATTACATTAAGAACCCAGACTGTAAAATATTCTAGCTACTTTAACCTACAAAATTTCCTTTTCTGTTTGGCTATGAACAATTTTCATTTAACTATAGAAGTGGAAATTATTAAAAATATTTATTGGGTATCCTTATGTGCTACTCTTAAATACTATTAAAGATTCTGTTATAAGAGACTCAGTCTACTGATACAAGCACAATCTTAACACAGAGGTGACTCTTAGACTAAAAGGTAAATTTAAAAGTGCCTTAGGAACAGCAACAAAAGGAGCAGGGAAAGGCACCATAAAGGAGGTAATAGTAGTGCTACATCATAAAGGATGTACTACTCTAGTGGTATGCAAGGAGGGAATTCCAGGCAGTGAGGTTTAAAAACAAGGTGTGCCCAGGGATCTGCAAGTAATTTTGATAAATATGGAGAGGATATGGGAGTCAAGGAGAGAGAAACAAACTGAGGCAATCATAAAAGGTCAGGTTAAAGAATATGAACTTTAATCCTATACTGATGGATGTCTAAGGTTTTGCTTTGGTTTTTGTACTGAAAATTAAACCCAGGGACACTCTACCACTGAGCTATATCCCCAGCCCTTTTTATTTTGAGACAGGGTCTAAGCCATTAAGGGCCTTGCTAAATTGCTGAGGCTGGTCTTGCACTTGTGATCCTCCTGCCTCAGCCTCTTGAATTGCTGAGATTCAAGGAGTGCACCATTGTGCTCAGTCAAGGGTTTTTGATTATGTGCCCAGTACAAAAGATTTTGATCTCCCACATGCATATTTATTTATGATCATTGCCAATCTGTTCTAAGTATTAGTAGGGCTTAATTCCACTCCTATTAAAGATTAACACAAGTTCTAATATTAACACAAGTTCTAATATTTCCTTCCTTCAACCAATGAATAATTTTGTGCACAGTACCTACTGTAGACAACAGGTAGAAAATGAAGTTTTAGCTAGTGATTAAGATAAGCAAAGCCTAGTTATAGAAAGATGACTCTGGTGCAAGTATAGAAAGTAAACTCAAAGGCAAAAAATTTAGATGCAAAAACTTCAGTTAAGAGTCTGTTAAGAGCATGAAGGCATGAAATATGACAGAAGACCCTAGAGACAAAAAAGGGATGGATTTCAGATCATTTTAGGAGGCAGAATTGGCAGGGCTTAGAAATACTTAGTGTAAGAAGGCAAGGGAAGAAAAAAATTAATAATTAGTTTTCTAGAAGAGTTTCCCAGCAGACAGTGGCCACTGTGAGTTGGGAGAGGAAAGAAGGAAATGGGGTGTAAACAATACATTAATTTAAGGAATCGCAGGTAAAGTTATCTTAAGGGCTATACAGATAAAATTTGGGACAGAGGTCTGGAATTCAGAAGAAATGGTGAAGTTAAAGATACGGTTCAGTTCTGGGGGCACTGTCAAAATTAATTTGGTTTATAAAGCTATAAGAGTGAATAAGAATGATTCAGGAGACAAAGTTGAAAGGAAAGTGAGGTCAGAATCCTTAGAAACACAAAAAAATTAAGGAACAAAGGAAAATGATCATGCTGCAGGAAGGTCACCATGGAATCAGAGTAAATAAAAATATGCTGCTAGATTGGGTACTGTGCTCTGTAGTACCTTTAATTGAGAATGCTCTTCAAAAGAGCAGCCAATGGGGTGAATAGGGCCCTGTATCTCAAGAGAAAGGATAAATTAGTTGGTTATAGCTCACCCCTTCCTTCCATTCTAACACTAAGTCATAATGTACAAAGTAATAACTTACCAAATATACAGCTTCATTATAATTATTTGCTTTCAATGATTCTTTAAGTTGACGAATCATGGCTTCTACAAATTCTCCTCCAAAGTTGTAATTCCTGGCATTTAGCAGTCCAACTAATGTTGTATAAATTGTCAGCTTCTCAGGTAACAGACGTGCACTGATTTGAGAACCCGTACAACAAGAAGACCCCAAACAATGGCATTGTTAAGTTGTTGAATTTCATATAAACCTTTTATCATCCCATTAACTTAGGAATGAGATTATTTTTAACTATGTTTTTAAACCCACTTCAGAACTGTCATACAAATCATTGAGAAGAGTTGCATATGTGGCCCAACAATTTTTTTTTCTGATTCTAGTTAATCCAAGAATTAAGAAAGTAAAACATGCTGGGACTGTAGCTCAGAGGCAGACAACCTGCTAGCATGTGCAAGGGCTTGGGTCCCAACTCCAATAAAAAAACACACAAATACACACACACACACACACACACACACAGAGTAGAACAGTTTCACTGTGAAATTATCACCCTGAAATAAAAATACTAGACCAGTTTCTCTTCAAATGTGTTTAGTGGAATCGAATAACAATTCCACATAAAATGGTTTCCATGGTAAAGTATCATAAAAATGCTGGATGAATCAAGTTTCTTTAATACAGAATCATTAAGGGAATAAAGCATTCTGAGTTTCTAAAGTTAGCTAACCAAATGTCATGGGACTAAAATTCTTCGCTTATTTAATAAAACAAAAAAATTAAATGAATTTCAACTAAGTTCCTATCAGTTAAACTGTAGAATTCTTAACATGGTAAACTAATATGGTTAAAATTTTGTTACATCTCAGTTACTTACTCCAAGTATGTTGATTTCATTAAAGTTAATTCGATAAAGTAGCGAAAAGGATCACAATTTTAAAAAAGGATTAAGAAAAGCAAATGCTGCTTCCTAAGTCTGGCAGCCTTTAGAAAATAGCTCAAAAAAGAGAAGCAAGTAAAACTCATGATAGTTCAGCAGAGAAAAGATTCTGATATACTTTTATGTTTTCCTAAGGTACTAGCCAGAATATTAGAGACAATTTAGGTCTTAAGAAAATACTTGTGTTGACAGTAAGCCATGCTCCCCGAAGACCTCTCAAAGCCAAAATTAAAAAACAACACTGCCAAGCAATACCAGCTCAGACTTAAACATGACTTCCAACAGAGTTTAAAAATAAATGCTATTTGTCTCTGTAAAAGTAATTTCAAAACAGAAGGTTATCTTATGGATAACTGTAGCAAAATGATCTTCTTAATAGTTTTTTAATCTAAGAATATGTCTTCCCAAATATTAAATGGATTCTATTTAAAAAAAGTAAAAATCTAACTATACTTTAACTAAGAGGTTTAAATGAAACCCACTGATAGTTTCACTCTATATATAATTTTTAAATTTAAAAAATGAGTTGTTAGCATTTAAGAATATTTTAAAATAACCGAAATAACCTAATTCAGAGAAAGATTATGCTTGTTAATAGCTTCAAAAAAGCATTTTCAGTCTTCCATAAAGGGCTATTACTTGTTCTCAAAATTGTTTGGTACTTCTGATTTAAAAAAACATAAGCTAAATTCTGTTTTATACACATATGCTTTTAAAAAATAATCTCTGAATGAGGAAGCATCTACTTTATTAATGGAAGTCAATTAATGATTCTAAAGTTCTAAGTAACAAAGCATAAGGAAAATGCTTAATCTCAGTTCTATTTATCCCTTAAAAAAGAGTTCAAAGACCAGAGGTCATTTCATTTGTACAAATTTCCCAACAGAAAGCCAATGATATATGGAATATAAACACATCTTTTGAACATTTCCCAAAGCATTTAAGAGTAGATAATACATTATCACCTGGATTCATAAATCTTTTGCATACATACACTGTACAAAGAAGCCTTAAGATCTTGCTCTTGTAGTTAGGAAGATCAGCTTCCAAAACACCAGCCAAGCCTTCTAGGTTGCTCTCCAAAGAGCAGGCACTCTGTAGAGGACATCACATTAGGTATCTATCAACTACTCATCAATGAGTGAATTAAAATAAAAATTTTCTAGATGACTATAAATCAATTCAGGTAGTTATTTGTCTTTAGAAATCCACAAAAAGAATGAATGAAAATTTAAAAATATGCAGTCTAAGGAGAGTAAGTATTAGAAATGGAGAATACCATAAGCTCTATTCCATCTTACTAATTCATTGTGTGACTTTAGGAAATTAGTATCATTAAGGATCCAGGTCTAATTTAGGTCATTTATAAAGTGAGAAAACTACTCCCTAGGTCCCTTCTAAGGATTATCCATGAAAATCACTAATTACCAAAAACTCAAAATAATCTGCATCCCATGAGTTTCAATATGCATTCACTTTGGGATACAGAGGCATGGCAATACAAGACTTGCCTAAAACTTAAGATCATCTAGTTTTCAGTTGCAGAAATTAATCAAAGCACAACCAGAAACCTAAACCCACTGTAGCCTATGCCTATCATGGTGCATACCTTTTCTCCTACTTTGCATATTAAAGATTCCAAATGATCTTCAGTTTCATTTGCATCAGAGGTCTTTCTCCTTTTGTGTGGCTGTCCACCTATTTCAGCAACATAAAAATATTTAACATTACATGATGAATCTGCTATCACAAATTTCATTTCATATCTTTAGTCTTTAATCTCTTATACCACACTCTACTTTTGTTTTGACCTGGAGTTCAAGTTCTTATCTGATCCTCCATTTCTAACTATGCCACATTAAGCAAGAGTCCCAATCCTCAGGGCCACCATAAATCATAACTCCAGGAGGCAGTGTTTATGCTAAGTTGTATAAAAAGCATCCATGGAACTACACAACGCAGTAGCCATGTCCATTTCTGTGTACAGGCTAGAATGGCATCAACAACATGCTATACTAGTAGTCAGAATGCTCAGGTACTGCTATTTCCATTCTTTCAACTTTAGTTATTTACCTTGTTTACTGATCCTCCCTCAGTTGTTTATTCCTAGCACAAGTAGAGTAGTATTGTTAATCTAATGATATAAATTAATTATTACATAAACTGTAAAGGTGAAAACTAGGATGAATGCTTTGGAAATTTTTGGTTAAAAGAAGAAAGCTGTGGGGGCTGGGGCTATAGCCCATGGCAGAGCACTTGCCTGGCATGTGTGAGGCACTGAGTTCAATCCTTAGCACCACATAAAAATAAACAAATAAAATAAACAACTACAAAAAATAAAATAAAGAAAACTGTGGTATAAAGTTGGGGAAAGAGAAGATAAAAATTTAAGATTTCTTTAAAACTTTATCATTCAAAGATCTGATATACTAAGGTGAAATCATTACTAACCATCTGTCCTGTTTATTGCTGAAGAATTCTAACCTAACGAAGCTGTGCTACAAATCAACTTCAAGCTCTGAACGGACTATTGTTCAGATTTACCTTTGTTGCTAGTGATTTCCTACCATTTTCTTTGAAATCAAGAGAGGCATCTGAATCCTTCTGTGAAATACATTAAGACTTAAAAAATTAAAATAATACCATTGTGTATGAAACATAATTTTGTTGCTAAACAACGTTGACTAGTCTAATACAATTTTAATTTTTAACTTCCAGCAATTTCTTTATTAGGACAGCATAAGGACAAGGAAACAGTCTGTAACTGTACTGATAATTTGTCTTAATAATGAACACCTACAGTTGGATACTGGGTTACATAGAAGACTTATATATATGTGTGTATAAATTTTATATGTATGTAAATGTATATTATGCATATATACATTTACATATATGTATAATTTTGATTTCCTTCATACCTGAACATCTAATAGAATTGAACTATTCTTATAGAGTTTATAATCCTCACTTGCCTCCTCTGGAATATTTGGTTGAAAATGTATGGTGCTTCTCATAAAACACAGCCCTTAAATATTCTGTTTCTCTTCAATGACTGAAATAATCTTCAGATACCATATGAACTTAATTTAAATGAAATCTACTACTGTCCTGATAACTAGAGGAATGTATTATAAAAGGGTACATACAGTGTTTTGACTTCCTATTTTCTTAATTTCCATTATGATATGGTTTGAATAACCACTGAATATAATTTTCAAGGAATAATGCCACAAAAAGTATAACATGGATATAGAGGGATAGCTGACAGGTATTCCTGGAGATATCTGCCTGTGTAACATTGTGGACATGTATGGCACAGAGGGATCAGTGACTCTGACTCTTAAGTAAACATTAAAACATCTATTAAAAGTTGACTACCTAAAAACCGAACAGGTCTTTTTTTCCCAAGATTCATTCGCTAAGGGAAAAAAATTGCCTATTTGACGCAATGTTTGCACAAACTGTCAGGATGTTAAAACAGCCTCCTTCTAGAGCAGTGCTTCTCAGTTGGGTAGTAATCTCCAGAGACATTTTTAGTTTTCACAACTGGTAGAATCCAACTGGTATCTGTGGTTGGAGGCCAGGGATGCTGCTAAACATTCCACACTACAGAGGACATCGCCAAACAACAAACAATCCCGCCCCAAATGTCAATAGTGCTGATGTTGAAAAACTCTGTTCTAGAAAGCAGAATATACTAGTAGGATTCTTCAGAACGAGATTTCAGTGAAGTTGAAGGAATGCAGATGCTGTAAACCAGCTGAATGAGAACAGTTGTTTTTTATTGTTAGTTTTTAAACCTTAACCACACTGTTCCCTTCTTTCTGGCCCATTTAATTTGCAAACATTTTATCTCATCTCCACAGCCTTCCTAACTTAACTATCTGCCTGGCTTGTCCAGTTTGGAATCATATCTTTCTTTAAAACAAACTTCCCAGGCCCTCATATATGCTCGACAAAGGGAAAAAAATGCTAAAGAGAGAGAAGGAAAAATTCTGAGGAACAACGAGAAAATGCAGGTGCACAGTAATCTCTCTCAACTACAAATCTTTTCATTTCAGCTAAATAAAGGTTAAGAGTTAACTGGAGAATGGGAGGAGGCAGAAGGTACAGAGGAAAGAGACATTCCACTCTGATCTGATTTTTCAGAGAATATGGTGAAGGAGGGGGGCACTACAAACAATTTGAATTTATAGACCAGATACTGAATTCAGAACAAAACCTGGGTGAGAGCAGAGAAGCACCTTAATTAAAAACACTATTTGGGCAATTAACTGATTTTTTTTTCACGTACCCTCAAGAAAACATGACTATGGTAGCTCCAAAGCAAAAACAGATTTTATAGTAAAACATCACTATATAAAAACCTTATAATGTATGTTAAAGTTATATACTGCTACTTCACTTGGATGGACTTGGCTAGCATAGAAATGAAAAACTGTTCTTTATTAAAACCCACCTGAAAGGGCCTTAATACACGAAATAAATTTTGCCCAAATAAACTAGTAGGCAATCCTGTTTTATTTTATTTATCACTACTTCCCCCTTTGGGGGTGGGTGTTGAGGGGTGCTGGGGATCAAACCCATACAAGCTTGGCAAGCACTCTATCTATGAGCTATAATCACTGACAGCTTCTCCATCCTAATCTTATATAAATACATTGTACTACTTCTACATTCTTATTAGAATTACATGTGCTACAAAAAAATTTGAACCCACAAAGTGGAAACCCTGTAAAATAAAGTAAAATTTAAAAAATTAATAAGCAATATATCTTGACCCTGCAGGTTTTGTACAGAGATAACCAGCAATTTTTAAAGTATATTCTTCGCAAAATAACAACTTCTTCACTCTATTCATTTTTTCTTTCATAATTAAGTAAAAAAAAAAAATCAGTAACTGTCTAACTCTAGGTCCAATGTTTTTTTGGGGCAAATTTAACACTCTAAATCCATTCATAACAAAACAAAACAAATGCATTTAATACCTATTAAATGCACATTCTACAGTAACTGAAAAGCTTCAGAGACATTTATAAGGAATTTAAGGAATGAGTTAGATTTAGCACTGGACTAATATCTATATGTATTATTTTCATTTAGGATATCCCTTTCCTTGTCTATAAATTACTACATGAACTTCATTATTATAGTGGTCTCAACCTGTCTCCATGAATCTTGGATAAGCTAGTTTCAACAAAGAAATATTTTACAATTGTCCCATAAGGTCTGAAAGGTTTGACGCTCTGCTATTTCTCTGCTCTTATCTCTCGTAAGGTCCACCTCATTCACTCCATTCTAGCAACACTGGCCATTCTGCTATTTGGTGAACATGACAGGAATGTCCTAGACTTAAGGTCTTTGAACTGAAGAGTTCCCTTTGTTTGGACCACTGCTTTTTCCCACAGAGCATATGGCTTTCTCCCATATATCCTGCAGGTACTTGATCAGATGCCATCCTCAATAAAGTGCTCCCTGACCAACTTCTTGTGACCATATTATAATATATACTTGTTTTTGTCTCTCCATACTAAAAGGGAAGATCCAGCTTTTTATTGTCTACCACTGTATTACAAGTAGTTGAGACTTACCTGGCAAGTCCTAAACTGACTGACAATACAGTCCATCCAAGGTGTTCCTGTTCCAGGATATCACTCCCCCTCCCACAGACCAAAATTTGAGGATGCTCAAGTTTCTCATTAAAAAATGGTATGGTATTTGCATATAACCTACACAACATACTTTAAATTATCTCTAGATTAATACTTAATACAATGTAAATGCTATGTAAACAGTTATTATACTGTATTATTTAAGAAACAATGACAAGGAAAAGAGAATACACATTCAGTACTAATACAGTTTTTCCCCAAAATATCTCTCAACCATGGCTGGTTGAATCCAGATGCAAAACCTGTAGATGCATTGGCTTACTGTACATAGTCAAGCATATGGAAAGTCAGAGTGGTCAGTGACTGTTAAGAGCTGGTAAGAGTCCAACAATGCTCAGATACACCCATTTAATTCTGATTGAAGTAATTCCTACCCTACTTTTAAAAGCATTTCTATAATAGTTAAACTTCCTTCTTATTTAAAAACAAATTAGTAGATGCCAAAGTAAATTTAAGAAAAGCTTCCAATATATTTGATTCAGATCACTGTTTAGGGTAAACCATAGTGGATCATTATACAAATTATGGCAATTTACAAAAATTCTAGATTTAGCATATTATTAAGAGGAACTTACTAACTGCCTCTCCACTACTAAACTATTCAACATAAAAGCCTTTGTTTAAGGAAGGTTATAGACCACTATAATAATGACCTTCTTTACATGTCTTTGTCTTATTTACTCGGAAGATCCTACATGATCAAAATGAATAATGATTTAGCTTCTAGCTGGAGTAAAAGAGGCGCCAATTCCAAAAACCCCTGCAAGCCTCCTACTAACCAAAGCAAATTATTTTCCACATATTCACATTCCAATTTCCAGATTGCCCTCTGGTGACATCTTCCCTCCCTTTAGGAATGCCCTACAAGTGAGATGGACATAATGGATCGAGAAAAGAAAACATCAAATAAGCAAAGAAAAGGGGGAAGAAAGGGCTAAAATTTCTCTAAAACACAAGAGATGACTTCAAACAGATAAGTTCTTAATTAGTCAAATACATAGCATACCCAAACTATATTTTCTGTATCTTGTACAAGAAGCCTCATGTTAAAATTCAAAGCATCAATTACACTCATACAATGGAGAAAGCCCTGGACTTGCTCTTGCTGCTGTAAGAGCACTGATAATTGGGTGTCTGATAAGAAGGCTGGGCTAGAATATTCTCTCAAGTCCTGCCCTTGCAGAAATCTGGTGTTTCAGTGCTAAAACTAAATACATGTGATTCTGCCTCTATCCCTAACTGCCTCCACAGTTCAGGAGAGAAAAATGTTAGTGGAGAACACATTAAATTTAAAATTTCTATTCTGTTTTTTTTTTCTCTTACTGTACCTGCTAGTTTTTATCACTTCTGAAGCATTAACAGATAATAAATAGCTTGGGTACATGGGTACATGTATTCATTTAACCTTCACAAAATCAGAAGAGATAAATATCATTACTTCTGTATTACAGACTAAAGTTTAAGGAAGTTATACAATCTGGGCAAGATCACAAAGTAGATAAATAGCAGGGTCTGCCTTTGACCTAAATGCTCTGGCTCCAAAATCTTGCTTCAACTATTTTGATACACTCTCTTTAAGGAAAAAACACTAAAAAGAATTACTCTTTAGTTTCACTCCTTTGTATATGGCTGTGTGTTCTCCATTGGTTTTAATGCTTTACATAAAGCAAGCTTTTCTCTGTTTAAACTAGCAAAATTATTCTTAATTTTACGATTACAACATCATGACCTTCATAAACACAACCATTCCAAAAGGTCCTGAGAACCTCTGGTTGAATTCTGTTAGTTTTCCTGCACTCTTTCTTACACGGGAAAAACATGCTTAAGACTAATCTAATGTAACTACATGGGTTTGTTTACTAGTGATCTGTTGGGTGTGGAAAACAGACAAAATTTTCTCCCTGCAGTTTAAAAGAGGGCAAATCACATGACTAACAGGTGTGGAGTTCAGACTGCATGCACTTCATCAGATCTCGGTCAAGGTTTTGTTCCTTTTCTTTTGGTGAAGTCTTCGTGAACCTGTTTCACGTGCAGCTTTGAGAATTTAAAACAAGCACCGGGTCTTTGGGTCCCCGACACTGACAATAAGAGGCGGCAGCCCAGGCACGGGTGCACTTCCTGATCCTCGGCGCACGGCCAGATCCAAGAGTCCTTAGAGACCAAGGATCTGTTCAGGGACTTGCCAGGCCTCCTTTCCCCAAGGGGCGGGGAGTTGGCATCGCTGTCCGAAGCCGCCCAGGCTCAGCCGCGCGGTGCACACCCTTCCCTCCAAGGCCCCCGGAATGCGCACGGGGGGACGGGCTTCCAGTCCCTTCCCACAGACCCAAAGACCAATTAAGCCCAACTCAGCTCCACTGGACGCGTCCTCGGCGGCCGGCCGAGGGCACTCACCATCGTTCTCGTCGCTGTGCCGCCGCCGCGACATGCCGCCGGCCCGTGCGCTGCCGAGCCTAGAAGCCGGGCGGGAAGCGCCACAGGAACCGTCGGGCCGCCGGCCGGCGTTGAGGACAGCAGCGAGGCACGCGGAGAGGACGGCGCGCAGGCGCACTCGCTCCCGAAGGCTCACGGAAAGCGCGACGGGAGAGGCTGCCGATGAGCGTAAAGCCGGCGTCTGGAGGCTCACTGGTCTACGGGCGTCCGGTCCGCACGCATCCGCCCCCTCGGGCTTCCTCCGCGGCCGGCGGCTTCCCTCTCCCGCCTTCCGCCTAGTGTCCTTCCGGGGCCACGCGGAAGAGGCCGCCGCTCCAGCCAGCCAGAGTGCGCCGGCAGCGAGCCAAGCCTGGGGATGAGTGGTGCAGGGCCCGCTCAGTCCCCGCCCGGGCTCCGGGCACGCCCACGGGGCTCCCTTGCTCCGCCCCCCGCTTGTTCCCGGCTGCCCTTGCGCCGGCGCCCCTTGCGCCGGCGCCCGCGAGGACTTCCGGAGCGAGGTGACGTCACGAGGCTAGCAAACGCGCGGCGTGGGTGTGGGCTAGAGGGTGGGGAGAGGTAACCATTGCTAAGCAGAGGCAGTTCCTCGAAGAAAAACCTAGGAAAGGCTCTGGACTGGCGGGTACGTGCCCATCTTACTCCCTCCTCCCGGCTTTTGCTGCCTCGGGAAAGCTGGCGAGAGGTTGGGCCAGGTCTGGCGCGTGGGGTGCGGCCTGGCGGGAGGCGGAGCCGCTCCGACAGTCCCCTGGGATGTGGGCAGGCCTGCTGCTGTCTTGGCGGCCTTACCTCTCACCTGTCTGAGCTGATTAATAGGGACGCGTGATGGTTTCAGTACTTTGTTTCCAGTGGTCCTTGGGTTCCTATTTGCGTGTGCAGTATATGTACATCTCTGCCCTGACGTCTTTGATGAGCACCACACTGCCTTGTCCATGGTCATCTGAAAATGTACCCTCCTGGCCTAAGCTATTTCTCCCCCCAGTCTTACCTATTTCAGTAAATGGCATCATCCTTCAGTTGCTTAACCCAAAAATGTAGGGAGGAATCATTCTTAGGTCTTTCATTTCCTATATAACTCTTATCCATAAACCGTGACAGCTGTACTTTTCAAATCAAATCTGTGATCAGATCTCTATTCCTTTGTTTACAATTCTCCGTAAACTTTCTGTTGCAAGCTACAAACCAGGGTCTGTAAGGTTCTGCCCTCATCACTGTGCTCCAACCACGTTTTTGCCTCTTGTAATGAGTCAATCTTGTTCCCATTTTAGCAATTTACAGTCACTATTACTTGAAGTTGTCTTCTAACTCTATATGACTGACTCCTGGTCATAAGGGATTCAGCTCAACTATCAGGTTCTCAGTGAGGCATTTCTCTGACTATTCAATCACTGTTCTATTTCACTCAATAAGTATTGGATTGTTAACATTTAGCACCTCCTGTGCTCTAGGCAGTGTTGTAGATGCTGAGAATGCAGAGTCGAACAAAGGAAAACCCATCCTCTCTTGGAGCTAAATGTTGTTCTAAATGACCCATAAAGGAATGGGCACAAGTAGTGGGATCTGAGGTCTAATGAGCAAATGGAGAGTAGTGGAAGATGAGATCAGAGAGGTAAGGGGAAGGGATTTTGTGAGGACTTTGGACATTATCTGAATAAATTGAGAAGCCTTTGGAAGATAACCTGATTGGTTTTTAAGTTACTGTCCTGGTTTCTACAGGAAGAAGACTAGTAGGCTATTGCAGTAATTCAGGCAAGAAATGCTGGGGAACTGAAAGGTGGTAATGAAGGTGGTACAGAGAAGTCTGCTTTGATAGTATGTCAAAAACAAAGCTGATAGGATTTTCTGAAGGGCTTGATGATCCTTTGAGAAAAATCAGGAGTCAAGAATCATCCCACAGTTTTTTGTCTGAGGAAGAATAGAATTGTCTTTTACCGAGATAAGGAAGACTGGAGAAGAGCATGTTTCATTTGGAGGAAGTACATTAAGAATTTTGGTTTTGAATAGTTGCCTTTGAAACTGAAGCTAGCTAGTGGTTAGATGAAATTGTGCGGAAAGAGGCCCAGATTGGAGATAACAGATTTGGAGTTGTTTATTATATAGTAGTCTAAATACAAATTTTCTCTTAACATTTGTCTTCCATCTTTTAATGGAAGTTCAAATATCTGCCAAAGTAGGGGAAACTAAAGAACTCCCATGTATTCAACACCCAGCTTCAGTAGTTATCAGCTTATGGCCAGTCTGATTTCACCTATTTTACCTCCCTTCCCCACTTATTTTGAAGCAAATATAGTTCTTTTAAGTAATGGGAGTAGATGATATCATCTACAGGGTGAATGTAATAGAGAAATTCAACATTTAGAGCTTAGGATGGTAAAGAGTTCAGCAAAGGGAACTTACACTATCTGGTATTTTCATGTTTTTATTATTTGCTTTTTTGTAGACTCCCCTTACTTGCTCCAAGAGAACAGAAACTTCAGCAGTTTTATTCTGAGTTGCATTCCCAGTACAATTCTATGTGCCAGGCACATAGTAGAGGCTCCATAAAGAATAGTTCCAAATAAAGATATAAAGTAAGGTAAAATTGGAAGAAGATTCAGAATAAAGGGAGATAATTTGGGGGGTAGTGAAAATGCTGTGTGGAGAGCAAGAGGCAGGACAGTATCCTTTTTTAGTACCCAATCTTAGAAGTTACATAGCATTGCTTCTGCCATACTTTATTTTGGGGAGCAATTATGGGGCTGCCTAGGCTTAAAGAGAAGGAAAATAGACTAGAAATACTGATTGCAATCATTTTTGGAAAATAATAGTCTACAGTTGCTGCTTTTTAGATAAGTCAATTTAAAGTTAAATTTTAAATGTGGCATTACATCTAATTGAAATATCAACAGTGTTACTATTCATCAAAACATAGTATGTGTCAGATGTGTCATATATTCTTTTCTAATGCTGTAAAGTAAATATTGTCATCCCCAATTTGCAGATTCAGGGAATTAGAACTCCAAGAAAGTAAATGGTTTGCCTACGTTCAGATGCTTGAGAGCACAAGCCAAAGTCCATGCTTTTCTCAGTGCTTCATATTGCCTCTTAGCATTTGTAACCTGTAACAGTTGTTTTATAAAAGAATCAGTATGTTGGTTGGTTGGTTGTAGTGTATCCATCTTGACAAGATTTGGCCACAGTAACATCTTTTTTTTTTTTTGATGGTCCTGGGGATTGAACTCAGGGCCTTGTGCATGCGTGTCAAGCACTTTACAACCGAGCTATATCCCACCCCCCACAGTAACATTTTTGAGGTTTCTTCTGGCTTATTAAAATGGGCTCTGAAATTTGGGACAGAAAGAACAAAGTGTTAATAATGGAAGATACTAGCACACAGCTTGGTTGATTTTGGTTGTACCTGGTGCTTTTCTGTATTTACCCTAAATGTGCGCATGGCTTGCTCCCTGGTTGAGGTTTCTGCTCAAATGCTACTGTTTCAGAAAAGCTTTTCCTACTAGCTTTGTTTAAAGAGCCCCTCCATCCCTCTGCCTCCTTATCCTGCTTATTTTTCTTCATAATCCTTCCCAACATCTTTCTTTTTTAGTAGTCAGGTTATTCATTTCTTTACCTTTCTCCACTGAAATGTAAACTCTAAGAAAATGGAAAGTCTCGTTTTTCATTCACTGCTATATCCCCAATGTGTAGAACAGTGTGTAGCACTAAATAGTGGTTAAATGATACTATTAATTGAGCAGTCGAATGAACAGATAGCTTGGGCTACTGGGTCTGTGCAGATTTGCATGATTGATTAGCTCATATTTACTTCAGGAAATAAATAGACTTTGACATTGCTTTCTCTTTTGCTTATGTCCTAGGAAATACTAAACTGAAAGGAATCTCTACCCACTGCTGCAATCAATCCAGATGCCTTCTTCAACTGCACCAGGCCAAGAAGATGACCAAGAGGCCTGCATTTTAAGATTTTCTGACCTGGATTTAAAAGATAAAAGTCTTATTAGTTCCAGCAATACGCTCAAAGCAGAGTTAGATGGCAGTACAAAGAAGAAATACTCATTTGCAAAGAAAAAGGTAAAATTGCTATCAATGTTTTCCTGATCATGTGTATATAGTAATGTGTATATAGTAATGCTGGTGCCTCTAAAATAGCTTCTTGAGGTTGCCCTCCAGCTCTAGTATGATCTGGTCAGGGGCCTTAATTAGTGGTGTTAATTCAGTACCAGGCAAAGGAGATCATAGGCATAGGATGGCTCAGGAACAGTCATGGTATAGTATTTGAAGATGCTAGGTGAGCACTCTACTGCTGAGCCACAATCCCAGCCCATCACACACACAAAGACCTGGATTGTCACATGTCACTTTCATTCACATTCCATTAGAGAAAACTTAGTTATACAGCCAATCCTGATGGTTTGCCCTATAAGAAAAGAAAATGGATTTTGTTAGGCAATAAGAGTTCTTTGTTATTTTAGAACTATCTTGTCAAGTTCCTAAAGGACAATTGTTTGACTATAATTGGTTATAAACCTGGTGTGACTATAATTGCATTAAATACATGCTTTAAAGAATTGATATCTTGATCAGGCATGGTGGTGCATAACTGTAATCCCAGCAGTGTGGGTGGCTGAGGCAGGAGGATCACAAGTTCAAAGTCAGGCTCAACAACTTAGCAAGGCCCTAAGCAACTTAGCAAGATTCTGTCTCAAAATAAAAAAGGGCTGGGGATGTGGCTCAGTGTTTAAGCACCCCTGGTTTCAATCCCTAATACCCAAAAAAAAAAAAAAAAAGAATTGACATCATTATAATACTTAATCTTTTCATTTACATAAGATTTTAGTGGCTTACAAAGAAGAAAGAGCATCCTAGACACTGCAATTAGTAGAAGCAAAGCTATAAAGGCAGGAATATTTTAAGTCATATTAAAGGATTTATGCCGCGTCCGGCCAAGGGAGCCGAGTCCGGCGAGGGACGGCGAGGTTAAAAGACACACAGGACACCAAGGTTCTTCATCCAGGAGTCAATAATAATCTTTATTGCTAACACACCTTTTTTTATACCCCAAGCAGCAGAAGTGGAAAACTACCCAAAAGCAGGAGGGAGGGGGGAGAAATTTAGTTTCAACATCTATTATTGTCAGGTACCGAAACCTCCCTTAACAATAAGTCCATCAGACCAGAAAAGGTCAAGGCATTCCCGTGGGATACATATGTCTCAGACGGATAAGCAGGAACAGAAAAACCGCAAGTTCGCCATGGCCTTGTGAGCTGGCCACACTGGCATGCAGAACAAACTAGTGGAGGTAGGGCTCCAGGGGCCAAGGTGGACCTGTTGCCAACAAGTCCCCCTCTTTTGTTTTTTGCATGCCAGTGGGAATCAAGTAGCCCCTGTCTTAGGTCGTTCACAGCCCTTGCGATGCTTACCCGTCTCTGGGAAGGCCCCGATTCCCTGGCTTAGGTCGCACAGCAAGCGTGAAAGTTGCCCGTCACTGGGTACTACAAGATCAGCTCAAGGTGTTATGACCTATCAAGACACTATTGCGGTAAACGCTTAACCGTCTCCACCCACGGGACCCATGACCGTCACCGCCGAATGGCAGATGTGATTGGACCGAGAGATTAGACAGCAAAGATCCTAGTACAGGAAGGCAAGAGGGAGAGGTATGCATAGAGAAAAGATATGGCAGGAGTTCTTCTTTTAAGGAGGACACTCATCTTCGGATAGGTCTGAAGTATATCTCAGAGAGGCGATCATCCATCTTCAAGCGTTGATAGTGAACCTGTATCGGCTTAGAGGCTAAGATATTAATTTGATCCTTAATGAATTGTACTATCTTATTTACAATGCAGGGTCCTATTGCCACTACTAGAAGGAGGCCTAACAATGGTCCCAATAAGGGAAGAAGATAAGGCAAAAATCCATTAAGTCCAGTCCAGAGAGGGTTCTCAAATAATTCCCTCCTCCTTTTTTCTAGGTCTTCTTGGAGTTGTTTAATTTTTGTGCGAACTATGCCAGATTTGTTAGCATAAAAACAGCACCTCTCCCCAAGGGCTAAACAAATTCCCCCTTGATTGGCAGTAAGCAAGTCTAAACCCCGCCTGTTCTGAAGAACTACTTCTGCTAGGGAGTCTATCTGGTCTTGTAAGTCTTTAATGGTTCCCGACAGGGTTTGCACATCATCTATAAGCTGTTGAGATAGGCGGCGGTAAGAATGTATAGCCGTACCCAATCCTGCCGTGCCTGTACCCACAGCAGCTGTTATTCCAAGGCCAACAAGGAGTGGTAAGGCCTGCACAGCTCTCTTGTGTCTTCTAACTAAGATGTCTAGGCTAGGAATGGGTAGGGGTTCATCTCCTGAGATAATCGTGATATCAGGAAGCAGTAATGCCAGAACGCAACCACCAGTCCAATTTGCTGGGAGCCTGGGAAAAGCTAAATTTCCACCACACATAAAAACTGTACCATTAGGGGGACAAATGGGCGGAGTAGGTGAGGAGTAATTCTTTACTAATGAGCAGTTTCCAAAGGAAGAGACTCCAACATCAACATCATAGGTATTATTTTGCATCATGCCTAGAAGGCATGACATAAAACCACCTAGAGGCTGCACCTTAAAGGGCAGCCCAGATTGACATGTGTTGTCATCATCAATGGTATAATTGATGGGAACCGCCAATGGCATGACTGCACCTGCCGTCATGCAGAGCCAGCAATCACCAGCAAGGGTAGGGTTGGAACTGTTAAGTAAAGAAAAGGTGGTTTCTAGGATATCTAATGTATTGGCATCTAAATCAGGAAACTGGGATTTGGGCAATATCAAGGGGTGGTATGTAGGCTTAGGGATCTCCGGCTTTAAAAGCTTAATCACCTGAAGGTGTTTAATAGCATCAGTGGGTCCCCCTCCGTCAGAGATTCCGATAGGGGCCTGCATGGGCCAGCAGGAGGGTTTACCCACGACGCCCTCACATCCCGCCTCAGTTAACCGAGTCGTGATGCCTTCCCCTCCCCGGTCACCAAGAAAAGGAATATAATTATAAGTGGTCCCCCATTCTCCACGGGTGTTAGTTAGGATGGCCTCAAAATACTGTTTTCCTTGATTATTAACACAAATTGAGGCCGATGTATAACAGGAGATGTGCATTGCCGGGGTGTAATGACAAGTGGCGGAACAGCTTCCAAGAGTCTTGGTCGGATTAGGGACAACAAGTCCGGGCTTATTAACACATACCCATTTTGGTTGTTTAAATCCTCCGATGTTTTCATTGAGTTCAGCCGCCATGTAGGCTACTTTAGTCCCACAATCAATGCTCTGGATATAACCAGAGGGGGCCGAGTGCTGGGGCCCTCCCTTACACTCACAAGGGGCTCCAAAAAGATATTCATGAATATTCCCAGGTGGGGGGTCAAGCCCTCCTTCAGCAAACCTGTCCAGAAGGAGTGCCACAAGAGGGGTCCAGCTCATGAGGTGTGTCTCGGCACTCACTTGAAGGGGTGAGAACAACAACGGCAGGATCAGCCATCTTGGGAACTTCATTTTGTCTTGAATTTTCATTCACCGGTCTGGTGCAGCGCTCCGGGATCCAAATGGGCTTCTCAGTTCCTGGGGGAAAAACACATACAGCTCCCCTCACTCTAGCTAAGAGTGGAGCCGGGGGTTGCCACTTTCCGGTGGATAAATCTTTCCACCTTATTTGAGCATCTTGTACAGTGGGAGGGGAAAAGTGGCGTTGTGCAGCCGTGCGCCCTCCAGTGTCAGTGAGTAAAAAATTTAAAGTAAATAAGGTTATGCTTAGAAGTGCTTGTGGTCCCTGACAATTCCGGTATATCTCCCCCTCTTTTGTTTTTTGCAAATAAGTTTTTAAATGTTGATGGGCTCGTTCCACGATAGCTTGTCCCTGTGGATTATAAGGGATTCCAGTCTTATGATTAATTTCCCATTGGGTGCAAAACCGTTGAACCGCCTGACTTACATATGCGGGACCATTATCAGTTTTGAGGCATCGTGGGGTGCCCATGGAGGAAAAGGCTTTTAGAAGATGACTGATTACATCCTTAGCCTTCTCTCCAGTATGTAAGGTGGCAAAAATGAAGCCAGAATATGTGTCAGTGGAAACATGTATAAAGGAGAGCTTACCAAAGCTAGGGAAGTGTGTAACATCAGTTTGCCAGACATCATTAGGTTGTAGTCCTCTTGGATTAACCCCAAGGGAAGGAGAATGAATAAATGGTGCACAGGTTGGACATAATGAGACAATCTGTAAAGCTTGGTCTCGTGAACATCCTGTGTGGAAGCGTAAAGACTGTGCATTTAAATGAAATTTGTTATGGAATTGTAAGGCCTTATCATATTCGGTCGTCACACAGGAAAGGCCAACAGCATGAGTAGCAGCGTCTGCTTTTGCGTTGCCCTCTGACAAAGGTCCAGGGAGCCCTGAATGGCTTCGGATGTGGCCAATGTATAGAGGATCTCGTCTAGCCCAAATGAGAAGCTGTACTACCTGTAGTTGTTCTGTGATGGTGGATTGCTTTCCAATATATGATGCTGTTTCTATGACTAGAGCCAGATTGGCTACATACAAGCTGTCAGTATACACATTAAGAGGAATAGAACTATAGACTTTGAGAGCTATGATTAAAGCTTCAACTTCTGCCTTTTGGGCCGACTGACCTGACACAGGTTGTCGGAGAATTTGAGATCCATCAAAAACGACAGCAAATCCATTTTTGGCCCCATCTGTATATACAGTTTGGGCCTTTGGAATAGGTTCCCTTTTCATAATCTTTGGGAAGATAATGGGACACCTTTTAAAGCCCTCCAAAAGTCTATGTTTAGGGAAGTGATTATCAATCTGACCCTTGAAGCTGCACAGGAAAAGACACCAAAGGTCATGTTCTTGTTGTAACTTGTGTATCATATCTTGAGTGTAAGGTTGAATAAGTATGTCAAAGGTTTTTCCAAACAATGCATCACCCAAATATTTAGCCTTCCAAATTAAGTTAATAACTAGCTCATAAAAGGGAGTCAATACCCGGGGGTTAGAAGCCGGCAAGTGGACCCAATAAATGGGACCCGTTTGCCAGAACACTCCTGTGGGGGTAATTTTAGAAGGTAGAACTATAAATGACAAGGGCAGAGAATAATCTATCTGCGTAATCTGCATGTCCTGCAGAGCCTCTTCTATTAGCCTCAGTGCTCGTAAGGCTTCTGGTGTAGGTACTCTACACGACATAGGAGAAGGATCTCCTCGCAAGAGGTCATACAGGGGTTTGAGCTCTCCAGTTGGAATATGAAAGGATGGGCGCAGCCACTGTATTTCTCCGAGGAATGTCTGCCACTGATGTAAAGTTTTGAGCTGATTTATCTGGAACTGGGGTCTCTGGGGAAAGATTCCTATGTTATTAATGATGTATCCCAAATAATTGCAAGGGTGTTGAAACTGCACCTTTTCGGGTGCTATGACCAGCCCTGCCCCTTTTAGAAGGGATTGGAGGACTTCATAAGATTGAAGAAGTCTTTCTTTCTTGGGCCCTGCCAGTAAGATGTCATCCATATAATGAATGAGGTAGAGCTGTGGGAACTGCTGTCGAAAGGGTCGCAAAACCTCAGCTACAAAATATTGGCACATTGTAGGACTATTAGTCATCCCTTGAGGTAGGACAGTCCATTCATACCGTTGGTAAGGTTCCCTAAAGTTTGTGGAAGGCAAGGAAAAAGCAAAACGCTTTCGGTCTCGTGGGTCTAAGGGGATAGAGAAGAAACAATCTTTTAAATCTATGACAATAAGATGCCAATCCTTTGGGATCGCAGTAGGAAAGGGTAGCCCTGGTTGTAAGGGTCCCATGGGTTGCATAGTTTTATTAATAGCTCGTAGGTCCTGAAGAAGTCTCCACTTCCCAGACCCCTTTTGTATAACAAAAATAGGGGTATTCCAAGGGGAGGTAGAGGGCACCACATGTCCTAACTTAAGCTGGTCTTGAACTAATAGGGAAGCGGCCTGTAATTTGTCCTTAGTTAGGGGCCACTGTTCTACCCACACAGGGTCATCTGATAACCAAGTAATGGACAGTGGAGGTGGCCGCACTTCAGTGGCCCCTAGGATAAATTTCCCAGTCCTCTCCGGTCTCTTCCCCGCCGGGTAACCTGTTCTGCTGGATCCACGGGTGATATTCTGCCCTCATGTCTCTTTCCTAGTCCCCTTCCAGGGATCCATCCCATGTCTAGCATTGCATCATTAACAAAGTCATTATTTCCTTTTAAAGTCTGGGTAGTGAGAATAGCCCCCATTTGATGAAGCAAGTCCCTCCCCCAAAGGTTCGTGGGGAGTCCAGTCACTACATAGGGCTGGAAATGGCCACTATGTCCTTCACCATCTCTCCATTTTAAAAAGGAAGCACTTCTTTTTGGTCGGGTCTGTCCTATCCCCTGTAATATGGCCCAGGGACTCTGGAGGGGCCAGGCAGGTGGCCATTGTTTTTCAGAAATGACAGAGACATCCGCCCCCGTATCTAGTATTCCCTTGAAAGCCTTGTCCTGTATCTCAATGGTCAGGTTGGGACGCGAATCCAAATGAGCTACCCAAAAGGCCTGGGGAGTTCCAGTGGAGCCAAAGCTGCCGTCGCCCCGGGACCCACGGAGGGCGTGCCCAGGAATGGAAGCTAAGGGTAGCAGCAGCAATTGAGCTATATGCTCCCCGGGGGGAAGAATAACAATTCCTTGGGTAGCTTCTACTACTATTTTTATTTCTCCCTGATAATCAGCATCAACAACCCCCGTAAGAATCTTCAAGCCCCACTGAGTTGCGCTACCTCGTCCCAACACTAGTCCCACCGTCCTCTCTGGCAGGGGTCCAAAAACCCCAGTAGGCAGCGTCTGAGGTCCCATTTGGGGAGTTAATACCGCTTGGGAGGTGGAACTGAGGTCCAGTCCTGCGCTTCCTGGTGTTCCCCTGGGGAGTTCCCAGATAGAAAGGGGTTGGTCAGTGGGAGGCGGCGGAGACGCCCACTCCCTGGGGCACTGTTCTGTCCCTGCACTGCCCCGTACACTTTGGCTTCGGGGCCCGGGGCGGGCCCCTGCTCCCGTTTCCCGACGGTATTGGGTTACCCTGGATGTCAAATTTTGACCTGCACTCACTGCTCCAATGATTTCCTTTATGACACCGAGGACAAAGTCCAGGCATCCCTCTGCCAGCACCCTCGCTCCTTTCCGGGCAGTTTCTCTTTATATGTCCCTCTTTCCCACACTTAAAACACCCCTTAGAGCGGGTTCCCCTGTTATCAGCTTTTTGCATTCCAGTCTTAAGGGCAGCAGCCAAAACCTGACCAGTAATATGAGGCCCATCTATATCTTTGCATGCTCGAATCATGTCATCTATACTTTTGGCCCGGGAGGACTTAATAGCATTTTGGCAGTAAGTGTTAGCGTTTTCATATGCCAGTTGTCTAATAAGTGGCATAGCCTGTTCCAGATTAGGGAATATTTTTCCAGCAGCCTGCATTAGGCGGGCTATAAAGTCTGAATAAGGTTCAGAGGGTCCTTGAGAGATCTTGGAAATTTTTGCTTCAGTCTTAGAAATGGGCAGGGCTTTCCAGGCATGAACTGCAGCTGAGGCTATTTGAGCATAAACACCTGGGTCGTAATTAATTTGTTGGCCTATGGTGGCATACTGCCCAGTTCCTGTCAACATTTCAGCATTTCGCCGTTGATGGCCCGCATTCAGGTTAATCTGAGCCAGCTCGCGGCACCTTTCATGATATTCACTTTTCCACAATAAGAAATCCCCTCCAGATAACACAGCCCTGCAAAGTTGCTGCCAATCATTAGGTATTAGTTGACTGGCTGAGAAGGACTCGAAGAGGGTCAATGTGAAAGGGGCATGAGGTCCATAATTAATGACCGCCTCCTTAAGCTGTTTTATGTCCTTGAAGGCTAGGGGGACATGGGCTCTGGCCGGCTGTCCATCAGCATCGGCGTTTTCAATCATTGGAAAAACCTGAGCCGCTCTAGAACCCCAGTGGACCCCCGCCCGTCTAGTAGGGGCGTCCTCATTCCAATCAGGATTATAGGGGGAGGTGCGGCAATTGAGGGGGCCCTAGGCACCCTCACATTTGCCCTTTTAAGGCTATGTTCTAGTTCCTCTATCTCCCTTTCTAATCCCTCCTCTTCCTCAGAGAGAGAACTGAGGTCCTCAGGATCCTTTTTGGGCTTAGAAATCTGGAGGTGTTTCTTACCCCCTGAGCCCGAGTCCTCAAGAGGACCCTCATCCTTTAAGGATTCTGCCATTTGCTCTTCCTGCACCTGATTAAGGGCCTGTTCACATTCAGCAAGCTGATCCTTGATCTTTACTTTATCTGTTAATAAAGCATCCTTTACCAACCTCCATAAGGAAAAGGTGGCAACTGGGACACTGTCCGAGCCCCGGTCCCTCAATAATTTCTGAAGGTCATGCCTCACCAGGTCCCAGTCACTATTATTAAGAAATCCTCCTGTCAGAAACCAAGGACAAGCCTGGGCAATAATTTCAACGAATTCGGTTGCTGTCTTAGTTTTTATTCCTGTTCCTTGTGTATTTAACAGCTCTTTCAGTTCGTTGGCCAGACGAACCTTCGCTGTTGAGTTACCCATGGTACGTACCCTGTCTCTTTAAATTATCTTTAAACCAATCCTCCCCCTTCTTTCTTAGAAGGTGAGCCCCGTCCGCTTACCCCTGCTTTCCGGATCTCGGTAGGACCTCCAATTGCCGCGTCCGGCCAAGGGAGCCGAGTCCGGCGAGGGACGGCGAGGTTAAAAGACACACAGGACACCAAGGTTCTTCATCCAGGAGTCAATAATAATCTTTATTGCTAACACACCTTTTTTTATACCCCAAGCAGCAGAAGTGGAAAACTACCCAAAAGCAGGAGGGAGGGGGGAGAAATTTAGTTTCAACATCTATTATTGTCAGGTACCGAAACCTCCCTTAACAATAAGTCCATCAGACCAGAAAAGGTCAAGGCATTCCCGTGGGATACATATGTCTCAGACGGATAAGCAGGAACAGAAAAACCGCAAGTTCGCCATGGCCTTGTGAGCTGGCCACACTGGCATGCAGAACAAACTAGTGGAGGTAGGGCTCCAGGGGCCAAGGTGGACCTGTTGCCAACAGATTTATAGATAGGTTCAATTGAACTAGGAATATTATAAGAGAAAGATTAGACTAAAAACAGAATGGGGAAAAACATTGCAAAGGAATGCCACTGTCTACCTTCTATACCAGGCAAGGGCATAAATTGAATTACATTGTTTAACATTTGTGTGATTCTTATGACTTACTTTGTCTAGATGAAAACTCAGCACCTGAAGGTTGATTATCAAAAGATTTGTATCTATTCTTAAAGATACAGTGAACATTAGAGCCAGTATTTACAAATAATTGGAAAAAAACAGAAATTTCTATTTTTTAGAATATGGAGAAATAGTAGGAAGTAGGAAGATCATAGAGGTGTCCACTAAAGTAGGCTCTGAAATTTATAAAGTAATTCTGGAAAATAGGAGATTAGCATAGCACATCCCACCTACAGGGAATAACATGGGCAAGGATGGGAAAATAAAAACAGTCGGGACCCCTCGCCGGCAAGGGAAAACACGACACAGGATTCTTCTTTCAGCAGTTTATTCAGGCCTTGTTTCATGTATCATCTTCTAGTGACCCCCCTCCGAGCGCCCAAGCACAGCCTAATAAAGCCTCCCGCATAGCAATCCCAAGCTGCCACGTGGATCTCTCTCATAGGGTGGTAAGGGATTGCGTGCCAATTCTCCAAAAAAGGAGTTGTTTATCACAGGCCACAGTAGAAGCCGGCGCCATCTTCTAATGGCGGCCACGGTCTATAAGAATGGCTTACCACAAAAAACAGCAAGGTGCCCCGATTTGTTCATGTGGCAGATACATGTGGTGGAGGAAGAGCAAAAGAGAGGTTGGGGGAGAGAGCTCAACTGTGGAAGGCCAGGAGGTGATGCCACGTCTTCCCATTCTGACTTCCCAAACTAAAGTATATATTCATTCCAGTGTGACTTAGATTTTGCATCCTGAGAATAAATTTATGGTGCTGGGGACTATTTAAGCTCCATAATGTAAAGCACCTGGTTTTAATTTCTCTATTAGTCTCTTCTGAAGCTTACTAATAAGAGAACTGTCACTGTCTCAGGGAATTTGTCCATAGAATAGTGGGACGTAAAACTAGAAATGCCTGTGGATAAACAAAATAAAAGATTTCATTAAAATTTTTATTACCTATAAACTTAAGGTTATTTAATAGTGATATTATTTGAAATGTAATTGCAGGCCTTTGCCCTTTTGGTCAAAACCAAACAAGTTCCTGCACCTTCTTATGAATGTAAAGAAAAATGGTGGAAATGCTGTCAGCAGCTATTCATGAACCAGACCAGTATCCATAGACATGTGGCAACACAACATGCTGATGAAATTTATCACCAGACTGCTTTTATTTTAAAGCAACTTGCTGCAACATTGAGTACCTCAAAGAGTGTCACATCTGCAAACAAAAAGAACCCACTAAAAGAGTATCTCACTCATAGCCACGAGGTGTCTGCTTGGCTGCCTGACACAAGCTGCGTTAGCCCTGATGAACTGAAAAGGTAAGATTTCCATTTGGTATTGACTTAAAAATACTCTTCCAGCCACAGTGAGATACAACAACCCTCCCTCTTGTGGGAGGTAGTCACATCATGTGACCAGCGTTTTTCCCCTCCTGATAAGTTGAGGCACTGTCAGTCACCCCCCCACCCATAATGATCTGGTTACTCTTAAGTAGCTGAAGACGGTAGCCCTGATCTTGAGGGTAGAAATAATGCAACCAAATGTGTCTTCATGCGTAGGCGTGACTTCCTGCAGCTCTATGGGTGGAGCTATGCTCACCTGTTCCTTTGTGATATTACCCTTTGCTCTGTTTGGGATAGAATGTTCCATGGAAACGCCCTTTGTGTGTCCCCTTCTGTTACTCTGCCCTTGGGTGTGGCCTTCCTAGATGTCAGTCAACCTGCTGACAGCAGACATCATGAAGTTAGAAACCTGACCCCTTGCCTCATTTAAATGGCTTCTCCTCAATAAAAGGGGTCAGCACATGCTGGCTCGCTCTCTCTTTCTGCAGACCCTTAAGGTCAGAGGAGCCGCCACAGCACCCCCAAAGAAAAAGGTATTTCTGTCTCTTGTGTGGTTTTTTTCGCACAGCCCAGTTCCCCTGGAGTGATCCCTGAGTGTTTTTGTCATGAGCAACACAACACCCACTAAACTGGCTAAAATGAGAATGACCAATTTCAGCAAATATGGATGGGAATGTAGAAAAGCTGGAACACCCAGTTGTTGCTGGTGGGAATGTGAAATGAATGATACAACCACTCTGGAAAAGTGTTCAGCATATTCCTTTTTTTTTTTCCCCTCCTAATAGTTGACCTTTTATTTCCCATTTCTTTTAGTACCTTCAATTTATTTCTTTGTGGTGCTAAAGATCAAACCCAGTGCCTCACACATGCTAGGCAAGCACTCTACCACTGAGTCACAACCCCAGCCCTCAGTAGATTTTATTTTTTTTTAAAGTTAAGCATCTTGCCTATGACTTAGTCCTGAGTATATTTCAAACAGAAATAAAAACATGTCCACAAAAAGCCTTGAACAAGAATTTTCATGGTTTTATTCATAACAACAACAAAAACTGGAAATAACTACAACTGTCTATCAGTAGGAGAACAATATAAACTGGTATAATCATAAAAATATTGCACAGGAGCAAGCTGTGGACTGTTCATATGAAGGGCTATGTATGGGTAAACCACAAAACCAGAGTACTTACTTTCTGGTTTCAGAAACAAATTTATGATGATAGAAAGGTTGCCTGTAGTGGAAGATTTGACTTGCAATATATACAAGAGGGTTTTTTGAGATGTTGAGAATGTTATGTTTTGATAGGGGTATAGGTTACACAGGTATACCCCTGTGTCAAAATTGATCAGGTTGTACACTTATGGTCTGTGTATTTTACTTGTAAATTTTGGTTATTTATATCTTTGGGTTTTGTTGTTTTTGTCAGTACTAGGGTTTGAACCCAGGACCTCCCTCCAAGAAAGCACTCATTCCCAGCCCTGTTTTGTTTTATTTTGAGACAGTGTGTCCTTCAGTTGCCCAAACTGGCCTTGAAATTATGATCCTCCTGCTTCAGCCTCTTGGGTCTTGGAATTGCAGATATACATCATTATGCCTGGTGATTTAAATTTCTTTAAATAAATAAATGGAATAGGTAAAAACTAACAACAACAAAAGGACTCTTATAAATTAGACCAAATGAGTCCATTTGTACACCCAGGCAAAACAAATCATTTATTGGAATTTATTGGGGAATGTATATCCCACCTAATGAATTTTTTTTTTAAGTTGTATGTTTCAAACTGTGTATACTCTTCTGTAGTATCTTAGAGTGTGGGAAATGTGGTTGCACTTTTTGAGTGGTTTACTGTTGACAGCATGAACTTGCTAAGGTATGAAAGTTTGTCCCATAGGGACAATAACCTCACAGGTAAGAGGATTGAAAAAAATGGAACTGAAACTTTTTTATTTGGTGAGAGATTCAAAACAGATACTGCCTTGTGTTAGAGGAGAAGCCAGAATGAACTCATATTTCCAACTTTCCTATAAATGGAGTTATTAATACCAGGCTCTCAGATATGACTATAAGGAGAGTTAAGTAAACTAACTTTTTGTAAAGTAGGATGTTCGGTGCAGATACTGCCTTCTACAGAGAAAATACCAAAAGAAGTTGCTTTTTATTTCAGGAGAATAGTAGTAGAAGCAAACGGCAGACATAAGTTGCTCCATCTTCATCTTCTGCCTGATACACCAGCATCTCAAATGCTCTTTTCCTCTGATTTTCTTTTATAGTGGCCAGGGCAGTGAAGAAGGGGAGGTGCTACTTTATTACTGCTACTGTGACCTAGAGGATCCCCAATGGATCTGTGCCTGGCAGACAGCTCTGTGTCAGCACTTGCACCTCACAGGCAAGGTAACCCCTTCTCCATCTGCCCCCCTGCATTGGCCTCATCTTGCCTTCCAACTTTGGATTGCAGAGCCTATACTCTATAAAAAATAGTTTGCTCTTGGGTTCTTAGAAGTTAGAGAAATCCTGCTGTGCATTTTAGTAGAGCATTAAATAGCTATTAATCGTGGTGTTTTGTAAGAATTAGAGCAGGAGTCAGCCAACTTTTCCTAAAGACAGTAAATATTTTAGGCTTTTACAAAAAAAAAAAGAAAAACTTCTCATTACTGTTGGAGCTTGAAAGCAGCCATAGACAATGCATAAAAAGTAGATCTGGTTGTGTTCTGATAAAACTATATTTAAAAGCAGGGATAATTTGCTGACTTCTGGGATGGGGGAATGTTCATGGTATACAAACTCCCAAACCCTTTTATAGACCATACATACAGGTGTGATTCTAAGCTGCTTCTTAATTTTCCTGGAATATGCCAGGGTCTTTTGCCATCTTAAGGTATTGATGCTTGCTTTTACCTTTCCCTCTAGAATGTCCTAACATCTTCCCCTACATCTCCACATGGTTTGTGCCTCCCTTCAGATCTCTGTTTCAATGTTGTCTTCTCAGAACTGTAATCAGAGGAGTCCTTACCGCACTCCTATCCCTTTTTGCTATTCAAAGAATTTATTATGCCTGAGAGTATATTCTGTCTTCCTTAGAGAATATAAGCTTCATGAAGTTAGGAATGTTGTCCTAATTGTTGTACTTTCAGTGCTAGAGCAGGACACTCTGCATGTATTTGGAGAAAGTCCAATAAAAAAAATTGAATGGATGTTCATAACAAAACCATAGTATGTATGTAAAGATGAGAGGTAATATATATAAAAATACTAATAATGATCATGACTGCATGACAGGACAGATGGTTTTTATTTTTCTGTAATGTTCTCTGTGATTCATAATATGCATATCTGTCTCTCTGTTATATAATATCCAAACTTTAAATCAAAAGAAGTGAACTAGGTTTCCTCTGAGACCCCATCCAGTTATGACACTGTCGAAGCAGCTAATTTTTTCTAAGTTTTAGATTCCTAAGGTAATGAGTTTCCTAAGGTAATAACCAGTTATTGCTATTTTCCACACCCATGTTTTCTAACATGCCGGGATTTCATTTACTTCATTCAGTTCATCACCAAGTCCTATTATTTCTACCTCTGAAATAGCCTTTGACTCCATTCATTTCTCTTTCACTTCCACCACCTTAGACCAAGCCACCAGCCTCTCTTACCTAGTCCTTGCAGTAGCTTCCAAATTAGTCTTAAGTCCTCCATCCTTATCCACCATTTAATCCATTCTCTACACAACAGCTAGAATAGTCTTAGAAGGTAAATAAAATCATATTAGTCCCTCAGTATCTTTCAGTTGCTGTCTAGTACAGGTGCAGTAAAACCCATGTCCTTCACATGCCCTGGGTTCCTGCATGATTGGACACTTCCTACCATTTTCACTTAACTTTTTTTTTCGTTACTGGTAATTGAATCTATGGGTGCTTTACCAGTTTCACTAAGTTGCTGAGGCTGGCCTTGAACTTGTGATCTTCCTACATCAGCCTCCCAAGTAACTTGAGATTACAGGTGTACACCACTGCACTCAGCTTCTTTTCCACATATCTGATGCCATTCTTCACTCTTGATACTCCAGCAACACGGTCTGTGAGTTTCTTGGAACATACCAAGCTTTTTCGTATCTTGGGCCTTTTCACAAAGGAACTCTCCCACACCTACTCTGTTCCTCCAGGCTAATTTTTACTCAAACTTCATGAAATCTCCCCGGAGACCTTTCCTGACTAAATTCATTTTTCCCAGTATACTCTCTTATGCATCTTCTCTCTCTCTCTCTCTCTCTCTCTCTCTCTCGTACTGGGGATTGAACCCAGGAACACTTAATCACTGAGCCACATCCCCAGCGCCCCCATTTTTTGTTGTTGTTGTTAATATTTTATTTAGAGACTGAGTTGCTTAGGGCCTCACTAAGTTGCTGAGGCTGGCTTTGAACTCGCGATCCTCCTTGTAGCATCTTATTGTTACTTTCTTATCACTTGTCCATTTATAACTCAATATCTTCATATCTTTAACCTTCCTTGGTCTGTAAGCTCTAAGAGGGGAAGGATTTTTTTTTCAACCACTTTGTTCTTCCTATCACAATTTCTGATGCATAGTAAAAAAAATTAGTAGATATTGTGGAATGAACGTATATACCATATCTATTCAGAGAACATCTTGAAAGTTGGGTACTCTCATAGAATGTGCAGTATATGAAATCAGTCTCTTCTCTTGGTGTAGAGGCATACTTTTATTCTCTGTCCAACCTAATAGTAATCTAGCAGTGAGGGATCCTCTACACAAGGTGGCACCATCTTCCTGTATCTCAGGTCCAAATTCTTATGCTTCAAGGATACATGCCCAGTTTAGTTAGAGTTCTGTTTTGGTAGATTTGGCAGAATATTGATTGGAACTTAAGGAAAGAAAACCTGACAATTTTAGGATTGAGGAAAGAAGCTTCTGCCTTTATCATTGTACATCCATATGGATTAAGAAATTTGAGGAGGTACATTGGATACTTTGCAAAGGACAAGTTTTAAAGCCAGTAAGTTCTGGTTCTGAATCCCAGATCTCCCACCCCCCAGTTTCTTCACAAGTTATTTGATTTTTCTGAACCTCTACTTCCTTTTCTGTAAAATGGGGATCATGAAATCTACCTTTCAATATAATGTAAAGCTCCTTCTCATAGTGGGTGCTTAATAACTAACTTCTACTTATACTATAGGTATAAGGCCTGTCTCAACAAGGAATTCCTTTGAAGGTTTTTGTTGAAGAGTCCTAGAGATTGAAAGTCTAGCACCTGAGTTTAAAATTGCTCTGCTTTAATTATGTGGGGAGTAGATGTGCTTGCCATTTATTTGGGTTCTGAGATTAAAGTAAAATAGGAAAGGATCTGCTAGCCCATTCAAAGACAGCTATATAGAAGTATGTATTTTATCTTATCTGTCTCAAACTATTCTGGAAATGCATTTCCTGATCTTACATTGGTTCAAATCTATTTTTCTGTGTAGTCCCCTGTAAATTGGTAGTAAATACAGTAACTGTCAGCAGAGATGGCATATGCTTCCTGCTTCACTATTCCATGCTGTGTTAGTCAACTTTTTGCTGCTGTGACAAAACCTGAGAAAAAGAAGGAAAGATTTATTTTGGCTCATAGTTTCAGGTATTTCAGTCCATGATCAGCTGGCTTCGTTGTTTGGGGCCTGAGGGTAGGCCACACATCCTGGCAGAAGGGCACAGTGGAGGAAAATTGCTTACCCGCATGGCAGCCAAGAAGCAGAGAGAGAATGAGAGGAAGAGGCTGGGGATAGATAATAGCCTTCCAGGGCATATCCCCAGTGACCCACTTCCTCCAACTAGCCCCTTCTCCAGTTCTCAATTGCCGCAGTCTGGCTGGGCACAAAATAACCGAGCCGCCACGAGGCACTTGTAGGTTCAAGCAGGAACTCCTTTATTGCCCGAACTCTGGTGCATGCCACCCACGAGGCCCTTCCAGGAACACAACACACCAACTGGAACTCCCTCCACCGGAACCTCACCAACCAACACAACTCTCCAGGAATCCCGCGAGAGCTCAACTGGAACTCAAGGGGAACTCCGGGAGAACTCCACAGGCAGGCAGGCGCCTGAGGCAGCAGGAGTCCTCGTCCTATTGCTGGACAGCAGGGGTCCATATACAACTGAATAGACAGCCTGTTTCAATCCAGCATCATCCAGTCACAGCAATTATACACAGCTTAACTTAATTATCATCATCTTGTCACCTCTCAACCACTCCTTCTGGTAATATGCTAGGCACCATTCCGACTAGGCTGTGGATCTCAACACTCAGTCACCTCCCAGTAGTCCATTCAGTTATGAATCCATCAATGAATTAATCCTTTGATGAGATCAGAGCCCTCATGTCCAATCACTTTCCAAAAGCTCCACTTCAGAATATAACTGCACTGCAAACCAGGCCTTCAACACATGAGCCTTTGAGGCACATTCCAGATCCAAACCATAGCACATTCCCAGAATAAGCTGCACTAGACTGCAGACTTTTTAAGAAATCTGGATGTAATCTAGAATTTTAATCATGGAACTATGGATAGCCACTACCAGTGCATTCGATTGTATGATGAATCCCATTTTGTAGCCATGCCAAGACTTTGTAGTACTGAGACAACCAACTCTGCAAGGCCCCCAGAGAATGCTGGTGACCTATCCCTTTATCAATGAAATATTCCAAAGAGAATATAGAGAGCTTCTAAAGACCTGTTGCCTGGTCTTATTGAATCCACCATAAGCAAAGTGTTCAGTCATCCAAGCGGGAGGTTCCTATTTACCCTCATGCTGTACTATAGTGAAAGCCACTTGTGTGTACTTGCTTTCTCGTCTACCAAAAATGAGATACCCATTCATTTATTCAGCAGCTATATATTGAATGTCCACTGTGTGGCAGGTACTATTCTAGGCTCTGGGGATACATTAGTAAACAAAGGAGACACACACTCGCCTTGGTACTTGGATTCCAGTGGGTGGGTTTGCGATGGTGGCGTTCTCCCAACCATCCCCGTTCTCCCAACCATCCCCGAGCCATGCAGAGATGATACATGCATTCATTCCCTGCCCTCAGGTATTCTCTGTGCTTTAGGTAATATCTCCTCAGATTTTTTTGTTTTGTTTTATTTTAATCATTTTTGGTGGGGTTTTTTTTTGGGGGGGGCGTGTACAGGGATTGAACTCAGGGGCATTCCACCACTGAGCCACATCCCTAACCCTATTTTGTATTTTATTAGAGACGGGTTCTTACTGAGTTGCTTAGTGCCTGGCTAAATTGCTGAGGCTGGTTTTGAACTCATGATCCTCCTGCCTCTGCCTCCCAAGCAGCTAGGATTACAGGCATGCGCCACCATTTTTGGTATTCTTTTATTCTCTTTTTACCAACATGAAGAATTGAATAATGGAAATGCTTTTTATAGTAATTGTATTGGTTACATACATGTCAAAACTGCCCAAACTGCATACTTCAAATATGAAAAATAAAAAATATATTGAAGTTCAGAGAAGTCATTTAACTCTTTTAGAGCTACATGGCAAGTAAGTAGCAGAGTTAAATCTTGATCTGTTGACTCTAATATACTTCCTGGGTTTAGGTTAAGCTCAGAATTCACTTGTTTGGCCATTGGATGATTGGAGCTCCTACTGTAAATGGACTTTCCAGGAGTTTTATTCACATTGTCTTGTTCAGCATACATGATCTAAATACCTTGCCTCTTCTACAGGCTGTGCCATTTTATAGAAACATGGGTACCTTTGTTCAGTAATACTTCAGTGTCCACAGAAGCTCTCTGCGTATCCTGTTAAACTCATTGATATGCAAGATCATTTCATTCTATCCTGGAAGAATAACTAAGAACATGCTTTGATCCCTATTTTTCAACATCTTGTTTCTCAGATTCGGATTGCTACTGAAGGAATCAATGGGACAGTTGGAGGAAGCAAGTTGGCCACCAGACTCTATGTGGAAGCCATGCTTTCTTATCCATTATTTAAGGATTATCTTTGTAAGGAAGATTTTAAGGTAAGAAAAATTGAAAATGAAATGGATCTAGAGCTTTCTCCTTCTGTCTCAGTGTAGGTTATTGACGAGGAGACCAATGTAGAGAAATAAACAAAGCCAGAAAAATTCTCTTTTCCCTTTAAGTTATAAGACAGTGTAATAGAAGGAGAATTCCTATCTCTATTTTTCCATTGAGTCACCATGTTACCTTGAGCCCTCTTTTCAGTCTCCCATTTTACACAATAAAGATGTTACTCTTACACAGTTTGACTCTAAAATGTGGATGTGTTCATTCATTTGTGGGACTATCTGTTTGAGCAGATCATTTTGATTTTACTATGTTTTTAGTAAACCTAAAATTAAGATTGACACTTCACACCACATAGAGAAGTAGAGCAGTTTTTGAGTGATTTTATGCTTCATCACAATAGATAATAAGATGATGGGAAATGCCTTGGGAAGTGTTCATGCTAGTGACAATAGAAAAAGAAGTCATTGCTCCAGACTAGCAGCTGGGGTGTAATCACACATTGGGAATTGCTCAGGGGGTTCTTCAGTTTTATAGTTAAATGCCCATACCCATAGAACATAACATTCCTGCACATGAGAGATGCAATAACTATTTATTAATATTTTGAATTATCTGGAACATTCTGGGCCTAACTCTATGCCCATTGTAGTTTCTTAATCTTTGTTTTAATTTGAGGTTTCTTAAGACTTCAACAAACCATAATATTTACATTTAGTACTTAGACCTGGTAATGATATAGGAAGACTGTATTCTTTTTTGTTTCTCTTTGTCTAGATCAGCAGAGGAGGAGCTCACTGTTTTCCAGAATTGCGTGTTGGTGTATTTGAAGAAATTGTGCCCATGGGGATCAGCCCCTATAAGATCTCCTACAAGAAGCCTGGTATGCTTATTTTTAAAAGTAGAGTTATGCTTTTTGTCATAGGGGCAAAATTTAATAGGAAAGTTAGACACTGATCAGCAAGAGTCTTGATGAATATTCTCTTTAAAACAGCTCTGAGTTAGCTCACAACCTGGGTCTTCTCTGTGGTGCTTATGGAACACACCCCTTAGAATTACTTATTATTATTTTTAGCCATGAAGTTGTTTTTTATTTTCAAAGACAGCAGTTTGTGAAGAGTGTAATTACTTGTAAATAGTTCACCAGCAGAATAGAGCACGCACTTTTTGCCACAGAAACCAAGTGGCTTTCAATACCAAAGCAGTCTACAATGCTTTAGAATGTTCCTTTCTCCCTTTCCTTTGTCCTATGGATGGTTGAAAGATACTTATTTTGTGGGATTTTAAAATTTATTTTATTTTACTTGTTATGAAAATTTCTAGACATTAAAGAGTAGAGAAAATAGTATAGCAAACTTCTGTGTGCTATCACACAGCTTTGGCAATTACTAATCCATGGCCAGCTTCTCTCTATACCCCAGCCCCGTCCCATCCTTTTGAAGGAAATACCAATGCCATGTCATTTCAATCATAAAAGACAAAGTTTGGAAAAAAAAAAAAAGTAATACTATTGTGACACCTAAAACATTTTAATGGTAATATCTTAGTATTTCAAATACCTAATTAGTTCCCAGTGTATTGTTATTTGTTACATTTCTGTTAAGATTCAGATGAGACCCATTCATTGTGATTTCATCAATGTGCCTCTATAAGTGTCTTTAAATCTATAAATTCACCTCCATCTTTTTTTCCCACCTTACCATTTAGTTTTTGAAGGAACTAGGTCATTTGGCCTATAGAGTTTCTCATCCAGATAATTTTAATTGCATCCCCATGGAATTTTCCTCAGTTTCCAGTATTTCCTACAAATTGGTAATTAGATTTAGAATGGTGCTAATAGAATTATGCAAGCCACATAATACAATTTTTAATTTTGTGGTAGCTACGCATGTAAAAAGTTGAAATTAATTTAATATTTTATTGTATTACTGTGCTATATTCAAAACATTGATTTCAACTTCAGTTAGTTTTTTTGTTTGTTTGAATATTTTTTTAGTTGTAGGTGGACATACAATATCTTTATTTATTTTTATGTGGTGCTGAGGATCAAACCCAGTGCCTCACAAGCCAGGCAAGCGCTTTACCACTGAGCTACAGTCCCAGCCCCAGTTTTTTGTTTTTAATACCAAGTCCTTGAAGTTCAGTATGTATGTCACACTTATTAGCACGTCTCAAACCACATTTCAAGTGCTTATCAGCTAGAGGTACAGTGGCTACCATGTTAAGTCAGGACCAGATACGATCAGATTCAGTTTCTTACTTTTTTCCTTTCTTTTCTTTCTCCACCCCACAAGACTACTCCATAGGTAGTATTGCCTTCTTTCATTGGAATTGCAAAGGGCACTTGACTCTAAGGTGTTCATTTTTCAATATGCACATTATTTAAAAGAAGGCTAAGTGTCAAGGCAGAGGGAAATGTGGGAGTAAGATACCAGCATCTTGGAGAAGACAACTCTTACATGAGAAGATAAGTCTACTTGGTGGCCCCATCTTAACAGAAAGCACCATGCCAACAACAAAAGCTCTTCTTGGTGCTACAGGGCGCTGCTCAGGAGCTCAGGGAAGAGTGGGCTCCATGCCTTGCCATGCTACTTTCATTTGAACTAAGTTGTTCAAAGGGACCTTTGAAACATGTCTGTCTAGATCATGATCCAGTCAGGCATTCTCAGGGCCAGTAATGCAACACCAATAATAGCAGCAGCAATAACAGCTTAGGTTCCCTGTGACTCCATGCAGGATGAAGTCTTATCCAATTTCTACACTTCTCATCACATTTTTTAATATCCTTTTTTACCCCACTCTTTTGGTATCCATGCAGTCATATGACATTGACTTAAATAGCATCTGGCCTGGTTACATACTCCCTGTAATCCTAGTTTAGACTAGTAGAAACACAGGCTCTTTGGCTGTGCTGTGGGGCCTTTAGCCTCTCCAGGGTACAGAGCATTGTCGGGTGCTTATAGGGCAGAGTGAGGCTTCTTTAGTGCTATAAAACTCTATCGTGAATGGTGGTAAGTCACCAGAATCCCTGCATGAGTCATAATCACCCTACAATGTCAAATTCACCAAAAGTTCCCACCATCTACTCTGATGTCTGGATCCCCGAGGTTATGGAATATTTCTATCCTACAGGCAAAGGTTCTTTCCTATAGTCCCCTGGTTTTTAATATTTTTCTCCACTCACCCATCTTCTCACTTTCTTATCCATTTCTTTCTTTCCTTTTTTTTCTCATATGTCATTCCTGTAGCAACTCCTCCCACCTCTTTCTCTCTTAATCATGTACACAAAGTTAGACACATTTTTCTTACCTCTTGCATTTTTTTAAAAAAAATATTTTTTTAGTTGTAGATGGACACAACACCTTTATTTGTTTTTATTTTATGTGGTGCTGGGGACTGAACCCAGTGCCTCATGCATGCTAGGCAAGCACTTTACCACTTAGCCACAACCCTGGCCCCTCCCTTTTGCATTTTTAAAAGACATATTCTAACTTTATTTTCAAAATTTCAGTGTTTTCAGTGGACTAAGCCAAGGTTCTTATCCTTGAACTTGGATTTAGCCTTGGTATAAAACTGTTTGTAGCCTACAATCAAGCACATATATTCCAGAGCTCCTTCATGCACAGTGACAATAGAACAGTGGCCATTTCCTGACCCACTCACTAGTGAGCATACAATGAATGAGCAAACCCAAATAGATCCCAGTTACATGGGTTTTATCACTTGATTAGGCCAAGTATGAGCAAATTTCTTCAGCTAATTATTTCTAACCTACCTGCTCTCTGTAGTCCTCTTAGGAGGAGGAAGATGAAGGCCTCACTAAATTATTTTATCATTATTATGATTATCAAATATTATTTGGAGTCTGTCATTATGGGGAAAAGAGGTTTGGGTGGAAAGAAACAAAGCCAACATAAAATTCAGGCTACATAAGTTGTGATTAGGTGTTTCCTTTTGTTGTTGTTTTAACATAATTTTTTGGTTTGGCTTTAGGAATCCATTTATCCCCAGGTGAATTTCATAAAGAAGTAGAAAAATTTTTATCTCAGGCAGATAAAGAACAAAGTGATACTATCCTACTGGACTGCAGGAACTTCTATGAAAGCAAAATAGTAAGTAACAACCAGAATCGAATTTAGTGAATAGTATAGGTAAATCTCCCCCTTCCTGTGGCATGGGATATTTCCCAAGGGGAACCACTGACCACACAGATCACCTTCCATTACTAGCAGCTACAAAGAAAATCCAAGCCTTTCCACTTAGAATCTGGTGAGAATGTCTAAGAATATATGAATTAAAGACCTCTTGGCAAATAATGTACTTTTTGACTCTTCTGACATGTGTCAATGATCTTATAAAGTTGACTTTGGGTAACCTCTCCAGTTCCCCTGTGGATTCAGTAGGAAGGTCATCTACAGCCTGCCAGCCTTGTTTCTAGTTCCAGATTTGAGGTTAAAAGGTCAGAGTTTGGGATGAGAAGAGCAACTGGCAAATGCTCTTTGCCAAGGATGGGAATTGTTGATATAGAGAACTTTTGGTATGTTTTTCTGAAAATTTTCCTTCTGCTGTTCTACATTGTAGGGGCGATTCCAGGGCTGCTTAGCCCCAGACATCAGGAAATTCAGTTATTTTCCTAGCTATGTTGACACAAATCTAGAACTTTTCAGAGAAAAAAGGGTGCTGATGTATTGCACTGGGGGCATCCGATGTGAGCGCGGCTCAGCCTACCTGAAGGCCAAGGTGAGCTACCGCCCTGGAGATGCTGCCAACATGGAGGTGACAAAGTCTCTACCAGCAGCCTGTGTGGTGCTTTCCACCCCTTCCCAGTCCTCTCCCACCCTCCAGCCAGCCAAAGGATTTGTTTTTCCCTTGTATGGTTCCACCATAGAGTTTCCAAGTGCAAAATCTGAGGTTCTTAAATCTCAAGATGAGAAAAACACTTAACAGTCTTAGAGACTCATCAAGTACAAAAGAGAAAGCTTAGTTCAACATCTCCACTTTCCTAATCCTTTTGCTTGATCCTGAGAAGAGCAAATTCAGTAATATCACATGCCCTAGCAGATGTCTTCCTATATTTAGGGGGTAGCAAAAATAGTTGGGCTTCCCAGGATCTTAGAGGGTGAAGGTGCCGACTACTGTCATCACCCATCCCCCCATTCCCCCTCCCCCCAGTAGGCGAGGTCTGGCCAGTTGGTTCCTTTACCCTTTGGTTAGCAATTCCTCTGTCCTGCAGGGGGAGCAAGGAGCCCTGATAGATAGCAGAGGTGGGGAATCCTCCACTTGGGCACTTGGCACTGCTCTGTGGATCTTCCTCTAGGTCTCTGCTTGTTTCTTCAGATTTCCTTTTTTTCTGTTCCTAGGGAGTGTGTAAGGAAGTGTTCCAGCTCAAGGGTGGTATCCACAAGTACCTGGAAGAGTTTCCTGATGGTTTTTACAAGGGGAAGTTGTTTGTTTTTGATGAGCGCTATGCCCTGTGCTATAACAGTGATGTGTTATCAGGTAGGTCACCACAAGTGCAGACGCCCATACTGTGTGGCACATTCCCAGTTCATCATTGCTGCAGGAAGGCAGGCCGATACTAATTACCTGAAAAGGCCCAGAGATAAGCAAGGTGAGAGACTTGAGGAAGGTTGGTGTCAGTGGTGTCAGGAAGTCAGCAGAGAAAAACAAGCCGAGAAGGAAGATAATGTGCTGTCTAGGAATTAGGTAGTTAGGTGTTCTGGTAGCAGCCAGAGAAACTCTGGCCTCGGGGAGAATGGTATACACTGCAAAAGTTGAATTTAGATGTGGAGTCATCTGAATATCCCCATTGGAAAAGTGTTCTAAGGGAAAAGATCATTGAATAAGGGCTGGTTGTCCAACTTTGGGAGTAGCTAATGAAAAAGAGAAACATTGTGGCCTGTTTTTCTAGATGTGATAAAGAAAAATAGATCAGTTAAGTGCTAGCATCAGAAAGATAATTCCCAACAACAACCTTTCCTCAAAACTCCTAAGAAAGTAAGGGGGCAGCATTTTCTTTGTTTGAAGATAAGAGATGTACTATTTAGAAGCCTTCCCTGGCTCAACAGGATGTATTAGATATGGGTGAGCTCAGAGTTATATTTAGGAACTGGAGAAGTACATGTCTATGTGTGGGTGTATAATAAGGGCTTTTCTTTCTGAACCTAGAATGTTCATACTGTGGAGCCCAGTGGGACCAGTATAAACTCTGCTCCACTCCCCAATGCCGCCAGCTTGTTTTGACCTGTCCTGCCTGTCAAGGACAAGGATTCACAGCCTGTTGTGTCACATGTCAAGACAAAGGGGACAGGCAGGCTTCAGGCCCTACCCAGGACAGTTTTAAAGAGGAATGTGAGTGTACAGCCCGAAGGCCACGCATCCCAAGGGAAGTCTCACAGCATGCGCAACTCTCTGTGAACCCTGCACCAGAGCCCAGTGTTGGTGAGGATGGGTCTTTGCTTGTGTAAGTGACACTTTTAGCATTCCCCAAGCCTTCTCAAAGTCAGTGGGGTGACTTTGTATAAGAGATTGTCAAGGCTGCAGAAACAGAAATCAGGAACTTCACTGTTGGTCAGTGCCATTGTGGCACACTGGTCACCATCATGTTGACCACCTACACTTCACAGGGGGAGGGGAGAGAGTCAAATTTTCATCACTTACTGAAGCATTCTATTTCAGAAGGTGGTAGATGGAAGATGGGTAAGCTGATGGAATCCCAAAGCTTGTGAGGCATAGTCTTATGCCTGGTGATTGTGTCACTCATGCCCTCTCTGCCATGCAGCAGGCTATTAGTAGTCATTGCCCTTGTCAGCAAACGTGTCCATCCTGGGGCAAAACTGTGAATCTTGGGCCCTCAAAATGGGTTCCTAAACCAGGCCACTTAGGTCATCTGCCATCTTCCCCTTCCCTGCCTCTGTCTCTTCTCTGACTGCCTGAGAAGATCTCAATACTAGCATTTGGCCCACCTCCTGCTTTTGTAAAATTTATCAGAAAAGACCTACATACCTACTTCTTCCTATAGGATCTGGGGCACAACTGAGTAGTTGCAATAGAGACCATGGGCCCACAAAGTCTAAAATATTTACTGCCTGGCCCTTTATAGGAAAGTTTGCCATCCCCTGGTCTAGAGCAACAGCTCATCTGATGCAGATGCCCTTAAAGGTATGGCCCAAGCTTCATAATTTACTTGATTTGGTTTCTGTGAGATTTCTCCTCACAGGCCTGCTTCCTCCAGTACTTACGCTCTCAGCTTTTAAATGTTATCTCTGAGAGATCTAGAGAGGCTCGATGGCACTGGCATCTTAGGAGCAGTTTCTAGATCAGTACCTGGAACACAGTTCGCTTTCTTAATGAGATCATTCAGTACTACCACAGTGGCTGTCCAGCCTTCTGGTCAGCATGCCAGGCACATGTCCCTGTCACATGGGTCCCAAGAAACACACAGCCACAAGTTGACCAACAGATTTAATATTATGTTGCAGTTTCCAGTGATGCAGAATGCAGCTGCAGTTGTGTTTCAAGGAGAAGCCGAGTGGGGATGGCCATCCCTGCAGCATGGTGCTGCTCCTGGGCCCATTTGCAGCCGCAGTAGACACTCTTCATAGTGGTGATGCCCTGGCTCCACCTCTAGTTACCCTGTACTGTCCACATCTCTACAGTTCAGTGCACAAGATTTTTCCTTCTTCATCAGAAGCCTCCTAGTCTGTGTTCATTAGCTCTTTGGCCTTGTCCTTTATCACAAGATTTGCTGAATCCCTAATAAAAATAACTCCCCAAAGCAACAAACAAAAATGTAAGTTAACCACTGTGGTATATTAAAAGGCACAAGGGCAATGTGGCTTAACCTTTTTGCCAACTCCCAAAAGATGCCATGTTGTTAAAAAAGAGGGGCAAAGGTCCAGTAGAAATACCAAGATTATGTTTTAAGAATAATCATCTTTTCATAGCTTGGCCAGGATTTCCCAGTTCTTTAATATCTTAAGTTTTCTGCACTGTTGTCCTTCAGAGGCTTCATTTATATGCATGAGATCTTCAATGATTTGTCTAATAAATGATGAGATAGGTAGTTTAAGTCTGTAAGGTTGGCCATAATAATAAGCATCATATCCACAGTGGACTGGAAATTCACCCCTCTAGTGTTTGGCCTTTCATGAGCCATTTGCCCACTATGCTGTATAGAAAGGTGTTTTCAAGTATTTAGCCAGAAGTTCTCACATCTGTCATAAGGTTGGCATTCAATGAGGAAAAACTTCTTTCTGCTCCAGTATTCAATTGTACATACATCTCAAATGTTCGTAAGTAACTCAGGAATATGTTTGTTGCCCAGGAGGGTTTTTGAAACTTCAAATTTCACCATTGCTTTTTTTTTTTTTTTTTTTTTTTTAACTTCATATCCAGCAAAAGGAATTTGGTGTTTTTTGATTCCTGGCAGAGCTCTGTGGCTTCAGTTTGTATTCTTAAGGGGAAAATAGTGGCTCTGATCCAGTAATCAATTTGGCAACTTATAATCTTGAAGTTTTTAAAATTTAAAGGAGGATTAATAAAGAGTGTTTATCTGTTCCTTTTGCTAAATAGCTAAGATGAAATTTGTAATAAAGTATTTAATACTTGCAAACCAGGTAGAAGAGTGCATTTTTAGTTTATGGGTTCCACATTGTAAATGAACCTGAAATACCACACAGCAGGGCCACCAATCTGGGCTCCTTGGGGTTAAGTCACTGCCACTGTCAAATCATCTACAGGAAGATCTGCCAATTTGAGGGCTTCTTAGTTTTTAAATAATAACCAGACTGAACTTCTGTGACTAAAGAAAAACTTCACATTAACCACAATTTATAAAATTTTCAACTACAACCACTAGTTCACCTAGACCCTTAGTGCATGAAGAACTGAACCACAAAAGAGTTTTGTGCCAGCATTTGCCTCCTGGTCTGCACTGCGAGGTGCGGATTGTCAGTAGAACACGTCCAGTTCAGCAGCGTGGTCTTCACCTCCACACCCTAGACACCACTGCGGCACTTGGGAATGATGGGCCCCGTCAAGTCTGCGAGCCTCCTCTTCCTCACTGAAAAGGAATGGAGATAAGACGTAAGCCACTTGTGCCTGTGCACTAGGGACCACCACTGTCACTTCTGAAGCCTCTCGCTTATTTTTTGTTAGCAGGCAGAGTTAGCAGCCGTGCCCACCTCTTGCCTGTATAAACAAGTTTCCACCCTGAAGATTTCCTGCAGTATCTGTGTCCCTTATGTTTAACAGTGACATTTTTAACATTTCCCAGGAGCAAGGCAATTTTTATTCAACACTGTTTCCATGACATTAAGAGGAAAGCACCACTATCCAGGAGCTTGCAAGCTTAGAGAATGATGGATTGATGTCTAGTGTTGGCAGTTGAAGACCAAGCATTAAACTATCAGCCATCAGAGAAAGAAAGGTCTAGAAAATTGGTAGACTGGTAGGTGGCAGTCAAGGGGCATGCTGATGTGGCAGGAAGCTGTTGCCCAGGGGGAATACGTTTATATACTTAGATGCTTTCCCAAGCTTAGATGGTCGATGTGTGTCTAACATAGTGGGGCATACAAACTGCAAAAAGAACCAAATTGGCCTGTGTATGACCCTGAGTATATAAAGCAGACCCACAAGAAGGTATGTTGTTCAAGACCTGGCTGGGAGCTGGAGGGGAAGTTCTCAGTAATACAGGTGCTCGGTGTGGAGCCTAGAGTTCAGCCTGTGTCTGAGCCCCTACATACTCCCCTTTATCCCAGGTCAAAAGAATAAGCAATGCAAAATCAGGATGCAAGCAGTATCTCTCTGGGAAAAGACACTGTGTTCAGCCCAATTCCTGAAGGTGATCAGTGTCTTGCTAGCTTAGGAATAGATGTAGGGAAACAAAAGCCAAAACCTAAAAAGAAGAAATTTGTTCGAGCATGGTGGCACATGCCTGCAATCCCAGCAATTTGGGAGACTGAGGCAGGAGGATTGTGAGTTCAAAGCCAGCCTCAGCAATGGTGAGGGCACTAAGCAACTCAATGAGACCCTGTCTCCAAATAAATAGGGCTGGGGATGTGGCTCAGTGGTTGAGTGCCCTGAGTTCAATTTCCAGTCCTAAAAATAAAAAAAGAAATTTGTCCAAAGCGAACAGAGTTTCTATGAACCAGCCATTGAAGCATCACCAAGTTAGCTACCAGCAAACCCAGCAGGGCTGTCCTCTGGCCTCACACTTCACAGCCCACTGAAGCCCCTCCAGCAATCCTGCGATGTTCATGCCATCCCCATTTTACAGATGACGAAAGTATGGCAGAGAGTGCATGTTTGTGGCTTGTGACTCATCTTGAGTCCATCTAGCACTTCTTCCCTCAGTACAACTTGGCCTTATCAACAAAGAGCTTACATATCCCTGTCTCATCTGATTCTCACAAGGAAGACCAGCTCCCTTCTCCTGGAGAAGAGCCATTGGAGGAGCCTGGACAAAAACAAATCCCTAGCCCATGGCTGTGGGTATAAAAAGGGACCCATATACTTTTTTTTTTTTTTTTCTATTTTTTGCCCTCAGTACTGGTCTAGATCCATGGGCACAGACTTGGAGCATTGGAGAAAGGAGGGAGTCCTGTTTATTCAGGTATTATTTTTCCATTTTAATGATGAGGCTGAGAGGGGAGTAACTTGCCCCAAGTTACAGTGATTAAGTGACAGCTGGGGGTCAAAGCCAAGACTTTCAGTATCCTCTAACTCAATCTTAAGGCTTTCTTTAAACTCCTCCTTACCTGTCATCACAGCAACCAGAGAATCTTTGATTGTCAGATCCAGAAGCAATCTCAAGTTACCAGGAACACCCCCATCCCGCTGCCAAACTCCCACTTTTGGCCAATTGAACTTGCCAATCATGTCTTTGATGTCCTTAAGAAGCACTTTCTATTCATTTATGTAATTCAGTGACATTTACTGAGTGCTCCTATGATCATGATACAGTGTAACAGGCCAAAATGTATCAATAGTAACAGAAAAATTTACAGTTTCTCCAGCATAGTACTGTGAGATGTGAAAGGTACTTTAATGGAGTGCTACAACCTTCCCAGGATGGGCAGTAACAGGTCAGTTGAATCGTAAAGAATGAAATGGCAGAGGATAAGAAAGGTACATGGCATTAGGAGTAATGACCCTTTTAAGCTTATTTCTGAGTCACTTGGGGGCACACAAAGTACCTGGAATGGGTGGTATAGCATGGCAAGAGCATGGCTTGAGTCTGGCAGGACCTCATCAGGCAAGGCAAGGCCAGGCCTCCTGATGGGATGGTCTCCAGTGAGTTCCAGAATACAGCTCTGGACACAGACTGCTAGTTCCAATCCCAGGTCTGCCCATGAACCATGGGATATACTTTGTACTTCTGCAGACCTGTTTCCTTACTGCAAAAACAGGGATGATAATAGCGTGTGGTAGAGGGGAGGACAACATAGTTTGTAAGATGGGAAGTCTTCAGAACAGTGCCTGACACAGTTATGTCATGTTAGGGCTGTGGGAGCCACTTGAAGGAGTTGAGCCTGGGAACAGTGAGAGCCCAGCAAGGGTTCGAAGCAGGAGAATAGGGTGGCAAGCTTTGGGATAAGTGCTGCCTGCAGGAGCTGAAGGCTGAAGAAGTTGCCAGAGCCCAAGCTAATGTGATGGGGCTCCATGAGAGGCCAGTGTTGGGGTCAGTGAGGAGGTGACTGGTTGGCAGTAGTCAGGGCAGAAGAGGTCCAGATTTCTGGCACGGGTGATTGTGGGGAAGGTAGTACTCTTTTCCTGAGATGGTTATGGGGGAATATGAAGAAATTGATTTGGGATTCAGCAGTCCCACTTCTGGGTATTTACCCAGAAGATTTTTAATCTGTTTGTCAAAAAGTTGTCTTCATGCCCATGTTCCTTGCAGAACTACTCCTAATTGCCAAGTACAGAATCATCTTAAAATTTCATCAAATGATGAAGGGTAAAGAAAATGTGGGATGGACACACACACACACACACACACCCACACAAACACACAAAATATTGTTTGGCCTTTAAAAAGATGAAATTCTGCCATTTGCCATGCATGCATGTATGGAATTTGAACATGTTACACTATGTGAAATAAGCAAGGCACAGAAAGATAAATCCCATATGTTCTCACAATTGAACTCAAAAGTGGAGAGTAGAATGACGGTTACAAAAGCTGTAGGGTAGCAGGAGGGACAAGGGCTGATGGCCAAGGGGCCTGAAGTCTCAGAAGGAATTGGACTTTTTGTTTGTTTGAGACCTATTACACATCTTGGTGAATATACTTTTTGTAATGTATTGTACCTTTCAAAATTGCTAAGATCATGAATTTCAAATGTTGTGAAAAAAATGGTATGACAAGTGATGGGTCAACTAGCTCGATTTCATTATTCTACTTCATATTCCTAAATCATCACACCTCTTTGTACCCCATAATTATATACAATCATATATTGTCAATTTATAATCAAACTTTTAAAAACTGGTTTCATGGTGCTTGTTATTGCACTGTTTGGGGTGCTTGTTAGGGCTTCCTTAAATCTTTGCCACCTGTACCACAGGTAGAGCACTAATCTTCAGGATATACAAAGAATTCAAAAAACCTAACACCAAAAACAAAACAAATAACCCAATCAGTAAATGGGCAAAGGAACTAAACAGACACTTCACAGAAGAAGAAATATGAACGGTCAACAAATATATGAAAAAAAATGTTCAACATCTCTAGCAATTAGAGAAAGGCAAGTTAAAACTACTCTGAGATTTCATCTTACTCTAGTCACAGTGGCAATTATCAAGAACACAAGTAACAAATGTTGGTGAGGATGTGGGGGAAAAGGTAACTCATATGTTGTTGGTGGGACTGCAAATTGATACATCCACTCTGGAAAGCAGTATGGAGATTCCTCAGAAAACTTGGAAAGGTACCACCATTTGATCCAGTTATCCCACTCCTTCGCATATACCCAGAAGACTTAAAATCAGCATACTATAGTGATACAGCCACATCAATGTTCGTAGCAGCCCAATTCACAATAGCTAAGCTATGGAACCAACCTAGGTGCCCTTCAACAGATGAATGAATACAGAAGACATGGTATATATACACAATGGAATATTACTGAGCCATAAAGAAAAAAGAAATTATGGCATTTGTGCATAAGTGAATGCTAAGTGAAATAAGCCAATACCAAAAAAAACAAAGGCTGACTGTTCTCTCTGATATGCAAATGCTGACTTACAATGGGTGGGGGTGTCACTGGATTGGACACCCAAGGTGGAGGGGGCTTGGGAATGGGAAAGACAGTAGAATGGGTCGGACATAATTTTCCTGTGTTCATATATGAATACACGACCCATGTAACTCCACATCATGTACAACTGCAAGAATGGGAAGTTGTACTCCATGTATGCATGATATGTCCAAATATATTCTACTATCATGTATAACTAAAAAGAACAAGTTAAAAAATAAAAAGTGGTTGGGGGGGCTTCCTTCAGAATGCAGCGGATGAACAACTTTCCGGGGAAGGACGTTCTCTGCTTTTGAACATGTTATCCCCTCTCTACCGCTGCCTTAACTTGGAGGCTGCAATTCAGATTTTGTTAAGTGGAAAGAGCTCCAGTGGCAGGTTTAGAGGGCCTGGGGTCCACATTGGCCTGGCCTTAGCTATAAATAGAGTGGAGACAGGAGTCATCTGAGGCACTGCTGTGGGTCTGCAGGTCTATAGCTCAGCTGCTCCTTGATATCCACTCCACCTTGGTGTCCTCCACCCACACAGTCTCCTGAGAGATCAGCACACAGTGGGAGAAAGACCAAAAATGCACCTCATGAGTCCCAGGCAGCCCACCTGTCTGCAGTAAGACTGACCTGGGAGCCTTGGAGACCGAATATCCCCCAGGGAGGAGTCCACCTACTCACAGGCAAGCAAGGCCCCAAGTTAGGCCAAGTGTTAGGGACCCATGAGGGGCCTGTTCCCTTCCTGGCTCTGTTCCCTGCTGCAGCTCTGCTGAGCCCCCAGAGCCCTAAGGACAACAGGAGGCTTTCATGGTAAAAGCACCCAATTGAAAACATGGAAGCCTGGCTGCAAGATCACAGGTTGAAAGCAAGGAGGAAGACAGTGTTGGGAAGGGAATCAGGATTCTCTTGTGCAGGCAGGAGCCAAGGCACCATCGAAATCAGAAGCATTTCTCTTACAAAAATTAGAAAATGGGCACAAATTTGCTTTTAAAACTAGAAATTGATATTGCCAGCTAGCACTTCAAATGTGGCCTGTAATCTCTGAGATGATGTGGTTCTGATTCTGTCTGTGGGACACCCCAAGGGAGCAGCTGCACACAGTTCCCTGGGATAACCCAGAGGCCCATTTTTATTGTCTGACACCCCTGCAAGCAAACTGCCACAGTTCCCACTTCCGCCTGCTTTCATTACCAACAGCCTGAGCTTAGGGGGCCCCAGCCTCCCCAACATGTACCAGCCCTGCTCCTGTGAACACCACCCACTGTTTGCTCATGCTATACCCCGTGCTTGAACACTCTTCCCTTCCTTCTCTGTGACTATTTTCCCTTCTAGGCCTAACTCCCTGTTACGGTTCCTCCAACCCCTTTAGATCTTCCTGTCTCTGCCACCCCATAGACTGGCTCCCAGCCTTTCCTAAGTACCCTAGTAGGCAGTCCCAACACTTTCTAGAGCCCTGCAAGGATGCCTCCCGCCCTCCCCCAGCAACCCAGCCCTTCCTTTCAAGGCTGGCTAAAGCCCTACCCCATCAGGATGCTTTGCTTAACTGGCTTCTGGCCTCATAAATCATTTCCTCACTTTGTTTGGACAGAGTTTGGAGACATTCTTGATTTTTAGGCATGGCTTTGAGTCTTTTTTCCCCTAAAAGGTTGTAAAACTTCTTGAATCAGAGAACTGACCTTTCTGCTGCCCCTAATGTCACCTGGCACAGTGCTGGGCACACCAAAGTCTTCAGAAATGCTTGCTGTAACTTAACAATTGGTAACCTGCCTGAGCCAGGGCCTCCATCCCCCTGACCACTCCAGGCTTCAGTTTCTCCAGAAGATAATTTGGGGACTGAGCCCTACGTCCCTTCAGGTTCCAGCATTCTAGACTCAGAATGGCTTCTGAGAGACCCTGAGTTTTGACTTTTGGACTCGGGATTGGGAGAGAATTCTCACAGTCCTTTGTCCAGCTTCTAGATGATTCTGCCCCCTGCAGCACCCCTGACCTCTGATCATCAAAAAAGATAAATCTCTAGACCATCACACTATGGAAGACAGAAGCTGAATCAACCCAGAAACAGGCATTAAAGGGCACGGAAGAAGCTTAATCTTTAGCTAGGAGGAGGAAACGTGAGATTATTCTCTAGAATAAGACTGGAGGCTTTTAAAATGCCAAGTCTGCAGCCAGATCACAGTCCTACGGGGGCCTTCAACTACTCAGTTCAGTCGTCACCTCTGTGATATGATAATCATGATTATGATGCTTGGTTATTTGTGTGTGTTCTAATTTAATTTCAAACAAGGGCACTTTTCTCTCTCTAAGAGACCAGACCTGAGGTTCTTAGAAAAAGTGGCCTCTGGAGGGAGCAATGAATGAACAGCCCCTGAGTGTGATATGCTAAAGAGTAGGAACCAGTGTCTTCAAAACCCAGTTCGTTCTTACAGCACTTGGAGGTGTTCATGGAGATGAGGGACTTGATCGACAGCTGTGCCCAGTGTGAGTTGTGCCTGAGCTCTGTGGTCATCTTCGCACATGGTCTGTGGTGCCCTGACGTGCCCCCTGCACGCCTACACACTCTCCATTCTCCTTCACACTAATCTTGCCTCATCACCACCAGGAAGCCACATACCTGGGCTGTGACTTGTACCTCAGGTTTCGGCTCTTTGCATTTTACTGAGGACTGGAAACTAGAAAGAACCTGGGCAGAGCAGGTGTGAATTTGATGAAAAATTCACTGAAGACACTGCCCTTTAAAACACTTATTCCCTGGTTTCACCCAGAAAGAAGCTTTTTAAAAACACTCACCCTTCCTTTACTTCTGCTGTAAGATTAATATAACTTGTTGTAAGATTAATGTAAATGTAACTTGGTTTGTCTTTTTCCTGTTGTGATCTTACGAAATTTGGGGCCACATATGATGATCAGCCCTGTTAACAATGCAGACTCACTGCTAGATTTGTATTTTTCCTCTATTTTCCTGTGGTCTTGTCAGTCAGATTCCCTTTATTATACACCATATTGAGGATTTTTAGCAGCCAGCAGGGACATACATAATAGATAAGTACCCATGGAGCTTGTAAACAATTGGCACCTGGAAGGAAGTGAATGATCCATCCAGCTTTTCATTCATTCATCTTGTGTATCTATTTGTGTCTCTTGATGTTTTTGATGATCATCATCAAGAAAGACTGACATTTTCTTTATTTTTCTCTATGGAAAAAAAAAGCCCTAATTTATGCCTTTAACTGAGATTAGATGAATGTAAGCTGCTTTTACTTTACAACTTTTCCTTCAAAGCAGTGTAAAATCTTCTAGGCTCAGGGTTATGGTAGTTGTGTTGGTTGGAAGCTTTGGAACCTGGGATAAAGCCAGACAGTGTGATCTGGAGAGGACTCCAGGAATTCAGAGAGGAAAAGACCCGTGCTGAGCCTGTGCCCCCCAAACTTCACTGCCTCTGGCCAGCATGCTGATGTATGCTGGGCTCAGCCTGTGCTGAGGTGTGGGGTGGATAGGAGGGACTCAGCCCTGGCTCCAGAGGCCAGAGAACTCCCTCTAGGTGAGGACAGGAGCCACAAACAGAAAAATAGGAAGACATGACCAGCATGAAAAAAGGAGGCGTGCTCCAGAAGACCCTCAGAGGGGGTCAGCAGGATTCTCCCTAACTATTCCACCAGCAGGTGGGCAGGGCAGAAAGCAGATGTCTACTCACCAAGGTCGTTGTTGTTCATCATGGCGTTGGATGCCCGCAGCCGGGGCCCCTGCTGGGTGAAGTGGTATCCAAACTTGAGAAGCGTTGCATTTTTTTCCAACATGCTCACAATCTCCATTTCTACTTTGTTGCCCAGGGGCTGGCTCTTTGATCAAAAAAGAACAATAATCACCATTCATTCCATGTGTAAAGAAACCACCTCGACCTAAGCCACCTCTATAGGCAGAAGCCTTGAGTGAGTGAGGATTTTAGTCCTCCCTTCAAAAGCAAGGGAATGGAGTAGAGAGGGATAAGATGGTGGCCTGGGCAGAAGCACATGCCTGGGATCGAGCTAGGTCTGTCAAGTGCCAGGAGCAGCTCTTCCCATGGCCCTACGACAGCCTTCTCTGAGCAGGCATCCAGGTAACAGCTCCTCCTTGGAGGAATGTTTGCACCTCCAGATCATCTCGTTCCAAACAGATGTTTAGAACTCCCCTGTCCAGTCTATACCCCTGCTAATAAAATCAAGGTCTCTGGGAGTGGGACTCTGATAGCTGTGTTTTTTAAAACTCCCCAGGTGTTTCCAATATGGAAGCCAGTGGATAACAAGGAACTTCTCTTCAACTTATGAGTGAAGAAACATCACACAGTAAGGAAGCTGGGAATGGCAGAGGAGTTGCTTTAAAAAAAAAAAAATACACACAAAATTTGTGCTAATAAATGAGTTCAGCAAGATTGCAGGATATAAAAGTGATACACAAAAATGAGTTGTATATCTATACATTAGAAATAAGAGTTATACAAATGATTGATTTCACTTACAATAATTTCAAAAAGAATAAAGCACTTAGGAATAAATTTTAACAAAAGAAGACCTGTATGCTTTTCAGTGTACAAAATTGCATTAAATTGACATTAAAGAAAACCTCAAAAAATGTGAAAACCTCTCAAATTCATGGATCAGAAGATTTCATACCATTTGAACTGTGGAGTCAGTGCAATCCTTATCAAAATTCCAGCTTCTTTTTTTGCAAGAATGGAAAAGCTGATCCTAAAATTTGCATGAAAATGCACAGGGCCAAGTATACCTAAAATAATCTTGAATAAAGGAACAAGGTTGAAGGACCCACACTCCCTGATTTCAAAATCACTACAAAGTGGTCATAACTAAGATACTGTAGTATTGCCATAAGGCAGATATATAGATGAATGGAATAGAATTGAGAGTCCAGAAATAAATTCATACATTTATGAAGACTGCTTTTTCAAAAAGAGCACCAAGCCAATTCAATGAAAGAAGAGTCTTTGCAAGAAGTACTGTCAAAGATTGTAAAAGAATGAATTTAGACCCACACCATATGAATCAAAGACCTAACCATAAAAACTAAAATTATAAAATTCTTAGAAAAAATATAGGTGTAAATTTTACCCTAAAATAAAAAATTGAGATAAATTGGACGTTACCAAAATTTAAAACTTGTATTTCAAAAGATACTCTCAATAAAGTGAAAAGGCAACAATGCATAATGGGAAAAACTTTTCTGTACATCTGTTCAGTATGAGCATCCAGAATATATAAAAGAAACATTAGAACACAATAGTAAAGATTCAAATGACTAAAACTGGGCAAAATATTTGAATAGATATATCCCTAAAGAGGATTAACAATTGGCTAGTAAATATTTGAAAAGATGCTCATCATCATTAATAATTTAGAAAATCCTATCACCTTAAACACACTAAGATGAACTGTAATAGGAAGAAAGACAATAACAAGTGTCAGCAAGAACCTGGAAAAAGCGGGACCATGATATACTACTGGTGCCACTGCTTTGGGAAATAGTTTGGTAGTTCCCCTGAAAAGATAAAAATGGAGTTATTATGTGACCCCAGTAATTACACTCCTAGGTGGAAAAGAAATGTATAAAAACATGCACAAGAATGCTTAGAACAGTCTTATTTATAATAGCCCAAAGTGAGACAACCCAAATACCATCAAGTGATGAATAGATAAGCAAAATATGGTAGATTTCACAGTGGAATATTATTCAGCCATTGAAAGGAATGAGGTACTGCTACATGCTACAATGTGAATGAACCTTGGAAACATGGTAAGTGAAAAAAGCTAGACAAAATGATCACACATTATAGGATTCCATTCATATGAAATGTCCAGATCAGGTAAATCCATATAAAGAGAAAAGAGGTGAGGGGTTTCCAGGGGCTGGAGGAAGAATGGAATAGAATTGAGTAAAAGCTGCTGGGTATAGTTTCTTTCTGAGTGATAAAAATGTTTTGGAACTAGCTAATGGTAATAGGTGCACAACTTTGTGAATAATCTATAAACCCTGAATTGTTCTCTTTAAAAGGATGAGTTGTGTATATATGAATTATATGACAATTTTTAAAAACCCAACAGTTTAAAAAATCCAATTAGAAAATGAGGAAAAAAATATGAAGAAACATTTCACGAAGAGGACACACATATGGCAAATAATCACATGGCAAGAAGTTTAACATTTAACCATTGTAGAAACACAAATCAAAATCACAGGAATGTGATATGTATTGTGGAAATACAAATCAAAACCACATACCTGCTGGAATTACTGAAATAAAAAAAATAGTGACAGCACCAAGTGTAGCAAGGATGCAGAGAACTTGGTCACTCATATGGTACTGGTGGATATGGGACAATGGCAGTCACTTTGGACAAAAGTTGGAAAAACACTACATAAGCAATTGCCATATGATATAAGAATTGGACTCCTGGGTATTTATCTCAGTGATATAAAATGTTTTCATAAAACATGTACACAAATGTTTACAGAAGGTTTATTTGTAAGAGACAAACTTGGAAACAACCCAAACGTCCTTCAGTGGGTAAGTGGTCAAACAAACTATATATCTGTACCATGGAATACTACTTAATAGTTAAAAGGAACAACCTGTCAATACATGCATGAATGAATCTCCACAGAATTGTGCCAAATGGGAAAAAAGCCAATCCCAAGTGGTACATAGCCAATCCATATGGTTTCATTTACACAACATTCTTAAAATGACAAAAACATTAAAGTGGAAAATAGGTGAGCAGCTGCCTGGGGTTTGGAGGAAGAGGAGGAGACCAGTGCATTTAGCTATCAAAGGGCAACATGAGGGTTCCTGTGGACGATGGAATCGCCCCTGTATCTTGGCTGTATCAGTGTTGCTGGTTGGGACACAAAACCACAATTCCCCCTGAGGCAAGCTTGGTGAATAGCACACGGGTCTCTCTTATTTCTTTGTGTGTGTGTTGTGGGGGGGTGCGGGGGATACTGGGGATTTCACTGAGGGGCACTTAACCACTGAGCCACATCTCTAGCCCTATTTTGTATTTTATTTAGAGACAGGGCCTCACTGAGTTGCTTAGCACCTCTCTTTTGCTGGGGCTGGCTTTGAACTTGTGATCCTCCTGCCTCAGCCTCCCGAGCCCCTGGGATTACAGGCGTGTGCCACAGCGCCCAGCTCTATTATTTCTTATGACTACATGCTGATCTACAATGATCTCATAATTAAAAAGTGATTTAAAAACCAGGCCTAAAAAGCAAACAGAAACACACAAACCACATCCAGAGGCTCCCCACTGTCAGTAACTGCTGCTATTTACTGAGAGCTTCTTGTGTTCCAGGCCTGGCCATGTGTCTGACTCACATGACCTGAGAGCATTCCCTCAATAACCCGGTGGAGTAAAGCGCCATTCCTCGGGGGCCTGCAAAGTTCACTTCCTGCCTCCTTCTCTCTCTCCTTCCTTGCTCACCTATTTGCCTCTGGTGGCCTGTCCCATGGTGCCTGGTGCAGCTGGAGATCTACATCTTAAAGCTTACATGCTCTCCTGCTCCAAAAGAAATGTCCCCACCCTCCTCTGTAGCCCTGTTTGTGAATCCCTAATGCTTAAACCTACTTCAGATTCCCCCTCCCTCTTGAGGCCTTCCTGATCCTAACCCCCGGAAATGATCCCTTTCCATTCCACATGCAAGGGACACATCGGACATCCCTCTTTATGTGTAGCACAGTCCATCCACCTTATTTGGGTCACCTGCCTGCCTATGTGTTCTCCAACCAGAACTGTACTGTCCTATGTGTAGCTACTTGCTACACGTGACTCTTTAGATCTAAATAATTAAAATAAAATTTAAAATCCAGTTCCACCGTGGCACTAGTCACATTGCAAGTGCTCAATGGCTAGAGTCTAGTGGCGACCATATCTGCTCAGCACAGATAGAGAATATTCCCATCATGACAGAGGTGCTCTGGACAGGGGACTTCCAGTCAGCACAGAGTACCTGATGGACTGGAGTGGACGGAGGAACGAGGAACAACTTAGCGACACAGCAGCTCAGCATTTGAACAGACAAGTGTGATCTGCAGCTGAACCCTTGCCAGAGCTCTCCCGGGTTTCTGAATCCACCAGAGCTAGTCTGCATTCAGAATGGGCCGGGAAAGCTGATCACAGCGGGCGGAGAGATGCTGGTGAAATTCCACCAGCCTGCCTGGCACCACTCCTGAGAATGCTGGGAAGAGCTTGGGACTATCCTTGGAAGACTCAGCACAAGGAGTGGGCCCTGGCTGGTGTGGCCTGGCAGATGCTATAGTGACCATCTAGGACCTAAGAAGGGCAGCTCCCTGCCCAGCCCATCTAGCAGTAAGACTGGCCTGTCCTCGAGGTCACTTGCTGGGAAGATGCTCCTGGAACTTGGGATGGGCAAGTCTCAGGCCTAAGGAAGCAGTGGCCAGGGACTGCAGGGCTGTCTCTGCGACTCTCACCCTTTGTGCGGCTCCATCCAAGCATACATGGTACTCTGACACAAATCACCTTACTCTACCTGCCTGCAGCCTAGAAGGCAACCAAGACAGGCAGGTCCCAGCCTCTCCATCTTAGAGGTGAATAAACTGAGCCCATGTTGGGATGGAAGTTGCACCGCACTCCCTCGGTTTATTAAACCCAAGGTTTGACCTAGACTTGGGGGTGGAAAGGCTGCAGAGGATCCTCTAGGCCCCAGATTCTCAAATCTGGGATATATGCAGACTATCTGTGTCTCAGAAGGTACAGAATCCATTAGATAATCATGGTCAATCTTCTTGGAGTGTTAATCGTGGATTGACTTAACTTCCTTTCTTACTTCTTTCCTTCCTTCCTCCCTTCCTTCCTTTCCTTCTTTCCTTTATGTTTTGGAGCTAGAGAATGAACCCAGAACATTGCCCATTCCCCAGACCATCATTTTTGTATTAAGGAATAAAATAGAAAATGTGCATACCTCTTAGAATAAGTGATAAGATTTTAAAGAAGCTTCTTTCTTGCTTCTTTCTCAGACCCCAGGGACTCTGCCACTGGAAGGACTCACTCATGTCACTCAGCTCTCTGGCTTATTTTTCAACATCACTTAGTGATTGCTGTGTGTCAAGCAATGTCATAAGCACTTAGGGGAAAATGAGCTATTTTCTCCTCACTATCGACCTATAGATAGATACCTATTGATCACAATTTTCATTTTACAGAAAAGTGGCATACAGACATATTAAGCATTTTTTTTCCTGAAATCACAGAACTGGTCAGCTGCAGAAGAAGGATTTTAATGAGGACAGTTTGCTCAGAGTCTGTGCCAGTGGCCACTTCGGGCCTCAGAAAGCTCAGAAGGCAGACAGAGGACTGACAGAGAAATTAGTGGCAGATGGAGTCTATCTCTGGTGCAGAACTGCAGTCTGACCATTGCCAGTGCCCATACACCGATGGAGATGCCTGGTAAACGAGCAAGCTGCCTGTCCCTGGAGGTATGTAACTAGAAGGCAGCCACCTCTGTTAAGGGTCTCCCTAAAACTGTCATGAATGGGGAAGACTTAGGTTTCATGACCTTTAAGGTCTCTGGGCCCTGTGTCCTGTGAGTCTATGAATAGCTTGCTTGGATGGCATAAAGAATGGAGGGTGACCTTGACAGTGGGTGAAAGGCATTGAGAAGCCCCTGGGGAGAGACCAAGGGCTGGTCAGACAGGACAGGCCATAGCAGATTCTGGGCAGCAGGGCCAGGGAGAGGGCCTTCAGAGAAGAGCTCTTGCCTCCTTTCAGATTTGCTTGAGAATTAATCACTTGTGAAGAAATGTAATCTCATTAAAAGCTCAAGTGATTCTACAGCAGTTGGAGTAAAATGAGTCCCTGTCACACCATTCCCTCCCAGCCCCACCCACTTTCTGCAGAAGCACACTCCATGGCCAGCGGGGTGTGTGTTTCTGTGCCAGGAAACTTACGACACAAATAGGCAGGGGTTGGTATGGTTTCCTTGTACTGGTTCATTTTCTTTAAATGGATTCATAGTTTATTTGTTGTTCTGCAACTTGCCTGTTTCCTTCAATACTTGGTGGAAATCTAGTACGTAGCCACCTGCCTCAGTCCTTTCACTGCCTCCTGGGAAGCCCTCACGGCCACCTAGGTTGCTTTGTGTGTGTTACAAGGTGGTAGTGGACTTTGCGGGGGGCGGGGGGGGGGCGTATTCCACAGTCTGGCTGTAAAGATATGGGATTGCTGGGTTGAAAGGTGGGCACGTTTTGAATTAAACTTGCGAGGGCTCTGCCAATAGCCTGGGAAAGGGATTCCCAGCTGCAGGGGCCCCTTCTCTTTGGAGAAGTCTGTTACTGTTGTTTTTGCAATAAAACTGATGCTTGGTTGCTAAAAACAAAAACCAAATTAAAACTAAACAACCTATGAAAGTTGGCATGCTCTTGGCAGTGTGTGATAGCTCATGTCCTCACACCTTTACCATGGCTGAGGGTCATCATCAGAGGATATGATTAATGCCTCAAATCTTTTGAGCCGTGACCTGGTGCTGGTGGCTCTGAGATCCCAACCTGGCCAGAAACTCACTCTGTGGGCTGGGGTTGTAGCTCAGTGGTAAAGCACTTGCCTTGCACGCATGAGGCCCTGGGTTCAATCCTCAGCACCACACAAAAATAAATAAAAATAGATATTGTGTCCATCTACAATATATATATATATATATATATATACATATCTCACTTTGTACATTTGGCCAAATCCTCGCCATTTCTTTATAACTTACAACTGAAAATATAAAGAAAGTAGCTCTGGGAATTATCTTGTCCAACACCAGAGTTCTGAACCCTAGCTGTTATTAAACTTCTCTCCATCTCTGAGCTTCCAAGTTGTTCTGCTCTGCTTACACACTCCCGGGGAGTAGAGCTTATCACCCCTTTGAGACATCCTGCTCTGACCTTGTATAACTCTGCTGGTAAGAAAGGGCTTTCTGGCCAGACTCCTGTAGCACAAAGTAAGAGTGATTTTTACTATGGTGATTTAAAAATATGTCTGCACAATTCTTTGATAAGCTTTCCTTCAAAAGGTGGAGCCTAATTCCCCTGCCCTTGAGCAGGGGTTGTACTTAATGACTTCCTCCTAACAGAAAATGATAGAAGAGACTGTGTGACTTCCAAAGCTGGGTCATAAAGACGTTTGAGGCTTTCTTCTTTCTTTGTCTTGGATCACTTGCTCTGGGAGAAGTTATGTGGCCAGGCTGCCCCTGAATTCCTGGCCCTTAGAAGCTATGACTTAATCCATGTTTCTTGTTTCAAGCCAGGACTTTGAGGCTGTGTCACTAAATTTTGGGATAATTTGTTACACAGCTATAGATAGCTGATACATTTACAAATAATGTTTAGTTAGGGGGAAAAAAAGCCAAAACCAAATTATCTGATCTGGAAAAGCAAGAAAACATAACCCACTTCCCTTAGTTTCCCTTCAAAATATTAAGCACAGCCTTCCTTGTCAGATATTGAAAGGAGAAGTGGGAAACCTGGCTAATATCCCCTAAGCCTTACACATTTTCTCATTTGAGAGTCATGCCTTCAGGCTTGGTCTGTTCTGAGGACGTCTTCTGAAGGGCAGCTGGGTTGGGAGTTAGGAGGGTGAATCAGGAAGGACAGAGAAACACCACTTGGCTATGAGTTGGGCAGGGACCCATAGGTACCTGGTCTGTTGAGTCTGATCCCTGGGAGCTGACAGGGTCTCTCTTGTCCATAAATGCAGCCAGGATACCAAAGTTCCAATTCAGCCCTGCTGATAACCTGATCTGTGACCTCAGGCAAGTCCCATCCCTTCTCAGGGCCTCAGTTTCCCTACCTGTAGAAGGAGGTGGGCTGGACATTTTCTCAGTGTTCTTTGGCCCTAGCTCAGTCCCTTCCTACCCTCTCCGGGTGTCAGGGCAACATCGCCGTTGGAGATGCGGTTGAGTCAACAAACAGCCTCAGAATCCAAGTTCCCCATTTCTGTGAGCCAGCCTGCCGGGCTGCATGTCACCCTGGGTGGAACTCCCCAAGTTCCTTTCTTTGGCCGTATAAGGAAAAAGGACAGAGTCTCACTGACACAGGTTACAAGCACAAGGATTGAGGCAAAAGCTCTGGCCTCTGAGGACCTCAGTGACTAACCAAGAATGAGGAATAAATCAGAGGCCACTCAACACCTTCTCTTTGTCCTACTTCTGGCTCATCCCAGTCTAGGACTGAGGCACCTGAGGGGAGCCGGCTTTGCCCAGGCCTGGGAGACATTTTGTGGGAGACTTAGGGTAGAGGGGGCACTGAGGCCTGGGAGACCAGAAGGGGTTATGGCTGCCAAGATGGGGGGCCTGACTAGCATTGGGGCTGCTGGGGGACAAGAGGGAATGGGTGGAAGTGGATCTCAGGAGGGGTTCTGGGGACCCAGGCCCAGAGGAGGGCTGCCTGGCACAGTATCCTCAGCTACCCATTGTGAGCATTAAATAAGATAATGGATACAAAGCGCTCCGTATTGCTCCTAAGAGCTTATGGTGCCTGCTCGGTAAATTAACCCTTAGAATAATGTCTGAACTCCCTAGATCACCTAGAATGATTTTAAAAGCTACCAGAATTCATCTCATTAGAAGTAGATTCTTATTATTCTCATTTTCCAAGGCGGGAAACTGAGGCTCAGGGAAGCAAATGTTCTTACAACCAGGGTGTTCAGCTGGGGTGAGGGCAATGGTCAGTCAGCACTGGCTCTGTCTTGGGCTCTAGGGGGACCACAGTGACAGGCAAGATGGGCAGTTCAATGACAGGAGGCCAGTGCTCCTGTAGCTGAGGGCTAACATTCTGCTGGGAAGTCAGGTTTCAGCTGACTCTGGGGAGACCCTGCCTCCTGCCTGGCCCGGGCCTGGAGTCACATGAGCATTCATGCCCAGGGCCTGGTCTGGGGCCTCTGCCAAGCCCGCTGCATGCCTTTGTTCCATCCCTCTGGCCCTCCTGCCTCACAGAGCAGAGTCAGCAGTGATCAGGGGAGAGGGTAGGAAGGGTAGATAGGGGGAGGGCTGGGATGGGTGACAGAGAGATGCCAGGTGTCCCAAGCAGGGAGTTCACCCTGCAAGGCTGCTGCTGGCCTGTGTGGCTCTTCATATGAATTAGAAAAAAAAAAAAAAAAAGTGCCCTCTCTGGGTAAACAAAACTCTAGACCATGGCACCAGCTTGGAGAGTGGATTGTGCACTGCGTTTCGCTTTGCCAGCCACCTCATTATGCAGTGAACAATCCACACAGCCACCCAGGGCGACCTTGCTTACCAAGCACCCCCCCACAGGACCAGGACCTGGGCTGAGCACTGGGATATGGAGATAGCTCAGACATAGCTCAGCTTTTGAGAGGTTACAGGGAAGCTGAGGTGCTAGGGGGACACAGAGGAGGAGCACCAGAGCAGACGCTCAGAGGAAATATGAAGGCTGAGAGAAGGTGGCAGTGCTCCATTACCCTGCTAGGTGGTGTCCAGCAGGGTGATTTCAAGGTACCAACATGCCGTGTGCCATCACTGAACTGGAGCTGGGAGGAGACTTGCATGTTAGTCCTGGCCAGCTGATTCCAGCTGCTCTGGAACATCACTTGGGCAGAGGAGAGGTTTTAGCTGAAGCCGAGGAAGACGGGTTTCTCCAGGTAGGGAAGAGGGCAGGGGTCAGAGAACATTCCAGGAGGCAGAACAGAAGTGGGAGCAAGTTGAAAAGAGCTTGGAAAGAAAGGGCTCTGACTGGGGTCTGGGGATGTGGCTCAAGCGGTAGCGCGCTCGCCTGGCATGCGTGCGCCCGGGTTCGATCCTCAGCACCACATACAAACAAAGATGTGTGTCCGCCAAAAACTAAAAAATAAATATTAAAAAAAAAAAAAAAAAAGAGAGGGCTCTGACTGAGAAGAGGTGGACAAAGACTTCTAGAAACTGGCAAGGTTTAGTTCTTGGCCTGGACAGAGTTCACACAGCTCTTAGGATTTGTTAAGCGGTGTATTTATGTTTTATGCACTTTCTGTCTGTTTGAATACTTTATAATAAAAAAGTTTAAAGTACTGATAATCTCCCTAATCTTACTTGGGAATAACAACTGTTAATAATTTTGTGATATTTCCTTCCAATCTTTTTCCTATGTATACATTTACACAACATCCATTCAAAAGTTTCTTGTAGAAAAGAAAAGAAAAGCCGGTGTGGTGGTGCATGCCTGTAATCCCAGGGGCTCTGGAGGCTGAGGCAGGAGGATTGCAAGTTCAAAGCCAGCCTCAGCAAAAGCAAGGTGCTAAGCAACTCAGTGAGATCCTGTCTCTAAATAAAATACAAAATAGGGCTCAGTGGTCGAGTGCCCCTAAGTTCAATCTCTGGTACCAAAAACAAAACAAAATTAAAAAAACACACACCAAAGAGAGAGAGAGAGAGAGAGAGAGAGAGAGAGAGAGAGAGAGAGAGAGAGAGAGAGAGAGAAAGAAAAAACAAAAAGGAAAAATAAAAAACCCTGAGTTCCCTGTTCATAAAAAAGAAAGCATTTTAATGTTGGAAGCCAGGTGTGGCAGTGAATAAAGTGTGATTTTGGAGTCAGAGAGACCTGGGTTCAAATCCTGACTAAGACCCTGAGGAAGTTGCTTGTCTAACCCTCTCTGAGCAGTTTTCTTTTCTTCAAACTGGGGTTGGTAATACACACATCCTGCAGGGCTGTGAAGATCATACACAGTGGATGCAAGGTGGTAGCACACAGCTGTCCGCAGTAGACCCTCAACCATGTACAAGCTACTGTTACATTCAACTTTTGTTATTAACCCCCTCTTAGAAAGTCAGGACCTTAAGAGCTGCCAAAAGATAAATGATGGAACCACAGAAATCAGAGAGAAACAGTAACTTTATAAAGACAAACTAAGATGTGCCCAGGGAGTAACTTGAATGGTGAAGACAATCAAAAGTCCCATTGGCAAAGGAACTGAACAGGCACTTCACAGAAGAAGAAATATGGTCAACAAATATATGAAAAAATGTTCAACATCTCTAGCAATTAGAGAAAGGCAAGTTAAAACCACACTGAGATTCCATCTCACTCCAGTCAGAATGGCAATTATGAAGAACATAAGCAACAATAAATGTTGGCAAGGATGTGGGGGGAAAGGTACATTTATACATTGCTGGTGGGACTGAAAATTGGTGCACACACTCTGGGAAGCAGTATGAAGATACCTCAGAAAACTTGGAATGATTCCATCAGTTGGCCCAGTTATCCTACTCTTCATCTTATACCCAAAGGACTTAAAATGAGAATACTACAGTGACACAGCCACATCAATGTTTATAGTAGCTCGATTCACAATAGCTAAGCTATGGAACCAACCTGGGTGCCTTTCAACAGATGAATGGATAAAGAAATGATATATACACACAATGGAGTATTATTCAGCCTTAAAGAAGAATGAAACTATGGCATTTGCCAGTAAATAGATGCAATTGGAGACTATTATGCTAAGTGAAATAAGCCAATCCCCAAAACCAAAGGTCAAATGTTCTCTCATGGGGGGGCATAGCCTGGTGGGGGGCGGGGAGGTTCACTGGATTGGGAGGGGAATGGGGGGAAGGGAGGGGGATGGGAATGGGGAACACAATAGAATGAATCAGACATAACTTTCTATGCTCATATATGAATACACCACCAGTGTAACTCCACATCATGTACAAGAATGGTTGCAAGAATGGGAAGTTATACCCCATGTATATATGATACTCAAAATATACTCTACCGTTATGTATATCTAAAAAGAACAAAGAAAAAGAAGAAAAAAGCCCCACTGGGTTGGCGGGGGTGACTCAAGAAAGCAGGGATGTTTAATCCAGTGGTTTACAAGATCTGTGATCAGATGTCCTGGGGGCAGCAGAGAACAGAACTAAACCCAACAACCAGGGCATAGAAAGGGAGCCAGCTGGTCTGAGTCTAAGGAAGGATCTTCTCGAAGCCTAAGAGTGAAGGGCGAGGGTGGTAAGGAATGAGCTCCCCATCGCGAGGAGGTTTCCAGGAGAAGCTGGCTGAGCACGTGGTAGAAATGATGGGCGAGGAAGTTCCCAGGGTGGAGGGCGTGGACCAGTGGACTGTGGAGTCCCCACAGCTGGGCACTGGAGCTTCCATAATCAATGGCACCTGCTCCATGAAGCTGCAGGCTGACAAACGCAGATCAGCAAGGAGTGCTTACTGAAGGGCACGGGGACACCTGCCCGTCTTACCTGGTTATCGATTTTCAGCTCCACCAGAGAAGTGTTGTGTGGAAGGGCTTCCACCAGGCGCAGGATCCCAGCTCCGGAGATGAAGTTGGATTCCACATTCAGCGTCTTCAAGACCTTGTTCACCTTCAGCATCTCAGCGAGGGCCTTGACCACAGGAGGAAAGCAGGGACACCTGTGAGTCACCCCAGCAGGCTGGAGCCCCTCGTGGGTGGATCCACAAATTCCATGGGGTGCAGGCCAGATGATCTCTGGAGCTTCCTCCACCTACACGACTCTGAAGGGGACTCTTCTCCCCTGCAACCATCCCTGGCTTCCGAAGGCCACTTCCAAACATCCCTGTTTTCTTCAGTCGCCCCCCCTCACCCAGTGGGGCTTTTTTTCTTTCTTTTCTTTTCAGATACATATGACAGTAGAGTGAATTTTGACATATCACACATACATGGAGTGTAACTTCCCATTCTGGTGGCTCTACACGCTATGGAGTCACATCTACGCCATCTCCACAGCCTGCCTCTCCTCCTCTGCCCTCTTCCAGCAGAGCCACCCACAGACCCGCATGCTCAGTGCTTTCCCACTGATTCCCCTCACCTGCCATCGCTGCCTCCGGAACGTTCTTTCTGCTTCACTCGTCCAAACCCTGTCTGTCCTTCAAGGCCATTCTCAACGCCCCTTTCTGTAAGAGCTTTTGCTGGCTCTCAGCTAGCTCTGTGCCCTCTTGATTTACCCACAACTCCCTCATGGAACTTGTGCTCCTAGGTTCACAGTTGTTTCTATCCTGGTGTGTCTCTGCCATCAGACCCTTGGGCTGAAAATGTGCCCCAGTGTCCCATGGTGCCCACAGTGCCCACGCAGAGCCCAGCACATGGTAGGGCTTCAGGCAACATTCGCTGGGTGACCACTGCAGGCTCAGCCTCCCCTGTGTACGCTCAGCTTCTCCTCTATTGCTCTGTTGAAGAGTCACTGTTTTCTCCGAGCACCAGGGAGCAGAAGAGGAAGGCTGGGAAAGCACCCCACGAGGCAGGAGCAGGGCCAGCTGGAGGAGGGCTCGGGTGGCCCTCAGCACGTTTCAGAGAGATGCAGCCAGGGGTTGTAGATGGCAATCAGAGCCTCCGAAGGAAATGAGGTAATTAGCAGTTGGTGGAAACGATGTGTCATGGGGGAAAGAAGACACCAACAGCTGAGAGGCCTGGGACACAGTGATCAGTGGGCCCTGAAGGGACACTCGGAGCCAGGAACGCCTGCTGTGTGGCATTGTCCCTGCAGAGGCTCAGCTCCCAGCACATCTTCCATGCTAAAATCATCCCCTTCCTGCCCATGGCACTTCAGTGTGTCCCCAGGATGGGGTGGTGGCTTTCTCTATGACACCTTAGTTGTGTCCCCAGGATGGGGTGGTGGCTTTCTCTATGACCATACCTGTTTTCTGAAGAGGCTAGCTCTTCCAGAGGGGCCCTACCTGTGTCCTCTCTGTGTCGTTATGACAGCCCCTGCTCCCCAGAAAGACCTGGCCTGGCCTAATCACCAAAGTAGTTAGCTGCACTAGGCTGGGGGGCCAGGCCTTGGGCTGAGGAGGTCTTGGAGGCTGTCATGTCACTTATTAACCCCTTGCATGTTAGATCACAGTGAAGGGCACAGGGGAAGAGTGAAGGCAGGCAGCAGGGCACGTACAGGGCTCTGGATTCCTGGCTTAGCCACTGGCACGAGGCATTTCAGAATTCGACAATGGGTCTGCAGGTACAGACAGGCTGATATCAGCTGTCGGTCTGGCACAAAGTCTGTGCCCAAAAAACACTTGTGGCATTGAGCTGAGTGCCAGCGTGGACATGCCTGGTTTCTGATCCATGCCCTAGTAGTGTATGGTGCATGTGGCTTTGCCAGCTGTGTCACCATAGACAAACTCAGGACCCACTGAACTCAGAGGTCATCAGTCCAGAGGTTCCCTCTGGCAGCCATGGATGTTGTGAGCTCTTTTTATCATTTCAAAAATATTGAAGAAAATTGTCCCTCCTCTTTTTAACAATCAGAAGAAAACTTATTGCAACTAAATGGATTAAGCTGATTCCTGCACTTTTTACCTGCTACTGGTGTTACACTGTGCTGTTATCTTTTAGTTGCCTGCGTGGCCAAATGGACCCGTGTGTACATGAAATGGGAGCTGAGGGGCTGGTGGGAGAGCTCAGTTGGTAGAGTGCTTGCCTTGCATGCACAAGGCCCTTAATCCCCAGCATCACCAAAAATAAAGGAGCTGAGACCGGTCACAGTTGAATTCCCAAAGCCTAATTCTGAGCTAAGTACACTGAGGCTCTCAGTAAATGTGCATCAAATATTTTTTAAATTAATGGTTATTTTACAATATATATAATTTAATCAGCAATATCTTTCAGGACAAGGGGGGAAAATCAAATTGGTCATTGGGACCTAATGATGAAGACAATGAGTTTAGGAATGAGAAACAGGCCCAGCGAGGGCAGAGCTTTGCCCGAAATGTGAAGTACTGAGTGGACAGATCTGGCTTTACGGGTCCGTGACTTCATCTGAATCTCATGTCTGCCTCTCGTTCCTTCTGTGACTTGGACTAAGCAAGCTGCTTGACCTCTCTGAACTCTAGTTCTTCAGGTGCAGAGTGGGGAGGCCCACACCTCTGAGAGCAGGGGGGTCGTGAGGATTGGCTGGGGTGATGACAGGTAGTACTGGGCAATGGTCGTCCCACCCGTGTTCCCTTCTGGCTCCTAGCGCCATTCTTTCACCTGGATACAGATGGCCCTGAGGCCACAAGCGTAACCCTAATTTCAGACCCCCCCCAACTTCAATGCAGCAGAATGAAGAGGTACATACGAAAGCCACAGGGTCATTGCTCCGGGTCCCCACGATGCTGAACTTCTTCACATAGGAGTTTTCTTTCAGGGCTTCTGCGTATGCCTTCAGGGTAGGTATAGGGATATTCTGCAGAGAAAAAGGCAGCAGAGGGTGATCAGCAGTCTCCACCTGGGACAGGTGGGTAGGCACCTGGGGCAGTCACCCTCTGACATATACAGCCTGTATCCTAGTCCCAACACGTCCCTAGCCAGAAAGCGAAATGGATTTTGTCCCAGAAGGCAAAGATTTGGGGAGAAATTTCTGGCACATAAATTGAGAAAATCACCTCTGAATTTTCAGACAGAACCCACAACTCTCCTCTGTGCATGTGAAAGTCAGAGAAGAAGCTAAAAATCAAGACACAGAGAGACGAGAGCAGCATTGCATTGTGCAGTGGGCTCAGGGCTGCGGGGAGGGGCAGGGCTGAGCCTGATCTATCCCTTAGCCCCTGGCAGTGTGTCTGACTCTCTGTGTGACTTTGGGGAACTTCCTTCCCCTCTCTGGGCCTATTTCTAGAAATCAGAAGTGGGGGCTGCACTAGATACTCTGTCAGAGACATCTACACAGAAGACTCAGCTCTGGTGGTACATCGGCGATTTCTAGGGAACATTTACAAATTGCTAATACCAGAGCCTATCCCAAACGAATAAAATCAGAATCTGGGCATTGTTGTGTGTGTGTGTGTGTGTGTGTGTGTGTGTGTTTGGGTGTGTGTAATACTGGGGGTTTAACCCAGGGGTGCTCTACCACTGTGCCACACCCCCAGCCCTTTTATTTTGAGATAGGCTCTCTGTTAGTTGCTGAGGCTGGCCTTGAACTTGGGATCCTCTTGCTTCAGGCTCGGAAGTTTCTAGGATGACAGGCATGCACCACTGCACCCAGCTGGTACATATATTTTTAATGTCCTCAGGTGAAAACCACAGACGCAACTGTGTCATGAGGCAGTTGGACCAGATCAGGGAAACTGAGGCCTGGAGGGAGTCTGAGCCCTTAGCAGAGGCCTCCCAGGGAGTTCTGCCACTTGGCCTCTCTCAAGTGGCATTTGCTGCCAGATTGCATGACTCTGAGTTGTGCCAATGTCCCTTTGGGACACCCTCACACAACTGAGGCAGAGAGTGCCTGGCTGTATTTTTATTGAGCTCTCATTTCAGAGTGAGTGTCACTTAAGCTCCCAAGGGAGCAGAGTGGGGATCCAGGTGGAGGAGAACACTGGGGCCCAGGTTTCCAATCTGATTGTGCCCAGGGGCTGGCCGACATTGGAAAGTGGAGAAGAAACGAAAGAGGAGCCTGGAGCGGGGTCTGGCTTCTTGTCTGACCCCCACCTCCCCAAACTAATCCTGCTGGCCTGGGGCTGAGCAGGTGGGTGGGCAGCTGTGCCCGCTTCGGCATTCCTCCTACAGCCTTTTCCAGGGTGGGGCTCCTGGTCCACCTGTCCCTCCTCTGCCCTGATGGCCACCCGGGGAGAGGTCCACAGAGATGAGGGCAAACAGCTCAGCTATTTCCTTGGACACTGGGCCAACAGCTCCCTTCTGTGGCTGTAGAACGAGGCTGGAGGGAGCCTGAACATGATCCAGCAGGAGGTAGGAGTGATGGCTGGGGGCAGGGCCTGCCCAGGGCTTGACAGGCCCATGAACCTTGCGGGCCCTGGACTCTGCCAGCCTCGAGATCATGTGCTAAAGCGTGTGTCTGACTCAATGTTTGTATCTCAGAAAATCTCTACGTTTTGAAAAACATGGCAGGTTTCCAGATGGAAGCTGGGTTGACCCACGGTGAACATCTGGGCCTGATGTGCTCAGAAAGAAACCAGGACCGTGGGATGCACTTGTTTACACTGTTCACCCCCTTAGATGCTCCCATCTGGGACATGTGCCATCTGATTCAGAAACATCCAGAGTCTAAACCGGCCTAGACTGTTGGTATCTAGGTGACATGGACAACCCCCACCCCACGCACACACAGGTGAAGTGAAAGAAAGGAACTTTACCCGGATGTTATTGAGGTTGACCTCTTCAAGTTCCGGGTCGTTGTTCTTTATCCGCTCCAGTGTTTCCTCGACGTCTGTCGAGTTCGGTTCTTCGTCAGGCACGGGCTTGTACTGTGTAGGTTTAATCACACCTAGAGTGACCAGGGAGAGGGAGGTGGCTCACAGGAAGACAGGGACAACTTTCTTTCAACACAAGGACACCCTGAAAGGGAGCATCAGCAGTTTGGGTGCTTGGGAAGCCTGTACGTCACGGGTGCCAGAAGGAGCCCTGTGAAGGAGCCAGGAGGTTGGGGCTCTGGCTTTGACTTTCTGAAAGAACTGGGTGAACCTCTCAAACTCTGACCCTCCAGCCCTCCTCTATAAGTAGGGATAGTCCTTCTCGCCATGCTCATTATCTCAGTGGACTCTGGTGAGGACACGATGAAGCCTGGGAAGAAAGGAAATGCCTACATCTTCCCAAAGGAAGCGTTCTTGTTTTTCTGGCACCTTTATTTCCCTTTGGGTCCAAATGTCAGCTTGGAACAGTGCAGTGGAGTAATTAAGACAATGGGATATGGTCCCAGGAAAGGACAAAGGGATCAGTGGAACAGACCCTCATGGGTATGTGGAGACTGATGATAAAAGCAAGACCTCACACCAGTGGGGAGAGGATAAATGTCACCATTGATGTGATATAATTAGATATTCATTCAAAAAATGAAAGTTTAATCCCATCCCACACACAAAATGTGAACTCCAGGTGGATTAAGAAGTTGAACATAAGAAGTGAATCTCCAAATGTTGAGAAGAAAATGTAGGAGAATACTTTATGACATTTTCTTTAAACAAAACAGAAAATTCCAGGACATTCAAAGGACAAGATGAATAGTTTTGGCTACACAAGATTTTAGAACTTCTGCAAAGAGTCAGTGCATCAGTGAGCAGAGGAGGCAAGATGCAGGAGGACTCATCTCCTCCAAGGTGCCCTCTGTGAGGGGGTAAGGGGGCCAGGCGAGGGGTGCAGCCACCAGGAGTCAGGGCCATGTACTCACTGTTGAGTCCCTCCTTGTTCACAATGGAGCTGCTGCCCAGGGCTTGGTAGTACTGTTGGTTGCTCATAAGCGTGTGCATGCCCAGGATAGCTGTGGGGACAGAGGAAGTTCTCTGACTCTGTTCCTGCAGACAGAGATACCTCCCTTGAACCCACCTTCCCCACCCCAGGAACTTAGCTCACAGAAATGACTAGAAACACTTGTGCAAAAAATGTTAAAATGTAATGTTATCTTTACTCTCACCTCCATGTGAGTGACTCTCAGATCACCATCCTTCCCAGACTTCTCTGACCACTGCCCTCAGACTTCCAGGTCCCCCTAAGCTCCTACTGGCATGCCCCACCCAATTTGACCTAATAGAAGGAAACCTTCTCAGCCTCTCCATCTTCCTATGGATCCCTCTTCATCTTGCCATCTGACCTCTCCCTCATGCAACACCTCAGCCACATGGCTCCCTCTCCCCCAAGCCCATTCCACCCCCCAGGCCCTGGTTGTCTCACCTCCCAAGCCATCTCCTCTGTCCTGGTTGAGGCCCTATCTTTTGTGGTTGTACAGATGGTACCCGACTTACAAAGGTTTAATTTATGATTTTTGAATTTACAATGGCATGAAAGAAACATGCATCAAGTAGAAAACAGACTTTGAATTTTGAATTTTTCCCAGGCTAGCCATACTTGGGAGGACACTCTTTCAAGAAGCTGGGCAGTGGCAGTGAGCCCCAGCTCCCACAATCACGAGGGAAAACAACCAAGATTCTCCGGGGTGCTGTGTCGTGATGTCTGGAAGGCCGGTATTAAGTGTGTTTTTGATGTAGGCTGTTTTCAACATACAGTAGGGTTATCAGGATGCCCCCCATCTTTCATTCAGAAGCATCTGTATTGTCACAGCTGTGGAACAATGGTTGTCCTATCCTTCTGACCCTCTCCCTCCCAACATTCAGCACAGAGCAGCCAGAAAGATCCTTCTGGAAATGCCAGTAGGACCTCATCACTCCCGTGCTCGGCCATTCTTCCACTCAATCACTGTTCAGCATTTATTGAACACCTGCTGAGGGCCCGGCTGGGGAAGAGGGCAGGGAGAACAGCAGGGTCAGGGTCTCTGCTCATGTAGTTGATGGTCAGATGGGGGAAAGGACACCAAGTGAGTGTCCACACCGTTCAAACACATAAGCATGGGATGTGACAAGTGTTGGAAAGTTCAGCGTGTTTGGGAAGAACATCAAAGGGGGCTTGGGCAGGGAAGGGTGACTGTGTCGGCCAAGTCGAGAGAAGGGAGACAGGGATGGAGGATGGGAAAGGCCAAGGCAGGCCAGTGGGGCTAGAGGGTAAAGGAGGTGAGAGGAGAGGGCCAGAAGTGGGACCTGCGGTGGTCAAAACAAGGGCTGCAACACCAGGGGCTCTGGGCCAGGGAAGTGCCTTAGATCAGTGATTGTCAAGCTGGTTGCAGGGTGCAAGGCTAGGGACTCTTTAGAAACTCCCAAGGCCCAGGCCCACCCTGGACCTGTTAAACTAAACTCTCTGGGGGGATGGGGCCCAGGCATCTGCAACATTTTTAAAGCTTTCCAGAAGGTTCAAGGTGCAGCAGAGGTTGAGAACAATCGTCTGACACTAATCTGTACAACCACCCTCTAGAGAAGAGTTACTTCACAAGGGCAAGGTTGCATCTTACAAGGTCTTCTGGGTTGAGATGAGGAGTTTAGATGTCTTTTCCTGGTGTGAATGGGGAGGCCAGTGAAGCCTTGAGCAGGGCGTGAGCTGGTCTATGGAGGGAGTGATGGATGTGAGTTCGGTGTGCAGCTGTCCATGGAAGGACCGTGGCTTGTGATGGCCAAGTCCAAACACCAGCCCCCCTGGCTGGCTCTGCCTCAGCAGCTGGTTGCTTACCTGCTACACTGTTCATCACCGCTCAGTAGCTTCTCCTGCCTTTGCCAACACTGTCCCTTCTGCTGGTGATTCTCCACACCAAGAGAAATTGGAATTTCAGATAGACAATGAATAATCTCTTAGTATTATAAGTATGTTCCATTCATTATTTGGGATATACTCATATCAAAAAGTTATTTATTGTTTATCTGACTTTCAAATTCAATGGACATCCTGTATTTTATTCAACCTCTTTATCTCCCCCTCTCCTTTAAGACTTGGGGTAACCCTCCTCCTCTCCAGGGAGTTTTGTAGGATTCCTCCCTCTCCTTCTGGGGTTCTCCCAATGCCTGGTGTCCTTATTATACCATAGAGGACCCACTATGAGAGATATCCAGGTACGTTTGTGCTCCTCTGCTGGATTGTGGGCTTCCAGAGGTCAGGGAAGAGCATTCTTTGTCTCTCTAGCATCCCTCCCAGAAATAATAGGTATTTGGTAAATATTTGGTGATGGTATTTTTTTAAAATCCAAAACCCATTTCATTAGATATGGTTTCCAGTTAAAGAGGTAACATGAGAGCCCTTAATGAAGAGCCAGGAGACTCTAGTTCCAGCCCTGATTATGCCCTTGGTGTGACCTTGGGAAAGTCCTCCTCCCTCTGGGCTTTAGTCTCCTCAGCCAAACCAGGGGGTGGTAGAAGACCAGACCTCCTCAATCATGGCTTCACTTGCAAATCACCTAGCAGGCTTTTAGACAATAGCAATGCCTAGCTTCACCCTGGACAAACAATACAAATCTCTGGAGAGAGATTTTTTAACCTCCTTGGGTGATTCTGATGCCCCCCAGGAGCCACGAACCACAACATGAAATTATCTGAGAGTCCCTTCTGCTCCTCACATCCTAAAATTATCCTTGCCTGTTCATCACTGAGGAGAACCGATAGGGAGAGAGGCATCTGCAGTTTTTCGAGCTCTCCAGGTTTTAATTTAGGCTGCATCTCCGTGGGCAGCAGGAGCTGAGGCCTGAGTCAGCGTCAGGTGAGTCACATCACCACGAGGCACCCCCTGGAGCTGGCACTCAGGGCTCCCACACAGCAGCAGCTCATGGTGTTCTGGGCTGCGACTGTTTTCAAGTTGGAAACACAGTTTGCAAAGGTTATGGGGAATCCTGTGAAAGATGCAACCTCACATGGTGCCTGCTCTCACCCTGGACATAGACAGAGGTGGAGAATGGAAAGTGTATGTGGAGCTCGGTTGCCAGCTTCCTGTGATGGTCTAGAGAGGGATGCAGAGGCAGGGACGTTGCAGGGGACTGAGAGGCCTGGGTTTTAGCCTGGGCCTTGGTCCTAATTTCCTGGGTAACCCTGGACAGGTTGCTTCCCCTTTGGGACTTCAGTTTTCTCGTCTGTAAAGTGGAGGTGTGTAAGTGCTAAACACCTACCTTCCTGTGGGCCTCAGTCAACAGCCACACAACACTTCCTCATGGTTTCTCCTGTTTTGATTGTGCACAATAAATATCCAGGCAGGCCCTGTCAAACCCCCCACCTCCACTTTCCAAGGAGATGGTTTGCCAAGACCTTTTGGCAAGGATTCTCCTGGTTTCTAAGTTAGTATTTCTGCTTATGAGGTCACTAGTAGTCCTGGAGTTCTAGAACATCTCCTCAACCTGGGAATTCTTTTTTTGGGAGGGCGGGGGAGAGGGAGGGGACGGATACTGGGGATTGAACTCAGGGACACTTAATCACTGAGCCACATCCCCAGCCCTATCTTGTATTTTATTTAGAGACAGGGTCTCACTGAGTTGTTTAGTGCCTCAATGTTGCTGAGGCTGGCAACATTGAATTCACCATCCTCCTTCCTCAGCCTCCCAAGAACCATTGCACCCGGCTCTACCAGGAAATTCTAAGGACCCATCACATATGAGCTAGGAGGTACTATGTGTCAATAGCAGGCCTAAGGAGGAGTAAAACCATTTGGCAGCTCAGAAGAAATTAAGGTGGAAGGAAAGAGGAAAGAGGGAAGGAGGAGAGAGGGAGGGAGGGAGGAAGAGGGGCCCAATGTGGCGCCTGGTGGTCCTGAAGCCAGCGCTGCCTTAGCCAGCCCTAGGTAGGAGATGGGGACCTTTCTCTCTCACTTGGTCCTGGGTGCTGCATGTCACCAGGAGGGAGCAATGGGAGAAAACAGCACTTCCACACGGTCTGCTGCTTTGTTCTTTGTAGATACCGGCAAAGCTGAATTTAGCACTGAGGGACTTGATTTCTTTCTTTCTTTCTTTTCTATTTATTTTTTTTAAGTCTAGATCTTCCTCAAAACTCAAAAAGAACTATTTTTGAACTCAGAAAAAGAACATTGAGTTCTGCTTCCTCTCTCTGCCTTGGCAGGCCTCACTCGTTTGTGATTCCACTCGGGATGCAGCGTGAGCTCGCATACATGCCCGGTTTCTCCAGCTGCCTATGGCTTCTGCGGACAGCTGCAAGGTGTGCACCTGCATCCTAGGAACAGGTGAGAGAAAGTGGCTCTGGCCCAGGACTTGGGTGCCTAGATAAGCACCACTATGAGAGTCTAGGGCAAGGGCCTGAGGGCATGAAAACAGCCAGGGGATGATCTGGCCAGGACCGCCTCCAAGAGCCACAGAGCTAGGGCTGGCTGACTGTCCTTCGAGGGTGGGCCTCATTTGTCATATCACATTTTCCAGGTACTTGTTTAAGTTCGCTCCATGAGGATAGGAAACGGGCTGTTCTCTTAGGATTATTTCACCACAGCCTAGTCTGAGGCATGGTACATAGTAGGTAGGCAGACCCTGGGAACATGGTGCTTACTGTGTGCATGAGAGACCAAAGCCTGGGATGATAGAAGGTACCATCCCTACCTGGGAGTGAACTAGAGGTGACCTGTAGACCCTGGGTCCCCTTAGTTTCTTCGTTTGGTGAGTCACCCCACTCATGGCTTCAGCCACACCCTTCTTGAGAATGGAGCCACACCCACACCACCATCGATCTTGGTGCCTCCAGCCACCAAGCCTGGTATCATCTGGGCCCCCCAACTTCCAACCCAGTGCTAGGAGCAACTGGTCTCTGGTATGAAACTGGGACAAGGACAGAATTTGCTTCATGGGATTGTTGTGATCACTAGAAGCAACAGGGGGCTGACAGCGACCCACACAGCACCTGGGACCCAGGTGGTGCTCAGCAAATATCCCTCCCTTCCAATGGCATTGCCACCTTTCAAGAATCTGGGGACATCCACTTAGTACTGGGCTGAATGCACAGCCTCATCTCCCTCACGGACATCAGAAGGGCATGGTATCATGGGCAAATAATAAAAAAGAGCCCAGCAGCAACAAAAATAAAGAGGAACAGCTTCAAGAAAGCAACCCAGAAACTTCACCCAGTGCTGTGGATCTGTTCTGGCTCAGGCATGGGCAGGAGCCCTGGTTCTGACAGTGGTCATTTGATAATCCCCTGGAGCTGCCTAATGAGTGGAGTGATGTCATGCAGGGTGATTGCAGGAGAAAGTCCAGGATAAAAACAGCTCCAGGGCGAGTCAGCCTGGGGGTGCGGGACCAGGGCATCAGCACTCCCCTGCATGGGCTCCTTCAAGAGGACCCTGGCTGGGGAAGAGGTTGGTTGAACACATGGGCATCACGGGCCATCTGATATGACTTGTGCGGCTTCTGACAAAACAAATCCTCAACGGCACAGCAAACTAGGTTCCTGAGTTCAGTGTTCCCTTCCCCTCTGGGGAGAGCTCTCTGCCTCCCTGCTCTACAGTGCGAATGGAAGCCACTCTCTCAGCCCATGTCCTTTGGCTGCTGCCCTTGGTCCTTGTGCACACTTCCTGTCTCCTCAGGAAAGGGCTGTTTGTACTCAGAGCCATACACCTGCTCTCTCCCTTCACTCCTCAGGCCCCTGAAACCTGGCTTCCCCTGCCACTGCTCAGGGTCACCCCTGGCCTGTGTTTGAAGAGTTGAAGTTGCTGCCCTCCTTCCATGGCCCCCCTGCTGCAGATGAGCACCCTCCCCAGCTCCCTTCCCTGCCCGGAATGCCTTCAGGAGTCACGCACAGGCATCCTGGAGAAGCCAAGAGACCAGTGGACATGATGAGGTGGACAGCTGCTGCCCCACCCAGTCCCTGGCCTGGTACCTCAGAGACTCTCCACTGGCCTGAACCCTCCTTCTGCCTCCTGGCTCTTGGGTCAGGTCTGCCCATCTCGTCTTGGCCTCTGGTTTCCAGCCCATTATGGCTAATGCCACCATGCTAGGTTGGCCCCTAAAGTCTCCTACCCCAGCCTGGCACAAGCCTCCCCAGAGCCCGGGCCCCACCTGCCATTTGCTCTTCCTGGAGTTTGGCAACACTAATCATGCCCAGGTCTCTGTCTCAAAGAGGGACTCCTTGCAGAACTCCAGAACTTTGTGCACAACTATCCCCCTTTGGGTGGCTCAAGGCACCTGAAATGTCACAGGCCAGAAATCAAACTCAATGTTTCCCTTACTGCTGTTCCTCCTTTATTAAAGTCACCAAAAGCCACTTAGTCTCTGGGGCCAACTCTTCCCTGGACCTCACTTACAGTTGGTCCCTTCCTTTCCTCTGTCCTGCCTCTGCCCTCAGAATCTCCACACCCTGACTTCTTCCCACCACCTCCTGAGTGAGGGTTAGCAGCCCCAGAGTCTTCAGGAAGAAGCCCACCCCTCAGTGGGGATGGAACAGGAGCTAGGTAGAAAGGTGAGCAGCAAAGGACTCTGGACATCTGCCACCTTCTGGAGTTTTCCAGTGTGAAGATCATATGGCAACACACATTGGAGGAATGAGACACACATTGGAGGTATGTCTGAAGTATGAGACACAAGGGGGACACTCTCAGCCCTGCTCAAAACTTAAAACCAGGTGTCTTCACTCTGATCCTTTTGTGAGTCTCCCAAACCAATCACGCCAGGCCCTGTTTGTTTCTCTATATTTTCTTTCCAGGGCTTGTGCAGGATGTGATACAAGTGGCTGGGAAAGGCCCTGTACTGGCCCTCCCTGAGACACATTCCTGTCTCTCTGGGGGAGGGGGTCTCATGGCAACAAGTGGCTCTGTGATATGATGGGCTCAAATTGTTTTCTCTCTCCCCCGCATCTTGATAATGGATATGCACCCCCTCCCTTCCTGTGCTGGGGATTGAACCCAGGACCTTGCACATGCCAGAAAGTGCTCCACCCCTGGGCTCCACCCCTACCCTGAGAAAGGAGTTTTATCTTAACACTTTGGTCTCCTTGTAGAAATAGAAGGTGTCCTGTTAAAGTGAACCAAACAAGGGCTCCCTGCAGCTGTGAATAAACCCTCTGGAAGACGCTGGGAGGCTTCTAGAAGGCCCCTCACCTGCAATGTCACAGAGTTCCGCATCCGAGGCGTTGGCCAAGGCCTCCTCCAGCTCGGGCTCTAGCGTCACGCTTTCCAGCACGGGATCCACTGGCTTCTGCTTGGGGACCCAGATCTTTCCTGTGAACACACATGGTGTCTGTCAAGGTGTGTGACCACGTTCGGACCGCCTTTGACACTGGCCCTGGTGGACCATGGCAGAGTCCTGTGGAGGGGGCCCTTTAGGCTTCTCCCTCCAGAGAACAGCTTCCCCAGAGACTAGAAGTCAGGGATCCCAACATGGCACCCCTCGCTTGCACTTGAAAAGAAGGGTTTTGTAATTGGTCAAACTAAACCACTCTGTTCAAAGCATCAGTCATGACTTTAAACCACCTGCAAGCAAGAAAAAATACAAGGGAAAATAATAGAATAAAATAGGGATGCCTTAACTAAGGGCTCTCGTGTAAGAGAAAAAGTTGTAAACATTCCTACACAAAATAAATAAAATACACTCAGATGGTGGAAAGACAAAAAGGGGGATGGGGTGCAGCTTATGGGTTAGGGCGCTTGCCCAACATGTGTGAGACCCTGGGTTTGGTCCCCAGCAGCACACACACACATACTCACACAACACAAAAAGGGAGCAAAAATACACACTTGCCTCTTGGGACATTCTATTTTTAAAGTGTCAGGCTCGTGACAGAATGAGGGAGTAAAGCGGGAGACGTGCAAATGCCCGCTACTGGTCCACTAGTGAGCACTGTTGGGGAGGTGAGGGTGCCCCATCCCCCAAGGGGTGCCAAGGGCTCTTAAAGTGTGCTGAGGGTAGCTGCTTGAGATGAAGAAGGAAAATGCCCAAGACACATGAGTGAAAAATTAAATTTCACAAACAGCATGTTAAGGTCTTTGTGTCCCAGAGTTCAAGCATTAGAAACCTCATCCCCAAGTTCCTGTGTTCATGGTATTTGGAGGTCATTAGGAGTGGATGAAATCATGAGTGGGGGGGGACCCAATGGTGGTATTAGTGACTTCTTCTTCTTTTTTTTTTTGGTACTGTTTGAGCCCAGAGTTGCTCGACCTCTGAGCCACATCCCCAGCCCTTTATATTTTTTATTTAGACACAGGGTCTTGCTGAGTTGCTCAGGGTCTTGCTAAATTGCTGAGGCTAGCTTTGAACTTGTGATCCTCCTGCCTCAGCCTCCTGAGCCACTGGGATTATAGGTGTGCACCACTGTGCCAGGGTGTTAGTGACTTCTTAAGAGACCTGAACTAGCACACTCGCTCTCTCGTGTCATGCGATATCCTCCACCATGTTACGCTGCAACCAGGAGGCCCTCACCAGCTCATGGACTTCAAGCCTCTAGAAATAAATTTCTCTTCTTCATAATTATCCATTCAGTCTGTGGTGTTCAGTTATAGCACTAGAAGATGGACTGAGACTAAAACTAAGCCCATGTGTGCATATGTGTGTGTGTGTGTGTGTGCATGTGTTTCATGCAATAATAATAGAATGCTTCTTATGTGCCAGGCACCTTTCTAGAGACTGATGAGCAGCAGTGACCAAGACTTTCAATAGCTTACAAGTTATTGAAAGGAGACAGAGAATAAACATGTGAAAAATCACATGGCATTAAGCATCATGAACACAGGAAGACAAAGCCAGGCAAAGGACTAGGAAAAGCCAAGGTGTGAGGCAAAGGAGGTGGTATCGTCATTTTGAAGACTTTACTGAGATGACGGCCTGTGATTTGGGACCTGTCAGAAGTGGGGAAAGGAGCCCCTGAGGTGAGAGACAAGATGAAGAGACTCACTTTGACTGCTGCTATTCAACCCTGTCCTGGGAGTTCTAGTCATAAAGACACAAGAAAAACAGACAGAATTCAAGCTGAGAAGAAAGAAGGAAAATTATTTCTGTTTGTATATGACATATTCTTATATGGAGAAAAACCTTAAATTTCCACATACAAAAATCTGTAAAAACTAATTCAGGAATGTTGCATGGTATAAGATCAATGGACAAAAATAAGTGGTGTTTCTGCACATCAACAACGAACCATCTGAAGAGGAATGCAAGAAAACACTTGCATTTACGATAGGACCCAAAGAATCATGTGCTTATGTATAAACTTACATTGAAAACAACAAAAATTGCTGAAAGAAATTAAAGAAGATCTAAATAAATGCAAAAATATCTTGAATAAATGGATTAAAAGACAATATTATTAAGATGGCAGTATGATCCACATGATGTACAGACAGATTCAATGGAATTCTTATCAAAAATCCCAATGACCTTTTTTTGCAGAAAAGAAAAAGCCAATCCTTAAGTGCATATGGAATTGCAGGGGTCCACAAATAGACAAAACAATCTTGAAAAAGAACAAAATTAGAAGACTCATTGATTTCAAAACTTAACTGCAAAGCTAATGTGATACTCATGAAAAGATAGACACATAGACTATGAAAAATATTGAAAGTCCAGAAATAAAGTTGAACATCCAGAGCAAATTGATTTTCAACAACTGTGCCAAGTCCATTCAATGGGAAAGAATCATTTCTGAGTTCTGGCAGAACTGGATATTCACATGCAAATGAAGAGTTGGACCTCTACCTCACACCATACACAAAATCAAACTCAAAGTGGATTAGTGACATGATTATAAGAGCTAAAACTACAACATTCTTAGAAGAAAGAAAAGGCATGATCTTAGGATAGTCTTCATAATCTTAGGATTGGCAACAGAGTCTTAAATACAACAACAAAACTACCAGCAACAAAAGAAAAAAAAGATCATACTTCACCAAAATTTAAGTTTTACACATTAATGGACACTATCAAGAAAGTACAAAGACAACATACAGGGTGAAATTAAATATTCACAAACTCTATATAAGAGTCTAGTATCCAGAATATAGAAAGAACTTTTACAACCCAACAATGAAAAGACCAACAACCCAACTTAAAAATGGGTGAAGGACTGGAATAGACATTTCTTCAAAGGGGTTATACATATGGCCAATGAGCCCAGAAAAAGATGCTTCATTAGGGAGATGCAAATGGAACCACAATGAGAAACCACTTTACACCCATGAGCAGGACTAAAAAAAGCAGGAAATGAGTGTTGGCAAGGATGTAGAAAGTTGGATCTCTTATATATTGCTGGTGGCAGTGAAAAACGGAACAGTTGCTATGGAGAACAAGGTTGGGAGTTCCCAAAATTTAAATATAGAGTTACCATATGATTCGTCAATTCCACTCTTAGGTATATATCCCAAAGAACTGAAAACAGACATTCAAACAAATACTTGTACAGTAATGTTCAATGCAGCCAAAGGGTGAAATCACAATAGCCAAAAGGTGAAAACAACCAAGATGTCTATCAATCAGTGGATGAACGGATAAACAGATTATGGAATATCATTTAATCATAAAAAGAAACCAAGTACTGAGACATACTACAATATGCATGAGTTGTAGAATATTATACTAGTTGATAGAAACCAGATACAAAAAGTCATGTACTATGTGATTTCATTTATAGGAAATATCCAGAATAAATAGTTCATAGAGTAGTACTTGCCAGGGGCTGGGGAGAGGGGGTGGAGTAGTGGAGGAAGGGGATACCTGGTTAGTTCTGGAGAAATGACAGTGTTTTGGGTCTAGATAGGGGTGGTGGTTGTGACACTGTGGGTGTACTAAATGCACTGAATTGTTGCCTTTAAAATGGTTAATTTTATGTCATGTAAATTTTACTTCAATTGAAAAAAAGAAACAACCCTGTTCACGTGGGCTGTTGATGAAGCACAGTTTGAAGAGGAGAAAGACTGGGGGCGGGGAGATGGTCACGGGGCTGGTGTGACAGTCCAGGTGAGAGATCATAGTGACTTGGGCCAGAAGCACAGGGTGGATGTGGGGAGGGAGCAGGAAGATCTTCACTAAAACGAGACCAGAACTTATTTTCAATGGCAGAAATGATTTTGACTTGCTTTGTTTTATTTTTTTAAATTGTTCACAGTAAATATCAATGGCATCTACAGGCAAAATACACAACGGGGGGCCTGGAAGGCGCACAGGCACGAGAGCCTCTCTTCTCCCTGGGGACTTCTAGATGCATCCTGGGCTGGAGCATCTGGACAGACAGATGAAGGGAGGGAAGGGCCGGGGCCCTCTCTCTGGTTCCTCATATGCACAGGGTGGTCCTTGGTTAGGCCTCACGTCCTGTGAATGGTTTCCTCTTTCACTCTCAATGGGATCTAGGTTTGGATGAAAAATGGCCAGGACACTCCAACCAAAAGGGACCAGGGGAGACGTTTGGCTGCTCCAGGTGGGGTGTCTTTCCTCTGTTCACCCCCAAACTTAACCAAATCTACACCACACATCGGTGCCATAGGAGCTGGGACTTGTCTCCTGGCCAGTCAGGGAGGGGCCTGGCATATAGTGGGCCCTCGGCCACACCTGGGAATGATGTATGCATAAGAATGACATCACTCAGTACCTCGTTTCTCCCCCGTGTAGGGGACCAGGTCTTCTCGATCCTTAAACTCCTTTGCTTGCTTTTCCAAGTGATCCAAGAGCTCCTCTCTTCTAAAGGGGCCCGTGGGCGCCTTGGTGGTCTGATCCTTTTGCCTCAGGCCTGCAGGCAGCAGAGCATTCTAGATGCAGGTTGTGGAGGTAGGAGAGGGAGCAAGAGAGAGAAGGAGAGAGAGAGCAGTCAGCTGCTGAAGACTTGCAAATCTCTAGGAACTCATCCTGGACCAGTGGGGACCCCAGAGCTATAGACTCCATCCAAGTCTCTCTTTCTACATGCAAAGAATCTGAAAGCCCAGGAGCAGCAGGGACTTGTCCAAGGTCAATCCACATCCCAGATGAAAGGCAGACAAAGGCTATCTCTTAATTCTCTAGTTTCCCTGTCTCAAAAGTTTCCGAAGGTGAGGGCTGAGGGTTCAGGGTGACTGACATAGGCTGAGCCCAGAGGGAGTGTTCAGAATGTCACTAGAGAAGTAAATAGGATTGGGCTGGGGCTGTAGCTCAGTGGCAGAGCACTTGCCTAGCATGTGTGAGGCACTGGGTTTGATCCTCAGCACCACATTAAAAAATAAATAAAGGCATGATGTCCAACTACAACTATTAAAAAAAATTTAAAAAAGAAGTAAATAAGACTAAGTTGTGTTTGGATGTATGAACAATAGCAGTTTGTGTTTCAAGTGTTGGAAAGAGAAGCCAAAGGGGGTTGAGGGAGGACTCAAATGCAGAATCAGGTGGAAAGAGGCAGAACTACCAATCCAAAAGCCCAGCAGAGCTGTGAGGAGGACAAGGTGCCTCTGGCTGCAGCGCCTGTGGCCCTCCCATAGGTTACTTCCAGCCTCCAGCAGGTCTGTGCTTGTGACATGCTGGTTGTTAAATATTTTGAACGTTGCCCCTGGAGATGGGTCTCTCAAGAAAGATAGCATCCACCAATTGGGCGCTTGCTCTTTTTCAAACATGGGCAGGCTACTAAGCATGGGCTTCCCACGGAAGCAGATTCCCCATTAGGGTAGATTTCAATCACCCCAATGGGCTTCCCTTTAATTCAACCCCCCAAACCTTTGAGAGGCAAAGATGTTAATAACCACGAGGATGCTCAGAGATCCCCCTCCCTCCAGAACAAGCAAAGATTTGCCCAAGGAATTTCAGGGACAAATCAGAACAAAAGCCATTGTTCAAATTTTGAGGAGAGGTCATCTGCATTTCTAATTCTTCTGACCCCCTTGCACTCATTCAGAGAGCTAGAGGAGGATACCTGGGGTGCAGGTGTGCAACTTCTTGCTGCACCCACAAATTCACTAAATTGGAGTCATTCCATCTCAAATCTTGGTACCACCTTATCTTCCCTCATAAACTCTTCTGAAATCCCCCTCTGACAAGGGCACAAGAGGCATATAAAGATGGCTGCGTGCCTGACACCCAGAGAGATGATGCTGGGAGGAGAGGCCACCTTGAACAGATGTGGAATTTTTGCAAGTTGTTTTATCACCATCTACCACCACACCATGTGTGAGCAGGAATAGAGGCTGCAAGACGGGGTGGGGGTGGGGTGTCACTGCCTGGGGGGTGGGCCATAGGTGAGCAGGCCTGTACAGCAGAGGTCAGGGCCTCAAGGGTGGTGCCGGTAAGTGCAAACAGATTAAGGCCACAGGTCGGGAGAGTCTAGGAGCTGGAGGATGTAGTGAGAGGGTTTCTATAGGTAGAAAATCAAGCCTAACAGAGCATCAGGAATGTGTGATGCCAACCGCACCCTGAAGCAGCAGTTCTCACACACTGTCTGCCACAGCAGACAGGCTCCCAGCAGAGCCAGGCTTCGCAGACAGGTACAAGGTTAGAGGGGACTTCCTGCAGCTAGTTCCTTCTGTCCCATGGCAGGGGCTTACTGTGTGATTGAGGGCCACCTCACTGCCCTGCAAATGTCTGTATGTGCTTGTCCAAAATGATTCATCCAACCGTTCTGTGACATGCCTGCACTTCACAATTGACCCCACCTAAGGCTCAAGTGCTGACTCAGAATAACAATGACCCAACTATATGATGGGGCTTGGCCCCTAAGCCCAACGCTGCAGTTTCTAAGGCTGAAGAATGTGAATAGTGATAGTGACTCCCTTGTAGGCGGGTTGAGAAAGTTAAATTAGGCAATGCAGGCAGAGTGCTCAGCATGGTGCCTGGTGTAACGAACACCCCCAAAGGGTGACTTAGGGCTGTTGTTATAGCATCAGTTCAAGTACATTTTGACAGGAGACTGGTTACCCAGATATGTCGCTAAGAGAGAATTAATGATCCAAATACATTTGAAGTTCAAGATATTTGAATATGAGCATGTGAAATTTCATGCAAATATACAACGAATCAAGGATTGAAAGCAGGTGCTTGGGTTTTCTCAAAAAATCTCAAGGGGATGCCCATAGATTGTCATTGCCACGAAGGGTAAGATGGCAGTAAGGGGCTGGGACACATTCTGGCTTGCCCAAAGGCTCAGTTTGTGATGGGAGAAATCTATGAAGTTGGAAACTGGTTTGCGAACTTGCACAGCTTTCCAAATCTCTGTGATGGATGCCACCGATCCAGACAGCTAGCTTTCTCAGCCTCAGCACAATCAACATTTTGAGCCAGATGCTTCTTTTGTGTAGGCTGTGCTATACATCTAGACTGCAGCAGCCTCTCTGGTCTCTACCTCAGAGATGCCAGTAGCACCCTCCCCCACCCGTCTTGACAACCAAAAATGTCTCCAAATACTGTCAAATGTCCTCCAATGCTGAGAACAACTGCATTGAACTGAAGACATATAACAAGGGAATAAAAACATTTTGTTTTTATTTAAATGTTTATTGAAAGAAGTTGACTTTTAAAAACAAAAATATCAAAATTGAACATAAAACATAAAATTTGAACATATACGCCTCATTAGGAATTGAAGTCTTTTTTCTTTCCATTAAATAATATGTATGTTTAAAGAATTATGATTTTCAACTGAAACCATAACAGCTGCATAGTTGTTAAATTCCTGATTATCACTTTAGCTTGTTTTCAAAAACAGTATGTGACCTCACACTGTATATAAATATTAACTCAAAATGGATCAAAGACCTAAATGTAAGAGCTGAAACTATTAAAGTCCTAGAAGAAAACATATGCATAAATCTTTGTGACTCTGGATTAGGCAATAGTCTCTTAGATATGACACAATACAATAAACAACAAAAGAAAAAATATATGTCTTGGACTTCAACAAAATTAAAAACACTTGTGTTTCAAACGACATCAGTGAAATGACAGATTGGGAGAAAATATTTGTGAATCGTATATCTGATAAGAGCCTAGTGGCCAGGATACATAAATTTCTCTTATGACTCAATGACATAAGGCAAATAAATTAAAAAATAGGCATGGTGGTTCACTCTTGTAATTCCAGAAACTTGAAGGGCTGAGGCATGAAGATCCACAAGTTCAAGGCCAGCCTCAGCAACTTAGCAAAATCCTTTCCCAAAATAAAACAAAAAGGGCTGAGGATACAGATCAGTGGTAAAGCATCCCTGGCTTCAATCCTAAGTACTATAAAGGAAACAACAACAACAAAAAAGGAATGAAGTACTACAACATAAAGGAACCTTAAAAACATCATACTAAGTGAAAGAAGCCAGGTACAAAAGGTCACATACGATATGATTCCAGTTATATGAAGGGTCCAGAATAGTTGAATGTATAGAGACAGAAAGCAAATTGAGGGTTGCTGGGGCTATGGATGGAACTCTGACCCTACAAAATCCACGTGCTGAAGCCCTAACCCCCAGTGTGTCAATATTTGGAGATAGGGCCTACATGGAGGTAAGCAAGGATGGATGAGGTCACCGGGATGGAGCCCTGAGCCAATGGGATTAGCGTTCTTGTTAGAAGAGAATCTGAAAGCTTGCTGTGGGCCCTCCCAGCCCCCTGTCATGAGAGAACAGAGTGAGAAAGTGGGAAGAGACCCCCTGCCAGAGACCAACCCTGCTGGGCCCTGACTTGAGGCCTCCCAGCCCCTGAGCTGTGAGGAAGTAAGCCCCCACATTCTGCGGTATTTTGCTATGGCAGCCTGAGCTGAGGAAGAGAGCTGGTAGAACTTAGGGGGATGGGAAGCAATAGCTCATGGGTATGAAGTTTCTTCTGCAATGATGACAATGTTCTAAAACTGACTGTGTTGATGATCGTACAACTCTGAGTATACTAAAAAAAAAACTGAATTGTAGATTGCAGATGGAATAATTGTAGGGTGTGTGAATTATATTTCAGAAAAACTCTTGTTTTTAAAATGTCGTATGTTATCTAGGAAAGAATTATCCAAATGGCTAATACAATCACTAATCTGAATGGTCATGGGATGCTGGGAACAGAAGGCTCTTCCTGTGCCAGGGCCAAGGGTGATGGTGAGTCTGGTGGGCTAGAGCAGCCCCCACTGACCATGGTGCCTGTTCTATAGTGTGACATGCCTGTCTGTAAATTAGCCATGGAGGAGCCATGGATGAGAGAACCCTGAGTGGGGTTTCTCACACTGAGAGACCTACTTCTAACCAGACCCAGGCTCACCAAGAGCTCTCACAGGTATTTTGTCATTGGCTCCGGCCAGGAGGGTATTTGATGATCGTGTATATGTAGAAATGTCTCTTTCTACTGATAAGTATTGTGCCCAGACAGTGTGCTAAGAGGTATGGCCATGACCACACCCAAGCTCTCCAATGTGCAGTGGTAGGTCCTGGGGGAGGGAATGGGGGAGGTGAAGTAAATTAGAGCAAAGTCTCAATTACATGCAGTGACTCAAGCCCAAGTGATCTTCCTGTCACCCCACAGGCAGCCTAGTGTGTGTTTTAAGGAGGAGGGATTCCCAGATGCTCAGAACTTAGCCTAAAGTTATAGTTGTTATCACTTGTGGGTAGTGGGGACTGCGGTGCAGTAGGGCTTTCGTGCCCCACACTACCCAGCGCTAGTGATTGTTGATCTGTAGGAACATGGATGGTGTTATTAGATCTGCTTGTTTTTATGTGAACTCACTTGATTTAAAAGTATTGACATGTGGTCCAAACATTTCCAAAACAATGTTCAGGCCAAATGAAACACTGCAAGCCAAACTCAGCTCATGTGCTGCCATTAGGGTCCTATCAGACTAAGATTCCATGTTGAGGAGGTCAAGATAGTCATTTGCTTGTTCCACAAACATCTATGGGCTGTTCTACCCTCACCAGGCACTGGCTAGAGGAAGAATGACGTGTATACATGATTTTTTTTATTTTTTATTTTTTGTGCTGGGGATTTAACTCAGGGATGCTTAGCCACAGAGCCACATTCCGAGCCCATTTTTTATTCTTTTTATTTTGAGACAGGGTCCTGCTAAGCTGCTTAGGGCCTCACTAAGTTGCTGAGGCTGGCTTTGAACTTGCAATCCTCCTGCCTCAGCCTCCTGAGCTGCTGGGATTACAGATGTGCGCCACCATGTTTGGTTTATACATGATTTTTTTAACTAAGAAATTTTTAAATTAAAAAAAACAAATGAAGAAGCAAAAATTTAAATATGTTCTTGGAAATGATCATGGGGGAAAAAGTTCGGCAACTCTTCCTATAGTTCCCTACTTCTGGTTTTAAAATGGTGACTTCCTTTTCAATGTTGTAATACATTAAAACTCCAACTACAGGGCTGGGGATGTGGCTCAAGCGGTAGCGCGCTCGCCTGGCATGCGTGCGGCCCAGGTTCGATCCTCAGCACCACATACAAACAAAGATGTTGTGTCCGCTGAAAACTAAAAAATAAATATTCAAAAAAATTCTCTCTCTCTCCAAAGGCAACAAGTTATTTAAAACAAAACAAAAAACTCCAACTACAGTTGGAGAGATTAATCTTAGTCTAACTTTCACAACCATGCTCTGGAGTCCAGTTGAGCAAAAGACAACAGAAACTTTGACACATCCTCAACTGTACTGTCAGGGTCCTGCACACCCTTGCAAACAAGAGCCAGTATGGCTAAAGAAAAAGTCCCTGTACAAATATCACTGCTATAGATAGTGAAGGACGTGTGAAAAGCCATCCTGGCTAGAACAACTGTAGGCCTGTTCAGGTATTCAAGCACACAAGCACACACATATGCACACGTGCACACACACATGAGCACACATAAACACACACGACTGTGCAGACACACACTAGCACACACACATGTGCACACATATGTAATGTTTTAAAAGGATCATAGACTCCTGCAACTGGGTGGTACAAAGCCCTAAGAGGTCCTCCAAGCCAAGTTTTTCACTTGGGGAAACTAGAGCTTAAAAAGCTGAAGTACTTGCCCCAAATCACATCGTTTGATAGCCTTAGAGCCAGGAAGCCTGACTTTACAAACAGATGACACTGTGTGCAGTTAGCATGCTCAAGGGTCAATATGGCTATTTTCAGACTGGTGGCTGGTCACACATAAAATATCCCTTATAGGGCTGGGGATGTAGCTCAGAGGCAGAGGGCTTGCCCTGCATGTTTGAGGTCCCATGTTTCATTCCCAGCAATGAAAATAATAATAAAAAAAATCACTTAGCCCGATTCTTCAAAGTCACAACAACCAACAAATGATTAGATCACTTTTCCCAAATAAATCAGCCATGTCTAAGAACAAGGAGATGCAAACCGTGCTTCCCTCAACCAGCACCAGGCGTGCTGGGTGCTTGTTCTGTGCCTGCACCACACACAGCCCCTTAAAAGAGAAGGAGGGCCACAACCTCAGTGTTAGGCACCGGGAGAAGCTAAGAGCCAGGGAGGGAGGGCCAGAGCCTTGCCTGAGGTCACATGCTGGACCCTGACCCAGGACTGTAGACTTCATTCCTTGACAGACATTCCATCCCTACTGACTGTTTCCCTTAGCAGAGGGTGCTGGAAACTGGGTGTGGCCCTGTGTGAGAGCCAGGTCCCCTCTCCAAGTTAAAAGACAGGGCTCTTCCTCATGGAGCTAATGTCCCTCTACAGGGGGACAAAATGAGGCTCAGAGGGAGTTTCTGTTCTTAAAACTCCCACCCACATCTCCCACTTGTCCTATTTCAAACAATTTGCCCTGTGCTTTTGCCCTCCTGTCTCCCCTCTGCCACATCAGGCCACATCAGGACAGGCAGGGCTGAGCTTGCTCATGCCCCAGCTGCAGAATCTTGACGTCATAGATAAAGGGGACAAGTAGGACTGAAACCTCTCAGGGTCCCTTTCTCTCCAAACATACTCCCACACCAACACATACATTCTGGACCTCTTCCTGTTTTTGCTTTCTTTTTGGAAAGAGCTGGGCCTTTGGCTCAGCCACCCTGACCTTACTGAAGGGCTAGTGAAACGCATCTTTCATGATCAACTTCATAAGACATCAGTGCTGGCCTCTGAAGGCCCCCAGGGCCCAAGGCCAGTATTCGTTTGCAACAGGACCTACTGGACATAGCAGCACATTTCATCTGTCTCTGGTGCTCATGGCATAGAAAGCTTCTCTGCCCTATTTTCTCCTAATCCTCATGCAAGAAAGAAAAGTTCCCTATTGGGCTGGGCATGGGCCTCCTGAGACAATGGGTGCACAATCCCTGCTCACCGCCAGAGAGGAGGCACCTCACCCAGCGTGGCACCTTACTCGGCCCTGAGCTTCCTGGAGGAAGTGATTTCCTGGGCCTTGGCCAAGTGAAGCGAGGGAGTGGGGACCATAGGGAGACAGAAAGTGCAGCATGGGCAGAGATTGGGCCAATGGCAGGAGCATGGCTTGCACCGGAGCTTGGGTCGGTCCCAGCCTGAGATAGCGCGTGTTCTGAACATCTCCATCTCATGGGCACCACCCTCCTTCAGGCCTTGTGACTCTTGCCGGGACCATCAGACCCACCTCCTGGCTGGTCCTCCAGTCTCGGTTCTCTCCACCTCCACCCTGTTCCCCTCCAGCAGCTGGCCACACCTTGGTGACATGTGTGCTGACCCCAAGTGCTCATGGAGGCTCAGCAGCTTCACTGACCTAGAATCATGACAAAATTCATGAGCCAGGTGCAGAGAGTGGTTCAGGATTTGACCCCGACCTGCTCCTACTCTCCAGCCTCCTGCTCCTCTTCCCTCTGGGAGTGGTCTGGGTTCTGGCCACTTTTGCCCCTCCATGCTCCACAGCTCTGCCCTGTCTCGCACACTGCCATTCCTTGGCTGGGTCTGGTTCTGGGCTGACCCTGCTGCTCTGCATTCCTCTCAAGACTTTTCCCTGGGGCCCCCATTGGGTCTTTGCAGTGACCCACATTGACCTGGTGAGTCTCTTTCCAGACTGCCCTTGGCATCTTGCCAGTTCTTATATACTGCCCACCCTCTGCGGTCCTAGAGTATGTTTAGCCATATCCCTCTCACCAAGGAGAATGGGTGTCCCTCAAGTGCCAGCTGGGACATATCTTGGTCTTTCCTGAATCCCCATCATCAAGCACTGGGTGCTAGGAGAGTGGGAACGGATCATCCATGTCACTCACACAGCACCAATGCTCCAGTGGAGGAAAGGACAGTATTCTAGGACACCCCATAGGCCTACCCCAACTGCTGCCCCTGAGCAAGTCTGGGGGAGGGGACACATGAAAGCTGTTAGAGTGAGGGCTGTGATGGGACTGGGGTTCTCTGAAGGGGATTTTGGGAAATGCTGAGCTAGAGAGTGAGCTTTTTGTGATGTCTTACTTGGGAAATTTGCTTAAATTTTTGCCAACATCTCTTATTTTACCTCAGGGCTTTTGGCAGAGCAGAACATAAGGCCAGCAAACCGACAAACCCATGGTGATGGACTCTAAATTATCCCTGATGTTCTCTCCCCTCTTTAGTAACAAACACACCCCAACTCTTAAGCTGAGCCCTTGGCTACTCAGAGTTAAAGACTACATTACCCAGGATCCCTTGCAGCTAAGTCAAGCCATGATCAGTGGTATGAGAAAACAGTGGCAATTTCTGGTAATCTTCCTTAAAAGGCACTTGAATTTTGGCTTTTCTCCTTCTCTCCCGCCCCTCCCTTTTCTTCCCTGTCCCTCTATTCTGATGCCTGGGCTGTGGCTCCCACTACAGACCATGGGGATGAGGGCTACACCTTGGCCATGGCAGGGGCTGAGCTGGCTGGACACCGGGTCTCTGGAGAGCTTGGAGAGCTATGCTCCACACCAGCCCTAGACTGCCTGCCTCTGAACTTGCACTTGAAGGATGAACAAACTACAGCATATGCGAATTTTGGGTTTGTTGCTTGAAACCAAGCTGAACCTTGCCTGCCACCCTGGATTCTCATCCCAGGGCCATAAGGTCACAGATATGGCACTGGTACTCTCTGATTTTAGAGTTCCCCCTGCAAAATGAGGCTCTAAACCCTTTTATTCTGAAACCTTAGAATAAAGGTTTGAACCCCACATGAAATTAGCTTATTGCCCATCAGAGTGACCACGTAGGGCTTCATTGTTTACTTCCATTCAACCGGACAGAGCCTACATTTTGGAGGTACTGTCAGGGCAGCTGCATCTCCTCCTCTGAGCACTTTCTGCCTGAGAGGCAAACCCACTGCAGGAAGGAAGATGAGTCAGGGTCTGCAGTGTGGGCAAGGCTGTGCTGGGGTTTGGAGGGAAATCAGCAAGGATCCCATGGGAGGGGACGGGAGTTGGTCCTGGAGATGTGGGAAATGCCAACCTGGAGTGAAGGGCTTCAGGTCCCAGAGGTCTCTTGGGCTGTGGGGGCAGACAGGAGGTGGAGAGAAGTGTGGGTGTGGGTGTGGGTGTCCTGGGGCCACAAGACAAGGGTAGAGTGAGACACGCTGCCTGGCCTGATTCGCCCTTGCCCCACCGGGCCCATCCTGGGCATGCAGGGCCGACCGGCAGTGTTTCTAAGGATGCGTGCCTATTTTTAGAGAAGAGATTTATTTCTTTCCATTTCAACTGTTTACTTCTGTCCTGAGCTTGCGATTCTGCCGGTTTGTGTTACAAGGAAGAACCACGGCCCCGTGGACCAAACTTGGCAGCTCCTAGGATGGCCAAGAGTGCCTTATAGGATATGCTCTGGGGCACAGGGAGGGTGGGTTGTAGGAGTGTGTGGAGGCTGATGAGGAGCCCCACGGTGGGTCAGGAAGCCCCAGGCCCTTGCCCTGGTACTGATGACCTTCTGTGTGACCTTGAACAAGTCCTTTCTCCTCTCTCTATTGTAGGGTCTTATCATTGTTCTCATTTTTCACCACTAAACAGGTAATAATAGTACCTATAGGACCAGTATGAGGATTTGGTGAAAGTCACCAAGTACCAAGTGAAGGACAGGAGTCCAGGACAGACTGTCACTCAGGGTCTTTTACCTATGTACTTGATATGCTCATGCAGGGCATGGGTGGGCAGTACAGTTCCAGGATTTAACCTCCACCATTTCTTTAGCCTCTAGCTTTACTTGCAGAACGGCATTGACCCCAGCCTGTGAAGATGAACCTAGGGTGCTTCTGGAGGTTTCCTGGGCAGATGCCCATGAAATGGGAACATCTGACCTGGCATGCAAGAACACCTGGACAGAGAATTGCAGCTCTCGTGATTTCCTGTTGTTTCTCATTATTGTTTTTGTGGTTATGTTGTATCACAGCTTCCCAACAGCTGACTGCCAAATCAACCCATCGGCCCTAATTCTTTTATGAGGTTGGGATTATTCTACTATTGTCTCTCCTGCAAATCCGTTGATCCTTTTTCTGGGAGAATTTTTAAAATATTCTACTTTTTCTCCAAAGCCTCATTAACAAATAATATTTATAGTTAATTTCTTTGTGTTAGTGGATCCCTAATTTCTTTTTTTTTTTTTAAAAAAAGATTAGTATTTGTGATGAAAATAACATAACACCTTCAAAGGAAATCAAATTGAAAAAAAAAATTGCTGGTGATTCCCAGGTCTGTTCCCCAAGTCCAGGTCCCACAGTGCTCACAGGAGTGAGGGTTAGTAGCAGAGGTTTCGGGGCATGGCTACGTAGGTGGAAATCCCAGCAGTACCCAGGTTGCATCCTGAGCAGGTTAACTCCTCTCTGTAAGCCTCAGTTTCCCAACCTTTAAAATAGACAAAACACCAAACCCTCACAGAGGACTAAATGAGATAATCCAACAGGGCTTTACCCAGTAAATGTTAAGTATCTACTGATCACATAAGAACCTGTTCCCGGCACAAGTCACTGTGTGAGACTAGTCCCTGATGCGCTGCTCTGCACACTGCCCGTTTTCCCCTCTACCCAGGACAAAGGCGATCTGAACGACAGAGTTGGCTCAGCTTCAGAGCAACATCCACTTAACTCCAGAGAGACGCGAAAGGGCAGATCCTCTGGGGAACCAGTCAACAGCGGATACTTTTAGCACATGAAGCATTCCTTTCCTGCGGGAGTCCAAAACAATCTCATGATAAGCTCGAGTTTTTCCAGAGTGAGAGATAGAAAGTTTGGGGAACTTTTTTTTTTTTTTTTTTTAATGTGCTCAAGTTTGGAAACCTCTGCTGCAAACAGAGCTGCTGTCCAACTTCTCGTACTCCACGCTGTCACGTGATGCTGGGGCTTAATTGCATAACCCAAAACGTCACCCTCTGAAGGGCTTGCCGAGTCCAAGCAGGAAGGGACTTGAGGATCGTGCTTTGGGAGAGCTGGAGGGGGCATCTGAGGTCTTTTATCCAACTATGTCCATCGACAGTCAAGGGAACTGAGACCCAAAGAGGGAAAAGTAAGTGCCCAAGAATAGAGACAGGACCCAAATGATACCATGAAGATTCCCATGAAGCCTCAGGCTACTTGGCTAAGACGTGAACTCCAGAACCATGTCGTGGCTCTGCCACTGCCAAGTTGTGGGACCTTGGACAAGTTCCTCCACTGCTCAGTTTCCTCATCTGTAAAACGGGATGAGAAGAGCACCTGCCTCAGAAGATTAGGGTGATGGCTGAGTTATATATTCCAGGTGCTCAGAACAGCATCTGCACGTCCCAAGTGCCATGTCAGCTCATGTGACACAAAAGTCAACACAGGAGGAGTGTGGGGTACAACAGGAGGGCAGCAGCCTGGGCATCAGGGCCCCTGGGTTCTGTTCTGGTTCTGTTTGGACATCTCAGATCTAGGACGGGTCGCTTCCCCTCTCTGGGCTTGGCTCCTGCTCTGAGTTGGGGGTTGCATACCCGCTGCTGACTGTCCTCTCACGGTCCACATACCTTTGGCCTCTCCCAGGGCTGTGATTTTGGAGCGGGCCAAGGCAGGGGGAAACTAGAGCTGGAATGTTGAACTCTCAGAAAAAAGCCCCTACCCCAGGCCTTTCAAAACAGGAATACTGTCTTGCAAATCAGGTAACAGAGATGATCCCACGTGAAGGGGCCATTGTGTGTTGGGGACAAAAAGCCGGTTTGGCCTGTTATCTCCCATCCGCTCTGGTTTCTTCCTCGACTGAGGGAGAAAGGGGTGTTTGACAATGTCACTTTAGAAACCCCAGTAATTGAGAATGCCAGGTCTCAGGTGGCCTGTGCCCACTCCCAGACCCACCGGCACAATGGCTCCCCTCCTGCCAGAGTAGCCTGTACACACTCTGGAGCCTGCTTGCAACCCGACTCCCAGAGCCCGAGCCCTGTGGTGTCACTCTAGTGGTGTGAGTATAGGCAAGCTGGTGGCAATCTGAGCCTCCATGCTCCTCCCTCCATGGGAACCAGCAGAGCCATCCCTGTTACTCACCTGGACAGCAGAGCTGGCTTCTAAGAGGTACCAAGGCCCTGGGAATTTGCCCCTGAGGCTGGAGAACCTGATATTTGGTGTTGGGCTCTGTGGGGGATCTTTGCCAGGTTAGTGACATGGTTCCCAACTGGGGCCTGGGCTTGGTCCTTAGGGCTACACTGTCAATTCTGGGATGGCGCCTTCCCCTGCCCCCTCCTCACTCCTGGGGTGAATGCTGGTCTCTGATCCTTGTCATCGGATGCCCTATTTGCAGTTGCAGCCTCACCTAATATCCCCACCCAGTGGCTCAGGGAAACTCCAACAGGGCAAAAAGAGAGACACAGCAGGCCTGTGGGACCCTGGGGGTCCACTTGTTCCTCTCTGGGAATAGCAAGTGTTCTACGGCATTGCAGGAAGGGCTGTGGAGAAGGTCAGGCCCTTCCTTGCCTTCAAGAGCACTTGCCACTAACAGGTGGACAGAACAGGGGGACTCACGCCCAAGCCCCCTCTCCGTCCCTTCTGGTACCCCTTATAGTCTCTCTGTGCTGAGAATCAGCTCCTGAAGTCACCAAAGCACATGGAGTCACTGCTCCTTGAGGGCTCCCCAGGCTACTGAGAGAAGTCCACTCTTGTCTGCCTTGCCACCCTGCCCCATATCCAGCCCCTGACCCCTTTCTAGTCACATCTAACATTCCACAGAAATCACCAAGTCTCCCCCTCCCAGTTTCTTCCCACATGGACCGTCCCTCCTGCAGCCCGTGCTAGACGCCTTCACCTGGAGTTCTTCATTTTTAATTATAGACTTTGGAAAATCTAGGGCCCAGTTCCAATATCACCTGCTCTGTGGAGCCTCCCACCAAGAGATAATCCTGAGCCCCCTGCCTGCCCCACATAGGACCTGATTATTACACCTGCTTTTACCACCCTGAGTCCTGAAGGGCAGGATCCCTGTTGGCGCCCAACACAGGGCCCCGGGCTGGGCAGGTAACTGAGTCACATTTATCGAATTGACTAGAAGCAGCCACATCCCCTTTTGTTCTAACTTTCAAAAGCTGTTCTTGAAATTCTATGAACAGTAATCTAGGATAGAATTAGAACAGAATAATTTTGCAGCAATGAAGCGGAAGCTGGATTGTTTTGCTGGCCTCTGTTGCTCATTTCGGCAGCCGTGCAGCCTAGCAGGAGGAGACAGGCGGGAAGGCGGAGGAACCTCAGCTCCCTCCACCCACACTGCCTTCTGATCAGCAGAAGCTGCCTCTCCAGGGCACTGTCTCCTCGTGGCTGGGCAGGGGAAAGCTGTGAAAAGCAAGATGAGGACACTTTGCTGGAAGGATCTGTCATCCCATGGGGCATGGGTCCCGGACCCTAGTCAAGGATTCTGGGTTATCTGGAAAGAAGCCACTTCATGGAGTCTGGGGATAAGACCAGGTGATAAGCTCATGGAAGCTTAGTCCTGAAAGGGACCAACCAACTCCAGCATGTCATGGATGGGACATTGAGGCCTAGGGAAGGACAGGAACTGGCCCCGGGTCACACGGGGTATCAGAGACAGGGGTGGAAATGGGACCTCTAGCCTCCAGTTTTGCATTTTTCCTGCTGTACTGTGCTCCCGAAACATCAGCAGTGATTATCTGTGCGCTAGTGAAACGAAAGCGAGGTGCTTTTTTAAAATTTTGTTTGTTTGGTAGATCACTGTTAGGCCAGAGTTGAATGAAGACTGTTTTTTAAAGGCATGAAACATTCCATTTTTAATTAAAAATACATCAAATGGAAATGCACCAAATTCAGTAGCATTCATTATCTGCCTTCTTTGTGCTAAGCATAGACCTTATGCTGGGATATAATTTTAGCATGAAGACCCTGCCCCTTACTCCAGCATGGCTTGCCAAAGAACACACTACCAGGGAGCCTTCTGCTTATCAATACTGGGTATCCTGACTACAGAGGTGAATTCTGAGCATTAAATTAAATTAAAACTTCTTCAATGTGCCAACTATGAAATGCAATGATAAAACATCAAACAAGTGACAGGAATTCTTCTAGTCCTTTATTTCTCAACTAATTCATTCTACAATGCATGTTCCCCTCCATCCAAAAGCACTGCACTTGACAGAACAGTGGAATGGCCCTTGGAAGACCCAGTGACAGCAGCAGCCAGGTAGGTGTCCGTGGCCTGCCGGGCCCTAGTCAAGGCGCTCCAGGAGGCTGCGCATGCTCTGAATCAGGGGGCCAATATATGGCCATAGGCAGGATTCACAGGTTTAGGAGTCAAGGTTGGAAATGGGAGTGTCCCCAGGGACTCCTGGCAACATTTTTGCTTCCTGTTCTCTTGACCTTAGGCTCTGCTTGTCTAGAAGTGACAGGGCAACAAGAGGAATGCTTTCTCTCATTGGAGGCATAAGGATCCGTTGGACAGGAAGGTAAGGCTCCCCCTGGCCACCTGGGCTCCTTGTGCCTGGGAATCAACAGGCTGAGAAGGCAGCCACAGCGCTGGCTGGGGTGGCTGATCCCAGCCACCAAGTGGAAACTGTACCCCCAGTTCACAGTAGAGGGGACAAAGCCTGAGCTTGGAACATGGGAGGTCCTGTAGGCATCTCTCAGTATCGCCATGCCCTGTGATCAAGGTCAATGGAAAAGTCAACCACCCACCCCAGAAGGACTACACACGGCTGAGAGCCTTCAGAATGAAGGTCCTCAATCAGCTGAGGTGCTCGCTAAAAGCAACAGGATGTCAGAACGGGTGGTGGAAAGAAGTCATTTTAAATACAAGCCGCCTGCATCTGACCAGTTATAGGAATGAGGACAATAATTGTCATGAATATTTCCTTTGTTTTATGAATGTGTGTATGTAGCAAATATCTTTAGTTTTCCCCTCTCATTTCATTATTATGTAACATAAACTGTTATTGACTTTACACCATTGTGGGGTTTTGTTTCCTCACCCCCCCCACCCCCCACCCCCCCTGGGGTATTGGGAAACCAGGGGCACTTTACTAGTGAGGTATATCCCCAGTCCTTTTATTTTTCATTTCGGGACTCTCTTGTAAGTTGCCCAGGCTGGTCTTGAACTTGCAACCCTCCTGCCTCAGAATCCCAAATCACCGGGATTACAGGGTATGTGCCGCCACCCCTGACTATATTTGATAGTATTTAAGTATTGTTCATTTTCCATCATAATGTTTAGGTTACAGGATTTGGAGAAGAGTCAACAGCATTCAAGAACTTTACCACCCCTTCTGGGGAATAGGTTCATTTGTTCCCTGTGGTACACAGATTGGTTGTATCGTGTTAGGCAGAAGTACAACCTTGGTACTGCCCCTATTTGAAAATTAGTTATGGTTCAAAGAGATGCTGGGTTAATAAGAAAAGGACTTGTGGCGGTTGGTTTTATGAGCCAACTTGTCGGGCCACAGTTCCCAGACACTTGGGGAACCTCGTTCTGGTTGTATCTGTGAGTGTGTCTGGATGAGATTACCATTTGCATCTGAAGACTGAGGAGAGCAGGCTGCCCCTGTGGATGGGCCCCATCCAATCTATCCAAAGCTCAAACAGAACAAAGAAGCCGACCCTCCTGTCAGGGTGCCGTGTTTCCTCCTGCCTGGCCACCTGGAGTTGGGGCACTGATTTCTGCCTTTGGACTCAAACTAAAACATTGCCTCTTCCGGGGCCTTCTGCCCACCAGCAGGTAGACCCCAGCTGCACCCCAGCTCTCCTTGTCTCCAGCTTCCTACTGCAGATCTCGAGATCTGTCAATTTCCAAAATCATTTTGAGCCAACTGCTCATAGTAACCCTCTGTATCTACCCTTATCTCATTGGATCGGTTTTCCTGGAGAACTCTAAACAGCACTTTTTAAGAAACCATATAAAGACATCATTACTCAGTGTCACTGCCATACAAGGAGAAGACAGTGGCAATGGGGAAGACACGCCTGCCCACCCGGTGCTGAGGGCGCGGCCCCTGACCTGGGGCAGCGTGTTCCCCTAGTGCCCACTCACATCAGGGTCCAGCTCGTCCAGCTCATTTTCCAGCGTCCTGAGCTCTTCCTCTGTGAGGGCTCCAAGGATTTGGTCTTCGTCCAGGTCACGGTATTTTTCTAGCTCTCGTCTGTAGGACATGGCGTGGTGGGATTTACCTTTGTCTTCCGAGTTTCTGTGTGATCTGTGACCTACCGGAAAGAGAGAAATCTTAGAAAGACCCTCCTTAGGTTTGTTCTCAAGTGAAAGGGTGCTTGTCCGTCATGAGGTGGCCTGGGCCTGTTTTACGAATTGCCAGGATAATTATTATCATGCTGGAAACAGCTCTCTGGTTTTGGGCCTAATTCTCTAAGAAACTGAACAAGGTAGAACCCCTAGGCGGGTGGTTGAATGGGTTCACGTTGGTTGTAAGGGGCACAGCTACTGAAGATGAGCAAATGGGTGATTAAAATGGCTCGAGGGCTTGAAAACAATTTTATTCTTCAAATAGTTCACATTCTTTTCCAGGCAACCCTCCCCCTCTACCCGAGGCCCCAGTGGGAATCATGGGGACAGCTCCGCCAGGACCGCATTTTAAAGGGAAAATGCAGTGTCCGTGATTCATGGAAGACCTACTGCGGGCAGGCCCTTCACCTACCACAACTCATTCAATCCTGACCAAACAGAGGCTCTGATAAGAGCTAACTTTTACTACCAAACGCCAAGCCACATGTTAAACACTTCAGGAACATTTTCAAGCTTAACCCATGAGGGCTATTTACCATCACTTTCAGAGACGGGGACATTGGACTTAGGTTAAGTGAGTCACCCACATCACATGACCACAAATTGTACTTCAGTCTGTTGGCTTTTCAAGCCTGTATTGTCTCAAAACATTTTTGATAGAATCACTTAATGTCCTGGCGGAGGGACACTGTCTAGCCTGGGCCCTTCATTTCACTCTCAAGGGAGTTGGTCCAAAGGGAAGAAGTGATTGGCTCATGGGAACCAGGGATGCCACTGGGTTCCCTTTTCATAGATGAAACTCAGCTCCTGTGTTGAGACTCTATGTCTGCTACTTTCTAGAGCCTTGAGATTCCTTCCCTGTTGACTCTTTCCAGCTCCTCAGCATCTCCTGTAAACCAGATTTTTAAATTAAAGCCATTTATCCATGAAGAACTGGAGGGATGGCCTGGGGCCTGACTTGGGACCCCTGATGTCAGCGCATGAGTGCTTCCCACTGTACCACACACAGTCTCTTGCAGTTGGGGGGACAATGGGGCATCGAGTCCTTCTATCCATCAGCATGACAAAAATTGTCCAATAACATGAGAATCCCAGTTCGTACTGCACCTCCCTGAGGAGCCTTGATGACCCCTCACAAACCCAAGTGCATCGTGGCCTGGCACTGGGCCCACACCTCTCCATGCAACTCCTGTGAATGTCCCCCATGTGGCTTCCCGTGGGCAGGATCGGGGTTTACATTGTCCCCTCCCCACAGAGGTCCCCACCCTGGAAGTTTCTCATGGGACTGAACCCAGTTCCAGTCCCCTACCTGCCTTTGTTGATCAGTCAGCCGGGAGGAGGCTCTGGGCTCCTCTCCTCCTGGGAAAGGTAAACCTGCTGCAGAGCTGCTGTATCTCTGCATCTGTCTCTACCTGTCCTTCAAGTTACCTGAGCCGAGCCCCCAGCCATCTCTCCTGATGGGCAGGTGTGGGATGCAACAGCTTGCAAGTTCCTTAAGTACCGTGGGACAGAAGCAGTGCCATGGGTTGAACTTTGGCCCCTCCAAATTTATATGTTGTAGTTCTAACCCCAGTACCTCAGTGACTCAGTAACACAAGGAAGGATGGGGCCTTACTTAGAATGTGACCCTTATAGGGTCTTTGCTGATATAATTAATCAAGTTTAGGCAAGGTCATACAGGAGTAGGATGAGCCCCTAATCCAATGTGACTGGTGTCCTAATAGAGGAAATTCGGACAGAGGCATACACACAAGAAGGACATTATGTGACGATGCACAGTCAGGAGAATGTTTCTACGAGCCATGGAGAGCCAGAAAACACCAGAAGCTGGGGGAGAAGCCTTGAATCGGTTCTTCTTCACAGCCCTCAGAAGAAACCATTCTGCCAACACCTTGACCTTGGACTTCTAACCTCCAGAACTTCAAGACAATAAATTCCTATTGTTCCAGACACCCAGCGTGAGGCACTTTGTTCCAGCAGCCCTCACACACTTACATAATTGCTATCCCCATCTTCACAGCAGCTTTATTCAGACCCCCGTGCAAACAAACAAACAAAACCTGTGACTCAGCTGTGAAGTGACTGATGGAATTTTCCACAGGAGAGAAAAATGAAACAAGAAAACAACCACCCGATCTACCACCTAGAATTAGTTGTTAATTGAAAGCAATTAAAAGTAACCTAAAATAAACTAAAAGCAAAGTTGAGTTTTCGTTTAAAGGAGAGAGTACATTTGATTAGTGTGTCTGCAAGTGTGTGGGCACATTTTTAGGAGAAATCTGAAGACGTGACAGCCAGCTTGATAAGGAGGACTTGCCTCCCAAATACAGCAACCCCAGCTCCATCCTTTCCTTTAAGAATGGCTCAGCCTGGTCTGACGTCTTCCTTTGACCAGACCCCAAGAATGCAGTGTTCAGACCATAAATGGGCCCCCCCTTGATCCATTTCCATTTTCTTCCAAAGAAAGCACAGCTGTCTGACAATGCTCTGGTATAGATGAAAAACCTTCCTTGAGGTCCTTGGAAGCAACCTAATTTGGATTTTCCTAAGTGAAGCCAGGAGAGAAGGTGGATCTATGATTTCTATCCTAAGGCCAAGAGGGACCCTACTGAAGGGCTCAGAGGTTTCCAGACCAACTCACAGAGAAGTCCAGAGGGGCCTCCAAACTGGCACCCCGTGGACTACAAAACACAGTTTTTTAATGATTTGTTTCCCAGAGGTTCTTGTGCTGGAAACTTGGCCCTCAGTGTGGTGGCATTGAAGTGGTAGAACCTTTAAAAAGTGGGGCAGAGCAGTAGGTCATTGGGTCATGGAAGGTGTTGCCCTTTGGAGGGATTAATGCTGCTTTTATGGAAGGAGTTAGTTCTTGCCAGAGGGTGTTGTTATAAAAAAGCAAGACTGGCCCTCCCCACTCTCCAGCTTCCTATCTTGCCATGTGATTTCTTCCTCTCATATACATTCCCAGCATCGTGTCATATATCATGTTGTGATGTGGCCAGGAGGGCCCTCACCTGGAATCTTTAGCCTCCAAAATTGAGCTGAATAAACTTCTTCATAAAGTACCCAGCCTCCGGTAGTTTGTTCTAGCAACAAACAGCTAAGACAGTGCTTGAATGGGTTCAAGGTTGTGTCAGGTTCTCCGAGATCTAGACTTTAGGACTTCTCTGAGTTTTCTTATGCTACTCTGCAATGGATGTCTCCAAGAGGGGTAGGTTGCAAACAAAATTCCCCAATCTTTTTGACATGTCACCATGTCTCTAAGAAACTGCTCCCCGAATTGGAATCTTATGAAACAAAGTTTGAAAAACAAAACAAAACCCAGTCACCTCTGGTACTCTTAGAACCACCCAAGTGAGGGTCACCCAGGGAGTTACTATCACAACTAGCACTGCAACCAAAGTCCTGGGAGCTTCAGGTCTGTGTTCCATCCTTAGAACCACCCAAGAAGGGGTGTTACAGGGACAGGACCAGACAGGATATAGCTCCAGGAAATCAAACAGTTTGAGGACCCCAGGAGCTTCCTGTGCTTATATATATATCCTATATATCTTTGCCAGCTAACTCCTTTTCTAGATGACTGGCAATAAAACCGTAGATAAAGAATCATAGATGGGACCCTTGGGAATGAGTGAGCCAAGACAAGGAAACGGGGAGAAAGAAATCCATAGGAAAGCCAGCTGGGGCAGAAGGAACTGAAGACTGAGCCAGAGAGCAAAGGAGGTGGTGGATACGGGTCTGCTAGTGGAGGGATGTGGGCTGGGCAGCAGGCCACCCCCAGAGATGCCACACCCAGGGGTACGATCATCAAATTTCCTGAGTCTCCTCTTATGGCACCCAAGAGGGTTAATGATTTGTTTCCCAGAGGTTCCAGTGTGGCGTTGAAGTGGTAGAACCATTTATACACCCCAAGGTGTGGCTGAACTCAAAATCCCTATTTCATGGGACTTAAAAAGCCCTTTCTAATGTCAAGTGTCATGTGAATATTACAGAGTGATGAAGCATTGCACTAAATAATCTGGGAAGAATGGAGGACTCCTAAGGTAAATGATGGCGCTGTGGGCTTCACACCACACTCATCCACTTGGCTCACAGCAGTGGGTTCTGGAAAGTAGGATTCTCCTCCTGTGGTCGGTGGCCTGGAGAGCTGGAGGCAAGGAGGACATGGAGTGGGGGAAGAAGAAACTAGCACATTACTAGAGCCCACTGCAAGCCCAGGCTTAAAGTACAGCGTGGAAGAGATTGCATGTTAGAGCTGTTACTATAAGGCCTCTGTTTCCTAATAAAAGAGGTGTCAGGGATGGAACATGGACTGAAGTTCCCAGGACTTTGGTTGCAGACCTAGTTGTAATAGTAATTCCCTGAGTGACCCTCACTAAGTTCCTCCCCTCCTCTGGGCCTCCAATTCTAGAATAGATAGAATTGGATGGCATGGGCAGTTTTTAAACTGAGCTCTCAGAAGACCCCTGAGAAAGTGCCTCCAGATCCCTGTAGGGGTTTAAGGTTAAGCGAGGGGGCCCACCTCTAATTTTACCTGATTCTTATTTGGGGTTGTGGTTAAGATTTCTCTTGAACAAAGAATTGTGCAGCTCAAATAAAAAGTTGAAAAGTCACTGGGCTGATTTCTTGTGAGAAGAACCGTGTTCACCCCATAGGATGCATCAGGGCTAAGTAACAAAAAGCAGATGAGACGGGACCTGTGGCTGGTACGCAGTCCACCTGGTCTCAACAAGTGCCAGTCATTACAATGAGCCCTGGCCTTGTGTCTGGCCCAGAGGTACAGGAAATGCAGACACCTGGGTTCTGGTCTGTGGTCCTTGGGACCCTGGAAAACCCCTGGTCTTCTCAGATCCTATTTACCATTTTTAATGTGAACTGTGGACGGATTGGACCAGACCTGGGGTTGGGGAATGAGAATCCCAGAGCAGATCGACAAGCAGGAAGGGTATGAATGATGAAGGGGCAGGGACTCTAAGCATGACCCTCCGGAGCCAGAACAGATCCTCTGTCACCTGCCTTATAAATTGGGTCCTGAGTAAAAGCTCTTGAGAAAAAGAAAAGGGCAGCTAGGTAAATTTAAAAATGCCATGAAGTGAAACTTAAGTCTTCCAAATCTGTGGACTATTTTATACTTACAGCTCATCCTGCCAACCCTGCATCTCCAAGGCAGAAGCCTTAAGCCTCTGCTAAATATAAAAAATAGAATTTACAAGCTGTGCCAGGAAATAAAACTTGGCAGATTGGACAGTAAAAATTAGTGGGTCAAGGGCTGAGGCCATCCATCAGGGCAGCAGCAGAAGCGAAGGCTCTAAGAAGGGGGTGCTCCCAGTACACAGTGCTCCTGCATCTCGCAGGAGGTGAGCCCGTTCACTTCTGCCCACGTTCCTCCAGCACCGTCTGTGAGGGGATGCTTTGGGAGGAGTCACTTAAGAGTCTTGATTTATGGACTGCACTTCCCCAGGCTCAGGAAGAGCAGAGTCACAAGTTCAAAAGAATATTTTCCAGTTATACTCTCTTCTCATTTCCACTGGGGAACATCTTGAAGATGGGCAAAGCAAGGTTGGGTCCCCACTTGACCCTTCAGAGACATCTCTTGGTGCATGGGTCTCTCTTTTGGAACACACTTTGGTAAAGGGATTTTACATCACCATCCCTCATCCCTAAATCCTGCATCCCAGGACTATGCTGTCTGCCCACTGCTCCCAATTTAGCTTCAGAGACATGAGAGAGCTAGTAATGTCCCCTGTCCCTCCCTAGAGAGCTATCTCCAAAAGAAACATGGCTCAGGCAGCCAGACTTTATATCATGGGACACCCTCTGCTCTCAGCGGATTGGACAGAGTGGGTGTCTGGCTGGAGAGCAGCCAAGTGATTGGCTGGTCTATGGCCTATGAGTTGGCCTAGGACAAAGTGAGGGGGAGAAGAAGGAGAATGGTGGTGGGGACTGGGAAGGAAAGAAGGGGAAAGTGGGGAAGGAGGGGAGTTGGGCAGTGAGCTTCTTCACTTGATTGTGTATTCGTTTGGCGGCTGCCCTAACAGAGTTCCACAAACTGAGTGGCTTCACTGAAGGCTGGCGGAGGGAACTCAGGCGGTGTGGGCAGGGGGCTCTTCTGAGGGCTCCCAGGGAGAGTCTGCTCCAGGCCTCTTTCCTCACTCTGGTAGCCTCAGGCCTGGAGTTGACATTCTCTGGGCCCTGTGTCCTGTTCGCTCTGTAGATGTCAGCATTTCCCCTTTTTATAAAGACGTAAGTCAGACCGCACTAGGGACACCCTAGTAACCTTAATCTTAACTTGATCCTTTGAAAAGACCCTATTTCTGAGTAAAGTCCCATTCACAGGTACATCTTGGTGGGAGTAGGGGACACAATTCAACCTCTAACAGTCTTGACCTGGGACATAAAGAGAGCATGGGGCTGGAGTGACCGTGTGGACACTGAGGCTGTGTGGGAAGTGATGGGGCAAGGGGGCCAGAGTCCTCATGAGAGGGACAGTTCATGCAACCTGAGAGAGAGGGCGAAGGCTGGGCCCCACAGGTACCAGGCTCCTGTTCCCTCAGGCCTGGATGGCCATGGCTTAAGTCCGGTTCCCACAGACTCCTGTCCTCCCATAATCCTTACAAGGTCACGCTGTCCCCATGCCATCCTTGCTGTACCGAGACACCTTGAAGGAGTCTCTGTTCCTTATGGCTAAACGAGAAGGCAAGCTCAAACCATGGCTTCCCTCTTCCTTTGTGGCCCTGCCTCCTGCCTCCTGGACAATGCCCTGCTCCCAGTGTTCAGGTGGTGATGACTTAGGTGGCCGCTCTCCAGCCTTCCTGAGTCATGGCTCCCTGCCAGGCACTTCTTCCTAGAGTCCCACACTCCCCACGTGGCTAGCCCTGAGCCACTGCCCCCAGATCACCTTGTCCCCATCACCACACCTGGCTTCTGGCACCTCTGTTGCCTTCAGCCACCTAGGCAAACACCTGCCTCCCGCCTCTGTCCACCCCATGTCTAACCGTCATATTTTTTCTCTCTCTCTCTCTCTCTTTTTTTTAAATTGTGATAACAACAAACATCGCGTTGACTTTCTACCTTGTTTGTTTTGGAGCTGGAGCTGGGACCCCGGGCCTTGTGCACGCTACGGGAGTCCTCCACTTCTGCGCTAGCCCCAGCCTTCCCCATTTTCAGCGTGTAGTTCTGTAGCATGAAGCGCGTTCCCGTCATTGCCACCATCACCACTGGGCGTTCTGGAAGGCTTTCCTCTATCCCACAGGAAATCCTGTACCCCTTACACACTCACTGCCCACTCCCTGCTCTGCCCTGCCCCCAGCACCCACCGTGCCCCTCCCTGTCTCTGTGAACTTAGGACGACTGCGTGGGGCTCACAGGAGTAGAATCATAGCCTGGTGTGGCTGGGACCCTGGCCTGTCACTCTGCCTCAGCTCTCCCTCCTTCCTGGCCACATTCACCTCAGCCCCTGAATAATCTTGGTGAAAGTCACTCCCATGCTGTTCCCAGGGGCCAACTGCCCCTATGGCTCTCCATTAGGGCAGACTGACAGCGTCCTCCCCTCCTAGGGTTTGAGACCCTCGGGACCTGGGGACCTCTGGAGCCTTCCCAGCCCCTAACCCCGCTGCAGGCCTTCCCCTTTGCACTATAAAGACTACCTGTCCCAGAGCATCCCTGGAGTCCCAGCCCTAGGTCCTGCTGATGCTGGTCTGTAGCCTGGAATGTTCTCTCCCCACCCCTGTGCCCTCAAAGCCTCAGGAAGCCCTCAAAGTGCCTTCCTTCCCTCGACACAGGCTCCCAGCCCTCTCTCCTGGCACAACCTCTGTGGGTGGCCATATGGAAGCAGCGCTCCCCTGCCTAGTACAAGAGACGCTGGCTCCCTCATCTCTCTGTGCCCACAGGTGGGGCCCAGGAGAGGGCCGTGATCACCTGTCCACATCTCAGCCCTGGTCTGCCTCAGAAGAAAGGTGTGATTATTGCAAACTGAACTCAACTGTCAGTCAGGGAACAGAGCGAACAAACAAATCCTAACCCAGGCCAGCGGACCAGCAAAGGAAGAGTCAGCCAGCACTCGGCTGGCTGTCTAAGGCGTAGACAAGTGAGTAAGGGAAGTTTGGTGTCACTTCCTCAGAGTTCAGAGTTGAGATCAAGGTCATAAAATATGATTGGATAATTATGCCAATAGCCATCCTTCCCATGTGCAGAGAGCTTTGCAGCTTATAAAAACAACCACTTTTACAGCTGCAGTTCCATGTCCCTGGGTGTGTTGTCACCCATGATGGGGTCCAGACAGAGGAGAGGCATGGGGAGAGGAGAGGCAAAGGGAGAGAGCTGGTCAAGGGGACTAAGCTCCCTGGACCACCAAGGTCCAAGTCCCATGTCTGCCTGCTTCCCCGAAGAGCTCCTCCCTAAGGTGGCCCAGCTTCTCACCCTGCCTTGCAGAACTCTCCCAGGCAGGGCTGCCCCCAGAATTTGCTGAGTCCAGTGCAAAATGAAAATGTGGGGTCCTTTGTTCAAAAGGGAAGATACTAAACTATGAGGTTGTTCTGTTCATTTTTTCTCTCTCCATCTGTCATAGTGTTTTTTAGTTATTATTTAACGCTGTGACCCACCCCCCCCCAGGTGTCCACTGGCTGCCAGTTTCCTCCTCCTGCAGATGCAGGATGGACACAGGCTGCCCTGGAGGTGGGGTGTCAATCCAGGTCAGTTCCCTTCCCACTGGTCATTGCCCCAGCACAATCCTTCATCCACCCCTGTCTTGGGTCCCTAGTGTCTTGTGCAATATAATGAGGGTTTTGCAACCTCTGGGCAAGACACTAGGGACCTGGAAGGGGTGCTGAGAGGCTTGCCCTATAGGGTTTCCAGCTGAATGCACATGGTAGGAATGCAGAGGGATCCAGTGGCAGCTGGGCAGGAGTGGGGAGGGCCACAGTGTCCAGTGACAGGGGAGCGGGACTCCATGAACCCATGCCAGGAAGCAGAGAGGCAGCAGGAGGAAGAACCCATGTGAGCTGAGGTTCGAAGCCCTAGTGAATGCTCCATTGTCCACTCGGGTTTCCCCTTAAAAATGCAACTTGAGCCAGGTGCAGGGATTACACACCTGTAATCCCAGAGGCTCAGGGTGCTGGAGCAGGAGGATGGCAAGTTCAAAGCCAGCTTCAGCAACTTTGTGAGGCCCTAAGCAACTCAGGGAGAACCTGAATCTAAATAAAATATAAAAAAAGGCTGGGGATGTGGCTTGGTGGTTAAACACCCCAGGTACAAGAAAAAAAATTCAACTTCAAAGATAAAAAAGTCTTAATAGTTTCAAGTTATTGACTGCTGAGCATTCAACCAAGCCCAGGTTCCTCTGAGAGCAGGGTTCTGGGCACCTGCACAGGTGTGCGATCTGTTCCTAGGCCAGACACACACCCTGAAGGTCTCACAGCCAGACTCAGTCTTGTTGCAGCTGTGACCAGTCCTCCCTAGTGACTTTCAACCCATTAAAATGTCCAATCCCTGGGGGCATTAGGAAGCTGTAAATGCACCATGGCAGAGGGAGCACTGGATAGGAGTCGGGGTCCTGCTTACAAATCCTGACTTGGGTTGAAAACTGGCTGTGTGATCTTGAGCCAGTTGCTGTATTTCTCTGGGATGGTGTCCCATGTGCCAATTCTTCATCTACCACCCTTGGAGGAGGAGAGAGCAATGGGCTGAGCCAGGAGCCCCTCTTTACAGACACCTCACCTTGGGTCAGCCTGGTTACAGATGAGCCTGGGCCTGGGGCTCCCTCGGACCTGCAATAGGATCCCTGCCCCGCCTCTCTGACAGCAGCCCCGCCCTCTGACAGCAGCCCCGCCCCTCTGACAGCAGCCCCGCCCCTCTGACAGCAGCCTTCACAAAGCAGCGCTTGGAGCCTGGACTGCATGCTCTCCTCAGGGGGTGTGAGGTATTGATAAAGGACCCGGCAGTTCAGATCACTCCTCTCTTCCCCCTCCCCACAGTCCCCCGATGTCTCCGGCCCAACAGACCACCTGCAAGCCCAGCATGGGTAGACACGGCTCAGCAGCCACGAGGAAGATGTGGGGTTCTCAGTGACCGTCCATGGCACACTATTGCCATGTTGTCCCCAGAGCTGGGGGAGATCTCAGCTGAACTGATGAAAGCAGGGTGTCAAACAACGGCCACAGTCGCTCGCTTTTGTGCAAGAACCCAACCCTGGGCCTTTGCTCTTTTGTTGGGGAGGGAATTTTTTTCTTTTTTCACAAGGCATAGATTATAGACAGTCTAGTACAAGCCTTAAGTGTAAAACTCACCAAATTTTCACCAATATATATACATACACTTATGGAAAAACTCAGGTGAAGATACGGGACATTTCTAACCCCAGAAGACTTTCTTTTACCGCCCTCCCAGTCAACCTCCCTATGATTTTGGTCTTCAAAATCACAGATTAGCTTTGACTGTGTTGAACATCGTATGTCCTTGGGCTTGGCTTCTTTCACCCAACCCTATGTTTGTGAGATTCATCTGTGCTGTTTCACGTAGCAATAGTTTGTTCTTTTTCATTCCACTGTAGCATTCCACTATATGCAATGTACCATAATTGATGTATTTGCTCTACTGTTATGGACATTTAGGTTATTTCTAATATTTGGAAACTAGAAATAGCGCTATGAGTCTGTTTTTCAGTAGAAATAACCACTTACTTTTTATTGATTATGTACCCAGAAATAGGATATGCTGGGTCATGGAGTAGGCACATATTTAGTTTCAGTAGATATTGTCAGTTTTCTAAAATGATGGTACCATTTTACTTTCCCACCAGCAATGTGTGAGAGTTCTAGTCCTTGTTAACTCTTGGTATTGTCGGTACTTTTTCATTCTGGTGGAAGGTAGGGCACCTCACTGTTTCCCTGATGACTAAGGATGCTGAGCACATTTCATATGTCCGCTGGCCACATAGGTGACTTCTTCTGTGCATGTGGCCTTCTCTCGGGTAATGCTGACTGATACAGAGAAGGTGAGCAGGCTGTCGTGTGTAGAAAGACCATGAGGAACATGGTTCCTCTCTGTAACCCCTACTGGGCTGACCCAGGGAAAAGATAACCGAAATGGTCTTGGTTTCCCAGAGGGCAGAAGACATGGATTCACCGAGATCACCAAGACATAGATCAGCCCAAGGAAGTTTCTAACAATAATAATGCCCAGGGATGCACTGGACTGACTCACGAGGCAGGGAGCCCCGTCACTATGGGTTGTGAGGAGATGACAGAGCACTAGATGAAGTCTTCCAGAGAGGGCAGGTGCCTCGGCTGGTGGTGGCTATTGGGGAGTTGACAAGATGAGACTTAAGGCCCTGTAAGGCCTGGTACTATCATGGAAGACGTAGTGAACAGAGGAGGCTCGGCTCTTGTTAAAAGGCTTGTTTTCTGGCTTGTCCGCCCTTATTTTCTCTGGCTGAGCTCATTCTCTTAGTCATCCAGGAAAGCACCTTCCAGAAAAGCAGGGACACTAAACATAGTGTTTGACTCTGTCGATTTTTGCAGCTGCTGTGAGCCCCATCCCAGAGCATGGTGAGCCTTGGAGGTCCACGCGTCAGTCGAAGTTGTCAAATGGTTTAAATTAGAAAGGTAGGTGTGGGTGTGGGTGTGGGTGTGCACATACGCAAGCAACCCATATCTTTGTTTTGCATCTCTTGGGGCCAACTCAGTGTCTGAGTCACCACAGGGGTCATTGTAAGCAAGAGTTCCAGGAAAGGATTCTGAAAGCATCTCCCTGTGCCAGCTGCCTGCCCACCTGCCCTGGAAAGGAGCTGTCGTCCTCTTGGTGGCTCCTTCCCCCACTTCTCTGCAGCTTCCCTCATCCAGGCCACCCCTGGCTCCCCCAGGGTCAGCTCCAGCTGTTTCACCTTCCTCCACACCAGAGAGGGTTCCAGGGAGCCAACATCATAGCACAAACGGCAGAGGCCGCCAGAGGTCCTTGGGGGGACTGCATTGTCCTGCTGCACCCCATCTCGCCTGAGATTCAAAGCCGCTGGAGGGCAAGCATCTCCGTGTCCCAGGGGCCTGCACAAAGCCCCGCACCTCTCAGGCGCTGTTTATTGAATGAATGAATGAATGAATGAATGCGAAGCGTTATTATCGGATTTGACAGCTACAATCTAGAAAGCACTCGTAGAAAAGCTTGTGGGCCTCACTCCTATTCTCATTCTTTGTTTTATAAATGCAAACCTTGTCACCTTAACCCGCAGCAGCTGGTAGCATACATTTTTTGTATTTTCTGAACAAACAATATGAAAATTAGCGTGAACAATGGCAAAAGGCAAATGGCAAATCGGAAAAAAAATATATTTGCTGTACACAGAACAAAAGGCTAATTTGTTTACTCGACAGAGAGTTCTTACAAGAGCAAACAACAAAAATAGAACTGCCCTGGGGAAATGTGGGAAGAGGAAAGGAATAGGTGATTCACATAAAAAGAAGTCCAAATGGCCAATAAACATGTGAACAGGTAACAAACCTGGCCCAGAATGACAGAAAAGCAAATTGAGAAATGAAGTATCAGCATCATCTATCAGAATGACAAAGACAGAAGAAACGAAAAAAACGTGGCGCTTGCCAGTGTTCCCAGCCCAGGGGGAGGTCTGCGGTCTCCCGGGGACTGGAGTATATGCTGGTATAGCCTCTTCACCTCAGCAGAAGCCATATCCGTCAAGGTCCTCGCACCCTTGGACTCAGCAATTCCACTTTAGGAATTTAGCCTACTAGTTTGCTCACCGTATTGAACAAAGATAAATGTCCAAATTGGCTGGTGCAATCTGTATCGGCAAGAAACCTGGGAACCCCATAGAAGTTCATCAACAGGATATTGGAGAAATAAATTATAGTACAGAGAAGCAATGGAATACCACCCACACCCTCCTTCAGGCTGCAATTGACCATTATGTCACTGTACCTTCTATAGCAAGCACTATACCATAATTCTTGCACACCAGGCACCATGCTTAGGTCTTATGTACATTATTTCATGTAATTTTTGGGGGGTGGTGGGGTGGGGTACTGGGACTGAGCACAGGGGTGCTTAACCAGTGAGCCACATCCTCAGTCTTTTTAATTTTTTATTTAGAGACAGGGTCTCCCTAAATTCCTTAGGGCTTTGCTAAGTTTGCTGAGGCTGGCTTTAAACTTTCGATGCTCCTGCCTCAGCCTCCCAAGCCGCTGGGATTACAGGCGTGCGCCACTGTGCCTGGCTATTTAATGCAATCTTAGTAACTCAGTAGGTACTTTTATCATCCCTATTTTACAGATGAAGAAATTTCAGTGTGGAGAAGTGAAGTGACAGGACTCAACCTAGGGTTGCCACAACAAATTACCACAAGCGAGACAGCTTAACACAACAGAAATGTATTCTGTCACAGTTCTCAAGGCCAGAAATCTAAAATGGAGGTGTCTGGCAGGGCCTGCTCCTTCTGGGAGAATCAGGGAAAGGAGGATCAGTCCTATTCCTCTCTCCTTGCTTCTGGAGAGCCAGCAAGCCCTGGCTTTCCTGGGATTGCTGCCCCATCACTCGGAGCTCTGATTCCTACCTCCATGGCTTCCTCTGTGTGGGTGTTCACCTTCCTTACAAGGACACCAGTCGACCATCCAGAAAGCTAATCAGCAGCAGAGCCGGTATTCAAATCTAGGCAGGAAATCTGATTGTACCTGTGATCCCTGCTCCCTTCCCAGAATAGCTCACACTTACATAACGCTGACACTGTCCCAAGCGCTGTCCTAAGCATTTTACACGTGACTAATTTAATCCCCACAATCACCCCACTTTGTCGATGGGGAAACCAAAGCACAGCATGGTTAAAAGTTACCCGAGATAGAGTCTGTAACTGAGGGACCTTAGATTTGAAATCAGGGGGATGGTCTGCAGGGTCCACGTTCTTAACCACTCTGCTAAACTGCCTTCTACCCAGTGCCCTATCCTGATATGAAGAATAGAAACGTTTCTCTCTTCTGAAAGACTGATGTTTCAACTTCTATTGGATATAAAGAGCCCTCCAATCCATCTTGACTCCTTTTTCCTGTGGCTTCCATGACTCATCTCAGAACTGATCTGAGTGTCCAAATACAGTTGGTGCCTTCAGGCAGCATGCAGTAGAATTTTCTCTCCTTATTCTCTGTTTTTGGTGTCTTTAACCTGCTTTTGAATGGACTTCAGGGGGATCCTCATGCCCACTGAAATGACAAGGTTACTGTTGTGTGTATTAATGTGTTCACTTTTCCCGAGCAAGGGTTCACAGTGCTAATTAGATCCTTAAAGAGTTTCACGATCCTCATCTTCAAGGTTTCTGCCCTTTTAAATTGATCTGTTCTTACCAGTTACATTGCCTGCATAGGTTTATTTTAAGCCATCTCAGGCCTTTTTAATGGGGTTAGGTGGAATCTGATATAAAATCCATACACAGATGCGTGCAATATCACAATCCAGTCCAAACGTTTAAATCTTCCCGAGTTTGCATGGAGGAAGTCTCTTCCCATCTCCTTCTCCATCACCTTCACATGTATACACTTCTGAGCGGTTTTGCTGTCTCAGAGTGTCAGCTGTCTTGGGTCCACATCCCAGTACTGGCCAGACATCATCCTGTGCTCACAGACACCAAACTTGGAAGCAGTGTCCTGGCCAGGAAGAGCCCTTGATTTTGAGCCAGGGCTTAGATAAATTCATTTGTGGATTTTATAAAACCCTATCTTAAATGCAACAGGCAGGAGAGAACATCAATGGCCGGCACTCACCTTGATGCCTAACCTGTGGTGGCTTGTGGCTGCAGGATCAGTATCACCTAATTATGACTATTAGAGCTTGTTAGGAGAAATGAGGCTTATTATCTAATAAACATATTATTGCTTATTAGAAGTAAGAAGTTCATTAGAAATTCAGAATCTCAAGCCTCATCTTATACCTGTTGAACCAGAACTTGCTCTTTTTAAAAAGATCCCAAATAACTAAAGTGGACATTAGAAAGTTAGGAAGTCCTAACACAACATTAGGACTCTCGTCCCTCAAGCTGATGGAACCCCGAAGAACACTTCAGTTTTCTGGAATTTACCCTCCAGCCAGATGACCTGGAGCAATGCCTGCTGGGGTTCACTGTCCAATTACATAAAGGGGGTGGTTATACCTGCCGTTTCTCCCTGTGAGTTTCAGATGAGATCATGGATTGGTTCACTAGCTATCACTGTGTGGGGGCCCTTAGGGACTGGGGACTTGGCAGGGAGCAGAACGGATGGCATGTGCCCTCATGGAGCGGGTGGTCTGCTGGAACAGGAGATCTTGCTGCAAGGGCTGGCTGGTGTTGAGTGACTGTCGTGGAGATCACAGAGCTTGGTTTTGCTTGTTCTTTACTCCTTCATTCATCCAACAGGCAGCCATTAATTAAGCCCTAAAGTGCTTGCACTATGTCAACAGCTGAGCCATGAGGCGGACCCCTGGGGGGCAGAAATAAATGAGCCACAAACCCCATGCTCAAGGGGGTTTCAGTCTCCCCACAGATGGACAGGTCAGTGGATGGTCCCAGTCAGAACACACAGTGACTGGAGCCGAGGGCGGTGGGAGCACAGATGTGGCACCGAGGAGCTCTGTTCTGAAGGATGATGGCATTCCAGGCAGAAGGGACAGCAGAAGCAGGAAGACACCGTGGGCTTGGGCCATGATCAGAAGGCACACAGATTGGGGGGAGGGTCTACCCCAATCTGTGTGATTTCAAAAAAGTAGCTTGGGACCATGGTAAGGAAACAGGTCTGTAGGAGGAAAGGGGGACTCCTTGAAATGGAAGTGACACGGCCATAGCTCCACTTCACAGAGATCTGACAACTGGGGTGGTGGATAGAACTGACAGGACTGGGTGGCCTTACGTAAGGGTGGGGAAGGGATGGGAGGCTTCTGGCTTGGTGGCTGGGTGGACGGTGTCCTTGGCAACCAAGCCGGGGACACAGGAAGAGGAAGGGGGAAGAGCCTGGGTCTGGCCTGCTGGACTGAAATGCCTTTGGGACATCCTATTGCTTTTGTCCAACTGGCAGGAGTTACAGATGGCTGCAGCTGAGGACAGAGGTCCAGGCCGACACAGAACTCGGGATCACAGGGTGGTCGGAGTCATGGGAGTGGATGAGATTGTGAGAGGGTGTGGGCTGGGAGGAGAGGAGGGCTATGACTGGCACCAGCTTTGAAGGGAGAGGCAGAAAGCCAGTCCATGAAGAAGGCTGACCAAGGCCAAGAGACATATCTGCTCCCACGCTTCCTCTGGGCAAAACATCTGGTGGTCATAACCTTCCGCCCACCACAGTCATCTCCAGGACCAGCCTGGGGGCACCATCCTACTGACCCCAGAGCGAGGGGTGGCTGGGGCTGGGGACCCTGGGCAGATAAAATGAGACAGGTACACTGGGGTGGGGTCCGTCTCCCTCTGCCTCCCTCTTTTCTCCCCAGGCCAGGTAAGGTCCAGCTCTTCCACAAAGCTCGTTTTTAAAAAGCAAAAAGACATAAGAGAAGGAGAAATGGAAACAATGCTTGAGTTTGTTTATTTTTTCAGATCAGAGAAGGATCTAGCACCTCCTAATACCAAAAAAAACCGTCCAGACTTTGTCCTAGGTTGACTCCAGTGAGCTCACTCTTTCATTATCATTACGAGCAAAGAGAATCAAATCATGTCCTACCATGATCAACCAAAAAAGAAAAGGGAGGAAGTGACCCCGGAACTGTGCTAACTCACATTGCTCCATAGTAGAAGGCCTGTGGCTTTCAGCTGATAATGGCTCTTAGCAGCCAAATAATTGATCTATCTGGTGTTCTGGCTTTAAGGGAAAGTGAGCAGGCATCTTTAGAAATGTTGGCAGCCTGGCTGGTCCATTAGTAAGACTGAAAAATCAAAACATTGACTGGAAAAGGCCATTATGACTGGGCTCAGTAGGAGTCATTGATAGATGATGTCATTTCAGAAATAAGCAAGCCAAGGTCAGGAGGCCCCTGGGCAGGTCAAGCCACCCTTCATGGCCCATCACCCAGCTCCTTTGCAGATACTGAAATCTGCCAGGGGACACAGGGGCCTCCAGCCAGAATCTGCTTTCTTTTACCCTTTTTTGCTCAACCTGGTTACAGAGGATGAAGGGCACCTGTGGGATCTGTGACACTCAGCAAGTCATTAAGGAAGATCCTCAGTTCTGACCCCTTAGGTTCTTCTATAATTGCCTTTCCCTCTCCTGTGTTCTTCTCCTCCGTCACACTCTTCCTCCCTCTGTGCTCTGTCCCTGGCTCCTACCACCTTTCCCTTCCTTCTCCCTTCCTTATCTAAGCTTTTTTTTTTTTTTTTGGCACTAGAGTGCTTAGCCACTGAGCCACATCTCCAGCCTTTCTTATATTTTATTTAGAGACAGGGTCTTGCTGAGTTACTCAGGGCCACATTAAGTTGCTGAGGCTGGCTTTGAAATAAAGATCCTCCTGCCTCAGCCTCCTGAGCTGCTGAGATTACAGGTATATGCCACCTATTCCAACATTTAAGCTTTTAAAAAGAACTGGAAATTATTTCCACTTCAGCTCCCACCTCTGTCCCTCACTAACAATAATAATACCATCACGAGGTGCCCGACTCTCCACTGAGGGCTTTCCCAGAAACTTCTCAATCCCCACAGCAAACCTGGAGGAAATGGATGACGTTCTTATCCCCATTGTTAGGAGCAGGAAACTGAGGCTTGGACAAGGGTCACTGGTAGATCGTGTTTTTGAATCCTCTGCAATGCCCTGGTGAAATTCACCCAGGCCCTCTGTCAAATCCAATATTCCCTCCCTAGCTCTCGCCACCCTCTCTCTCTCTGAAACAAATGTTATTGTCCACTTCTCTCTTTCTTGAGGTCTTGGGAAGCCACTTTCTCCTGCTCCTTTCCCAACCTCTCCTCACAAGGGAATGCCTCAGATTTCATGCCTGGCACTTTAAGTTCCTCATGCTAGAAAGTCTTCCAAATGAGAGTCTGAGCCCTCTTGATTCCCTCCACTAGAGACCATTTTGGCCACTCCTCATTGCTCAAGGTCACTCTGGGTGGGCAGCAGAGCTGGGGCTGGAGCCAGGGATTCTGATCCCCAGGCCAGACCACCCTTGATACTCACAGCTGCCACTACCTGCTCCCTGTTTTCATATTTTGCTGAGCTGCAGGAAACCACCCTACCCTAGAGTAGCTAAAAGGTGTGAGACCCTGATAAGATGGGGCGGAGGCTATTTTTAGAGGACTCTGGCTTTCCACTTAGGCTGCTAGGAACCCAGGGGACAATGACTGAGGAAAACGTGGGTTTAAAAGACTAGCTCACCAGAGAGAACACCCTAAAGGGATGGTGCTCCTTGTTTTTCATCTGCCTGTTTATTGTACAGCTTGAATTGATGAGAACCTTGCTATATGGCTCTATTTCCCCTTAATTATTTTACCTCTGAGGCTTTGAGATGGCTATAGAGAAAATGTAATAGAGGCATTAGGAACAAAACTGAGCCTTCTAGGGTGACAGCACCATTGCTCTAGCAAAGGAAAGTCCTGTTCAGTAGCAGATCACAAAAGAGGGGCATGGACTAGGTGCTCAGAGGGGTCCCAAGACCTGCTTGCACAGCGGGAAGGGTCAGAAAGAGATGGGGAAAAACAGGCGGAGACTACAGACCTGCTGTTCAGCAGCATGACCTTGAGCAGGGGGCTCTGAGGCGCTTCGGGGACAAGATGGCCGTCACCTGGGGAGAAAGATGGAGCCCTCGGGGTGCTCTGAGGTCTTAGTACCTGGGTTCAGGGGCGGGCTGTGTGATGTGGATACCTAACAGCTTAGGCCAAGTGGTTTTTCAAGAGTCTGAGCCGGCAAAGATGAGCACTTCAAAGAGGGTCGATAACGGAAGTGGTGGGTGGGCAAGAGGAGGGAGCTGTGCAGCTCGGAGGGCATGTCATAGGTGTTTTACAGACGGGGAAACTGAGGCCAGGGAGCTCTGGACTGGAACCCTTGGCCCTGCCCAGTTCATTGGGTCTAAAGCTGTATGGGTCCCTTGCTGTTTTGCAAGGCGACGGCTACCCAGCGGAGAGTAAGCACCCCGGGGTGCACTTCCCGGGAGTGTATGACACAGGGTATTGGAGGGCTCTAGTGGGTTCCAGAATACACCCGATTCGGGGATCCACCAGTCTCTGAGTTCTGCAACCCCTCCTGATGTGGGCGGCTGTGCCCAGCGTGTCCCAGGCCTGGAGCTGGTGAACAGGTGGTGGGAGCGCAGGCGGTCACGAACCCGCCCCGCCGCTCTCACCGGCCGCGCTCCTAGCTCCATTGCGGGGACCTAACCTCTCCCTGCAAACCCGGAAAGCGAGGTCCAGAGAAGGGTAGGACCCTACCCATGCCACTCCATGAGCTGACCGTAGCGAGGGGGCTCCTGCCTCCAGGCTGATTCCCGCTCCGCCCGGCTGCGTAAAGCGCGTGTGGTGGTGCTTTAAACCTTGCCATCTCCCGCAGTTTGGGAAACTTTTCCTGCCACAGGCCGGCTCAGCGCGAACCCGGGATCCGCGTCCCCGGAGACTTGTGCTCCCACTCCCGCCCCCAGACTCTCCGCGGGTGGAGGAGGCCGCGCCCCGGGGCCCGGCTCGGCGGGCACCTGCACCCAGCAGAGCGCCCCGCGGGCGCTCAGGCCGGCAGCACAGGAGACCAGCGGCGGCGGGGAGTCCGTTCCACCAGGACCCCGGCCCCCGGCGCTGCTCTTTCTGGCGTTTACAGACGCGGCTCAGAGGGCGGGAGCCCTGGCCAGGGCCATGCGCGCCAGGCGGCGGGGAGCGGAGCGCTGGGCGCCGGACCCCGACACCCGGGCTCCCCAGTCCCGAAGGCAATCCGAGGAGGCAGCTATTTATAGAGAGAGCCACGCTCAGTCCCTCTTGGCCGCGGCGGCGACAGCTGAATATTTTGCCCAGATATGGCTGGGGCCCCGGCGCGGGGGCAGGGAGCCCCGCAAGCACGAGAGGGACCCTAGGAGGGTGGGGGGCTTACCCGGACGCGGAGCGGAGAGGACGGCGCGGGCGCGGGCGGCGGCGGGGCGAGCGCGGGCGGCAGGCGGGCGAGCGGAGCGCGGGGCTGGACGAGCTGGGGCGGGCGGGCGCTGAGGGCTCCAGGGTGTGGGAGCCAGGGGCGGGCCCGGCTCCGCGCTGTCACCGTGCCCCGCCCCGCCCGCCGCCCTCCCCACCCCCAACTCGGGGTCGCCCGAGCTCAGCGCAAGGTCCCCGGCCGAGAACGACACCCGCTGGGTGGGAGCTCAGGGCAAAAAAAAAAAAAAAAAAAAAAAAAAACAGGCTTGGAAGCCGGCTCCGCAGCCCAGGGGATGTGTTATCTGCCCTTTCCCACTTACCCCAGGAAGTTTAAGCGATGTAGAGTTGTTTGGAAAAAGGTGGGCAGATTTTTAATTCCCTCGGGGTCTAGAATTTTTTAAGAGGTCCTCAACAGTGGAAGGAGCAAGGCCAGCCCATCGGCTGCTGCACCTTCTCCTTGCATTGAAGTAGCGATCCATCCCATCTTAGCAGCCCAGCTAGGTCTGGCAGGAGCCCAGGCTTTAATAACTATCATTTGGTGAACGTGTAATTCCAACACAGAATCGAATGCATTCTCTCCACTCTACTGAGAGAGAATGGAGTGTCCAAACGAACGTCTTAAAATAACCACCACAAAAAATCTCACTTTCTCAAAAGGCTGTTTTCCAGAACACATCACCTAAACCCAAACAGAAATTTTAAGTATTATAATAAAACAAATTGCTCATACAAAGGAATTTGTAGGGATGTGGGGACACATCTCCATTTGGATTATTGTGGAAAAGTTTTTGAAGGAGGAAACCCTAATAAAATAAGCTCTTTAATCCTGGTATATAGATTACTAATGAGAGAAACACTTTAAAAAACATTTTAAAATATTTTTACAAAGATGTATTTCTATATTATAAAACTTTCACAGGTGCAAGACTCTTTTCAAGGCGTATGTGCCATATATTTTAAAATAAAGCAGTGATTTAATATTTCAGATTATTTAAACATTTTTGTTGTGGTCTCACAGACATATAGGAGCACACAACATAAATGTGCTCCCTGATCTTTCTTTTCTATTCTCTCCTCTTTCTTAATACTGGGGATTGACCAAGTGACACTCTACCACTGATCTACACCGTCACACCTTTTGATTTTTCCAGACAGGGTCTCCTAAATTGCTGAGGCTGGCCTTGAACTTTTGATCTTCCTGCCTCAGCCTCCTGAGTTGCTGGGATTACAGATGTGCACCATCTGGCCTGGCTATTTCCTGACTTTTAAAGGCATGAATATTTGTGCAAACCAGTCCTCAGTCAGGACATGTCAGAAGCCCAGAAACCAGCCTGTTGCTTCTTGGTCTTAGCTCCCTCCCAAAGATGCTCAACTTCTTGACGCTTAGGGTAATCTATCCTGATTTCCTGAGCCTCTACAATTTGTCTCTATTTGCTCAACTCTGTGAGATAAATCCATGATGTTTCATGTACCTGTAATTTGTTCTTTCTTATTGCTGTGGAGTTTTCCATCATATGAATATATCATTAGTTGAAAAAAATCCATTTTACTATTGGGCTAGGAATGTGGCTCAAGCGGTAGCGTGCTTGTCTGGCATGCGCAGGGCTGCTGGGTTCGATCCTCAGCACCACATAAAAATAAAGTTGTGTCCACCGAAAACTAAAAAATAAATATTAAAAAATTGTCTCGCTCTCTTAAAAAAAATCCATTTTACTATTAACGAACATAGTCCTGTAACTGCTATGAAAAGTGTTACTGTAACGTTTTTTGCCAATCTATTCTGCACCAGCGCACACACTGCTGTTTGAAGTACAGGGTTGCAGAGTATGACCAACCTTAACTTTAGAAGAGAGAAGCCTGAACTCTTCCAAAGGTATTACTGTGTTACACAGCAGTTTTACGTCTTCCATACCACTGAGGAAACTGAAACAGTCATTCTGGTCCATGAGTAATGGTATCTAGTTGAGGTTCCAGCTAGCCTTTCCCGTGTTCTAATGGGTTGACCCCTTTTATATTGGCCTTTTTATATGGTCAGTTGGATTTCCTCCTTTGTGAGGTATTTGTTCAAATGTATTGCCCATTTTTCTTCTGAATAGTTGTATTGAACATTCAATATACTTCTCAGGGGGGGGATATTCCTCTACTCTGCTTTGCTATCTCACCTTCTTAACAATGTCTTTTCAGGAAAGGTGCTCTTAGTTTTAATACGATATATCAATCTGTTTTCCTTATTGGTAGTACTTTGTGTGTCCCGTTTAAGAATTCTTTCCTAGTCCCGAATTTTGAAGGTGTTTTTCTGTCTTAGCTTTCACTGTTTAGGTTTTCAATCCACCTGGAACTGACTTAGGAATATGGTATGAGGGAGAGGCCAAGTAATTTGTCAAACTGTCCTAGCACCAGATTAATTTTACACTTACATCAACAACTAATTGATTTAAAAATGGAAATATTTTCTAAAGTCGGTGAAGTAGAAACCACTTCTTCCTTACTTGTAGACATTTGATAATTTTTTCCTTTTTTTGGGGGGGAGGGTAGGAAAAGAGACCATTATAAAAAAATCCACACTATTTTATTTCACTTAAACATCAGAATTTTAAAATTTCATCATAAATATTTTAATCAATTGGCATAATACTCTTGAATTTTGAACCACTTTAATTGTAAATATTAAATTTTTTTTTAAAGCTAGAGATAATTTCTACTGTTATCTTGTCTCTACTTTTTTTGTTTTGTTTTGTTTTCTCAAGTAAAAATTTTCTCCAGTAAACACCAATGACTTTAAGAGTGGTCATCTACAGCCTGGTTTTCTCCCCTTAAGTTCACCCCATATTTCTAATAGTTTGTATGTATCTTCACACAGAGATCTGTTGGTTTAAATTCAGTATGTGGAAAACCAAAATATTAATCTTCCATTCAAACTGGGTAAGGATCATCACCCTAGTCCTTAAGATCTGACTTCACTTTTTCTTGTCTTCTTACCTATGCTAACTAAATTAAATTTCAATATTTTTTTCCTTCATTCCCATCACATTTTTTTTTCTTCTGGTGCTGGGTTTTGGACCCCAGGGCTTCCTGCATGCTAGGCAAGCGCAATGGCACTGAGCTACCTTAGCAGTCTCCATTGCTCCACTCAGTCCAGGGCCTCTCCACTTCATCTTTACATCAGGGTTAAAGCCCCTGTATCTACTCATCAGCTAGCAAGCATATAACAAGTGCCTGACTAGGGAAGATGCCATTCTGTCCATTGTCAATGACACAGTGTGTGCTGGAGTCCATCATCTAGGGCCATAAGAGCCACATAGGTGCCTCCCTTCCTAACTCCACATCCAGTGATGTCACATTATTAGCCAGAAAGCAACAATGGTGGGAGTATAGACAGCAAGCAAACCGTCTGACAATAGAAATCAAGACTCATCTTCTCACCAGCCAGACCAGCTGTCAAACCTTTACAGAGAACTGCTGGATACAGAGATGACTAAGCCTGTCCCTCCCCTCCCTGAGGTGGTGGGTACAGATAACTAGTTGTGTACCCTGAAGTGCACTGAGATATGGAACCAAGAGAGTACTATGGAGTAGAAAGTGGCACCAGGGAGGGCTTGTGGTCAGCTGTGGGGATCAAGCATGGAAAATAGATGGGGAGAATGAGCTGCAGGTTGTGGGAATAAACAAACACAGTTTGAGCGTAGCGAGTCTTGCTATAGAACGTCAGCAGTCCTGGATGAAAATGCATGAGGTTCAGGGACCAGATAAAGGTTCAATGTGGCTGAAGCAGGATGTGTGGACAAGTCTGGGCAGGGGCTGTGGAAGGCCTGTCCTTGGGTCTAGACTCTGTGGACAATGAGAAGCCACGGAAGGTCTGGAGTCAAGGGTGTGTGCTAGTTTGCCTGGTCTGTGACAGTGCTGATATGCTAATGAGTCAGGACAAATCTTCACATGCTTTGGGATACACCACCATATCAGGGTACGGTCAAGTCATAAAATTCCGTTTAACTGGAGAGGAATTCAGCATTGCAAGAAGACACGAACAGAAAAGGAAACTTTCACCTTATGATCATAAAGCCTAGAAATTACAAGGTAGTCAGTTTTTATATTGATAAACATTTTTATTCTAATATTATGGTAATAATTCAAGTGCAATTTTCTTTGAAAAGTCAACTCTGTTAAAACAAAACTTGTTAAATATCTTTCATCAAACATAAGCATTTTCGTTTCAATCCCCCACAACAGTCAGAGCCATGTAGCAGAAATATGTTTTTAAAGCCTACTACATTTTGTTATTGCTAAAAAAATCTGAATTAGTCATCAAGGTCTCAGAAGCAGTGATTAATTAACTCTTGAAAGCTCTACCAGATATTGTGACATAAAATCATGAATCCAGGTATCAGTGTCTGGCAGCGATGTGTCCACTAGATAGACCACTACTTTCCGGTCCCAAGGGTTAGCATGTTCAATAACCGTCTGCACCAGTGCCACCAGAGGTTTCTTCTCCACATGATTTCGAAACACCATTGAAGCCTCCTCAGACCACTGGCTGCACTTCACTCCTAGGGGAAAGACAGGGAGCAGGGGAGCAGTGAGGTGTCAATGGCCTTTCTTTGATCCATTATCCTGGAAAAACATTCAGTCAATTCCAGAGTAACTTGAGCATCCCAGATTAGACCTGTCTACGCCAGAAGATGGTTGCAGAACAATCATAAACCCGTCCAGCTTATAGTTCTACTCTAGTGGAGCCACTTCTATAAGCCTTTACCTACAAACACGAGTTTACTTTGAGATGCTACTCAGGAGGCTGAGACAGGAGGATGATAAGTTCAAGGCCTTAGCAACGCAGGGAGGCTCCAAGCAACTAAGTGAAACCCTGTCTCAAAATAAAAAATAAAAAGGGCTGAGAATGTGCTTGGTGGTAAAGCACCTCTGGGTTCAATCCCCAGTACCCACCCCCCCAAAGATTACACACATTTCCCTTACATAAAGTCTATGTAAATTTAAACTAATAATTGACATATCCAGGGGAAATAAATGTCAATGTATTAGTGAAATTTTTTTCTAAGTTTTTTTTCCTGATGGACCAAATATAGTTTAAAATAGAAAAGACTGATATCTGATCTATTTACAGTATAGTTTTTAAAAATTATACCCAGCACCATGGAAAAGACCATGCATTCAAAGTTAGGATATGTGTTACTATTCCCAGCTCTTCCTCTATCAAGTGGTATGACCCTAAACAACTTGGCTCCTCTCTCAGGCCTCAGTTTACCTATCACAAAAGAAACTGGTTTGCCAGATGAATATTAAGCCCTGTGCATCTTTTAACTTTTGAACTTGAGATCAAGTTAGAGAATTCTATGTAAGATCAGAAAAAATATTTTTCAAGAAACTATTAATATAAATTAAGACCACATATATTAGATTAGACAAACTATGAATTATGTCCCAAGGAATGAAAGTCTGGGGGTTTTAGATATAATTTTAGAAGACTTGTTATCTACATAGCAAGAGGGCTAAAGACTTGGATTATTAAGAATTTCCCACGAGAAGTTTAGAAGTCTCATCATTATCTTTAGCACCTTTGACAATTTTTGAGAGCCATGTTACTTAAGAAGGAAAAAGGTAACCCTTCTAGAGCCTGATCAGTAAGGTAAGGAATGACCTGATAGTGCGGCTCCTTTACTTTATGATCCAGAAACTGAATGCACACCCAGGCAGAACTGCTGCAAAGGATGTCATGTTATCCTTGAAGACAGAGTGAAGCGATGACTCATTGGGAGCCTTGGGAGGTAAGCACCCAGGGACCCCTTTTGTGAGTGGGTAAGGGATTTGGCCCAAGGACCCTAGAGAACCTTGAAGTACTTTCATTTATACACTCAGGACACCCTGTGGATTCCACTTAGGTTCCAAAATTATTTGGCTAGAGGGGTATTCCCAAATTTCACAGGGCTTGGGTGGATGTGAACCAAGTCTACCAAAGTAATGACGTCAATGGCCATGTCCCAACAGGTGACTCCCATGAAACTCTCAGTCTACGTCACTCCTCTCTCTAGCGGGTGCCTGCGCGTTTGAGCAAGAGACACTCCATCACGTCCACTCTAGCTGTTTTCCTCCCTTCGGATGAGTCATCTGATGCTCAGAGTTAAGAGCAAGTCTGTAGGAAGAAAGGCTTAGCAGAGGTGAGCCTAGAAGAGGAACTGGGCTTGGAGATGGGATCCCAGAGCAGCACCGAGTTTCTGTTAAGTGTAAAAGAAACATGCGTTTGTGCAGTTTTAGTCTACAAGGGGATTTCATCCGCACTTGCTCATCTGACCCAACATTCAGAGACACAAGGAGGACAGGGATTGACTGTTATGGGGACAGGCTGAGCAGTTAAGGGACCCAAATCCAGGTCTGCTACACCTTACTCTCCGAGGAGGAAGCACACAGTAAAACAAGGCGAGCACAGAGAGGCAGACTGCGGGGTCAAGGCTGTGGGCCTAGGGTGGTACTTCTCTCAGCTGCTCTTTCCTGATCTGCATTATAGTCACAGTAACAGGACCAAGACTCCCAACAGGGAGAATCTAATGAAGTGGCTGGCAGAATTTCTGCATTTTGGCTCGGCATGCAAGAAATTCAGAAGTTATTGTTTCATCTTAACAATAAGTAAAATGTTAAAAACACTGAAGAGTAGGGTCACAGAGTAGTCTTTTGCCCCCTAAACTGGAGAGACAGGCAGATACTATGAGTCACAACTTGCTGGAGCACAAACCAATGACCAAGAGGCAGAATGAGGAACAGCTGGAGGCCTGTAGAAAAGTCTGAGAGTTTTCCCTCCAAGAATATGACCTCCTCTCTCCAGGTTCTCACAGTGAACAGCAGAGAAAAGTCCCCTTGGGCTTCTAGTAGGGGATGGCTCCTAATAAGCCCTGTTCTCAGGAAAAATGGTTCTAATAGCACCTGACCACATGCTGGGGTTCCACTAGAGCCTAATCCACCTGGAGAAGGGAACTGTCCAACTCCTCTCTCCTCTAGCCACCCTACCCCACCTAAGGGGAAACCCTGAGAAGCTCTGGGCAAGTTCACAGCTGGGGCAGAGGCTCACCAGATTCAGCCCTAGCCACGCATGGGACTGCAACCCCCACACCACCTTGCCATGGCATTACCAAAGGCCTGTTTACCAGAGCTCCTTTCCCCAGGACACTGTGTCCACCTTTCACAAGTCATGCCAAAGGCAAAAAACGCGGTTTGAAGAGACTGAACAAGCATTAGAATCAGACTCAGATATGACAGGAATGCTGGAAAGATCAGACCAGGAATTTAAAAGAACTATGATTAATATGCTAAGGGCTTTAATGGATGAAGTGGACAGCGTAAGGACATGTGGCTGGGGCTTGGGGTAGCTCAGTGGTTGCTTAATGTGTGTGAGGCCCTGGGTTCCAGCTCCAGCACTCACACCCCAAAAACCTATGCCCCACCCGATGGATGACAGAAAGATGTAAATTTTAAGAAAAAATAAAGAAGAAAAGTTAGAGATCAAAAACACTTGGAATGCCCCTGTCCCAACAGGCGACTCCCATGAAACTCCCAGTCTACGTCACTCCTCTCTCTCTAGCAGGTGCCTGTGTAGACTGGACAAGGCTGAGGAAAAAAATCTTTGTCCTTGAGGATGTGACAATAGAAACTTCCCAAACTGAAAGGCAAAGAGAAAAAGGATGAAATAAATCCACAACAGAATATCCAAGAACCAGGGGACAACTACCCACGGTGCCACAATGTGTATGACGGGAAACTGAAAGAGAAGAAAGAGAAAGTAATGCAACTATCTGAATAAATGACTGAAAATTTCCTCAAATTAGTGTCACACACCAGACCATAGGTCCAGGAAACTCAGAACACTGAGGAGGCTCAATGTCCTCTCCAAAACATCAAGGCATATCATGTTGAAATTTTAGGAAATCAAAGAGAAAGAAAAATCTCAAAAGGCGGCAGAGGGGAAAACCACCTCACCTACAGAGGAACAAAGAAAAGAATGACATCTACCTTCTCAGAAACCATGCAAGCAAGGAGAGTGGAGTGCTGAGAGAAAGAAACCCACAACCAGAATTCTGTATCCTGTGAGATTACCCTTCAAGAGTGAAGGAGAGAGGCTGGGGTGGAGCTCAATGGCTGTGCTTGCCTAGCAGGTGAGAGGGCCCAGGTGCAGACTCTGGGACCACCTAAAAAATAAAACCAAGCCAAACCCTGGAAACTGGAGGAGTCTGGTACCAGTAGGCACCTTGGAAGAGATGTTAAAAGAAGCTCTGCAAAGGAAAGGAAAAGTAAACTTGGATCTACATAAAGAAAGGAAAAGCATTAGAGAATGAATAAGTGAAGGTAAGATTTTATTTTTCTTACTCTCCACTGATCTAACAGATAACTGTTTGTTCAAGATAAAAACAACAGCAGCATATTTGGTTACATATGCCTGTACAAATAAGTGAAATGAGTAGCTGCAATAAGGCAAGGACAGGAAGAAGGAACTGTTTGGTTATAAGGTTGTTATTACAAGGTTGTACTACCTTTGAAGCAGGATAACTATTAAAAGTAGATTTGGGGGGCTGGGGTTGTGGCTCAGCGGTAAAGTGCTCGCCTCACACGTGCGAGACCCCAAGTTTGATCCTCAGCACCACATAAAAATAAATAAGTGAAATAAAGGTATTGTGTCCAACTACACCTAAAAAATAAATATATATAAAAAAGTAGACTTTGGAGTTGGGGATATGGCTCAGTGGTAGAGTGTCTGCTTAGCATATGTGAAGCCCTGGGTTCAATTTCCAGCACCACAGAAAAAAGAAAACAATAGTCCAGTTAGATTACTTGTAAATGTGTACGTCAAACTCTATGGCAACCACTGAAAAAAGTAAAGTAGAGTAAAAGAAATAGGATTGATATATTAAGAAAGGAGAAAAATAGGACCATTTAAAATGCTCAATTAAAATCAAGAAAAGCAGAAAGTGTGGAAGACAAAAATAAGACCAATTATGCCTAACAAGCATGAGGCCCTGGATTCAATCTCTGGTACTATAAACAAACAAACTCAGAACATAGACTACAAATGAAAAAAAGCAATAAATATGGTAGGTATCACTCAAACCATATTGATAATCACTTTAAATGTTACTAGTCTAAATACACAAATTAAAAGAGATTATCAGAGTGGATCAAGACACAGACACACTTATATGTTATCAAAAATAAATCCATTTTAAAGACAATATAAAGAAAAGTAAAGGGCTGGAGAATGATATACTATGCTGATATTAATTGAAAGAAAGCAGAAATAGGTGTAGTAATTTCAGAGAGAGTGGACTTCAGTGCAAGACAAAGAGAAGTATTACATAATGGTCAAGGGGTCAGTTCTTCAAGAAGACATTAACAATCCCTAATGGGCATGCAGCTAACATCAGAATGTCAACACATGAGGCAAAAAAGGACAGAACTGCAAGGAGATACAGATGAATCCAATGTCACAGTCAGACACTGTAACGGCCACCTATCAGAAATGGACAGATCAGCAGGCAGAAAGTCAGTAAGGACATACTGAACTCAACAGCACTATAAATCCACTAACATCTCTTGACTACTTCCTTCTGACTACTAAAAGTGACATCTATTGGCTACTTCTTCCAACAGTAGCAGACTACAATTCTTTCCAAGCACATAGAACATTTACCAAGGAAGACCACATTCTGGGACAGAAAAAACACCTTAACACATTTAAAAGAACAGAAATCACACAATGTCTGCTCTCAGACCACAACAGAGTTAAATTAGACATCAACACAAGAAGATAGCTAGAAAATGCTCAAACACTTGGAGAATGAATAACACATGAGTCAAAAAAATATCAAGAGAAATTTAAAAATATTTTGAGTTAAATGAAAATGAAAATACAGCATATCAGAATTTGTGGGATGCAGCACAAGCAGTGCTTAGAGGGAACTTTATAACATGGGATGCACATACTAGACGAGGAGACAGATCTAAGTGGCTTGCAGAGTCCCTAGCACGGAGTAAGCACAGCAACCATTAACTGCCATGCCAGCGATGGGGATGATGGTTTCAGGCACTCATTCCTCACAGGGACTCCTTCTCTGGGAAGTTGGATGATCATGTTTGACAGAATGTGTAATTAGCAAAACTTAAGCATTAAAAGTGAAAATGAAACAAGTAACCATTAAATCTCAAAAAGCTACTTAAGAGATTTGAGTCCAAAGATGACTAACTGGCACCAAGTCATGTGCAAAGCATCATTTTTGCTTTATTTCTCGTTATCACGAGAATGTCCTTTGAATTCTAGTAGAAAGAGACAGACAAAATGTCAAATGTTTCAAAATAAGGCAATAAGTAGCTTTCTAACAAATAAGAATCTAAGATATAATTTCTTTCTGAGATCAAATCACTCTGTCCCTGTGATACATATTGGGCTAAGTGGGGCTGAGGACTACAGGCAGTAGCAAAGAGATCAATCAGGATGGCACTGTGTCATGGTCACAATGCCCCCTATCCCAGTGTGGCAGGACACAGAGAGCCAGCTGACTCCCAGTGTCTGCCCTCCTCAGGCCTCCTGGCCTCAAAGTCCTCTGCTGATGCTGACAGGCCTTTGGGTCGAGCTCCATCCAACAGCTCATGCTCTCTAATGGTGGGAGCTCACTAGGAGCCACCCACATCTCCACTGCTCTCACAAAAGATCAAAGGAGAACCTCATTAGACGGGACTGCGAAGAGGCATCACTGAACACTTACTAAATCTAGTACCAAATTTGAGGCCAGCTTTGATTTAATTTTTTTTCTAGTGCTGGGGAAGGAGCTCATGCATGCTAGGCAAGTGCTCTGCTACCAAGCCACACCCTGAGGCCCAGCACCTCACATTTTAATGTCAAGAGGCAGGTGTGAATGTGGTGAAATTTCATACTATTGCATGCTGTCAGTTGTGATGCAAATTGGAAACTCACTTGGCCATGAAAATGACCCACCAGTGTCATATGATTGTGTAATACTCCACTGGGTAAAGTATAATTTATGCAACAAATAAACTTGTGCGATAATAATAATGAAATTGTCTCCATTTGATTATTAGATTGCTTCAATTGTGTTTTTGTTTTTGCTAGTATACATATCTGCAAAGTTTCTCTTAATATTACAGTAAAAACTGTAAATGACCTAATTATTCAACAATAGGGAAATGTCAGTTCAATGGAATATTTTACACCTTAAAAATTAATAGCAGGGGCTAGACGCAGCTGGTACATGCCTATAATCCCAGCAATGTGGGAGGCTGAGGCAGGAGGATCACAAATTTGAGGCCAGCCTTAGCAGGTTAGTGAGATCCTGTCTCAAAATGAAAAAATAATTTAAAAATAAGGCTAAGGATATAGCTCAGTGGTAAGTGCCCCTGGGTTCACTCCCTAGTGCCAAAAATAAATAAACAAGGACTGTGGCTAAGTGGTAGAATGTGTGCATAGCACACATGAGGCCCTGGGTTCAATCTCCAGTACTGGGGGGAAAATAATAATGAGCAAAACCATGAAATAACCACCCCCAAAACTATTAGGGAACAAAATGCTAAAATGAAGAGCAGAATGCAATAATGCACCTGTACTAGGATTGCAGCTTTAAAAATATACTCATGCACGAAACCAGAAACAGAGAATAGGAACGGTAGATATAATGGAAGAACTTGACTGAAAGGTCATTAAAATTATATCCACTATGGTCAGGATGTTGTTAGTGTTTAAAAAAAAACACAGAAAAAAGCACCAAAAACTCAATGGGCCAACGACTCTGCACTTAGAACTAAGTACCCAGGACAAAAGGACAATGTAAGCTACTTTGCAGCAGGAGTTCAGCTTCTCCAGAAGTTACCTGCAAGTTGAGCGGTGACTGCCTGGAACGGCAGCTTTCGGAACATGTCCACCAGGGGCTGTACTTTCCTCACGTTGACTAACTCATGCTTGCCGTAGTCCAGCTCGTACACGGAGACCAGTCCATTGGCCAGGATCCCTTTTAAAAGCACCCTGTGCCACCTAGTTGCACATTGGATTAAAAAGAAAAAACACACAAAGTCAACAATGGCTTTAGGGGTAAGCAAACATTTTGTGAGAAAAAGAATAATTAGGGCTGGGTTGTGGCTCAGTGGTAGAGCGCTTGCCTAGCATGTGTGAGGCCCTGGGTTCGATCCTCAGCACCACATGAATATAAATAAAATAAAGGTATTGTATCCATCTACAACTAAAAATATTAAAAAAGAATAATTAATGCAAGTAATGGTTATCAAAATAGAAAGCTATATAATTGTAGAAGTTTTTAAGGCCATTGCTGCTTCTTTTCCCAAAGGTTACGATTCTTGGCTTTGCCATTGGCTCATCTGATGAAATCTGCTCATTCAGGAGACTTTGCTGGGCCTCACAGAGCTAATGAGGGACACTGATACATAAACCACCAACCATCCTTAAGCACAATGAAACATGCCGTGCAGGACGGTCAGGACAAGACCAGTGGATCCCTTCACCCTGGGGAGACAGAGAACAGCCACACATTTGGTATGTAGCCCATGGTCTGGGAGGTGAAAAGAGAGATGCGTGCAGGACCAGCTGGAGGTGGAAAATGCTTGAGATGAAAGCACAGATGGCTAGGGAGGGCATGGTGGAAAGGAGTGCATGTGGGAATGGAGGAGAAAGCCTGAGACCAGAGGCTAGGGAGAGATCAAAAAAGCTTTGAACAAAAACTTGACAATTTTATGCCAAGGGAGGAAACTGAAAACCAAAACCAAGCACAAAACCCAACTCATCCCTAAAATAAAGAACCTGGATGTGGTAAGAGGGTGGGAAAGAACAGGAGCCTGCTTTCAGATCTGGAATTCAAGGAACCAAAAAGAAATTCACATGAAAATACTTTTCCCTTCCGGGGACACTGATAAAATGTGCAAAACCTAGACTTGGAGGTTAAAATATGAAGTGCCATTTTGAAGTCCTATAGTCTCAATTATATGGTTAAAAAAGGATTATTATGTTAAGGAAAGGAACACTCCTTGCTGCAGCTGAGATGAAAGTGTCTGTGAAGGTGGTCTCAGTACCTCAATGGTCAGAGAGGGACTCCACCTCAGGTGGAAGGCCCAGTCATTCTCTGGAATGTGTTTGCCAACCCCAAGCCCAGGGAATGGCAGACTTGTTACTGTGACATACTGCTAGGCAGGGGCTGGCCAGCAAACACTTTGAGAAGGGTCTACAAACCACTCAGCTGCCCTAGTAAACAGTAAGAACCTACCAAAAAAGAGGCCAACTTTAAAGCACTCTATGTGACTGGTGGCCACTGGAGGAGCTCCAGGAACCTCCAGACAGGTTCAGAGTGTGACAGGCAGTAATGCACCAGTCTCAGTCCCTAGGGCATTATAATAACCATCATTTGGAAGATAAGCTCTATTAATAAAATTTCTGATCAAATTGAAGAGAACATAGTATGTAGAAATGCCAGTTTGGTGAAAGTTGCTAAGTTGTGTGAGTGCAAAAAGAGACAAAAACATTTGATTTTTACCAACAGCATTGTCTTTAAATTGTACAGGGCAACAAGATGGTGGTCTGTATTTTCAGTCCATAAATAAAGAGGTACAGAGCAGTGGGGAGAAAGCCTCAGAAAACAGATGTGATGTATTTCTATTCAGCTTTTGATTCTCAAAACTAGAAGCTTCATAAAGGCTTCTGTTTTGATTAGATCACCAACTTTAGTTCAAGGCATCCCCTGGAGTTTGTTAAAAACACAGATCTGGGGCTCCACCACAGAGATGGCGGATTCCTGGGGTGATGAAGGAGATCTGTATTTTAAATAGGGCTTCTAGGTGCTTCTTATTGGAATCAATTTGGAAACCACTCTAATTAAAAAAAAAATATCTGAAATTCCTAAGTCTTAGCCTACTATAGTTGGGAACAAGGTATAGTAGTAAATAGTCCTGAGTCTTAAGCAAGATAAACACTCTAACACTTGATACTGTCAGTTCACGAAGCTTTAAAAAAATTTGGATAATCTGTTCTTATTTATAAAACAACACTTGAAACTGGGCACAGTGGCACATGCCTGTAATCCCAGCAGCTCGGAAGGCTGAGATAGGAGAATCACGAGTTCAAAGCCAGCCTCAGCAATGGTGAGGAGCTGAACAACTCAGTGAGACTGTCTCTAAATAAATAAAATACAAAATAGGGCGGAGATGTGGCTCAGTGGTTGAGTGCCAGAATTGAATCCCTGGTACTAAAAACAAAGACAGAAAAACAATCTTTGATTATCTGGGAATAACTTAACAAGTTAAAGTCCAAGAGTTCTTGGGCAGAACTGTTCAAACCCATAGAGGGTGGGTGGGGAGGCAGAGGGCCCACACTACAGGCCTCCAGTTTATCAGTTCTCCTTCCCTGGTAACCCCTTTCCTCCAAGTAGAACCTCCCTGCCATCATTAATCTGCTCCTCCTGATAGTTAACAATGGTTTGTTTTTAAATGTAACTAAATTACACTGCAAAGAATTCTGATTAAAGCAAACTTACACAAACTGAATTAAACCCATTTATGCTTATGGTTGTAAATAACATGACATAATGACATAGTAAAAATAATTTTTTGAAGATGAAAACCTTGTGACAAGTAGAGTTCTGTGCTTTTCAAAATGATAATTATACTTTTCACTTTTGAGAGTTACAAATTAGGTTTTCTCTCCCATGAAAATGACATTTATACATGACTATGTTTGCTATCTTAAGGAATAAAAGTATTTTATTAATTCTTAAAATTAATACTTTAAAAATTAATTAATATTTTAAAATGCTTAAAAAATAAGCAGTATGACTTTTTAACCTGAGAGTGGGGTCCCTCTGTGTGTGTGTGTGTGTGTGTGTGTGTGTCTGTGTGCGTGTGTTGGGGAGGGGAGAAAACTCTTCACGTTCAGCATCAACGTTAAGCTTGTATGTTCCCCTAAGCGAGCTGGCATGAGGAAAAGATGGGCGGAGGTGCCATTTCCCAGGGCTTCGTGGCATGCATGGACAGGAGAGTGGAGAGTGGAGAGCTTGGGCCCCACGGGACTCAGGGAGGAGAGTGTGGATCCAGGCGTGACAATATAGGAAAACAGACTCGAGTGTTAAACATGTGTAAGAAGTATGGTTCTCACAGTCCCAAGGCCAAAGAACAGTGATGTAATGCACTGGTCTTCCTTATAAAGGGTGGCACACTGCTAGGAAGAAATGTATAACGTATATTGATCTAGACATATCGAGATTCAACAAGTAATTTCAACAGGTTAATTTCTCTTCTAGGAACCTATTCCATAAACATCAGAGATGCAAAGCTTTATTGTTTATAATAATAATCTATTATTACTTCTAATAGTGAGAAATCTGAGAGAAAAATCCTACATAACAAAAGAGAAAAATTATGATTTCTCCATGTGACATATTATCATTTGGCCATGAAAAATATTTCTAAAGAAATTCTACCATATGGAAAAATGTTCATAGCATACTGTTGGAGGAAAAGTAGATACAGATTTCTATATAATAATAATATACCAATTATATAAATATGCATATGAAACTAGAAGAAATACATAAATGATTTAGCAACTATTATGTTTAGGTAGCTAATTTTAGTTTCTTATGCTTTTTTATATTTCATAAATTTTGTATAACATACATTTTACTTTTAAAATAAAAAAGTCAATGAGAAAAATTATTTTCTGGATAAAAGTATTGTGGGAAAACATTTAAACCTTCATTTTCGGCATATAATTAGGCTTTAACAGGAGTATAGTTAACTAGATTTTTAGATAAATGACATTTTAAATATTAGAAAAACTGCACAATTCACTGATTTTAATTCACATTCCAAATACATTTGTGTGGTTCAAAATACCTCTGTTGAGATTAAGAATCCCTGGTATTATGCTACACACTTTTCTTAGGAGCGGAATAAAAAGCTTTGTCCTAGGACCTACTTATTTTCCACTTTTGCAGCATACACTTGGTCTTTCTCCACCGCTATGTGGCGCTCCTCAGACACACTGTAATACAGAATCATCTCTTCCATCAGCACTTCCAGCTTATGTATCTCCTGCCAAGGCTGGATGACAAAGTAGCCTGGGTGACAGGCCACCGGCACATATACATCCATGTGCTCCCCTGGCTTCGACAAGTGGACAGGAGGTGGCAGTTCTTCCATAGAGAAAGAGCTGGTGTGGTCTGCCATGGGCTTTTTGATGACTTCTGAGAAGCTCTTTCTGAAATTCTCTCCAGTGTGGCCTGACAAGGGTGTGTTACCATTTTTGCTGCTGGGAGAGCTGACTGTATTGGATATGGCACTCAAGAACACATCCTTCTGATGCTTCCACAGGTCTGCGTTTGTAATCTGCCGATTAATACTTCGATGAGGATCAGGGAAGTTCTTGGGAGTAAATAAATACACATATGTGATCCCCCTGTTTTCATCCACTTTTGTAACCTTTGGAAAATACAAAAATCAATATAAGAAACCCAAATTCACATTGAATTTTGAGAGACAGTTATAATATTAATCTTAAATATGAAAGCACAGCATTTTGCAAAACATACTGGCTAAAATTCATTTTATTTAAGGTAAGATGAACTGTCTGTCACAGCCTAGCAATAAAAAGAATCAAGTCAAAATAATCTATAAAGCAGCAGCAATCTTATGGAAATGAAAAGCTTTGGGGAAACCTTACCACTTGCTAGACAGAGGTCATTATCACTGAGAAGAGTGGTTCCATACGTCATGATGAGAGCTTTTAAATTAATGACATTCCAAAAAAAATAGAATATCATGGTGAGTTCCCATCACCCAGTTTCAACAATTACATAATCATGAGGATGGCAAAAGCCCTGGTCACCATTCCAGGCTGGTATACCCTTGCTGGGATGGAAAAGAAAAAGCTCGGACATCCCCACACCCATGGGTCCAATTCCTTGTTTGGCCTACTGTATGTCCTCACCCTTCACCCTCGCTACATGGAGAAGGGACCTGGGGAGAGAAGAAAAGAAAGCCCACACCACAGTTTTGCACTTTCTCCCAGAAGACGTTCTGACTCCTCAGCCACCTCTGCTCTTTCTGCTATAGGGGTGTCTGTGCAGGAATACCATGTACTGATAACTGGGACAACACTGCCATGTGTCCCAAAGGCTAGATGACTGTAAATGACTTTCATTATCTTCTCTGGTTTACCTCAGTGAGACACTTTTAGTCGCATCTAATTATCAGACAGGGCTAGAAATGAAAAGGCAGGAACACAGGCAGGGATATCATATCAGGAGACATCAGTGAGGCGATCCTTCCACAGTATTTTACTTAAAAAAATGGTTTTTTCCCAGTGAGATAATTCTATTTAAAATAATCCTTTGAGATACTAATGAGATACTATCAGTTTGTTTTGAGGTACTAATGAGATACTGACTATCAGTTTGTTTTTTTTTTTATATTTATGATACAGAAGTACCACTTAAAAACTAACCACTAAAAATTTTTATCAAATACCAGAGCTGCAGGAGTTTAACAAGTAGCTTAGAAAAAAATGAGTAGCTGAGAAAACAATATTGTCTGACAACATGACAACTGAAAAATATACAACAGTGTGGAATTAAGCATGCAGCCACATGGAATGCAACCCTAGGGGAACAGAAAGACAGGGGAATGGTGTTAGCTAGAGCGAATCTGAGATTTCATGCAGACATTTTTTTGAGGACATTGTGTGTTTATATGTTTATATAAAACAATATCTGCATCAGTTAATAACAGAAAACATCATCTTACATTTATTTCTGCTCTTAGAAATAGGAACAAGGTTTTTCTTTTCTTTTTTGTGGTACTGGGATTGAACCCAGGGTTGCTTTACCACTGAACTATACACCTAGTCCTTTTTTATTTTTGAGACAGGATCTTGCTAAATTATTGAGGCTGACTTCCAACTTGTGATCCTCCTGCCTCAGCCTCCAAGTTGCTGGGATTACAGATATGAATCATCATGCCCAGCATGGTTTTTCATTTTAAGATGCAAAAGTGCAGAAAATGAAACAAGAGCTAGTGAAATAAGAAATTTAAATAACCAAAGTTATAAACAAAAGATGTTTATAACCTATTCTAATTTTTAAAAAAAGGACTTATTTAATTATAAGAAACAATTATCAAGAGATATGTCCTTTTGTTGATGACTTAATTCCTTATCACAATACAAAAGTATAATAGAGAACCATCTCTACTATCTTATCAATAATGGGAAAAATTAAATAAATGGTTTAAAAGTAATATCAGGCATACAGGATAACTTCTTAAATAAGAAACAATTAAACCATGAAATATTTTACAGCTACACATGTAACCAATATTTTGAACATAAAGATGTGTCCAATGTGAAAGCACCAGTTTACAGTAACAAAATTCTTCTAAACAAACCACTAGCGGCCCTCTGATCAATGGCTCTAGATCCCTTTCTAGAACCACCAGGACCAGTAAAATAACTAACCTTAATGCTACAGTCGGAGCAATTCAAAACAGAATCTCTTAACCAGAGCACAGCATCTGGTGTCCACATGCCAATAGATTGCGGAAGATCAGCTAAGCAGCACTTTATAGCCTGTGGGGGAAAAAAACACAATGGAAAAGTGAACTTGTACCCAAGAGTAATGTCAACATTACTTTCCTTCAAAAAGATGCTGTCCAGATAGAGGGCATCAACAGCAATAGCAGGTAGTGACCACCACAGCTCTTGGTTTGAGTGTCGGTCCCTATGTTCCTGGCTCTATTTATGTCACTACTACTACCTTTATTTCTCTTATGAGCCAGGGCCTGCTTGTACCAGGCACTTCCCGTCCCACTATACCTCTGCATGGCAGGCCCTGGGACACCATTTTATAGACAGTGAGACAACTCAGAGAAACTAGTTTGTGGAAGACCACAGAGCTGAGCAGACAGGGTTGCGATACATCTAGACCTTCCCTCTAAGCTTGACTTAAAAATGAAGTTTTTAAGTTATATTTGAAAAAAATATAACTTTTGCAAGGATCTTTCAGAGGCTTCAGCGCTCTACAGTATCTCCTGGGTAGCTCGTGGGACCATGTACTTGAGCTTACTTTTTAAAGGATGCCTTGATGAGAACTAGGTGGGGCAGGGAAACCTAAAATCCACAGCCATCTCATTTACTCCAAAACTACTGCCTTTCCCCACTTCCCAAGCTTCTGTAGAATGACTGCAGCAGGTAGCAAAAGGTGACCCTGGGGATCCCTTCAGCCTCAGGTGAGCCTTTTTATACCTCTCGGGTTCCTCCTTTCCTCTCTACCTCTTCTTCTCTTGTCCTCTCCCTCCAGTCCAAGCACTCATAGTGCCAGCTGCATGCGGAGGGGAGGGGTCACTCAGGGCGGAGGGAGAGGGCACTATAATATTTGCAGGGGCTGGTAAGTAATGGCGGGAGTATGGGGGGGTCCAATGGGCCAGCAAGTTGGCAAACATGGCACTGCCCATAGGGCAGAGGGCTCAATATTGTGTATTACCAAAAGAAAAGACAGAAGTAGGCTTTTGTGTGGAAAAAAAAAAATCCTAATTTTAAAATCCTGGGAACTAACTTACATGTTTAAATTATGGTAAGAGCCAAGAGCCAAAACACAACATTTCGAATTAATTTTGGCTGACAGACCATTAGTTTGCTACTGTGACTTAAACCTCTTGGGGAGATGCTGTTAGCCAGAGGCTTGGGTTAGCTAGCCTTTAAGGACCGCTCCCACCTCAATCAGTAGTCTTAACAGATGTTAAATAGTAAATCCAGATAAGATTAACAGAAAAAACATTCAGAACCTGTTGGTGCTGCAGCATAACAAAAACTACTGTGTGCCTTTCAGACTGGCAGCAGTGGGCCACAGCCCTCCCTCCCAGGCAGGGAACCCCTGGAGGTAAGGCTAGCCCTGGATGAATGCTTCACCAAGGAGATGAAGAGGCCAGAACTGTTCGAAAGTACAGCAGCACTTAAGGTCTGTCTGCCTCCAATATTATAACTGAACAAAAGGACTCAGAAAAAGGATTCTGAAAACAGGTTTGGATAAAAGTTAAACATCTGTGTAATAGCTGTTGCTAGAAAAGGCAACGGAGGCCGGAATGAGAGAAACGCTAAAAGCCACGTGAGGTTTGCACAGCTACTGTTTTATCACTGAATACTGAGAGCAGGAGGTGTCTTCTAGAAAACAGTGTCAAGGTATTTCGCAATTACGGAATACCAAATAGTTCTATTTAAAAAAAAAATACTAATTTTAGGGTTGGGGATGTGGCTCAAGCGGTAACATGCTCGCCTGGCATGCGCAGGGTGCTGGGTTCGATCCTCAGCACCACATAAAAATTAAAAAAAAATAAATAAAGATGTTATGTCCACTGAAAACTGAAAAATAAATATTAAAAAATTCTCTCTCTCTCCTCTCTTTAAAAAAAATACTAATTTTAATACAAAATACACCACTTCTCCAAAAAGTAATAAAAAGTCCTGAACAATTTTTCAAGATAATTAAAAATCCTTATCACCTAAAAGTTCAATAAGAGAGGAAAAAAGGGCTGACATTAATCTTTTTACTAAAATGTATGGAGGAAAAGTCATAGAAAATGATTAAGTATGAACATCCTGAAACTATAGGAATTGGTATTGGCATCTAATAATTAAAATGGAACCTCCACCTGGACAACACAGCCTTAATGCCTCAGTGGACCTAAATGCAAACATTTATCAAACAATACTATATAAGTATGACTGGGCTTTCTGTCTAAGTCAGCCAAGTTTTACTTCAGAAACGGTAAACAACCACATTTGGATAAATTTCAATTTTCTTACAAATGAGGACTTTGATCATTGGCAAGATCAAAACTGAGAAAGCATCTCATAAACTGATCACAAACACATCCAAACCTCTTCCAGAAAATCTCCAGGCTTAAGACATATTGTACCTGGGGTGGTATTGCAATCATTTCATGGAGAAATCTAGGTGGAATTTCTCTGAGCTCTGATACTTTTACAGACGTTGCGTTGCCAGAGTCCAGGAACTGAACATCAAGAGCCCGGCTGCTGTGCACATTCGTGATCTGAAATGAGAAAGGTACTGGCTGATTTATTATGCTCCAAAGACCAACATTTCCATGCAATTACATTTTATATAATTCAAAACTGCATATTAAAAGCAACAAAAACTATGTTATTAAAATTTCCTCTTAATTTAAAATGCATTTATTTATCAAGTATTCTTTGAAAGCAGAATTGATTTCAACATCTAGTTTTTAATTCACCTAATAATCAATAAACTAATTATCAATAAAATTCATAAGGACAGTGATGTTTACTATTTTCTAATTCCAAGATGTGATTTATTGTAAAATGACTTTATACATTACTAAATATTGCTAATTAGAAGATGTAATCTGTTCTCTAAGATATTAAAACGTGAGGGAAATTACTACTATATTTTAGCAATAGGAAAACAAAGAATGGAGGAAATTCAGAAACAAAATTGTACTCGCATTGTACATTGATAAGTACTGTATTTTATTTGTTTATTTTTATGTGGTGCTGAGGATTGAACCCAGTGCCTCACATGTGCTAGGCAGGCACTCTACCACTGAGCTACCTTCCCAGCCCAATACTATATATTTTTAAAAACACTTTTTATAGCTTTGTCAGAAAACCTAGTAATTTTTATCATTTTGCTAATTGAAAACCTTTGAAACGCAGTAAGTTTTAGAGAGATAAAACAAATTCCAAATAATTTAAAAAAATGGAGAAATGACAGAGTCAATTACTTCTACAGTAATTACTTTGTAATTATTTGTGTAACTGTCAAAAATAAAAACATCATTTAACACAGGATCTGCTTCTCATAATTTCTTCCTCCCTAACTTTCCACACATTGCTAAGAGAATACTCAAACCTTCTGCCTACCTCAAAGGTAGGCAATACATAATTTGATAACAATACACATAACACCAGACAGTCATCCAAGTATCTGGGCATACACTAAGAAAATGTTTTTGTCTAACATGCACAACCCGAAATTTAAACAAAGACACTCCAATTGAGAGAGAGTTTACAAAATGATGCTATGTTTAGTAAAGCCATGAATGACAAAGACTGAGCAACTGCAGGTGGGAGTCGACATAACCACCATGCAATATGGATGTTGACTTGAATCCTGGACCAGAAAAACAACTTTAGTAGGACAACTTGGGAAATGTCAAAAAGTTCTGCAGGTTAGTTAAGAACACTGTACTAACACTGTTAACTTCCTGGTTTTAAAATGATATGATGATCATGTGAGATGTCAGTTGAAGAGTACAAGGTAAATGGGGCCTCTTTGTACTATTTTTGCAATTCTTCAGAAAGTCTGAAATTATTTTTTTAAAGTTTATAAAGTATTTGTATATTTACATATTGTAAAAGAGCTTTAAGATCTGTACAATGTCACATTCTTTCTAGTGAGTCATGCTTTTGAAGTTTATGGCTAAGCATATAGCACACAAGCCCTGGTCACATAACTTCAGAGCTTGGCCTCCTGACACATTTACATTAATGATAGTAATTACTCCAAAACTGCTTTAATTAATGTAGACAGGCCTGAGTTTTCTTAAAAGGTAAAATCAATTAATTTATTAAAATGTTTCTGTGCAGCATTTAAAAAAAGGAATAGATCAATGGTTCTTATCTTTTTTGGGTTGGTTTGAGAATCTTAAGAAAATTACGCACACTTCCCTTTGCAAATATATAATACGAGTGCACACATATGAACTTTGGATATAATTACAGAAGGGTTCAGGAATCCCACCCCCACACTGAAAGTAGAGGTCCTTGCATCTAGGTTAAGAATCTCTGTACTCAAGGAAAAAAAAAACAGAAAAATAACAAAGCTGAGATTTTCGATTTTAGTAATTGGGCAAAATAGATATGGAAGGGAGGAAAAAAGGGCAAGAAGAAAGGAAGATTCAAGAAAAAAATCAGCAACTACAAAAATCTAAGACACACCTTTTAAAAATATAAAAATGATAAAATGTAACCTCCTTTCAAATTTATAACTTAGTTTAAAATTGCCAGGGACTGGAAATAGATGAGTATGTGAATACAGGGCCTCAAACCTGGGCAGGGGGAAAGAAGGGTCTGAGACTCCCCCAGCAAGCCAGATCTCTCAAGGGCTGCACCATCAAATGGACATAGACTTTGGAGAACAACTAGGAATTATCTAGTAAAAGCTGAAGCTATGCATTTCCTGTACCCAGAGACTACTTCTAGGTAGATACTCTGCAAGATAGGCGTAGGAAGGTTCAGAGCAGTGCTTTTTACAACAAAAACATGACAAGTAATCTAGATGTTCATCATCAGGAGAAGAAAATAATAATACTGGCATATTCATTTTGTTATATCATACGGTGTGAATGTAGATGGACCGGGGCTGCATGCATCAACAAGGGTGAATAACTAATTAACACTGGAAGTGAAAAACATGTTTTAGAAAAATCAACACTTTTTGCTATTTACAGAAAAATTTAAAAATTTATTCATTTAGCCACGTTCATTTTTTACTACATATTCTAAAGACATATTCATTATATAGTTCTTGTATCTAGAACCACAGAATTATATAGTTTTTATACTAGTTAACAAACTACTAAACATATATAGTAAAAGTATATATGTACAGAAACAAATATACTAAAAGCGTAAAGGAATGAATAGGAATGAGAAACACCAAATTCAGCTGGTAGCCTCTCTTGGGCAGGAAAAAAGGGAATGCAAAAAGGGAGATGAACCATTCAGGTTGTCTTTTCTTTCATAAACTAGTGATGAATCCATGTGGCTTATTCCTTTTATTTTAAAACCACATTTGTATATATGTGAAATGTTTCATAATAAGTTTTTAAAAAGTCAAGTGATGATTTTACCTCCACTCGTAACCACTTTCCTTTGCAATGGAAGAGGCAGATTTTCCCACAGAAGGGTAATGAGACGAAGTACTCAGATGTCATGTGCTACAAAACAGAAACATGAGATACTTTCATTGCTCTTGGCAAAGAGCACATTGCTACACCATTAGAAGAAACACACTGCCAAGGGGTGGGGAGCTGTTTTATCCACATATAACCCAGACTTCCTCTGAGACCTTTCCTTCCAAGGAGTAAGCCTTGTGGATGCAGCAAACATACAAGGGGTACAAGAACTTCTGTCTTGTCATTTGCATGTTTGTTGATGACAGTGGTTTACTCTCCCTGAGTGTACAAGGCTCACAAATCAGCCCTGTTAACATGTTAGCAGAGAGGTCAACATGATTTATTTAGGCTCCGTCTCCATCACTTACACATGAAGATGAGTGCTGAATCTCACAAAGAGTAGGACAGCAGATGGATGAAAAGTGAGGAGGCTGGGCCAGCTGTCCATAAGGCCTCTTCTTTCCATCTTTTAACATTAAGACTCAATGAATTTAATTCCAAAACAAAAGAAATGTTATCAACACAAATATGTATTACCCATGCCAATGAAATGCCAACAAATTAGGCGTGTAGGTCTTCATCTGCCTCTTCTGCCTGAATGTCTCCTTCTATTCAGGTGAGTGCCTCTATTCTCTCTAAAGAAAATGCCTTCAGTGGCTCACCAGAGCCCGGAAAATGTCAAGAGTGCTTTTTACCACCACAGGTTATAGGACATTATGCAAACGAGTCAACAGGGACAGCCTCTCTGGTGGTCTCAGATTTCTCCAAGACACATTAGCCAATTAAACTTAAGTAATGACCTTGAAATAGCTTTACACACACACACACACACACAAATGATATCTGTAACACTGAAGGATGGGATAGTGATCTGAATACAGATTTAACCTGATTTAGGAAGTATTTTGGAAATATTTATTTTATGTATACATTACTGAATTAGGTACTGTAGGGGATGTAGAAAACTGGCAAGGCACAGTCTCTTCCCCTCAAGAAGCACAGCTAAAATACAAAGCTGAATAGAGTGCTCCAAGTTGCCCAATGCACCTTATAGGTTAGAAGGTAAGGGTTCACTTCCAAGGCAAGGGGGACAGGGCTAAAGTGGCCACAGGGCTTAGTTACTTAGGAATCTCAGCATATTCTGACTATAATGTTCTAATGGATATGCGGAAACAACTTTTGGAACTTAAAACCTCTACTGATCCTGATTCATAAACACACACACACACACATACACACACACACATACACACACACGAATAAAACGGTAAGGAACTTATTAGTACAATTTAAATTGCAGAACCACATTTACCATAGAGAGCCTAGTTAGTGGTGCCTGAGAAGGAATATGAGGGCAGAGTTTTATGGTCCTAAATCCCAGGGTTTCTCCTTTGCCTGCAGCGGTAGGGCCAGCTGGCTCTAACAGAGTCATGGGCAGCTGCACTGATAGGTCATCAAACTACGTGTTATAAATAACGAAGTCTTACTATATGCCAGGCACTGTACTAACCAGTAAAGCAGCTATCCACAGGACAATCCCATAGGAACACACTGTCATCATCTCCATTTTAAAATGCAGAATATGGTGGGGTTTTTCTCTTAAAGCTCTGAAGTCTGGGGCTCCTACTTATCTTTCTAGAAATTCTACCTCAAACTATTAAAATTATTCCCATTTCTGCAGTTTAGTGAACTACTTACGTGTGTGATTTTAGGACTAATAGTATGTATGTGTGTGTGTGTGTGTGTATGGGGGGAATGTTATCCATTACCTTGCAGTGGAAGTAGTCCTCTATCTTATGCAGAAGGTCATTGAGCTTATTCAGACCCTTACAAGGCACCTGGCAGGACAGTGTTCCATCAGAGCAAATGTTAGTCACTTTGACATTTGTGTACATGGCATCAACCTGGAACAGATAGAGGCACACCAAGAATGCTTCAGAACAGAATGTTCTTTTCTCATAAGGGATATTTACCTAAATATCCCATTTAAAAGTTTGTATTTTAAAATCATCTAACTTAGATGACAGTATCAAATAAAATTATTAAATGTAAAAAACTACATTTAATTACACTGGATCCTTTTCTTTCCAAAAGGAATACCTAATATACTTGTGTCAGGCACAAACAAGACATTTTGCATAGATTACCACATTCCATTGTCTGAAAAGCTAAAAAGGTAGTTAATTTTGGTTTATTTTCCCCACTTATTTAGAATAAGAATTATCCCATAAACCATGTTTTTGCAACATTCACAGAAATGAAAATAAAAAACTCTCATAAAACCAATCCCATGACCAACCTGCTTTCTAACTAATGATCATAGGTCATGTGAATTTGAACAATATGAAAAACTAAAATTGAGGGCTGGGGATGTGGCTCAAGCGGTAGCGCGCTCGCCTGGCATGTGTGCGGCCCGGGTTCGATCCTCAGCACCACATACAAAACAAAGATGTTGTGTCCGCCAATAACTAAAAAATAAATATTAAAATTCTCTGTCTCTCTCTCTCCCTCTTTCACTCTCTCTTAAAAAAAAAAAGAAAAAGAAAAACTATAATTGAGGTAAAGATTTAATTTTAGCCGTTTGTCATCAAGTTGTAATAAGACGACAATTCTCAGTTCTGCTTATTCAAACCATTCCCCCAGTGTTTTTATGATGCCTTTACAATGATTATTTTAAAGACCTTGTACTTTTCTTCAGGGTAAATGTTTTGTGATTTATTTAAAAGTTTCTTTCTTTTGGGGCACTGATGTTCTATGCATTTAAAAATGTTAAAGCAAATAATAATAAATATCTTCATGGACTGAATTTTTCCTTTTTGTATTACTTCCCTTCATTATTTGTGCAGAGTAATTTCATACAAAATTAATACATATTCACTGTAGAAACTGGAAAATAAAAAATCACATTCCTAAGTAATAATTACTATTGACAGTTTTTTCTCTTCCAGTCCCTCCTTCTTTTTTCTCAATATTTATGTTATATCTGTATTAATCATTAGCCTAAAATCTGTAACATTTTTTTCTGATGATTTTCTCTCTGGTGCATGTGTTTCAGAGGACGAGGGTGGTTAGGGTAGTACCTGCAGGTGAACCTCTAGGGACTTGTCACATATGGCCTTCAGGCAGGTGGCATTGATGTTGATATCATCATCTCCTGAGGTATCATACAGAACAACGAGGGGAATATCTGCCTTATCAAGTATCTCCACTGCGAAGATCTTCCCACAAGTTAAAGATTCAACCACCTTCACTAGATCAGAATCGTCGTTTAGAACCTCCAGTCCTGAAAAATAGCAAATGCTATAACAGAATCATCTAAGATGGAGAACTGATTGTGCCTGCTTGGATCACCTACTGGAATTATGAATCCACCACAGAATTGTTAAATTTTATATGGATTCTTTGTTTCACAATCTTATTTTTTTAAATTTTTTAGTTGTAAATGGACATAATACCTTTATTAATTTATTTCTATGTGGTGCTGAGGATGGAACCCAGTGCCTTACACATGCCAGGCAAGTGCTCTACCACTGAGCCACAACCCCAGCCCTCACCATCTTATTTACCTTACTCATCTATAGGTTTTTAAAAGTACAATGTGAATACCCTTTAATACTCTAAGGCTGACAATCTTAAAACAAGATGAAAAACTGATGACCAATCAGAATTTCTCCTTTAGGAGAAACAGCCTTCACTTTATATACAAACACACATTTAAAACAAAGAGACGCAGCCAGGTGTGGTGGTGCACGCCTATAATCCCAGCAGCTGAGGAGGCTGAGTTCAAAACCAGCCTCAGCAAAAGCGAGGCACTAAGCAACTCAGTGAGACCCCATCTCTAAATAAAATACAAAATAGGGCTGGGGGTGTGGCTCAGTGGTCGAGTGCCCCTGAGTTAAATCCCCGGTGGCCCCCTCACCAAAATAAAACAAAAAACAGATACTAGAGCACATTGGAAGCTATCGATGTATCTCCACGTACCTGTATAATGTCCTTCCTAAAAGTCTACCCTTGATTTCTTCCAATTTCTAGTTAAATAAATACAATTGCTTTTTTCTTATAAAATGAAGACATATTTATTGGAAATTGAGACAATAATTCTTCTCTCTCCTCATTCCTTCTTTCATTCCTGCACACTATTATAATCCTGAGGATACAGAGTCCCTTCGGATTTATCAAAGAACGATTAAGTGTTTAACATAACTTAGGTATTAGGTGAATTTTGTTGTAGTCCAATTGCTCTTCCAGTTCTCTGAAAACTGCAATTCAATATAGTGTAAATATGACAACTCTAATTTCATCTATTAAACTAATCAGCTCATCACTTCCCTAATTATAATATAATATCTATTTCTGTATTTTCCCCTTTAAATCCATTAGCTAAAATTCACAGGCTCCTCCTGTGCTTCACTCTCCTATTCTCTAGACACACTGTAGCTTTACTCAAACCTTTCACTTCAGCCTCCTACATCTTGTCCTACACTCTTAATATGGTTTCCAACAGGTCCTGAAGATACTGTGGTTGGTCTCACAGAGTCAGACCTGGCTCCTGTGATATAAGGACCCACCCTTGCCGGGAGGGGCACTTCTTTAGAGACTTATGATCACTCTTCCAATGGAGTGCAAGCCTTCCTGGCACAATATACATTTCCATTAACCTTACCAATGTGCTCTCCAGACCTTAAGTGTACCCTACTCCGTCACTCACACATATGCCTCTATGCTTCCGTAGGAGGAAAGAAAAGAACAGTGATTTATTGACTGTGCAAGAACCTGCAAAAGAGCTGTAGCCAAACTCAGCCTGGACTTGGGGGGCACATACTTGTGGTCTCATCTCCACAGTCCATCTCCCTGGGAAAGGGGCTGAGGGTCACCTCAAGACACATGGTGCAATGGGATTGAAAGTGATCAAACCCCATGGTATAGGGCCTCTCCTGGTTCTTACTAAGGTGATTAGGACAAAAAAACCCTTTCAGATGGCCAGCAAATATTCTAATAATAAACATAGTATAATACGTTATATAATAAAAATACAATGCAGTGGATTTTATATGTATCATAAAATAAAAATATTATAATATTTTCATAAGGATCACATCTTAAACACATAACACATTAACATGAGTGCATTTAAACCTTTCAAGAAATAACACTTTATAACACTTTGAGATACAGAGATGATTTCAGCATTTAACAACAACAAAAAAAGTAGTGGTGATAAGCTACCAAAATGGAAAGCACCTTACCTGCCAGTTTACATTTTGTAGCTTGGAATGCGAGTGAACAGAACTTCGGGTTCAATTTGTATGCTTTGCTCTTTTCAACATTTTCACTAAAGCCATAGTCGACGTAGCATACCTAATGATAAACAACCACCATCATGACGTTTAGGTTCCAAGTTCTTTATCCTCACTTAAAAACAAAACTTTGATATATTATTTAACTGGCTCCATTTTATGCCACAACCAGCAGGAAGTGGTTTGCAGAAGGTGCTCCCTGAAGAGAAGCCTCGAGTGGGCCCAGGACATTGGGTTGCTAATTTTAATCTTGAATGGCACCCACCCCCCACCAAGCACATGTGTTGATGGCTTGGTCTCCACCACAGTAGTGTTCAGAGGCAGGGCCTTTGGGAGATGACTAGATCATGAGGACTATGACTTGATAAATGGATTAATCCACTTATAGATTCAAAGCTTAATGAGCTATTGGGAGGTGGTGAAAACTTCAGGAGTTGGAGCCTACTTGGAGGAAGCAGGTCATTGCAGGTACCCTTGAAGGGTATATTTTGTCCCTGGCCCCTTCTCTTTTTCTCTCTACCTCCCTGCTGCCATAAGTTGAACAGCTTTGCCCACTCACATCCTGCAATGATCTATGCCTTACCACAGGACAACAATTATGGGGCCAAGTGACTATGGACTGAAATTTTTGAAGCCATGAGCCAAATAGATCCTTCCTCTAAGTTGATTATCTCAGGTATTTTGCCATAGCAACAGAAAGCTAACTAACATACAGGGCTCTTGGTTCCAGCCCCAGTCTGTTACTTAGCCCCTTCCTCAATGGGAAGAACATGGACAACTCCAGGCCTTGTTGTCACTGGTATCTCGGCAGCATACTTATCTGGTTCTGCCAACTCTACTGCCCTCCCTTCCCCCACCTTCGTTCATGTTCCAATGCCAGCTTAATCTTAGTCTTCCTCCTGTTCCTTGGGTAGCAGCAGTTGTTCCCAGAGAGGGCAGCACATCAGAGTCTAGATCCCCAAAGCAGTGTTTTTGACAGCTTTGCTCTCATTATTTACCAATGTGCTCTCCAGACCTTAAGTGTACCCTACTCTGTCACTCACACATATACCTTTATGCTTCCGTAAGGAGGAAAGAAAAGAACAGTGATTTATTGACTATGCAAGAACCTGCAAAAGAGCTGCAGCCAAACTCACCCTGGGCTTGGGGGGGGATTTTATGTAAACGGACATAATACCTTTATTAATTTATTTCTATGTGGTGCTGCGGATGGAACCCAGTGCCTCAGCCACTGTGCTTCCAGGGCCTGAGATGTTTCTGTCAGTGACAGCAATGATATCATGACCAGACAACATAAAATTCTACACTGGAAAAACATATATTCTTGTTTGGTTCAGGGATGTGAAGCTGGGTTCAACCTTCATCCAGCTCAGCAAGGCTTGTTGTACATATGTGCCACAGTTCTGTGTTTTCAGGGCTCCTCCTCACCATCAGCAAAGATCAGTAAAAGCCTAAATGCTATTTTTAGTGTATATATAGAACTTTCTGTTGACAAGGACCATATAAACACAAAGCCTTTAAAAAATCTAGATATATTAAATTGTGGTTTAGAATGATCACTTAAAATCTGAAAGTGTTGAAAACCTAGCATGCTTCTCCATTTAAAGTAGATGTGTAGATTTTTTTTTTTTTAAAGCAAAACAAAAGAACAAAAACTGGGACAGAGGCTTGGCAGGAAAACAAAGTGAACAGGCTAGCTTCTTGGCACCTAGATCATGGCACAAATCAAAACTTCTCTCCAGCAAGGAGTCTAAGGAAAAAGAGAGGAGGTGGAGAAACTGCTAACTCTTTCCTGGACCATGTGGTAAGTGGGGCTGTGGCTGGTCTGTCCCCTGTGGCAATGCTTCTTACAGTCCACACTTGATTCAAGGCTGCCGGGGGCACAGAGTGCTGGCGGCCCAGATTGCTGGCAGGGTCACTATAGCAGGTGGTTAGCCATTTAAGTGTACAAGTTCATCTCTCCCCTTCTAAATTAGCACCTGTTCTCGCTTCTCATAGACCTCAGGAACCAGGCAGCTTTCACTTCCTTTAATAGCTATAGCCACACACAACTTGGATTCTGTTCTTCCCAGACCTGAAATGGAGATAGTGTGGTCTGACTATAGGACATACTTTTGAGATCATGACTTCTGGGAAATTCAGGATGTATTCTCAGCACAGCAAAAGACTTCTCCAAACTCTTCAGAGTGTTTCTGTAATGTCTGTGGCTTGCTTCTTTTTTTTCATTCTTATATTTAAAAAAAATTGTAGTGCCATGTCTTTGTTTATTTTTATGTGGTCCTAAGGATTCACACATGCTAGGCAAGTGCTCTGCCACTGAGCTACAGTTCCAACCCTCTTTCTTGTATTTGAATCATGATAACATGTATTTGTATGGCAGCCACAGTTTTTAAAGCACTTGTCCCTAGATGGCCCTGCGTGACTGTCACCACACTCTGCCCTGTATCCTGTGCTCTGCAGTTTCTAATGCCCTGAGAGGAACACCAGCAAGTTCACAAAGTCCAGGTATCTGGCTCTGTTTGTGGTTCTCTGGCACCATCAAGTGGCCACAGGTCTTAAAGCCCCACTTGAGAGTCCTGTTCCTCCTATTTGCCAAGGACCTTGCAGTCAGACAGCAAGCCAAGAGCTGCCAAGCCAAGTGCAGCTCCAGAGAAACAAAGTTCATGTGAAATAGTTGGGGCTTCTCCAAATAATGGGAGAAATCAGTCAGCGCCACCAGGAGGTAGGGAATGAGATGAGTCAGCTTTGCTACAACCATTGCTGTCTTAGAGCATGCTACTGTCCAAGACACTGAGTTATTTTTTCCTGTTTCTAACAATCCGCTCTCAGTAGCAATATAGATTGTAGAGTGGGCATGTCCTAGTGGAATATCTGCATTATTTATTGTAAATACTGTTGCACTGTTAATGTGACACCAGGACTTATGCAAAGTTCTTCTCTTCATAAGAAATCCCTATCCCTTAACATGGACTAGCTTCCACTGAACTCCCTAAGGATAGGAGGAGATAAATGGCCAGAGGTATAAGCTTATCTAGCAAAATTTGGGGATGGTTACTCCTTATCAACTAGAGACCCAGAGGAATAGAGGGACCCAGACATGGGCACACAAATACAGGCAGGCAAGAGCCCACACTACAAACATAAAAAAAACTCTTTGCTTTCTCTAGTCCAGTGACCAACTTGGTCCTTAGCTTTTTCCAGATTTTTTTTTTAAACTTATCCAAGTATAATTACACTGAATAAAAAATATTGGAAGTATGTAGTCTAATTTGACCAATGAACAGTCCATAGAATCACTACCATAATCAAGATACAGACCTTCTCACTGCCCCCACAGGCTCCCTCTTCCCCTTGGCAACCAGTTCCTTTCCACTTCGGTCCCAAGCAACCACTGTTCAGATTTTATCACTGCAGATGAAGCTGACCTGTTCTTAGATGTCACTTACATGGACTTATGCGAGATTTATCCATGTCAGTATTTATATTAATACTTCATTCCTTTGATTGTTGAATAGTATTCCATTGTATAAATTAACTATAACTTTATAACTTGTTTATGTATTCACCTGTTGGTGTTGTTCCAGATTGTTAATAATAAAGCTGTGGCAAACATGTACAACAAGCCTTTTGTGGGCCCATGTTTTCATCTCTCTTCTATCAAATGCTCAGGGGTCATATGATAAGTCTTCAATTGCCAATCAGTGTTATAGTTTCAGATTTTTAAAGTCAAACTTCTTAAAAAGTTGTGTCTCTAAAGATTCAGTTAAGGAATTTTCTAAATTTCTCTATGAATGGGAAATGTGGCTACTGGCTGGGTGACCTTACTTCTGGACAGGGCCAGGGCCTCTCTTACTTACGGAACAAACTGGGTATGAAGCCGCAAGCTTCCCTCCCTGCCCTCCCGCTGTGTGTGGGCAGGAGTTGCAGCAGGGAGTAACTGGTGGACCAGAGCCTGGTTCTGGGGTGGGCTGTTAGCACTCAATGGTACACATGGATTATGGCCAGAGGGTGAAATGGCAAATGGAATTTGGTTTTAAACTGTGGAACAGGGGTTGCTGAAACAGAAGTGGGCTTTCCTTTTTGCAAATCCAGAGAGAACCCTAAGATCTCTAGACACATTCCCCTGGCGGCCTGAGAGTCTTCCACTCAAGCAGAAGGAACTGTAAGACTGGGAGGCGAGGGGCACCTGCTCTCAGGCAGCAAGGCGACACACAGAAGTCTTAAAGTGCATTTTCGCTTAACGAAAAGGAGACATCTTAGCAATCAAGAAAGAAAAGGATCTCTTCTCCTCCTCCAGATTCTCCAGAACTTAGAGGCCTCTCTGCCTGATAGATCCAGGAGGCAGGCCCTATTCAAAGGATAATTTCCAAATAAAGTTTCTACCAAGAAAGGAAGACATGACACAGTAAAAACAGCAGACAGTGATCACGATACAGCAGAGATCCCACGTAGCTCCTCTGCACACTGTATGGGGGGCTATGAGGCCGAGGCACCACAGCCCTCAGGGAAACTGGGACTGTGGGCGAGAGAGTCCTGTTTCTCTGACCCTACATTGAGAGTGAGAAGAGGCAAGGGGCAGAGGTGACTCCAGATGTGGCCAAGCTGGAAGTCAAGGAGCCTGCTGATGGCAGAGGGCAGTGAAGGAGCCCTCTGACCTTTCCAAGAGGACTGAGAGGGTGACCCTAGGAGCAGCTCCTGAGAATTGCAAGAGTTCTCGCTAAGAGGGAGAGGAAGAGTGGCAGCTCTCTGATCATTCCTTGAAGAGCTGCCCAGAGGGGGTCAGTATGGGGAGAGAGCATACACACCTTTTCCTGATCAGACGGTAGGTTCTGGGTATCCTTTGCATGTGCTTTATTTATTTGTTTTGTTAGCAAACTCCTGAGACATAACATGCCTACCACTGACTTGAAAGCTGACAGGGATAATCTTTAACTGACATTACTTTTTCAACTTCCAGTGAAAACTATATAGGATTATATTGGAAAGGACATAAAATGAGAAGCAACATTTATATCTGAAACAGAATAAGGTGTGTGCCCCTGTGATGCCATGACACAGCAGATGGTGCTTGCCTTTAGCTTGCTCTCCTCTACTGAGATGATCTGTGCACGTAACCAAGCATCTTCCTCGGCATTGACTGCCAGCAGCTGCCCAACGTGCACGGCCTGGACTGGTGTGACATTAGGGTGCTTACTGTAATACTCCTTCATCTCATCTTCCATTAACTCCTGAGCAGCAGAGTAGTCTTTGCCCACATACCTGTATTAGTAAAAGGAAGAGAACATGAATGAAGCAACTCAGTGGGAGGAAAACTACAGGAATTCATTTAGTGTCACTCTGCTTCTTCTACTGCCATCATTGGTTCCAGTCTCAGACTTGTTTATACCAATGGTGGAGGGAAGGCAGGAAACATTTATCCCCTGGTAAAGCAAGATTAGAGTATTATGGAGATCACACAAAACAAGACTGAGGTCCAATCCACCATGTGATGGGGCAGATGTTCCACAACCATCCAGAGAATCAGAGGATATAACAGCCCAGAAGAGGCCCCAGGGAGGACAAGGCTGAGGAAAGACCTGAGGGAGGGAAGAGAGGAAGAGATGTGGAAAACAGACACTAAGGGAATCCAAGGAAGTGGGGATCACCCTCAGAGGTCCACTAAGAGTTCTGGGGATCTGTGTCCAATATTGAGAAGAGAACCTACCAGAAAGTTCTGCCCCCTCTAAGGCTGGCTCTGAACCTCACGCTCTGCAAAGCAATGAAACTTTACTAAGAAAAAAAAGCCCAGGGATTGGCTAGCTTCACTAAGCATAATCTGCTCTAGTGCCAATGTCTTCTTTGATATAATGAGAGCAACTAAGAACAGAGCAGGGAGGAAGAGCAGGAAGAAAAGATTAACATTAAACAGATACATGAGGTGGGATGGAAAGGGAGAGAAAAGGGAAAGTGCATGGTAATGGAGGGAGACCCTCATTGTTATACAAAATTACATATAAGAGGTTGTGAGGGGAATGGGAAAATAAACAAGGAGAGATATGAATTACAGTGGATGGGGTAGAGAGAGAAGATGGGAGGGGAGGGAGGGGGGATGGTAGAGGATAGGAAAGGTAGCAGAATACAACAGTTACTAATAGGGCATTATGTAAAAATGTGGTGGGTAAAATTGGGAGTTCATAACCAACTTGAATCTAATGTATGAAATATGATATGTCAAGAGCTTTATAATGTTTTGAACAACCAATAAAAAAAAAAAAAAAAAGCCCAGGATAGGAACTAGCACATGCTAGTCCCTGGGCTCCAACATACAGCCTTGAACATACTGAACACAACAATGTGACACACACTGCCCCCAACTTAGTGAACAAATCACAACAAAATATTGAGTTTTGACACTCTCAAAAGAGGTGAGTGTATATTCTAAAAGGTCTACTTTCTGAGAATTATTTCTAGTATTATTTTCAGACATGCTCTAGCCCTTTCTACAGCTTTCCAGCATTGACAACTGCAGTCACTCTGTCCCAGTTTATGTCTCAAAACATACTAGCTTCTTTTCTGCCACAAGCAGGCTGTTGTTTCTTGCCTTCATTAAAGGCCTCGTTCCAGGATATAAAACATAGAAAATCAATGTGGATAATGAAACAGGAGCTATCCCAGCCAGGAGATGGAGTCTTTTAACCACAAAAGGAGGCTGGGGCACACCACATCATAGTTCTTTGTACTGTTCCCAGTTTTTATTTATTGAGCTTTGCCGATGTTAAGGTGCTGCCTGGAATGCAGCTGCACCCTGAGCTCTGGGAGGTCTGCAGTTCTGCCTAAGTACCCATTTCCTGGAGTCTCAAGGGCCTTGGTAGCACTGCTCCAGCCCTGGGAGCTCAAATGGCAGAGCCTGGGCTGCAGCCCTGAGGGGGCAGTCTGCCTGGTACAGGCTCCTGTGGGGAAGAGGGAGGCAGAGAGAAATGCAGGTGCTCTCTGTGGCAGCCAGGAGAGTAGGATAGCTACATGGCTGGGGTGAGGGTAGAGGATGAGAGTGAACAATGACAAGAATGGGGTCATATACTGTCCCCAGTTACCTGAGCAAGGAGGCATACAGACAAATTTTACAAATTTTTACAAGTTTTACAAAGTTAATTTCTGAGACTGGAGACAAAGATTCCCATATTTAACCTCGGGATTCTGCTAAAGCACCCCTTGAGGACCTTTATGAGCCAGAAGCCCATTTTTCAGGGCCTACTTACTGACTGCCTAGGTGAAGAAGATGGGATATAACAGAGTACAGTCTGGCCAGGGTCTGCCAACTCTTAAGGAGGGGGACCAATGACTTAGGGTCAACCTAACAGTAAATATGACCTATCATGCTTGCTGGTTGCCAGCTGTCCTGCTGATCACAGACTCCAGGGTTTGAATTTATATTGGACAAAGAAGTTTAAGTAATCTGAAGACCCTGGAACTAATACTCCTGGAATAGTTTGGAACCCTCAATTAATGTCCTAGAACTGATCCAGATTCCTGCCAACCTTTCCTTAATAACGTCAGAAATCACAAATGACCAGCCCAGCACTGGATGATCTCTGACAATGGCACCAATGATTACTGGTAATAGATACCACAGAACCCTGCTGTAAGTAGGTTTAAGTTTTCTTTACAACATCAAATAGTAAAAGTTAGCAATCTGCCCCTTGACATCTTTACCTCAATCTATTAGTGGACCATAATGGTACTCCCTAGCCTTCCTTGAGCTATGTTTATCATTAGGCCATACCACTCCCAGAATAAACACTTTATATGATCACTACCCCTGTATAAAACAAGCCCTCAGTTGCTTCTAGTTTGAGCATCCCAAGAAACTGGGTCACACCATTATCAAGACTCAGATTATTCATAGAAAGCAAGAGTTTTTATAATTTTTAGCTCCTTTTATTGAAGGAGTTTGGTTTTGGTGGTCTTTCTTTGGGCCTTTCCCGCTTGGCCCTGAATATCTGGCAGCTCATACCACAGGGCCATTTGGGCTGAAGGAACCTGGATTCTGTTCTGCTTCAGCCTTTTCCTCACCTGCCAGCCACAGCTGTACCCTGGGCTGGTGCACCAGAGCTTCACCACAGAGGCTCCCATTCTTTTTCCTGAGCAGGAAACTGCAAATTGTAATTGCTCTAGACTTTCCATGTATTGTACAGTTTTTCCAAAGTCCAAGGTGAGTGCCTGGAGCTGAGCTGTTTTTTGTCATTCCAGTTATCATCAGCCACTTAGGTGATGACTCCTCCTCCCTGGCAATGATACTGAAAGGCTCATGTTGCCAGAGCACCTCTGGGTCCAAGGGCTAATGGTGCTGCTTAGCTATTCTGACTTTTAGGAAATGCTACATACTATAGACCCTGATGAAATGATACTACCTAGTCGGGGGTGGGGGGTTGCTTTTCCTTTGGACTAGAATGCTTTTGACATTGAATTTTTTTCAAGCTCATTTTTATTATCCTGATTTTTTAAACGGTTGCTCATCATTTCTCATAAGAATAGTTGTATGTTTTGAAATTTAAAAAATATGTTATTATACTTCACTATAACTCTAGAAAACTAAGAGTACGTTATCTTTCCTTTGATCCCTGGCATCCACAAGCACAGTCAACAGTACACAAGCATCCTAAAGAATCAGAAAATGCAACTTGCCTGATGACCACTTCATTTGTGTTGCTCAGTTCAACCACCAACACAGACGGGGATGCCTCGGTCGGAATCACCAAAGGAGGGACTGTTATGTCCTCCATGAAGGTTTCGGAACTTTCAGCAATGTTTTTTTCTAACTGCAAATATTCTTGTTCAATCATAGTCTTGATATCATAATCGCCTTGTGCTTGCCCTTCATCCTTTAGGATCTGGTCGGTGGGTGATGGAAGTTTAGCATAGAGAATGGCCTTCTGGGGATTTCCAGAAATGTAGTCTATGGTACACACATCAGAAAGCAAGGCAAGATTTTTTAAGGCATCCTCAGGGAATTTTACTTTGTACACGTCCTCAAATGCTTTGGGGAGTGCACTAGCCCAAAGGCCACTGGTGTACTTCACCAGCAGCTCTGCCACTTTCTCTTTGATGTCCATTGGCATGACTGCTCCACTTCCTTTCAATGGTGGTGTGTGTTTGGGAGCAGGTAGTGGGGATGGAAGCACTTTTTCAGTGTCCTGTTCACTTCTCAAAAGCTGCTTTCTCTTAGCTGGATAAAGAAGTAAATCTTGACCACCACTGCAAGGTTTTTCCACCTGAAAATTTTAAAGAAAGAAAAGGACTGACATTTCAATGACTATAACTATTTGAAAACACATTAGTGCATTTTATATTTGTTAGCAATGCTGTTTTCAATCGGATCACACATAAAAGCATGCATTTTATTCTTCTCAGTTACTATGATTTTTAATGCATTGCCTTCTCCTGAAAATAACATGAGCCCTGTTTCATAAATAACAATGAAAATAAAATAGTACTAATTTCCCTTATGAGACATCCAGTCTTCGATTGCCTAGGAAACCGTGAGTGCTTCTGCCCTGTTGTAAGTGTTCTGCTCATTTGGCTCTTTTGCCAAATTCAAAGCAACAGCTTACAAAATGGACTGAATCCAAGGTGAAACGAAGCTATGAACAGGTATCATCACTGTCCACTGGGAAGAACATCAGGAAATATTAAGACAAAATAGGAATGCTCTCTGTCTTCTTTCTATAATGTCACAACCCTCAACTTCTCATTATTTAGAAAAAGATGCCCCAAAGACAAGGTACATTTTTTTTACAATCACCATAGCGTAACACAAAGTTAGCTGAAAGTGCTGTCACTACAATGAACAAGTGATTTGTATGCCATCCAATTTCTAATTTTATGTGCATACCATGTGTGAGGGCAGAGCTTGATACATCTTTTTTATGTAAGAAAGATAAGGAAACTGATGTATGACTTCATTGTTTTAGTTCTAGACCTTTCTACTGCTAGTCCAGGGGCTGGCAAACTACAAACTACAGCTTGGCTAGCAATGATTTTTGTATTTTTAAAAGGCTGAAAAAAATCAAAAGAAGAATTATTTCATGATGTGAAAATGCTAGGAATTTCAGTGTACATGAAATCTTGCTGAAGCACTCTCATGCCCATTGGTCTATTACCTGTATTTTGCACTACAGCTGCACAACAGTTGTGACAGCCTGTATGATGTGTGATAGCTGCACAGCTCTAAGACATTCTAGAGCCTGAAAAACCTAATACAGTTACTATCTGGCCCTCTATAAAAACAGTTTCTTAAACCCTGTATGAGGGAGGCCATTAGACTGAAGTTAATATTCATTGCCTTCTGAAATGTTCATATTTTATCAGGTCCTATTCGGCTATTCCTTAGCTGCAGTTTAAGCCCTGAGGAAGATCCACCAGGGTAATAACACAAACTTAGGGGCAATCACACCCTCCCAAAAAAAGAGTATTTAAGGATGCTGAGTGGGCAACTTTTAGTAAACTTTTAGTAAATGCTGACACCATTCACTTCTCCTTACAGCTTACAAAGAACATAGATGTGCCTGTGCAAAGAAAGATCCACCTTGTCACCATAAAAGTGCTTTAATAGGTCAAAAGGCACAACTTGATATTAAAAGATTCCCTTTATTCAGTCTGACTATACATATTCTAGATGATACATAAGAAAATTATATTAATACAAGTGTAAAACATTAGGTTTCCCCTCCTCATTCTTCTGCCAATGTGTTTCTTAAGTTTTGAGGAATGAGTAAAAAAGTTCTTGCATGAAAAACGTAAAGCAAAAATGACAGCAGAAGGACTCTATGGCCCTCTACCAGCTGCAAGAACTTCCTGCCACCATTTGTGGACTCCTGCTGGCACAAGCTTTGGATGGCATGTCATTTAACTGTCACTAATTTATGTCCTTAAAGTTTAGCCACAGGAGCACAGATATTTGGTGTGTGCTCATCCTTCTTTCCATGGTTAGTCCATTTCTTGAAATATGGAGTCTAAAAATGCCAATATGCTCTATGCTTTAAGACGCTTGATAAGGTACAAGAATTTAGACTGGGTAGCCAAAGGAGGTTTGAAAAACAAACTTCTGCCACATGATAAAGAAAACAGAATCCTGTGTGAGTGATTTACTTGCAGAGAATCCCAAGGAGTGTAGTTTGAGATCCAGACATGGCAGCACTCTGTATTCAAAGCCAGATGAGTCTGCAGGGCCCATCTTAAAATTCTTACTTCAGTTCTCATCTCCCAACCTCCTCTCAGGGTTTTCTCTGGAGTGGATAGTAGAGGCTAATTCCAGTTTGGGGGACAGACCATCTTATTCATCTTAAATGACTTTCATAAGCCTCATCCCCCAACTGTCCATATGGCTTCTTCTAACCCATAAGAGGATAAGAAGATTCTTCTGCTTAATGATTCTTTTTCTTTCCAAGGAGTCAACTAAGATTATGGGATGCCTCAGTGTTTATTAAGTCTGCCCCCTTCCAGTCTCTAAGCCTCAATTCCCATCTGTGCCTCATATGTCATCAGGACCAATGACTTAACAAAATGCCTAACTTTAGCAAACCTCTCAATATGATCTCTGAATATAACCAGTACAACAAGATCTTCCAAATAGGATTATTATTATTATTATTGGGGATTAAACCCAAGGCTGCGCTACCCCTCAGATACATCCTCAGCCCTTTTTATTTTTGAGAGAGAGTCTCCCTAAGTTGCCCAGGCTGGCCTCAAATCTGATCTTCCTGGCTTTCAGCCACCAGAGTGGCAGGGATTACAAGCTGTATGCCCAGCCTGAAGTCACTGTCTTCAACAGAACACTACGATCACTTAATATGTGTTGGTGCAGGGTAGGAGCAGAATTCTGTTTACTCTGGCCTTTATTTCGGGATAAAGTCCACTGGAAGTGCTGATAAGCTTCCAGGTTATGTCTGCAGTACTTAAGTCAAACTTTACCAATCAGCCTACAAAGCAAATTTTTGACCAGTAATCCCAAATTCATCCAAAGCCCAAATAATAGCCAAATAATCATCTAAACTAGAAGGTAGATTTTTTTCTTCAGCAGTTTTATTATTATTTTTTAAGACAGATAATAATTCCCACTAATGACTAGCTCCTTGAATTGTAGGCACTTTCCAATTTTTAATGGTTTCTTTATCTGGAAAGGGGTTGGTTATATGCATAAATTCCACTTGTTCTCCAGTGCTTTGGCCTCTTTAAACTCAGACAATTTTTACTAAAATGAGCAGTAAATACATATTTGACATTAGGAATGAAACCTGATACTAAATTGATTCTGATACCCTTCAACACTTTAGACAAATATTCGTGGATGGATTTAGTGTTATGGAAAATAAGCCTGGTCCACACACTTGGTTAACCAAACTTTGGAGAATGACTTAAGGGTTTCTCAATTCAAAGGGAAAAAAACTAATGAAACATTATTTAGAGTTAAAAATATATAGATTTATATAATCTAATACACATATTATATATAAAAATATGACCTAAAACAAATGTGACTTTTTCCAGCTTAAACTCTTTTTTTAATATTTATTTTTTAGTTATAGGTGGACACATATTTGTATGTGGTGCTGGGGATGGAACCCAGTGCCTCATGCATGGTAGGTGAGCACTCTACCTCTGAGCCATAGCCCCAACCTTAAACTCTTTTGTTTAAAAGTTTTCATACAAATGGAAACTTGCTTTCCCAGGCACCCTATTGTGACTGCCATCTCTCGCACTTAGAATGTGTCATCTCTTTTTAATTGTTTAGTAATGGGCTTAGGAAAGAGACCCTACTGCTCTCTTGACTCCAGCCTCCAAGAGTCTTTGAGCAGAGGAGCTTGTTCTATGTATGGCAAGGTGATGCTGCTGAGCTCTGAAGCATCTGACAAGTGTCACGTGTTCATCTCCTGTCTCCCCCTAGACAGAATGGCTGCCTCCTGGTTTTCACAAATGGTCACATAAGTCAACATGGCTTTTAGTATTTCCTTGGTATGATAATCAGCTCCTAACCATTTTAGATGGGTCTCTGAAGAGGAGGGGCTTTTTTTTTTTTTGGTACTTGGGATCTAACCCAGGGCACTCTACATCCCCAGCCTTTTTTTATTTTTTATTTTAAGAAAAGGTATCACTAAGTTGTTGAAAGTCTTGCTAAGTGGCTGAGGATGGCCTCAAACTTGCAATCCTCCTGTCTCAGCCTACCAAGTTGCTGGGATTACAGGAGTGTGCCACAGGTCCCAGCCCTGAAAAGGAGGCTTTCACAGCTTCTAGTTCCTCAAGTCCCCTTCATTTCCTCCTTCACTGACTCAGGTGAGACTGAGGATCATAATCACACCCTTCTCCTTCATGTTTTACTCTGTTTTGTGGCTCTACATCTTTTCTCTGGCTTTGGATGTCACCCAAACAATCATGACCTGTAATTTCACATCCAATGTATATACTACATATGGATTCCCATGCCCACCTCCCAGCAGGAGAGAGAGGTAACATAAAAGATGAACTGCATATGCCATGGAAACAAGCCACCTCCTATGGTAATCATCAGAAGGTTCAATATCAAATATGCCTTAAGCTTGCTGTCCCCACAAATTCATTATATTCAGCTTAATCTCTGCCTCCTCAGGAATCTCATACCTGTCTGGACTTCTGTTACGTTTCAAGTAGATGCTTTAGATTTCATAGATGTGAGGCCTAAGGACTTAAAACATTAATTCTTCAGGAATCTATTTGATCAAACAAATAAAAGTCTTCATCCTACATGCCTAGAAGCTTTCTTCTCCTTAACTCTAAAAGGTCTTCGCTTCTCTCTTGATAGTTTACTGTGCTGCAAACTTAAAGCTCTTGAAGCCAAACTCCTTTGAGTCTCAGAAGGCTCACCTGCTAATTCTGCAGCATGGGCTTCCAAGGTGAGCTTACCGTCTCCATGGAATTAGAATTTTCTTTGGGATTCTATAACAGAATTTTTATCAACCAACTAAATCAAGAAGCACAGTTTGGTTTCCATGGAGTAGACATTTTTTGTTGAAGCTTTAAATTGTATTCTAAATTTCATTTATATGGTCACCACTCAGAAAACTGAGTACAATAAAATCACATTTACCTGAAGACCTGCTTTTGAGCACTCTAGGTACTGGCAATGGTTATGAACTCAAAAATCAAATAACAAACAAACAACCCACTCAAAATCAAGCCAATTTGATGTCAGTAATGAATAAAAGACCCCCTGGTACCAGCAACAATAAAAACCTGGAAGAGTCATCGACCAGAGCCTTGTACCTTATGATTAGCCAATTTACAGAAAGGGTGATTGTTTGATGGACTCCGTAACAGGTAGCTTTTGTGCTCAATCTGAGAAGTACTGGGAAAGTTGAGGATTAAGAAAGAGATGAGGTCTCCAATGGCATCACTAGGTCACAAGGAAGGCAAACTGATAAGTATATATTCAAAGCATGTAAAGGCAGTGGCGGGGGATAGTGGGATCCTGTGTCATAGGAAAATAGCAGCTACATCATTCAACTTGATGTTTCATGCCACCTACATTCACATCCACCTCTGCAGCACTGAGGCTGGGGTTGATAAACCCAAGATAGCCTTGGCTTAATTTTTCAGTTAATTCTGTTTAAGACTGTGTAAGAGTTTGTGGTACATTCCACAGATTTAATCAAGGGTGAATGTTCCCGTTGTAACCCTGATTGTTTACAAACCATCTACCCAGGGAAATTTTCGCCACCATCTTGAATGAGTAATTTTACAGACTCTATATATTTTGAGGACAATGCTCTCTCATTCCCATGCTTTCACCTAAGAAAGAATTTTCACTGATGCACTCCTCTTCAGACATACACTGCGACCATTTATATTAGAATGAACTTCAAACCATTTTCCTTCACGTGGCCCAAGGTAAGGCCACTTGCTTGTATGTTCCTTCAGGAAGATGATGGAATCCTCTGGTTAAGCAAGTACAGAGCTTTCTGGGCTGATCCCTGCTGGTTCACTGTGCACTGGAGGCCTACCCTGGTCTTGTTACTTCTGGTGAGGGTGGGGACAGGAGAGGAATCTGTTCCCTACAATGACAGAAACACTTGTCTTGAAGTATCAGTTCCTCGAGTTCATTTCATCCACAGCTCCATATTTATTTTCAATTTAAACTTCATCTTTTTTCTTTAGCTTCTCTGTTTTCACTGAGATGACATCCTCTGTAAGACTTGCTGGGCACGTCCCTATTCATTTTGGTTTTGGTCTGCTGTAAGCTGGGCTGCCTCTCAAAAGCAGCTACCTTTATTAAATGCCTTCTGTTTATGATGCTGCTTTCTATATCTTTTTAATTCTCACAACCACCCTATGACATGGGTAGAACTACTCACATTTTAGAGTAGACTGGGGCTGTGAGAAGATGGTTGGTATGCTGAAAGTGATACAGCTAAGAAATGGTAAGGGGCAAATCTAAAAGTCCACATTCTTTGTACTCAGTGCTATTTCACCTTTCTCCTATTCAGATGTTCACTGAAACACAATTCAAACATCAACCCAATAACACGTTCATTAACTATTTCTTTTTATTGGTAAAAATTTGGAAAAGAAATCAGATTGCATCTTAAAAATATGTGGCTATACTTCCAAGTCCTCAGTTTATCTTCCACCACTGCTTCTGCTGGCACTGTTGGGGACTGTGAGGAGTCCACCACTGCTTGACTTATGTTTCACTTTCTCAGGAATCTGAGTTGTTTCCTATCCATCTAGAAAGATTCAGTTGTTTTGTTTTGTTTTGTTTTTAAAGGCAATTCATTCTGCATGGGCTGAAAGGTGCTTTATTATCTTATACAACTGATTATCACAGTTAAACTTTAGACAGATTCCTAAATATACAAAATATAAAAATATCCCTATGTGAGTGACAGGCCTGCTGTTGCTTCCTTTGATGTTTAATACGTTGCTATATGGATGGAATTGGAATTTTTAAGAATCTGAGGAGTACTAAACAACTTATAACTAGTGACATCAAATGGATAAAAAATGATACATAACAAAAGTAAATAGTAAAATTCATATTAAAACTTTTTCATAGTAGCTACTAATAATTAATTAGGCATCTGCCCCCTTCACAACATTTTATGTTCTATAATTTTATGCTGCTATTCAAAAAATATCATGTTGTATGATTAAGGCCATGGGCCCAACCTAGAACCCTCTGGGGCAGTCTGGCAGCTGCCTCTCAGCAGGTCTTAGAGCTATGGCAGGAGCTCTTCTTAGCTGGGCCCCTCAGCTCTCCATAAGACAGGTGGCTATAGAAAAGGAGAAGTTTCTCTCTCCACCCAGGTTTCAGAGAATTTTGAACAAATCTCTAGTAGTCAACAGTCATAGTTTCTTTAAGAATTTTATTAGAAACCAAAGTCAGTCAGAGGCCAGGATCCTGGGTGACTTCAGGGCAGGAATTGCTCATTTCTACTAAATGATGACTCTAATGAAACAAGTTGGCCTCTGCCTGCTTGTTTTTTTTTTTTTTTTTGGGGGGGGGGTACTGGGGATTGAACCCAAGGGGGCTTAACTCCTGAGCCATACCCCCAGCCTTTTTTATATTTTATTTAGAGACAGGGTCTCACTGAGTTGCTTAGGGCCTCGCTAAGTTGCCGATGCTGGCTTTGAACTTTCGATCCTCCTGCCTCAGCTTCCCGAGCAGCTGGGACACTCTCTTCTTGAACTTCCTTCAGCTTCTTGAAAACTCCAGGGCTCTGGCACAAGCTATTTCTTTTGTCTGGGATCTTCTTCCCTAGTTTACTCCAATTGTCAGGCTTTAGTTTACCAGGCCCGCCCACCCCCAGCAGACTAAGTAAGTCCTGTTTACACATTCCCTCCACACTCTGCTCTTCTCCCTAACAACAACTATATGCTTATCATTATTTGCTAAGTGCTTCTGTTCCCCACCAGACAGAAAGTTTCCTAAGGGCAAGGACCATGTCTGTCTTGCTTTCTGTTTTCTCCCTAGCATTCAGGTCAGTGGTGGCATTTATAAACACCAGCCTAACACAACAGTTAAGAACTTAATTAACAAGACCACAGCTCTGAAACAGCCAGGAGGTGTGGCTGTTCTTCCCCCAGGACCCAATGGGAATACTTGGATTTCAGCTTTCTTGGTCTGTAGCCTTATGGCCTTGGGAGCTCTGTGCTTCCAAGACAGCTTTTGCGCAATGCCCTCTTCCCTCCCAAGTTGCCTAGGACACCATAAAACTGGTTCAACATCGTTAATGACTCTATATTCTCTTTAGCTTTAAAAATGCTCAGTACATATTTTTCTGAGAGATCTAAAAGGTTAAGAACAACAGATTAAAAGCATATTTCTGCCTGCAGCAGATGTCATCCAGTATCCTTAGAACGCTGCTTATGCATGAAAGAAAAAATTCAGAGCTGCTATTTGGCCCCTGAAGTGATGCTGCCAACTCCGACATTCAAAGGGAAATACCTGCATGTGGTCATTTTTGGGTGGTTAAACTATGGGAGATTTTAAAATTTCTTTATAATTTTAATTTTCAATCTTCTTTTCTTTTTACAAAGAATGTTTTATATGATTAAAAGCAATACTTTTCTTTCTTTTTTTTTTTTAAAGAAATACACTGTAATTGGGTTTCTTCTTCAGTTTATGACAAGCCATACAGACAGCCACCCATTACCAAGTTTCTTCTTACCCTGTTTTCTGCACTGCTTTTGAGACTGTCTGGCTTTGCTTACAGAATAACATTGGCCCTAGCCATGCTCTCAATGTTTCTGCTTTTCAGAAAGGAGAAAGCAAGTTAGGAGAAGGGGTAAATAACCATGATGCAACTGTTTAAAGCTCTTTCAAAAGAACCATGGTAAAACCGCTCAAAACTACTTAACAGTAGGCTGCCAAAAAATATTCATTAAAAAAAAAAAAAGTTCTGAAAAATCTCAGTAGACATCACTGTAACTGGCAGTTTGGAGTATCCTAGACACAGTGCCTCACAAAACAAATCACTGTCACCTCACAAATACTAGTGGTTCCATATAAAACCTACCAAAGTTTAGCTAGACATAGCATACAGAGAGGAAAGATATACTGTACTTCTGTTTCATGGTTCACCCTGACTTGGTAGAAAATAATCATGCAAGAAAGATTAATTCAAGTGATGAAAAAAGCAACAACAACAATAAAATTCGTTGTTTTAGATTGAAATGCAGGAGGAAACTGTACATTTTAGGTCTCGCCCTTGAGGTAGGTACTCCCCTCAACTCCAGTGCCAGTCAGAGATGTTCTGAGACTCTGTGGGCAGGCGGAGTAGCAAGGATGAAAATATCCCCCAGAAGTCACAAATTAAGCTACACAAATACTAGTAATTGTTATAGAGAATAAAATAACTAGAAACCCCAAGAAGTGGGTGTGGGGGTGCACATACATGTCTAAAAGTTAATTACTTGTATTTAAGAAACGTATTGTCTTTATCTCTTGTTGAACTTTCTAATAAACTATTCTGATCCATTATCTTATCATAAACTCCCAAGTATGAATAGGTATGGAAACTCATAAGTCATTTTCCATTTAAAATTTTTACTCTGAATTTGTAAAAATTCGTAAAAAATTTAAATATTATATAATTTCCAAATAAAAATAAGGTATTATATACATAATTAACCAAAATAACCAAAATTTGTTCAGCTTAAAGTCTTTAAAAATGCTCAAAAACAAGAACATAAAAGTTGAGGCTAATAAAAATTATTACCAATAAGTTATTAAATTGGCAAAGCTTTTGGTGTTCAATGGTAGCATTTCAATAATACAAAATGGTATATGGTACATATTATCAAACATTAAATGCACTTTGAAAATAACTTAAAACCAAATATGTAACAGCAGCAAATATAACACACAGTGACCTCAACCTTGACACACTTCTCACATAAATAAGAATGGACGTCTGCTAATCTCGGAGATCAAGATTAACAAGGTAACATATGTGCAGCGCATCATGCTCCCTGGATACAAGGTGGGATGACCAGAATTCATGTTGGGAAGCTGGGAGGGAGGACATCAGAAGGGAGGAATAAGGAAAAACGTACCGTGCAAATATGAGGCCAGTGTTCAAACAGTTGTAAAATTCCTTGATTAAGGTCTTCTTTATATAACTCTTTGTAAAAATGTGGAAGCTTAGATATCCAAATGCCATTGTTATGCTTGTTTAGTATTTCCTTTATGCGGTTTTGAACCTCATCCATTTTATAAGTGTAAGAGGCAGGAGGCGTGACATTTGGTTTTTCAACAGTCTGATTAAAATTATCTTTAAATTAAAAAAATGATAGAATTAACCAAAATGCTTAACAGTTTAGATTATCCCCATTACCTAGCATTTATGCCTCCAGGCTTTGCTTTCCAGTGGGCTTGTGGGAGTCAAGAATCTTAGATGGGGTAAGGATTAAGCACAGTAGCACCATGACAACCTCATTCTACCATCCCTGAAATAACAGGCAGGGTCAAGAGATACCCAATGGGGGATGTCAGACCCTCTGTTTTGCAAGGATGCTTTATAGTTCACTTTAAACATAAGGACAAAATAATAATACAATTTATTATTTAACCAACTGTCTTCCTTCCTGCAACTATGTAGGATAAAATTTTAGAACATAGGTATATATGCGATGCTGAATTTAAAACTATATTTCACAAAGCCTAAGAATTATGCCTTAATAGTAAGCTCAAAGAAGGATTTACAGAAGATAAAAAGTTGCCCTGATTTTAAGATTATAATCTTCTCCTTTACTAATGAAAACAAGTTCACAAAACACCAAGGTTCAAAAACAGATCCAGCTACAACAATCAAACTAGCTGCAATTTATAAAAATGAATACAGATTTGAACTCATAGATAAGAAATATCCGAATTGTTTTTATTTCCTTAGTATTCATCTTTCATAAGTTTGTATTTATAAAGTTGTGGCTAGCTTTCTTACTCACGTTTATTTAAATCTCAGAATGCCTGACTTGACATCTTAAGGCAAAGAAATCTGAGAGTTCACTATAGTTGACAGCTCTGATATTTTAAGAACTATAAAATTTGTTCTAAACCTATTCAAAATTCCACTGGGACACTGATTATTAAAAATTACCATCTATGTGCAAAATAGATTCATATTTTAATCAAACAGTATTTCTGCTAGGATCCAGTAATTTTTACTTTGTTTTAAATTGGCTAATAGATACACAAAGACTGGTATTGGGACACTAGCCTCTGAAGATGCCAGGAAGCCAAAGGGGGAGCTGATCCTTGAAGATGCTTAGAAATCGACTCTGCTCTTCCCATCAGAGGCCGTTAAGACCCAGACTGAAATGGCATGGAAAACAAAGTTTCAGGATGTCCTTATATATTTCTTATTAGGAATGTAGCTAATTAATTAGATTCTTTTCAAACAATAAAGGACTGGGAAGAAGAAAACAACCAGCTTCTAATAAACTGGCCAGACTCTCCTTAATGACAGCTGACCCTGAAAATACACCTGCTCTGTGGGGCTACTGGAATCACTTGTACCTGTTGGTAAACAAATGAAGAAGTAACCCTAGGCTGCCGGTGGGTAGGAGAGGAGGTTGTATTTACTTGTATCCATTTCAATCTGATGGGTGACCTGCAATCCTCCTGAAACAAGTCCTCTTATTTCCACAGAATAAGCTTATACTAATTTAAGACTCTAAAAGAGACTCTGACTTTACTGAGCGGCCATGGTTTAGAAAAATACATTTGTAAAAATAATTCAAATAAACAAAAATCAAATTGTTCAATTTCCATAAAACATTGGAGATGTGTTCTTATGGGAAGAAAAAGAATTTCAACTCAGTACCAATCAGACTGAAAGCAGAAAATCATATAAAAATCACTTTGATGCTTCTTAGAATATATAAGCACAGATTCCAAAAATACTATAATCCTTATTGTTGAAGAAGACAAGAAGACAAATGGATGAATTTGTGACTTGGATGACTTTATTATGTGTCCTATTGTTTTCTTAACAGCACTTCTGGATTTTATATGCTAAAGAATTAATTATACTCACATTTAGATGCTTAGTGGTCATCACACACAGTTTACAGTGCCAACTTTTAAGCAGCAGAAAAACCTGAAATTCTTTTATGAGTTTAAATCCCACATTTGTGTACTTTAAATCTGGATCAGGGGATTTCCTGTGAGGTCTCAGACAGCAAAGTCTTGGGGCCTGACCCCTAAAATGAGGGAGAGGGTGAGGAGGGGCACAAGTACCTCTGGAGACGACACATGGACATAAACAAACAAGGTCTGGTATGAAGAAGGCCTGAAGTCAAGTGTTAACATCCTTGGAAGTATTATTTTATCTTAAGATCACCTGAATTCATGATTTAAAAGATTCAGAAAAAAGGGGAAGAGGAATATTCCAAGTAGGGGAAGGTGAGAACAAGTGTCAAAAGCCACCATCAGATACTCTTCTTGGGGCCCAGAGGCTCCAGAAGCCAATATATACCACAAAGATGTTTGGAAAACATACCACTCACTTCCTTAGTACAGGTTCTTGAGAGATGCATCTGAAAAGGTGGTGGAAAGGATGCCTTTGGGCTAAACCTAAGGTGTGAAAGAATATCAAGTTTTAAACATTTAAAATCTCCACAAATAGCAAAACAAGTCATTAACACACTCCAAAATGGGGAAAAAAAGAAAAGTGAAATCTAGCTTCATCTTTCATATTTTACATTTAATTCAAGAAAACCAAGTTAAAAGCTAAATTTAAACTAGGCCTTTGACAACCTCCTTTGAGAACATGGTAGTTAAGAGTTCCAGAATATCAACTTTAAAGGACTGGTAAAACAGAAGAAAACTATACAAAGAATATTCTAGAATATAACCAGAAAATGAAGGACTTCTACTTCAAAATACATTATAAAGTTAAAACATTTAAAATAACTGGACAGATAAATAAAACAATAGAATACTACAAACATTGAATTTATATTTTCTCTTAAAACATGATAAAAGTGGAATTTCAAAGTAGACAATGGAAGGATTGTTCAAATAACTATTTGAAAAAAAAAGAAACAGATCCCTACTTGATACACTTTATCAAAATAATTTTATATGAATTGAATATACATTTTCCAAGTATGAGGACAAAGAAATCCCCACACAAATTCCATTTTTGTTCATGTCTCCTTCCCCCACTAGACACTAAGAATGTGAATTATTTATGGTACATACAAAACACACTGGACATTGGAAGAATGATTGAATGACTCAATCAATGAGTGCATTTTGCTCAGCAACACCCATATTTCCCAATTTTGAACAGTATGGAGGACTCTAAAAATTCAGTTCTTTGGAGAACATATTTGGGTATTAATACATTTAAGTAAATAATAGAAGATTCCAAAAATATATAGTACTCTTTACAACAACTTTTTTTAAAAAAAAATTCTTCCTAAACATTCTAACATCTAGGGGGAAGGTTCCTGGGAAATTATCTTTTACCTGAAATGGGAATTCTCCAACACTGATTTAAAGGGATAGAATACAATATATTTATTGTGAAAAGGCACAAATTTTCAAATTAAAAGGATGGAAGGATGGGATGTTGATTCATCTGTATCAGGGGCAGAATCTTTTTCTGTGAAGGATACTACAGTAGCTATTTTAGGCTTTTCAGGCTATCCAGGCTCTGCACAACCACTGGACCATGTCCCTGTGCTGCACAAGCAGCCACATGCCATATGTAAAGAAGACATGGGCACGCTTCTATAAAACTGCATGTACAAAAACACAGGCAGGTGTCCTGAACTGGCCTGTGCACTGCAGTTTGCTGACCTCTGAGCTGCCTCAAACCACAAAATTTAGAGCCATAAAGAAATTTTGAGATCATCTAATTTCATGTTTTCATTGGACAAATGAGAAACCACAAATCCAAAAGATGAAATAATTTATTTTATCAGGCTAGCGAGTGACAAAACCCAAACTAAGGCTTCTAGGTTATCTTGTTAATGCTGGTCCAGCCCTCTCCTGCATTGACACCTGGGGAAACTGCTTAATAATGGGGATGATTATTGGAGCAAACTGGAGCATGTAAAGTTGTTCAGAATTACTTAAAACCTACAAAATTATTTATAATGAAAGGTTTTCAGAAAAAGGTAAGTTATACTAAAACAGCATTTTAGAACAACTTGTGAGAGCTTTTAAAATGAATTTTACAAGGAGATTACCCCCAGTGCATAGAAAACACAGAACACAGATACATTCAAAGAACGGCAGGCAGCCAGGAAGAGTGGATTCATTTCTCTACATGTGAATTTATTTTTATGAGACAGAAAGTCTTTCTTAATCTGAGCATATTTTTAACACTTTTTGATCCTAGGTTCATCAAACTTCTCCTTTCAGTCAGATAAAGTTCAAATACCTGCTGCTGGACATGGTCACATGCCTCTGCACTGGAATGTCTTTGAATACTTCATTTCCAAGAGTCCTGTGCATCTGATAAGGTGGCATTTCAACATCAGATTTAACTCCAAGGGCATTTCCTTTGTCTCTTAACAGTGTTGGATTAGGTTTTTTGCTGACAGAAAAATCCGAAGCAAATCCTGGTTGTCTGAGGGTTGCTTTTGGTTTTCCTGTGAAGTTAGTTATACATAATGGAATCCATCAGTTTTTCAAACCCTACTTTCATCATGCCATTCCACTGGCCAGAGGTTTTCTGTGGATCCCTATTCTCAGAACAGTCTGTAAGAACATGAGGAGGGGACCCTGGAGGGTTACGGAGTAGAAACAGAGGATTAGAAGTACTCAGGTCAGCCTCTTCACTCACCTTCGAGCCACCACCTTGGCACTTCTGTGGCAGCCACCTCACATTCTCCTAACTACAGCATGGTCCTTCCATCTCTTCTCCACCAATCCAAACTCTACCCACTGCTTGAGTCTGGGCTCTTCTCCCCTTCGCCACAAAGTCCTCCACTGCCATTCTTACTCACAGTGAAGACTGCCTGGTCCAAAATGCTCATTCTGGTATTTAGTCATCTATTGTTTCATATTATTGTTCAACTATTTATTGAGAACTTAGTTTTAGAACCGAATGTGGTAAACACAGGCTGCACTATCTAGGACACTTTTTCATAGTATATAATTCATGTTTTTCTGAAAATAGAGGTCTTGTACCAAAGACATAATTTGCTAAATAAGACATTAAATCATAGGTTCTTGGTTTATCCACATTCCGAATGAGGCTTTCCCTCAGATAACCCAAGGGAATAAAACTACACCTTGCCAATACAGTTAGTAATTGATTGACTTCCTAAGTCATGCTCATCCTGTTCACTTAATCATTTCAAATGGAAATCCCAGCTCCTGACGTACAGATGTTAACAAGTACAGGTGGTTATCAAGAATATAAGCAATATTTCCAAAATTCTTTTTGACAAAATATTCATAGAAAGGCTTAAATGTTTTTAACCATAAAAAACGTCCTACCTTCTAGAAAAAATGGCAGGGCTTTCTTCACTCTCATCTGACAGTTAACTTGCCTCCCAGTTTTTCTTTTAGAACTTCTCTGACGAGCCACAAGCTGAGCAATCCTTGCAGTTTCTGTGCAGGCCACGGCATAGCAGGTAATCTATTCAACAGGGGCAGAGTGAAAAGAAACAGTTCTTAGGAGTGAGTGCTGCCTTGGGGCCAATTTGTAAAAGTGGGTCTCACTGAGTCTACCAGTCCCAATTCAACTTCATGCAAAAACTCATCTCTCTCTCTCCTTGATAATAACAGCACAAAATATATTTTCTACAAAAAGATTCAAGTCTAGACTAGTACAATGAATATTCTTTATTCAAATTCAAACAAGTATTTATTAGACATCTACAATATAGTAGGTACTATGGGATTAATAACTGAACTAAAAGAAACCTACGATCTACATATATTATCTCATACAATCCATGAGGATATGCTCTGTCCCCATTTTACAAGCAGAAGTTCAGGAAAGTTAAGTCACCTTCCAAGTTATATAGAAGGCATAATTTTTGATTCCAAAGTGTGTTCTTGTAACTACTCAGCACCACATACAAACAAAGATGTTGTGTCCGCCAAGAACTAAAAAATAAATATTAAAAAATTCTCTCTCTCTCTTTAAAAAAAAAAGAAAAAGAAAAAGAAAAGAAAGGTGTTCTTTAAAAAAAAAGAGTGTGTCTTTAAAAAAAAATCAAGAATCAACAAATGGGATGGATTCAAACTAAAAAGTTTTTTCTCAGCAAGAGAAATAATAAGTGAGGTAAATAGGGAGCCTACATCCTGGGAACAAATTTTTACCCTTTACACTTCAGATAGAGCTCTAATCTCCAGAGTATACAAAGAATTCAAAAAATTAAACAACAAGAAAACAAATAACTCAATCAACAAGTGGGCCAAGGATCTGAACAGACACTTCTCAGAGGAGGATACACAATCAATCAACAAATACACGAAAAAATGCTCACCATCTCTAGCAATCAGAGAAATACAAATTAAGGCCACTCTAAGATACCATCTCACTCCAGTAAGAATGGCAGCCATTATGAAGATAAACAACAACAAGTGCTGGTGAGGATGTGGGGAAAAAGGTACACTTGTACACTGCTGGTGGGACTGCAAATTGGTACAGCCAATTTGGAAAGCAGTATGGAGATTCCTTAGAAAGCTGGGAATGAAACCACCAATTGACCCAGCTATTCCCCTTCTCAGACTATACCCAAAAGACCTAAAAAGAGCATACTACAAGGACACAGCTACATCAATGTTCATAGCGGCACAATTCACAATAGCTAGACTGTGGAACCAACCTAGATGCCCTTCAATAGATGAATGGATTAAAAAAAGTGGCATTTATACACAATGGAATATTACTCAGCACTAAAAAATAACAAAATCATGGCATTTGCAGGGAAATGGATGGCATTAGAGCAGATTATGCTAAGTGAAGTTAGTCAATCCCTAAAAAACAAATGCCAAATGTCTTCTTTGATATAAGGGGAGAGACTCAAAACAGAGTAGGGAGGAAGAGCATGAGAAGAAGATTACCACTAAACAGGGACAAGAGGTGGGAGGGAATGGGAGGGAGAAGGGGAATTGCACGGAAGATGGAAGGAGACCCTCATTGTTATACAAAATTACATATAAGATGGTGTGAGGGGGAAGGAAAAAAGAGAGAGAAATGTGTCACAGTAGATTGGGCAGAGAGAGGTGAGGGGAGGGGAGGGGAGGGGGGATAGGAAGGGCAGCAGAATACAACAGAAACTAGTATGGCTGTATGTATAAATGTGGCTGTATAACCAATGTGATCCTGCAATCTGTACACATGGAAAAATAAGAATTCATACCTCATTTGAATCAAATATATGATATGTCAAGATCAAAAAAAAAAAAAAGTGATTCATGTGCATAGAACACCCTCATTTAATGTAATCACTGTTCTCTCCATCATGTGAGGATGGAATTATTTTCTCTATTTGTTTTCAAAAACTTAGTTGTTTAGGGCTACTTGGTATCTCCCAATGTCACATTGTTAGATTGCCTCATGTCAAATATTCAACAAACTTATAACACAAATGTCACTTCTAATTTGGTTACAATATGTAAAATTTTATACCCACATTAAAAAATGTAAAATGCCAAAAAAAAGAAAAAATGGAAAAAAAGGAATTGTAAAATAGAAAACTTTATATATATAATAACAGCAATAATCCGTACCTATAAAAAATCACTTTAAATATAAATGGATTAATGTAAATGTATTAAATTATCTGACCAAAGGAAAAAAAATACAAAACAGGGATAGGGATGTGGCTCAGTGGTTGAGTGACCCTGGGTTCAATGCTCAGCACCAAAACAGCAGCAATGATAATAATAAAATTTGGTACGATATATAGGATATCAGAGAAAATATTTGAAGTATGGAGACTTTAGATGATCTCTAAAGACCCATTTAGTTTATAAGGCTTGGACTCTTGAGTTGAAATCAACAACAGGAAAATAAATGAAACTTTATACCACAGCCAAAACATGTAAGAACATGTTAGACTCTTTAGTCTAATATTTCTATTCCTGAGACTATATTACAAGAACATAATTCAAAAGAAAAAATGCTATCTACTCCAATATGTGCAATGAGGGATATTTTAATAGTCAAATACTAGAAACATTTGAAATGTCTAAAACAGGGTTCCAAAGAGTTAAGTAAATTATAGTACAGTAACTATATGAAGCATGATGAATTTATTAATTAATCCTGACACATGATCATTCATGTGTTCAACACATATTACATATCAACTATGAGAAGCAAAAAAATCCAGTCCTTCATTATCAAGGACATAGGAAGGAAAAAGACAAAGGCAAAGAATATAAATAGAAAACATTGTGTCACGTGTTGTAATGATATAAGGTGTAAGTCTACAGAAAGGACTTAAAGAAGCCAAAGTACATTTTATTATTAATATATAACCAAGTTATATTTTCTCTTATAAAAGTTACTATAGATAAACTCCCCCTCTGAAGGCTCTCCTAATCCTGGTTCCCTCTTCCTCCACACCCTGCCTCCCACCCACCCCCAAAAAGAAGTACCAATGTGTAAGTTTGCGTGAGAACCATACTAGCCTTGTTCTGTATATTTATGTATGTAGAAATGTACCCAGCAAATGACGAGAGATAACAGGTGTTTTTATTTGTCTTTTGGGTGGTGTCTGTCCACATCTATCATACTGTACAAAGGGCAAGAAGTGACATTATTGGGCTGGGGATGAGGCTCAAGCGGTAACGCGCTCGCCTGGCAAGTGCGGGGCGCTGGGTTCGATCCTCAGTACCACATAAAAATAAAATAAAAAGATATTGTCTCGGCCGAAAACTGAAAAATAAATGTTAAAAAGTTCTCTCTCTCTCTCTCTCTCTCTCCTCTCTCTTTTAAAAAAAAGTAACATTATTGAGACAGAGTGAAAATGCAGACTTATCTGCTGTTGCCACATAGTCCATACTACACATAATTTTCTTCTGGAGAAGTGGAAGGATTTAAAGTGGGAAAATAAAATGATCGTAATGAAGTAAAGGAAAGAATGAGCTGGACAGGGAAGGGACAGTCAGGGAGAATGGCAGGGAGGCCCCTGTAATATAAAGTGATGAGTGATCAACTAGGGAAGGACCTAGGTCCAGATAGCAGGTATCACTGTGAGGCCAAAGGATGAGAACTTACAACTATCAACTGCCTATTAATGTTGAAAGACAGGGGGAAAAAACCCTGCCTATGAGATGTGGCAAAGGTCATCAGTGACCTTGACAAAAACAGCTGCAACAGGTTTGTAATGGGCAGATGTTATGTTTAGGCAGTTAAAGGCCCCAGCACAGCTATTTATTTAAATGTTGAAACTGGGTAAACTTTTTTTTGGGGGGTGTTGTTAAAATTCCGTTTCTACAATGAAAGGAGGGGTTAAACAAGACACAGAACCCATGCTGCATCTGGACATTGATCTCTTCATCACTACTGCCCTTAGCCAGTACTTTTCATTTTGACTTCTGTTAGGAATGGGATTGGAAGTGTTGGGAAGGTCATTCATTACAAATTGGTTGGATTCTTCTAATATGCACAATTGCTTTCTTACCTCTCCAGATCTACTGGTCTCTATCCTGACAACTGCTGGCACACTTCTCAGATAGGCTTCCAGAGTAGGGTAACCTAGCTGTTTGAAGGGGATCCAGTCTCCAGTCAAGGAGCGGTACTCTCCTTGGAGTCGGGGTAATGCGATCCCGTTCTTATGAGACTGCAAAACAGCTCGTAGCATCTTTGAAACCAGATCTGCCTCCAGCATCTTCACCTACAAAGAACACAGTAGCAGGTTACTGTATTAGGCTTCTTAGTCTGTGAATTCAAATAGATTTCAGAGCTCAACCTTGTTAGAGTATACCACAAATCAGTAATGAGTACTTTTTGTATGATTATGATGGAAAGCTCGGCCCACCTGAGAATGCAGGGCAGGCAGAAAGAACAAAGGATCCTGGGAACGTATACTGCAGGGAACATTCCCAGAAGGAAGGAGGCCCAAATGGAATCCTGACAGGTAGGAAGGAATCAGCCAGGCCAGAAAGAAAAGGCTGGGCTGTGAAGAACAACATACAAAAGAGCAAGAAAAAGGGACCAGAGAGAAAAAAAGTAAAAGAGGAAGTCATGTAGATAAAAGGAGGAATCCTGTAGATACAGGGAGAAATAAGTCAAGAAGAATGGCATGCTCAAAAGTGTCATGAACAGGGCTGGGGTTGTGGTTCAGTGGTGGAGCGCTTGCCTAGCATGCGTGAGGCCCTGGGTTTGATCCTCAGGACCACATAAAGATAAATAAACAAAGGTACTGTGTCCATCTACAAGTAAAAAAAATATATATTTTTAAAATGTGTCATGAACAGAATAGGAGTTGAGCAAAAAAATTAAATAAATAAAAAGTGAATTTGGATACCTAGGAAATAAAGTGTGGATCTTGGCAAGGAATTTTATTTGACAGTAGCAGACATTTTTTTAGGTTTACCACTTATGTTTTCTTTGCAAGATTACATCTTGCAGAGAAAAATAGAATGAAGATATATTCAGAGAATAAAGTACAAGCAGCCAGGAAAAATGGCTCAGCAGCTTACCCTCTTACTAAGGAAAAGAGGAAGGCAAGCCTTGTTAATTTTCCTTCTACAGTGGGTACAACAGAACTTTCTGTAATGAGGAAACATCTTGCATCTGTGCTGTATAAGGTAGCCCTAGGCATGTGGTTCTCAGCACCTCAATTAGATAACTGGGGACGTAAAATTTTCATTTAATTTAAATGTGGCTAGTGGCTACTGTATTGAATAGCATAGAATTCCAGGCCAGCAGATTTTTTTTTCTTTCTCTGGCTTAGAAAACAAAGGAAGAACAGCATATAATTCTATGGATTTCCCCATTTGTCCATTTAAAAAAGGAAACAAAATATCAGCTCATTTTGGAGGGGGGTTCTCAATTAGAAATATGATATTTAAATGATAGCAAGGCTTATAGAGCAAATGGAAATCCAAACATTCATTATGTACAGAAGTAAAAACATTAACTCTTTTTAAATTGTCACCAACAGCAGTCTAGGAAAGTCCTATACTAGGTTTATATTCATATTCTTTCTATAGAGAAATAGATGCACAGGTTTTACATATATTTGAAATCACATATATACATACAAATCTTTAGGCTAATTTATTAAAGTAAATTTTTTTATGTGTTTGAATGTTGAAAATGATATATATCCATGTAATTATCACCACAATCAAAGTTATTTCCATCACCAAAAATGTTCCCTCATGTGGGGTACATAATATATATGAGCAAAATGTACAACAATGGTAAAACAAAACAGGAGAGAGGGGAATAGGAATAATGCCCTTGGAAGGTTCTTAAACTACCCATGAAGAAGTATATATTTGAATAAAGACTGTGGCAAGGATATATGCATTATAAATCCTATGGCAACCACTAAACAAAAATTTTAAAAGAGGTACAACTAATAAGCCAGTAGGGAAGAGAAAACAGAATTAAACAATACTCATTCCCATCTACTCAGGAGGCTGAGGCAAGAGGATCATGAATTTGAGGTCAAACTGGGCATCTCAGTAAGAACCTGTCTCAAAATAAAAACGGCTGGGGATGTAGATTGGTAGTAGGCAATTCCCTAGCATGCATAAGGGTCTAGGTTTGATCCCCAATACTGAAAAACAAAAACAAAACAAAAAGGGTAAGAAACCCCCCCATAAAACTCATAAATAAAAATAAAACAATACTCAAAAGCAGGCAGAAGTTTTAAAGAATAGATATATGTAAGGAAAAGCAACAATAAAAGACAGGGAAAATAGGAAACATCTAGAAAAGTGGTACATTCAACACTATCCATACCAATATTTACATTAAATGTAAATGACTGAAATAGCCCAATAAAAAGTCAGAGACTGGCAGACTGGACATAAAAGTAAGACATACCTATATACCTTCAAAAAATCTATTTAAAAAATAAGTATATAGGTTAAAAGTAAACATGGAGAAAAAGATGTTCCAGGCAAATGTTGACTATATTAATAGCAGAATAAAGAGCATTACCAGTGATTTAAAAAGGCACATTACACAACAACAACTAAGAATCCTAAGCGCAGCTGCACCATACAACAGAGCTTCAAAACACACAAACATGAGAGATTAAATAAGTTCACAACCATGGTAGGTCACTTCAAAAGCCTTCCTTAGTGATTCAGTGATTCAGCAGACAAGTCAGTAAGGATGCAGGAGAGCTGAACAACACTTTCAACTCAACTGACCTAACTGATATCAATAGAACACCCTCCTCCAACAATAGGAGACTATATATGCATTTCAAGAGCATCAAAATGGAATGGAATAGCCACCAAAACAGAATATATTTTGGCACTTAAAACAATATTTATTTGATTTAAAATAATTAAAATTATACAAAGAATATTTTGTGACCCAAACAAAATTAAATTAGTTATCAGTAATAGATAAATGGACAAATCTCATGTATTTGCAAATCTAACAACATGTAGTTCTAATAACCAATGGTCAAAGAGGAAGGCTCCTTACTTATCTGAAAAAGACAGTTTTAAACAAATGAAAACATTATATATAAAAATTATAAACCAGATACAATTAAATCATTATTTAAAGGGAAGTTTATAGCATTATGCGTTTTGTTATAAGAAGAAGAAAGGTGCCAGATCAATAGCCAAATATACTTTGAGGGAAAAAAAGAACAAATTATATCAAAAACATGCATAAGAGATGAAAACAGAAATCAATACTGAAATGATGAAATAGATCAGTAGTGAAATTTTAAAATAGGAAAAAAATAATAAAACCAAAACTAATTCTTTGAAAGCATTAATAAAACTGATGAACTCCTAGGAAGATGAATCAAGGGGAAAAGAAGAGAGGGCATCAATTACTACTAGTGGGACTGAAAGGGGGGGGTCATTAAAACAGATCCTACAGATATTAAAAAGGGAATATTATGACAAGTTATACCAATAAATTTGGTAACAAGTGGAATGGATAAATTCACTGAAAAACACAACTTTCAAAGAACACTGAAGAAGAAATAGATAATATGAGTATCCCATATCCACTAGACAAATTGAATTTATATTCAAAAAGATCTTCACACAAGGAAAACTTAAATCCCAGATGGATATGCTGGCAAATCACCATTTATGAAGAATCAATACCACTCTTACACACACTCTTCCAGAAATGAGAGTGAGGGGAACATTTCTGAACTTATTCTATGAGGTTAGCATTATGCTTATACTAAAACCAAAGACACTACAAGAAAAGTAGAGACCAATATTCCTCATGAATATGAATACAAAAATTCCTAACAAAACATTAGCAAATAAAATCCAAAAATAAGTAAAAGGATTAACAGTTACAATTTATTCTATAATGAAAAGTTGGCTCAATATTCATGAGTCAATCAATGTAATTTACTACATCCACAGACTAAAGGATATTAAAGCATATGAAGTATATTATTTGAATAAAGACTGTGACAAGGATATATGCATTATAAATCCTATGGCAACCACTAAACAAAAATTTTTAAAAGAGGTATTTCAGTATCAAACCTAGATACCAATATCATATTAATTGGTGAAAAAATATATTTCACAAAATTAAAAATTTTGATTTACAATGAGAAATTCACAGAAAATAAGAATAAAAGGAAACACTCTTAACCTGATAATTACAATTTGTGGAAAATTCCACAACTAATATAATATGTAACAATGAAATAGTCAAGCTTTCTTTGAGAATAGGGCAAGAAATGTCCATGGTCACCTATTCTTAGACAATGCCTTAAAGCTGATTTTAAAACTTACTATAAATTTATATTAATCAAAATAGTGTGATATTGTCAAAAGGACAATCACAGATCAATAGAACAGAATACATAATCCAGGAATAGATTATTATTTAGAATACATATAACCCATATATGTCAACTGATTTTTAGCAAAGGTGCTAAGGAAATTCAATGGAGAAAATTCAATGAATAGTGCTAGTATAATTAGTCATCCATATGCAAACAATGAACCTCATAACATGCATAAAAATTGACTTAAAAATAATTTAGCCAAGCATAGTGGCGCACACCTGTAATCCTAGTGACTCTGAAGCCTGAGGCAAAAGTACTACAAGTTCAAGGCCAGCATCAGCAACTTAGGGAGACACTATCTCAGAAAAAAAGAAAAAGGTTTGGGGATGGGGCTTAGTGGTGAAGTGCCTCTAAGTGCAATTCCCAGTACCAAAATATAATAAAATCACTTAGACCAGAAATGAAAAGTCTAATACTGTAAAACTTCTAGGGAAAAAAAAGAACACAAGAATCAATTTTGTGACCCTGGGTCAAACAAAGATTTTTTTAGAACTGCAAAAGAAAAGAACTGACAAAATGAAGCTCAACAAAATTTCAAATTTCTGCTGTTAGGAAAATGAAGACAAGCCACAGACTGGGAGAAAATATTTTCATAACACATCTGGCAAAGGGCTGGAAACCAGCACATATAAACAACCCTCAAAACTCGACAATAAAACAAAAAGCCCAATTAAAAATGTGAAAGATCTGAATACATAACTTACTAAAGTACAGAGGCAGATGTCAAAACAACAAAAACAAAAACATGAAAAGATGCCCAGCAGCATTAACCATTAGGGTAATACAAATTAAATCCACGATGAAGTAATGGAAGTATCACTTACAAGTAAGTCACTTTATATAGCTACACATATATTAGAATAGTTTAGTAAACAACTGAAAATATAAAGTGCTGATGACAGTGCAGAATAACTGGAATTCGGATACATTTCTGGTGAATGTGTAAAACAGTACACTGAAAAATAGTTTGGCAGTTTAATCTAGCAATCCTACTCCTAGGTAACTGCCTAAGAGAAAGGATTATTCGTGTCCCCAAAAACCTATGCATGGCCTTGGATTGTGGCTCCGTGGTAGAACACTTGCCTAGCATGTGCAGGGGCCCTGGGTTCGATTCTCAGCACCACATAAAAATAAATGAATGGAATAAAGGTACTGTGTCCAAATACAACTAAAAAATAAATATTAAGAAAAAACATGTGCATGAATGTTTGTAACAACTTTATTTATGGGGGGAAAAATCTCTGCCAAATGCATCTCATTGATCAATGGAAATCCCATTACTAAAACATAACAGAACCCCCAATATGAGGAAGATTTGGAAAGAGAGGCCTCACACCTCACTTCATCTTAAAAGCTAATCAGAGGCTTGTCTTACAGGTGGCTCTGTAAGAAAGTCTACTCCTTTCACCTTCAGAACAGTTTTTCATCGCTGTTCCTGAAATGCCCTCTCTAGCTTTCTTATTTCTGCTCTGAACCAGGGGCCGGCAAGGATTTTTCCCAGAGTATTAACTTGGGAGTTAGTGAAGGCCACATACCCACATTTGTGACCAGTCTGACTGTCACAAAGCACAGTCAAAGCTGGGAAACTGTGTCCAATGCTTCATTAATCTTTTCCTTTCTGAATATATTTCCTTTTTTTTAGGCCACAGACTCTGTCAAGACACAGTGAATGTCCTATGGCCCCCAGCTAATTGTCCTATCTTTTGGCCTCAAGGTTCTTGGGTTAAGTTTCATGGAGACATAAGGAATACACTTACAAGTGAGAATCTAAGAAATTAAATAACATGCTAATCTGCACGGTACAATTATTTTTCCCTTCCCACCCTATCCAACCTCATGTTGGCCTATCTTGGCTTCTGGGGAATTTTTTTAAAATTAGATTCCCTGACTTAACACTGGAAAGATTCATGCAACACACATTCTTCCCATTCTCACACTCCCTTTAAGGCACTTATTATCAGAGTTCAAGTCCATATTTTAATACTTCTTTTAATAGTTAAGTTGCTGACAAATAGGTAATATATTTTGATTTGGTTTTGCAGTAGAAACAGGGGACTGCAGAGGGTTGTGCCTGTGCCTCCTTTTGCTTCTGTGCCCCAAGTTTAACACTACTGTGAAACAAACTCCTTCTTCCAAGCCTCAGTTTCCTTATCTGTAAGATGGGGGGGGCAATCAGTATTAGTGGTTCTCACACCTCTTCTCTCATTACTAAATGACATGATTAAGATGAACAGGCTAATATCCACAACTCCCCCACTCACCATCTCCATGGTCCTGGTCCTCACCAACATCTCTTGCCTGGCTTAGGGAATCTGCCTCCTAGCTAGCCTCTGCTTCCACTTTGCCTCCTAGAATCTATTCTCCACACCACACCCAACAGCCAGAGTCATGTTCTCATATTATAGATCCTATCACATCACTGTTCTGCTCAAAACCCTTTCGTGCTTCCTGTCTCAGACAAGAAGCCTTTAAAGTGGCCAAAGTCTTTATAGCGGCCTAAGGGCTTCACAATCTGTGCCTGCCCATCAATCTGTGCCTGACCTCAATTCTTCCTTCCTTTTCCTTCCGCTCAATCTATTCCATCCTCCCTGGGCTCCTTGCTTCCCCCACAATACGCCTGGGATGGCCTCACCTCAGGGCCTGTGCACTTCTATTACCTCTACTAGGAAGTCTGTCCTCCACAGGTCCACATGACTCACCATCTCACCTCCTTCAAGTATTTGCTCAGATGTCACTTTCTCAGTAAGGCTTTCCCTCTCTGACCTATTAAAAAATCCTAACTGCTATGCCAGCTGCCCAGAACTCTTGATTCCACTACCCTACCTTACTGTTCTCCTTAGTGTTCATCATCACCATTCAACACTCCTCTTTATTTTACTGTTTGACTCCTCCACAAAAGCTGGGATTCGTATCTGTGTTGTTTGCTGTGGAACCCCCAGGCCCAGCCTGTACCAAGAGCTCAATGAGTATACATTAAATAAATAAGAAATTCTCCATTTACCTAACACTACTTCTTTTCTCCCCTACTCAGCTGGATATAGCATAATGTATGTGAACTACTGAAGGATAACTTTCAATTATGTTTATTAAAATTATTTTAAAATTTTATTGATGGCTATAAATTCCATGACATAGCTCCTCTTACCAAACTATGGTGGAGAACCATCTATTTCTAAGCCTTTCCATTCAAGAGCCAGAGTTCACAATGAGGAGCCCCTACCAGGCCCAGGGCATCACTACAAGGAGTCCAGTAATCCTTTTGAGCAGTAAGCACTGTTTAAATGCTGCTAAGTATATCACACTTACACAGATTTCTCTTTCAGTGTGCAGACACTTTGTTAAATCCATACATACTGTTATTAAATACATACTGTTACTAAATCCACAAAGCTTTTGTTACATATTTCATCAACCAATGAATATTAGAAGTACAAATACTAGCATATGAAGTTTCACAAATGCTTTTAAAAAGTGACAAAAGAATCCTATTCTTGAGAAGAGTGGGAAGTAATGCCTGGCTGCAATCTGTAAATTAAGTTCCTTCACCCTTTTTCTAAAGTATATGATCATTCATGGGCTACTATAACTCCATTTAGAAACAACTTTTTGGAGGGAGCTACAGACCATTAGTCTGTAAGCTGAGGACCTTCAAGCTGGTGAAAAGCAGTTAAGTGCAGCAAGACCTAGCAGGGTAAGTAGGACTCTCAGATGGAGGCCTTGTTCTCATGCAGTCAATCTCTTCCAGTCTGGTTTACAATTCTTACATTAGCTATATAACTTTAGGCACTGAATAAAAAGAAAGTTAAGCTTAAAAATATTATTTTTTGAATGCTCTGAGTTTCATTAAATCCTTGGTCATCATGGCATTTTTTGAGATTTGCTGAAGACAACAATTATACTCTTGAGGTATAAAGAAATACCACCCCCTAGTTATAAAAATCAAGTGTATTATCTTGGACATCATGCATTAAAAGCACAAAAGGAAGCTTGCCATGGGAATTTCAATTATTAGTGTTCCAAAAGCAAACTTGGGCATCCCTCTCTCCCAAAAAATTGTTCAAAAAGTTTGCTTAAAGTGGCTCCTCAAGTTTTTAAAGTTTTCATTTTAATATTTCAATTCCATTTCCTCTTCTTTTATTATCTAAAAATGTTGTGATAAATATAATTTGGGGTGTAAGAGAATTCAAATTATTTTCACTTTTTACTGAGCGTGTCATGTAAGCCCTCATAATCATGTTTGGCTAGGTTGGGAGAACTGAGGTTGGCCATCTCTATTTTAGACCAGAGTCTCAGGCTGAAATTTCTAAGGATTTTCCTAGACAACACAGGGGCTACTTGATGTATTCAGCAGCGTAAACTGGGAGTAGGTCTGGGGAATTATTAAATCATATCACTTTTGATTTCAACTGACTAAAGTCAGCAAGCAAAGACCTTAAAGAACTGGCCACAGCAGATTGCACTTGTCCTTCACTTTATTCCTCTCACTGTTTCCTCCTCCTTTGTCTTTATTTCTGAATAAAAGCATCAGGAGTGGTATATGTATTTTATGCACAGTGTAGTTACCTAATAAAATGATTTCCTAGAAGAACTGTGTGGATGGGAAATGACCTGTAAATATATGCAATAAATAGCTGAGAGTGCAATGACAGAAGCACTAGTACACTAAAGAAGTTTTTAGTTCACCATTAAATTTGAAATATCATAATTTTCCCAGATTTTCTTATTTTTCCCCATAAACACACTTATGAACTGCCAAGTTTGTTAAGAAAGCCAGTGGATCTCTAAGATTTCTCACCTAACAAGCAAAAAGTTCCTTACTGCTTTGGCACAGAGTCTTGGCCTAGAGTTCCCTGCTAGACCACAATTCTATGCCTGACAAAAGAAGGCTGAGAACCCAATCTCAAATATGGGGAGCTCAGGGCTGGGATTGTGGCTAAGTGGTAGAGCACTCGCCTAGCACGTGCAAGGCCCTGGGTTCGATCCTCAGTACCACATAAAAATAAATAAATAAAAATTAAAGTGTCCAACTACAATCAAAAAATAAATCTTTTTTAAAAGTGGGGAGCTGGGGGAAGCATGAAACACTAGTTGGTACTTTAACACTGTCTTCTTCAAACTCTGCAGCTTACAAGTGAGGAGACTGAATCACAAGAACCCCTATCTTCTGTTTCCCAAACTAGGACTTCTTTTCAGACAATTGCTCCTAATGTACAAAGCTGACAGAGAACACTAATAGCAACCTGGAGGGATGTTTAATGTTTAGCCCTAAAAACATGAAAAAGGGACCTGCCATATTTTAATTGAAGGATGTGTCATCCAAATTCAAAAGAATTGTCAATCATCACAAAGATTCAATTATGACACCCGACAATTCCTTTTATTCTTTACCCTTTCTCTTTACTTTTCATTGTGACTGCCCCAAGATGCTTTTAATGTACAGGAAGTACGGCAGGGAGTAGAAGCAAGTAACAACCTTTAGGGAAACAGATTTAAATGGCCTACCATAATTCTTAATACATCTGAAAACTGTATTTTGTAAACTCAGTTTTTCTCTTTAACACACCTGAAAATGGTTAAGAAAATCTCATTTTAAAGGATCTGGTTTTGATGTATCCTAGATAAATGCCTGCTACTGAGCCTTCCTGGGCAGTCCTAGAACTATGGTGCCCAAAGGCCTTTACTGGAGCTAGTAATTTCTATGCTTTTTCTTCTCAACTTTTTCCAACTGTACTATTTGGCTCAACTTCCTTAGGCTAACACTAAATCCCAGAATACATCTTAAGAATTATTAGGGTAAAGTGAAATCACACGTAATTTCTCTTACCTTCTTTAGTTGCTCTCTTACCTTCAGCTGCTCAACTTTGAAGTATCTGAATATCTCCTTAGGGAATATACTTCTGGTGCTGGCTGCTTTTTTCCTTGAAGATATTATTTTAGCAACTAGCTGGGACCTTAAAGTCCCAGAACATCTGTGCTGAAAGATTCAGACATCATCTAGGCCAACTCAAACCCTTCATCTTACAGAGAGCGAAGGGTTTTATCTAAGTTCCTTACCCAATGATTATTCATTTTGCAACAGTTAAACATGCTATCTTCTTTTTTCAATTACAGTCTACTTACTACCACCTTTTAAAGGAAAGATAGTAATTAACATCCACCAGGAGTGGTATGCTTTCTTAAGGAACTGTTTTCCTTTTTATTCTTGTGACTTCAAGTTCCAAATTATTTGTATATTTTTTCAGTGCATAGCATGAATGTATAAGTAAGGGATTTCTATAAATCTACATACTAGAAGAAAAACAGCTGATAATAGGGTGACTTAGAGTTTGCATCTTAACTTTAGTTTTGCTACTAATTACCTGTTACCCTTTAATCAAGTTACCTCAGGTCTCTTTTTTTCACATGGAAGATAAAGAGGGTGAGTAACAGGTGAAATTCTCAACCTTCTTTGGATTTCCCTTCAAGACTGAGATGGGTCCAAAGAGCTAATGGAAACCAAGGGTTTGCTTACTCAGGACAAAAGCCTGTATTTTAGCACAAGCCCAAAATACCAAAATTGCTTTGAAGTCACGCTAGGTATGGTGGGTTGATCAAAAGCTCTAACTGGCATTTGTACATGCCTTCAACTAAAAATTGTAAAGTTAATTATTTTTAGTTTATTTGAAAGGTAAACTTTTAAAAATATTTGGCTTATGGGGAAATAATGAAAAGAATGAAGCTTTCAAAAGCAGAGAGGTGGTAGTGGAAGAGAAAGTAGGTTTGGCACAAACAAAAACAATTCACATAAATATGAAATTAAATATCACTCCAAACACCAAGAAACTTTCTATCCCATGACAGTGTCCAGATCAATGCACTTTTCCATATCAAATGTCAGCTCTTGCAAATAGCCCTAGATCAAATATAAAGAGTTGGATTCTAAGTATATTTTCTTTACATTCAATATTAAGTATCCAAATAGGTTACATTGCCCAGTGAATTTAAAGGAGAAGTACTTCAAGGAATTTAAATCTCTTGATGCAAAATACAATAGTGCATTCAGCCATGTTCAACCAATGCACTTAAAAGGGCATTAGCAGGGATTACTTTTCACTTCCAGCCTACAGGGACTGAAATCCAAAGGTACTGCCAACTGCTGCCTCACTGTTTTTAAGTAGCAAAAAGGAGGCTGTGGGCCACCAAAGGATCCTGAATCAAGGCACAGAAGATGTGAGTTCTAACCCATCTGGCCCTGGGAGAATACCCTACAACCAACATTAAGTACACTGCATGTAACTGATGCTCAAATGAATGTCAGTTGAGTGGAATTGCAAATCTCTCCACCATGTGTTAATTTATATAATACAGAAAACTTAAAAGATCTTGTGTCCCTACACTTAAAAACTGAAATCCAATTATGTAAAATATGAACAATTAGTGCAAAAAACAACATTAACACTGCTTGACTATTAATATGAGCTAAAGGATGTATAGTGGTTATCTAGAAATCTTCCACAGTAAGTAAAGTATTTCCCCTTGATACATAGTAAACCAGAGAAAGTATGTAATTTATTCATTGTCACATTACTAGTAGGCAGAGAAACCGGATTCCAATCCAGGTCTGCAAAGTACACACAAATTTATAAAATGCAACATATTTGTAGCATGCAACATAGTCATGCCTATCAAGCAAGGTAGCCCAGGATTTAGGTCTTAGTTTCACTTCTGCCACTAGGTTGGTGCAGATCTCTAGGCGCAACACTTTTCTGCAATATTTCCATCTGCACAACCGGGATAGTGTTGGTGGCCGGTAAATTTACTACTAGATCAGTGGGGTTTTGGTTTCATTTTATTGGACGGTTATCACAAACCTTTCGGAACGGGGCTTTTGCTAACAGTTATTTACCTTCCCTACTCTTTGAAATTATTTGGGAGTGTAACTCTTAATTAATGGAAATATATTATAGCCCATAAATGGTTGGGAGCAAGAAAAGATGTGCCTGCTCCAAGTTCCCACCCAGCAAGTTGTTGGGGGAATGTTGACGAAAGTTAAGAGACAACTTATTCGCGGATCCATGCTTTCCTCCGGGGGCTTGGTGCTTTGTATCCACCCGTTGCTCACGGTTGAGAGGAACGGATAGTGTGCGTCCTGCATTTCTTGAGCGGCTCGCACGGGCTCCTCTCATGAGTTATAGAGATGCTTGAGGATGTCGGCAGCTTTAAGAAACTTAGAGCCGCGGTGTAAAATTCATGGGTTCAAAGAACCAGCAGCTCCGGGATCAGAGGCTAGGAGCGAGCAGCTGCGGCCCATCGCGCCGGTACTGGAAGCACTTCCTGGTCAGCATCTCCCGCCCTCGTCCACGCCCCCAGTGCCGCATTTTCCCACTGCACCGAGCTCCCGAGCCGGCAGGAGGGTCGTCCGGCTCTCGGGTGAGCGCCCCGCCAGCCCCGAGCGGCCGGGGTAAAGGGTCCCATCCGAGATTTGAAACACAACGCTCTGGAACTCCAACTCCCCCAGCGCGCAGCCCGCTGCCCGGGCGTCTGACCCGGGCACCCCTGCGGCTGCAGGGAAGAGGTCCCGGGCCTGCGGGAGCCCGGCCCGGCCTCAGACCCGCTGATGACCCAGGTGCGCCGCGCCCACCCGAAACCTCTACCGCCGGCGCTCGGCACCTGTCGCGCCCAGCGCCGGCAAGACCTACGCTCACCTCGTCCCGGGGGCCCACGGCCCGTCTCCGCGTTTCTGGGCTCGGCTCCTGCCGCCGTCTCCGCCGGGGCCCAGCCGCGGCCGCCGCCCACTTTCGGTTTCCCGCACGGCCGGAGCCGCCGCCGCGGCTCGGGAATCACCTCAAGCCCCCGCCCCACCCTGTTCGGCCCCGCCCCGCGCCGCGCCGCCCCGCCCCCAGGGCAGCCCGGCTCGGCTCTGCGCACGCGCGGGCGCCCCGGTCGCGTCGGCCCACGCCGGCGTCCGCGCGTGGGAAGGGAAACCGACACCGCCTAGCGGTTTCTGCGCGTGCCCACGCATGGTCCGGCGGCGGAAGACGGCTGCGGGGCGGACGCAGGCGCGCCTCCTCGGGGACAGCGCAGGTACTCGCGGCCGGGAGGGCCCGGGATCCCGCAGGGGGCGTGGCGGCTCTGCCCCAGCTCTTGGCTCTTCTGCTACTAGCTTCTCCCACCTTGAAGTTACTCTGCTCTCTCCCATCCTTTTCGTCAACACTTGGAACAGTTACTTTTTATTCCTCTAGACAGACAGCCACCTGTCCGCTCAGATGCCAGCTTTTCCCTCAAGTATCACTTTTCAAGGAGGTTGGCCACTCTTTAAAATGTCAACCTCCTTCCCTGACCTCCCCATCCTACTTCTCCAGCCTTGTTACCTCTCCTTCCCACCTATCTAGCACACTGTAAGTGTTTTATTTATGTTTTAATTTTCTACTATCCTAAAATTAAAGCTCATTTGATTAGGGGGAGTTTTGCTTGGTTTCCTAATCCATTCCCTGAGCTTAAGATCATGCCTGGCACATAATAAACATTAAGTAAATATTCATCAGATTTGTTCATTCATTCTGAAATTATTGAACATTTGATATTTATTCATGTCGCTTTTGCATATTAATCACAGTAAGTTATCAAGCACCTGCTTTGCATTCCTTCAACCAACGTTAAAAACTTTTTCTGCATCGTTCTATGTACATTTTATGGAGAGCCTGCTGCCTGTCAACCCATATTTTCTTTTACATCTTGAGGTATAACTGGCATACAGTAAGCTGAACATGTTTAAAATGTAGTTTGATAAATTTGACGTGTATACAGCTGTGAAACCATCATCGAAATAAAAATAATGAGCATATATCCATCTCTCCCAAGTTTTCTCCTGTCCGTTGTAATCCTTATCTCCTGTCCCTCCCTGTCCCCTGCTCCCTAATTGTTCATCTGCTTTTGGTTGCTATAGATTTGTTTGTGTGTATGTGTGTGTGTGTGTGTGTGTGTGTGTGTGTATATATATATATATAATCATACAGTATTACTGTTTTTTGTTGGGGGCTGGTGGAGGATCTGGATTCTTTCATTCAGCAAAATACCTTTGAGATTCATCCACATTGTTGCATGTACCAATAGTTTGTCTTTATTGCTTAGTAGTATTCCATTGTATCAATGTAATGAATCTACCACATGACCTAGCAGTTCTACTCCCAGGTATTTACCCAAGAAATAAGAAAGCAAAATTGGAAACAACATAAATATCCTTCAGCAGGTGAATAGATACTTAACCACTATATCGATCACTTGCTGTTAACAAAACTTAATGCGATGCTCATAAGCATGTGCTTAAGGAGCTTTTGATTCAATGAAAAGATTCAGTAGGCAATGAATAGATTTGGAAGTCAATCATAAAAACTCTGATATCCCATGCTTAGTAGTTTTGGGTTGTTTATTTTTTCCCCCAAAGGCCACAGGAGAACTGTTCTAAGGCTTTGAACAGGGGTCTTCTTTGAATACTGTTCTTTTTCATACTGTCACATGTGGTTCCAGGCGAAGCCTAAATGTCTCTGAAACATTTCTGCATCCCCTCTATTCTATTTCAGTCCATTTCAGATCTCTTTCTCCTTTTTCTCCTCTCTGATCTACTTCAAACTTTGCAGTGGATTTAATAGCCCTAAAATACAACCAGCTCCCAATTTAGACTCTGCAGTACTCATTACATATCCTGGCTCCACATTAAGATGGGAAAGATATAAATAGCCACTGAGAATTGAAAGAGTGCCAATGTGAATAGGAAATTAGAAAACTCCAGCATTCAATATACAAAATTAATCAGATGCCAAATCTGAGATCCTTTATCCTTCCTTGCAAGGTGTTCCATGTTTGGACTGTCCTTTATATGAAAAAAAAATGATGATTTGCTGCTAGTTGTATTAAAATCAACTTTATTGATAAATAGCTTCCATAAGGCAAATATTTTAAGTGCACAGTTTGTCAAGTTTTAACAAATGTATTTAATAGCATATCCACCACCACAATCAAGATATAGGACTAGTTTACCATTCCAAAAAGTTCCCCTACACCCTCAACAGTTAATTCCCTCCCCTTATCTCTAACCCCTGGAAGCCACTGATCTGATTTCTATTACCATATCTCTGCTTTTTCTAGAATAATATCATATAAATGGAATCATATAGTAGGTAGTCTTTCATATCTGGCTTCTTCCACATAGCATAATGCTTTTGTGAATCATCCCTGTTGTTTTACCTATAAGCAGTCAGTTCCTTTTTATTGCTGTGTGGTATGTATGGATATGTCACCGTTTATCCATTCATACTTGATATGTATTTGTATTATTTGTAGTTTGGGGCTATTGTGAATAAAGCTTTATAAAAACCACACCCAGGTCTTCGTGTGGTCAGATGGTTTTCCTGCATACACACTTAGGAGTAGAATTTCAGGTTGTAGGATAAGTGTATGCTTTATAAGAAACAAACTTTTAAAGGGGTGGCACTATTTTGGACTCCTTCTGTCTGCCCCCACCTTCAGTAAGACAGAAGAGTTGCAGTTATTACAAATCCTCTCCAATATTTAGCATTGTCAGTCTTTTTGATTTTAGCCTATGTATCCCTATACATTAGAGTGCATAGGGATATAACAATGAAGCTTTAATTTGCATTTCTCTATGACTAGTGATATTGACTATCTAGTGTGTATTGGCCCTTCATATATGTTCTTGGGTTAAGTATTCATTGTACAGGTAGATTTTTAGCCTAGGATATATCAGAAGATTCTTTAAAGTCACTGGGAGGCTGACCTTTGGTGAGGGCAGGTTAGAAAGTTGTGTTTATTTTTTTTGCCAAATGGTCCAAGACCCAGAGAGTTCAAGAATTCACTCCCATTCCTTGGATATAATTGGATTTCAGGAGAATTAAAGGATATTAGAGATGACACAGATTGGTTACTCTTTAGGCACAATGGTTCTTACCCATGTGTAGGAAAGAAAGAATATATGAAAGCAACATATAGATGCAAAATTTGGCACATGATTTCACAGAGGGTTGAGTCCTTAAGGGCCCACTGTGAACACTGCCTCAGAGAAAAGTATATATCTGGAGACAAGAAGCAGAGTTTTCAAAATTGACAGAACTCATGTCGAGGTCATTACTCATCAGCAAAGGCCAAGCTCATCTTCAAACAATAGGTGCAAATGCTGGGAGCACATGGGTCTGTCTTTCAGGAAAGGCGGGCATGGATTTCCCTTCCCCAACGCTGTAGAGGGTCCTCAATGCTCTTTGCTCAGGCGGCTTTGGGTGGTGGCAGTAGGCAACAGCCTGAAAAATCATCTGTGCCTTTCCAGAAACTTCATACAAGGGAGGTTATGATGGAAAGAGGGTGCAAAGCAAGGCCCAGGTGTGGGGAAGGAAGATGGCCCTGTTGCCAGCCTAACTAGGATGAGAAAATGGAACTATTTCCAGTGTGAAAATTTCATATGAAGCCCTTCACTCATTTTATTTACACCCTGAGCCCCTGCTCATATGGAGAGAGCCACATGGATGCAAAACACCAAGACACCAGTCCAAGGCAGACAGGTACAGTGCTTATGGTTGAGTTGAGACTCTGTCCTCCTTTTCCTTCTCCTAGTTCAGTGAGCAAAATGAGGAGGAGACAGCAGCCACAATAATATACTCCCATCTTCACTCTCCAGAGTCTCAGACTTCACAACTGAGACTGCAATCGTTCCTTCCAAAATTTAAAGCAGCAATTTGAGAGACCTCTAGGTGCTGTCATCTTACTTCCCATCCAAATTAATCTATTTCTTCTCTATATTTTCTCCAAAGAGAAAGCAAACCAAAAGTAAAGCTTCCGAGCCACCAAAGAACTGCAGGGACCGGTTGTGGCATTACTCTGTGCCACAGACAATTACTCTCCCAGGAAACCTTCCTTGAAGCCCCACCTCAAAACGATGCTCCTTTAGCTGAGCTTCTAGAGAACTTTGTTCCTCAGATACGTTTTAGTGGAAACAGCAAGTGATTCTGCATCTCATCTCTCTGGTTATCAGTTTGAAAAGAGTTCAAATTTTATTATTTTTATTCTGAGAGATACTTAATTGCAAATGAATTTTAGCAATATTCCTTTTTGAAGCTTGACAGCATGCTCAAAGTTGTATATACAGATAAAACTCAGCATTGGGTATTTTTTGCTTACATAAGTTCTGAAAAAATAGATCCATGACAAAAAAAATCTTTGGACAGATCTAATTTTGGTTAATCATTAATGTCCTAGTCCATCCCTCTCTCATCAGCTGTTGCCTCACGAACAGAGATGTTTCTAGACAACTGCATTTGTTTTAACTGAGTAAGGAAAAATGGAAAAACAGAACAAAACATGAAACAAAAGGGAGAGATTGCGGAGCCCTGTTGAAGTCCAGGCCCTGGTAAAGCTACAGGCGTGCTGATCAAGCAAAACCCCCTAATCTGCCCACAAAGGCCTCTAAGGTGAGTCAGCTGAAAGGGACTAATCCCCTGAAGGGACTGATCACAGAAGCTTTAGAGGCCACACAGCCACCGAACAGTGGAAAACAGGACAGTGAAAGCTTAAAGCGATTTTGTATAGAGAAAGGGTATATGGATTTCCAGTTTTCCCAGCACCATTTGTTGAAGATGCTATCCTTCCTCCATTGCATGCTTTTAGCCCCTTTATCAAAGATAAAGAAGTCTACTCTACAGGCTGGATGGTCACTCCTTGGCCATCTGATCTTTAGTAAGTTACTTGGGCCTTGATCTTTTGTTAAATCCAGAGGTTGCACTGACTCCAGAGTGCTTGGCTCTGGCTCTAGCCTCAGATTCCCTTTTCAGTGTAAAGTTAATCCAATAAGCAACAAAAGAGCCTTCTCATGGGGCTGTTTGATCCATGCCTGTTTATCAGTGGTGCTCTAGGGAAGCAATATCTACCCCACGGGACACTTTGGACATACATGAGGTTATTTTTGGGTTGTCACAATGATCAGAGCCAATCTTTTTTAAAAATAAGTAAACACAAATAATAACTTTTCCCCCATAAATTTTCAATGAATTTTCTAGGTATGTTTTTTTTTTTCTGTGAATTTTATTCCAGGAGAGTAAATGAAAGGGGTTACAAAATATTTACCATAAAAGGGAAGGTTGCCAGGTTATTTAGGTTTGAATGTTACTGCTAGAAAGCCCCCAACAGCCAACTCCACCCAGAGAGAAGCTGAACAGACATTCTAGTTTTCCCCAACAGACACAGGGATACATGTATTTATCTTTGTTAGAATTCTGCATCACCGCATTACAAAATTACCTTACTTGCCCTAGCATTCACACCAGCTGAGGAGGTTAAAACCCCAAACACCATCACACTTGGGGTTAGGACACAGTTCATTACAATGTACAATTGTTGAGACAGAGCCTTTGTCAACTTTAGGTCTGTCATTCTTTTGGGGAGCATTCCTGAAGTTTGTGGAGCCCCAAACTGTATCTCTCCAATGATAAGGACAGGAGATAGTCAGTCTCATCTTCCTCCCAATTCTCTCATCATCTCTTCACAGTTAGTCTTTTTCTTAAAAAAAAAAAAAAACAAAACATAAAATGGGGGTCCTTGCTATCAGCAGCAACTTCCTCAAAACAGGATGTCTTATATTGGCACTTAGAACATTATAACACTTGAGGTGAGTTCCTCCTGGAAAGTGGTTCTTAATCTGACAGCTAAATAGTACTTCAGAACTAGCATGACTTTCCCTTCCTTTTGTACAGAGCATGTTCCTGAACGTGTTTGAAGGCTGAACTATAACATGGCTTGTAAATATCACTGCAATTATGGAGCCCTATTTACAAGGCAGTATATGTACTTGCAACATCTTCCTGTCATGGTGATCATGGTGCTCCAGTTCTTGACACACAAAGGCTTACAAGAAATGTTTGCACGGAATGAAAAACTGAGTGAAAGGCTCAAGTCCATCCCCTTTCTGCTCTGCCATGCTTGTCTCTTTTTATATCTGATGAATGTAATAAAAGACTTAAAAAAATAAACACAGGAAAATGTATACAAAGCATAAGGGCAGTATATTTTTTCCACTACAAAAAATTGTGCAGAGTCATATTCTATAATATAGGTTAGCAAATATTTTGTACCAAATCTGAGTAACAATTGCAGGCTAATGTCATCGTCATTTTGGGCTGCTATAACAAAGCACCACAGACTGGGTCTCTTATAAATAACAGAAATTTATTTCTCACAGTTCTGGAGGCTGGAGGTCCAAGGTCAGGTTGCCAGCATGGTCGGGTTCTGGTGAGGGCCCTCTTCTGGTTTGCAGACTGCTGACTTCTCATTGTATCCTCAACATGGCCTCCTTGTATTCTCACATAGTGACAAGAGTGCTAGAGGGCTCTCTGAGGTCTCTTTTATAAAAGCACTAATCACATTCATGAGGGTGGAGCCTAAGTTGTCTCCCAAAGGCCCCACCCCCTAACACCACCAGACTTGGGTAGGATTTCAACATGTACATCTGAGGGGAGGGACAGCAACACGCAGACCATAACAACTCACAATTGTTCAGACAGAGCCTTGACCTTTACTTTGTCATTTTAGATCCATAGAGTTTCTCTTTTTAGGTAGATCTCCAAAAGTTTCCAATCAATTCTTCCTGTTTTCTCTCTTCATGCTTTCCCTCTAGGGAAACTGAACAGGCACTCTATTCACATCCAAGTTCGGCAGAATAGGCTGCAGGAGTGTGAATGATACCACTCCAGATGCCTTTGCCATCAGCAGGCAAATAACCAGGCAGAAAGCCTTTCTGAACTATTTCCAATACATGGATCCTGTGCACAGACAAACTATGTCTCAGTGGTGCAGTTGCCCTTTGTGTGTGAATCCTTTGCTGATTGGGCAGGCAGCTCTGAATGTCAAATGCTGTAAAAACACCCTCTGGAGTGTTTCCCCTGGAGCCATTGTTCTTACTCCTGGGCTGAAGAGGAGTTGACTCCTCCCTATGGAGGGGCTCCCTTGGGATTTGGAGAAAATGTCACTGCCTTCCTAATATTTTCTTTTGGCTAAGAATTGTGCTTTCATCCTTTGAGCAAGCTTTAGTTAGTCTTTCCTGAAAGTGGAACCCAGAACAAACTTCTAAATTCTAGATGGTAGTTTTGGTCGTTTCCTTGCACATAAATAAGATCCATCTGGAAGGTATTTGTAACTCAGGCAATGGCTTAATGTTCTGAATAGCAGAATTGGTAACTATTGGTAAGATCTTTCCTTGGGGTTGAGAAAAGCATGGGTCTGAATGATTCCTAGTCATTGTTCCCTTTCAAACTTGACCCAGTATGTCTGAGAAGGCCAAAAGGTATTCATCTGAAACTCTAATCTTGTGGACAGGGACTTTGGCAAGTTGCAAAAGCTCTGTTACTACATAGTTGATTTTATAAAAAATTTTGTGCAACGTTCACTAGCAAACTGTTTTGGACTGTGGTCCTGACTTGATAGAAGTCAGCTAGGTTTGGGCAAACTGGTGTCTTGGGACTTATTTAAGAGGCTGAGAGTTCTCAACAAGAATGTAAAATATTTGCATTTTCATTTAGATGATTTTTCTGAATAAGTATAACCATGTTTTCTATTTTATTGATGACTACTTAATAATGAAGTGTTGCCATGTTAGTTAAGTGCTCGAATTTGCTTTTATTTTTATGAGGTCAAAACTACAAATAGTTACCTAAGATGATAGCACTTAAATTCTAAAAGGCTGGTAAGTATGTCTGGATGTCCTTGGTTTGGTCTATCCTAATGTCAAAATCACAACAGTTTCTCAGCAATTGCTCTGTGTGTGTGTGTGTGTGTGTGTGTGTGTGTGTGGTATTGGGGGTAGAACCCAGGGCCTTATATATGCCATGTAAGCCCTTTGCCACTGAATTATAGCCTAGCCCTCAGCAATTGTATTTTTGCTTATTATGAAATATTTTATCAGTGAGAAAGGGAAAATTTCCATTTCCCCTTTCTGATAATTTATAGTTGAAGGCAGATTCATGGAAAATTCTATACTTTCTAAGTTATTTAATCTATTAAATATCATTGTAGATAAGTCATAAATGATAATTCACAAGGGAGAAGCTTTCTAATTTGTCAAGAGCTAATGACAGAGGCAGAATTAACATGTTTTTTATAAAGAATCAAAATATTTATGATGCATTTACACCAGAGAAGCCCAAGTAATAACCTAGTATTTAGGATAAATGAAAGTTTTATAGTAGCTGAATACCGAAAAATGATGAGAAAGCTAAGCAACTACATGGTCCTATGATAACATGAGCACAACCAGCCCAAGTGGCTACTATCAGCAGTAGTAGATCTGGGCTCATTTTTGCTTGTGGCCCTGGTACCAATTTGGTCCTCCAAGTGTCACTATAAATAATTTATAGTAAGTGGGTAGTAAGTAGAGGAGAATTTTTAGTGGTAGTTTTCAGTGATGTATTTTGGAATATGTTATGGAGTTGGTTAGTCCATCACAATAGTGGATGAATTGTGAAAAGGATTTTTTGTTCAAAAAGAAAAATAATTTAAGTAATAGTGGTTCACAGACATCAAGATCAAGTCAGACCAACAAAGAATGAAAATGCAGAAAATTTTACTTGTTTTAGAATTCTGTACAGATTTTTCTAACTAAACCACTACCTTGTTGTTTAATATTCTCAGCCCTGTGAGGTGAGGATATGTATGTGTATATATCCAGCCCATATAATTTCCACTGGTGTCCTCTGCTTAGCATATTACCATCCAAAGCTACCTGTTTGCTTCCTTGTTTATTGCCTGTCTCAACACTTAGCGGCCAATGTAAGCCAGAAGAAGCCAAATACCTAATATATTTCTTGCATAAAGATGACTCTCCAGGACACAGAACACAGAATAAATAATAAGTTCTTGTTGAATGGAATCATACATTTAATTTTTAAACTTATTTTTTAGGATCATATAAGAAATATTAACATGAAAACTTTAAAAAACATATTTATTTTTTAGTTTTAGGTGGATACAGTACCTTTATTTTATTTTTATGTGGTGCTGAGGATTGAACCCAGGACTCATGCATGCTAGGCAAGCACTCTACCACTGAGTTACAACCCCAGCCCCTAACATAAGAACTTTTTAGGTACATATTTGAGTAATTTTATGATTAAAACAAATTAAAACTTTCACACCAAAACTTATTGTGAATGCTTATAATAGCATGATGTATAACTCAAGTCAAATGTCCATCAACTACTGAATAGATAAACAAAATATGGGTTTATCAATATAATAAGCTATTGCCAATATAAAAAGTAACAAGAATTACATCATGGAATATGGTGGAGTATGAATCTCCAAGAGTAGATCACTACACCTGAGTGACTATAACAAGTTGAAATAACTATTAAGTACATAAAATGTCTGAAATAACAATTTTGGAACTCTGGAATCTAGTCCAACAAAATTTGCAGCATTTATGGGAGGGCTTGATGAAGAGGCTGGTAAAATTTGGTGAATCTCAGCTTTTTGTATAGTTTGGCTACAGTCTACCTCCATCCCAGTGGAAGGCAACCTTAGGGGTGACAGCTTACATTCCTAGTATGATTTGCTAGGGGCAGGATAAGCAATAAGGATCTCATCCTCCAAATATTGAGTTGTGTGGTCTGAGTACTGATTTCTGCTTTTTGTTTCTGAGGGGCCAACACAGGGGCTGACAGCATTTATTTCAGTCCCCAAGAGCCGAAGCAGCTTTCAGGGGACTTCAAAAAACAGTAAATGTCCTCCCACCTTGGGGAGACAGGCATTTAAGAAAATTTTTCTCAGGTCACTGAATGACTGCAAAGAAAATGTAACTTCAGTGACCACAAGAATTGACAAACACATGTTGAAAAAAACAGTTTGGAAAAGTCATAAAGGGATGACTCCTACCCTAAAAATATAAAAATCATAAATCTGTGAGGTGTGAGGGAATTATATTTCCAGTTGCAACTACATAGTAGTTAAAAATCTCTAATTCTAAACAAAGAATGAAAAAAACATACAAAACAAAACAGAAAATCCTTATCCACTCATACAAAAAAAAAAAGAATTGGACAGAAATCATCTCTGAGAAAGTACAGATATTGGAATTATTAGGCCAAGACATTAAATCAACCCTAAAACATGTTAATAAAAAAGAAAAACCTGGAGAAAGAGCCAAAGGAAATCATTAAAATGATATATAAATAAACAAAGAATATAAATAGGCCAAAAAATTATAAAAAAGAACCAAATTAAAATTCCCAAACTGAATACTAACTGAAATAAAAATTTCACTGGAGGCATTTGGCAGCAGGTTTGAGCAAGTGTAAAGAAAAGGATCTGTGAACTTGAAAATATGATCTGTGAACTTGAAAATTATCCAGTCTAAGGATCAGAAAGAAGAATAAATAAAAGTAAACAGAGGTTAAGGGGCCTGTGGGATACCATCTATATGATAAAAATATTTACCCCCCCCCCACACACAGAGCTTTTCTCTATATATAGCATATAGACTGAGCTATAGAGAAGCAGTTTTTATATACTATTGAAGCTAAATTGGTGTCAAGCTGGAATATTATAAATTTAGGATGCTGCAATGGATTGAACAATTGTGCCCCCTCAAAATTCATATGCTAAAATCCTAACCTCTGTGGTGGTAGTATTAGAAGGTAGGTCCTTTGGGAGGTGATTAGATCATAAACTCAGTGACCCCAACAACTCTCTCTCCCCTCCACCATGCTGCCCAAGTATAAACCAAGAAATTAGCTCTCACCAGACACTGAATATGTTGGTGCCTTAGCTTGTGGGCATTCCTATCTCCAGAATGGAGATAAATAAATTTCTGTTGTTTATAAGCTATCCAGTCTATGTTATTTCATTATAGCAGCCTGAATGGACTTAGACAGGTGCACAGCTTTGGTTGCAGATGACAGGCAACACCAGACTGTACATGATGGCCATGCCACAGAGGTTCTGCATCATGTGGACAAAAAGGTAGTCTTCAGGAGAAGGGAGATGGTGGTCACTACTTTCCTCCCTACCTAAAGATCCTTAAGTTTCTTGCCTTGGCACATTTGCATGACTTCCCCTGTCTTTCTGTTAACTTCTCACTTGCCCTGTCTGGTCCAATTCAAATGTCAATGTGTGTTAAATTGAATGGATCAAGTAGTGGCATTAACCCCAATGAATATAGGTTATTAGTCATCCACAGAACCATATCATGGTCTTTAAAAGAAAAAAGAGACATTTTCAAGATCTCTGGGAGGAAAACTACAGCTCTTATGAAAGAAATCAAAACACACAAAAAACTCTTATCGCTCAACAATAAAAACAATTCAATTTGAAAACAAGCAAAAGATATAGAGAGACACCTCGGCAAAGAAGGCAAATAAACATATCATTAACACATAAAGTTCTATGGGAAGGAAGAAGATGAAACATACTTGGGTAGAGAACCTTGGCATTCTGCAGCTTTGGAGACCCTCGCTTTCTTATCAAAGCAAATGACACTATGCAACTATATCTCAACAGTGTTTCACTAACAAAACAGACCTTTGCAACCTCAACAAGAATTCAAAGACACAATTGAAAAGTGTCCATCAGACCTGGACAGAGGCTTCATGGAAGAAGATACATGGATGGTAAATAAGCATACAGAAAGACGTTCAACATCATGTCATTAGGGAATTGCAAATTAAAACAATGAGATTCCACTTGCCAGTGGGGATGCAAGATGATACAGTCACTTTGGAAGAAGAGACGTATAAAGCCAAACATAGTCTTAAGATGTGATACAGCCATTGTCCTACTAGGTTTTTACCCAACCAGTTTGAAAAATTATGTCTGCACAAAAACCTACACACAAATATTTACCACTGTCTTCACAGTTGCCCCCAAACCAGAAGCAACCAAGATATCCTTCAGTAAGTGAATGGATACATGAGATGTGGTACATCTGCTGTAGTTTGAATCTTGTCTCCCAAAGGTCCATGTAGTAAAGTCTTTGTCCCCAGCATGGCACCCTTGGGAGGTGGTGAAACCTCTAAGAGAAGGGACCTAGTGGGAAGTCTTCAGGTCGCTTGGAGTGTGCTCTTAAAGGTGACCCAAACCCTTTCTCCTCTTCTCTGTTACCTTCCAGCCACAAGGGGAGTGGGTTTTCTCCACTGTGCACTCCTGCCTTGATGTGTACCCTCAGTAAAGGTTTAAAAGCAGGGTCCAAAAATATAATACCCCTTTATGTTCAAAACACTAGAAAAACTAGGAATAACAGGAACTTACCTCAACATTGTAAAAGCTATCTATGCTAAACCTCAGGCCAGCATCATTCTAAATGGAGAAAAACTGAAGGCATTCCCTTAAAATCTGGAACAAGACAGGGATGCCCTATCTCACCACTTCTATTCAACATAGTTCTTGAAACACTGGCCAGAGCAATTAGACAAGATGAAAGAAATTAAAGGAATAACTATAGGAAAAGAAGAACTTAAACTAGCACTATTTGCTGATGATGATTCTATACCTAGAAGACCCAAAAAACTTTACCAAGAAACTTCTAGAACTAGTAAATGAATTCAGCAAAGTTGCATGATATAAAATCAACACTCATAAATCAAAAGCATTTCTGTATATCAGTAACAAATCCTCTGAAAAGGAAATGAGAAAAACTACCTCATTCACAATATCCTCAAAAAATAAATAAATAAATAAAATACTTGGGAATCAACCTAACCAAAGAGGTAAAAGATCTTTACAATGAAAACTATAGAACCCTAAAGAGAGAAATAGAAGAAGACCTTAGAAGATGGAAAGATCTACCTTGCTCATGGATAGGCAGAATTAATATTATTAAAATGACCATACTACCAAAAGCACTTTACAGGTTCAATGCAATTCTGATCAAAATCCCAATGGCATTCCTCATAGAAATAGAAAAAGCAATCATGAAATTCATCTGGAAAAATAAGAGACCCAGAATAGCTAAAGCAATTCTAAGCAGGAAGAGTGAAGCAGGTGGCATCACTATACCAAATCTTAAACTATACTACAGAGCAATAGTAACAAAAATAGCATGGTACTGGCACCAAAACAGGCTAGTAGACCAATGGTACAGAATAGAGGACACAGAGACTAACCCACAAAATTACAACTACCTTATATTAGACAAAGGTGCCAAAACCATGCACTGGAGAAAGGTTAGCATCTTCAACAAATGGTGCTGGGAAACTGGAAATCCATATGCAACAAAATGAAACTGAATCCCTATCTATCACCAGGCACAAAAGTTAACTCAAAATGGATCAAGGATCTAGGGATTAAACCAGAGACTCAGTATCTAATAGCAGAAAAAGTAGGCCCTAATCTCCATCACATGGGGCTAGGCCACAACTTCCTTAATAAGACACCTATAGCACAAGAATTAAAACCAAGAATCAACAAATGGGATGGATTCAAACTAAAAAGTTTTTTCTCAGCAAAAGAAATAATATGTGAGGTAAATAGGGAGCCTACATCCTGGGAACAAATTTTTATCCCTCACACATCAGATAGAGCTCTAATCTCTAGGGTATACAAAGAACTAAACAAGGTAAGCACCCAAAAACAAATAATCCAATCAATAAATGGGCCAAGGACCTGAACAGACACTTCTCAGAAGAGGATATACAATCAATCAACAAATATACGAAAAAATGCTCACCATCTCTAGCAATCAGAGAAATGCAAATTAAAACTACTCTAAGGTACCATCTCACTCCAGTAAGAGTGGCAGCCATTATGAAGACAAACAACAACAAGTGCTGGCCAGGATGCGGGAAAAAGGTACACTCATACACTGCTGGTGGGACTGCAAATTGGTGCAGCCAATTTAGAAAGCAGTATGGAGATTCCTTGGAAAACTCGGAATGGAACCACCATTTGATCCAGCTATTCCTCTTCTCGGACTATACCCAAAGGATCAGTGTTTATAGCAGCACAATTCACAATAGTTAAACTGTGGAGCCAATCTAGATGCCCTTCAGTGGATGAATGGATAAGAAAAATGTGGCATTTATACACAATGGAATATTACTCAGCAATAAAAAGAATAAGATCATGGCATTTGCAGGGAAATGGATGGCATTAAAGAAGATTATGCGAAGTGAAGTTAGCCAATCCCCCCCAAAAAAACAAATTTCGAATGTCTTCTCTGATATAAGGGGGGGTGACTCAAAATGGGGTTGTGAGGGAGAGCAAGGGAGGAAGATTACTTTTATATAGGGAATAGGGGTGGGAGGGAAGGGGAGGGAAAAGGGGAATAGCATGGGTGATGAAAGGAGACCCTTATCATTATACAAAATACATGTATGAAGATGTGAATTTGGTATCAAAATACCTTATATATAATCAGAGATATGATAAATTATTGTATAATGGTGTATTAAGAATTGTAATGCAAAAAAATTAAATAAGTAAATAATATAAAAAAATAAAAATAAATAAAAGCAGGGTCCAGCTGATGATGAACTGGAACCTTTGAAACCATGAGCCAAAATAAACTTTTCTTCTAATAAGTTGATTATCTCAGGTATTTAAGATAACAATGGAAAGCTAACCATCTATATAATAAAATATGATTTCAGAAATAAAAAGAAGTGAGAGGGCTGGGGGTGTGGCTCAAGCGGCAACGCGCTCACTTGGCATGCGCAGGGCGCTGGGTTCGATCCTCAGCACCATACAAAGATGTTGTGTCCACCGAAAACTAAAAAATAATAATAATAATAAATATTAAAATTCTCTCTCTCAAAAAAAAGAAGTGAGATATCCATCCATAAAATACATGGAGGAACTTGAAATACATATTTCTGAGCAAAAGAAGTCAGCTTGAAAAGTTGCATACTATAGGAATGCAGCTATATTACTTTACATAAAAGGTGAAACTATAAAGAAAGTGAAAAGATCAATGGTTGTCAGGAACTTGTGGGGAAGAGTAGATGAACACATGAGATTTTTAAAACAGTGAAACTTTTCTATGAGATACTATAATGGTAGATTCATTGACATTGTGCATTGAACTATACATTACAAAGACCAAGTCCCAATATAAATTACAGACTTAAGTTGTTAATAACATACCAATATTAAAACCATCAATTTTAATGTACACACCACAATAATGAAAGATGTTAACAATAAAGTAAACTCTGTGTGGGAGTAGGGAGTTGTATGGAAGTTCTGTACTATCTGTTCAGTTTTTCTATAAACCTAAAACTGCTCCAAAAATTAAGTATATTTAGTATTTTTTAATATTTATTTTTTAGTTGGACACAATATCTTTATTTTGTTTATTTATTTTTATGTGGTGCTGAGGATCAAACCCAGGGCCTCGCACATGCTAGGTGAGCGCTCTACCACTGAGCCACAACCCCAGCCCATATTTAGTATTTTAAAAAAGTAAATGAGATTGGAAGAAAAACAAAGTGCAGTGTCTTACTCCATTTTCCATTACTATAATAAAATATCTGAGGCTGGATATCTTATTAAAAAAGAGGTTTTCTAAGCTCACAGTTTTGGAGGCTGAAGTTTAAACAGTGTGATGCTGGTCCTGATGATGACCTTCTGATTGTGTTACTTCATGGCAGATGGCATCATGGCAGGAGCTCATATGAGGAAGAAGGACCTCTTGGCAAGATAGAAAGCTAGACAGAGGAACTGAGTACTAACCGGAGTTCTATAAAAGCTACATTAATCCTTTCTGAGGGCACACCCTCAATGACCTATGGACCTTCCACTAGGCCTACCTCTTAAAGGTCCTACCATTTCTTAATATCGCCACCCCAAGCATCAAGCTGCCAACACATGAACCCTTGAGGAACACACACAGCCATAGCACAGAGTGAACCTATTCTAGTTTACTCATTTTGTTTTTGATTCACTGAAATCATTTTTATCAGTATCAAATTTTTATATTAATTATTTGAATTTTTGACTACATCATAATCCACCGACCACAATTCTGCTAGGGATCATTTTATCTACCAAGTCAGTTTTCCTGGGTCCACTTATGCATGTCAAATGTCAAATACATTTCTTCCTCAATGTCAGCCAGCGATAATTTTTACACTGCTACTTTTAGTCATTATCAGTTGTTGCTGTAGACTGGATGTTTGTGTTTTTCCCAAATTCATGTGTTGAAAACTAGTGATGGTAATTGGAGATGGGGCCTTTGGAAGGCCATCAGGCTGTGAGGGTGGAAACTTGGTGAATGGGATTCATGCCCTTATAAAAAAGGCCTCAGTAGGCTCCCTCTGGGCCCTCTGTCATGTGAAGACACAGTGAGAAGATAGCTGTCCTTGAACTAGGAGGTGAACCCTCAGGGAATTTGTTAGTGCTTCATCTAGGACTTTCCAGCTTCCAGAACTGTGAAAACTATGTTTCAATTGTTTATAAGCAACCCAATTTATGCTACCTTGTTACAGCAGCCTGTAGAAAATAAGACAGGTTTATTTTGGGTAACTAATTTTACTATTTGCTATGAAGGACAAAGAGTCCTTGGAGTCAAAATGGTGGGGTCAATGCATTGACCTCCTTTGATTTACAGAGATTCAATTTTTAACCATCTTTTTAAAATATATATATGACAGCAGAATGCATTACAATTCTTATTACACATATAGAGCACAATTTTTCATATCTTTGGTTGTATACATAGTATATTCACACCAATTTGTGTCTTCATACCTGTATTTCGGATAATAATGATCATCACATTCCACCATGATTAATAACCCCATGCCCCCTCCCTTCCCCTCCAACCCTCTGCCCTAGCTAGAGTTCATCTATTCCTCCTATGCTCCCTCTCCCTATCCTACTATGAATCAGCCTTCTTATATCAAAGAAAACATTCAGCATTTGGTTTTTTGGGATTGGCTAACTTTACTTAGCATTATCTTCTGTAACTCCATCCATTTACCTGCAAATGACATGATTTTATTCTCTTTTATTGCTGAGTAATATTTCATTGTGTATATATGCCACATTTTTTAATCCATTCATCTATTGAAGGGCATCTAGGTTGGCTCCACAGTTTAGCTATTGTGAATTGTGCTGCTATAAATATTGATGTGGCTGTGTCCTTATAGTATGCTGTTTTTAAGTCCTTTGGGTATAGACCGAGGAGAGGGATAGCTGGGTCAAATAGGGGTTCCATTCCCAATTTTCCAAGAAATCTCCATACTGCTTTCCATATTGGCTGCATCAATTTGCAGTCCCACCATCCTCGCCAACACTTATTGTTGTTTGTGTTCATAATAGCTGCCATTCTGACTGGAGTGAGATGAAATCTTAGAGTGGTTTTGATTTGCATTTCTCTAATTGTTAGTGATGATGAACATTTTTCCATGTACTTGTTGATTGATTGTACATCATCTTCTGAGAAGTGTCTCTTCAGGCTGAACCAGCTTTTTAAGAATATGCTGCTTGTCTGAAAGGCTTCACTGCTTCCAGACCCTGTCCCATTCATGAACTAGGAAAGGAATTTCTCAGTTCTATTCACAAGATACAAGCAGAGGAAGGACACTGTGGTTCCATAAATTCTGCCTGGGAATTGGCTGCAGGGATCCCATTTATGTATTTGGAACCAGGTTGTTTGATTGGTTTCAATCTCTCTACAAATGAACAAAAAACAAGAAAAAAGAGGTAACAAATGCCCAATTCTTCTGAAAATATCTCCATCTCCTCTTCATCTTGGAGTTTACTATAGGGAAAGATAATTTCTACAGTTTTCTTTGTCCCCTTATTCATAAATACAGAGACACAGTTTTATTCAGGGCAGCAATTCACCAAAATAAAGTTTAAAATTTCTAATTCTTCTCACAGCTAAGAGGGATCAGATTGGATCATGGCTACTGCCTTGTGTCCAGAAGAAGTGTGCTGGGGGACTTAGGAGGAGGCTGTGCAGAGGGAACTGGTGTCTTTGAGAGGGCTGCCTTTGCCCCGCCTCCATTTCCCCTGCCCGGGCTCTGAAATGCAGATGTGGTGGCTGGTTCCAGGGACTGGTCCAAGCAACTTTTGATGGAACCAGGAACCAGCGCCATCAACCATGTTGATGATGGAAACCACACACTGAGACGCTAGAACAGAAAGATATCTGTGAACTTTCATAATGGTCAGTCAAGGTCAGTTTGATCTGCCTCTCTCGAGTTCTTTTATGTGAAAAAGAAAGAAATACCTTTTTTTTTTTGTCTCACAGTCACTTTGGGGATTCTCAGACAGTTATGCATTGCATAACAATGTTTTGGTCAACAATGGACCAATATATGACAGTGGTCCCATAAGATTACGTAATGGAGCTGAAAAATTCCTATCATGGGCTAGGGATGTGGCTCAAGCGGTAACGCGCTCACCAGGCATGCGCGGGGCGCTGGGTTCAATCCTCAGCACCACATAAAAATAAAATAAAGATGTTGTGTCCACCAAAAACTAAAAAAAAAAAAATATTTAAAAAATTCTCCCTCTCCCTCTCTCTCTCTCTAAAAAAAAATTCCTATCATCTAGTGATGTCCCAGACATTGTAATGTCCTAGTGCAACAGAGATTACCCCCATGTTTGTGGTGATTGTAGCATAAACAAACCTGCATTGCCCGTCCTACAAAAAGTATAGCAATATAATCATGTATGGTACCTCATCCTTGATGTTGATAATCAGTGGCGGTTACTAATTTATATATTTACTGTCCCACACTTTGTATCATTATTTTAGGCTGTACTCCTTCAACTCATGAAAAAAAGCTTACCGTAAAACCGTGTGCATAGCTACAGACAGCAGCTCATTCATCCTGTGTTTACCTCATCTCTTGGTTGCATCAAGAAGCCACGTCAAAGAGTCTTATTGAGAAGTTGGTTCCTAAGCCAACATGATAGAGATTTGGGCCTTTTTTTTTTTCTATTAAGCACAGGGTATCTGGTCTAATGCCTAGGTCCTTGATCCACTTTGAGTTTTGTGCAGGGTGAGAGATGGGGTTCAATTTTGTCTCTTATATATGGATTTCCAGTTTTCCCAGTACCATTTGTTGAAGAAGCTACCTTTTTTCCAATGTGTGTTTATAACACCTTTGTCTAGTATGAAATAACTGTGTTTATGTGGGTGTCTCTGTATTCTATTCTGTTCCGTTGGTCTTCATGTCTGTTTTGGTGCCAATGCCATGTTTTTGTTACTATACTCTGGCGTATGATTTAAGGTCTAGCATTGGGATGCTTCCTGCATCACTTTTCTCATTGAGGATTGCTTTGGCTATTCTGGGCCTCTTATTTTTTTCCAAATGAATTTCATGTTTGCTTTTTTTCTATTTCTATGAAGAATGTCATTGGAATTTTAATGTGAATTTCATCAATTATGTATAGTGCTTTTGGTAGTATTTTGATAATATTAATTCTGCCTATCTAAGAATATGGGAGATCTTACCATTTTCTGAGGCCTTATTCAATTTCTTTCTTTAATATTCTGTAGTTTTCACTGTAGAGGTCTTTGTCAGATTGATTCCCAAGTATTTTTTTGAGGCTATTGTAAAGGGGATAGTTTTCCTGATTTCTCTTTCAGCTGATATATCATCAATGTATAAAAAAATGCAATTGATTAATTTGTGTTGATTTTATACCCTGCTACTTTGCTGAATACATTTATAAGTTCTAGAAGTTTTCTAGTAGAGTTTTTTGGGTCTTCTAAATATAAAATCATGTCATTGGCAAATAGGGGTAATTTGAACTCTTCTTTTCAGTAAATGGGAATGGTATCAAACTGAAAAGCTTCTTCATAGCAAAGGAAACAAGAATGTGAACAGTGATCCTACAGAATGGGAGAAAAAATTTAACCACCTGTACCTCAGATAGGGCATTAATCTCCAGGTTATACAAAAACTTAATATCAGAAAAACAAACAACTCAATCAATAAAAGGGTAAAGGAACTCAACAGACACTACACAGAGGAAGAAATACAAATGGTCAAAAAATTTATGAAAAAATGTTCCACATTAGCCATTAGAAAAATGCAAATTACGAGAGAGAAGAGGGGAGGGGAGGGGAGGGGAGGGGGGATAGTAGAGGATAGGAAAGGCAGCAGAATACAACAGACACTAGTATGGCAATATGTAAATCAATGGATGTGTAACTGATGTGATTCTGCAATCTGTATAATGGGGTAAAAATGGGAGCTCATAACCCAATTGAATCAAAGTGTGAAATATGATATATCAAGAACTATGTAATGTTTTGAACAACCAACAATAAAAAATTAAAAAAAAAGAAAAATGCAAATTAAAACTATACTGAGATTACATCTCACTCTAGTCAGAATGGCAATTATAAAGAATACAAGTAACAATAAATGTTGGTGAAGATGTGGTAAGAAAGGTACTCTCATACATTGTTGGTGGGGCTGCAAATTAGTGCAAACACTCTGAAAAACAGTATGGAGCTATGGAACCAAACTATGTGCCCTTCAACAGATGAATGGATAAAGAAAATGTGGTTGTATATATACACAACATAATATTACTTAGCCTTAAAGAAGAATGAAATAATGGCCTTTACCAATAAATGGATGGAGCTGAAGAATATCATGCTATGTGAAATAAGCCAGTCCCAAAAAACCAAAGGCTGAGTGTTCTCTCAGATATGTGGATGCTAATCCAAAACAAGGGAGGGTGAGGAGAGGAAGAATAGAAATCTATTGCATTAGACAAAGGGGAATGAAGGGGAGGGAAAGGGTAGGGAATAGGAAGGATAGTAGAATTAATTGAACATAACTTTCCTGGCCTTGTCTTTGACTGCATGACCAGGGTAATTTCATGTACAACCATAAGAAAAAGATCCTCAATAGAATAAGTTATAATCTATGTATATATATAATTTACCAAAATACATTCTACTGTCATGTATAACTACAAGCAAAGAAGAAGAAGAAGAGGAGGAGAAGGAGGAGGAGGAGGAGGAGGAGGAGGAGGAGGAGGAATCCGCCACATCAAGCAATTAACTTATACCATCTAGGTTTGTCTAAGTATACTTTATGATGGTCACACAATGATGGAATCACCTAACACATTCCTTAGAACAGTCCCCATTGTCATGTGACACATGATTGATGGGTAACCATATCTAGTACTAACCTAAGCCTAAGTTGGTCACTAGGGAATCCTTGGTAAGACTGGTCCTTTCTCTGGGATACAGTGGCAGAGGCAGATGTGGAGATGATTCTGAGATTGGTGCTGGTGCCTGGCCAACATCAAGCCCTCTTCTATTGGGAAAAGCTCCTCAGATTTTTGCAGGGGAACTATTACTCCCTCACCCTCTGTCCTAGGGCTTAAGTGAGACCTACATCACTTCCTGGCTCCAGGGGTGAACTTGTGACACAGGATCCAGCAGGTGTGGAGTGTGGAGCTGGCTACATGAGATCAACCTTGTCTGTGGATGTTTTCGGTATTGAGCTTATAGGTTTGGTGAGACAGGAACTCACTTCTCTTCTTGGTGCAGAAACAAAGCCCCTTGTGTGTGACTGGCCATGGACTCTAGGCCTGGATGTTACTAGTGGTGACCCCCAGCACCTGCCTGAGTTAGAGAGACTTCTGCACCCAGGTGCACCTGGGGCATCTCACCCAATACCGCATCCTTGTTGATGGAGCACAACACCGCATCCTCACCAAGCACACGCTCATGCGGTTTCACATCCAGCCCTTCACTATACATTTGGAAAACTGAATTCCAGAAAGAGCCAGGGACTTTCCTCCACCACTGGAGATGCGCAGAGTCCAGGCAATAAGAGAGGGCTCTGCTTCATAGGCCAGTGCTCGACCCTCTCCCATGAGGAAAGAAGGAGGTTGGAAGCAACTCTGCTAATAGGGCAGTGGCATCCAGTCTCCTAGCAACATTCCTGGGGACCCAGAGCATTGGAAAGAGGGAACCTAAGGTCCTTTAAGGTCCCCAGACACTTTGAGAAGATAGCACTGGGGTCCTGCAGTGTATTGCTCTGGACTGCTGTAAGTAGGATGAGTCCCCCTCAACAGCGTGGATAGGGGCTGCAGGCGAGAGAGCCCGTTTCCTCCTGTTAAGTTGGTATGGTGGGAGGGGGCAAGGCCAAGTGTTTCATATGCCCAGAAAGTGTCTGTTCACCCCAGTTCTCCATCATTGGCCAACCGTGTTCTCAGATCCTGGGAAAATGCTTTTCCCTCCTTGGAGGTCCTTCAGAGAAGAGGCCTGGGAGTTTGGATGGATGAAGATTTGCTACAGGGAAGAAGATGCCAGAGCATTGGATTTTGAGTCTTGGGTTCAGGGATAAAAGCTGTCGTTTTGGATCCTTGAGGTATCCCACTTAGAAGTGGGTTATCATTGTGCTAGTGGAGGTATGGATGCCTCATGAGTGAATGGGACACATCAGGGGGTAGGCAAAGAGGGGACAAGGGAGGTAAAGATTTGTTCCCAGGGTGTAGGCTCCCTATTTACCTCTCTTATTGTTTCTTTTGCTGAGAAAAAACTTTTTAGTTTGAGTAAGTCCCATTTGTTGATTCTAGTTATTAACTTTTGTGCTATGGGTGTCCTATTGAGGAATTTGGAGCCCGACCCCACCGCATGTAGATCGTAGCCAACTTTTTCTTCTATCAGACGGCATGTCTCTGATTTGATATCAAGCTCCTTGATCCATTTTGAATTCACTTTTGTGCATGGTGAGAGAAAGGGATTCAGTTTCATTTTGTTGCATATGGATTTCCAGTTTTCCCAGCACCATTTGTTGAAGATGCTATCCTTCCTCCATTGCATGCTTTTAGCCCCTTTATCAAATATAAGATAGTTGTAGTTTTGTGGATTGGTTTCTGTGTCCTCTATTCTGTACCATTGGTCCACCCGCCTGTTTTGGTACCAGTACCATGCTGTTTTTGTTACTATTGCTCTGTAGTATAGTTTGAAGTCTGGTATCGCTATACCGCCTGATTCACACTTCCTGCTTAGCATTGTTTTTGCTATTCTGGGTCTTTTATTTTTCCATATGAATTTCATGATTGCTTTCTCTATTTCTACAAGAAATGCCGTTGGGATTTTGATTGGCATTGCATTAAACCTATAGAGAACTTTTGGTAATATCGCCATTTTGATGATGTTAGTTCTGCCTATCCATGAACAGGGTATATTTTTCCATCTTCTAAGATCTTCTTCTATTTCTCTCTTTAGGGTTCTGTAGTTTTCATTGTATAAGTCTTTCACCTCTTTTGTTAGGTTGATTCCCAAGTATTTTATTTTTTTTGAAGATATTGTGAATGGAGTGGTTGTCCTCATTTCCATTTCAGAGGATTTGTCACTGATATACAGGAATGCCTTTGATTTATGCGTGTTGATTTTATATCCTGCCACTTTGCTGAATTCATTTATTAGCTCTAATAGTTTCTTTGTAGACCCTTTTGGGTCTGCTAGGTATAGAATCATGTCATCTGCAAATAGTGATAATTTAAGTTCTTCTTTCCCTATTTTTATGCCTTTAATTTCTTTCGTCTAATTACTCTGGCCAGTGTTTCGAGAACTATGTTGAACAGAAGTGGAGAGAGAGGGCATCCCTGTCTTGTTCCAGATTTTAGAGGGAATGCCTTCAATTTTTCTCCATTCAGAATGATGCTAGCCTGAGGCTTAGCATAGATTGCTTTTACAATATCGAGGTATGTTCCTGTTATCCCTAGTTTTTCTAGAGTTTTGAACATAAAGGGATGCTGTACTTTGTCGAATGCTTTTTCCGCATCTATCGAGATGATCATATGGTTCTTATTTTTAAGTCTATTGATGTGGTGAATAACATTTATTGATTTCCGTATATTGAACCAGCCTTGCATCCCAGGGATGAATCCTACTTGATCATGGTGCACAATTTTTTTGATATGTTTTTGTATCCAATTCGCCAGAATTTTATTGAGGATTTTTGCATCTAGGTTCATTAGAGATATTGGTCTGTAGTTTTCTTTCTTTGAAGTGTCTTTGTCTGGTTTAGGTATCAGGGTGATGTTGGCCTCGTAGAATGAATTTGGAAGTTCTCCCTCTTTTTCTATTTCCTGAAGTAGCTTGAAAAGTATTGGTATTAGTTCCTCTTTAAAGGTTTTGTAAAACTCTGCTGTATACCCATCCAGTCCTGGGCTTTTCTTAGTTGGTAGTCTTTTGATGGTTTCTTCTATTTCCTCAATTGATATTGGTCTGTTTAGGTTGTCTATATCCTCCTGACTCAATCTGGGCAGATCATATGACTTAAGAAATTTATCTATGCCTTCACTATCTTCTAATTTATTGGAGTATAAGGATTCAAAATAATTTTTGATTATCTTCTGTATTTCTGAAGTGTCTGTTGTGATATTGCCTTTTTCATCCCGTATGCTAGTAATTTGAGTTCTCTCTCTTCTTCTCTTCGCTAGCATGGCTAAGGGTCTGTCGATTTTGTTTATTTTTTCAAAGAACCAACTTTTAGTTTTGTCAATTTTTTCAATTGTTTCTTTTGTTTCGATTTCATTAATTTCAGCTCTGATTTTAATGATTTCTTGCCTTCTACTTCTTTTGCTGTTGTTTTGCTCTTCTTTTTCTAGGATTTTGAGATGAAGTATGAGATCATTTATTTGTTGGTTTTTTCTTTTTTTAAGGAATGAACTCCAAGCAATGAATTTTCCTCTTAGAACTGCTTTCAATGTGTCCCATAGATTCCGATATGTTGTGTCTGTGTTTTCATTTATCTCTAAGAATTTTTTAATTTCCTCCTTGATGTCTTCTATAACCCATTGATCATTCAGTAACCTATTGTTCATTCTCCAAGTGATGTATGCTTTTTCCTTCCTTCTTTTATCGTTGATTTTCAGTTTCATTCCATTATGATCAGATAAGATGCATGGTATTATCTCTACTCCTTTATATTGTCTAAGAGTTTCCCTGTGACATAATATATGATCTATTTTTGAGAAGGATCCATGTGCTGCTGAGAAAAAAGTGTAACTGCTTGATGTTGGGTGGTATATTCTATATATGTCAATTAAGTCTAGGTTATTAATTGTGTTATTGAGTTCTATAGTTTCCTTATTCAACTTTTGTTTGGAACATCTGTCCAGTGGCGAGAGAGGTGTGTTGAAGTCTCCCATGATTATTGTATGGTGGTCTATTAGACTCTTGAACTTGAGAAGAGTTTGTTTGATGAACATAGCTGCACCATTGTTTGGGGCATATATATTTATGATTGTTATGTCTTGTTGGTGTATGGTTCCCTTAAGCAGTATGTAGTGTCCCTCTTTATCCCTTTTGATTAACTTTGGCTTGAAATTTATTTTATTTGATATGAGTATGGACACTCCTGCTTGTTTCCGAAGTCCATATGAGTGATATGATTTTTCCCAACCTTTCACCTTCAGCCTATGTATGTCTTTTCCTATCAAATGCGTCTCCTGTAGGCAGCATATTGTTGGGTCTTGTTTTGTGATCCATTCTACTAGCCTGTGTCTCTTAATTGGTGAGTTTAAGCCATTAACATTTAGGGTTATTATTGAGATATGGGTTGTTCTTCCAGCCATATTTGTTTATTTCTGTTACTAAACATGGTTTGTTTTCCTCTTTGATTATTTTCGCCCCCTTTACTGTCCTACCTCCCACTGTTGGTTTTCATTGTTATTTTCCATTTCCTCCTCCTGTAATGTTTTGCCGAGGATGTTTTGAAGAGATGGTTTTCTAGCTGCAAATTCTTTTAACTTTTGTTTATCGTGGAAGGTTTTAATTTCATCTTCCATCCTGAAGGTTAATTTCGCTGGATACACAATTCTTGGTTGGAACCCATTTTCTTTCAGTGTTTGAAATATGTTATTCCAGGATCTTCTAGCTTTCAGAGTCTGTGTTGAAAGATCAGCTGTTATCCTGATTGGCTTACCCCTAAATGTAATCTGCTTCCTTTCTCTTGTAGCTTTTAAAATTCTCTCCTTATTCTGTATGTTGGGCATCTTCATTATAATGTGTCTAGGTGTGGATCTCTTATGATTTTGCACATTCGGCGTCCTGTAGGCTTCTAGGATTTGGGATTCTATCTCATTCTTCAAGTCTGGGAAGTTTTCTCATATTATTTCATTGAATAGATTGCTCATTCCTTTGGTTTGGAGTTCTGTACCTTCCTGTATCCCAATGACTCTAAAGTTTGGTCTCTTAATGTTATCCCATATTTCTTGGATGTTCTGCTCATGGTTTCTTAACAGTCTTGCTGAGCTGTCTATGTTCTTTTCAAGTTGAAATACTTTGTCTTCATTGTCTGATGTTCTATCTTCTAAGTGTTCTACTCTGCTGGTAGTATTCTCCATTGAGTTTTTAAGTTGGTTTATTGCTTCCTGCATTTCTAGGATTTCTGTTTGTTTGTTTTTTATAACCTCTATCTCCCTGTATAGTTGATCCTTTGCTTCCTGGATTTGTTTGTGTAATTCATTGTCGAAGTGATCTTTCATTGTCTGATTTTGCTGTCTAATGTCTTCCTTGATACTCCAGATCATCTGAAGCATTATATCCTGAATTCTTTATCTGACACTCCATCTGCTGCAGCTGTTTCCTCTTCTAAAGTTGAGTTGACCTGCATTGCTTGTGGTCCTTTCTTTCCTTGTCTTTTCATACTGCTTGCGTTTCTTTCTGCTTGGTGAAACTGTTGTGTTTTTGAAATGTTTTTTTTCCCCTGTATATTTATATTGCTCTTGTATAGTTGAAAAGTCTCCCTTGCAGGGTCGGGCGGCGGTCTGCCTACCTTGCATGCGCGGGCGGCGGCTCTGCTCTCTCCTTACTCCAATTGGAGTGTCGTGACTACCACGCCGGCAGGTCACTGGGCCTGTTCCGGGCGCGGGCGGCGGCTCTGTTCTGCCCCTACTCCAATTGGGGTGAGGAGTGTACCATGCCGGCAGGCCACCGGGCCTGATCCGCCGGTCGGTTGCAGGTCTGCCTACCCTGCAGGCGCGGACGGCGGCTCTGCTCTGCCCCCCCTCCAATTGGTGTGACTTGTCTACCACACCCGCGGACCGCTGAGCCTGTTCCGGGCGTGGGCGAAGGCTCTGTTCTGTTCCTACTCCAATTGGGGTGACATGCCTACCACCCCTGCCGGCCGCTGGGTCTGTTCCACCGGTCGGTCGCAGGTCTGCCTACCTTGCGGGCACAGGCGGCGGCTCTGCTCTGCCCCTACTCCAAATGGGGTGACGTGTCTGTCGCACCGGCAGGCCACTGGGCCTGTCCCGCTGGTCGGTCGCAGGTCTGCCCACCTTTCGGGCATGGGTGGCGGCTCTGCTCTGCCCCTACTCCAATTGGGGTGTCATGACTACCACGCCGGCAGGTCGCTGGGCCTGTTCCTGGCACAAGCGGCGACTCTGCTCTGCCCCTACTCCAATTGGGGTGACATGTGTACCACGCCGGCAGGCTCCTGGGCCTGATCCGCCGGTCTGTCGCAGGTCTGCCTACCTTGCAGGCGCGGGCGGCGGCTCTGCCCTGCCCCTCCTACCACGCCTGCGGACCGCTGGGCCTGATCTGCAGGTTGGTCGCAGGTCTGCTCACCCTGCGGGCACGGGTGGCGGTTCCACTCCGCCCCCACTCCAATTGGGGTCACGTGACCACCACACAGCGGGGCCTGATCCGGGCGCAGGCGAAGGCTCTGCTCTGCCCCTACTCCAGTTGGGGTGACGTGTGTACCACGCTGGCAGGCCGCTGGGCCTGACCCGCCAGTCTGTTGCAGGTCTGCTTACCTTGCAGGCACGGGCGGCAGCTCTGCCCTGCCCCTCCTACCACGCCCGTGTACCACTGGGTCGCGGGTCTGCCCACCTTGCGGGCGCGGGTGGCGGCTCCGCTCCGCCCCCTCTCCAATTGGGGTCCTGTGACCACCACACCCGCGAGCCGCTGGGCCTGCTCCGGGCGCGGGCGGCGGCCCGGCTCCTCCCCCCTGGCCCGAGGACAAATCGAGAGAGACTCGGGTGTCTGTGCCTCACCCTCCCTACCAGGAGACCAACTGTTTCTGTCGCCGCTGGTATTGATGATGTTCTCTCCTCCGCCGCTTTCTGATGACATCAGATCTCTGCCATGTTGGTATCCTATGCGAATGGCAGCATTTCGTTCCCTTTGCCGGGTAACCAAAGCAACGGGTGATTCCTGACCTGTCCTCAGCAGGACCCGGACCGAGAAGCAGTTTCCGCGGGCTCCTTAGCCCTGGGCCAGGGCCGCTCCGGGAGCCGGAACTCGGCCGCTCCGTGCTCGGTGTATGCTCTGATAAGAGCAGGCTCCAAGAAGCACTCAGGCACTGAGCCTGAGTAATCTGTCTGCAAGCCGCAGGCGAATGGCAGCCTGAAATTACCTGTTCTATGGCTGAATGAGCTGCGGTCAGTCGAAAACAGGGATGGTGACATCAGCTCTCCAATATGGTGGCCGCTGGCCTCCTCTGTGGTCTGACCGGTGTGGAGAACCGAGATGGACCGCTTCCTTCCCCATCTTGAACCCAGAATTCAGCACTGAGTACGGCGCTTGCACGGCTGGCAGAAACTGCAGCGCTATATCCCTGCGCCGCTGTCTCCTTGTTTCCCAGCGCACGCTGCAGACTCTAGCCGCGGGGCGATTTGCTGAATAAGCAGTGTTACCCTCCGTGCAACAAATCTCTCGCGTTTGAGTCCCCATAGCCGATCCTCGTGCGATGGAAATCCTTCCTCCAGGTTCCGAAGCACCCCACTATTGCTGGAAATTCCTAACAAGATAGCCTTTAGCAGTCCTGACTCGTCATACTCCCACACAGTGACACGGCACACGGGGGCAATGCACTCCCCTCGCCGCCATCTTCTTCCTCTATGAGTCTTTCCTTTTATTAATTCAGTAGAACAAATGCCAAAGCAAAAACAAGGGGGGGAGGGGGGAGGGGGAGTAGATGAAGGTGAGATGGGGGAGAGGCAGAAAGGAACATAGGGTATTGCAAGTACAAGGGAACAGCAGCTGTGTGTGTGTGTGTGTGTGTGTGTGTAATTAAATCTTGGAAGTTGCGTGTGTGTAATTAAATCTTGGAAGTTGCAGTAGACTGTTTATGTCACCCCCAAGGGTCATACATTGAAATCCTAACCCCCAAGGCACTGGATTAAGAGCTGGGTGGGGCCTGTAGGAGGTAATTAAGTTATGATATAGAGCCCTCATGAATCACAACCTTTTTAAAGGGACTCCAGAGAGCTCTGTTCTCTTTCTGCTATCTGAAGACTCAGGGAGAAGTTGGCAGTCTGCAACCCAGAAGAGGGACCTCATCAGAACCAGTCCATGTCAGCGCCTTGACCTAGCAGCCCAAGCTCACCAAGACAGGAGTGGGATCCCATCACTTTTGCCATGTTGTATCTGTCAGAAGTGAGCCACAAACATCTTAGTGGTTACACACAGATGTACACCAGGAGGCGGGAGCATTATAAGCTGTTGTGGAAGTTGCCCGCCATGCAGGCTGGGATGACCCATATGGTCTGATTGGTCAGTATATGAATTTTCTTTCCTTTCTATCCCCTCATGTCACAGAATGGAAAGTGATGCCCAGAGGAGAAGTAGCCTCAAGTATTACACTGGCAGAACCCAGGCGGGTTTTGAGTTGGATCGCTCGCTGTGTACCACCCTTTCTTATAATTTTTCCATTTGTAAGTTTGCACATTTGGTTTTATAAGTATTATACATACCTGATGATGTCCCTAGGCAGCAGATGCTCCTATGATCCCCACTGTGCAGGTTAGGAAACTGGGAGGCTCTGAGAGGCAATGAACCGATAAGAAAAAAGAGGTTCTAAACCCAATTCTGTCTGCTCAGCCCTGGGGCCTCGGGTGCATGCAGATCCTCCCAATGGTGGTGAAATGGATCCATTAAGGAGATGACACAGGGGAGGAGGGTAAGCAGTCAAAATGTCTATACTCCAGAAACTGTGACCCAGGAGTCTGTCACCTTAAAGTCAGATAAGCCTTTGAGTAGGTCATATTGAAGGAAGGGGCCCACATAATGGAACCTTGAAGTCACCTTACTTCCTTGGTGATAGACTCCAACAGAACTTAGAACTCTGGTAACCAAAAACACACAGTCTCAAGACAGATCTCTATGCAGCTGACTCAGGCAGAGACCCTTAAGATATAGAGAGATTTTCCTGTTATATTCCATTTTCCAAGACTCTGGCCCCAGGAAAGTCCAGATTGAGAGTCTTTTCCATTGCTGCAAAAATTGGCTCAGGGTTCACTCCTTTGGCAACAGGTTCCTCAAGGCCACATAGGGCAGCCCAGGACAGGCCCATCCAGGCCACAACTGTGATTTCACCTGGGCACCCCCACACCCTGCCCTCTTACTGCGCTTGGTGGGTTGCAAGGGGCAAGTTGGTTGGTAGGCAGGGGGAGGCAGGGGATGAGGACTGGGCCCTTCCTGCGCAGGGGGAGGTTATCAGGCCTGGGAGGCCTGTCACGTACAATGGCCCAAGACCACAGCTGGCAGGATGAGAAGGTGAGTGCTGGGTGGAGCACATCTCTCCGGATGTTTATCCTGAGCTCTGAATTCTCATCTCGTTTTTTTTTCTCTGGCTGTAGGCCATGCAGGTGCCCCTCAAGACCTGGCCTGGGGGGCAGAATTTGGTGTTTTCCAGCAATACTGGCCGGGCAGGCCCCTGATACCTTATGCCCTGACTGCCGGGCCCTGTCTTTGCAGAGCTCCTTTCAGAAGAAATGAACAGAAGTGCCAGGCATGCTTTTGGATGTCATTTCCTTCACAGTCTTAGGGTCTATTTTAAGTAACTGACTCCTGTAGCCACTGCCCAGCACAGAATAAAGCTTTATTGGGGGTGGGGGAGGGTGTCAGGTGTAGAGGCTGTGGATGGTTTGCAGGGAGCACTTCCAGCTCTCCTTCCAGCGCTGGGCCTCCTCCACCTGGACATTGTGGTCATTCTGGATTTTTTTCAGCTCCGCCTCAAACAATGCTAAATATTTCTGGGGAAAAAGCAGCAGAAGTGGCCACATGAGAGAGGATTCTGCACTCCCAGCCCTGGGACAACACTGTCACCTGTGACAAGCAGCTCCTAAAGAGCTCCCATCAGATACGTCCAATTGTCTTCCTGGTTTTACAGATGAGAAGACTGAGGCTGGACTTGGCTGGTGTCACTCAGCTGGGAAGGGGCGGAACATGGACTAGGACACCTGTCTTTCTGGCTCTGGGCCCTGTACCCTACTAAACTCTGACCTGCAAGGGAGGCTCCCTGGAGCACAGGGATCCTGGCTTCCTCAGGAGGCTGAGCCCTTTGGGTCTCCAGCCCTCGCTGAACTCAGCAGGCACAGCTATTGCTCTGTCTGGGGCTTGCATGGCAGCCGGGCTCTGGGAGCAGCTTCTCATCAGGCCAGCCCCACAGGGGTCTAACAGGCACTGGGTTCAAATCCTGATTCTCCCACTCGGTGGCACAGAAGGGCAAGTGCTTTTAGGCATCAATGTCCTTGTTAGTGAGATGGGGACACTAACCCTCATGGGTTCCCAGGAGGATTCAGTGAGATGCCTCATGCCAAGAACAGAAGGTAGCCATGGCTGTGAGTGCTGCTGCTACCATGCCCCACTGCAGATCCACGGTCTCGTCACCTCTGTGCCTGTCTGCCATGTTCCCTAGCTGATTCTACTGTCCCTCTGCAGTCTTTCTCACACCCATTGTGGGTGACATGTCCTGTGGTGGGGTCCCACGGCACCAGGGCTTACACCTCAGACCCCAGATAGGACTGAGACTGGATATGACCCTCATGTCATGTGCCAAAGGATATTGATGGGTGTTGGGACCTGTGGCTCTGGCCTCGCTGACGTGTGTTGTTGACTCCACAGTCTAAATGTTGGGGTGTCCTGAGGTGGGAAGTTCCCTCCTTTCCAAGGCAGCCAAACTAAGCTGCCTCATGCTCCCTGGGACATAGCTATCCATCCCATCTCACCAGGTACACAGCATCTCGGGCTTCCACGGCTGCCAGATGGCCCAGGGTGGTCTTAGAGGTGGTTATAGAGGATGTTTTCCGATCAAGAATCTTGGTTTGGATGGTGACTTCGGTGGGTTTGATTCCTGGCCACTTCCTACAAACAAAAGTACTTGGTTTCACCATTCCAGCCTAGCCACCACCCCTGTTGCAAGAGTTCAACAACTATCGTGGTTTTAAATATCTGAATTAAAAGAAAAAGAGAAGCCCCAACTGAGGATTTCACATTGTGCTTCTTTAAGTTCTCTGTTTCAGTTCTGCGTGGTCTTGGGTCCTGTGTGGGGAAGAAACGCTACATCTCCAGTGACTCCCCTTTCCTGGGCCTCAGATTCCTCCTCAGTATGCCAGCCAGGTGGCCATCTCCGGTTCCTGGCCCACTTATTATGCTGTAAAGGCCACTGCTGAGAACACAGCTCTTTGCTTTCACAGAGACATGTTCTTGGGGCAAAGGGGACAGGCACTTTAACAGCTCATGTCACAACATTCAGATGGAGTGGTTCATGGTGCCAGCAGCAACCTGGGAATGTCCCTGCCCTTGGGGCAGGCCTCCCTCTGTGGGATACTTTAGTGGCTGTTGAACTCTCAGTATGTGTCATGGGCACTCATGGACAACCTCATCACATTATTGTTGGGGTGTCCAACTGGGGCCCAGGTCCGTAAGGTAGACTGGAATGGGCTGAGAGAAAAATCGAGAGAGAGAGAGAGAGAGAGGGAGGAAGAGAGAGGGAGGCTCAAAGCCCCATGTCTGGAAACATGTGTCTTATATGCTGAGCTGTGAGGCAGTCTCTTCCCTATATGAACCTGATTGAAGACCTCACCCCATTTGATCCCATTGGTTATTTTAGAATACCAAACCGGTGGTGGAAGTCATCATGGTAATGGGACACTCTAAACAAGGACATGATGACTTATCTCCCTGTCTTGTCCTCCAGGAGTATTTTTCCTGTACTCTGCCTCCGCCATTTTGATGTCTTTGAACTCCTACCAAACCGTCTAATTTTCTCTTCATGAAGCCACATGAGGTATACAGCCATGCTCATTTCACAGAGGAATGAGGTTCAGAACACAAGGCCTTTCCAAGGTTAGCAGGTCTGTCCAAGTTCCCAGCTGGTGCCCCTAATCACTCTGCTGCTCAGCTCCCAGCAGATTCAGCCATTTATGGTGCCACCTGCTGCCCTGGGCTCTCACCTGCTCCCTCGTTCAATCAGGGGCTTCTCACTCTCTTCCTCCAGGGACATCCTGGCCAGTTTCCTCCGGATGAGGATTGATGTTTTCTGCTTGCAGGGCTCGGTCCCTGGCAGGAAAGAGGTGGGTTACTAACCATTGGCTCTCCAACAGCATGAGACCAAGGGGTCTCCCCCCTCAATATTTAGAGATAGTAGGGCTGGGGATTGAACCCAGGGCCTCATACATGCAAGGCAAGCATTTTACCACTGAGCTAAATCTCCAGCCCCTGGATGTGCATTCTTGACAGGGAGAGAAGGCTGTGTGTGTGGAGGTGGGGTGGGGAGGTGGGCGGCGGAGAGAGAGTGTGCTGGCAGGTGGGCACCTCTTTAACCTGCACCTTCACCTGCCATGGTAACAGGTCTATGCCTGGCCACCCAAGTCAAAACGCTTAGATAAGAGCAGGCAAGCACCTCCTGGGGGCCTGGTGCAGGGCTTTTGTCCAGCTCTGTGGTACTGTGCAAGGTGCCACTAGGGGGTCTGCTGCCAGTTCATCTGCCTGTTCTCCATGGGGCTTCAACCTCAGTGTCTCTGTGGGTCCTTGCCTTCCCCAGTGAGGCTCACCTTTGATATTGAAAAGTGGCCTGCACCTCAAAAATGCTGTGTATATTTTGACCCAGAAAATGTAAGCCAAGCGTCTGTCACTCCATCAGAGTCCTGACACTGTACAGGAGTTTTCTTTAGAATAATTGCAGCAATAAAAAATTGTAGGTTCAACAGCAGCAGATGAATTAGTCCATGATGATGCTTAGTAAATCACAGTGTGCAGCAACCCAACATGTGAAGCAGAAAAGCAGGGATTGCCTGGCCAAGGTCCACCTGAAGGGACTCCGTCAGGACATCTCATAGGCCCTCTACCCATCCCCACCCCGATGGAGGAGGGGCCTGGAAGGGTGGACAGCAAGGGCAAAGGGCCCTGATTTCTGAGTGGAAGGAACGGGTTCTTCACTTGCTTCTTAATTTTTATGGAATTTCTAACTTTACTGTAGAGAACACTTATTGTCTCTGTAATAATTTTTAAAAATAGAAAGTTGGGTGAGGTGGTGCAAAGCCTATAATCCCAGTGGTTTTTAAGGCTGAGGCAGGAAGATCGCAAGTTCAAAGCCAGCCTCAGCAACTTAGTGAGGCCCTGAGCAACTCAGTGAGACCCTGTCTCTAAATAAAATACAGAATAGGGCTGGGGATGTGCCTCAGTGGTCGAGGGCCCCTGGTACCTAAATAAATAAATAAATAAATAAATAGAAAAAGAATAGATTTAAAGTATAACTATCAACAAATGGATAACTTTTGAGTACATGATTGTAATCTTATCATTATAAAAGTAATATGTACATTACAAAAAGTTTAAACGTCCTCACCTAGCCGTGGGGACAGAGACATTAGGAGCCTCCCACTGCCCCACCCTGCAGAGCCTCAGCAGCAGTTCTGTGCCCAGCTCCCAGACTCTGTCTCTCTCACTCTCTGTGTCTCTCTTACACAGATTTATTTAAACACCTGAGAGTATGCATGTTGATATCATGTATGTTTTTCAAACATGGACTCATACACATATCCTGGTCCCTCATTTTCTCCCAGAAAGGTCCTCCTGTGGGCCCTGTGGCGTTAGCACGTGCAGACCTACTACCCCACTGTCACAGCCTCACAGAGTGCGTCACCCACCTCCAATCCCCTATGTATGGACACTAGTGCTGTTTCCAATTGTTTTGCCATCTGAAGAGCGCTGTGATGAATGTTCTTGAATGTGTGTCTTAGGACAAGTGTGCAAATATTTTTGTCAGGAAAATTCCTAGAATTGGAACGCTAGGTCAAAGGCATGCACATGCAAGATTTGACGGGAAGCGTCAAGAGTTCTTTAAGAGATCAGTTATCAAGGAATGCTCCTACTAAGGGTCCTTTTGGTGCCTCTGCTTCCGACCACCCTCCCTGGGCTGGCTAAGCCTCTGGCAGCCTGTTGGTGAGAAACCTATCTCAGTAATGTCCATGTTTGCATTCTTCATCATCAGCTAGGTGGCACGCCTTTTACTGTCACTGGTCATAGGAAATGCTTCTCTTTGGAAATGCGTGTGTTTGTTTCTTGGCTTCTTTAAAAAATGTGACCTGTGAGAGTTCTTTGTACCACGTGGGTAGTTACCCATTCCCTGACTCATAGGTTGTGAGGACTAGTTTTCCAGTTTGAGGTTTATCTTTCCCTATTTGACACTTTTCTGTTTTTGTTTTGGCATGAGAGAAGGGCCAGCTGCTTTCTTCGTGGCTTCTGGTTCTCATACTGTGCTTAGAAAAGGTGTCCCTAACCCCCAAAGTATGAAAATACTCCCTGTTAGGGTTTCATTTTTAACGTATATTCTTTGATCCATCTGGCATTTGGCCTTTTTAGTCAAAAGTTTATTTTTAATGAAGACAAATGAACACACAAAATCAAACCATTCCCTCGATGGAGAAAATTTTCACCTTGGTGGAGCTGGGAAGGCAGCTTCCCCAGTGCCCATCAGCCTAGCCCTCCCCCTCCCCAGGGCTGAGATGCAAGGTTGGTGCCCCTTACTTGCAACCTGGATGTCATCGATGGTGATCAGTTCATCCAGCTGCAGCAGGAACTTCTCGGTGAAGGAGGCCAAGCTCATTATGAAAAAGTGGCCACAACTCCTGGTGACTTCCTGGAGGAAACATGGTGAGCGCAGAGCTGCAGGGAGAAGAACTTCCCTCCAAGGCAGCTGAGGAAGGGCTGGCTGGCTCAGCAGGAGGACCTAGGGAGCCTTGGGGATCCTGCTGCTGAGCCAAGCCTAAAGCCACTGTGCCCACTGTGTCTGAGTTAACTGGTGTCTGAGCAAGAAGGCTTCCCTCAAGAGGTGCTTGGGCTTGAAGATAAGAAATGATTCAGAAATGACTGAGACACATGTAGACAGTTCACGAAGAAGAAATAAAACTAGACATGGATCATGAATCATGAAAAAAAAAGTACTGTTACTAATTTTATAAATAATTAATTCAGAAACCAAAGAAATGCAAAGTGAAACACCCAGTAATGACATTTCACCTCCAAAACCCACCCACTTTCATGCCTGCTCTGGTCAGGTGCCAACTAAGGGCCTTGCTCTGCACCGGCTGTTGCTGACTATTGGCACCATCTTTCTGGAGGGTGGTGTGGCCCTCAGCACCTGGACTGGAGAGTCAAGGGCACCACTGACCTCAAGATTATCCTTGTGCTTCTTGATCACATGGTCCAGCTCTTCCTGTCTTTTTTCTTCTAGTATGTGTAGAGACTCCATTATTTGGTAATGTGCAGGGTGTCCAATATTTGGATTGAGCTTCTGGGCATTCCTATCCTTTGATCAAACAATTCAGAATTCATCAGGGCTTTTGATCCAGACTTGAAGTCAGGACCAAGAAGTCACTGGCCTATGTCTTCTGTCAATTAAGGCCATAGGAAGACAAATGTGTACTATGATCTGGGTGTATGAGGGGCCATGGGTGGGCAGAGGAACCAGAGTCAGAGAGGACAAGATGGGAGCATGAATGAAGCCATGAAGAGAGGGTGAGTTGAGCATCCCCCCAGCAGAGTCAAGGCTTTAGTCCAATACAGTCAGCACCAATCCTGTCCCATGGCTCCAAGGACAGTGTGGAGAGTCATTGTTGATCTTAAAGACCATGGTTCCACCAAGCCCAGCAGACCCTCCCCTTTACTCCAACAAGGAATTTACTGAACACCTTCCATGAAGAAGTTGTTGACTCGATTCTTATTTTTTCAATGCCTCCTGCCCCTCAGCCCCCATCCAATAATCCCAAACCTAGCTCACCTCCTTTCCTTGGGCTTGACCCTGCCCGTGACCCACCTCCATTCTGAACTCCCAGCATTCCTGATTCTGGAGCAGGACTGGTTGGTCCTAGGATTCTTACCTTCCTTTTGTCTAACTGCTCTTTCTGCTCCTCAAATTGTTTCTGGATCTTTTCCACAGAGGTGCAAAACTTTTTCCAGTGCTGCTCCTTGAAGTCCTCTGTCACCAGCCAACACACCTGGGGCAGCAGCTCCTCAAATCTCCTCATCTGGACTCGTAATTCTGCAGGAATTGGGAATAGAGGGTCAGAGGAGGGGGACACCATAGAACCAAGTGGCTGAGGTGATCTTTTTCAACAAAGGCCCAAAGCAGTTTCCCAAAGGGAAAACCTTGGTCTCCAATGTGGTCCTGCAGTCAAGGTAATACAGAAAATACTAGTAAGACAAGTTCAAAGGACTCTCCGCTATATTCCTTGGACTTCTCAACCTATTTAAAATGCATTGTCTTTCACTCATCTGGCAAGTTCTCATCCATCATCTCTTCAAAGGTCTCCTTGACCCCAGGCTCCTCCCTCTCTTTCTATACCTCCAAACAGCCTATGTGAGACCTCCTCTGTCATTCACATCTCTTCACCTCTCCCCTTTGTCTCATCTCTTTGTCTTTCTGTGTAGCATTCTGGGCATTTTCTTTGGTTCTACCTTCCAGTCACCAATTTCATTTTCAGCTCTACGTAACCTGGCAGCAAAATCATTTACAAGAATAAAATTTCAACTTGAAATTTTTCCTTTTTAAAAGTTCTATTTGATTCACTTTTATATTTACTCAGTTTAATAGTCTCTTGCTCTTTGCTCATGTTTACAATTCCCTCTTTTACTTAACTCTAATAATTGCATTATTTTATATCCTGTGTTTGATATGTACAATAACTTAAGTCTCTGCTGGCCTCCTGTGTTTCCTGCTCAAGGACCCTGTGTTTGTGTGGGTTTTGTTATTGTTGTTTGTTCATCATGGTGAGCTCTTATTCTGGGAATTTTAGTTATGGGAATCCTAAGGCCTGAGTTGAAGGTAGATTTTCTAGAGAGGATTTGAGGAGTCTCAACCAAGCAAATTCTAGATATATCAACTCAAGCTCAATTTGATTCTAAGATAAAGTTAAGATCCTTTGGATGATCCACAAAGACAATATTGAATTCATGTTTAAATAAGCACGAATACAGGTTTAGAAGCCATATAAGGACTGGCATAGTTCTGGATTTCCACAGGTGGTTTTTTGGTTTTGGTTTTCCTTTTTCTTCACCAGTACCAAGGATTTAAAAAAAATTTTTTTTTTGTAGTTGTAGATGGACAGAATGCCTTTATTTTATTTGTTTATTATTATGTGGTGCTGAGGATCAAACCCACTGCCTCACACATGCTAGGCAAGCACTCTGCTACTGAGCTACAGACCCAACCCCAGTACCAAGGATTTTGATAATGCAATCTCTTTCTAGTTGCTAAAAGAAGGGATTGGTTTGTCTCATTCACTGTATTCTGCAGGTGGAGCCCTGTGCAGTTCCAGTTTTACATGGTACTTTCCTCCTTGGGTAGTCTGTGGATTTGTCTCCTGTTCCTAATGTCCTGGAGGTCATGAAAATTCTCAAGTTTTCCTGGGAGTCATCAAATGCTTTAAGGCAGTGAACAGAATTACTGTCAATTTATCAAGCAGAGTTCTTATTTCCATTCAATTTTTGGCTTTTGTGTTTCTTTCTTTACAACTAGCTCATTTGTGTGTGTCTTACTTTACATTTGTGCATTTGTCCCCCAAATATTTTATCTAGCATTTGACACGTTTTCAGTGAGAGAACGTGTAGGATGGGATCTTGAAGAGTTCACTTGGGGAAAGTCTGAGTGGAGAAACAAAATACTGTCTTAGTTTTCAATTCCAGTGATTCTACAACCACAGTGATGAGGGCTCCCATAGATCACTCCCTATACATGGTAAATCCATGCAAGGGATTAATCCTCAAAAAGTTCTTTCACAGTGGGTGCTGTTACTATCTCCAGCTTTCAGATAACGGAACTGAAGCTAAGAGAAGTGAGATCACTTGGCCAAAGTAGTACAGCTAGGAAATGGCAGTGCTGGGTCTCAGTTATCCTCTAATTCTCCTCTTTTCCTACCCACACTGCCTCTGGAATGACCCAGCAAAGCAAAACAAATGTGGTAATCTGTACAGTGAAATCTCATTAAAAGTGACAAAGGGAAGTATTGATACAATTTACAACATGCGTGAACCTTGGAAATACCACAAAAACTGAAAGAAGCCAGTCACAAAGAAGCTCATGTGGGCCCATTTACATGAAAGTACAGGAAGAGGAACTCCATAGAGACAGAAAATGAACCAGGCGTGCACATACCTGTAATCCCAGTGATTTAGGAGATTGAGGGTGGAGGACTGCAAGTTCAAGGCCAGCCTCAGCAATTTAATGAAGCCCTAAACAACTTAGTAAGACCCTAAACAACTTAGTAAGACCCTATCTCCAAATAAAAAAATAAAAATGGCTGGGGATATAGCTCAGTGGTAAAGCACCTCTGGGTTCAATACCCAGCACACTAAATAGGTAAATAAAGAAAGCAAAGGGAAAAAAAGAAAGTGAATTGTTAATGGCGTAGGGACTCAAGAGGGGATGGGCTGATGAGGGTTCTGAGATAGTGGTGGTGACAATTGCTAACTCTGTAAGTAAACCAAACACCATTGAATTGTATGCTTCATGGAAAAATTGTACTGGTAAGGAAATATACCCTAAAGCTGTCAAAAATGAGGGCAGAAGGGAGGAGAATCAAGATGGCGGATTAGAGGAAGGCTGAATTCCTAGTTGTTTCATGGCTTAGGATTCAAGCAGCAGGAGTCCTCCTTCTCAGCAAAGTGGGTAAAAAAGGGATTTCTCTAAAATTCAATATTGGACAGTCAGGATATCTTAGAGACTCAGATATTTGTGTATTAAACAAAGAAGAAAGGCAACATTGGAGCCCCACTGGTTGAGACAGGCAGCAGTAGCAGCACCGGTTCACTGTAAGAAATAGAAAGTCTGGTGGTCCATTTTAAAAATATGGTATTTAGCTTTAAATGTAAAATTGGGATGTAAGAAAAGCAGCAGTAGGGGAGAACAGAATGGAAAGTTACAAGCAGTTAATGCCAGAGTGTGAAAAATTCACAGTCCCTTGACAAACAGGAAGTGAGAGGGAAGGGGCCAGCCTGTTCAACAGAGATAAACTGCAGTATGTGCCACGATGCACTCACTCCCCAAAAGGGCCTTCCCTTCACAGGAGAACAAAGGGAGATGGGGACAACTAAAGGTATGTTTCTTTAAATAACCCAATAAGAGACGATAAGACCTAGGTGACTTTATAGGAGACAACAAAACCTAGGAAAGACTCCCTTAGTACTCAGCCAATGAGGGATGAGGGACAGGCAAAGGAAGGGACACTGTACTAGGGTATAAAATGTGATTGTAACTGCTCTGAGTGTGCCTGCTCACCCAGACACTAATCTTGCAAGATTGTCAGTAAAAAGCCTCACTACTGCAATATCTCATGTGTCTTAGTCCATTCTTTGGGTTTGGTCAGGTGAACTTATTTCTTACATTCACCATAGAGGGAGGGAGAACATGGAGAGAAATACAACAGAAATATTTTGGTATGGAAAAACTTGAGACCAAAAAGCAACCTGAACTTATGATCCAGAAGCTGCACTGTGAACTGGTATGGCAAAAGTGCCCTGTGTTTCTCAACCAGCCATGGAGAGCTGAGGTGGAGCCATCTTGAGGTGGCCATACTGCAGGTCATAGCAAATACTGCTACACTGTCCCAGCAAGTGCCTACCATGTGGCAAGTACCTACCATGTACCTAGCAGAACATGAGGGAAACAGGCACAGAGAAGACTGTACCCAGGAGGATTCAAGATGGAAAAACAAATGAGAGCCCAAACATCAGTGAAACTAATTACATAAAAAGAGAAACTACTCAAATTGAAGCCTCAGATGGACCCCAGTATAAAAATACTGGGTAATTTCAACACACCTCTCTCACCATTAGATATATCATCCAGACATAAACTCAGTAAGACTCTTTGGACCTGAAAAATATTATAAATTAAGTGGGTTTAACAGACATCTATAGAATATTTCATCCAACAACAGCTGAATACACTTTCTTAGTAGCTCATGGAAACTTCTCCAAAATAAACCATATTTTAGGCCACAAAACAACTCTTAACAAATACAAAAAAATTGATATAATTCCTTGCATCTTTTCAAATCACAATGGAATAAAATTAGAAACCAACAACAAAATCCTATAGAAACTTTATAAATACATGAGAATTTATAAAGAAAAAAATCTCCCTTGATTTTTTTCTACTGAACATACTAAAGAATGTTCAGTAGAAAAAAATTAAGGGAGAAACTAAAAATGCTTATATTCAAATGAGAATATATGATATGATACAACATACCAGAACTTCTGGGACACTATGAAAGCAGTTCTAAGAGGAAAGTTTATAGCTATTAGTGCCCACATGAGAAAATCAGAAAGATCCCAAATAAATAACCCAATGATGCATCTTGAGACCCTTGAAAAAAGAAGAAACCAATTCCAAAACCAGCATAAAGAAGGAAATAATTAAGATCAGAGTCAAATTCAATGAAATGGAGAATTAAGAAATATAAAGGATCAATGAAGAGTTGGTTCTTTGAAAACATAAACAAGATTGATAAGCTCTTAGCCAAACCAACTAAAAGAAAGAGAGAAGACCCAAATTAATAAAATTACGAATGAAAAAGGAGAAGTCACAATAGACATCACAGAAATCCAGCATATCATGAGAGACTATTTTGAAAACTTATACTCCAAAAAATTGTATGCCTTCCAACAAAAAAAAGCCCAGGACCAGATGAATTCTCAGGTCAATTCTACCAGCACTTTAAAGAACTAATGCGAATACTTCTCAAATTATTCCATGAAATAGAAAGGAATGGAACACTACCAAATTCATTCTATGAAGTCAATATCACACTCATATCAAAACCAGATAAGGCTACATCAGGGAAAGAAAATTATAGACCAATATCCCTAATGAGTTTACATACAAAAATATTTAATAAAATATCAGCAAATTGTGTTCAACAACATATTAAGAAGATTGTATATCAAGACCAAATTGGCTTTATTCCAGAGATGCAAGGATGGTTTAACATACACAGATCAATAAATGTAATTCATCACATAAGTAGAATTAAGGGCAAAAATCACTTAGTCATATTAGCTGTCAAATCAGCAAAACTAGTTAACCATCGTATCAATAGATGTAGAGAAGGCATTTGACAAAATTAAACACCCATTCATAATAAAAACACTGAAGAAACTAGGGATAAAAGAAGCCTACCTCAACATCATAAAGGCTATATATAAAAAACCCAAAGCCAAGCTCATAGTAAATGGGGAAAATCTGAAAGCATTTCCTGTAAAATCTAGAACAAGACAAGGATGTTCATTCTCACCACTCCTATTTAATATAGTGCTAGAAATTTTAGCTAGAGCAATTAGGCAAGGAAAGGAAATAAAAACGATAAAATCAGGAAAGGAAGAAGTCAAGTTACCATTGTTTGTAGATGATATGATCCTTAACTTAGAAGATCCAAAAAAATTCCACCAAAAAAATTGCTAGAACTAATAAACAAATTTGGCAGAGTAGCAGGCTACAAAATCAACATAAAAAAATCAATAGCTTTCCTACCAACAAAAAAATCTGCTGAGGAAGAAATGAGGAAAACAATTTCATTCACAATAACCTAAAAAAACCAAACAAACAAACAACTACAAAAAAGGAAAAAACTAGAAATAAATCTAACCAAGGAGGTAAAAGATCTTTGCAATGAAAACTATTGAACATTGAAGAAAGAAATTGAAGAAGACTTCAGAATATGGAAAGACTTCCCATGTTCACGGATAGGCAGAATTAATATTGTTAAAATGATCACGCTACCAAAGCAATATATAGATTCAATGTAATCACCATCAAAATACCAATGACATTCTTCACAGAACTAGGAAAAAAAAATCCTAAAATTCATTTGGAAGAATAAAACACCTAAAATAGTCAAAGCAAGTTTTAAGCCAAAAATGCAATGCTGGGGGCATCACAATCCCTGACTTCAAATTATACTACAGTGCTATAGTCCAAAAACTGCATGGTACTGGCATAAAATTGGACACGAAGACCACTGGTAGAATAGAAGACACAGAGACAAACTTACACACTAACAGTCATGTGATCCTTGACAAAGGTGTCCCAACCACACTTTGGAGAAAAAACAACCTTTTAAACAAATGATGCTGGGAAAACTAGTTAACCATATGTAGAGAATGAAACTAGACCCTTATCTCTCACCTTGCATGAAAATCAATTAAAAATGGACCAAAGACCTAGGAATTAGACCAAAAACTATGCAATTCCTAGAAGAAAACATAGGGTTAACATTCCAGCATATAGACACAGGCAAGGACTTCCTCAGTATGACTCCTAAAACTCAGGAAATAATTCCAAGAGCTAGTAAACGGGATGGCATCTAATTAAAAAGTTTCTGCACAGCAAAGGAAACAAAAAAAATAAAGAGAGAAATTACAGAATGGGAGAAAATCTTTGCTAACTACTCTTCTGATATTTATATTTAGAATTTGTAAAAAACTCAAAAAAAACTTAACATCCAAACCCAAACAACTAATTAATAAATGGGCAAATAAATCAGACACTTCTCAAAAAAACAACAACAACAACATACAAATGGCCAATACACACGTGAAAAAATGTTCACCATCATTAACAATTAGAGAAATGCAAATCGAAACTACACTGAGAGTTTATCTCATGCCACTCAGAATGACAGTCATAAAGAATACAAATAATAATACATCTTAGACAGAATATGGAGAAAAAGGAACACTTTTACACTGTTGATGGAATTGTAAATTAGTACAACCACTATGGAAATCAGAATGGAGGTGCCTCAAAAGACTAGGCATGAAACCACCATATGACCTGCTACACCATTCCTTGGTATTTATCCTAAAGAATTAAAGTCATCTTACTACAGTGATATACGCATACCCATGTTTATAGCAGCACATCTCAAAATAGCCAAACTAGGGAACCAGTATAGGTGTCTTTCAGCAGATGAATGAATAAAGAAAATGTGGTATAGATATATATGAAATTTTATTCAGACATAAAGAAAAAGGAAATTATGTCATTTGCAAAAAAATGAATGGAACTAAAGACCTTATTAAGCAAAATGATCCAAACTTAAACGTCAGGGTTGTATGTTTTCTCTCATGTGTGAAAGCTAGAGAGGAAAAAAGGAGAAGAAAGGTGGGGGGTGGTGCAGGGATCTTATAGAAACCAAAGGGAAATCAGTACAGGAAAGGTACCCTGGGGTGGGAGAAGGGAGGGAGGGAGGAAATGTTGGGGGGCCATATCGGTCAAATTATATCGTTAATTGTAACAACAAATCACATCAATATGTACAATTATAATGCACCAATAAAAAATTTAGAAAGAGAAAAAAAATAAAATGTGGAAGGAACAAAGTATTTTTTAGTGGTTAAAAAATTTACCATGCTTCTATAGAAAAACGATTCTTTTTTTTTTTTAGCGTTGTTTTACCCCAGTTAAATCTGATCATTGTTTCCACCTAATTCTAAGAGGCTTGCCTCCATAGGAGGCTCCTTTTCTGTCTGGTGACCTCCAAGTGAGAGGGGCCAGGGCCAAGGACCAGCCCCCAACCCCAGTATGTTGGTGTCATACCCACGTCCAGCCTGCCCACCCTTCGCCCACACGCACCCATGAGGCAGGAGTTGTAGTACTCATTCGTCTGGCTCTGGTACTCCAGGATCTTCCTGCCAATGCTGTCGGCACACTGGTCGAAGGTTTCATACATGCAGTCAGGCCTGGTGACTGGGTGCCTCTCTTTGCGGTAATATTCCTGCCAGAGAAAGGTGACCATGCGTGGGCGAGGACCCTCCCTGTGGGACTCTGGTCCTGGCTCTTCCATCAGTCAGCCCACCCTCATCTCCACATCTCCTAGTTGTGCTTTCCCTCTGCCACCGTCACTTCCTCTGTATCCCAAAGTGTGACTTGAGGTCATAACTGTCCCTCATTACTTCCTGAGTAAATGGCAAAATCCTGTTTGTCATTCAAGACCCAAATCAATGGAGTCTCAAGTTGTGACTGAGTTGGGAACTTACTAGAAGCACCCAGCTGGGTCCTGACTGTGGGCCACAGAGAGGGATGAGCCAGAGGCCCTGCCCTTTACCACTCCCTGCCCCGTGGGGGACAGCCAAGATAAAACACAAGCACACTGTGTGGGTTTATGGGAGCAGGGGCCAGCTCCTAGTGCTTCCCTGGCTCCCTGTGCCCGACCATGTCCATTGGACTCCTGCTAGGTGCTAGGCACCTAAGGGACAGAGGCGGGGCATGTTTCTCTTGGCATACCCAGTGCCTGACGTGCAGGTGGTGTCTAAGAAATGTTTGGTGACTAATTAAGTAAATAAATGCCAAATAAATGAAATTTGTCTTCCAGAAAATGGGCATGGGTGGGGGTCGGACACAAGAGGTTACAGAAGCTGGGGAGGTTAAGAGGAGGGTGAAATCCTTTTGTCATTTCCCCTGAGTTCCTGTGATCAGCAGACTGCAAAAGGCAAAGGCAGCTGGGGACACGCTTCCTGGATGGGCACCAGCTAGTGAGCAGTGGCCCTCACCTCCACAACGGTCAGCAGATAGTGGTTGCTCTCCCAGAGAAGGGTCAGGATGATCCCTTTAAAATGCCTGCAACACACAGAGGCAGACCCCTGAGGTTCCTTGTCTAAAGATACCAACATGGACGAACCAAATCAGCATAGCATTTGGAGTGCTCTGTTTGGGCCCTGGGCCTCCTTGCAATTAATTCATCACTACTGCCCTGGGAACTTCTCCTCCTGATTCCTCTCCAAAAACACCTGCATGATTCTTCTTGGTCATATTTGTTCCTGTTCTTTCTCAGATCCCAGCTCAGTGCCAGTTCCTAATCCTAGTGCTAATACTTTCAGAGTGTGCTTCAGTTCTGTAGGTGGATTCAGGATTGATTTGTCTGTCTGGCTGATTGAATTCCATCTCTCCCAGCAGACTGGGAATTCTACTAGGCATTTAAAATACTAATTGAGAGGTTATTAGGCAGAAAAAGCTCAGTATCTGGGGTTCCTACATTAGCAAGCCACAACCCAACTCAGTAAGAAGAGTCATACATAGTCTAGAAAAATGAAATCTAAGTTTAACCAGTCAGAAATAGCCAACTCATTTCTGGTGGGGGAATGATCCAGTTTAGCTAATCAAATATTTTCTTTGCCTTGCTTCTTTCTGTGACCCTCCTGTAAAAGCTTTCCCCTGCCACCCACCTTGGTGGAGCCCTGAACCACTTGGCAGTCTGATGCTGCCCGATTTGTGCATCGCTGTCTGTTCAAATAAACCGGTTAATATTTTAATGTGTCTGTGTTTATCTTTTGATAGAGAACATGGACTGTGGTTGTCTGTCTCTGTTGATCATGGAATCCCAGTGCAAGGGCAGTGCCTGCACCTGTCAGGGCCTCAGTGTTGCTTGAAAGAAGAAAGAATGATGACTTACAGATAGTAATCAAATGACCAGGACTTCCTGTAGGACCAAACGTTGACCTGCTCTCTAGTCACTAGGCCCACATGTATACACCAGGGCTTTATAAGCAAATTTTCACAGACCCAATGGATGTTCCTGCCCAGTTAGGTCAACGGTTGTGAAAGTAAGTGAGATAAAGGATGGATGCACTAGAATTACACGTAACTGCAGGTCACTAATGTTTCTCCATCTGTATAAAGTGTCATAGTGACATGTATGAATATATCACTGCCAATTTCTAGAATATAAGCATATAGGTAATTTGATCTTTCATTTTAAAATCCACTCATTATACTTAAAGAAAATTAGAAGTATATCGAAAAACAAGGCGAAAATCCATCCCAACATTTTAGTGAATTTCCTTCGGCTGATTTTATTTCAAATCAGTCCTAATTGGGTTTATGAGTGTTTCAAATTCTGTTCTGTTCACTTATTGAACAGTAAGTGTCCCCATTCTGTGAAATCATCTTAAGTGGCTGTGGAACACCACCAAGTATATATGCATCACAGTTTGCAATCCTCTAATTTTGAAATTTTAGGTCCGCCCCCTTTTTCAATTGGCATAAAAAAATGCTGCATGGGGGCTGGGTTGAGGCTCAGTGGTAGAGTAGTTAGTTGCCTAGTATGTGCGAGGCACTGGGTTCGATTCTCAGCACCACAAATAAATAAACAAAATAAAGTCCATTGACAACTAAAAAAAATGCTGCATGAGATATCTTCAGGCAAGAAGTTTCTCCTCATGGTGGAATGATTTCCTTGGGAGAAAGGCCTGAAGATTTGTATAAAGGCATGACTTAATGGCTTCCATTAGACTTTGCCAAATTGATTTCTAGAAAGATACTGTGCCGTTGACTCCCTACCCTCAGTGCAAAGGAAGAACCACTCTACCCCCTGGCAGCTTCCACAAAAATCCATCTGTGTATTGGCAACTCTAGTTGATGTGTGGGGAAGTGTGGGGCGGACTTGCTTCCCTTTCATTGCTTAGCATCCCAGTGAGGCTGTATTTCTTCACATTTGTTCCTAGTTGTTTCTTCTTTTGGGCTGGGTCTCTTCAAATCTACCCTCATCCCTACTGAATTCTCTCTCTCTCTCTCTTTCTTTGGTACTTAAAATTGAATCCTGGGGTGCTCTACATTCCCAGCGCTTTTTACTTTTTTTTTTTTTTTTTTTTTTTTGAGATAGGGTCTCACTAAGATGCTGAGGCTGGTCTGGAACTTGTAATCCTCTTGCCTCAGCCTCCTGAGTCACTGGGATTACAGGCATGTGCCAATATGCCTAGCTCATATTGAGTTCCGGAGGTTTCCTTAGCAATTTACTTGGGGGTAGGGGAAGAGGGTGATGTATTTATTTGCTTTTCTTTTTCCTTTTGCAAATTTCCCAAATTTTGAGATTTTTATTAGTGCTTCTCAGGGTGCCAACCTGTGTTTCTGAAGGGAGCCCTGCCTGGGACCCGTGGGAACTCACTAGCTCTTATCCACAGCTCTAAGAGGAGGGTTCTCTTCTACCTACTTTGCAGATGGAAAGACTGAAGCTGTGGAGAAGTCACTTAACCAGGGTCCTAATGTGGGGATACAAACAGGATTAGTCTTATTCTATTTTATGAACAACTGACTATTATACTAGGACAGGGAAATCTCTCTGTTTTTAGAGACTTAATGAATACTCATTTTTTCTATTTGACCTATGATTTTTTAAAATCTGTGGTGTATTTATATTATGGAATACTATTGGGTCATACATGTACTATGTATGGTACATGTGACAACTTGGAAGGGTCTTGCTGAGGTTTGAATGTATTTCCCAAAGTTCATATGCTAGAAACTTAATCCTCAGTGCAATGGTACTGAGAAGTGGGACCATCAAGAGATAGTAGGTCATAAGGGCTCTGCCCTCTGGAATAGATTAATGGTGGCATTGTGGGAGTGGGCTACTTATCATAGGAATGGGTTCCTGAGAATAGAATGATTTCAGTCCCCTTCCTCTCCTCTCTCAATCCTGCTCCCTATACTCTCTTGCCCTTCCACCTCCTGCCATGGAATGATGCAGTGAGAAGGCCCTCACCAGATCAGGCTCAACCTTGGACTTCCCAACCTCCAGAACTGTAAGAAACAAACCTCTGTTCTTGATAAATTATCCAGTCTCAGGTATTCGGTTAGAGCAAATCAAATGGTCCAAGACATATCTCAAGGGCATTATGCTGAGGCCAAAAAGCCATTCTGAAAAGGTCGAATGCTGCATAAATTTGTTTATATGATATCCTGTAAAGTGACAAAATTATAGGGATGGAGTACAGATTCCTGGTTCTTGGGGTTGGGACAGTGAGGGGAAGTGGGTAAGGGGTGGCACATGAAGAGTAGCAAGAAAGAGATCTTTGTGCAGATGAAATAATTCTGTGTCTTGATTGTGGTGGTGGGTGCAGGAATCTATACATGTGATCAAATGACAGAGATCTATAAAAGACAGAGAGTCAAGGTTGCAATGGTACAGAAATGTCCTTGGTGTATGGGCACAGGGCAGCTCTAGCAGCTGACTTGTAGGCAGTTCCTGGGTCACTTGGTGTAGCAGCATATCCTTCTTTGCATGATTCACCAGCTTCAGTCCCCTGGGCGGAAGAGCTGACACAGGTGGGCCGTGCCACACTGATCATGGGGGATAGAGGCTCAGTGCGGAGCTTGAATTTCTCTAAGGACTTTTAACTTTCCAAACTTAATAATAAGCTGGGTTTTGTTTGAAATGAAGCCGTTGTTTTAATCAACGACAGTAAAGGAAAGGAGAAGAGGTGGGTAGCATTGAAAAAATTACTAAAAAATACCCCAAACCTGAAAGGTGTCTGCTGCCTGGCCACCATAAAATGCTGAGCTGGAAAATGTAAAATTTTGGTGAAATGTCTCTCAGTAAACTTCAGGGAATGGGTTGAGACAAACTGACCTTGACCTTCAACTGGCCCCTCCCCTTCCTCTTCCTTTTTATCGGCCTCCCCCTTCTCTTTCTTATTTTTCTTTTCCTCTGACAAATTAAATGGAATTAAAGGGAACTGTGTCATTACTTACTTGGTTGATGGAGGAGACTTGTCCCCCAGCACCTGGTACTTTCTGTCATTTCTGTTGGGCTTGGAATGCCGGCTGATGCTGTAGGACAAAGGTGCATGAGTTGTCTGCAGTCTGGGGACAGACAAAAGGCAGGTCTGTGCCTCCGGAGCCCTTCCTGGGGTGCTGGAAGTGCTGGACCAGCCTGTGGGGCAGCCTGGCTCATTTCTGGGGCTGAGCCTTTCAAGATGATTCTCTACTTTTCAATTGCTCTGAACACAACCTGATTTGGGGGCAAGGCCTTTACCAATAATGCCCAGGCAAGACCACTAAGAGAGGCAAGGGGCAAAGGGTCATGGGCCCAGAAACTTGCATCGTCCCCTCCCTGAGGTGAGAACCCAAAGAAAAACAGGTTGAGCCTCACAATGAGACCTTCAGGTTTAGCACATAAACATACGGTATGGCTAGTTACACTTGAGTTTCATATACGCAACGAGTAATTTTTAGTATATGTAAGGTCCCATGCAATATTTGTGACATACTCATACTGAAAATTAAGTATTATTGATCTGAAATTTAAATTAAGCTATGCACCCATATGGGCTTTATTTTAAAACCTCTCAGAGACTGAATATACAAATAGATGATGATGGCTGGATCACATATTAAAAAAAAAAAAAAAAGGATCTCTCACCCACCCATAGCTGCAGCAACCTGCCCAGGAAATCAGCCCTTTGCCTATAATAAACAGCCCGAAGGTGGTCAGCTGCAAGTCAGAATTGCAGCAAGTCAGGGTGCTATCTCCAGTGACAGCCCAGGAAGCTAAACGATACCTGCTATAACAATAGGCCGCAGGTGGCCAAGACCAGATCTGTACCCGACCAACCACCCAGGACGCCCTGCTTTCTGCTGACAGCTTCTGACTTCTCTATGCCAACAGCCCCCGGCCAGGCACATCTGCAGCCTTCCCTGTTTTACACTGTAAGGCTTCCGGCTCCCCTGGCTGCCCTTGAGTCTGCCATGTTGCACTTGCCGGTGGCCAGTTCCTGCTGTCGCCAGCTCCTCATCAGTAGCCTCTGCTGTGCTCACTTGTTTGGTCTCTGTCCACACACTGCAGACAGCATGCAAGTTTATAAAGACTCAGAAATTTGGGTCTGAGGTCAAGGTAAAACTCTCACTTTCTCAAAGCCAAGGATTAATTCAGGGCTTAAAAAAGATCCAAAAATTTGGCTGAGTCACTTGGCTTCTGTTATCCACCTTTCAAAAGTCTGTGTGTGGGAGCTGGTGGTCAGAGACTCAGTCTAATGACCACTACAGGGTCTCATTGACAGGGCACATGACCAAGGTACCAAGGCCTAGGATTTCTGCACCTTTGTAGGAAAACTATGTAGCCATGGCTCTGACTTTCCCTCTTGTTAACTATGACCCTGCATGATGGCAGGGCCAGAATCTGCCTCTGTCTCATGGACACCTACCACCAACTCCACACATTTCTCTAGGTTTGAGGTGTGTGGGAGCCATGTCTCCCTCCACAGGAGGAACTCAAGTCTGACCAAAGGCAGTGTCAGGACAGTTTCTGTCCATGCCGGGACCCATGGTGTCCCAGAGCATGAGCTCCAGTGGAAGTTCTAAGAGTCTGGGACAATGACAGGATGGGCTCTGGCCTTTGTCTGGGGGCTCAGACGAGGGCCTGAGAAGGGAAGATTCCAGGTAGCTGTGTCCCTACCTTGCTGCTGAGGAGGTGGCACTGGCACTGTGCAAGGACTTCTTTATAAAGTTTTCTTGCTGGCACTGAGGGTGCTTCAAGACTTTGGGTGACAAGTGCCCAGAACAAGAGCAGAGGACAGGAGATGAAGATGGGCCACAGTTGCAACCAGCTTCCCCCCCGCCAGCTGTCCCAAGACCCACGGGTCTGTCTGCCTTTACCTGTCTGTGACCGATCTTTCTCACACTGGTGCATTGACTTTATGTCAGGAACTCTGAAACCAAAGGAAATGACATGAGCTTTTCCAAGTGACAAGAGGACAGCTCTGGCAACACCCCAGTCAATCCTCAATAGGTTCCATCATGAGCTCAGGAGTTCAGATGAGGAAATGAGGCTCCCAGGAGAAGCTCCTTATCTGAGGTCTTAGGCTCCCAGGGGTGAGCTCCCATGGGAACCCCAGAGTTCAGGAGCCCAAACTCACTGCAGGATCTTCTTGATCACCATCACAGCGGGGTCTTCAGTCATGGCCTTCCCTAAGCGGCTTGGCTGTGCAAAGGATTCAGGGGCGACCAGGCCTAACTTGGCCTCCTCCTCTGGGATCTCTGAAATCTGGAAGTCACTCTCCTCCTTTGCATCGGTCGTGACACTGTCCTGTGGGCCAGTAAAATGGCTGAGTGTGTGGAGACCAGTCCAGGTGCCATGGCAGTAGCAGGCTGATTCACACTGTTGTCACCTTGTCCAAGAGGTGGCTGGAGGCAACTTGGCGGCCCCTGGAGCCTGTTTTCACACCTATCAAATGGTGGTGGTCCCGCCCCTAGAAGGCGCTCATTCACTCACTCCCTGACTCATGCCTTTAGAAGTGCTTTCTGAATGCCTGCTCTCCACAAGGCTCTGCCAGTATCCTGGGGACACAGAAGTGCAAAAGCCACCAAGGCCCTTTATGGAGCTTACAGTTCAGGCACACTTAAAACAAATAAATGCTTAGTCAAAATTGGGACCAGTGCTCTGCAGGAAAAGCTCTACCATCTTCTGTGAGATGGAGGTGCGACCTGCACGGCTGCCGTAGCGGTGCCCAGGCGATGTTTTGGAACAAATGGGCGAGGAAGTGAAAGAAGGCAAGGCTGATCCTGGGGCCAGTTCAGAACAAGGGTGGAACCAGTACCCATAGCGAGCACTCAGTTCTTTTTTTTTTTTTTAATACCTTAAATTTTATTTATTTATTTTGATGTGGTGCTGAGGCTTGAACCCAGGGCCCCACACGTGCTAGGCAAGTGCTCTACCTCTGAGCCACAGCCACAGCCCTGCGAGCACTCAGTTCTTCTTCTGTTCTCCGTTTTACTCCAAGTCTCCTCTCCCACCAGCCCCCTGAAGGAAGGACCCAGGCTGGACCCTTGGAGCCTCTGTCGTGCCAGGCACAGTAACAGAGCAAATGGATGGTTAGCCCAGTCTGCAGGGTAAGAAAAGCTTCCCACAGAAGGAAGGGTGGCAGATCTGGGCAGCGTGAGACCCTGAGGCACTCTGCTCTTGCAGCATTCAGCTCTGTGACCTCCCCTGGATGATGGCTGGGTGCTCCCTGTGGACAAATCCTCATGGGACGTGAGCGAAGGCTCTGCCCTCACAGAGCTTCCTGTCTCAGGCAGAGAGCCCCTGTCCTGGAAACCTTGCCACATGCTCTGTGGGCTCATGGGGAAGTGGAAGGTGTTACAGGGCAGGAGACCCCCCACCCAGATCAGAGGGTGAGAAGATTTTATGGCAAGTGATATCTAGGCGGGGGGAGAGGGATGGAGGGGACACAGAGGCTATTCTGTGTATCCTGTTAAAGGGTATGGACTTGACTCTGAGAGCAGGGGAGTGACACAGCAGACCAGCTCTTCTGATGTTTGGTCTGGTTGCAGGTCAGGAAATAGCTGATATGGGGATATGAGAGGACATGTCTAGCCAGATGGGCAAAAGACAGGGGTTTGGATGAGATGGTGGGGTGAGACTGGAGAAGCTGGTAGCTGTTCGTGGTGTGGGTTGAAAGGAAGTGGCTGAGGCTGGCATGGGACAGGCCCAAGAGCCTATGCACAGGCTAACTTGAGGGGCCTGATAGAGACAGGTGGTGATGCCAGGAGGTGAGGGGTCTCCTAAGACACCAGTGCAAGGAAGTGACCCATTTGGTACTGGAACTCTTATCAGACTTCACAGCATGTCACCTTTCCACACCATCCTATAAATCCAGGGGAGGTCTGGGAGGCACCATTAAGGCCTGTGGGGCTCCTGGGAACCTGACAACAGCTCACTCCCCTACCACCCCATGCCACTCCTACCACATAGATGTCCTGAGACATTGACACCATGGCCAGGCTGCAGTTGAGGTACTTAATCCTCTGGCTCAGTTGTTCTTTCCAAGTTCTGACAAAACCCAGGAGGTCTTCGGCGGTTACCGTCTAGAGGGAACACAGAAGACGAAGGCTCTAAGGAGGCAGCCTGTGGAGGGCAGGCGGGTTCCTCTGGCACCGCACGGACAGGGCTGGGCTGGAGAGGACATCTCTGGGTTGCAGGAAGACCCCTCCCTTGCCAACCCTGGGGGCACGGGGAGTGCCGGGCTGGCTCTCAGGTGGCTGCACTGGGGTAGCAAATCCTTTACTGATGGGACCTGGAGAGCTCTGTCCCTGCCATAGGTTCAACTCTGGGCAAGGGATTTAAACTTGCTTGACTCAGTCTCCACCTAAGATAGGGACGTCATGGAATGTTCTCTGGGGTGTCCTTTAGCTCTATAGTTCTATGTTTAGAAGGAAACACTTAGTCCAGTTGTAGAAGTGGGCAGGAGGGCAGACTGGCCATCTCCATGGCAACATCTAACAGGCATCCCCCTTGAAGCAGCACCCTGCAGGTGCACAGGGATGCACCTTCAGCCATCTTTACCTCACTACATACCCAAGGCCTCCCAATTACTCCTAATTACTGCTACATAGACGATACTTCTCCATCAACACAGAAACACCTGCACACCCAACCTCGTTCTTTCCACCTGGCCAGGAGGCTGGATAAACCCCCTTGGCACCCTGGTAGAAGAGGAAATGTGAGAGACTAAACCATTTTCTGCAGAGAGGCAGAGCTTGCCCTAAAGAACCCGTGGAAAGGTCGTGGCAGGTTAACCCGTTCTCCCCAGTGGGTGGGCTTATAAGGGAGCCCAGGCAAGCCCTGGGCAAACTACAGGAAGCACTTTGCTCACTTTGCTCATTGTGTGGGTTGTACAGTGCAAGTTAGCGAATGTGCAGAAACATTCGTGACTGTACATAACAGGGTTGAGATCTTGATAGAAAATAAAAATAGAGGAACATTTCTCCTGCACACTATGCTCGGTGCATCTTTGAACTTTTCTTAAGGCTCTTGCATGACTGTGCAAGAATAAGCAGTAAAGAGAGAAAAATCAATGTTCTTTCAGTATGAACAACAACAGAACCACAACTCCCAGTCACTGAGATAGAGGAAAAGTGGCAGGAAAGGGTGAGGAGGAAGTCTCCCACTCAGGATCCTGCCATGGGGGCCTCTGGTTCTGGTGGCATCTGGGGGAACTGCCAAGATGAGGTTCCTTGCATGACCAGGGCACATGTGCAATGGGGCACTTGTGGAAGGAGGACAAGCGTGGAGGTGTCCAAAGACCTGATCTGCTGATTAGGGACCGAGGAAACCTCAGAACCACACTGGGGCCAAACTTGGCTTCTTTCCAGACTTTTCGTGGCTTAAATAAAGAGAATCAGCTGTGACTAAAAGAAGAATTGAAAGCTCAAATGAAAAGTATTGATGGGAGGGTAGAGCCCTGCTTCTGTCATTCACTTGGGGCGAGGCTGAGTCTTCAGTCTAAAGATGGATGCTTGGTGGCATCACAGGGGGAGCAGGGCCCACAGAGCCAGACGCAGGCTCCCACTGGACTCTGTGCATGTGCCTGGCTGGTCATGGGTGGGGATACCAGCTGAATTCTCTTCTTCTCCTGCCTTGATTCCATCACAGGGTTGATAGGAAGACTCAGCACACCACACCCCTGCTTGTAATAGAGAAATCCTGTGCCCAGACTTAAGCTTATTTTTTTAAAATTTATGACTCTACCATAACACCTCAAATATTCCCAAGTAGAATCTAGCGAGCACTCACTGTCTTATCTCCCTTTGGGTCTCGACAAATTTCTATTTGTTGTTGAAGCTGTTTCAGAGAAGAATTTAATCCATCTGCTTGCAAATTGGACTTTGCCACCTAGAAAAACAGAGGTTCCAAGATTTCGTCTCTAGAATACATATTGTGATTGGAAAAAATGTTCAGCAAAGTATATCTGAGAAATTGATTAAGCACCAAAAATATGAAATATAAAAATATGAAACCATGGACAGTTATACCAGAAACCAGATCAAGACAGATTTTTTATTTAAAAAAATTTTAAAGAGTTTAACCTTTATTTTATTTATTTGTTTTTATGTAGTGCTGAGAATCAAACCCACACTAAGCAAGCACTTTACCACTGAGCTACAGCCCCAGCCCTGTTAAAAAAATTTTTTCCAACAAAAAGATAAGGCTTAAATGAAACTGGAACCCCAGAGTGCGGCACCAGTCTGCATAAGCCAGCAAAAGGCATAAAGAGCGTTGGGATGTCCAGGCTCTGACCCCAGGCTCCAACTTGCAGGAGGCACCCAAGGGCACAGGCTGAGTGTCCTGGGCGAGTGCCTCTCTCTCAGTCCTGGCATCCTGACAAAAAGGGAACACCATGCAAGTCCCCAAAGAAATACACAAGGGAAAGTGGAGGCACAGCCACAAGAGGGAAACCCTTCAAAAGGTGTTTATGAGGGACCTTTAAAGGGTATGCAGCTTATGAAGTTGTATAATAGCCAACTTGGATACACCCCTACCTTTTCACATAGGAAAGAGTCTTAACGATAAATCAAATCTTAAACAGGAGTTGTGACTCTGTGGTAGACTTATAGATTATCATCTCCTGGGTATATTTATTTGTTCTATATTTCTAATATTGTGCATGGTAGAAATGCATATTACTTATGATACTTGTTACTAAAAACATAAGCCCCACATATGGTGAACAGCCTATTATCAGCTCAGAAAGGAATCTGTGCCAACACCAGCAGGAAGTCCATTAGGAATGTGTCCCTTAAACAGGGCAGGGGTGCCCTGGCCCTTGGGTCCTGTTCTCTAAAGCTGCACCCTCTCCACCACTTCTGGCATGGGGACCTCCACCAAGGCCTGACTTCACTGAAGACTCACTCTGCACCAGGGAACTTGAGCTTTGCAGACGTTAGCTCATTTACTGGGGCCACAATCTTACCAGTTACTTGTATGATTCCCACTCCTGGGGTGACAGGGACAGGAGGCTGGACTGCTTCACAGCCTGAGACCTCAGCCATCGCTTCTTTTACTGGAATGCACCTGTCACTCCCAGAAGATAGGCCTGTTCTTCTCAGCTCTGCTGGTCCTAGCCAGTGAGTCCTCAAACACTGTTCCCTGAATGGTATGCTGACCAAGGTGGCTGGTCCAGGCCCCTCATGTCCAGTTCACCCATATCCCACCTTTTCCACAGCCTCTCAATTCTGGAATTGAGCATGTTCCTGCTGATACCTCATCCAGCCAAGAATAGTGGTATTCTCAGTCTCAGCCTCATACCCCTGCCTCACTCCTGCTCACTGCCAACTCTGGGAAGCTAGCAGGCAGGTGACCCTCCTCAAATGTGTTCCTGAGCACCCAGACCCATCTAACCCTCCTTGGTCCTTTGCCTGACCAGGACTCTGCTGACCTGCTGATCTTTCCAGCCTCAGCTCTCTACTCCCTTTCAATTCCATTTTTTTTTTTTTTGGTATGGGAATTGAACTCAGGGGCCCTTAACCCCTAAGCCACATTCCCAGCCTTTTTTTCATATTTTATTTAGAGACAGGGTCTCACTGGGTTGCTTAGGGCCTCACTAAGTTGCTGAGGCTGACTTTCAACTTGCAATCCTCCTACCTCAGCCTCCGGAGCCGCTGGGATTACAGGCATGTGCCACTGCACCTGGTTCAATCTCATTGTGGTTGCTCTTGGCACCAGCACCCCAGAGGACTTTTCCATCATGTCTCCAGTACATTCTGTTCTCCACTCTCCTGTCTGGCTTCCTCAAGTTTCAGGAAGCCCTACTTTACCAGATTAGGTTCAATCCTCCCCTCTAAGTTCCCACACCCCTCTTTCCCCTTTAGAGCACAGATGGCCTCTCTGTGGTTAAGGCTAGGATCTCTGGTGCCAGTCAGACCTGAGTTCACATCTTGGCTCCACCATTAAGAGCTCCATCTTCCTGCCTAAGATGGAATTGCTCTATGCCTCAGCTGCTTTATCTCTAAAATGGGAATTAAAAACAGCACTTGCCTCCTAAGAGTTTTTGTGAAGACTATCACTGCTAATTAAAATAAGCCGATTAGCACAATGTATGGTGCACAATGACTTAGTGAATGGTAGGGGCTAAGATTTCATTTCTGCCTTCTCAGCTGAAACACAAGTCCATAGGACTTATACCACACTGGCCTCCCAGCACCTGGGCAGCGCTCAGCATGCAGGGGGTGCGAGTGATACCCACTGCATGGAGAATGCATCTGTCCTACCTGGCACTTGATGTTCACTTGCAGATTTGTCATCAATCGCTGGATTTTCTCTATGAAAATAAGGTCCACAGATAGGTTATGGAATTTACTTTCAAATCTGTTGATGATATCATTGGCCTACAAAGAAAGCAGGGGCTGGGTTAATCTGGAACTTTGAACTCTGGAAGAGGAGGGGACAGGCTAAATTATTGCTTAGGCAGAAACATAGCCCTTCCTTCACAGGTGACACCTGTGATGGGCTGTCCTGGAAGCCCGTCTGGAGGGTAGGCAGGGCTCCCCCACCTGGTCCAGGTACTCGTTCTCCATCTTCTCCATGTTGACCATGATTAAACTTTCGACATACTCTATCCGGGTAGCTTCCTTCTCCAGACGATTACACAGTGAGTTCATTTCCTCAGGGGAAAAGTTGCCTCCCTCCGAAAATAATCTGATAATAATTGGAGAGAAATAAAAGCCAACAATCAGACCTGAAAGTTCTACCCCATCCCAAATACCGGGGTAGATACACACTTTTTTAATATTTATTTTTTAGTTGTAGGTGGACACATAGTATCTTTATTTTATTATTTTTTTAATGTGGTGCTGAGGATAGAACCCAGTGCCTCACGTGTGCTAGGTGAGCATTCTACCACTGAGCCACGACCCCAGCCCAATACACACTTTTAATCTAGGTTTCAGATCAAAGGTGCAAGATCATGAAAATATAAATGCAGGTGGCACAAGCACAGGAGGAGACACCTGTGACCGGGGCAGGCTTGCCACTTTTGTTGGTTGGTCAGATTGAGTACTCTTATGAGGAAACAAGATGCCATGAATGAGAACCAGAAAGACAACAGAGAACAGAAAAAAACACTCCCCACAAAGACCTCAGATATTAGAATTTATCCTACATAATTATAAATAACTAAGTGCAAGATTTTAAAGAAATTAAAAGAGAAACTTGAAAATATGAGCAGAGAGCTGCCATTTTTGAAAAAAAGACTCAAATAAAACTAGAAGTAGAAATTATACTAATTAAAATTAAAAACTGAGTGAAAACATTTATCAGGAGATTTAACACAGTTATAGAGGGCATCAGTGAATAGGAAGGACACTAGGAAGAAATAAGAAAGAATGAAGCTAAAAGAGTGATAAAGCTACTCAGGATAGAGATGCATAACATGTCAAATGATAATTCTAGTTTTTGCAACTTTCCAAATTCTCTTTAAAAGCTCTATATTTATATTCATAAAAATGTTAATAATATTTAAATAAATGCAATCTTGCAAATACCAACATGGAAGACGCCTATCATGATTTGTTTGTAATGGAAGGGAACCATAAGTCAGCAAGTGTACCAGGATTCTGATTCCATTTCTGTACAAAACTAGCAACCATTGCTTATGTATAACACATAGAAATTTTATTTTTGGAGGGCTTCCATTTTTCACTTCTGTGTTTGGTTATATTATAATGGGTAAAAAATGTTTAATTTCATAATAATAATAGGATTTTTTTATAAAAAGAATATAACTAAGCTACAAATGTCAAAGACTAAATCCAGGATTATTTTCATGTTGGAGCAAATTAAGATCATGGGGGAAAATATGGGGAAAGAATAATCATTAGGAAAATACAATCAAAACCACGATGTGATATTACCTTATATCCATTAAAATATCTACTATAAAAAATACCCATAAGTGTTAGTGAGGATGTAGAGAAATTGGAGCCTTTGTATATTACTAGTGGAATGTAAAATGGGGCAGCTGCTATGGAAAATAGTATGATGATTCCTTTAAAAATCGTGAAATTAAAAAAAAATTAAGGAATTACCATCTGATCCAGTAGTTCCACTTCTGGCAATATAAAAGATGGAAAGCAGAACTTCAAATAGATTGTACACCAATGTTCCTCAAATTCTTAATTCACAAGAGCCAAGAGGTAGAAACAACTCAAATGCCGACTGATAAACAACCAGATAAACAATATGTGGCATAAATACATAATGGAATATTATTCAACCTTGAAAAGAAAACTTTGACATGTGATACAACTCGAACAAAACTTGAAGGTGCTATGTGTGCTAGTGAGATATACCAGACGTGAAAGGACACATACTGCATGATTCCCCTTACATGAGGTACCTGGAGTAGTCAAATCAACAGAAATGGAAGGTCAAATGCTGGTGGCCCGATGTTCAGGGAAGGGAATGAGGAGTTCATGTTTAAACTGTGACTAACAGAGTTTCAGTCTTGTGAAGGTAAAAAGTTCTAGAGGTGGCTGGTGGTGACAGTTGCACAACAATGCATTTAATGCCAATGAACGGTTCATTTAAAAATGGTCAACATGCCGGTTTTGAAACTTTAAGTTACACATATTTTGGCACAATAAAAAGTTAAGGGAGTCACAAGATCACCTCCCCACAGAGCAGCTCTGGTGGCAGCAGGGGCCCTGATGCTGGCTCCCACCTGCAGTGCTTGATGTAGTCAATGTTGGTGAAACGGAGTTTGCCCAGACTCTCCTCCAAGTACTGCCGGAAGCCGCGCAGGGACACCTGGATGACATCCACATAGCTAAGCAGCTCCCGGTGCAGTGTGCTGTTGAGAATGGCCAGCCTGCGGGGACAGAGAAGGGGCAGGTGGAGACGGGTGACCAGCCTGGGAGACGTGGTGATGTCCTGGGCTTGGGTGGGCACCCTGGGATGCTGCTCCAGCTCCACCCAGCGCCCAGCTGTGGAGCCACCAAACCACGCCCAGCTTCTCTGATTCACAAAGGGGCGCTAGGAAGGATTCCAAAATGCCCCATGTATGCAGGACACGGCGTGTCACTCTGGGGAGCACAGGGCTTTCCCTTCTTCCCTCTGACCTCTGTCAGCAAACCGGTCAAAGAATCCCAGCCCTACCAGTCCAGCGACTCTCTGACCTGATCCATCACGGCTCCCTGATGGCTCCCCTACTCCACGCTCTCTCAAAAGACCAACCTGCCGGTGTCCTCTTTATAAAAACCACCAGAACTCACTGTCCTTTGACAGCTTAGACACCTGCCAAGGTCCTTCCTGTGATCTGACTGAGGCCACCATCTCACATCCCCGAGTGGTCTTCCTGGAGCCCCTTGCTCTGCCCTGACCGTAGCCCTACTTCTGGCCAATGCTGCTTTTCTGGAGAACTCAGCCCTTCCCCCCTTTTTCCATCCTAAGTCAGGATGCCTCCTGCAGGGATTCCTTCCTGACTCTCTCACAGGGTAATGGTCTTTCCTGCCATTGACATTTCAGGGCACGTGTCGGCACCTGGCATGCTACTGTGTGTATGAGCCTTTCCTGTCCCTGGCTGCTCACTGCCACCACCACCCGATGATACCCAGAGTTCAACTCTGAATATTAGGAGGAGATCAGCTCAGAAGCAGGACCCTGAGTGCCTCCTGCTCCCTTTCAAGCAGCAGCCCGGCTGGGCTTCTAGAGCCAGGCAGCTGGGAGGGAGAATCACAGCTCCTTACTTTTGGCTTTTGGTGGCATTCAAAAAGATGTACTCCATGTCGTAGATCTTGCGGCGGAAGTTTTTGCTCCGCATGTTTAGCTCTTCTTGGAACTGGCAGAACATCAGCCTCTCCTTCTTCAGCGTCTCTGTCACTCCAGCACAGTGTCTGTCCAACCGCTCTTGGTGAAGCAAGAGCTCAGCTGCAAGAGGATGAGGAGATGAGGATGAGGATGGGGTCCTCTGGGACCAGAGCCACCTCTGCGCTTTCCTTTCGTGGAGCAGTGTCCACAGGCTGCCTCTCCCAGGGCAATCTAGGCCCCTTGCCCTGCCACAGTTGCCCTCACCAGGGTTCAGGCTGGAAATGGGCACTGATCGGGAGATCTCACTGGAGAGGAGGCTCTGCTGGGCCAGGAAGCGGGAGCTCCCGGCTGCAGGGGAACAAGGCTGGGAGATGGAGGATCTTGAGGATCATCCTGGTAACAGGGGGATAGAGGGCTGTTCTAGGTGAGTGAGTCTGCAGGGAACACAATACAAAGCCAGGCAGTCTGGGTTTGTTCCTTGACATCAGTGGATACTCAAGTCCAGTGATCCAAATTCAAACTGGCTTCCAAGGTGGAGTAGGAAGAACTTGGACTGGACTTTCACTCCTCTGGGTAGCAGGGTTTGGAAGGTATTGGGTCAGGGATCTCTGCTAGCTCTGAAGGGCTATAGTGAACCTTGGAATATGATTCAAGTGAAAAACCAACAGGGTTCACTGAAGGATCCTACTAGAATTGTGTATCCCCATTAAAAAAGTCCACCACATAAGAAAGAACTGGCATTTCTTTTTAAGTATGTTAAATGATAAGGGGGAAAGAAGGGCCACCACATTTCGGAGGCTGTGTCTTGTACCAAGTGCTTACAACTCCTCACTATACCATTTTAGGAGGCTTAATTACCACCTCCAACACTCTTTTCTGCAGATGAGGGATAAGACAGACAGGTCAAGTAACCTGGCCAGAGTCACACAGCCAAAGGAAATTGACCCTAAGAATTCTAATTCCTAAGCTATGGACTTGTCTCTAGAACATTCACCATGCAGGTATGTAACTGATCTGAAATCCAAGAGCTATAACAGAACAACACTCTTCATTTTAGCCTCTAATACCCTTTGGAAGGAAGGAAGGAAGGAAGAAAGAAATAGATCATAAAAAAATCTTGAGGGGCTGGGGGAGCAGCTCAGTGGTAGAATGCTTGCCCAGGGCACATAGGCCCTGGGTTGTGTCCCCCCAAATGAGAAAAAATCAACCTGATGGGGGATTCTGAGCACCCCCTTTCTTTTCAAGCCTGGGAGGTCCATGGTCCCATGCATGTCTTCCCTGATGTGAGGAATCATACTAAGTGTTACTTGGGGCAAAGTGGGACAGTTAACAAACCCGGGGCCACAGGAAAGCAGACACTCTAGAGGGGTCTGGGGACAGTTCACACCTGCCCTGACATTATGGATGTCCTTCTCAATGTGCTGGAGTCTTGGCTGGTGCAGGTGCAGTTGTAGCTCCAGCTCCGAATCTAACTCATCAATCTTGGAGGCTACGATGACCCGGGCATTGAGGGCACATTGGTCAAACCACTTCTCTAGGTGTTCAAAGAAGCCAATTCGAAGTCTGAGGGAGCAAACAGCAAGGTCAGCCCTCCCAGCAATCATGACCAGTAAGAGACCTTTCCATTTGGAGACCCAATGCTGCCCCTCATTTTATTTCCCAACTACCTCCTATCTCATTGCATGGAGGGACCATCATTTACTTAGTTGCTGGAGGACTTCAGATAGTTTCAAACCTTTCGTTCTTATCAGAACACTGTGACGAATAACCTTGTACATATGTCAAGTGAAGAGGCAACTCTGTAGGATATTCCCTGAACTAGAATTGCTGGATCAGAGATTAAAATACATTTGTGGTTCTGGTAGCTATGGCTGAATTGTATTTCCACCAGCAAGAAATAATAGTTCATGTTTCTCCACAGCCTCAGTGTGTATTGTCAAAATTCTGAATTTGACAATTTTGTCATAGTTTGATTGAGACTGAGCACATGTCCATGCGTTTGATGACATCATTTATTTTTCTGTATGATATCCTTTCATATCTTTTGCTCATTTCTCTATTATGTAGCTGTTCTTTATTTAAAAAAATAATAATTTCTGGGTGAGGCCAGTTCACTGTGATGTGAATTACAAATATTGTTTCTCAGTTTATCATTTTTTCTTTAAAAAATGTACTATGTTTTTTCGAACACATACCATTAAGATACCAGTTCTCCCAAAATTTATCTGCTGATTCAATGCAATAGCAAGAAAAAAAATCTCGGCAGGTATCTTCTTATGGAAACGGATGAGCTGATTCTAAAATTTATATAAAAATAGAAGGGCCAAGAATTGTGAAGACAACCTTGGAGCAGAACGAAGTTGGAGGACTTAAGCTACCAGATATTAAGACCTCGTATAAAGCTATAGTAATCGGGCAGTTTGGGAGTCATTGTGGAAAGACAGACACAGAGAAATAGAAAAGAGGCATGGTGGACAGTAGGGGAGAGCACAGTCTCTCTGTGAAGGACCCGGGTCAACTGGTTCTCCATAGGGGAAAGAAAAGAATTTCCACTCCTGCACCATAAAAAGATCAGTTCCCAGAGCCTTTAGATCTAAATATGGAAGTTTAAAATAATAACATCTCTAGTTTATAACATTGGAGAATCTTTTCATGACCTTGGGGCAAGCAAAGATCTCACATAGAGGACCAAGGTAAACTAATAAAAAATTAATAAATTGGATTTTATTTAAGATAAGAATTTCTGTTCACCAAAAGATGCCTTTAGGGTCTAGAGTTGTGTCTTAGAGGTAGAGCGTTCACCTAGCATGTGCGAGGTCCTGAGTTCGATCCTCAGCACCACATAAAAATAAAATAAAGGTACTGTGTCCAACTACAACTAAAACAAAAATATTTTTTAAAAAACTACATCTTTAAAAACAGTAAGAAATTATATAAAAGGCAAATATAGAGATATCTAATAAACTCCCATAAATTAATAAGAAAAAGGACAGACAACCCATCACAAAGTATATAAACAAAAGATTTCATTAGGCATTTCACAAAAAAAATAATCAGATGGCCAACAAGTGTACGAAAAGGTGCATAACATCATGACTCACCAGGAAAATGCAAACTGAACCAACAATGAGACACCACTACAATTACGCCAGAAGGAATAAAATAAAAACCACTGGCAATATCAACTGTTGTTGAGGGTGTGCAGCAACTGGAACTCTCACATGTTGTTTGTTTAAAATTGTAAAACTGTTAGGACCACTTTCAAAAGCTCTTGATGGCAACCTTTGGGCCATGTCTCCTAAAGATGGACCTACACATACCCCATGACTCAGGACTTTTCTCTATGAGTTATATATGGAAATGTAGACACATGGTCACCAAAAAGACTTGAACGAGAATGTTCAGAGCAGCATTATTGGTATATCCTCAAATTGGAAAAGACCCAAATGTGCATCAGTAGACTGGATAAATAAAATGGATTAAAATGAATTGCATTTATAATGGGATACCACACAGAGATACAAAGTGGATTCTAGCCACATTCAAAGATATTATATGACTTTTATAAACATAATGAAAGAAGCCTGGCATTTAAAAAAATGAGTTCTGAATGATTTCACTTATGTAAAATTCCAAAGCAAGTAAAATGACCTCAGAAGTTAAAATATTTATCCTTGGGAAAGACAGAGCAGTGACTGGAAATGGGCCCATTTGATGGTGTCCTGGTGGGTTGGTAACAGTTCTGCTTCTGTGGGCTCTGGGTAACACATGTGCTGTCATTGGACAATTCATTAAATGCTACACTTATGACTGCCCAGTTTCAGATTTATTATTCTTCAATATGCAGATTCCATCAGTTGGACACAGAACTTTTTCCTAGTTACAAGGTCAAATGGTACAGTGGTTGGTGTCAGACTCTGGAATTAATAGGGTATAGATTCGTGTCTTGGATCTAACTGCTTTCTATCACGGAGATCGTGACTAAATGACTAACTTTTTATGAGCTTTAGTTTCTTCACCTGTAAAATGGAGTTCATTACGGTCCCTCTCTCCCAGTTGTTGAGGGAATTAAACATGCTCAGTAAATAATAGTTGTCGAGTGATCCTTGTTGATCTTTGTAGTATGGGCTCTGGAGAGGCAAGGCGAAGACCCGTGGTGGGCAAGAAGGATAACACTGGAGTCGAGACATTTTAGATATGAGGTGACCCTGAAGTACAGGAGAAAGAGCCCTGGGCCTGACTTTCCTCCTCCTGCTCCCAATCTCCAGCCTCTTGCCACCTGTGAATATGGGAGGTGGACCAGGCGGGGGACCGTGAGCTGATTAGTCCCGCCTATGACAGGGTAGGGGCGTGAGGGCAATGGAAGTACCATTCAAAAGCCAAAGGCAAATTTCCACTTTTGATTCATTAAATGATACACCTACGATTTTTGCCTTACTTTCAGATTTGTTGTTCTTCTAGTACAAAGGCCCAGAAACTTGGGACTTAGAAGAGGTCACTCCTCAGTGTGGGGGATTAGGGATCATTTCCTTATTCTTCATTGTTCTGTTTTCTGCCATGAGTTTGTCAAAGAATCAGCATAAAATACCATACATGATCTATTCATACCTATGGTTTATATCTATAGAATTAAAACAAAAGAAGATGTACCAGGAACTCAGCAGCATCTTTCAGGGAAAACTGTTTCTGTGTATGAGGGCCAGGCCCACAGAGCAGCTGGGAGGGGTTGGGGACCACGCTCACCTAGGAGGTCTGTGCCTGCAAATCATTTCTTGGACTTTCATCATATTTTATTGTGTTTTCCTCAGTTACCTACATTTAATTTTTTTTTCAGCTAAAGGTGATCTATTTTTTTATATTAACCTGTGAATAAATCTCTGAGCAAGAGAATGAGAATCAAAGAGTTTTGTACTCACTGTTTCTTAATTTCTAAAATCAGTGTGGACGGAACTATCATTCTTTCTGTGAACTCAGTGCGGAAAGTGTTGTCAAAGCGTGGGGTTGAGAAGGCGGAGTGGGGCCTCCTATAACCCTCCTCCTCTTCTTCTTCCAGGGATACGAAGACAAAATATTTGTTCCCACTGGAGGTTGTGAAGGACTCCAGGTCCTCGGAGGAGAACTCCTCCAGATAGTCTTCCTTGGCATCACCCTAAAGAGGCAACGAGACTTCAGAATCCACATCATCCAAGGGACTTAAGGGTGCCAATCACCTGACGTGCAAGATTGTACACCTTTGGGCCAAATATGTCTACAACTGCCTACCCTCCCGCCGCCCCCAATGTACACAGAATGCTTTTAAAAATGAGAAGTTCTACATAAAAATCTGGGTTCCTGATTTCTCTTCAAATATCAGGAAATAGGTCAGCTCTGAGCCCAAGCCCACCCAGCATCCCGGGGGGGGGGGCGGGGGAGCTATGACTGCTCTGGTTGTGCATACCGCCGGGGATGCTGGGTGGGCTTGGGCTCAGAGCTGACCTATTTCCTGATATTTGAAGAGAAATCAGGAAGGAGTGAGAAATCAGGAATCCAGAAGGGTGAGAAAGAGTGAACCGGCCAGGGTGAGCAGGAGGGGCTGAGTTCACCTGTACAGCTCAGAAGGGCAGAGAAAGACAGAAGCAAGGGAGGGAAGAAGAAAGCCAAGTTGAAGGGTGACTTCAGAGTGGGCTGCAGGGATGTAGGAGAGGAAGGTGAATTTTTAAAAATCATTGCTGTGATTGAAGAATTGAATTCCTGTTGACAACAATTAAAAGGAAAAAATACATACGTAGGGTTTTGTTTGGTTTTGTTTTAGTACTGGGAATTGAATCCAGTGGCGTTTTGCCAACTGAACCACATCCCCAGTCCCTTTTATTTTGTATTTTGAGACAGAATCTTGCTAAATTGCTGAGGCTGGCCTCAAACGTGCAATCAGCCTCAAACCTGCCTCAGCCTCCCAATTAGCTGGGATTACAAGTGTGCAACCCTGGGCCCAGCGCTTTATGTTTTTTGAAGGATTTATGTTTTTTGGGGATTGAACTCAGGGGCACTCGACCACTGAGCCACATTCCCAGCCCTATTTTGTATTTTATTTAGAGACAGGGTCTCACTGAGATGCTTAGCACCTTGCTTTGGCTAAAGCTGGCTTTGAACTTGAAATCCTCCTTCTTCAGCCTCTAGAGCTGCTGGGATTATAGGCTTGCACCACTGTGCCTGGCCCAGCACATATTTTTGTTTAGTTTTGTTTTAGTTTTATATATTCTCCCCACCTATTATTATTATTTATTATTATTGCATTATAGTTGTACAGCCCAGAACTTTTCTAGTTATTTACATGCACCTCTATGGAGACCAGGTCAGGGGGACCCCAGTCTATATGAGAGGTTCACCCAGAGTGAACTCAGCACAGTTTCTCCTTCCCAAGAAAGAACCAGCTGCTGGCCTACCTCACACACAGACAATCTCTCTTGTTCTTCCTTTGCCGCCTCCTCCGCTTTGTTCTCCTCCTCCTCTTTTCCCTTTGCCTCCTCTTCCTCGCTCTCCCCTGCTTCCTCTTCCTCCTCTTCCTCCTCTTCCTCCTCCTCCTCTTCTTGGGCCCCCACACTTTCCTGGTTCAGGGAGGGTTTTGAGGAGTTCTCCCTGTCAACCTTCATTTCTTCTAATCCTTGCGGAGAGTCCTCTCTGGACTCGTACATCTGGTCACCGGATGCAGATCTGTCCTGCTGGCTCAGCCCGCTCTCTTCTGTGGAGGACTCCCGGTCCTGACCTCTTTCTTCTTCCATCTCCTCTGCAGGCCTCATAGAAACTGGCCCTCTGCTTAGGCTCTCCTCACTTCTGTACATTTCCACTTGGGCCCTGTGTCTTTTCTTCGGTTTCTTCATTTTCTTCAGGAAGTACAGTTCGTGTTTTTCTGTTGATGTCCGACACCAAAGCACAAGGAGAGACGGGTCACCCAGTGTCGCTGGACTGGGTTTCCCAGCCCACAGGAGCACAGGGACTCAAAATGTAAAAGTGTTACCTGGTTTCCTGAACTTGAAAATGACTTCCCCAGCCAAGTTCTACAAGGAAAAAACGTGAGTCACTGAAGGAACAGCACTGCCTTTCTTCAGAGTGCCACTTCTAAGGGTGTCACTTTTCTTTCAAGTAAAAGCAATTCTTCTTTCCCCCTCCCCATCAAGGTTTGATGCAGGCCTTGACCAGCTCCATTCACTGGGGTAATGAGGGCGTTTCCAACCCAGGGAACAAGATTTCCCCCGATTTCATGCAGGCTAACAACCCTTTACAGCGCACATTGGGAAGTAATGAAATAAAAGCTCATTCTGACATATTTTGGTAGTGATCTAGAGAAAAGGGAAGAAAAATGTGAGCTGAAGGGTGCAAACAAGGGAGAAAGAATCTGCTCTGGGAGCTGAACGGAGACGGACAGAATAAGCCTGGTCTCCGTGGTCTGGGAGTCTCATTGTTAACCTACCATTTCCTGTTTCACAAACTCTGGGTGAAGCTGTGGACATGCTGTTTTATGGACGATGGTGTGAGCTGTGGAGTTTGCAGGTCTGGACTAGAATCCCAGCTCCTTACAAGCAGAGTGGCCTTGGTCAAGTGCCTTAAACCCTGTGGGCTCTGTGTCCTCTCCAGTGAAATGGGGATCATAATGGTGTCCACACCTTTACTCAGGCAACAGAACCATCTCAAAGGGCAGACAATGAACTTGCCCTCCTACAGGCTGAGCCTCCGCCTCAACCCAGGTGACGTGGGGAACATTTGTTAGCAATCTGAGCAGGGATCCATCCCTTCTGCAGAAGAGCCGGGTACCCCATACCTGTGGGAAACATTCAGCCAAGTTTAGCTTCACTCTGACCAGGAAGGACTCTGGCTGGAGATGGGGCGGGGAGCCACTCTGGAGTATTCAAAACAACCCCTCCCAGGGCTGTATGAGCTTACCCGCAGCATTTACTGTGCCTAAATTATGTGCAAGACCCAGGGCTAAGGGGAAATCAGAGTTGAATAAAACACACCCTTCAGGAAACACATTCTGATTGGGTGTTCTGGACTCTTGGATTCAATAGTAACTAAGAATAAATGAATTCAGAGAAGAAGTGGCAGTGCAGGAGGAAGGAGAGACAGAGTTCGGTTGAGAGCAGGTAGGATCCTTGCCCTGGTAGTGAACTGGGAGTATGGGATGGGTTTTGGACCCAAGAGACAGAAAATCCCAGCACAGGGAGCAGGAAGAGAGAGGGCTGTGAGCGGGGAGCCAGTAGGATTCAGGGCGGAAGGTGGAGAGGGTGTCCCTGGTCACCTAGGAATAGTAAGCTGGGTCTGCAGAGTTGGTGAGGTCAGCGTGAGTAGGTTGGGACTACCATATAAATTAGCCTTTTCTTTGTAAGTCCATGCAACCCAGGAGCCTGTCCACCTCTTTTAAACTCAGAAAGAGATGGTCCCTGTAGAGACGCCTTCCGCCTCTCTCTCTTTGCCGTCCAGACATGGATTTGCACTCTGCAGTGTTAGGCATGACTTCCAAAGATTGGGAAGTCCAGACTGAGAGGCTTCCTCTCCCCTTTGCTTCTTCATGAGAGGCCAGGGGTATCGTTTCCCTCTCCATACCTGCTCAAAGATTTCACGAACAAAGAAATGTTGGCTGAGGGTGGAGCTGTAGGAGTTGAGTTCTTTCAGTACGACCACTGGATACTCCATCACTTCCTTGGTCAGGATGCCATGAAAACACTCATACCTGGGAGGGAGGGAGGGAGGAAGGTGAGACCACAGTCTAAGGGGAGCTCGGCTGATCCCAGCCAGGAGCCATGCCCTTGACCCCAACAAGGTGGGCGGTGATCTGGCAATTAGCTCTGCACAGAGCTGTTATGTGTGCGGGGATCCCTTTCACAGAAACAGTCCTTGATTTGTTTTACTATGTTTCTGATCATAAGGGGAAGGAATACATGCTCTTTGTAGAAAAATATAGAAAATAAATGAGTTTTCTGCTTGTCAAGTGGATCCCCTTTTCTTGTCCACTGTCTTCTCTCTGACCTCAGACTTGACCTACATTATCCCACCAAGTCCTCAAACATTCCAAGGCCCAGCATTTTATGTTTCTCAGGTAAGGAGACCAAAGCTCAGCAGGGACTGACTTGCCCAAAGTTATACTTCTGGATCTAAGTACTGAAATCAACTGGAGTGCAATTTCATTTATGTGAATAGTCCTTACACAGAATTAGTTGTACAAAAGCACAAAGATATAAGGAAGTTCACAAAAACTGCTGGTAATACTGTACTGACAAACCAGAACCAACTGAAAAGAGCTAATCAATCGTGAGATGGTAAAATCATTACAAAGTACCAGTAGTGATAAGTTCTTTTTTTTTAACTTTTTTTTAAAGAGAGAGAGAGAGAGAGAGAGAGAGAGAGAGAGAGAGAGAATTTTTAATATTTATTTTTTAGTTTTTTGGCAAACACAACGTGTTGTTTGTATGTGGTGCGGAGGATCGAACCCGGGCCACACGCATGCCAGGCGAGAGCACTACCGCTTGAGCCACACCCCCAGCCCAGTAATAAGTTCTTTGTGGTCATTTAAAAATTGAAATTTATCTGCAACTATACAACAATTTACATAATATAATCCATTCTTTATTTTAAAAATGTGTCTGTATCCACATATATGTCCATTAAAAGGAAAAGTTGGGCAGGAATGAGGGAGAAATCCGTATGTTTGTAGTCGTTGACTTCTTTTCCCTTTCACAAAGAGCATGCATGTTTAAATTTTTAAAAAAGGGGCCCAAGGTCTTGACTTTAAACTGCATTGCCTTGAAACTTCTCTCCACAAACTTTCCAAGACTCTCCCTAGAAGCTTCTGTATTGGCTTCAAGCAGAGCTACAAAGGACTATGATGATCTCCAATGCTGGAGCCACAGGATTGAACCCAGGGGCGCTTAATCACTGAGCCACATCCCCAGCCTTTTCATTACTTTGTATTTTGAGACAGGGTCTCACCAAGTTGCTTAGGGCCTGGCTAAGTTGCTGAGGCTGGCTTTGAACTTGCCATCCTCCTGCCTCAGCCTCCTGAGCTGCTGGGATGATAGGCACGCATCACCATGGCCTGGCATACGACTATAATTTTTATCTTAAACTTGCTGGGCACACCTAGCCTCCTGTTCAGGCTGCCTGTGACCTGAATGTGAATCCAAGCCATCCCCACCTGTCTTCTGGATTCTGGTCAACCTACCTCGATTTCATGCTCTTCAGAAAAGTTTTGGCCTTTTCCAGGTATAACTTCAAGGCTTCTTCATGGTTTTGCTGTCTCAGTTGGTCCAAGAGCTTATCAAGGTTGGCCTCCTGGGCCTGGCAGCCTCCCCAAAACAAGAGGAAGCAAATATGAGTTCCCAGAGTGTAAGTGACATCCAGAACTCCTGCCCCTGGAACTGAGGTCTAGGCAGCTGGGGAAGGCCAGGACTTCTTGTCCACAAAAGGGGAACCGGATCTATTACTGCTCTGTCTCTCTGCTATAGACTTCTGGCCTCCCCTCTGTGCCTGAAATGTTCTTGCCCATTTTATTTCCCCTAAGACCCAGTTCAGGTGGGACTCTTCAGGAACATGTCCCTCACCCCCACCCAGTGTGGTCAGGTCTGGGCTACACATTCCCAAGTGCCTTCTCCTCCCTCTTTTTGTCATCATATTCAAGATCACTTGCTGATTCTGTCCCCCAACCCCTGCACTCCACCACCTCCTAGACTGTGAGGGCAGTGGGGGTAGGGACCAACTGATCTGTGGGGGTCAGAGAGACTGTCAGACACACATACTTCATTCCCATGTAATAGAGCCTGGAAATGATACCTAACATGTACATAATTTGCTATGTGAATTGTGGGAGGCTGTCGCACTATGTGACCAGCATTTTCCTTCCCTGATCAGTTGAGACTCTGTCCGTCTCTTCCCGTGATCTGGCCACATCAAAGTGGCCCTAGATGGCAGCCCTGATCTTGGAAGTCACAAAATGTCACAAAATGTGTCTTCATGCGTAGGCGTGCCTTCCTGCAGCTCCATGGGTAGAGCTATGCTCACCTGTTCCTTTGTGGTATTACCCCCTTGCCCTGTTTGGAATAGAATGTTCCATGGAAATGCCCTTTGTGTGTCCCCTTCTCTTGCTCTGCCTTTGGGTGTGGCCTTCCTAGATGTCAGTCAACCTGCTGACAGCAGACATCATGAAGCTAGACTCAGCCCTTTGAAACCTGACCCCTTGCCTCATTTGAATGGCTTCTCCTCAATAAAAGGGGTCAGCACATGCGCGGGCTTGGCTTCTCCTCAATAAAAGGGGTCAGCACATGCGCGGGCTCTCTCTCTTTCTGAAGACCCTTAAGGTCAGAGGAGCCATCACAGGACTCCCAAAGGAAAAGGTATCTCTGTCTCTTGTGTGGCTGTTTTGCATGACCCAGTTCCCCTGGAGTGACCCTGAGTGTTTCTGTCACCGGGAATGCAACAGTGAATGATATATATTTTGCTGTATTTTGCCCCAGTGAGAGGATGTGAGGTCTTATCAGACACCATGTATGAGAATTGGAGCCCTCCCCACCCCTCAGGAAAGTTAACATCACACCTTATCAGACTGTGTATGTAAGTTGCTGACCTCAACTATTGGACTACAAAATGCACATAACCCAAGAGTTGGGCTGCATTGTGAGCACTCAGGCTGCATAGGCCTTGAAGCTTTGAAACCACCATCTCGGCTGTGTTGGTGTCAAGCAAGTTTCTCCCAAGAAACCCCTTGGAGAACCTTCAACTAGACTTTACTTCCCTCAGAGGCCTGCTTCCACTGACTTGGGCAACTAGATGTTAATAATTTTGGAACTCACAAAGTAGTGAATGAACCTGGTCTATTGTGTGTATTCACACAATGGTTTCTCCACATTATTCTCCTCCTCTTCAAACACTGTGAGCAGACAAAAATATCTTTGTATAACAGTAAACTGTGATTTATGAAATCATATTTTAATCATTGCCTTATTTTAGTCATCCAGAGAGTATTCCTGATTCTACGTGTCTGTCTCTCCCTTGCACACTCTCTTACAGACAGGCTTGGTTCTGAAGACCCATCACACAACTGCAACCTTGTTCCTCCCATCTAGTCCTAGGATCCAGGTAAGCCTCAATTTCCCCATCCACATCCATTTTACAACTTAAGGGTTTGCATTTGGGTCTAGGATCTGTTTTGAGTTCATTTTTGTTTGTGGTGGGTTTTTCTTTTCTTTTTTTGCATCTTAATGCTGACTGAGTTTACTGGCCTGGCCTGGGGCAGTGTGGCCCATTCCTCATTCCCATTGGAGGTTACCCGGGCTTGGGGGCACCTGGTTTTCCAGGCTGTGCTTCTCCCGATACTGCTCCATATTCTTCTCAAGTTCCAGCTCCTGCTCTGACAGCATATTCTGGTGCATCTCCCATAGCTGCACAGCCTCGTGGAAATACCTGAAGAGGTCTGAGCTCTGCCACTCAGTCTGCTTGGCCAGGGCCTCGAAGGATTTCTGCAGGGAAAGAACCCAGAAAAGGTGCCTTACGGGTTGACTAGCCCAGGACCAGAAAGAGGCCTGTCCATGAAGCTCCATGTCTCCAAGGACTGGATATCACTGTCTGGGTACCATCCTTCAAGTTTGACATCTGGGTCACATCTGAGTTCTGGTACCTCCCTCCTGCCATACCCATCTGGGCCTGGGCACCTCTGTTCTCATCTGCACTGAACACCATACCTGCTGCTCAACCCCCATGCACCACCACCAACAACCCCACTTTAAAAATAATATTCATGTCTTATGTACCCATCCAGGTTACAGATTGGCAAATTATTTTCTGCATGCTGAGTGTGACCCTCCATCTATTTTGTTTGGACCTGTGAACTAAGCACAGATTTTCCAGTTTTAAATGGTTGAAAAAGTTCAAAAGAAATGAAAACAAAAGAAAAAATGATGTGAGAATTTTAAGAAATTCAAATCCCAGTGTCCATCAATAAAGTTTTTAGAACACTGCCATGCTCATTCGTGTCTGTATTGTCATGTCTGTAGTGTACCTCTTGGGGCTATGGAGCTACAAGCTGTGACACAGACCCGATGGCCTGCAAAGCCTAAGATAGGCACCATCTGGTTCTTCACAAAAAAAAAAAAAAAATGTGCTGACCTCGGCTCAACACTGTCAGTGTCTTGGGGCTGGGAATGTCTTACTCCTCCACAGTCCCCAGCACCCCGGGTCAGCAAGGGCTCAGGTGCACTCATGGCCTGAGATCATTTCCTGGAGTCTATGCAGCACCCATGTCAGGGGCAGCTGTGAGGGGCCAGGGGATACTTCTGGAGTGGCCAGTGGAGGAGGTCTGCTATGAGAAAGACTGGGGAGGGCAAGGGAGTGGACATGTATAGGGACGAAAGAGAGGCTGTCCTTGCTAAAAGCAGTGACACTTAGGCCCACAGATGTTCAATGGGTAACTAAAAGCAGGATAAAGCTTGGCATCTCTGTCTTCATTTTGCATCTCTCTCCTATATTAACTTCAACTTTGTGACCTGCTCAGCTCTGCATGTAGGTGCATTAGTCATTAAGGAATATTCATCTAAAAACTGGTAATACAAGTTTATTAGCCCTAAACTTACCTAACTTATTTTGTCCCATTCAAGATTTGCAGGGACATTTACAGCATCCTGATCCAGACCCCTGGAGTGGTGCCTAGAATCCTTCCATCACTGCCCTACACCTTCCAGGGCCACTAGAGCCTTGCAGACACATCACCCTACCCTGAGACTGCCCGCCTTGGCAGGAGCACCCATCTCATGGGAACCCAATTGTCCTTTCTAGGATCACTGGTCTGATCAATAAACATCTTGAGCAGCAAATGGAGACTGTCCCCTCAAGTGATAAGGACCTCTCCAGAGCCACCTTACAGAACCAGAACTGAGATAATGATCAGTCAGACCATAGTCTGACCTGACTGTTTAATTATGCATTACCTCTCATCCCCGCCAATTCTTTCTGTTTAAACCTGAAGCTCATGTCAGCACCCAGAAGACAAAACCGAGACACTCGATCTCACTTTGTCTTTCCAATGGGGCCATATTGATTAAAATTTCTTTCCTGCTTTTCACTGTTACCAGTTTTGCTTGTTTTAGCGGGCAAGTGGCAGGACCTGGATGATTGGAACCCCTGAGTCTGGCCTCTGGCCTATGACTTCTATAACAGACATAGCAGGGACACACAGTTGGAAGTCCCCAGATTTCTACTCTCCTTACAGCCTGGTGCCCCAGGGTAACACTCCCCACCTCCCCGTCCCTGTGAGCCACGCACATCCAGGAGCTCCAGCTTCCCCTCCACCTTGCTCTGGAGCTCTCCCACCATCTGGAAGAAGGTCGGGTTCACCAGGCTCTCCGCCTCTTCCTCAGTGAAGGACTTGCAGTCCAGCAGCTGCTTCTGGAGTGAGGGAGATCAAGGTGAGCCTGGCTTAGCGCCGCAGGCCCCCCAGGCAGAACTGCATCCTACAGGGGCCCCATGGGCTGCAAATCAGACGTGGGCTCCCTCTGTTGGGTGACAGAGAAAAACTGTCAGAGGTGCAAAGGGGGCAGCAGGTAGGGTCCTCAGGGCTTGGGTGCTCTACAAAATAACTAGGCTTTTTTTTTCACCTAAACTTACCAAGGAGGGAAGATGGGGATTTTTGTTGTTGTTGTTGTTTCTTATCCAATGATTACTATTTAGATTATTTAAAGAATTTAAACATGGAAATTCCAAGGAGAAATAATCAAGAACAGTTCTTCTCACAATAGAACGTATGTTTTCAAATTCTTTTAGGTATTGGTTTCCTGGAGTTGTTGGCATCGAAATGCAAACTTCAATGCCATTGTTCTTTTTTATTATCTGATTCTAGTTTAAACTTCTTTCTTTCTCCTCTGCTTGGAATAAATTCTGTTGCATAAAAGGATACTCAAAAAGGGGATATTTTTGCGAAATATTTCCCCTACCTCAGAAAACCAGTCACTGGCCTGAAGAGATTAGGGAGTGAACTCACTGTCTCACCTTGTCGTGAAGTATGCGTGGCCTGGGAAAAAGACGGGGCAGCACCCTCTTATGAAAGGGACATTGCAATAACCCGCAAGGTGCAACCTCCAATAATGAACAGATCTTGTGCTACTAGGGACGCGGTCGAGGGTAAAGCAGGAGGTGGCCTGAAAGTTCACAACTCCAGCTTACATGGGCTTCCTGGAGAAGATGGCACCAAGCTAAGCCCTAAGGGATGGCAGGGGCAGGTGGGGAGTTCAGGCAGAGGGAACAGCATCAGAATGCTCAGAGGTGAGTGGGTACCTGGGACTGGGAGGAAGGAACAAGAGCCTAGATCAAGGCTGAAGGGTGTGGGGGAGGGGTGAGAAGGCTAAGGAGGGACACATCAGGCCCCAGCATCAGCACATGTAGTTCCTCTTCCCAGGTCTGCAGAAAGAGGTGCCCACCTTGCATTTCTGCACACAGGCCAGGCACTCCTGCCAGCTCTTCTCGTACAGCAAGCGGATCCGCATCATGCAGTCCATGTGGTAGTTGTCTCCACGTGCAGAAAACAAAATAGGTCAGTCATTCTTCCAGAAGGAAGAGGGAAATGAAAAGAGTCCCCTCTGCACAGGAGGCAGCTCCCTGCAGCAAAGGCCTCCTCTGTAAAGCTGATTTAGGTGCAGATTGGCAGGTGGTCCCAATTCAGATTAGGGGCTGCTATCTCTGTCCTCACAGAGTTCCTAGGATAAGAACCTCACATAAGGAGCTCATGTCTATGTGTTCTGAATGCATGTGACCGAGAGAGTCCTTCTCTATCACTGGAGGACAATGACACCACTGACCTCACTGGGCTGCTGTGAGCCTCAAAGGAAATGGTCAAATTATTATAGATCATCTACAGTGAGGTTTGACAAACTTTTTCCACAAATGACTAGAGAGTAAATAGTTTTATTGCTGCCGTTCTGAGGTTTCTGCTGTCACGGCACAAAAGCAGTCAGACACAGCAAGCTGACCAAAGAACATGACTGTGTCCCAGTGAAACTTATTAGGAAACAGGCAGCCCGCCCTTGGCTGTAGTGTGGTGATCCTTGTTCTAGAACATTTTAGAACATTCCCTTTATGACTGAGTACCCTCTGGGTCTGCCAGGAACCCAATCTCGACTGGATGTCAGCCCCAGTAGGGAAGGGCCATTATTATTCCTCTTAAAATTCCCATTTTACAGAGGAGGACCGTGAGGACACAGGAGGCCTGGACTTCCTGAAGGTCACACAGTTGGGATGGAGCAGTGCTGGCTGTTAGCCTCGCTTTCTAATGCAAGCCCTCACACTCCCAGGTGCTGCTGTCAAAGGTGATCATGGGAGCTATCTCTAGTCTCCATGTTTGGATCAGAGGCCAGGGGTCAGTGTGGCGCATGGAGGCTGTGGGCGGGGCAGTGAGTCCAGAAGGTCCTGGGAGGGGTGGAGGGGGCTTTCTGGTCATCAGAGTGCACTATTCCCTTCCCTCCTTCCCAGGATGGAGGTGCCACCCACTTCCTCTCAGATTAATGACTTACTGGTAGAGCTACGACAAAGCCACTAGTTTGAACAGAGTAAAAAGCCACTAGTTGAAGAGAGTTCCGGAGAGATCTGAGAGATTCCTACAAACTTCACTCACCGAGTTCCTGGTTCAGGGCATTGAGAGAAGAATGCCACTCAGTCAGCTGAGCCATGTTGTAATTGGGGGGCAGGAGGTTACTGGGGAGGGAAGGTAGGACAAGTCAGCCCTGCACACTAAAAGGCTTTCTGCCACAATGGGTAGTGTCTTTGAAAGATGTATTATCAACTGAATACCGAAGGGACAAAGGACCTGCTGGGGACTTCCTGGTACCCAAAACCTAACTTACACAAAGGTCTTTCAATGTTAATATGAGTTTCTTTCTTAGAAAATGAAGTTGAATTTTCCCAGTGAGGGAAAAAAAAAAAAAAAACAACAACTGTTCACATGACTTGACCAAGGAAGCCTGCCTCTAGGAACCGAATGTGGGTTAACAATATAAAAACCTACAAGGTTTATGCATTAAGATTAAGCCTTAAGTTTTGCATCAATTAAAAACATGTAGTACCTATTAAAACCTATAATAATGATTTTTCTAAAAAATCTTCATACTCAACAGTAGGAAACCATCTTAAAAAACTGTGAATCCTCCTGTAAAGTCTAAAGCCAATGTGGCAGATTGAACCCCCCTCCCCCCACCACCATGTTGTTGGCTCCTCCCCTTGGGAGGTGGAGCCTCCTTCTGCAGCCCTGGAATCTGGGCCTGTCTGGATTGGCTTTGGCTAATGGGATGGTCAGCAAACAGAACAGGAAGAGGCTGAGGAAGAGCTGTACCCCTCTTTGCCCTCTGTTGCTGTGGTGACAACTTTAGGGGAAACTTGGTGAGTAAGGATTAGAAATCCTGTGCGCTGCTGTCATTGTAACTTTTCTGTTAAGCTAACATGACTCCAAAATACAAATTTTATTTTTTTGAATGATTATTTCTAAATAATATGCACATGTATTTTATTGGGGCCAAGAAAATCCATGGGGCTCCCCCTAGGCCTTTGGATAACTCCCTCTAGAGACCCTGGAGAATCTCAGCTAGATGTCCCCCGCTCTGTCATCAGGGCCACATGCCTCCCCCAGGGCTGTGTGTGCAGCGGTGAGGACCACCCCACCCCAGGCTATGGGGAACTCTGGAGGAAGGGCCTGCAGCTATGGGTTGGGATGGGGTTTGGGACTCTCCATGCTGCCTACAAGGCAGTTCCTTGGGACAACTTCTGTAGGGGGCACAGGGGTCATCTACAGTTTACTTTCAAGTCCCCCGTGCACAGATGGACCACAAACCAAGCCTTCCCTGCTGATGTTCACTGAGATTCTGTGATAAAGGCTTTGCCACTTTCTTTAGACTTGTGTGCTCAAGCCTGGCATTCGCTGTTCACACTTCTGGACACTTGAATCATGCCCTGACCTCACTTGTCTATGTACCCTCACTGTGAAGGACCCACTTGGTCCTGCCACCACCCACACTGCATCTGATTTACAGAGTTGCCCCTACTCCTTGCAGGTGAGGTCAAACGGCCCAGTTCCACCTGCAGACATGGCCGTTACACAGTGCCCCTGAGCTGCAGCCCGGAGTGTCCACGGATGCTTCTTCCCCCTTGTGTTGGGCCCCATCTCTGCCCTCCAGACAGGTAGCCAGACAGCCCCACAATTGCAGCCTGTGGGAGAGGTTTGGCAGGTCTGAGGGGGAAGCAGCCTGGAAATCCCCCTGGATTTTGTTTTTGAATGCCTAAGTTCTTAGGAGAGCCCACACATGGGACAAATGTTTGAGGGGTGTGAGCCTGGGGGACAAGGATTGTGCTGGGAACCAGCTGTCTTCTCCACTCAACAGAAAAGGGTGGGGGCAAGTGCAGGCACAGCAGGGCTGAAGGGTGCCTGGCAATGGCAACCTGGTGGCAATGTGGGGACAGCCTCAAGACCCAAGGCCCTGGAGAGAAAAGCTGCCCGAGCATGAGGGCTCAGGAAACAGCAAAATCCAACTGTCTGGAGGCAGGAGGGGCCCAGCAGCATCTGGGTGGATCTGGGCCGAGGACCATTCATCCCAACACTAGCCCTGGAACTGCACGAGATTCTAGAATTCAAGGGATGGGACCCCAAACCAAGTTTTCCCTAACTTAAAGAACCAGGGCTCAGAATCAGAACTACGTTAAATTATAGGAAACAACACAATCACTTTTGCTGCCTCTGGGATTTGTATCCACCTTATCGACTTTATACCTGGATCAAAATGTAGCTGCACGTGGGGCAGGAGCCATCTTCCTGGAGGAAATCCTCTGGCTCAAGCCCAGTGCAGTCCTAAAGTCATTTACTTCCTAGGAAACTTAGGAGCTCGGGAGAGGAGACTAGAAGAACTTGTGTTCCATGACTACCAGAGCAGGAGGGATGACTGAAGAGCCCAGGAGCGGGGGAACCTTTTCCCCACATCAAAGTCTCCACTCTGCAGGACCCTGCAAGTTCCATCTTGCTTCTGATGGCAGAGGCTACAGACTCCCTGGATAGTGGGCTTCTAGGATCTAGAACATTCAGTGGGCTGAACAGCTTTATTATTGGATCAGAGTTGGTGGATCCACATCTGGAGGGAGTGTCCACAGCCTCTAATGGGTCCCTATCTGATGGCTGTAGTCTCCTCACTGACTTCCAGGGCCTCCAGTGTAAGACTCTTCTGACCCAGGATTCCAAACTGCCTCAGGTCAAGGTCCAACCAATTACCCTGGCTCCCCAGGCCTGCATGCCCTGCTCCTCCCTCACTCCTGGACACTGCCTCGCGTCAAGCTCTTTGGCATGGCCACCCAGAGCTGCTTTCTGCAGCAAATGAGCTGTGTTCACTCTTGCCATGAGTCTGAGTATCCAGCGCCAGTACCAGAGAACCAGGAAATGGCCTGTTCTGGAGGACCTGCAGGGGACAGGCTAAGGACATACTATCTCCCCACAGGACACCTAAAGGTGCCTTTCCAAGTGACCCCTCCCTCCAGGCTCTACCAGATGGTGCAGAGGTGCTTCAGCCGCTTTTGCTGCAGGACCTCCTGGGCGGTCAGCATTTCCTCCAGCTCTTTCTTCACCACCGGAGGAGACTGGATATCCTCACTGGCCATGAACTCTCTGGGCAGCCAGACAGGTTGGCACCATGGAGAGGAGAGAGAGGAGGGGAGGCCAGGAGTGAGAAGGGAAGAGACTCATGGCAAGAACACTCAGAGCCCAGCACCCTGCCCTTCTCTGCCCACCTCAGCCTCCCCTCTGGGACACTGAGGAGTGGAGGAAGTCAGTGGGAGGAGAAAGGTGGGCAGGGATGCCACTGAAGTTCTGCCACCAACAGCATAGGATCAACAAGCTTGTCTGTTGGGAATCCTGACTGCTGCCGCCTGCTCTGTGACCTTGGGCAAGTCCCTGCCCATCTCTGTCCCAAGCCCAGTATCCCAAGTTATGAATAATAAGGAAAATTGGGAAGTGTACAGAAATCGGGCGAATGTTTTCCAACAATTCGTGCTGAGCTCAGAAAATGCTCGCAAAATAATGTTCACAAGAAAGTAAGCTCTAAAGCTGCGTATGCTACATGGGTCTAAAAATGTCTGGGAGAAACCGTGCCCAGGTATGAGCTGTGCTCCTCACTGTGGGGCGGGATCTTTACTCTTAACTTTTTGAGAAGCACTTCTAAACAATGACGAAATGGGCGGGAGCTGCCGCCAGCCTGTGGGCCCCTGTGAACTGGGGAAGAACAGCGGGCAGCGCTGGCATCGCCAACCTGAAGCTCTCCATCAGGGTCTCCTTCTTGAGAGCCTTCCAGGTGTCCACTAGGCACTGCCAGCGGTAGCGACTGTCAAGCTCCTTCTGTAGGGTGGCCTCCATCAGGTTCAGGGACAGTTGGGCGATGGCCCTCTGGTTGCCCAGCAGGGCATAGTTCATGACCTGTGGTCACAGGCAGGCAAGGCAAGGGTGGGATGGAACCCTTCAGGTCAGAGCAAGTCTCAGTTAAAGGGACAGGGAGAGGTGGGAGGGGACTGGGGAGGTGCAGGCCAGGCCTGAATGGGGTAGGGCGGGTCTGAGTACCACCAAGGTGTCAGCAGGCAAGGAAGCAGCCACAGACAGTGACAGGGATCTTCCTTGAAGCCTTAACCATGAACTTCAACCCAGCTTTCAGAACACATTGGGTTGGTTGTTAAAGAAGGTGGAAGGAGTGGGTGCTCTAGTGGGCTGTAAATGGTCACTGCTTTTTACAAATTTGTTCCAAAAGCAGAGTGCTCTTGCCATCAGGAACAAGCCATGTGTGGCTGCTTTGAGAACAGGGACCCACTGAAGCAGGAGTCAGACGTTCTTTGGTGATTCTCCAAGTGACTCTCACTTGAGTGCCTTGGCACGGGAGTAGGGACAAGCCTTCACTATGTGGCACTCTTCTGCCCTTTGGCAGTCCTATCTCTCAAATGAGAGTAGCTTCCCCCATTCTTCCCAGGCACAAGTAGAGTCCCAGATGCTGCCACACATTTCCCAAAGCCTTCTAGGGAGGTGAGGCTCTACCAGGCTCAATGGGCAAAAGCCATTGCTGCTTTTTGGTGGAGCTCATCCCTAGGCCTGCAGTTTAGCTGTGGGGATACAGCTATTTACAACACGGGGATTTTGTGAAATTAGATGAAATAAATGCATACAGAGCAAGCAGCAGACAGTGAGAAGAATAAGCACAGGAAAGACAGTGTTAAGTGTTACAGTGAGAAGAATAAGCACAGGAAAGTGGAACTCATGCATGATCTGGACACTGAAGACTCCAACTCTCCTGACGCACATAGTATCTAAAATTTAGGAGCTGCTCACTTATCAAAGAAAGCTACCACCACTGAACTCTCCTGCATCATCCAAAGTAATTATCCCCAAAGTCCTGGCATTAAGTAACATTATGCCCATTTTATGGATGAGGATCTTTTGGGCACAGGGTCTGAGCCATTTCAAGAGCTTCCACAATGGGCAGTGGAGAGGGAAGTCTGTGTCCCTTCCTCTTGTGCTTTGTCCAGGGCACCAGAAATAGGAGCCAGGCTGGACCCATCTGTGATTCTGAACATGGGCTCTCTTCAGGATGCTGTGCTGCCTGGAGGCTGTTATCTGGAAAGCCCAGGAGACCCACAGTAGCAAAATGTACCTCTGGTCAGCAAGAAGAAGAGACCTTGGGCTTTTCTCTGACTTTGGAGACACCGCGAACAACCCTGAATTGCTTATTTTCCACCACCAAGGGCAGCAGCTGAGGCCGCTGGGGGTGAGGGGCCAGAGTTAAGAGGTAGGCATGGTTGAGCAACAGACACTGCTGGTGGTGAGTAAGAGGACAGGTGACAGCTAGAAAAACCAAACAGCAGGTTGGGGTTGCTCCCGAGGGTGGAGATGGCTCTGGGACCACGACATCCCAAGATGATGACTCTATAGTGTGGCCCCCATGCCACTGCACACTGTGGCTCAAACTCGGCCCAGAAAGTGCCAGCTAGAATCTTCAGAGCTCAGAATCATGGCCCATGTTAGGCGTGCCTGCTTTAAGATGGTAGGGAAACAGAAAATGTACTTCGCAAAGGTTTCCATGAAAGTGCTTATAATCACAGAGCCTCAATTCCCATCGCAAGCAGCCCACCTGCATTACTTGGAAATGTCACAGATGAGAGCCCCACCACTCCTGAGACACAAAGCTTGGGGAACTGAGGTCCTAATCCTTCTCCCATGGGCTGGTTTCCACCTGGGAAACCCACTCACCGTGGCCTCCTTATCTATGAGCCTGTACACGTCGGGCTGCATGAGGTAGGACGTTTTCTCTATGATTTCCACATATTTCTTCAACACACTCTTCAGCTGGGGAGGACAAGATGCCAGTTAGTGACTCCCACTTCCCTGAGCACTAACAGAAAAGGGAAGGAGGGCCCTTAAACCCTGCAAGTGAGTGTCACCAAGGAGCCTATTTGCTGCCAACTTACCTTATCGCCTCTGGAGACCTCGAGGGACAGCAGCGCTTCGTCCAGTGCCTTAATCTCCTGCTTCTGGAGCACGAACACGTGGGCCACCTCATCCCACAGTTCCAACAGGGTCTGCACAAGGAGCTGAGTCAGGCTGGGAGCTTCAGAGTGGGGCAGGGGGAGACCCAGCTACAAAGGGACCCCTACTTGCATGGTGTAGTCCTCAAGGCTGTTGTCGTTTTCTATCTTTTTGAAGAGATGGTTGATGTTTTTGTCAGACTGGGACAGCTTGTTCAAAAACAGTTTCCCTGTCTCTAAGATCGGAGGTTCCATTTCCTGCAACAGGCCAGGAGGGTGACGGCATCAACATCCCCCAGGGATGAAAGGGCGCTTCTTGTAATGGGGGTGCCATGCCAGGCACAGTCCCATCTCACAAATGATCATGACTGCCTGGTCCTGAGGAGTTGGGGGTTATAATCAACTCATGCACACAGGACTACGGCACCACGCTGTTCACCAGGCGCTCTGCCAGTGCTCAGCCCACCTTCTCATCACGGCTGGTGAGGTGGGTGCTGACATCAGGCCTGGCCCAAGGCTGGCACTCACCAAACATGAACTGAGGAAGGACCAAATGAAAGAACGCCAAATTTACTTCAGGCAGGGAAACCAAGACTCATGGAGCACATGGTGAAAGCAGCGCTGGCATCGAGGTGGGATGTTCTGAGAACATGGCTGGTGGAGTGTCATGGTTGAGGTGTGGTGTTCCTCAAAAGCTCACGTGTGAGATAATGCAAGAAGGTTTGAAGGAGAAATTGGTTGTAGCCTTAACCTAATCAGTGAACCGATCCCTGATGGGATTAACTGAGTGGTGACCGGAGGCAGGTGGGGGGTGGCTGGAGGAGGTGTTCATTGAGGATGTGGCTGTGGGGTATATATATATTCTGTATCTGGAGAGTGGAGTCTCTCTGCTTCTGATCATCATGTGAGCTGCTTTCCTCTGCCACACTCTTCCACCATGATATCCTGCCTCACCTTGAGCCAACAAGGAAAGGAGCCGCCCTTTAATGGACTAAGACCTCTGAAACTATGAGCTCTTAAATAAACTTTTCCTCCCCTAAAATTGTGGGTCTTTTAATCACATCAGTGAAAAAGATGACTGAAAGAGGGAGCCTGTTTTTTTGTGTTTTGGGGACAGTCAGTATTCAGAATTCAGGATAGGGTAACATGAATCAGAGAAGATTCAGGGAGATGGGAGTGAGTGGAAACCCAGGGCTCAGAGAGGAATTAGAAGAGCAAAGGTGTCAGGCATGGTGGTACAGGCCTGTAATCCCAGCAGCTAGGGAGGCTGAGGCAGGAGGAATGTGAGTTCAAAGCCAACCTCAGCAAAAGTGAGGTGCTAAGCAACTCAGTGAGACCCTGTCTTTAAATAAAATGCAAAATAGGGCTGGGGATGTGGCTCAGTGGTCGAGTGCTCTTGAGTTCAATCCCTGGTACTACCCAAAAAAGGGGGGGGGCAAAGGCTGGGATCATTTCAGGAACATTCCAGGCACCAGTGTGGGAACAGAGCCCAGAGTGGAAGTGTATCAGGGGCGAGCAGCAGTGGGCTGTCAGTGGGGGCACACCAATCAGGTCTCTCATCAACTGGTCTAAATGAACACAGACCTGGAGAGCAGTTCCAATTTGGTTCCTTATGTGCTATGTAATGCAAGCTCTCTTTTACTTTAAAATGGAGTAGTGGGGATTTTTCCAAGAGTTGAGAGCTCACAACAGGCACTCCTACCAAGTCACTCACCCATGGCCACTATGAGTCCATCTACTTCTGTGTCTTGCTGAGCCACTGAAGACCTCCCAGCTGGGGAGGGGGAGGGAGGTCAAATCTGCCTAGGAAATGCCACTGGAACAGAAGAGGAGAGGGGGTGCCGGGTCTTCTTACCCTGGTGATTTCTGCAATCTCCTCCTGAAAGTTGGCCAGAGCGTTCTCATAGTTCCTCTTTTTCTGTGCCTGTTGCCTTTGAAGGGTGATGGTGCTGGTCTCCTTAGAAACTGTGGAGCCACAACAGAGGTGAGGAGACTGCCTCAGAGCTCCAGAGAGAGGGAAGCGCTCCTAGGCAGACTGAGCACCTGCACTGCCAGGCTTGGGTTCAGAAGGTGGACCCCAAAGCCAGCCCAGCAGTGCGGCTGAGGCTTAAGCAAGAAGAAAGATGAAGGGGATCCATGAATGCTTCAGGGAACAAGGTCTCAGGCTTCCTGGGGGCGGGGGTGTGGCTCAGTGGTAGAGTGCTGGCCTAGCAGGCGTGAGGCCCTGAGTTTGATCCCTGCACCACTAAATAGATAGATAGATAAATGAATAAATAAATAAATAATCTGGCCAAGTTCCCAAATGGTAAGGTTCCATTTTTTTTTTTAAGTTTTAAAGACACAAATACATATAAGATGTTTTTATAAATTTCAATGGGGTTATATCCTGAGAAACCTATCATACGTTGAAAATATTCCAGGTCAATGATGCATTTAAAACACCTAGCATACTAAACATCATGACTTAACCTGGCCTACCTTAAATGTGCTCAGAACATTTTATCTTAGCCTTGGGTGAAATCATCTAATACAAAGCCTTTTTTTGACAAAGTGTTGAATATCTCAGTTAATTTATTGAAATCTGTCCTAAAAGTGAAAAACGGAATGGTTGTATGGGTGTGCTTTTGAGCGTCTAGAAATTGAAACATTGTAAGTAAACCACAGTAAATCAGGGATTGTCTGTACAGATAATAATACCAAACATGCAAAGAGCACCATCCACACAGCAGGCATTGATCTAACTCGATTACTATTCGGGGTGAAGCCAGGAGGTAAGTCCTATTACTAGGCTCCATTTGCAAGTCAGGAGACTCAGGCATGGGGGGGGGGGGTAAAGGGCTGAGCAGGGATCTGGACACGGACCTTCTGAACTCCTACTCCATGCTCCACTCTGCCCTGTATCTACCTGGGAAGGCAGATGCTGCATGGGCTAACAGGACAGAGAGCTCTCCTGGCTAAGGAAGGGGTGCTATTGTGGAAGGGCAGTTTTACTTTTTGCTTTATCTCCCTCTTTTTTTTTTTTTTTGTTACAGTGAGCATCTGTTCCTTTTTTAATCACAAAGACAAAGGGCTTCTATATTGAGATAGAGTCAAATTAAAACAATGGAGTAGGAAGAAAATGCGGCTTGGGACATGCTACCATGAAATCACAGCAAGCAAGGTGCCTCCTTTAGCCCAGATTTTCCTCAGCAAGTGCGCACCAGAGCCAGGGAGAACTCTTGGGGAAGATGCTCAGGGAATATCCTCTGGGTGACAGAGCAGAGGACCACAGTGTGATCATTAGGGGCTTCCAGAGAGGGGCTCCCAGGAGCCGCCCCCTGCCCAGGGACTCTCTCTTGCCCTCCGGGTGAACGGGGACTCACCGATAGTGTCCATGAGGCCCTGCACCTCTCGGGCAGCTATGGCTCCTTCGTTCTCTTGTACTTTTTCCTTCCTGGCTGTTTCCTTTTCCCTGAGAGACAAGCAGAGGGGAGGAGTAGGCGCTGCCAGATCCCACCCAGGACAACTCTGGCACATGGGGGACTCCCCAGAGGGAGCTCAGGCAGCAACAATGGCCCGTGCCCACCCTGATTCCAGAGTTTCTTGAGAAGTATCTTTGGCCAGCAGACATTGTCGGACTCTACTTGGGAACCTGGGTCCCACCCAGAGCCTACTTCAGCTCTGGTGGTACAAGGGTGGGTGGTGGACCTGAGCCATTTTCCACATGGGAAAACTGGGGTCAGCAGAGGTGTGAGTGGCCCAAGCAACCTCCCGGCATGCATCATTTTCTCCTTGAGCAGCCCGTCCTTTGGGCCAGCTGGAGTAATCCTTATCCTGTATTCTAGAACTGACCCCCATGACCCCACGGCCCCCGGGCTTGGGCCTGAGGAGAGAGCTGGACAAACCTGCTCAGCTGGAGAATAGGATTGGATGTGACATTAGCTTTGGAATAAAAATTCCTAAATGTACCATCTACAGGGCAGGCACCACAGAGATCCTGAAGTTCTTGGTGACCCCTGCTACCCCTGGGGGTCTCCGTGGGTTCAGTATTTTCCAGCCATCTTCGCACTGGTCTTCATTCAGACCAGGGCAGGGAGGAAAACCGTGGGGCCTGGGCTGCAGCTGATGGGGGCCCAGGCCAACCCTGAAGAAGAGGGATCTTTTCGTCTTTTTAGTCCAATGTCCGGGGCCCAGAGCAGCCTCATAAGAGCCCACAGGACCTAAGAGCTGCTGTCAACTCTGGCTTCTCAGCCTCCTGCCCTGGAGACTTGGGGCTTGGTTTGCACTAGTGGTTCCCCCTACCGTGGGTTGGTCTCCACCCAACCTGGGGCCCTGCCAGGCTGAATGAGCAACCCGGTGGACTGGCCTTCTCTGGCCCAGTTTTCAAGCACCTGCTGTGAGGTTTGAGGAAGATGGGACATCCCAGCTCTGTCACTCATCAGTTCAACTGAGCCTGGCCTCAGTTATCCTTGAAGAGTATCCAGAGGAATTGGCCCTGGTGGCAGGAAGAGCCCTGACTCATAGGAAGAGTGGGAGCAACCAGGGAAGGTCGCCCAGAGACCAGGGGTTTCTGAGGAGAGAGTAGCTGCCAAAGGATCACCCAGAAGAGTTGACAGAAATTCCCAGGGGACCTCTGCAAGAGTGGCTAAAGGAAGACCAGAGCGGGACTGCCATAGGCTGAGGATATCTGGGCAGGCAGAGGCTCTTCCCCGACACTTGGCCTCCAGGGAAGGGTGGGGGAGGCAGGGACATGTGAGGACAGGAGGGAAGCAGTGGCTGAGACAGGCTTCCCTTCTAGGAAAGGGGACACTGTGTGCCAGGGTCAGTGAAAGACTGTGGGGTTGATGGTGGGGGGGGAGGGAGAAAGCTGGAGAGGATAATGGCAGGAAGCCAGGCTCCCCTATCTGTTCTCCAGCTCCTGGGAGGTAGCTGGGGCAGCCCAGGAGACCAGGAAAGACGAGCTTGTGGCCTCTCTTCTCTGGTAAAAGGAGAACAGTGGGAGGGTGTGGCAGGGAAGAGGACCTAAAGGAGTGTGGCAGGTCAGGAGAGCTGCTGTGAGTTTCTGGGATGCCCAGAGGGTCCAGGTGAGCTGGGTTGCTGTATCTGGGAGCCCTCCCAACAGATGGGTGATTTTTTTCCTGCTGCTCTGGCTCAGGAAGAAGGGTGGGAGCTTTGCTGGGTGGGAAGAAGGATGAGGCTCAGGAAGGTGAGCTGGTGAGCTGGCCACTAGGCCAAGCTGGTTGCAGAGAAATTGAAGGCAGAAGATATGGACAGAGGAGGGAGGGAGGGAGACATTTCTCAGAGGCAGGGAACAAGTGACCCCTGGGAGACTCTGGAATGTGGAGTTAGTGGCCCTAGTCCTTTCGACAAGTTATAAACCCATCCTCTGTTCCTGCCCAAGCTACAGGGATCTGTGCTGTGGTCCTGTGTCCAGGACAGAGCTGGGCTTATCTGGCTGTCCCAGGAAGCCAGCACAGCACATTGCCAGCACCCCCATGAGAAGTGCCTTTCTGAAACCACCCTGCAGGTGCCAAGAGCTCCTGACTGATGTTGTATCTGGGACGATAGGTGACCCTAGGCTGAACCCTGGGGAAGAAAGAACCCTGAGGAAAAAGAGGCAGGTATCAGGAGACGCCTGGTCCTAGATGAGGTCGGCTGAGACTCCTGTGGGAGCTGGAGTCACAGTGAGGATGCCACATGGCCCTCCTGGGAGCAGAGGTGGAGCTTGGACAGGTCCCAGCTGCCTATGCCTCTGGATCTCTGCCAAGGCATCCGGCAGGGGATGTGGCTGGAAGAGGCTGGCCTCTTGTGTTGGCCTGAGTGGCCAGTAGAGCACCCATTGTAGGTAGTTAGGTGGCTGAGGCTCAGGTCAGGGCAGAGAACTTGCCCTACAGGGGGTGAGAGAGACAAAGGCAGGTAGAGGAGACCAGACTGTCCAGCCTGAGTTCCAGGCCAGGGAAGGTGTTTATGGCTGATGCCAAGCCTGAGGAGGCTCCTGCTTCATTCTCCCAAGAAGCCAGGGGAAAGATGGAGTCTTCCTTTCCTCTTTTCCCTAGTGGAAAAGTCTGATCATAGCTAACAGAAATGACATGTTTAGGAATCTCAAGTTTAACTTCCAAACTTGGAATTGCACAAGGAATGTGAGCTGCCCCTGCCTCACATACTGCCCTCACCTCAGGTTACAGTGCCTCCCTGCACCTCCCTGCACACCCAGCGCTCAGGCCAGAGATCCGTCATCAGGCCCCCTGGGGTTCTGCCTCCAAAGACACCTGAAGTCCACCCCTATTCTCCCTCTCCCAACCACCACCAAAGTTACAAGGACAACTATGAGCCTTCCTCTCTGGCCTCCCTGCCTCTTTCCTGTAATTTCTTCCAACATACTGCCCAAGGAACCTTGGACGCACAAAATCAGCTACTCACTGCAATAAAATCCAACACATGGACCGTGGCCTGCTAGGCCTCTCTCAGCCCCACCTCTGCCCTCTCTCCAGGTCCACTCATCTTTTGCTTTCTAGAATGGGTCGAGACCATCCATTTCAGTGTCTTGCCCCCATCCTTCCCCTTCCTCACCTTCTGGTCTCAACTGAGGCTCCTCCTCAGAGAGCTTTCCTGAACCTGTCCTGAGGGAAGGCTTTCCCACCTTACTTATTTGTTTCTGTAGTGGCCTCCCCATTCCATGAAGGTGGGATCCTCCTCCCTAGCACCTGGCCTTAGGCACTCAACCATTACTGGGGAAGAAAGAAAGAAGCAATCCTTCCAAATAGGTGTTAATGCCTCCCTGATTCCAGGCAGGCACTGGAGACTTCCTCCCTGGCACTCATTTTGCATGAGCTCTTCCTGAGTCTTTGAAGATGGGGTGCCCCAGTGTGTGTGGGTGTGGCCTGAGAGGCAGGACTTACTTGTAGAGAACTGGGTTTTCTGTAACCCCGTCGTTGGGAAGGCTGTGCACCCACTTCCGCTGCCGAGGAGACATCATCTCCCCTTCAGGAATCTCCACCTTTTTCATCATGGGTATCCAGCCACTCTTTGGGGTCGCAGAACGCTCCGCAGACCGCTTTCTGGAGGCTGCCAGGGACTGGACCAGCTGCACCTGAATCCATGGAAGCCCACAGATGAGGGAAGTAGTCAGAGCTGCAGACCCCTCAGCACCATCAGGGTGACCGTGCCTACCTTAGAAGGACCTCTGGGAACTGCCACAGGAAGGCCTGGAGGCTCCAGGCCCCTGCAAACCCTGTACAGGAGGGCCCTCCTCCTCCTCAATAGCCACCCAGCCACTTCAGGGAAGGCTCGCTTTAAGAAATTAAAATAAGGCACAAGATGCACATCTCAGCCTTTTTTAAATCATCATCATAAATTAGAAAAACAAAACTCTCCAATAGGAGGAGACCGGTTAAGTAAACATGGTATGTCCCTTTGATGGACTGTTGGGTGTTTATTAAAGATAAGACTTAGGATTTTTTTGGTCACATGAGGAAATGCTTATGAGATGATTATAGTTAAACATATTAATTAAGAGCCTAAATTTAAAATTATAACCAAATTACATGATTTCAAGTTTTAAAGTGAATACTATTTAAAATGAATAGCATTTCAAATGAATAGGGGGTGTGGCTCAGTGGTAGAGCGCTTGCCTCTCACATGTGAGGCACTGGGTTTGATTCTCAGCTCTTCATATAAATAAATAAAATAAAGGTCCATTGAAAACCAAAAAAATATTTTTTAAAAAATGAATGGCAAGGTGGGAGGGAGGATGTCACATGTTAAGAATGGCATATCGCTTACAGGGAGCAGTGGTTTTTTTGTTTTTGTTTTTTGTACACCTGAAACTTACAAAGGTTCTACAGAGAGCATCATTTAGGGCTCAAATTAGGAATGAAAATCCCATTTAAATAATTTTGAAGGAAGAGTTGGAAGTCTATGGGCTTCTCCTCAGGTCTTGTTTGGTCTGTGCATTGCATTGGAGAGGACACACAATTTGGTCAGCTGGTGCCATCATCCAGAGGCCTTGACTTTGTCGCTATATGAGAGATTTCTGAGTAGTGAGGCAACTTCTAGGAACCACTGAGGTTCAGGAATGCCTTGGATTTGGGAACTGGTCTGTGAGATACTGTTGCGGAGAAAGCAGGTGTCAAAACACTCACACAGAATGAAACCCAGTCTCTAAATAAAATTCTTTTATGCATGAGAAAAGGTTCCAGAGTACTGAACAGTTAATTTAGACTATTTCTGCGTCATTTAAATTTACATTTTTATTATTTTTATCTTTCCCAATTTTCAAGAGTATATATCCCATACATACATGCATAAAATAAGAATTTTTTAAAAAATCTGTTTCAAAGCCCTAATTCATTAGATTCCCAAGCAGGAAAGCCCTTAAAGGAAGAGAAATTTGGAGGGGAGCAGAGGGAAGTTTGGAGGAACAGAGAGAAGAGGGCTGTGAAAAGAGGGAGAGCAGGTCCTACTTCGGCTTGGAAGATCTGATGGTAGACTTTGCCGCTCTGAACCTGGGTCACCTTCCCCACTGACGACATGGTGGCTGCTGGCGGGACGCCCCTGCCCGGAAGCCGTCGTCCTGGAAACGTGCGCTTGGTGTCAACTCCCACCCGAGGTTGGGAACCCACGCCCGCCCCGAGTGCAGGTCCTGATCGCACCTCGAGGGTCGAGGGCAGCTCGGGGGGTTAAATTTTAAACAAAACAGAGAGGGGACGGGCAAGGAGAGGCAATGAGGGGCCCAGACGCAAGGCGCCAATCCGACAGGGACTTTGGGGACAAGAAAAGTTCGGGGTTACAGCTTGCGCTTCACCCTACGGAGATTTTCTGGGAAAAGTCAACGCGCCAAGGTGTCTGTGGGGCTGGAACCCCAGAGCCAGGGGTCCTTGGGTCCAGGACCCTACCCTGGCCTCCAGGAGCCGCGGAGACCGCGACCTAAAGGCCTGATTCTGGCCACACTAAATAGGTGGCTACTCTGTGCCCAGAAGACCCAGGCGGGTCCTCCGGCTCCCCTTCCGAGACCCTCAAGCGGTCCGGGCAGCCCCTGAACGTCCCCCTGAGCCCAGATTGCAAAGAGGCCCTGTCCCCGTGCTGGCCGCGTCCGCACCTGCTGAAAGCACCTCTGAGGTTCGCCTGGGCGAGTCCCGCCGCAACTGCAGCGGGACACCCAGGGTCTCCAAGGCAACACGGAGGGGCGGGCTCAGCTCGCTGCCTTTCGCTGGGAAAGGGGTTGCCCTTAGCAACCCCAGCGCCCGAAGTGGAGTCGTGAAACTTCACCAATTGCTTCTTTGAACGCCAGTCTCTCTTCTGTACAAGAGAATACCCCAGAGCTGTCCTGAGCAGTACACCAAACGTCCTGAAAACTATCTGAGAGGTGGCTTTGAGCCATCATGGTCAAGAAAATCCATCGTTTCTTCCTTGCTTTGGTTGAAATCAATCTTTGCAGGGAAGAAATCTGAAAGATTCTGAAAGATCAATCTGTCTCCTTCTAAAAACAAAAACAAAACAAAACCAAAAACCAGAGCTCAGAGAATTCAAGGCTCAAACTTGCCCGGCCAGAACCGAAAATATTCGTGGTTGGGACCGAAGGGTGGTCAAAGTTTCCCCTGGGCTGTGTATGGGATAGCCAGCTCCTTCTTAGAGAAGCCCTCCTTTGGCAGGGATCCCTCACAGACTGCTAATAGATATTCCCTATGCCAACTTCCTAGGGCAAGCGATTGTTCTGTCCAGTCCAGCTCTAGAAATTAAAAAACAGTGAGTAGAAAACCCTTTTGTTCTCATTCTTTGGTCTGGGATTTTAGCAAGGTGAAATATTATAATAAAAATTGAATTCATTTGAGCTGAAAAAAGAAAAAATGTCAGTGATTGAGGGAAGGTGTGGAAAACACAATATAAAATAGAAAGTGTCCAGGAATCATTTGCAGTCTCTCTTCTCCTTCCCATCCAAGGAGGCACTGCTGGCTTGAGCCTTATACAGCAGAAACACTGTCTTCTCTGCCCAGACACAGAACCAGGTTCTGGTTTCTGGCACATCTGCAATTTTGGTTTTCTTTATTTCTTTTTATACAGAATGTCATGGGTTTAAATAAGTAGGCATGGATATATGATGTGTGGCGTTTTGTTCTGATTAAACAACATACTTGTTGCAAAAAATGGAAAACAATTCAATGGGGGAAAAACCCAAACAAACAAAAATAATCCATAATCCCACTGCTAAGAATATAGCATACTTTATCCCCAAATTTCTGGGCCTTTGTTTTTGTGTTTGAATCAAATGTACAAATATGTGTGTGGCTGTTTGTTTCTTTTTGCAGATCTGGGGATTGAAAGGGTGCTACACCACTGAGCTACATCTCTAGCCATCTTATTTTTTATTTTGAGACAGTCTCACCAAGTTGCCGGGGCTGGCCTTGAATTTGTGATGCTCATACCTCAGACTCCTGAGTCAGGAGGATTACAGGCACACACCACCACTTCCTTCCGGCTTGTGCTTGGCTTTTGGTTAGCATATCTGTTTCCTTCCAACTCCACAATGTCCTAGCCAGAAAGACTAACCAGTTACAGATCACCTTTTTAGTCTCCTCCCATGTTTAGGGATGGGCCAGAAGCCAAAGACAGGGAATGAAAAATTGGCCTGAGGCCCTGCACTCTCTTGCACCTCCATTCCATCTCTGATTTTTTTTCCCCTCTCAATCTTCATTTTAAAAATGTCTTTTGAGGTTGGTTGGGGTACAAAATTAAGTTAGAGAGGAGAAATACATTCTAGTGTTCTATGTAGTACAGTAGGGTGATTATAGTGAAACCTTATTGAATATTTCAAAATAGCTAGGAAAAAATGTTCCCAATATAAAGTAATAAAAAATGCTTGAGGTGATAGATATGCTAATCACCCTAATCTGATCACTACATATTGTATATACATATCAAAATATCACACTGTGCCCCATAAATTGTATAATTAACAATATAATTGTATAATTAACAATTAAATTAAATAACAAAATAATTCTTTAAAATGTCTGTGGAGTTGAAGCCCATCCTTCTTTTCCCTCTACCCTTGTCCATCTTTTCCATAGTGTATAGAAGGAACCAAACAACAGGGACTCCAAGAGCTAATACTTATTGAGAAGATTCAATTTCCCCAAATAACTGAGAGAGTACCACCATTAACCCATCTTACAGATGAAGAAACAGATGCTCAGATTAGCAAGTTGGCTCAGATCTCTGAGCCACCAAAAAGTTGGATTCAAGATATGAATCTAGACCCTGCAATTCAAAAATTCTTGAACTAACCACCATGCCATGTAGATTTGGGACTAATCAGAAAAAAAAGTTTTTTGTCCAACTGGTGGAACCTGCACCTATCAAACATAACATACATACCTAAAAGTATGGGACTCAGTGAATTATCTGAAAGGAACCAGTAGCTTCAGAAACAGAACATTACCAACCCTCCAGCAGCCACCCTTAAGTACCCTCTTAGGTCATTTCTCTGTCCTCCCCAATGCCATCAAACACTTTATCTCAAGTTGGTTTTTCTTTTTAAAAATGTTTATTTAAATGAGATCACACAGATTAGACTCTTTTATGTTGGACTTCTTTCATTATGTTTGTGAATTCCATACATTTTTTGGGGGGTAGGGGAGCCACACCCGTGAGAATTGCCATTTATTCCCAAAGTTCCCCAAATCATCACCAAGAGTTCACCATGGGGTGCAAAGGGGGGAATGAGGAGGCTCAAACACTGATGGGGGTCAGGAATTTGGAGGGAGGGGGAATGGTGGAGGGATCCTAGCTGTCCCTCCTTCTTCTAATGCCACAGAAAGGGGTCCTCCTCTGGCTGGCTCCCCTCCCCATCCCCCATGTTCAGTTTCTCAGGGGGAAATGGGTTGGGGATGGGGAAAGAGGGCCTAGTGTTAGTGGGCCCCAGAAGGGGGAAGGGCGCTGGGGTGGGAGTGCTCCCATTTCACAGCACTCACAACACTGTCTCCCAGGGAACAGGAGTCGGGGTAAGTCGGCCAGGCCAGGTCTGCCTCCTGCCCTGGATTATAGGAGGAAAGGGTTAGTGTTGGGTGCTGGGGGACCAGGGGGCATCATTGGGGGCAGACCAGGGCCCCCACCAAGGGGAGAGATGTAGGTGGGTGGTGTTCCAGGGGCTGGGGGCACAGGGCTGAGAGGTTCCACTTGGCAAGAAGAGATTGGAAGCCTGGGCTCTTGGAGGAGTGGGGCCGGGTCGGCTCACCAAAGAGTCCAGATCAATGAGGGCTGCACTGGGCCCCAGGAAGGATTCTGGCGTCTTCCCTGTGGGGGGTGTGGGGGTTGGGGCAGTGGCAGGTGGGGCACTTCCCACAGTCTCAGCCAGAGACCCACCAACCCCACTCATGTCAGACGCCCAGGGCTGCTGGCAGGCACCTCTCCTGCAAGCAGCTCCCCCCGGTGCTACTCCCAGAGGCTGGCAGGGCTGTGCGGAGTCAGTCGAAGTCAGAGAATTCATCAGGCTCTGGATCAAAGCTTCCAGCTGCTGCAGTGCCACTGGTGCTGGGTTTTGCCGAGAGCCATAGCCAAGTAGGAATGGCGCATGACATTTTTGGTTGAAAGGTGACTCCAGCAAGCCATTGAGATGATAATGGTTATGTTAAGATATGTATTCAATTGGATATTAGACCCCTGCTGTCCGGCCTCCACCTGCTACTTTGGAACTCTCGCAGGGATTCCCGGAGAGTTCCCATTGGTTGGGGAAGTGCGGTAGGAGGGATTTCCAGAGGAGGGATTTCCGGTAGGTGTGGTGTGCCCCTGGAGAAGGCCGAGTGGGGGGCGTTACCAGGAGTTTTGGAAATAAAGTTTGTTCCTGCTTGAGTGGCTCGTGATTTTGTGCCCAGCCAGACTGCGGCAGGTTTGGCAGGTGACACCCCCCCCCAGGGGTCAGAGAATGCAGATGCAGGAGCCCAGGGATCAGAAGCTGGGTGTCCACTGACTGGAGCCCCACCATCAGAGCTTCCCCATGGGTCAGGCAGGGGGCCCGCTCCAGCTGCAGGGGCTGGGGTCCCACCCCAAGGGTCAACAGAGGGTCCCACAGGGGCAGCAGGCCTCCAGGGATCCCCAGAGGCTGGTGTGGGGGCTGGACCACCCCAAGGATCAGCAGCTGGAGGGACAACAGGTCCCCCCCAGGGGTCTGAGGCAGGGGGCAGTGGGGATGGGGGCAGCCATGGGTGCTGGGCGCCCCCATGGATCTGAAGCCGGTGGAGGTGATGTCTGCCCTGAAGACATCAGCAAGATCCATAAGAGATGACTCCTCCTTGCCTCCAGTCTCCCTCTTGCTCTCCTCCATTGCCATCTGCAGCCTTAGGTCGTCCCCACGACGGATTCGCCCTTCCTTATGGTGCTCCTCTTGGCTCAAACTAAGGGCCAGCTGGAGCTGGACATCATCCTCAGGGCGCAGGTCGGGGGCTGGTCAGCCTCCTCCTTGCTCATGGCCAGGGCCAGCTGGAGCTGCAGCTCCTCCTCCCTACTGCTCTGCGGGCGGAGCAGGCCTGGCCCGGAGCCCGCTGCTGCTGAGGAGGCCGTGGCGGTCTGTGCAAGCTTCTCCTCGGTCTCAGTGCATGGGCACGCTCTTCCCGCAGCCGGTCCTCCTCACGCAGCAGGGCCACCAGCTGCTTGGCCTTCTCACTCACATTCACGCCCTGGCCCTTGCCATCACGGTCCACGTTTGCACAGCACATCAGTGTCATGGCCTTGTAAACGTGCCGCCAGTTCTTGCCCTGGTCATTGAGCCGCTTCCAGATCATGCTCATGATCTCCGAGAAGGCCACAACATTATAGGGGAGGTCGGCGATCTCAGACATGAGAGAGCTGGACGGGCCCAGGGATCATTGCTTGTGGCCTCATGGACCTTGCTCTCTGCCTGCGAGTAGTTGTGGACAATGTTCTTCATCTGGCACCCAGCGGTGGTGTCAGGGGCGTCAAGGGGCATGGAGAGATGGGGCAACTCACAGATGGAGGCTGCAGCAGATGCTGGCAGACTGCTGCATCTTGGCCCCTCACGCGAGGCTCTGGGGGAGTCATGGCGGTCAGCCCCCTGCCCCCGCTCGGTGTCACGGGGCGCGCGCCGGCTGCAGGTGGCGGAGGCTCTCAGCTGCGCACACGCGCATGCACGGAGAGCCCCAAGCCCATGGCCCCGCACCCCAGCGCCTGCGGAGCAGACGGGAAGCAACCTGAATTCCATACATTTTTAAATTTGAGTATAGTTTATTTCTGTGTAGTATTCCATTATTTGAAAACATAATCCATTTTGTTTATTTATCCTTTTTAGTATTGAACCACATTGTCCCCCCCCCCAATTTGGGACTATAACTATAATGTTTTTGACCATCCTTTTGCATGGTGAACATATGTAGGTATTTCTCTTGGGCATATACTTAAGATTGGAACTGTTGGGTCATAGAGTCTGTACCTATATATCTTTAGGGGAAACCATTAAAGAATTTCTTAAAGTGGTTGTAACAGTTTTCACAACCACAGTGCACAAAACTGCCTGTAGCTCTGAATCCTCCTCAACACTTGATAGTGTCACCAGTTTTCATCGTAGCCATTATGTGGTGGTATAACAGCATGGTTTTAATTTGTGTCTTCTGATGTGTTATAACATGAAGCACCTTTTCTTGTACTCGTTAGCCACTTGGATATCTTTCTGTGAAAATGACATCTGTTTAAGTCAGCTTCCTGTTACTGTAACAAAATATCTAAAATAATTAACTTATAAAGAACAGAGGTTTCTTTTGGCTCGTGTTTTTGGAGGTTCTAGTCCACAGTCAAGTGGCCCATTGCCTTAGGCCTCCAACGAAGCAGCACAACAAGGTGGGAGCAAATGGTGACACCCACTGCATCTGGTAAGAAACAGAGAGAAGAGACCCAGGTCCCACAGTCCCCTTGAAGGCACACCCCAGATGACCTAAGGACCTCCCACTAGGCCTCATCTTCTAAAGGTTCCACCAAAGGTGCCACCCTGGAGAACAAGGCTTTAATACATGAACCTTTAGGAGACACAACCCATATTCAAGTCATAGCAAAGTCAAGTCTTTTGCTTTTAAGAGTTTAGGATAAGATAGAAACTAGCTTCAGAGTGTTCATATTTATTAACTCACTTTATCCTTAAAATAATTTTGGCTGCTAGGGGTATTAGCTTATGGGGTTTCTTTTTATAGATAAGAAAAGTGAATGGAGAAGGGCAAAGTAATTTGGCCAATGTCAAACAGCTTCAAAGTGTGATATGGGAGTCCTTGTTTTTTTGTTGCTAAATGCAGAATGGCAAAGCTTGGTTGTGGAGATTAAGCTAAAAGAGAGAACTCTGGCAAATAGACCTAGCCACAGGACTGAGTTTACACCACGTACTTAATAATGGTCTGGGACTCATGTGGTGGATGGGGATTTTCCTCTACGATGTTGGTGGGGTCCTCAGGGCACTTTCCCAGGCTCATGAGGGACTTTGAATGGTTGATCAAACTTTACGCAGATCTTGGGTCATCAGATACTTTATGCTTGAGCATTAAAAATTTGGGCAAGTTCTGGACTCTGCACAAAAACCAATGTCCAAGCCTACTGACCCGACATCTGTAGGTGCTTGGAGTGGTCCTAACCAACCCATGGCACCCCGCACCCCCATATGCATCAAAGTTCACCCTCATCACACATGCTGGGACATGTCTGCTTACACCATTTTGGTCTTAGTGTCCCCTGCCTGAAATGCCTGCCTACATCCCTGTCTCTGCTTCCTCAGACAGGTGGTTTACCCAGGTGATCCCACCCTGGTCAGAGAGAGTCTGAGCATCTTCCCTGCAAGCAAGGCCCAGGTCAGCTCTGATCCACTCCTCACCCCAGCTGCCATGGGACGAGTGCTCTGTGCCTGCTCATCTTCCCAGATTAGGGGCCAGGTGCTCGGGTTTCCTTCTCTCCCATCACCCTAAAGACTGGAAAGAAGAAAGCAATGAGGACCCCACGGAATTGAGGACCACACTCTGTTCTAAGAAATCAGAGTTTTCTGATATAAACCTTTTACCACCTTCTTCAGTGACAAAGTTCTGCCTTGGAGTCAAGCTTTGGGCTTCTTAACAGGTAACTTCCCAAGGTCGCCTACCAATGGTGGATAGAAGTATCCGTGGATAAAGTTTGCTCAACAAACTTCTCTTTAGTTTTTTATCTTTTTTTTTTTCATAAAAGAGTGAAATAGTCCTGAAACTTCGACCCTCAGTCCAGGTGGCCATGCCACAATGCTGTCTGCCATGTGCGTGGACAGTGCCTGTGCCACCCCCTCCCATCACAGGGAACAGCTGCTGGTTAGTCTGAGCCTTCTCTCAGGAGCAGACGACCTGACCTGGCCTCAGAGCCGATGTGGGTCGCCAGTGTCAGCTCTCTGAGCACGTCAACAGAATCTGGGTAAACTCCTGGGAACCATGTCCTGATTTTGATTTTCTGAGCATGACGAGTCTGGGGTTGTTGATCAGGGTCTGCAGCAGGCGCCACCTCGTCCTGGACCTAGCTGAGATGCGGGGACCTAGGATAGAATCAGAGCAGATGGACCACAGCATGGGAGGCGAGTGGTTGGTTGGAAGTTTGCCTCTGCCGTTCTCAAAGGGTTTTGGAAGAGTTGCCTCGAGTGTGAGAGGTATGGTTAAGGAGCTGGTTTGGGACTTGTGTGGACATGAGGGAGATGAGTCATCCCATGGTCCTGGATCCCCACAGTGTTTGGAATAGCAATGAACATACAGGGGCGCCCCAGAGCAGAATAACCCTGACTGAAGCCCACCTTGGCAGGCGTCTGGCATGTAGCCTGGAATATGAGTTGGAATCTCAAACAAATGGGATCTGGAAGACTCCACTAGCAGAACTAGAGCTCATTTCCAGGAACAACGGTGGAGGCCAGTCAGCAGGACAAGGACATAAAGCTTGAGTGGGTCCCATAGTCGGCTAAGCCTCCCAAGCTCCCTGGTTGAAGGACACCCAGGACAGAGTGCAGAGAAAAAGAGGCAGGAAAGAGAAAACCTGGAGCATCTCAGGGACCTCAGGGAGCCTCAGGGGGTTCATTTCCTGCTCTTCAAACCCAGTGAGGTCCAAGCAGGAGACATTACCTGCTGATTGGTCCAGGCACCAGTATTTGATGGCCTTCTGCAGCTTCCTCTCCCTGTGGCCTGCGATCAGGATGTGGCAAAAGCTGACGAGCACGGGGTTGGTGTGATAATGGTCCACATAGAGCATGCCGATCCACGCGCTGAACCCTGAAACCCAGCGGCAGATCAGGCCAGGCCACACCTCCCAAGCGTGGCCCAGTTGGTTCTTTTAATGATAAGCTCCACGGGTGCCTGAGTCTTTGCTGAGAATTTAGAAAATGAGGTATAAAGATCTGAAAGGAGGCTTTGAGATCATATCCTAATCTGTTTCACCTCATGGAGAACTTGAAGCTCCAGGAGGCCAGCAGCAGCCTTAGCAACAACCGAGAAAGCCTTGGTTACAGGCCCTGAAGGGCAGAGGGACTGAGTGATCGTGGCCTAAAAGCAGAACAAAATCTTTGCTTCTTCAGGAACGGCTTTGATTTGGGAGTGTCCGACTGAACAGAACATTTTCTTGATCAAATAAGTTCCGATGAACAACAATAATGATTCTGACATGTGGGCTTTCTCAAAATTTTCAGGACTGTGCATTCATAAATTAACTTCTCACTTTCGGAAAGAATTTTGACTACCTCTAACTATCGTCCTTTTCTTTATACCTGAAATGTCTGCTGAAGAGGCAGGATTGACTAGCCTTGAACTCCCTCTGACCATGGGGCAGCATGTGTTTCTATTGCTCAGCTTTACAGTCTCCACTGAGGATAAACTCTGAGCATAAGTGAAGGTGCCCACTCCAGGCTTCTCATACCTGTCTTGTCTTTCCAAACAGCCATCAAGAAGATGCAAGTCCAGCCCTCCCCAGAGGAGGTAGCCAACAGGGGCTGGTCACTCACCCATGTCTGCTCCCTCATAGCCACTCTGCATGATGGTCCTGTCGATGCGCGCAATCAGCCACGTGCCCAGGACGCAACTGATGAGCAACCTGGAGAGGCAGGCGCCCAGGCCCAGCAGCACGTTGTAGAAGAACAGGAAGTAGTTGAAGTTGTGGAAGGCTTTCCTGCACACAGAAACAAGATGGCTAGGCAGGCGGGCTCTGGAGTCCTCCATAGCCAGCATCAGACCCTGAGGGCTGGGGGCATAGCTTAGGGGTAGAGCGCTTGCTCCTCGCATGCATGAAGCCCTGGGTTCAATCTCCAGCACTGCAAAACCAAATCCTATGACTCTGCTTTCTAGCCTTGTGCTCTCACACTCTGCTGTAGGGGAAGCTGAGTCCCCATCTCCCAGCCCTGGACAGTGCAGAAGGCACAGGGCAGAACCCAAGACAAAGGTTGGGGGGACTACACTTGTTTTATGTGATCCTTAGGGTGTGAGGAAATCTCATGGTGCTACAGCTGGCGCAGGGGCTGTCCCAGCTGATGGGGCTTCCCCCCCATCTGTTGCAACTAGGACCTGCCCCAGCTGGAGCTGTTTCCAGTCCCCCAGAGGAAATCTCCTAGAGGGTCACTGGATCTCATGGTTCCTGTTGTCTCTGGGATAAAACCCAAACTTTGCATTCTGAGTGTCAGGTCCCCCTCAGAGAGGACATCTCTTGGTCTTGTCATTTTGTGTCTCCTTCCTGTCGCGCAGCATCTAAGACCCCTGTATGGTGACAGTTTTAGATCCTCAGTTTCCTAACACACCCTGCTTTTGGGGTCTCCTGCCTACAGTCATGCTGTGACAGCTGCTGGCCATGCCCTCTACTATAAGTGCAGAAATTCTACCATCCTACTCAAACTTCCCATCTGCAGTGCAATTACCACCCTCTCCCCACCCTTCAACCCCAGCTCCTCCTCCTCCATCTCTGCCTCTCCTCCTCCATTGACCATGTTTCTCTAGTGATCCTTTTGTACCCTCTGGGGTCTGCTGCCCTTGCTGTCTGTGTGCCTGTCTGTTCTGATGGGCTGTGAGCTTCTAGGCAGGTGGTGTCGGGATTCTCTCTTTCCCTTCAGTGCCCAGGTTTCCCCAATAAATGAATGAATCAGCAAGGGTCACCAGGAGCTGGGCACTATTGTTCCAAGTCCATACTTGAACACATTTTAACCTTATAACACGTTGTTAAGATACTCAAAATGATTTACAAGGGGGAAACTGAGGTTCAGAGATGTTTAGTAAGCTTACACAAGGTCACAGGGCTCCTAAGGGGTGAGCCGGGATTGGGAGCCAAGCATTCTGACTCCAGAGCTCAGCCCTGCCCACTAAATCACCTCTCAGAATATAGAGAGGCCCTGGAACCTGCCAAGGGTGAAGGGGAAGGACTGGGAGACAGCCTAAGCCCAGCCACATCCCCATTTCCTCTTCATCTCACCTGTTATTGAGAGCCAAGGGCTTCTGCTTGTCCCCTGGGCCCAGCTTGGGCTGCAGGAAGAAGCTGGCGGCAATCCACATCTGCAGGATCATGAGGCCCAGGATGATGGAGATGGTGAGGCTGAAACACAGGGCAGGCACCTGAGGTGGCCTTCCCTGCTCTTCTAGGCCCTTCTCAGATGTCTAGTGATAGGGAGGAGAGAGAGGCTGGCCACCCAGAGTGTGAGCTCCATGCTTCATGCTCGGGAGCCATCCTATGCCCACCGTGCAGGTGAGGAACAGAGGCTCAAATGTGGGAGGTGGCTTTACCAAGGCCCCACAGCCAGAGCTTCTGGCTCCAGATCATAACCCATGGCTCTCACTGATGTCCCTTCTTACCAGGAGTGGCAGCCGGTGAGTGGCTTGACAGTTTGAGAATGAGAGAAAGAAATGGTGCTTGGGAAGAGCCTGAGAAGCTGTGGGAATGTGCACAAGGTGGGCTCCACCCCAGACTCGCATGGGGCTCTGGTAGGGAGGTCCCCAGAGTGTCACATGCTATGTTGACACTCTTGAGTGACAGTGTGAGGTCATGGTTAGAAGCCTTTGGTTTCAGATTGCCTGGGCCCCGATGCTGTATCCTCCCTCTCTTTAGATAGAGCACTTGGTTGCTCTGTGACTGTTTTCTGGACTGTGCATAAGCACCAAACTCACAGAGCTGACATGAGGAAAGACACATAATAAATGCTCAAGGATACCAGCATTCACCATTTTCCAGATGGGTAAACTGAGGCTCAGAGAAGGCGAGGCATTTGCCTCAAGTCACAAAGCACATCTAAAAATTTAGCCAGGATTATTCCTTGCCTCCTTCCATCATGCTGTCCTGTTTCTCCCTCACCTCCTGAGAATTCAGTTTTCCCAGATGGAAAATGCACATCATCTCTCTCTCTCCCTCTCTCCCTCTCTCTCTCTCTCTCACACACACACAGAGTTATAAAGGCTCATTGTAACGGTAGGAGAGAAAGCTTTTTTCAAACTGGAAGCTTCCGTTCCTGGTCAGTTGAGGTGAGGGCCCAAGATGATCAGAGGCCCAGGGATTGGCTCCCAGGACTCAGGAAGGACAGACCACCCACTCAGCACTTACATCCCAAGTCCCAGCCTTCGGAGCATCTCCAGGCCCCTGTGGTGGGTGACAGGAAGCACCAGGCCATACATGATCATCAGGCCACACAGGCTCTGCATCACATGGATGATGAGGTAGCCTAGGGACAGGGGAGTAAGGCTCACTTGGGGGTGGTCATGATCTGCCCCCGTGTCTTCCCGGCAGTCCACCAGAGGCCCTGGCATGGTTGCTGATGCTATTCCTGCTGCCTGGCATGGCCTCTCCTGTCTTCCCACTCTTCTCTTCCCACCTGGCCAGGTGCGGTTCAAATGCAGACTCCCCTAGAGAGCCTCGGAGCCCTGTCCTGGCTGGGGTTAGTCACTTCCTCCTCTAGTGATCGCAGACCTTAACATCCATGGCCTGTGAGTTCAGGACAGGCGGGGAGGGTGACAGGATGATGGACCTGTGTGTTTCTCCCCCATCCTGAAGGTCCCTTGAGGGCAGAAGTAGGGCTGCTTCCCACTCACCTCTCCTCCCTCCCAGGAAACATGTGTTGGGTCGCACAGGTCCCAGGTGGCACTTACCCCACAGAATATAAGCTATTTGCCAGCCGGAGTACCTTGCAATGGCCACCTGAGATTTAGAAGGAAACAGTGACCTCAGAGCAGGAGAGAACCTTCGTTCCCTCTGACCCCCTTACCAGTCTCAGAGGTTCCCCACACCCCAAAGAGGCAGGTTTGGGCTCATGGCTCAGACTCAGACTTACCACACTCTCAGACGGGGAAGGATTGTGGAACCGCAAAGGGAGAAAGTGTTTATCTCCTGCCCACAGCCTCTTCATGTGCTTTCTGGAGAAAAAGTGTGAAATAATTAAGTGACGTCCATAACCACGGCTCCTTTTGCATGAACGAGCTCCGTGGGCAGAAACAGAAAGGCCCGAGGACGTGGGGGACAGGCGGCCTGGACTCTGCTCCGTTCAGTACCAGCTCACAGCACCACCTGATCTGCCTTCCAAACCTACAAGTTTAATGTGTTTTGTAAAAATGATTTATAATGACTGAGTCCTAATGGCAACTGAGTCTGATCAATGCGTTGTGGGTGGCTTTTATTTTCCTCAGTTTGCTTTCTACGCTGTCGTATTTTGCTACGAGGAATATCTATTACTTAGGTGATGAGATTCAAAGAACAGGTGAAAACAGAGACCGGTGGTGTGGCTGGCCTGCCCTTACAACAGTGCGGAGGGGAACAAGAGCCCGGCGGCCCGCGCCACCCACCCGCACAGACTGCTTCCTTTCCCACGTCCTTCTCTAGGCCTTGGCCCTGGACATAGAGATCAGGCTGACATTGTCACAGTCCCAGGGTACGTTTGCGTTTGTGCTGTTTTTTTATTTTAACTTAACATTTTACCTCCAGCATTTTTCCAGGACTTTTTTTTTTTCACTTTTCATGATCACTAAGTTCAAAACTCTTAGAATAAAAAAAAGACAAGAATCTCGTCATTAATTCTCATAACTATTACATTTTTAAATGAGAATATTTAGGCTATATTGACATAAATAAAATGTATTATTAAATATGTGATGTAACTAGTCTCTTTTTACTTTTTAAATAGGAGTACCAGAAATTTCAAATTTGCATGTATGACTTTCTTTTTCTTTTCTTTCTTTCTTTTTTTTTTTTTGGTAGCATTGGAGTTGTACACTACCACCACCAACACACACACACACACACACACACACACAGCATATATCTGTACTGTGCATAAGAAATTTCTAGAAAGATACACAGAAAACAGTTAACAGTAGATATCTGGGGGTAAGACCTTAGGAATCCAAGTGTGAGGAAGACTTACTTTTACACTAAATGTTCTTCATAATACTTTTTTAAAGTGTCTACATGTAGCTTAGGATAATGCCAAGAGCAATTAAAATGCTGGCACAGTGCTAGTGCCCTGAAGTATGTAGGGGGTTTTCTCACCCATAATTTCCTCTGCCCCACTGTCCTGATAAGAAGGCAAGGCACGGGTCGTCCCTCCTGGAGGACGGTGGAAGGCAAGGAGCCGCCTGGACAGGAACACAGACCTCCTCTCTCCAGATACCCTCTCCTCCCTCCTCTTGAGCCACCCTCCTCCAAATCCATCAGCCCCTCTGCAGTGTGGTTGCCCTTGGTTACACTCAGAGGTCTCACAGAATATCTCCAGCCACAGGTAGACCACCCACCAGGTCCACAGAGAAGAAAGCAGAGAGAGGGAGCAAGGCAGGGCTGGGTGGAGAGCTGGGTCCCTTCATGCCAGGAGAATATTCTTGTGGGCTCCATCTGCAAGAGACCTGCCCTTTGGGTCTCTTTGGGCAGGGAGAATCTTAAGATACGATGCTTCAGAGATGCTCTCTATGGGCCTGTGGGGTTTGTGGGGAGAAAGATAGCAGTATATACCAAAACTGACGCCTGTAAGTAAATGCTTATGCATTTTTAAGGCCACCCCCTCCTCCTGCTCTGTGCACTGCTGTCCCTGCACTGTCATTCTTGAGACTGATGCTCCTGGTCCACCTGACCCAAGTTCCACTGATGTCCCTTGATCTAGATTTACCTGTTGGGAGCCCACAGTTATCAACCTCAAATAGCTGAGTAGGTCTGATGCCCAATGGAAATGCCAGAAAACATGTCTGTGGCCAGAAAGACTGAACCATCTGCTAATTGCTTGGGCATATTATTTAATTGCTGAGTCTCAGCTTTCTCAAAGCGTAAAAATGGAGACATACAATGAGGATTTTAGCTTAATGCCTGTTCATCAGAGAAGTTCAAATCCATAGTTGAATTTTTTCTTCCTTCCTATCAAAAGATGTGGCTACCCTGGACATTGTATTCAATTCCTAGACACAGATTGGTATTGCAGGTACCGCTCCGGAGTTCTGAGAAGTCAGTGATAACATTCTGGCTAAAGTCACACAAATGACTCCCAGAGTCCTCTTACCTGTAACAGGCCAAAATATGGAACAGATAGCTCACACTTGTGAGAGATGCAGGCAAAATGGTAGCCACCCAGACTCCTGGAATATGAAAAGGGAGATGAGAGGCCTTGAAAAATAAACTTAGAATGGAATATTCAAGAAGCAGAATCCCATACCCAAAAGGTCTAAGCAAAATTATGCTTCTTTTATCTATACATTTCCTTTATCCATACATTTCTTGATAGATAAATAAACTTCTACTCATTTTTCTGTTTCATTTTAACCACACACACCCTTGATGCACTTTATTTCCTTCATAATTCTCTCCTTTAGTGTTATATTTTTCACTCTGTAGCGAATAAAGGAAGGGAAAATTGTGGAGTACACACATCACTGATAGCCTCCGTCTATGGAAAACAACATTAATGTTTGAATTACAATTGCCACTTCTGGGGATGCGTTGGTTACACAGCAACCAGATACAAGGATAATGGGGATCAAAAGGTCTTGGCTATTCACTCATTCACCCTTAATCAAGTTTTTGATATTTAGAATCTAACTTGCTTTCAGAGAGATTCTGTGCATTAATGAGGGAGGAATGTAGGAATCAGGGAAGGAAGGTGATGCTTTGGTTTAAAAGGTTCTGTAGAAGCTAATCCTCAATAGGTACAGGAAAAAATAGCATTTGGCAAATCCAATCTTTATAATTAAAAACACTCAATGACCTAGTAATAGCTGGGAACTTCCTCAGCCTGATAAAGCGCACCTACTGAAAACCCACAGTAAGTATCAGACTTATTGGTGAAAGACTGAAAGTTTCCCTCAACATCAGGCACAAGATAAGCAATGTCAGCTCTTTTTTTTTAAAATAAATATATTTAGTTGTAGACAGACACAATACTTTTATCTTATTTATTTGTTTTTATGTGGTGCTGGGGATCGAACCCAGTACCTCACACATGCAAGGCAAACACTCTCCCAACTGAGCCACAACCCCAGCCCGCAATGTCAGCTCTTGTCAATTGTAGTCAGCATTATACTGGAGGTTGTAGACAGTGCAATTAGTCAAGAAAAAGAAAATAAAATGCATCCTGGTTGGAAAGGAAGAAGTAAAACTATCTCTATGCACAAATGACATGGTCTTATATACAGGAAATCCTAGGGGATACACACAAAAAATTAGTAGAACTAATAAATGAGTTCTGCAAAACTTTCAGGTTACAAGAATAATACATTAAGTCAATTGTATTTCTATATACAATGAACAATCTGAAAATGAAGAAAACTATTGCGTTTATAATAGTATCAAAAAGCATAACATACTTAAGAATAAACATAGTAAAAGAATATTCAACTTGTATATTGCAAACTACAAAAGATTTTGAAAGAAATTAAAGAAGATCTAAATTTATGAAAGGACATTTCATGTTCACATATAGGATATTAATTGTTAAAAAAATTGATCTACATATTCAAGTTAATCTGTATGAAAATCCAAATGCCATTTTGCATTAATTAACAACTAATCCAAAAAATCACTTCCAATGAAGAGACTAAGAATAGACAATATAATCTTAAGAAAGAATAAAATTACAGGATTCACTATTCCTAATTTCAAACTTAGTACAAAACTACAGTAATAAAGGTAGTGTAGAACTGGCAGAAAGATAACCAAATGGATCAATGGAATAGAATTGAGTATCAAAAATAAACCATTATAGTTTATAAGTCAATCTATTATCAACACAGATGATAAGACAATTCAGTTAAGAATAAATATGCTCTTCAACAAATGGTGCTAGAACAATTGGCTATTCACACACACATAAACACACACACAAATGAAGCTAAACGCATATCTCATACCATATGTAAGAATTAAGCCAAAATGGATCAAAGGCCTACATGTAAGAGATAAAACTATAAAAGACTTAGAAGAAAATATGAGGAAAAAAATCTTTGTGATCTTGATTTATGCAATGGTTTCTTAGCTCTGACACCCAAAGCACAAGTGATATAAGAAAAGTAGATAAGTTGGAATTTATCAAAACAGGAAACATCTGAGGGATGGACACAGGAATCAGGGGAGGAAGGTAATGAAATAGTAATTGACAATAAAAAAGGAATTAAAAGATACAAAAAATAATAAAAAGTTTAGATACATGCTACGGCATGATTAATCTTGTAAGCATTATGCTATGTGAAAGAAGCCAGTCATGAAAAATGACATAAATTCCTTTTATCTGACATATTCCGAAAAGACAAATTCATAGAGACAGAAAAAGGATTGGTGAATGTCTAGGACAGGGAGAGTTGGGAGGTGGGAGTGGGAGTGACTACAAATGGGTCATTATTTCATTCTGAGGTGATTAAAAATGTCCTGAATTTGATCCTGGTAATGGTTGCCCAACCTTGAGAACAAAACCACTGAATTGTGTAATCAAAAAACCAATTACACAGCATGTGACTTGTGTCTTCAGAAAGTTACGTTTTAGAAAAGAAAATAAGAGCTGATTTCAAGTTTCAAAAGAGTCTTTGTGTCTGGATCACCAAGACTAGGCAATGGCTATACCCCAAATCCCAATCAACCCATAGAATATGGTAAACCATCCTGAGCCCCCCAGGGGACTCCGAGGCCTTCTTGGGAGGAAGGAGTGAGTGCAGGCTTGCACCAGCTAGCAACCCAAACTTGACCTCACTGCTTCAATTCAATGCCTGTGTCTTCCCAGATAAAGGTGAAGAATGTCAAGTGAAAAGTCTCTTGGGACAAGAAGGCAGCTGTCTTTTTTTTTAATATTTATTTTTTGGTGTAGATGGACACAACACAATGCATTTTATTTTATGTGGTGCTGAGGATCGAACCTGGGTCCCACCCGTGCTAGGCAAGCGCTCTACCACTGAGCCACAATCCCAGCCCCATGGGCCGCTGTCTTAAAGTTGGAAGAGACCAGAGTACAGGGAAATTTTTATGTTGATTCTCAGAATACACATATACATAAGAAATATTTCAAAACATGAGTGACTTGGTTATTTTTCATTACCATGCACCCAAACCAGGAAACGGAGATTTGCCTTAAAAATTTCCTCAGAACAAAGATAGAAATGGGGACTTTCATAAATAAGACTTAGAATGGGTATTCCTGAAATTAAAGGGTAGCATATGCTCTCTGTGTTATGCCCAGGATCTCACCATGCTGAACATAAATATGCATTGAAGATAAATGAAATGTTCAGGGGCAACAGTAAACTATGGGACTATGGAAGGAGCAGTACCTGCCTCAGCATCCACCTGGAAGGTAACATCTATGACATACCTGGGTGTAAAAGAGTAATTCATATCAAGGCTCTCCTCGCCCAAGTTTTGATACTCTCCCAGCTCAAGAGTCTAAAAGGGGGGAAAAGTCACTTGCCACGTCTGTTTCATGAGTTAGGGAACATTAGCCATTAAATATCAGAGTCCTGAAAGTTTTTGCAAACCATTTAGCAAGCCTCTACAAGCCCCACTCTGCAGATGAGAAAACCGAGGCCAAGAGAAGGGTTCCAACTTGTCCTGCAGCAAGGACAAGTTGATCCTGATGCCTTGTCCAGGTGCTTTCTCATTTTGGAATAGAAGACAATTCTCCTTCCTCCACAGACAATGGACACGTCATTAGGATAGATCATTTTCAAAGAAAATTTTCTTTATAGGAGGACGTGACATCTCTGTTGCCCACAATAGAGGGGCAAAGGACTTTCAAAAGGAGACATATAAGTGGCCAATAGGCATATTAAAAACGGCTCATCACTAATTATCAGGGAATGTAAATTAAAACCACAGTGAGATATCACCTGTTAGAATGAATATTATCAAAAAAGACAAATGATAACTTAAGTGCTGGGAAGGATGTGGAGACATAGGAAATTCTGCATACTATCGGTTGGTCCATAAATTAGTACAACCATTATGGGAAACAGTAGGGAAGCCGTTTCAAAAATTTCCAAAAAATTGAAAATACAACTACTTTATGATCTAGCAATGCCACTACTATGTATATATTCAAAGGAAATAAAGTCAGTATGTCAAAGAGATATCTTCACTCCCATGTTCATGGCAGCATTATTTATAATAGCCAAGATATGGACTCAACCTAAGTGTCCATCAGCTAATGAATGGATTAAAAAAAAAAGTTGTGTATACAATGGAACACTATTCAGCCAAAAAAAAAAGAAGAAAATCCTGACAACATGGATGAACCTGGAGGATATTAAGGCAAATACCATATAATGTCACATACACATGGAATCTTAAAAAAGTTGAATTCATAGAAGCAGGAAGTAGAGAATGGAGGTTATCAGAGGTGGGCAGTGGCAGAGGGAAGATCTCAGGGAGCAGTTAATCTAAGGATACAAATTTCAATGGGACAAAAGAAATAAATTCGAGTCTGTTTGTGTGTGTGTGTACACATGTAATACTGCAGATTGAATCCAGGGCTTTTTAAAATTTTATCTTGAGACAGGGTCTCACCAAGTTGCCTACACTGGCCTCCAACTTACAACAAGAGATCTATTTTAAAAAGTGACCTTCGGGCAAATTTTTAAAAATGTGAATGAACTTTTCATGTTATCTTAAAGAAAAGTGAAGACTCGGTGTTTTATTTTATTTTCCAAGTGGAAAATAAAAGAACATTTTAGTTCTTTCCACTGGAATTGAAAAAAATAGGCTATTTAAGATAAGAAAATTCTCAGGGCACATTCAGTTCAGCCCCAAAGAGATCCTGACAAAATGTTCTGTGTCCCGACCCCTGTGTCTTTCTGTTGACCCAGGGAGGCACAAATCAACTCTAGCATATTTTGCTCCAAGGCCAGGCATCTCAGCCAGGTGAGTTCAACACTAACAGCAATATTACTACAAGTGTGCACTGCCACACTTAAAATTCCCTTGGTTTCCCACGCTGGTGGCGGGAATGTTGGTAGCAGATGGTTTTACCTTTGGAGACGCTGATCAGCTCCTTCACCTGCAAGATGACTGGGGTCAGGGTCCCCGTCTCGTTCATTAAGGCGACATAACTCTCCAGCTTGCCTTCAAACACATCCAGCTTGTCTCTCACGAACACAAACATGCAGAACTCAATGATGATGAACTGGGGACACAGAGCAAAGGTTTCAAGGTCTCACCTGAGTTTGGCTCAACAGGGGAATAGCATATGGACTCCCTTTGGTTTTGAAATCAGCCTCTTACAGGCATTTCAACTTCCAAAAGTGACCCTGGCTATTTTAAGATGAATGAGACAGGAGCTGATAGAAAACTTTCCACTCTGTTCTCACCTTATAGCACACAAGACTGGGCCCCAAGGAACTCCTCAAACATTAATGGGATCAGCGTGAAATGAATGGGTAACTTTGAGTGAGGGTGTAGGGCAAGCCCAGATGGCTACAGTTAAGCTCCCTCACTGAGACTTCCAGCCAGCTATGTTTTAGAGTGTAGTCAAGGTCATAAACACCCTGATTCAGCACTTTTGCTCAGATCAAAAACATCTTCTTGTGGGCACGCACTTATGTAACCTGCTGGCAAAGTGCCTTCTTTGTTTGGTTTGCATATAAAAATGCATATGGTAGGGATGAAGAGCATGAGAAGAAGATTAACATTAAACAGAGATGAGAGGTGGGAGGGAAAGGGAGAGAAAAGGGAAATTGCATGGAAATGGAAGGAGACCCTCAGGGTTATACAAAAGAACATACAAGAGGAAATGAGGGGAAAGGGAAAAATAATACAAGGGGGAGAAATGAAGGTCAGTAGAGGGGGTAGAGAGAGAAGAGGGGAGGGGAAGGGAGGGGGGATAGTAGAGGATAGGAAAGGTAGCAGAACACGACAGTCACTAGTATGGCAATATGTAAATCAATGGATGTGTAATTGTGATTCTGCAATCTGTATATGGGCTAAAAATGGGAGTTCATAACCCACTTGAAGCAAAGTGTGAAAGATGATATATCAAGAACTATGTAATGTTTTGAACAACCAACAATAAAAAAAAATAAAATAAAATATATAATCAAAAAAACAACAACAAAAAAAAATGCATATGGAAGGACTGGTGGCTAGAGGCTCCTACTGTCTCCAGGTAGAGCACGCCTACTATCCCAACTGCACCTTGCAACTTCTTTTACCTGCACAGATGCCAAATCTGTTTCCCAGGGTTTGAGCCCCTGCAGGACAAAGGGCTGACCTTGGGGACCGTTACAACCACCACTCCCATTGCTCTAGCCTTCATTGATCCTGACAGGAGCCAAATAGGAGAAGGTGTTTCCATACAAACGTGCTTACCCACCAGTCTGCCTTCCTATCATCGCACATTGTTTCTATGGCTCCTGCTGACATTTTTCTCTGCCAACCAAATCATGTTTGTCTCTGAAAGTGGAGCTCAAATGCTATCACGTACAAGCAGTATCTCAATTTAGAAGAATTCACTGAACTTCCAGAGCACATTCACCTTATCCACTTTTTTATCCTAGACTAGAAGATGTCTTATATATCCATACCATGTCTTACATCCATCACTCAGAACATGAGATTCTTGGCACAGTGCTGAACATACAATAGATGCTCAATGAACACTTAAGAAATGCCATAACTCCTAGGGAGTTGTTCAATATTGAAGAGAACTCTAGGTGTCCCTGAAAATCCATTCTCCCTTCTTTGGGTTGCAAAGCTAGACCCATTTCCTAGCTTCTTATATTAGGTGTGGCTACATGGCCAGTTCTAGCCAATGGAAGAGGACTAGAAGGGACATGTGATACTTGCCACCCAGTCCATGAAAATTTCCTATAAGCTGAACATAGTGGCACCCACCTGTAATCCCAGCAACTCAGGAGTCTGAGGCAGGACGATTACAAGTTAGAAGCCAGCCTCAGAAACTTAGCAAAACCCTGTCTCAAAATTAAAGGAAAGAAAAGTCTGGGGAATGAGGCCTGGTGGTTAATCAGCCCTGGGTTCCATTTCTGCTACCAAAAGAAAAAAAAAAAAAAAGAGAAAAACTCCCATAGGCATTTCTCCATGCTCCTTCCTTTCTGTTGACGGCATGCAGATGGTAATGAGGTTCTCAGGAAGCAGGAACACAGGATGAAAGATTACTGGGTTCCTGAATGACCGAGCTCTCTGAATACCCCCTCAGCACTGCTGTGTGGGCAAATAACGTAGAGTGTTGATCCACTGAGATTTAGGGGATTACTGGACACTTCAGCATAAACTAATTAATACATTCACTTGAAAACTTAATCACAGGATTAATTTAAATAAGGATCATCCCTATACATAGAGACGAGCAAAAGATGATTGGCCTTTACCATTTTTATTCTATTTGACACTCTCTTGACTGTCATTTTACCTCAGATAACTTTGACCACACACAAGTTTTGATTCTACAGTTAATAAACACTGAAATCCAGAATCATGTCAACATTTAAAAATTTGGGGTGAGGGCTGGGCTGTGGCTCAGTGGTAGAGCACTTGCCTAGCACGTGTGAGGCCCTTATTTCAATCCTTGGCACTACATAAAAATAAATAATAAAATAAAGGTGTTGTGTCCATCTCTAACTAAAAAAGTATTTTGGGGGCAAGAAAGCAAATTAAAATTAGACTCTTAAACTTCGTTCCATTTAAAAAATATACTACCATAAACCAATTCTAGTTGATCCACTTTTATATATTTATTTATTTATTGATACCGGGGATTGAACTCAGGAGCACTCGGCCACTGAGTCACATCCCCAGCCCTATTTTGTATTTTACTTAGACACAGGTTCTCACTGAGTTGCTTCATGCCTCACAGTTGCTGAGGCTGGCTTTGAACTCACGATCCTCTTGCCTCAGCCTCCCAAGCTGCTGGTATTACAGGCATGCACCACCGCACCAAGCTATCCATTTTTATTTTTAATTCACTAATAATTTGGCAGGATCAATTATTTGCTATTTAACTGACTTGAATTTTGATAAACAGCACAGTTTACTAACTAGATTATATAATTATGTTTTCTTTTATTTTCATTTTTGTGGTGCAGAAGATTGAACCCAGGATCCTGGGCATCCCAGGCAAGCACTCTGCCACCGAGCTACAACCTGAGCCCGAATTATAAGTTTTCTTTAGGGATCATTAATCCTACCAACTTTCCTGGGTCAAATTGTATATGAAATTATCTCAAATTTATTTTTTCTTCCATTAATTCTTAGTTAATGATAAATTTCACCACGTGGAGTTGTAACCACTATCAGTTTTATTTGTGTGGATTCATTTTCTTAGTGATATCTACCCTGTGGGTAAACATGTCCTTTGTGATCAAAATGGGAGCACTGAAGCCCTGTACTTCCTTGACTTACCAAGATTTGAATTTGGCCCAGCTTTTCAGGAACCTACTCAACAGATTCCATGTCTCAAAGACCCCATAACCCCAGCCCCCGCCCTGCTCCATTTATGAAATATAAAAGGATTTCCACAGAGCTACTTACAAGGTATAGGCAGATGAACGCCAACACGATAGTTCCAACCATTCTGCTTGGGAATTGAAAACAGGGGTCCCAGTCATATACCCTGGTTTGGAACCAAGACTTTTCTCTCTCTCTGTGAATGAATAAATACCAAGAAAAGAGACGTAGGTAAAGAAATACCCGATTCTTCCAACAATAGCACTGTCTTCTCCTCTTTGTCTTGGAATTTAGGGTACAGAAAGAGCATTAGTAGTTTTTACTGTTTTCATAATCCCTTATCTTTTTAAAAATATTTTTTAGATGTTGATGGACCTTTATTTTATTCATTTATTTATATGTGGTGCTGAGAATTGAACCCAAGGCCTCACACATGCTAGACAAGTGCTCTACCACTGAACCACAGCCCAGCCCCCATAATCCCTTATCCTTACAAAGACTGTGGGGGTTTTCTGGGTGGGGGGGCAGTAATTTACTAAGCTAAATGACCAAATTCCTAGCTTCTTAGCAGTGAAGAGTGATCAGACTAAATTCAGGCCAATGCAATTTGAAAAGTGGTGGTGGTGGTGGGGGGGACTTTGGAGAGGCTACCAGGGAGTAGTTCACCACTGAACAACATTTTTAACCCTTTTTATTTTTGATTTTAAGACAGGGGATTTTGCTAAATTGCTCAAAGTCTCACTAAGTTGCTGAGGCTGGCCTCCAACTTGTGATCTTCCTGCCTCAGCCCAGTCGCTGGGATTACAGGTGTGTGCCACTATCCTCAGATAGTTTGAGACTTTTATCTGCATAACTGGAAAGGAAAATTTTTCTTTCTTCTGAGCTCAAGTCAGGAGGATATAAACTTAAAAGTCTGGGAGCACCACACAGAGGAAGCCCACCTACCTGTGAAGCCCAAACAGTGAAAGCCTAGCTGGGAGAAGAGTGAGGGAAAGAGACCTAGTTCTGATGATATCAATAAGCCCCTGGAGGGCCGCACACAGCAGTGCACACCTGTGATCCCCAGTGGAAGGCTGAGGCAGGAGGATCACAAGTTCAAAGCCAGCCTCAGCAAAAGTGAGGCACTCAGCAACTCAGTGAGACCCTGTCTCTAAATAAAGTACAGAACAGGGCTGGGGATGTGGCTCAGTGGTTGAGTGTCCCTGAGTTCAATCCCTGGTACCAACAAAACAAAACAATACACCCTAGATTTGACTCCCTCCCGATTTCTTAGCAGTGTGAACCCACTCATTTCCTTTCTTGCAGATAGTTCACTTGGGGTTGTTTTCTCTAATTAGCCAACAAGAGCCCTGGCTCCTATAGCGCCATCCCACCAGTCCCAGGGCCTGTCCCCCGGGGGCTCCTCAGTGAGCCTGGGGGTGAAGGGCAAAAGCCGGCTTACCGTGGGCAGGCCTTCCTCAGGAGCTGTTTGACATGCTCCGCCTGGTGAGCTTCCAGCAGGGGCTTTTCCTCCTGTGGGAAAGGACACAGGAAGGCACCTGTCTGGTTCGGGTTCAGGACTCTGGGGGGCTATCGCTTTTGAGAGCAGGACTTTGGGAATGCGATTTAGCCATCGTTTCTTGGAGGGTTCCATCAGATTCCTGTTGATCAGGCTCTAGCTGCTGTCCTCGGCCCTCCTGCCCCCTGACTGCCAGCCACTGGGTCACTGTGTCACAGCACTGACTTCCTGAGACACTGGCGATTTCCCATCATAGTTCAAGTCCTGAATTAAGAAAGATGCACCCCAAATCCTAACACTCTCATTGTTGATGAAGAGGAGATTCTCTGGCTCATTGCTTACCTTTTCAGCATTTAAATAAAAGAAATTTTAGTGGTCTGGTTTGAAATGTTTCTCCAAGGGCAGTGAGCTTCCCACAAAAGTCACTTACTTTTTCTACAGATCAAATGTGTATATTTTCTGTGCTGTGAGGGGAGATCTTATATATCCAGGATTTGGGGTAGAGTCCAAAAGATCTGGTTAGGATCCCACTGGAGATCGGGATTTGTGTGCCTCAGACAAGCTTCGTCTCTGCTCTTGGGCCCCTCAGTAGCAAATGGAGTAAATAATATCTTCCAGAAGGTTATGGTGGGGACTCAGGAAGAGACTCTCTACAAAGCACTTGCACAATGCCTGTCCAGGAAAAGCCCCCAACTAGTGACAGCTATTTTCTCAGGATAAAAAAAAATCTTCCTTTTTTTCCCCCAATTTTAAGCAAAAGCATCCAAATTGGCCTTTTTTCTCTACAGAAAAAAAAAAGTATATGTTTAGATAAAATTTATATTTTAGAAAAAACACTACCAGCAACTGTATTTGAGGGGAATCCAGGAAGCCCTAACTTCCACATTCAAATATGAAACATTTTGAAGCTCTTTGTCATAGCCAGGGCACCTTAATGTCACTTTCTTTCTTGTGCTATTTTTAGGCAGCTGCAGATCTCTATGCTGAGTCTTCCCGCCATCCACCAACACCCTGGTTCTACGTCCTTCAAGATACAATACATAATGTTGTGTCCTCTCATCCACTTGAAGGTGTGCATGACCAAAGGGTGGCTTTGTCCAAAAATGTCTGAATGGCAAGTGACCTCATGGTGGAGACTTGAAAAGCTAGTGCATTCTTCACTGTTTTCTTTCCCTGTTCTGTGCCAATCAGTAGGGTTTTCAGTGATGGCTCTTCCATCATCCTGGGTCACAGAGCGAAGAGAACTTGGGAGAAAGCCCCCAGCACACCTTTGATGGCCATGCAGCAATAGTGAGACATGAGTTTTAAGCTACAGAGATCTGGAGGCTTGTTCGTTACTACAGCATAACCTAGCTTGTCCTGACTGCCATGTATTCCTTTTGGAAAGATAACCAAATGACAAGAAATTTTCAAGTTAAATAAAACAAACTAGTCACAACTCCTTCAAACTCAGGAGATGCAAAAGGCCAAAGCTGCAGCAAGTGAGTCCCAGGTATCACTAGAAACCCCAAGTTCTGATTCAACAGGAAGGTGTGGGGAGAGAGGAGAACCTATCTTACCCCAGCATGACCCCATGCTACAGCATTTACCCCAAGCCAGAGAGGCTGTGTATGACAGGGGTTAAGAGAGAGGCTCCCTAACCCCACTGTCTGGGTTCCAATTCTGGCTCTGCCATATATTGGCTGGGTTACCTTAGGCAACTCAACTCACCTCTCTGGGTCCAAGGTTTTGAATCCAGGAAGTGAGAAGTTATAAGGGTACCCACCTCCCAGGGCTGCCGTGAGGATTAAACCTGTGGTGCACACAACCAGGACACTCACCGCGCGGGGCTCCCAGCCCAGGTGGGCTTTCAGAGCCTTGACGAACATGTGCAGGAAGCGGCCCAGCAAGAAAGCCAGGCACAGCAGCGAGGGCCAGTAGAAGAGCAGGGTCTCGTACCTCCCCACAAACTGCAAGGGAAGCAGAGCAAGGGCGCGGGCTGCTGCGGGGCAGGGCCTGGCCACCAGGGGGCGCTGTGACGAGGGCTCGGCCGGCCCAGCAGCTCCCACCAAGGCCCGCCAGCCCGCGCTCCGAAGTCCGCGGCCAGTCCCCGTCCCGCCGAGATGCTCCGGGAAGCTCTGGACTTGGAGTCCCGCAGCCCGGGTTGCGGGTCTTTCCACCCCCGTTTTCTTTTATGAAAACAGTGTTCATGTCTTTTTTGTTTTTCCCGATTAGGAAATTAGATGTTCTTTTTGAAAAATATGAGAGACTGAGAGGCAGCTAGCCAGGTGGACGGACGAGGTGGGAAGGAAGAGAGGAAGAGGGAGAAGTAGCCCCGGAGCAGGGAAGGAGAGAGGGAGGCCTAGCAGCCCTCTTGCATCTTTCTCCATTTCTGGGCCCCAGGGCTAAAGACATGAACCAGCCTCCACCAACTCTGAGAAGGACAACTCATGGCCAACCCGGAAGGGTGCCCTAGTCTAATCCACCCCTTTTATAGACAGAGAAACCGAGGCTACACGGAATGGAAAGAAATGGGGTTTGGAGTCAGCCAGACCTGACCTCAATTCCCAACTCTAGGCTTCCTATGAGTTACTTAATGTGCTGAGACTCAGTTTCCTCACCTGTAAAATAGGTTTGAGGAACTTCCCCACCAGGTGGGGCTGCTGTGGGACCCCTACCTGCCTGTGAACAGGCACCCTGATGACCCCTTGATGAATGAACACAAGGTGTTACACAAATGGAAGCATCATGAGTGGTTCCCACTCCCTTCTTTGCACATGAGGAAGTTGAGGCCCAGACAGTGACAGAGGCTTGTCCAAGGTCACACAGCAGGTAGGCCATGATGATGTGACAGGTAAGGTCAGCAGACACTTACCTGCCCATGAGGACACTCTGAGATTTGAAGAACAGTGAGTACAAACCTGTAGGAACAGAAACAGGATTTAGGGCACTGGGTTCCCTCTGAGCCCAGCCCCACCAGTAGCTCCTGTGAAAACAGCCCAGATCCCACCAGCCCGGACTTGCCTCCCACTCCTTGCCCCCTGGGGAGGTCTGGTATCCCTCCCCCTCAGGCACCGTGTTTGGAAGATGTGGGGAGCTCGTCCTCCCATCCCCCATCCCCCATCATTCAGGTGGGACGTGGACGTCCAGAGTTGACAAGGTCTATCCAGGGCACAGGGATGCGGGGGCAAGCCAGGACTCGGACCCAGATCTCCTGACTGGGCAGCTGAGGCTCCTTCTGCCTCTCTGTGGCCTTGTCTGTAAACCCCCCTCTGAAGCTGTGAGCCTGGCTCAACACACTCCCCTGGTCACGTTCAAGGTCGGGCCCCAGCCCTATGGCAGCCAAGCTGCTGAGTGATTCCCATGCTCCTGTTTCCTTGTCCAGGGTTTGTCACCGGCTAATGGAGGATAGTGCTCCACATCGAACCCTGGAAGCCCTCAATTTAAATGTCTAAGAAGCATGTCACTGACAAACTTGGGATTGTGGCCGCTGGTGTGTCAGTTGCTTGTGAGGCCCTGCCGGCCACCCCTGGCTGATGGACCTGAGGACCTGCCCCCTGGAAAACACTAGCAGGTTCTAGAGGGATTTGGAAGCAAGAAAATGAGCCTCCCCCTGGGAGCTGGAGAATCGTTCTTGGTGTTACTCAGTCAACAGTGTTCCCTGGTGCCAGCTCTGTGCCAGTCTGGTGCCCTGTGCTGAGGGCACGGAGCCCAACAGGCAGGTGAGGCAGCTGGGTGTCTGGCGGGAGCCACTGTGCATGGAGCAGGAGGTCATATCTACCACTGGACCCGGTGGAGGGAAGACGACCCACACCAGGAATAGGAACACACGAACCAAGGGCCAGAACACGGGCCCGCGGCTCCGTCTTGCTTCCCCTGGCTCACGGTGGGCATGTAAGAGTGGTTGCAGGGTGAGCTGGTGCAGGAGTGCAGGAGTGTGGTCTCATGGGATGGAGGTGTGTGCTAGACACGGCTGGGGACTGCAGAGGGAGGAAGAGGCCAGGCTTCGGTGCCCCTGAATGCCAAGCAAGGGCACATGCGCTTTCTCTGAGGATCCTGAGACAAGCCATGATAGTGTTAAAGAGAAGCATCAAATGGGGTTCTCGTCTTCCCCAGGGGGACCCTGGGCAGCTTAAGTCCCCGACTTCTAGGAATATTCTAATAATGAGCAGCCTTAGGTGGGGCAGACAGAATGCTGCTCTGACCTTTGGAAGTCTCAAGTGCATTTCAAGAAGGGGGTCTCATGGGACCCTGGACAGGTCACCCCTGCCCACTCTGGGTCCCAGTTCTGGGCAAAGGTGTCCTTCAAGGGTTGCACTCAGATCACCTCCAGACTAAGGAATCAGGGGGTGCAGGGGAGCGGCAGAGTCCATCTTACCAGAGCAGGGAGTAGCAGAAGCCCAGGATGGAGCTGGTCAGCCGGAACTCAGACGAGAGGCAGGCAAAGAAGGGGAAGAAGGACAGGCCGACCTCGAAGCCTCCGATCAGAAGCACAAAAGCTGGCAGAGAAAAGGCCAGAGACGGTGAGCTCCCCCCTCACCCTGGGAAGCTGCGGTGCTTGTACAGACCTCAAGTTGGGGAAAGCGGAGAAGCTCCAGGCTACACCCAAGGAGGAGCAGAGCCTGTCATTCCTGCAACAGGCCCTTCCTGGTCCTGCTCTGGGCAGGCAGGGGGCTTTCTAAAGAGATGAAGAAGATTCGATCCCTGCAGGTGATTAGCTCACAGTATGACAGGTGGAGACAGACCACAGAAAGACACTCACAAAAACTACGAGAATACAGTACCATGAGCGCACAGTAGCAACATAGAGGGACATGCTGTGTACACTACAGCACACCCTCTGCATACGGGTCCTGCCACTCCCCAGCTCTGAGATGTTCTAACAGGATTTAGGAGAATCCATTCATGCAGGAGGACCTGTACCAAGTGTCTACTCTGAGCTGGTCCTGGGAGAGGCTCCGAGAACATAAGAAGAAAAGGTATCAAAGCTCCAAATGTTAAAAAAAAAAAAAAACCCACGAGAAATCTACATGACCTTAGTTTAGGCAAGAATTTCTTATATGATACCATAAGCATGATCCATAAAAGAAAAACAGAGTCGATTAGATTTCATCAAAATTAAAGGGGTCAGCCTTTCAAAAGTCTGTTAGGAGGATGAGAGTACAAGCCAGAGATGGGAGAAAACATTTTCAATTCATATATTGGATAATAGACTTATACCTAGAATATATAAAGAACTCCCTGAATTCAATAAGAAAACAAAAATCTCAATTTTCAAAACTAGCTAAGTGATTTGGACAGAATCATTATTATTAAACCTTTATCAAAGAGGGTATAACAACAGCAAATAAGCACATGAAAATACTCTCAGCCCCATTATTATGAAAATGCAAAGGAGTACCACCATGAGGTGCCATTACATACCACGCAGAATGGCTAAAAATAAAGTTTGGCCATACCAAGTGCTGACAAGGATGTAGGAATTCTAGAATTCACATACTATGGTGGCCATCTAAAAATGGTCACAATGACTTTAAAAAACAGTTACATAGTTTCTTAGAAAGCATGATCTACTGTATGATCTATATGACCCAGCCATTCCATTCATATTTATGTACCTGAAGAAAATGGAAACATGGACATATTCTAAGACTTGTACACAAATGTTTATAGCAGCTTTATTTGCAATAGCCAATAAGTGGAAATAAATCAGATGTTCATCAACAGGTCAGTGGATCAACTGTGATAGGTAGTGAAATATGCTCAGCAATTTAAAAAGATGAACTATTGATGAACGCTAAACATGTATGAATTGCAAAATAATTATGCTAGGTGAAGGAAGCCAGGTCAAAAAAAGAAAAGAAAGGGCATTCCAGATGATTCCATTTATACAAAGTCCTGGGACATTCAAAATAAGCAGGTAGAGGCCACAGGGAATCAGAGGTCACAAAGGGGAATAAGGAAACTTCTGGGTCCCTTATCTTGATTTTGGCATTGGATTCATGGGTTGGTTAAAACTTCTCAAATTGGGTACTTCTGACAGGTGTCCAGTGAGATGCCGTTTGGGTTCTGAAGATGGACGAGAGCCTGGTAGGCATTTGATCTTTTAAGCTTAGAGCCCCCGAGAGGGAAATGGGCTGGGCAGAGAGGTTCGGGAATTGTCTAGGAAATCCCTGAACCTGTAAATTAGACCCGCTTCTTCGGATGGAGCATGAGGCGGGAGGTAGGAGTGGATGGGAAGCGGAGCCAGTGGCCGAAGGAGCAAACATCATGCTTTGAGGAGGAATCCCAGGCCTGTTGACAACCAGAGGCAGCAAGGCTGGGACTCAGGAGAGCAGCCGGGTGTAGCGGGGGACAATCCCACTTCCTGCTCCCTTGTTACATCACGTCTAAAGGGTCTCTGAACCTCGCTGGGGGAGAGCCCCACAAACCAGGTTTAGGGTTTTGTGAGCTAGGTCTTGACCCTGGGCGAGTCACAGGCCGGGAAGAACACGGCAGTTCACAATGTTAACCCCCTGTCCCCAGAGAACCCCTGTGGCCCCTGATAGCAAGAACGTCCATGGTGAAGTCCCAGCAGGAGTGAGGCGGCCTGTACCTTGGGCCCACTGCGGGACCTGCAGGGGCTGGTAGCCTTCTGAGAACAAGAACATGATCTTATTGGCTGTGGCCCCAAAGGCGATTCCATAGGACCACCGGTTACTGAAAGTCCCCACGAAGTCCAGAGGCCTGCAGACAACAGAAGCAGCTCATGAGGACAGAAGATGACTCTGAGACACTCCCACAGATTGTTTCCAAAGTAGCCATCTCATCTGGAAGAGGGATGATTGGAGAGTAAACTCTTCATTATAACCGAAACTCAACTCGGAGGTCCCCTCAGAGCTAGTCCCCCGCCCTGCAGCTAGACACAGACTCCTGAGACTGAAGTGAGGAAAACGAACTTCTTTCCCTAGAGGAGCTCCAAGTTCAGTAGGGGACACAGCAAGGACACTAGTATCCACGACATCAGGCAAAATGAGACACGTGTGGTCTAGGAGACACAGACTGTATGACTGACTTGGTAGAACAACAAAAGTGTCCTATACAGGTTTGGGGTAACCTTCCCTGGACCCAAATATGTCCTATGAGAATTCTCTCTCAGTGTATCTGATGGGGTCTGGGTATCTCTGGCCACATTGGTGCCAGGTGATTGAAGGAACTAAGCCTATACCACTCTAGCACATTGATTATTTTGAGTTAAATACACTTTTAAACCTGAAGGCACAAGAATATTAACTCTGACCTTCATGTTGCTACTTCAACACAGGAGGTGAAATTCCCACGTGAAATTTCCCTCTCTATAGGAGAAAAATAGCATTCTTATCATAAAGATGAGAATTTGAGATTGGAGAATTCTGTTCGGAACTAATTAACATAACTCTAATCTTCACATCATTTAGTTACTTTTCCACAATGTGTTACTTTGGATCCAATTCAATATATCCATGTTCCACTTTAGCTGCCTCTGTGGACCTTCATTTCCTTGGGAGGGCTCCTGTGTCACATAAAATTTATGTTAAATCAATGTGCATGCTTTTGTCCTGTGGATCTCTTTTATGTCAATTTAATTCTGGGACCCAGCTGAATCACCTTAAGAGGGTAAAGAGAAAAATTTGCCTTCCCTATACCACCATGACTTCTTGGCAGGGTCACCGCCTGACTTTGGATGAGCCGGGTGGATGCCTGTTCTTGTATTTGGATTTGTGGCCCTTGGGCTATGAGCAAGTAGGTGGTTAAAGTCCTAATTTGGAAAGTCACATCATGATGGGATCAGAGTCAATGCCACACAGAGATCCTAAGTCAGAGATCCTAGCTACCAGAGAGGAATACAGCAAAATAATGCTGAGGGGCCCTGGTGACACAGGGACAGAAAGACAAAGAGCCAATCTCCCATAGGTTCCCAGCTCTAGAGACCAGTTCTCATTAGGCCATTCTGGTTTCTGTGAAATTTTTTATTTTCAAATTTTTTCTTTTCTTTTCCTGTAACTAAGCTTGAATGCACGTCTGTCTCTTCCAGCCAGGAGAGTTTGGTCTAGACCAGAGTAAATAACTCCAACTATAAACTATCAACTCCTCTGGGGCAGGACCTAGCCCAGGACCTTGGAGAAGGGTCCATACCTAGTGCAGGTTTTCAGATGTGCATGTTGTTGAACGAATTGCATTCCAATCAAGATGCCACTGACAGTACTTATAAGCCACGGGAGAGTCAGTTTCCCCATCTTTAAAACAGAGATGGACACCCCATTCTGCTCACCAGAGTGCCACTGTGGAAAGCAAATGGTAATCTGTGGAGGGCCACATGCACATGGAGTTATTGTTCAGTAAAGATGGAGGCAAACATCATGAAAAGAAGTAGGATGGGAAAGTGGCCAGGAGCAAGTCAAATGTGCCCTGGTCAATTTAATTCAGAGAAGTTTAATACAATTGCTATGGAATTCCTGCTTCTTACCAAGTCCTGCACCAGCCCCTTCATGTCAAATGCCAGGGGTGGGGTCTGAGATCTTTACCCATCAACCTCAGCTTTGCCTCCCCCAGCGTGGCTTACACCTGGTGCTTTAGGAGGGGTCAAATGTCCCAGGGAGTGTCCAGAATCCTCTAACTGCTGCTCAGAGCTGGTGTGAGGTGCCCTTGGACTTGGTGGTTGGATTTTTCCCTCTCTGCATCTAGGGTCAACCTCAGCCTCAGTCCTGACATTCTGGCTTCCTCTTCCTTCTCCAGAGCCCAGCGATGAGTTCTGTGGGTGTCCCTAGCTTGAACCTGCTCACGTTGACACTGAGAGATGGAAAAAATACCAAACCAGTCTGGGTTAAAGCTCCTGTCACTTGCAGCTCTATGGCTTTAGACAAGTCATTTAACCTGAGTCTGAGTTTTCTTATCCATGGTATGAGGATAACGGCCTCCACGACGCTATATTGCCAAGAGGGTTTAGGAAACTAATGCAAGGCAAGTGGCTTAGGGCCCGGGTCACAAACAGGGTGCAATGAATGTTAACTGCATGACAGTGATGATGATAGTGATGGTGATGATGGTAATGATGATGATGATGGTGATTATGGTGGTGGTGGTGATGATGATGATGGTGATGGTGATGGTAATGGTTGGGGATAATGGGGCAACATAGAACCCAAGAAAAAATATGATCAGGAATGTAGTGACTCAGAATGGCCTGAAAGGACTAGAAAGGACCTGAAAGCTCCCCTGGTGTGTGGAAGGTAGAGAGGAAACAGGAAAACAAAGGTGGTAGGCATCACATGGAAACCAAAGGGGGATCCGTGGAGTAGTGGAAAGGGGTTATTTACTGAAATATAACCCTTCCTGTGCCTGTGGCACTTCACAGCTTATAAAGTATTTCTTCATTTGCTCTCTACATTGACACTGTGATGAGCAGAATAGGGGTGTCCATCTGTTTTAAAGATGGGGAAACCAAGTCTCACATGGCTTGTAAGTACTGCCAGTGGCGTCTTGATTAGGATGCAATTCAATTCAACAACTTGCACATCTGAAAACCTGCACTGGGCGTGGACTTTTCCAACACTGGGGAATGATATTGGCCAAGTCATATTGTTATATTTTGTGCATGTAACAAATACGTAACAATGAATCCCGCCATTATGGACAGTCACAATGCACCAATAAAAAAAACTACAGAGGGGGGGAAAATTAAAGAAAGCTCCCCTGGTGCAGCAAGATCTGGCACATGACTCATGGCACCATCCGCCAGGAAGACTCCCTGCCTCCAGTCACAGGGAACGCTCTTCCTCCTGTTCCCCGAGATGGCCACACCTTCCACGTGGGAAGGCCTTTTCCACAGGAATCTGAGTCCTCTTAGTCTCCTTCCTGCAGATCTCAGCACCCAGGGCTGCGATGGCTTCGAAGTGGATTCTCATCTCTCGGGTGTTGTTTGGATTGGGGAAGGGACACGCAGGACTGTGCATGGATCCTGGGAGCTACCTGGCCTCAAGTTGATGTTGGTCACAACTACAGAGTACCCCCAGCTGTAGGGGCTGACCCCGACTCAACTCACACGATGATTCCAAAGTGGTTCCCCAGGAGGTAGGAAGTGTCGTCTGTCTGTCTACCATGCTCTCGTCTTTGTAGGAGGGACAAGACCAAAATGATGAAAAGCTGTAGAAGAGAAGATGGAGAGTCAGAGGGACCTGTTCATCTTCAGCTGGGCCTCAGTGTCCCCACTGAAAGAGGGTGTGTGGCTGAGCCCAGCATGCAGAGCGTCCCTGTCACCTCACACTGCAGAGTCAGGGGTCTGACTTTGTGGCCCTGAGCTACCAGATATTTTGCAGTGAGCTTTCTTTTGTGTTGCCCTGAACAGATGTGGGTTCAAACCTGGTTTCTCCCACACACTGGCTTGAAGGGAGACTTAACTTCCCTGAACCTTGGTCTCTTCATCTGTGAAAAGGCAGTGGTGACTGTCAGAGATTTGCTCTGTGGATTCGGTCATGTCCTCATACATGGAACATGTCTCATGTTCCAAAGCTCATAACTATACAAGCACACATTCGGTATTTCTTTGTAAGAAGCATCTCAAATTCAGTGGGTCTTAAATGGAACTCATGATATTCTCCCTGCCTTGTGGTTTCATCCACCCCAAACCTGGATCTCTTCTAATTTTCCATCACTAGTGAATGGCAGCTGCCACCACCCTTCCAGATGTGCAAGTAAAACCCAGGAGTCATCCTCAACCTCTGCTCACTCTAACCTCCCTCCCCCACCCATGAGCAGGTCCTCTCACTCCCAACATCTCAAGTTGTCCACCCCCATCTAGGAGGACCTAAGCTGCCCTCCCTGAGCCCCACAAAAGAGTCCAGCCTCCTCTCCACACTGCAACCAGAGTGAGCTTTAAAAACACAAATCTGACCATGCCACCCTCACGCTGAAAACCCCTCGGTCACTTCCCTTGTCCTCTGATTGATGACAGAACTCAACAGAGAGCCCCACAGGGCTGGGCCCTGCCCTGCTCCCCAGACTCCTCCACCTGGGCTCCCCACTCCTGGCCTTCTCAGCTCCTCACGCTCTCCATCTCCTCTCTCCCCACAGGGCCTTTGCACAGGCTCCGTCTTCTATCCGATATCGCTGATGGTTGAATTCTTTACATCTTTCTTCTATGAGATTGGTGTATAATGTAAGAAACTGAATGAAGGTTTTAGAAGAAACTCTGCTGATGTCCCTCCCCTGAGCTGTCAGCCCTCCAGGGGCCTGTGTCACACAGCCACCCAACTCTTCTCCCCTCTTCGTCCCTCCCCGGTCTTTACTTACTGATGGGATGATAGAGTAATGGAGAAAGAGCTCCATGTCCACTGAGCTGGTGCAGGTGCCATTTAGCTGCCTGGTTCTGGAAAAGGGCCAAAAACCACATCGTCGATCACTGCTACGGACTCCTCAGCCTTGAACATCCCCGACAGGAGTTTGGCTTGTTGACCACTAAGACCACCTGATCTTTTAAAATTTTGCTTTCTCTGAGTCAGGGATGCTCCTTTGTGGTGTGTCTTCCCTAAATGGATTGATTTTCTTTCATATTTCTCTCTCCAGCTTGATGACTTATTCAACTTCCTTGGTAACCGAAATGAATTCCTTCTTTTGTTGATGACACAAGCAGGGACAGATTCAGGTTATGTGAGCCCCAAAATATGTAATCTGGGTGTTCTTTTAAAATATAACTACAGGGGGCTGGGATGTGGCTCAAGCGGTAGCACGCTCGCCTGGCATGCGTGCAGCCCGGGTTCGATCCTCAGCACCACATACAAAATATAACTACAGAAAGATCTTACATTTTCACATTTTAAGGAAAACCTATGACCACGTACACACTTAACTAGAGTCCCTCCGCCTTCCCAGAGCCTTGGAAGTGTACAAACAAGGAGACCTCAGACTGAACCATCACTAGCTTCCCAGAAAATCTGTTTATGGACATAGTTTCCCATGGTCAAGGTCAAGAAGCACCAGCTGGGCTGTTGGGGCAGGAGAGAGGCTATTGGACTACACCACAGACTGGCCTCTCTGGTCCAGTGTCCGCAGGACAGGTGGTGGGGCTCATGTCTGAGACACACGGACATAGTGGAATGACTTGTTTTTTCTTTTTTGGTACTGGAGACGGAACCCAGAAGTGCTTTACCACTAAGATACTTCCCCAGCCCTTTTAATTTTTTATTTTGAGAAAGGATCTCCCTAACTTTCCCAGGCTGGCCTTGAACTTGAGACCTTCCCACCTCAGCCTCCTGAGCAGACGGGATTACAGGCATGCACCTACGCGCTCAATTTCATGGCTTCTTTGTGAGAGGGATTCCTTCCTTTCTGGGTCGAGGAAGGAATTTGGCTGGTTGCCCACTAAGACCACCTGATCTGTACTCTGTTCTGCTGCTCTGACTTCACAACACCCCCAAAGCCCACTCCTGCCGTCCCTGACCCCTGTGGCATCCACTCGGCCATCTCCTGGGCTTCCTTCCCTGGCAGTGACTACTGTCCCCTCCAAAGCCTCAGGGAAGAGCACTTCTCCAGGATCCCATGAGGTGACACAGTCCTCATAATTCTAAAACCTCCAGTAAATGGTGGGGTGGAGGTGGGTGAGACTCAAGCTGTCAGAAATGTCATGGAACTGTCATCGGTCTTCTGCTCTTAGGAAGGTAAGCTGAGCCCATGCCCCAGTCTCCCCATTCCATGTGAACCCTCAAAGCGGAAGGCAGGCAGGCAGGCAGTTATGTTTCCAAGCAAGAGAGGTATCTACCAGGGGGCACAGAAACTGCTAGAAAACTCTGGACAGTGGGGAGCAATTAGGACTCTAGCAGAGAGAAAAGGCACCACCCAACATGACCACAGACCACGCAGGAAGGCTCCACGCCCACAGCAATTGGCGGGGGGAGGAGCAGAACCGGGCGGCAGCAGAGCACAGTGATGAATGGGGTCTTCTGAAGACAGCAGTAAGACAAGATTCCCAGGTAACAAGACAAAATGGATCTGTGCGGAAGGAGAAGGATTTAAAGGCAACCGTCATCAAAGAAGTTAGTAAAACACTGTTAAGATCTAAATAAGTAATTATCAGCAGGGCACCATGGCGCACACCTGTAATCCCAGCTGCTCAGGAGGCTGATGCAGGAGGATCTCGAGTTCAAAGCCAGCCTCAGCAACTTAGCGAGGCCTTAAATTATTGAGACCCTGTCTCTAAATAGAATATTTTTTAAAAGGCCTGGGGATGTGGCTCAGTGGTTAAGCACCCCTGAGTTCAATACTCAGCACATATATAGAGAATGTAAACCATTATATTAAAAAGTATATATGGGAGAAAAATTCAATCTTCCCAACAAATGACCAAGAAGAGGAGAAAATGAAGATAAATAGAGACCCACCATGAAGACAAAAAGATCCAAAGACTAGTAAGCCACCAACAGAGGAAAAACCACAAATATTTTTAAATACTTAAAATTTTAAATGGACAAATGATCTGAATTGTCATTTCTCCAAAGAAGACACACAAATAGCCACGAGGTACATGGAAGTGTAGATTAGTGCTAAACATCACTAATTTCCAGGGAAACACAGATCCAAACCACAGTGAGGTGTTAGCCCCCCTCGTTAGAATGGCTACGATCAAAAAGACAACAAATGACAAATGCTGGCGAGGATGAGGAGGAAGGAGAAGGCTTTACGGTATTGGTGGAAATGCACATTTGTACAGCTGAGAGGGGAAAACAGTATGCAGGTTCCTCCAAACACTGATACAGAACTCTCATGGGACTCAGCAACCCCATGGCTGGTGACACATCGAAAGGAAAGGAATTCAGGGCTGGGGATGTAGCTCAGTGGTGGAGCACTTGCCCAGCACACACAAGGCCCTGGGTCCCAACCACAGCACCAAAATATAAAGAAGGAAATTCAGAGTGTATTGCAGAGACATCTGCAGTCCCAAGATCATTGCACTGCTGTTCAAAATGGGCCAGATACGGAAGCAGCCCAGGTGTCCACTGGCAGATGAATGGGTAAAGAAAATAGGGTGCATATACACAATGGAGAACCATCCAGCCACAGAAAAGACTGAAATCCTGCCATGCAGCTACATGGATGAGCCTGGGGAACGTTAGAAGTCAGGCACAGACGGAGCAATGCTGCATAATCCCATTCGTATGTGAAAGCTAAAGCAGCTAAAATTCTATAAGTTTAGGTCTAAGGAGCAGAGTTGGATAGAGAGACATAGGTTAACGGCTGCAAAGTACAGTAGGATAGGAGGAATCCGTTCTAGTATTATATAGCACAGAAGGGTGACTATAGCTAACAATAGTTTGTTGTATATTTCAGAATTGACAGAAGAGAGAATTTTGAATGTTCCTAACATACAGGATAAATGTTTCATAGACAGTTGAGAAATGTTTGAGGGGACTGATTTGTCCTGATTTATCACTACACGTTGTACATGCATGGAAATCTTCCACTGTGTACCACAAATGCTTACAATTATTATATGTCAATTAAATAGTAAAAAATGAATGTAAATAAATATCTAGAATTCAATTAGTCATGAAAGAAAAAGTTAAGATGAAATGCTACCTGATCTATGAAATTGGGAACTATCGTAAACAGTTACCCAGCAATATTGAAAGTTAAGACAATTAGTATTTATTTACTGGGGGTCATTTATTTACATTCTGAGGATTCATTTTGCAATGTGTACCAAGAATCTTTAAGAAACAATTCCATTTCCAGAAATTCTACTTTTAAGAAACATCAGCTAAGGACAAAATCTGAGAAGGGTTTGAAGGTATGAACTAGAAGACTACATTGTGTGGAGAATTTATCTTCCTCCCTCTCTCATATGTGTGCATAAAATGTTAAATGTAACATATGCTCATTGCAAAACCTTCAATATATTTGCAAGTATATAAAGTAGTAAATGAAAATCTTTTCTCCTTCCAAAATTATGTTTATAACCTACTTTGTTTTTTAAGCAAAAAACCAGAATCAGACTAAATTTGATTTTTCATTTAATAAATAAAGGAAATCATTCATGCCACTATGTAGAGACTCATCTAATTCTTTTTGATGGGTGACCTTGCCTGGACAGATTTGCTGCTGGGCCTGTCTCCTGCATTGAGGGGCTAAGTCAGGAGTTAGACTCGTAGCGTCTTAGCGACTGGTTTGTTCAGGCGAGGTCTACAAGTAGCTCTCCAGGAGTCCAGAGCTGCAGAATCTGATCCCCTGACTCACCTCACAGCCCAGCAGTCACTGTGGTGTACAGAATTCACATGTGTTGGAGTCAACATAAGTGAGAAGACCCCTGAGTCCATTTCTCATATGCTTTCTGGTGAACCCAGGGTTGCCCCAGTGGGCTTATTGAAGTTTCTGGGCAGTGGCCAGATGTCACTCTACAAGATCTGCCTAACACTGAGAGTGGCATGACAAAAACGTGCTTATGATACACCGCTCACCAAAAAAATGTAAAGATTATAAAACATTACATTCCCGGGTTGAGAGTGGTCATCTCTGGTGGTGGGATTGGAGGCCGTCTGCTTTCTTTTTCTTAATACTTTTCTGAATTTTCCACCTAAAATACAACAGAGATGTTTGGCTCGACGGCTGTGTATCTATCCTAGGGCGTAAAGCAGCGGCTAGCACAGAGTAGGTAGCAAAGAACGAACACGCATGGAATTTGCAAGTGGGGAGGACTGAATGCTGTCCCAAAGAATGGAAGGCCATTCTGAAGGGAAACTGTCCGTGAAATCAGCGGTAAGTGATGTGACATGTGCAAGGTTTGCCCTAGGACAGAGCAAAATGCACAAATCTTTCATCAAAGTTAAAGAAATTGAATATAAAGCTATGGAGTCAGGCTGCGAATTGACGTGTCTCTTCGTACATCCAGAACATAGTCACCTGTACTCCCATCTCCTCTCTCCAACACCCCAGCGTGGACTGTCTCCTGGGGGTGGAGGGTCCCCCACAGTCCTGCTTCCACTGGTGCTAACATGTAGTAATAGGATAAACCCATGATGGATAGCCCCCGTCGACTGACGTCACTCTATTGTGTGTCCCTCTGTCCTAGGCACTCCACTCTTTGTATTAACTAATTTAATCTTTATAAGAATCTTGCAGGGCAGGCTGAATCAGCCCCTTTTTAAAATGAGGAACTGAAAATCAAGGAGGCGAGGTTAGAGTCAGTGTCCCTGCAGTCACCCGCCTCCCTGCCCCAGTTCTCAGAGTTCCCTGGCCGTCCAGGCAGCCGTTGACCCGTCAGTGACCCCGAGTCTAGTCCAGAGCCCATTCAGCAGAGTCTGAGAAGATGTTTATTAATGTTTCTTATGTTTCTGTGGAAACTTCCCTCAGGAAGCTGAGGCCCAGAGAGAGGCAGTGACCAGGGAATGCCACACAACCCAGGACCAGTTCAGGTTCCCCTCGGTGGGCTCAGTGGGCAGGATGCTGACCACCTCATGGATAGCAGAAAGGATGCTTGGTACAGAGGAGGGACAGGGGAGGAGGAAGAGGTGGGTGTGCATCCACGTGTGTGTGTCTGTGTGTCCGTGTGTGTGTGTGTCTGTCTGTGTATGCAGGTATCCGTGGGATGCCTGGTAACCCACCCCCTGTGTTGGGGGTTCTTTGTGAATCCCAGGAGCCTGCAGAATCCCACCTCAGAGCTGGGAAGTGGTGCTGAGGCTGCCTGGAGCCAGATTGGAAGAACCAACTGTCACCCGATCAGGAACTCCGCAAGGGGGTTAAACACCACAACTGCCCCAAATTAAATTATAGAAACTTATATTTAAGTCAATTATATTAAACACAAAAGTACTAAAGACTCCAAAGTCATCCCTTCCTAATTACTTTCTACCTTTTCCTATTACCTGTGCACTGGAGGCTCTTTACCAACATTGTGTGGAGAGGAGAGCAGCACAGCGTCAGGGTAGGTGATTGCCTGTGTCCTCCCCGGCCACACTCAGGGGCATCTTGCAGCCTGACATGAGTCACGTGGGAGGACTAACACTGTGAGAACTGGCAGTCACTACCAACCAGGGGTTGGACTGTTGTTTTGTAGATTGTCTATAAAGTAATGGAGACACGTTAATAATGCAGATTTTAAAATATATTATGTTTGTAGCCTTTACACTGTGAGTAGCAAAAAGTATCTATTTTTTTTTTTAATATTTCTTAGGACTCAAAAACTTTTATCCCATTCATCAAAGGAGCAGCTCCTGTCAATTACAAGCAAAATTCTGACTAACGTCTTCCTTGTTTCACACTTGTCTTACTCATTAATGTAAATAAAAGTGTCAACCAAAGTTCATGTCAAAACTACCCTCATCTATCAGTGGTCACATAGGCTGGCCACAGGCACGAGAGGACAGCAAAAATCAATGGAAAGCATCCTGGGCAAATGAATCAGCAGGATGGAATATGTAATAAAGATCATGGCATATTTTATTATAATTTGTGAATTGTGTGACATATCTGCTGTATAAATATGACTTACAATCAACTTATATGTAAGGATGCCACCTTCCTTTCGGGGAGTCCGATATGACACATTTCCCAGCACACCGCTGGCAGATGTGACCCTGGCCTTGGGCATGGCCTAGAAGAATGAGATTTCCAAAACTGGAGGATGGGGTCAATATTAACGAATGTATTAGGGGAAAGCCAAGTTTAGGGTGAGGAGCACAGAGGAAGCCATCGCGCCAGCCCTCTCTCTTGGGCCACTCTTCCTTATTGTACAAGTTCGTACTCTGTAAAATGAACAGATTGGGCTAGGTCAGGCTTTCTAAAATTTTTGACTACAAGTCACATTTGTATGTGTTACACACAACGCACAATTACAGCGATGACCCGGTTCAGGTATGTGTATGTATATAATAAATCTTCATAAAACAATGTCCTTCCTCTGCTTGGTGCTCTCTGATATTTTTAATCTGAGTCAAATCATTTCTGGTCTGACCATTTCATTTTGCAAAATGCTACACCACTGAATTCACCCGACAGCCCACTTTTGGTTGCAGCCAGTTGTTTGAAAAAAAAAAGAAAGAAACTGATCAGATGACTGCTAGGGGCCCATCCATCCCCAAGGGCCTCTGACTCCATGACACATTCAGCAAGCATGTGTCTTCGCACTGCAGGTCCCCAAACTCCAGGACTTGCTCAGATGTGTAAATAGCAAGTGAGGTCATTTGGAAAGTTCATCTCGGCTTTATCTTTTCTTTCTGGAACTGGAGCCAAGGCCTCCTGGCTCATCTCCCTCAACCAGAGACACTCCGCCTCCTTCCCTTGGGGGGTTGGAGGGTCACTCCCCTCCGTCAGCCCCTCTGCAGCATTAGCACTTCTGCCTCAAGTTCCCTGTGGGGTTTCCATGTCTCATCTCTCATCTTTAGGGCATGGGATTTTTCAAAAACTAGAAGCAGGTTTTATTCAAAATTGGACTTGAATCATCCCCCACCTACCCCTACCCCTGGCTTCTGACTTGAGTCAAAGTACATTACAAATCCAGGCAAGTGCTTGAAGAAGGAGGGAAGGGAGGGAGGGAAGGAGGAAGGAGAGGGTGGAGGGTGAGGGAGAGGCACATGGCACGCATGTGGCTGAGCTGCCCTGACGCCACCCCGTCCACCATGATGTAAAACACCCCCAACTGCTCCTGCTCACAGGATCAGAATCCAGGGCTCTGGAATCCAACCCCATGTGAGGTTTGACTGCCTCTGAGCACCCCTGATCCCCCATGGGACAGCCAGGAAGCCCCATTTGACCTCCCGAGGCCAACTTCCTCTTACTGGGTCAGTGGGGAAAGGGCTGGCTTTGGAGCTAGGCCGACCTGAGGGCAAGTCCCACCACACAACTGCTGTGTGGCCCTGGGCGAGCCATGCCCCTCTCTAGACCTTGTTCTTCTCTTCCTGGAAAGAGGTCCACTGCCACCCTTCAAGGTGCCAGGAGGATCAGATACAAGGAGAGTCACATGATGCCCTTCGTGACCTTGACAGGAAGAGCAATCCTTCTCTCCCCACCATCCTTCCCTGCTTGTGGGCAGCTCTCACCAAAAAAAAAAAAAAAAAAAAAAAAAGTGTTTCTCCCTTTGCAAAGCTGAAAGGAGACACCACCAGATATGCTTCTGCCTCTGCAGACGCTGGCTGCTGCGCCTGTGTCCCCTGAGAGCCTTCGGGCCCTTCTCCAGGCTGAGCACCTCTGCCCTTCCTCGGTCTTCCTTCCTGTCCTCCCCAGCCTCCCCCAGTGTGTGTCATGACCAGCAGGGCGGGGAGTGCCAGGGCTCCCCTGCTCTTGGCCCCTGACCATGCAGTGGATTGCAGTCTCCCACCTGGTTAACCAGTAGCCAAAGGCACGACCCACGCCTGGCCCTGTGACCAATCTCACACTTCCCGTACCTTTGCCCAGAATGGCCCCATCCCTGCCCCCATCCACTGGCCTCCTCTGATCCTCTGACAAAGAGGCCAGGCCAGGAAAACTGCATTGAATGGGTCCTAACTCTGTTATTCAATGCAGTGCCTCCTTAGCCTCAGGAAACCCTGGGTTTGCTTGGTCACTGGTGAATTGAGAGGGACAGACTGTCGCAGCAATCAGTCCACTGTGTGAGGAGGGTCTGTGTCTCACATTGGATGAGGAGGCTCCTTGAAGGCTGGGACACTTCTCCTCATCTCCAAGTGCCCAATCCCTGGGCACAGTAGAGAGAGGCTCACTGCTATTTCTTAAACAGATAGATGGTGTGCTGACACCCCTTGAAATTCCAGCTATGGTTTAAGGGTTGTTTCTTAACTAATTTCACCCCCTCAACAGCTCTGTGAGAAAGGTACTATTCACCTCCTCACTTCACAGATGAGGAAACCGAGGCAAAGAAAAGAACCCTGTCCAAGTTAGCAAGGGAGGGAGCAGGCTTTGAGCTCCGACAACCTGCACAATCCCTTGGCTTCCAGCCATCGGATTCCATGACTCTTCAATTTCTAGCTCCTGTGGACAGGGTGGTCTGAGCTCTCTCAGGACAAAGATGAGACAACAGCAGAAGGGGTGACAGAGTGACTCATGCACCCTGTCACCTGGACACAGCTGTGAGAATCCACGGGGGAAAGCAGACCTTCTTTCAAAAATGAATTCCCTGGGCTGGGGCTGGGGCTCAGCGCTAGAGCACTCGCCTAGCATGGGCAAGGCCCTGGGTTCGATCCTCAGCACCACGTAAAATAATAAATAAAATAAAGGTATTGTGACCAACTACAGCTAAAAAAGATATTTTAAAAATAATGAAGCCCCTGATGCCAGGGCAGTGGGGTGGGAAAGGAGTGGGACGTCACAAAACACGACAAGCCATGTGTCCACAGGTGTCGAAACTGGGTGATCGATATGTGGGCTCCACACACCATCCTCCCTTCTCTTGAATGCATGTGAGCTTTTCCCTAATGAAAAGTTTAAGTTTTTAAAATGCGACAAAATGGAGCCCAGAAATACCATAAAATGCAGGCTGTCTTCTCTGTTTTCTTTCCAGTTCCTTCCTCCCCCTCAGGTCTGTCTCTTGGTCTCCCAGGTTGTTGTGTGACTCTCAGTCCGTCGCTCTGTTTCTTGGTTTGTCCCTGTGGGTGTCATTTTCTGTGACTCTGGGAATCAGGGAGAAAATGGCAGTGCCCCCCACACCCCCTGTCTTTATCCCATCTTCTCCCAGGGCCCCTCCTTTTCCTCTCCCTGTGTCCAGATCTCTGTTCTCTTCTCCTTGCTTTGACCTCGTCACCCATGTTAAGTTAACTGCACATCGAGGCACGGTTGGCTCCGGGTTGGTGCCCCTCCTCTGGACTACACGCATGGGGTATTTTCATGCATGTTTAAAAAGCTCAGATAGATGGGCGCAGTGGCCCATGCCTGTAATTCCAGCAGCTTGGGAGGCCGAGGCAGGAGTATCACGAGTTCAAAGTCAGCCTCAGCAAAAGTGAGGCACTAAGCAACTCAGTGAGACCCTGCCTCTAAATAAAATACAAAATAGGGCTGGGACTCAGTGGTCAAGTGCCCCTGAGTTCAATCCCCACCCCCCAAAAAGGCTCATATAATGCTGCCATGAAAGAAAATATTGGTGCTTCAATTCACAATAGCTAGACTGTGGAACCAACTTAGATGCTCTTCAATAGATGAATGGATTAAAAAAATGTGGCATTTATAAAAAAATGTGGCTGGAGTATTACTCAGCACTAAAAAATGACAAAATCATGGAATTTGCAGGGAAATGGATGGCATTAGAGCAGATTATGCTAAGTGAAGCTAGCCAATCCCTAAAAAACAAATGCCAAATGTCTTCTTTGATATAAGGAGAGCAACTAAAAACAGAGCAGGGAGGAAGAGCATGAGAAAAAGATTAACATTATTAAACAGGGACGAGAGGTGGGAGGGAAAGGGAGAGAGAAGGGAAATTGCATGGAAATGGAAGGAGACCCTCATTGTTATGCAAAATTACATATAAGAGGATGTGAGGGGAAAGGAAAAAAAATCAAGGGAGAGAAATGAATTACAGTAGATGGGGTAGAGAGAGAAGATGGGAGGGGAGGGGAGGGGAGGGGGGATAGTAGAGGATAGGAAAGGCAGCAGAATACAACATACACTAGTATGGCAATATGTAAAAACGTGGATGTGTGACCGATGTGATTCTGCAATCTGTATACGGGGTAAAAATGGGAGTTCATAACCCACTTGAATCAAATGTATGAAATATGACATGTCAAGAGCTTTGTAATGTTTTGAACAACCAACAATAAAAAAAGAAAAGAAGATATTGGTGCTTGAAAAACACAAAAATCCATTTTCTACCTACCATTCTCCTCCTCCTCTTCCTCCTCCTCCTCCTCCTCCTCCTCCTCCATCTTCTCCTTCTCCTCCTCCTCCTCCTTCTCCTCCTCCTCCTTCTATTTTTTTAAATAATCAAACCTGGGTGTAACTTCACAGCTATACCCCAGCCCTTTTTATTTTATTTTGAGACAGGGTCTTGCCAAGTTGCCCAGGCTGTCCTTGAACTTGAGATCTTCCTGCCTCAGCCTCCCGATCACTGAGATTACAGGTGAGCACCATCATACTTCCTACCATCCTTAACTGTAAAATAGAGTGTTGCTCATTTTCATTTCTTTTCTCCGACTAAACATAATAATAGCTGTTGCTTGTTGGACGCTTGCCAGGTGCCGCATATTAGGCTCAGGTTCTTCCAGTTATTACCCCACTGAGCCCTCTCACAACCTGTGCAGTATGTACCCCCACTGCACAGACGAGAAAACTGAGGCTTTGGGGAGGTGGAGGAAAGCCCAAAGTCACTCAGCTACTGACTGACCGAGCTGGAATCCGAACCCTTCTTCCAGTTTCGAAACAGGAAACCCATTCAGCACTAAAAGAACATGAAGATATTGATAATGCCTTAGTGTCTGGGATCCTCAGGGGTCCCCTACTCTTAACTGGTAGACCAATCTGAATAACACGCTCAGGCCTGAGGCTGCCCTGTGAGAAGGACCCAGACCAGCTGAACCATGTCCAGAGAGATGACCTTGATGGTGAGGAGGTCCTGGGAGGGACAAAGGGAGGCTCTTGAGGGCCTGGTGCTGACTTCTCGGCCTGCCAAGGGCCCAGAGGGCACAACTGGAAAGGTCTCTGGGCTCAGATCACAGGGTCAATTGCCTGCCTCCTGGGTATCTTTTGGGGTGTCCCATAGGTACCCCAGTCCAACCTGTCCCAACTAAATACTCCACCAGCCTGCTCCTCCTCTGGAGTCCTCGCCTCATGAGAGCCACACTACACACCCATCCGTCCAAAAAGAGGCCCAGAGTCACCTCCCCTCCTTCCCTGCCAAATCCAGTCCCATCTGTCCACACTCACAGCTTCCGCCTTAGTCCAGGCCACCTTCCTCTTCACTGAGACTGTCACCGGGGCCTTCTGTCCTCCTGCTACCTCTCACCTGTGCTCCACCTGGCTCAGAGGGACCTTTCTAAACACCCACAGCTCCTCCTTGTCTCCCAGCCACAGAGCCTCACTGGAGAGAGAGGAGAAAGGGACAGGTCCCCTCAGACTCTCTGCTCCGCATCCCCCACCCCCCTCCAGCTGACACTTAGCGCTCTCCGTCCACCTGTCCTTCAAGAACCACCCCCTGCCCCGTCTGCTATTCTCCCCCCACTCCTCTCGGGCTCCCTCCCTCCTTTATTGTGTCTGGACGGAAGGGTTCTTCTTTTTTAAGCCTGGCAGGGTGTTCATGGCTCCTTCTTTCTCTTTTGTCCTCTACAGGACAAAATGTCTCCAATGTTCTAAGCAGATTCTATGACACCAGTGATGGTCCTTTTTTTTTTTTTTTTGGTTATATCTTCTTAGATCTAAAACATTTCCGCGTTAGAGTAAGAATTCTTGATTCCCACCACATCTGGGCAGGACTTCGCAGATGTCCAATCTTTCCCATTTGGTGTTCATATGCCGTGGGCTAACCTCGCTCCTGATAGAACAGTTAGTAACAAAAAAGACAACAAAGCTGGGGAGGTGGCGCACACCTGTAATCCCAGTTACTCAGGAGGCTGAGGCAGGAGGATCGCTAGTTCAAAGCCAGCCTCAGCAACAGGGAGGCCCTAAGCAACACAGTGAGACCCTGTCTTTAAATAAACTACAAAATAAGGCTGGGGATGTGGTTCAGTGATTGGGGGTCCGTGAGTTCCATCCCTGGTACCAAAAACAACAACAATAACAAAATACAACAGAAAACGAATATTGGCAAGGATAAAGAGGAAAAGGAACTCACACCAGTTGGTGGGAATGTAAGTCAGCACAGCCACTATGGAAACAATAGGAAGGTTCCTCAAAAAATTCAAAATAGAGCAACCACAGGATTCAGCAACCCCACTACTTACTGGGTTTATATTAAAAAGAAATGAAATTGCTATGTCAAAAAGATACAGCAAGCCAATGCCGATGGCAACACTATTCACAAGAGCCAAGATAGAGAATCAACCTAAATGTCCAACAGCAAAGAACAGGTAGAGAAATATGGTTCATCAACACAGTCGGGACAGAGAAAGAGGGCAGTCCTGTCATTTGAGCAACCTAGAAGACAGGGGAGGATACCATGTTAAGCAAAAGGAACAGACACCTAAAGGCAAGCACTCATTATCTCATTCATATGAACAATCCCAAAAGGCTGATCTCATACACAGTGAAGGGTAGGAAGTGTGTGCCAGAGCCTGGGGGGGAAGGAGCCCAGGGATGGAGAGACTGGTCACGGGCACCGGTTACGGGGGCTATTCCACCTGATTAATAGATTAACAAACTGGGGTCAGAAACTGCAGAGTTGGGATTTGAACCCAGAACCCTCTAATTCCACGTCTGGGCTCTGTTCACTCACTCTGTGGCTCTGAACCAAAGATGAAAGGAACGACCCAGGAACCTACCCCTGCTTCTTTCCTCCACGCCAGCCCGCCTGCACATTACCTAACCCCTGCCTTCTCCCAGTTTCCATCAATCAACATAGAAGACAGGTGCCTGGGACACGCACTTGTCCCGCCTCATTACCTGGCACTCACCTTGCGTTTGCAGTGAACATCTGGCTGGTAACGGGCCACCTGAAGCCCGGGTGGGCGATGCACTAGCGGACGAAGGGTCTCTGGATTGTTCTTGGGGCTCCTGGTTATGACTGCTTCCTCTGGGCCGGTGTTCTCGCCAAGTCTCTTCCCCGCACCCAACAGGCAAATACCCAGTCAAATATTTACCTGAGCAAGGAAAGCAGGAGAGCAGCCCTCTTCCTGGTTGCACAACACCCTGGCTTCACTTCTGCTCTTCCTCTCCTTCTCATATTTTCGCTGCTGGCCCTTACGGGACCCCCCGCCTGGCCCTTCAGTTGTCAGAGCTTCGTCCCGCAGCTGTGGCCCCTTAGACTAGCTATGAAAATTATTATAGGCAATAAACTAGGAATGTGCCTCACAGCAGGTCAACTCGACTCCCTGACTTGCTGGTTCCCCTTGGAAACAAGGCAGCCCGTTTGCTGGGAAAAGAAGCTGGAGATAAGTTCAAACTGAACCTCACCTGCGTGCAGAGCCAGCTGCCCTGCTCCCTGTGCAGAAAATAAGGCTGCTGCTGGGTGGGACCTTCCCAGGCTGGACCCTACTCAGGAGCTAACACAGGACGAGGTCTCACCCATGGGCTGGGAAGGGAAGTGATCGACGTGGTCAAGAAGCAAGGCTGTCTGTTTTCCCCTCCTTCCTCATCTGCTGGTTGGACTCCAGGGCTGTACAGGAAGTGAAATCATAAGATTGAAGGAGCCTGGGTCCTTGACTTACCATGTAGAGGAAAAGGCCTCCTACGGACCATCCTCCTATAGACTAGCCCATGAGCAAGAAATAAAGTCTTCTTGTAATACTCCAGCGGTGTGTGGGGCTTTTTTGTTGCAATAGCTCATAGGGCTGTTTAATGTGGCACAGAGAATGAGGGACTTGTGAGCATCATGTGGTTCAGGTCCTGTATGTTAAGAATAAGACCTTGTTGTAATTGAGATAACTCTTTAATGATCCGATGTCCAAATACAGTCATGTTCTAAAGTAATGGGAGTTAAAACTCCAGCAAGTGAGTTTGGAGCAGACACAATTCAGACCATAATACCCCAGATCTAATCAGCTACAAGGGAGCAGGAAAGGGCCTTGGAGGCAATGAACAGACACCCTAACTGACAAAGCCTGGCCATTTGTGGCACCCACCTGCTTCCCTTTAACCCTGCCTAGACACCTCCACCCACCCTGATCATCAGCACCAAATTTGTTCATTGAGTCCTTTCTTGACATAGTAACTGCCTGGAAATATCTTCTGATCGATACAGTGTAATCTGGGTTTAGTCTACACACCTCTTGTATCTTGGATATAGGGCTTCTGTGTTTTTTCACTTAGACATATTTATGGAGATCACTATGGTGCAGTGGTTCAGAGTGTGGACTTGGGGAAAGACTCCACAATTTCTTAATTGTGCAACTATAGGCAAGCTACATCATGACCCTGTTGTAACTGGGATGAGTTACACCTACTTCATGGGCATGTGTCACTGTGACCAAAATACCGACATAAACAACTTGAAGGAAGAAAAGCTCATTTTGGTTCAGGGTTCCAAAGATTTCAGTCTGTAATTGGCTGACTCCATTGCTATGGGCCTGAGGGGATGCAGAAAGTCATGGTGGAAGGGTGTGGTGGAGGAAAGTGGCTCAGCTCAGGGCAGCCAGGAAATGGGGCGGGGGTGTGTGTCCCAGGTCAAGACCCCAGTGATCTACTCCCTCCACTTGCTTCCACCTTCTAGTAGTTTATCCAGCTATTAGTGGATTAATCCACCAAATTATGAGGTCAGAGCCCTCAGTATCCAATCATTGCCTAAGAGCCTCACCTCTGAACCTTGCTGTTTTGGGGACCACACTTTCAACAAATGAGCTTTGTGGGGATGTTCCAAATCCAAACCCTAACAACATGCAAGGTTGAAATTAGCTAAGATACAAAATGCTCAGCAGAGTGATTGACACCCAGGTAAGCACTCCAGGAACACTATTATTCTTGGGGACCTACTGTGTGCCAGGAACTGCTTGGGATGCTAAGTGTATAATCACATCACAGCTGTCCAAGTCCCAGCTTCCCTGACAGATCCTAGTGACTTGGAAACCACAACCAGATGTGAGTCGGCACACCTGGGACACAGGAGAGGCTCTGTAAATGCTTCTTCTCGAGGTAAAACGAGGCAAGGAAGATGAAAAGGAGACATGAAGACTGAGTACAGCAGAACTCCTTCCTCTAGCCCAGGCCCTCGGCTTCACCCGGAGAGTCCATTGATGGTGGACTCTCAGAAGAGTCCACTCTTCTGCGTCGCTCAGAAGAAAAAATCTGAAGCTCTTCTCCTCCTAGGCACAGGGAGATGCTCTCTCTTCCCGGAGCACCCTTCTGCCAATGCTTCGTGGCTCTGCCGCCCAAAATGTTTTCAAGTCTTGGGGGATCACGGTGGTCTTCCTCAGCACCCTACAATTCCTCTCTTTCCACCATTAACAGAGAGTCATTATTGATTGTCACAAACTCCCCAGGGAGGTTGGGAAGGCAGCCACTTTAAAATGGAGAAGAGCTAAGACATTTATTCTCAGATGCTGACATTCAAGGAAGTATCGTCCATGGTAATGAGGACCCAGTGCTGAGGGGCTGTCACATTCCACACGTGAGACCCAGCACAACTCCACAACGTGATGAATTTCCCTCCTTCTCCCAAGCTTTTGCATTTCAGTGTTGAATTCAAGCAGAATTTGATCTGTTATCTCCAGAACATTTCAACATCTCATTTATCTCCCCCATGAAAACCCATGCAAGCCTTTTGAACCCTGCTTGTTCTAGCCAATGTTTACTGATTCTATTTTTTGACTGAGGCATTTGAAGACCCTGACTTCACCTGGCTTGGTGATAAAGGACACTGAGCAGAACAGAGCTTCCAGCCCTCCACTAGAGACCTCTTCCTAGAAGCTGTGGAAGAGTGCCACCCGCTGGCAGAGATGTCAAACTACACCGGTTTAGGAGGTTAGTATATTTGACCCCTGTATTTAGCAGGGCTCAGAGTGTGGGCAGTGCCACAGAAGGAAAGTCAACAGCCCCTCATGAAGGCCGTGCTTGTCTCCCAAATGTTGGGTGCTTATCTCAGGATGGCCTCTATTTATCCTATATAGAGAGGGCTCAGTTACTAAATTCAGAAACAACGGAGCCCAGATGCCTGGAGGACCCAGTGCAGTGGTTGTCAGGGGTGAGACTGTCTGAGGAGTGACTGTTCTAGAATCCACAGGTGATGTGTGGCAGAGATGGGGCTCAAAACATCCTCACCTAATCCAATGTTCTTCCTGTGTATGTGTTACAACCAGAAAAATGAATGTCAGAAACAATCATCAAAAAGAAACAAATTAATTTATATTCCCATCCCATTTCTTCTCTGTTCACAGGCCGGCTTGGCTCCTCCCTCTTGGAAGAATAAAGCCAAGCTCCTTAGCTAGGCATTCAGTGGTCTTTGTGATCTGGCCCCAGGTTGTCTTTCCAGATGATTCTAGAGAAGACTCAGCTCTGGAAAAGTCTACAGAGACACTGGGACTCAGGGCCCATCCACCTCCCCTCTCCTCCTTCATTGCTCTGTAGGAAGCCCCTATGCACCAAGAACTAGGCCAGCTCCTAAGGTCAGAGGCTCTGGGGTCACGCCTGCCCCTTCTTCCCAGGTAGGCCAACGGCCTGGCGTGTGCAGTGTCCTCCCTGGGGAGAGTTCTAGTGTTTTGCAATGTCACCCAGATGGAATGCAGGGAACAGGGAAGCGCTAACTGTACTGGAATGCAGGTAGTGACAAATCACTGTGATGGGGCCACATGGGACAGACAGGGGCAGAAGATCAGGTCCTGCAAAGGCCACTTCTAGCACACCAGGAACAGGAAGGCCAACCATGTGAGGAAGAAGAGCTCTGGACAGGGACTCCCAGAAACCTAGGTCCTCAATCCCACTCTGCTAAGGGCTGTGTGGTGTTAACGTTTAATAAAACGTCCCCTCCAATATACGCGTTGTACTCAGCTTTTGTGGTGGTGTTGGGAAGTGGGGTCTTTAAGAGACAATTAGACCATTAAGTGGGGTTCATACGTTTGAGTTTTCACTCTCTTGGGACTGGATTTCTTACTGCCAGAGCTGCTGGTTATAAAGCAAGTGCCTCCCATGTTTTGCCTCTCTCACACACACTCACTCACACTTCCACTTCCTGCCATACATGAACAGCACAAGGTCCTCAGCAGAAGCTAAGAAGATGCTGGCACTGTGCTTTTGGACTTCCCAGACCCAGAGCCATGAACCAAAATGAACTTCATTTCTCTATAAATTACCCAGCCTCAGGTATTCTGTTATAGCTACAGAAAACTAAGAGAGCAAACTTGAGCAACTCCATTCCTACTCCATGATGCAGTTACCCCCTTGGTCTAGTGGGGATGTCGGCAGGTGACCTTGAAGATCCTTCTGCCTACTGGGCCAGCTCAGTTGTCATCTCTGAAACCTCAGCTATCCCCCCTCCCCTGCCAACTCCATTGCTGCATAAATGTGGAGAGCCATTCTCACACGTGACTGGGCAACTCCCGGTTTGGGTCTGAGGCGCTCTGGCTAATCTGTGTCAAGAGTTTCCCGGCCCTCTCCTGATGAGAGAGCCCGTCCGTGTGGGGGTTTGACTGACCACTGACCCCGGGGGCCAATCACTGACCCTGACCTTGGAGTGCAGCCCCCCTCAACCTTCATTGGATGGAATTCTCCCCTGAATTTCTTGTTCCCCAATAAAAGGCTACTCCCTGGCGTGCTCCCTCTCTCTCTCTCCTGCTAGCCCTGAGTAATCCCTGCTGCCCTACCGGGCGGTTAGAGGTGGGAGCCAGAGGGGGAGCCATCTCGAACCTGGTCATAGAAAAAGATAACTGAGTCTGTGTGTTTTATTTCGATCTCGCTAGCTAACTTTTATGCCAAGAACCTCATTAATGAAACCAGTGCGCTGGTCGCATGGTGGACATAAACACTCATACCTCTGAGAATTTTGTGATTTCACTATGTGTTTCTGTTCTTTCTTTTTGACCAAGAGCTGTTTATCCCAATACTCTGACTCCTAATAATTAGGAAATATGCCCGGATTGATGTTTGAGGAACAACCATTCCCATATCTGTAATTCTGAAATTGGCCACAAGGTGGCGCTTTGCCACAGACGACTGACACTGCTATTTGGTTGACGGCTCTAGGAAGATGCTGAAAGAAGCAGCAGAAAAACCTTTCTGCAAAGGCCTATCCTCTCTGGCCTCTTCCCCCTCCTGTAAAATGGCAGTCTATCAAACAGCAATACAGACCTGATGCACTGTGGCCAAATCGGGGTTGCACCATTTCCAATCCCAGCAGGTGGGGCCCGGCTAGGGACCTGTCTTCACTGACCCTTCCAGCCTGGCCCCCACTCCTCCCCACTCCCTGGGCCACTGCAGCTGTGTGGCTTTCTCCTCCTTCCCGATTTCACTGTGCTCTCTCTGAACTGCATGGCTTGGCTTCCCGCACACTGCTCTCCACCAGGTTCCCTCTCTCCACTCTGTTTCCAGGCCAACATCTTTTGGCTCTTTGAGAGTCAGTTTAGAAATCTCCTTCTGCAGAAAGCCTTCTTTGACAACCCCACTCCCATACATTTTTTGGTACCAGGGATTGAACCTATGGGTGCTGCACCACTGAGCCTCAGATCATTTTTATGTTTTATTTAGAGACAGGGTCTCGCTAAGTTGCTTAGGGCCTCACTAAGTTGCTGAGAGGCTGGCTTTGAACTTCCAGTCCTCCTGCTTCAGGCTCCCAAGCTGCGAGGATCACAGGCGTGCACCACCACATCCCCCGCCTCCATATTTTTCTGTGGCAACATTGACTGCACTGAAATTGCTTCCTCATGCCACCAGCTTGAGCATAGAGCTGGTGTGTTTCTGTACTTTCTTCTTGACCAAGAGCTGTTTATCCCTGTGCTTCATCCCCGGGGCCTAGCAGAGGCCTTGCACACAGGGCTGGGCCTCAAAAAGTTTGAGGAATGAAGAACGGATGAGTCCATGAATCAGTGAGTCTATAAACTAAGAGGTGTGCTGCAGCAGTATGAACAGAGTCCGGCTCTCCTCCCCAACAGGGGAGATGTTTGGAGAATAAGAAAAACAAAACCAAAAACCTCTAATGTTTTCCCTGACTGGGGAGGGCACTCGATGCTCCTTAGCACAACAAGGGCACGTTATTACCTTGAAAGGAGTATGGCCAGAGGCAGGTCCCTCTAAAGAAGGCTCTCCTCTAAGAAAATGGATCCCCCTGCTGGCAAGATTACATCTCATTCAATTATTTGTGTGTGTGTGTGGGGGGGGAACAGTCGAAGCTATTTTACTATCTGTAAAAAGAGAAAGTTCCAGGGGCTTCCACAAGGCCCTGCCTCTCAAAATGGCCCTTACGTTGTGTGTCAAAGTCACGTTGAGACTGGTTGCCAGGTATGTCTGTATATTCAGGAGCTGGGGAAGTAACTACAGGGTGGTCACTGGGATTTGAATTCAATCCCTCGGTGCTATCAGCCCGACTCGGACTGTGGCTCACTGTAGTAGATGTCAGTGGTCCCCTTGGAAAGGGCTTACAGGATGATTGACAGAATACATTTATACAGAGTCTGTCTTTAAGGGGATCTGGATTCCCTTTCATGCAATGGGGCTAGTTTAGATCTGAAAAACAGATGAGAGGCCCCCGCTGTCCTCTGTGGTGATTCCAGTTGACTTGTGGACACCAGACTTGCAGTTTTTCCTGTTATGTGGAGCATGGGACACTTCAGTAGGATGCTCATCTATGTCATTCTTAAGGATGTGGTGATGACTAGTCAATGCCAAAGGTCCCTGTGGGTCAAAACACTGGGACGCCCACCCGATCCTGCTGCCTATTATGGGATATGTGCCCCGCTATCTTTGGCACATTTTGCTACCACTGGGCCCCTGCTATTCTGGGAAGCCATCATCTGTAGTGGAGTCAGAGAGCCCATCTCAGTGGGGGAACTCTTATCTCATGTGGCCACCAGGAGGTTTTCAAGGATATTAGTGCTCCTCTCACTTGTGGATTTCCCAGTATCACAGTGAAGGGAATATCCTCTGTGACCCCTTGGGGAATGTAGTGGGTGGGTGGCCGTGCAGATTGTCCACAGTAAATCAATCCTAACTTCTACTTAAGCCCTAGTATTCCTTCCTGTACAACACACCAAGAAAGTTCTGGCATCTCAATATCACTACATGGAGGTCATCACTGAGTCCTAGTTTTATTCCAGGCGTTAAGTAAACTATAGAGCTACCATGTTGAATTTCTGGAAGGGGCACTTGTATTCATAAATTTGATTTAATACAGAGCTGCATTCCCTCCTCCTCCCTCTAAGGCCATTGGAATCCATTCATGCACATGTTCCTTGGGCTTCTACAGTAGCCACACTTTCTGGCATAGAAGCTCTGTCTTCTCAGGTCAGGCTTTGTATCCACCCTACTCAAGCACATCTGATGCCCTTTGGGAATCTAGTGGCCACAAGACGTAGGTGTTGAGGAGAAAGGGTACTCCTTGCAAGGCAACTGCCTGGGTGACCTTTTTACAGGGTCCTTAGGCAAAGGAAAGTGAATCTTCTCAGACATGATGCCCAAGCTTCTTCCAAGGCAAGAGAGGCTCAGAATGAAGAGGCCCCCGCTGTCCTCTATGGTGATTCCAGTTGACTTGTGGACATCAGACTTGCAGTTTTTCCTGTTATGTGGAGCATGGGACACTTCATGTGACACTTAAGTCATTAAAATATGTTACATTCCTCAGCAAACAACATATTCTCTGTAGGAGAAATGTGGACTCAAAGACTTTTCTGTACCAACAAGAAGAATACAAGTTACCCTGAAGGGGGTGGACTTTTGTGACCTTTACACAGACTAGATTCCAAGACTCAAGGAGACCAGATAACTAGAAGCAAAGTCCCCCAACCACAAAATCTGTAAGGATAAGTCCCAATTAGAACTGGTCAGCATGGGACAAAGTAACCCAGAGGGGTCTTGGATCTTTAGCATGTCATTAAAATAGTAAAAATCACCCCGCCACCATGCACAGTGAGGACTCGAAAGTCTGACGCAATCCTGCTGTCAGTCAAAAGTGGAGAGGTGGACCTGAGTGGGACTCTTGGAAACTCCCTGGGACCTCCGATGAAACAGAAGGGCAGGAGAGGCACACTGTCCCTCTATTCTCTGAGAGGATGCACTCTCTTTCTCCCTTGAGGGGATCCCTTTTCCTTTCTCTTCTAATGAACTCCTGCCTGTTCCTATGTGTGACTCACTTGAATTCTTCATGCAAGATTGCAAGAACCAGTGGATGCAGACCCCCATGGTCACTTAGGTGGATCTCACTCTGTAACATTAATCAGTGTCCCAACAGATTGGCAAGGCTGTAAATTCAACTTATGCTATAATCATGCAGCCCACATACTTAAATTGTATTTGTCATTTTCAGGAATACTGACCTGCAGCTACAAGAAACATAATTCTTATATTTTTTAAATAAATAACTTACACTACCATTGGAGCTTATTTCTAGATGAGCTCTGCAGTTATTTGACTGTGACTCATGTTTGAGGGTGCTTTCCCAGGACCACTTCTGGTAGGCATTGAGATGTCATTCAGGGCCTAGTTAGGGAACACGCAGAGCTTAATATAAAAAAGTATTAACTTAGTAAGCAACTGCAGAGACAGTCACCACCACTAAGATTAGAACAAAGGGAAAGTTGGAATTTTTAAAACTTGGAAGCCCACAGGAGGGGACCTTGGGGCTGAAACACCTTTGCAGGAGTCTGCTACTTGGCCTATGGGAGTGTTTTTGAACTTGAAGTAGGGACCCTGTGGGGCTGGGGCAGCCCATTTGGAGTGGACCTGAGCCCCAGAAGCTCTCAGACCCTGTAGCCACTCCCTACCAGGTCACCCGGTACTTGTGCAATACAGAGATAGCGAAGGTCTAAGCTTCTGGTGCCGCCTCTCCATGGCTCCTCCCTCTTTTGTGTCTTACACCCCCCAAATCTCAGTTCCCCAGCCAAAACTCTGATGCCCCTGTAAAGCCAAACCCTGAGGACCACTTGCCCACCTCCCTGCACTGTGGCCTAGAAGGCATCCCCAGGGGTGACCCCAAGGAAATGTGGCCCCATCCTCCCTCTCAGGGACCACTGCCCTGTGTCAGAAGACTGTCCAGTGCCTGCCCACGTAGATTTATTCATTTTGTCCAAATTTCACAGTTGTTAATGCAGGAGGGAAAGTCCCCTGTCATTCTTTTTTGGCTGCTCAGCAGCTGAATTCCTGTCTTCCCCATCTGCCTCTTGCCATGTCCCCTGTACACTGCATGGAAGCAAAATCTGTACCTTGACAATCCCTGCCCATCACTCAGGGGCCTTTCCGCTGGAAACACACCTCTCCCCCTGCTCTGGAGTGGCCCATGGGAGGTCTGAAGACGTGGATTTTTATGGCCTCTCAGCCTGGAGCAGGGCCTTCTGAGTGGCCTGTCTGTTCAGCTTAAGATTCAAATGCATGGCCTGTTCATGGAGAGGCCGCTCACTTGAACTCCTGTCCTCTTCCTCTTGGAAGCTCCCCAAGGACAGGGATAAAAGGCTCCCGCCATTTCTCACCATGCAAAACTGGAGAAATGAATGGAGACATTCGCTTTTGCTTCAGAAGCTACAGGGTGTGCACGCATCCACTCTAAGTGGGGCTTTAACTAGTTTTCCCTGGGTCCTTTGTATCCAGGCCATAAGCAGAAGAGGTGTAAGTCACACCATCCATGCAGAGTAGCCTCCACCCCCCACCCCTGTCCCGCCCCCATGCCTGGGATCTTACCACCTGCCAGACAATAGGGCACCTCAACCCACTTCCCTGCTGGGAGAATTGTCCCTTCTGTTTCCCATCATCCTGCAGGGCTTGGCAGGTGTGGCCCACAGTGTTAATAGGTACCTTGGGATTCAGGGAGGGAAAGAACTATCTGATGGCAATAGGTTTGTGGGTGATTTAAAAAAGAAACCAGACACTGCAGATCTGCCTTCAAAGCTTTGGAATGTTTTCTCCACCCAGATACTCAGACTTTGATGCCCCAGGCTTAGTGTTGGAAAATGAGTCTTGCTTTAATTCTCAGCGCCATTATGCAAACATAATGTTCTCCCTACCATTTAAAAGGAATGTAGATGGTATGTAAATGTACCGCTGTGGGATTGTATATTCCAACTCACATTAAGCATACATTAATTTCTTAATAATAACATCATTCAGTTACTGCTCCCTCAATATTTGCATAAAAAGGGGGCCAATCATTGCTCTTTGCATTTGCCACATTCTGTCTGGTCTGTTTCTGTCTGGTCAGGCTTTGTACTATGGGAATGGTAGTTTAGTTTGAGGAGATTAAAAATCATCTCGCTCAGCTCCTAAGGGTTTGACCCCCTTTCCATGCTTCTAGCTAAGACATCCTTGAACTTTTCCATTGACAGGGAGTTCACTACCTATGGAGCCACCTATTTTCTCTTAGGACAATCAGGAATCATTTTCAAGTTTGAACATAGCAGGTAGGATGTCCCTGAAATACAGCGTAGGATTTATCTTTTTGTTTCCCAGTCCTGCTCTGTTCCACTAACATTATAAGTGTTTCCGTTACATCATTAAACCATCTTAAAATTCTTTGCATACAAACACACTCACATATGTAAAAATATGCTACCACACTAGATGTACACATTACAATTGCCATTTCACTAAACGATATACTATAAACATCTTTTTATTCCAACTAACCACTAACCACATCTCCTTCCTCTCCTTCCTTAATGCCTGCATAATCCATAGTTTATTTAATCATTGCCTGCCAGTGGGCGTGTAGGTTGTTTCAACTTTTTTTGGCGGGGGGGGGGGGGGGGGGGGGGTACCAGGGATTGAACTCAGGGGGACTTGACCACTGAGCCACAACCCCAACCCTATTTTGTATTTTATTTAGAGACAGGGTCTCACTGAGTTGCTTAGCGCCTCACTGATGCTGAGGCTGGCTTTGAACTCGTCATCCTCCTGCCTCAGTCTCCCAAACTCCTGGGATTACAGGCGTGCATCACCGCACCTGGCTCCAGCTTTTGCTGTAGTGACCAACTCCAGGAGGAAATCTTCACCCAGAATGAATATCTCCCAAGGAGAGACTCACAGACGGGCACAGAAAGTCAAGGGGTGTGAACCGGTTAAAAGGCCATTCCAGGTAAAGACAGCGACGGAAAGTAACCACTAGTAAGTACTGAGAGGTGAGCCGGGCACTTAAGCAACATGGTCACCTTTATTCCTCACCACTGCTTCCTCCCACTCCTGTGGCCCCTGACCATCTCTACTCTAGGTGGCTGATTATAAAGTAAGAACTAGAGTCGGACTGGCCAGGTGGCTTTGCTCTGCCTACCACAAAAAGTGTCCTCCAAAGGAGCTCCTTTCTGAGAATATGGACACTCCCTGGAAAAGTGCAAACCCGGAAAGAACTGGGCTTGGGAAGCAAAATGGACACCACCCAACAGTGTTATAGCTGGTCTTCCCAGGCACCAGAGGCTTTCTCCACTCTAGGAGCTCAGCAAAGGAAAGAAAGGAAAAGACAAACAAAAAGGCAGCCCAGGGCAAATATGAGGTAGCAAGTGAGGACAGGAAAAGTTTCCCAGAAAGCCTGGCCAGCAAGTTCCTCCCTCTGGTCAGCATCTTAACTTGGCTGCTCCTCAAATTCCAGCAACCAAGACTTCCTTAAGGCCAGAGGGGGTGCACAGAGCCCAGATCAGAGTAGGTTTAGGGGCAGCAGGAATAACTGACGGCAAGAACCTGCATCTCTCCAACATGCTTTCCCCAGGGGACCTCAGGCACCCTGACACTTGTGCACCAGGACTTCATTGGAACATTGTTTGCTGTAACAAAAGAACAGAAAACAACCGGTTTCAATAACTCCGATTGTGTGCAACCAAACACTGCAAAATTTAACTGCCCAAAGGCTACTTTCGCTTGAACTCCAGAATATATCACTGGAGCTCATCTAAACGAAGTCACCGATGACCATAAGATACGTCATGGATTTATGTAGCATTAAGAAACATACACCACCAATTAAACCATGCCATCAATTGTACAAGAGGCTGGATTTCAGAGATGATACACGGTGGGGAAACTGTGAAATATTTTAAAGGAGAGAGCTTATAAATCATAAGTGTTTTAATAGACACAAAACATTATATATCCAAGAAACTGATAGCAAGACTGGCCTTTATAAACCAGAATAAGGGGTGGGATTCAGGATAAGAGAGAATCCCTGTTTTCATCGTTCGTCTTTTTGTAAAATCTGAAAAATTCAACCACATACTCCCTTTTAAAAATAAAATTCTGAAAATATACTGAACGTAAAATAAAAGAGCGCGTCCTCCTGTAATATAATATTTGGAGCCAGCATTGCAGCTGAAGCCGGGGCATCCAATGCCGATTCCACCCCAGCAACCTCAGGAAAGTTCCCACTCGGACTGGGTCTTGGTTTCCCTGAAAGTCTAATCGGATGTCGGAAAGCTGGTCTTGCAATATCCCTTTGGCTCCGAGACCCGGGCAGCCGGCGAGGCCACAGCGCTGCTGGTGCCCGGGGTCTGGGCTGCAGCCGGCTGACACCCCGCGGTGCAGACCCGGCCAATCAGCGGCCGCGGGGCGGGCGGGGTGGCTGCGCCGCACACACGAAGCGGAGCGCGAAGCAGAAGCGCCACTGCCGTCTCGGAGCAGGCCATGCTGCGCTTGTCGCCGCTACTCCCGCTGCTGCTTATGCTGCCGCCGCTGGTCCCCAGCCTCGGGCTCCGGGACGCGGGCGGTCGGCACCCGGAGTGCAGTCCGTGCCGCTCAGAGAACTGCCCCGCGCCCGTGCGCTGCCCTGAGCCTGGGATCGTTGCGCGCGACGAGTGCGGCTGCTGCGCGCGCTGCCTGGGCGCGGAGGGCGCCAGCTGCGGGGGGCGGGCAGGCGCGCGCTGCGGCCCCGGCCTGGTGTGCGCCAGCCGGGCCGCAGGGGCGGCGCCCGAGGGCACCGGGCTCTGCGTGTGTGCTCAGCGCGGTCCCGTCTGTGGCTCCGACGGCCGCTCCTACCCCAGTGTATGTGCGCTTCGTTTGCGCGCCAGGCACGCGCTCCGCGCGCACTCCAGCCACCTTCATAAGGCACGCGACGGCCCCTGCGAGTTTGGTGAGTCTTCTGGCGTCCCAGGGCCCTGGCGGGTAGAGAAAGTGGGACCCCAATTCTCAAGGATGGGGGGCAAAGGATCCTTCTGCACAACGGTGGATCTCGCTGCCTGGGGCCTCAATTTCCTCTTGGGGAGCAGTATTTCGCATTTTGCTGGTGTTCAGATAGACCAGGGTAGAAATTCACATCCTGCGCTGGTTTATTAAGTGCTTGGAGACACCAACCCTGGAGAGAGAGGAAGTTTTGATAAGCCTGCTGCCCTCTTTGGTACTTAGGTGCCTGCTCATACAGTGATTTGCAGGCTGGCCTCTTTGTCCCAGGGGAACTGGGAACTGGGGAGAGGGTTTCTCATTGGGTGTTCCCAGGTGTCCTGTGCCAGGTGGATTGTTTGAATGGAGAGGAAGAAGAGGTGAGGCTACTGGAAGAGCAGGAGCTCCTTGCAGGAACTCGGGAGTAATCAGGACAGAACACCAGGGATCCTGGTTTTGTGTGAGGCCCAGTCTAGGATCCTAAAGGAGCTGCCACCCAGAACAGCTGAGCCCTTTGGAGACTTAAGCTCTGAAAAGATTATTGCACAATCAGAGGCAGACCCAGGTTTTGTGGGTCTAACACACAAACAACTGGAAAAGTCCTGCTTTAAGAAAAGGAATAGAAAATTATGAATTGCCAGGGACTTAGAAACTTAAACTTCATTAACATTGCAGTACAACCATATCTGGGTGCCATAATTGCCCACCTTCTCTGTGTAATTTTTAAAAATCAAATAGAAATAAACCAAAACGTTAGTATACAGGAATGTCCAGCAAAGCACCCTGCTCTGCTAGCCCACTTTGCCTTAATGCGGACATGACCCACCCATGAGGTTTTGGAGAGCCACTCATGTCTACTCTGCCTGGAGAGGGCAGTGGAGAGTTCAGGGTGAGTAAGCCTGTGGCTGGTGAGTCCACAGGAACGTGGCTTACCCTGGGCTTCAGGCTTCTGGGGAGGAATTCTGGCCTGGACCTGGAGACCAAGTACAGGCTAAATGCCTAAGTCAGTGGATGACTTCGGCTTCAAGATGGAAACCTCAGGGTTGGGTGAAGCTTTTTCCAGGCCTTAAGAAGTGTCTAATATTGTGTTATTCCCTACCTCTCCAACATATTCCAGGTAGATGTACTCAAGTCCAGGAGATTCAATGGCTTGTTGAAAATGGGGCAGGAAGTCTCCTGGCTGGGAAACAAAGACCATGTGCAGCTCTGTGTAGTCCCAGTTGACAGTAAAGTGGCCATTGCTATTCCTCCTTGGGCTCCCAGTGCAAGACAGAGCTGGGGGGCTTTCTGAGTGGCCTTGGGCCAATTCTTTCTCCTCTCTGGCCAGGTCAGCCCCTGGGGAACTATTGTTTAGGTCCCTTCTCCCTCAAACTCTTGTTTCTGCCCTGCGGTACTTAAATGGTCCTGTCCTTGCCTAATACTTGGGTTTTTTTTGTGTGTGTGTTTTTTTTTTTAAATAATCTGCTTTCCTCAGCATTAAATTCACAGACAGTTCTCTTTGTCTGCAGACAGGTAACAGTCCACATTCAGGAGATGTAAGAAATGCTGACCTGGTTCCCCAGAATCCACCCAGTGCTGATGGTCTCAGATCATTTCTCCCTAGAGTGGTATTCTGTTCTTAAGAGAAAGACACTTTAAAAGACATGTAGAATAAATTTTCTATTATGCAGAGGAGACTGAGACCCAACCAGGGCAGGGGACTTGTCCAGGATGTCCAGTGAAGGCTGACTAGCTCCCAGGGACACCCTATCCACTGCTCTTTCAGGACAGGACTTGATAGTCAGGCAGATGGTGGTTGTCATGGTTACCAGAGTAAGGACAGATGGCAGATGGAAACCCCATACCCCTAATTCATTGAAAATTACCAAATGACAAGTAAATGTGACAGCCTCTCAATTCTGATCTATGGACTCTGAGGCCCTCCCCAGGCTCAGTCCCCAGGAATAAAGATGTACTTGGGGCCAAACGGGAGCAATTCAGAAGCTGCTTTTCATGACCTCATCAGTGACAGGCGTCCTGGCTCTCGAGCTCAGCTGTCCTTCCCACCAGCATTTGTGTCATACACCGTCAGACCTGACACCCGTGCCCTGTCACCTTCTGTGCTGACTTGCTTGTGGGACACCCCCACCCCCACCGTGCCTGTGTCTTGGTAAGGCCTGAAGGTGTAGACAGGGAGATGTTTCCTTTTCCTAGCTGCTGTGACACCTCATTCTGTGCTGCCCTAAAGCCATCTTTAATTCAGAAGACACAGCAGGAGCACTTTTTAACAATGCCCCTGGGGACCCTGGTTGAAGGAAAACAGGAGTCGGAGCTGAGCTGTTCTGCTTTAATATTGGTGAGAAAATCACCCTTAACTTGACCAGAGTGAGGCGTTATTAAGTATTAATTAGGCTCCTCCCAGTGTGGAAAAGTGTCTGACACATGCCCCTGAGAGCCAGTGGGAAACAGTTTGGGGACTTAAATGCTGCTCTTTCCTTCTGTGCTCTGAAATGCCCCAAACTGCCTAAAAATGACAGTGATCCTGTGATCCACACAATGATTAAAGGCTCATGTATAAATAATTCTTTCCTGTTGGACATTGTTTTCGCACTCATCTTCTTACTGCGTTTCTGCAAATAAATTTGTTTTCATTCGAGAGGGCTCACTCCCATTTAATAGAAGGGAAAACTGAGGCATGCAGAAGGGAATTCCCTGGAGCCACCTGGCTACCCCAGCTGAAGGCAGCCCAGGTTTGCCTGGCTCCTTGTGGCTCCCTGCCATCCATCTCTTGCCTGCAGTGTATGAAGCCCCTGCGGCGGCAGTGAGCTCTTGAGATCCTGAATCTCAGAAAATTCACCTTGGTTGAAATTCCAGCTCCACTTAGAAACCCAAGGCGCCGTAGTGTTACCAGGTAACCAGAAGAGGCAGCGAATGCCACTTTGTGAGAGGGACAAAGAAAGGGGCCTCATGTTCAAAAGCCTTTCATTGCCAAGGGAGGGGATTTGAGGCACGGGCTGCAGGGAGCGGGATTAAGCTGTTCCACTTCCTATAGTGACTATTAGCATAAATTACCGGGGCTGCTCAGTGCGTTGATGATTAAACTCTTTGGTTGTGCACTTCTTAATACAAGCAGATGAGACCTGGGGGATGACTTTTGATATTCTTTCTTTCCCTAGCACCATTAACTTTAAAGAAATCTCAGAGGCATTTGAGAAGATCTTTTATTCCAGCCATCGAGGACCCATTTAATTGACGGGCTAGGGAGACAGATCACCACACACGATAATAATAATATTGATCCCTTTCATCTCTGCAGATCCCCACGGTCACATCCATTATCTGCCTGCCCCCCAGAGGGTGTGGCAGCGGCCGCTTTCTTCATTTGCACACAGGGAGGAAATGGCTAGCAACTTGCCCAGTCCTGAATGCTCGGCACCTGGTCCCCAAGTGTTTGAGTCTCCCTGGCTTCTGTTTGCCCACACTATGGTACTGCCCTCTGTGACCACGCGCACCCGGTGGCTAGCCATGTTACCTGCTGGTTAGCCTTTGGGTGGGTGGATTTGTGCCCTCCCTATTTCTAGGACCATTGTTAGCACGAGCAGAAGGACAGAAGCATTGAGCAAGGAGGAGCTAAAGAGATGAAGCTGTCACCGGGGTTGGGCTGACCAGGTGCCGTCCTCCCTCCTAAGGGTCACGTAATTCTTGTCAAAAGTAGGTGGGAAGGAAAGACCTGGTTCTTCAGGGATTATGGCGGTTTTGGCAATGGTAAGGTGAGAGGATGTGTGGGTGCCAGGGTGAAGGCTGTGGGTCATGGCCTCTGGTGCCTCCAGGAAGAACCCTGATGGGCCCTGTCACCAGTAGTCAGCAGAGGGTTGCAATCAGGCCAGGCACCATGGAAGAGTCCGCCCCTGAGATAAGACAGCCGGCCACAACTTTGGATCCCTCTGTAAACTTTTACAGTTTGTGGGGGTCTTGGAATGCTTTCTTCTCACAGCAGCCCACAAGGAATGGGCAAGGGGATAAAGGGCCTCCTGTGCCCTTTCTAAAGAAAGCTGTAATCTCAGTGGCTCCGGAAGCTGAGGCAGGAGAATCCCAAGTTGGAGGCCAGCCTCAGCAACTTTTAGCAAGGCCCTGTCTCAAAAATAAAAAATAAAAGGGCTAGGGGTATGGCTCTGTAGTTAAACACCCCTGGGTTCAATTCCTGGTACTTACTAAATAAACAAATAAACAAACAAATAAATAAATAAAAAGGGGAAGGGCCAAATCATGACACTGGGAATGGTACAGATAGAATTCAAAGCAGGGTTCCTCTGTCCCAGCTAGCACACTGTCCCTCCTGCCTCTGGTAGCATCCCCATGTCATACATTTAGGGTAATAACGGGGACTGGGACTGTCCAAGCAAGGGCACAGTCCCTTGTGCGCTTTCAGGGCACACAGTGCATCATATGCATTTTCTCTGTCCATGGCTGTGTCCAGTGCAACCCCAAGGAACGAGCTCTTAGGAGCATAGGTCCCCCACGTCATAACATTGCCCTTTGGTGATCTGCTTTTTATGCTTTGCTGAAATCAGTCAGAGCCTAGGAATCCTCCTAGTAAAACTTTGGACCTGAGGGTTCTTTTTGGGAACCCCTAGCACAACCCCTAAATAACTAATCTCTCATTGTAGAATGGAGTCCATACAGATAACAAATGTTTCACTTTAAAATGGAGTCAGGCACGATGGGACAAGCCTGTTATCCCAGCAACTCAGAAAGCTGAGGCAGGAGGATCTCAGATTCAAAGCCAGCCTCAATAGCTTAGAAAGGCACTAAGCAACTTAGTGAGACCCTATCTCAAAATAAAATATAAAAAAATGGGGATATGGCTCAGTGGTTAGGTGACCTGGGTTCAATCCCCAGTACCAAAGAAAGAAAGAAATACATATATGGGCAGCTTGAGCAGTGCCCCCATCTGGCAACCGGGAAGATTCCTGGAAAGATGAACCCCTCAGTGCTTGGTTGTAAAAGAAGAGCCCTCAGCACACAGCAATGCCACGTTGAGCCGGTCGTCATTACCATTGTTACTGAGAATATTATTGACTATGAAGAGCTGCTATAGATGAAAATGTCTTCAGTTTTAAAACCAACCATGTTACAATTAAAAGCAGATGATTATGGCAAAGCACGACATGAGAGCATTTTTTGAGATAATGGAATGGTTGCGGATCTTGGGAGTTAACTGACTGCCTGCCTTTGTCAAAACTGTGAACCACGCACCAAGAAGAATGCCCTGTCCGTACATGCAAATTTATGAATAAATCATTGTTCAATGTTCCTTTGAGTGGGGTCTCTTTTGTAAAAAGAAATGGTGTTTCCTGCCATGAAATCCAGGCAGACCCAGTATTGCCAAGGCAGTCTTCCTTAATTGTCGTTGTTGGAGAGAGGGAGGGTCAAACACGAGGAGAGAGGAAGAGGAAATGTGATTTGCTGGTTTATTCATTTAGGCCTGAAAGGGAGTGATGAAATCTCATTTAAAATTTATGACTTTACATGAATGGAAGTGAAACACGGTGATGGAGCGTCCCCTTGGAATCTACTGGGGGCTCTGGAATAAGAGGCGGTTCTGTTTGTTCCCGCAGTGAGACTTTTGGGGACAGGTTTGGGCTCTGGTGAAGGTGGCATCCCAGCGCCTGTGTGGCTGAGGAGGCGCTGGCAGGAGGATGTGAATAAATTAGCCTCTTTGTCATCGCAGATGGGGTCCCTGCCAGCGAGCCTGGATGTGGGACTCTGTGTGGCTGGGGGCAGGATAGAAGTCCATGGCTCCTGGGTAAACGTGGGTTGGGGTGGTCCTTCACAGGGCAGGCAGTCGGACCTGGCAGAGGAGTGGCGGGGAGCCTCCTGGGAGGGGAGGGGAGTCCCTGGAGAGCTGTGGGGCACCCAGGGGCTGTGGGCTCCGGAGGGCAGTCCCGGGGTCAGCAGGTGGCCATTACAGAGACGCAGGTTTAGCTCCAGGTTAGGATGAGCTTTTTTACCAGGAGAGCCTCCGAGGAGGGCAGGTGGTCTCCGGTGATCTCTGCACCAGCCCAGCCTCTTGCCTGCTTCTCTCTCTCCCTTAGTTCTCCTTTTTTACTGCACAAGCACCTGTCCCCTCTCAGGGCAGCCTGTGGAGACCAGGGTTGTCTCTGAGTCACCAAGCCTCTGTAGTTTGATGGCCCTGGAATGAAAGAATTTGTTCTTTTCTTTGCCAGGGATTTCTTCATCTAGTCTCCTCAGTTGGCCAGACCTGAGCCCCGTCCCCTGTGTCTCGCTCTGTCACTCATTCCATGGGTAGACCCACTCAGCAGTCTGGGAGCAGAGTTGTTATCCCCGTTTTACAGAAGAGGAGGCCTGAGCCAAGAGCATTTCACTGGCCAGGCCTTCACCTTGCACCTTGTCCAGGACTCCTGGGCTGGATGCCAGGGTGCTGAGCTGGCCATCGGCACAAGTGAGACTGCAGAGATACACCTGGACTCTGAGGCCAGCTGTGACTCAGCAGAGCCAAGAGGTGCAGCCCCTGGTCCTGGGTGAAGTTCCCAGCCAGGCCCTGTGGGCTGGGGGAGATGCCCACCCAGGGAGCTGTGGGGGTGGGTGTATCCCATTGGAGGGAAAGCAGGGCACTGGGGGGAGGCTGGATGGGGGTCTGAAGGCCGAGGAGGCTGGACTGGGTATTACACAGCCCAGTGGGGGCAGAAGCTAGGGGCAGGAGGAAGCAGGGCGTGGAGCATGAACTAACAGTTTGTAACTTGATGCCAGGGTGCTCCCAGGTCCCCTCCAGAGAGCCCACCTTCCCCCTCCCCCTGTAATATTATGGCAACCTAGAGTGGCATTGCCTCATTTTCTGAGTAGCTCTGGCTCTGCTCCCTTGACCTCTGGGTTTCCAGGTCTGCACTTGGGGCCGGGGAGTCCATGGTGTCTATGTGGTGCCCATGCAGACAGAGGCATCTGGAGTGGACGGCAGGGCTCAGCGCCAGGGTGTGGCAGCCATTGGGCATGGCATTCTCCTTTGGAACACCCTGCACGTGGAAACAGAAACGCCCATCTGCTTGAAGTCTCTGCCGTCGGTGATGTGACATTGGTGCTCTTGGAGTCCGTCACCCCCATCCTGTAGCTGAATAAGCAGATGGCAGCCAGGGAGGGGCCGGGGAGGGGGTATGCTGAGACCCAGGCTCTGCCACTGAGCTTGGGAAGTTGCCAGCTTCCTGGTGGTGAAACAATGGCAGTAGGTCACAAGAGCAGCAGAACCTTCCAGGTCTGAAGAGAGCACCCATCTATGATCCCTCGCGCAGGGCAGGGTCCTGCCAGGCCCTCAGCAGGCAGGGTGGTGTTGGAGGTGGGGTGCTTGGGACCTGCCAGGGTAAAGGGTGTGTTCCCTTGTCTTCTTCTCCCAGCTCCTGCAGTCATCCTGCCACCCCGGAGTGTTCACAATGTCACTGGGGCACAGGCATACCTGTCCTGTGAGGTGAGGGCCGTGCCCACCCCAACCATCACATGGAGGAAGGTATTTATTTCTCTCCAAGACTTGTGCGTCATTGTGTGTGTGTGTGTGTGTGTGTGTGTGTGTGTTGGTGTCTGTGCCAGAGAGACAAACATGGAAACTGCCAGGCAGGTGTGGGTGGGAAGTATTTTTTCTTTAAGTGGTTTATGTGTGTATATCTTTGTGTGGGGGCCAGAGGATTAGGAAAAGGTACTTTGTATATCACTTTCTGCCTCAGAAACTTTCACCACAGCACTCTCTCCGGAGAAGGGAGTGGGATTGCAATCCTTCCTGTGCCATTTGGTCCCTCAGGTGTCCAGAAAGTTCTGCTGTCACCTATCCCACATCAACTGCTAGGACCCAAGACCCTGCTTCACCATGGAGCTAAGTGGTTGGCAGGCTTGGCTGATGGCAGAAGCCCCAATCCCCTTCCAAACCCAAATCTTCCTAAAGACCAGTCAGCTTTGTCGTCTGTCCCCTTGTCTCTGCAGCCCTCTTAGTAATAAGACCAGCAGAATTCCTTCTGCCACTGTGGCCGCCTTAGTGGTGATGTGTGGTGATGTCCAGCAGGGGGTGCTGTCTCTACGCACATTTAGGAATGAGCTGTATTAGGGTTTCAGCCTTTTAGACAGTGAGAGCAAGCGTGCGGGTGGCGAGGATGTCTGCGAGGTGTCCTGATCCAGAAGTCCTCTCTCTACACTGCTTATGTTTTCTGCGTGCTCTGTAGGTCACACACTCCCCTGATGGAACTGAGGTGCTGGAGGAGTTACCTGGGGACCATGCCAATATAGCTGTCCAGGTGCGAGCTTCCAACCATGAGGCCACAGCCTGGATTTTGGTGAGTGTTTAGGATTATTGGGTGCCACTGACTCACCCTATGGAGCACCCTTGATCCTTGGGTAACACATTACCCTTTTCAAAGCTGTTTCTATCCATTGCTCACAAGACCATCTAGTGGCTGTGAGGTGGGTGGGGCAGGTTGTGTACCTCCTGAGAGCACAAGAGGTCTGCTGCTGTGGCCCTCAAAAGATGTCTTTGTCCTAAAGTGCAGGGAGGGGGAGGGGTTGCTAAATGGCCAACTTTAAGATGGGATGAGGAGCCAGGGGAAGTGGGCATGCCCATCATCCCAGCAATGCAAGAGGCTAAAGGCAGGAGAACTGCAAGTTCAAGGCCAGTCTGGGCAATTTAGTGAGACCCTATCTCAAAATAAAAAATAAAAAGCTAGGGGGGTATTACTCAGTGGTGCAGCATCTGCCTAGCATGCAGGAGGCTCTGGGTTTAATCTCCAGAACCCCAAAACAAAGGGGAGGGGAGTAAGCTAGATTACCCAATGGGCCCAATTTAAAGGTGAGACTTTAAATGAGGACAAGGGAGGCAGCATCAGGGTGGTGTGATGTGCAGGACTGTACCCACTAGTGCTGGCCCTGCAAATGGAGGATGGGCCCCAAACCAAGGAGCACTGTTGTCCTCTAGAAGCTGTACAAAGCAAAGAAGCAGATTTTCCCCTAGGACCTTAAGAATTCTGCTGACACCTTGATTTTAGCTCACTGAGACTCTTTTGGGCTTCTGACTTCCAGAACTATAGATGATGGATTTGTGTAGCTTTAAACCATCGAGCCTAGGACGGTTTGTTACAGCAGCCTTGAGAAACGAATACACCCATGTGACTGATAGAGGGAAGAGGCACATTCAAGACCTCCTGCAGGGCTCTATTATGTCACTTGCAGCATTTTTGCTAAAATAAGGGAATGCCATATGTTTCAAAGGCTGGTGGAGCAAGGAGCTAGGGGTCCATGTTGAATAGTCACAGTTATCCTATCTGAGCCTCAGTTTCTTGTGACCTTAGCAGGCCTGAAAATGATGCTAGTTTTATTTAGAGACAGTGTCTCACTGAGTTGCTTAGTTCCTTGCCTTTGCTGAGGCTGGCTTTGAACTTGCAATCCTCCCGCCTTAGCCTCCTGAGCACCTGGGATTGCAGGCATGCGCCAACGCGACCAGCCCTTATTTAGTTCTTAATGGTATGGCCGAACACTTGCTGAAAATGTTCAGCTGGTGTGTTCAGAGGGGGATGGTGTGCGTAGCCTGGTTTGCGAGAGATAGAAGCAGTGATTGGAAGAGAAAGCGCAAGAGATGAGAGCCGGTTATGGATCTGGTGGTGAGCACTTAGGGACACTCCGCGAGGAAGTCTTATCCTCCATAGCCCTGGGAGGTTTGGTGATGCTTCACTTAGCTGAGGGACTCGGAATGCAGTGCACATTCCCTCATTTTCTTACAAGGAAAGATGGGGAAAGGTTATATCTGGTGGTGTTTTGTGAAGGTCACCCACATAAGGATCATGCTATGGGGTCCTTCTTTGGACAGTAGATTTTGGTTCTTTTTGTTTGCAGTATATTCCTCATAATTTGTATATGTCACCTTCAATAAAAGGGTCAAGTAGCTTATGTACAATGCAAAGGAATCATTAGAATGAGAGTCACAATCGGGAGCATGCTCCTCAAGAGGGTCCCGAAGAATGAATTTCACTGTGTGCTCTTCGGCAGCCAAAGCAAGAAGAGAAATAGCTTGGTCTTATTCTAAAGAGGAGCAAGTATTCGGCCATACCATTAAGAACTAAATAAGGGCTGGTTGCGTTGGTGCATGCCTGCAATCCCAGGTGCTCAGGGGGCTAAGGCAGGAGGATTGCAAGTTCAAAGCCAGCCTCAGCAAAAGCAAGGCACTTAGCAACTCAGTGAGACACTGTCTCTCTAAATAAAACACAAAATAGGGCTGGGGATGTGGCTCAGTGGCTGAGTGGCATTCCTGGTACCAAAAAAAAAAAAAGAACTAAATAAGGGAACCATGTGCAATAGCACATGCCTGTAATCCCAGCAACTTGGGAGGTTGAGGCAGGAGGATTGCAATTTCGAGGCCAGCCTCAGCAACTTAGTGAGATCCTGTCTCAAAACAAAATAATAAAAAGGTCTGGAGATGTGGCTCAGTGTCAAAGCGCCCCTGAGTTCAATCCCCAGTACCTGCACCCCCCCCCAAAAAAAAAAAACAAAACTAAAAAAAGGAAGTCATTTTTGTCTACTACATACAACTATCTAAACATGTCTGTTGTATTTCTAGATCAACCCTCTGAAAAAGGAAGACGAAGGAGTGTACCAGTGTCATGCGACCAACATGGTCGGGGAGGCCAGGTCCCACGGCACAGTGACCGTCCTGGATCTGAATAGATACAGAAGCTCCCTCTCCCCCGCTCCAGCAGGCCTCCTGTGATGGGGTAATGTATACATTCTAGTCATTGCAGTGTCCCTACGCCCACGTCTAAGGGATCGGAGGCAGTCATTAGATGTGTAATATAAAGAGAACAGTACATAAGTGGGGAGAGTAGAGGAAAGCAGGGCCGTGTGAAGATTAGCAGGCGGACCCCCTGTTATGTTCTGCACATGTTGCTCTCTGAGTTTCCCAGCATGCAATGCCCAGAGCCATGGACATGATGGGTGTCCATGAGATGGAAAAGCCAGTGGTGTTTTCAGTTTCTGAGGCTGGAGGGAATACTTCCACTGAGCCCTGAGAGAGGGCAGACGGTGTCATTGTGACGGCATCCAGGTGGAAACGTTCCTGCAGAGAAGGCTGCTAGGCTTCATTTGCCTCTTCCCAGGACGCTTTGTGGGACAGCCCTCCAGCTCCAGGCTTGTCTTGCTGGCCCCAGCCCTGTACGCTGCTTAGCAACGGCTCTCAGGGGGAAGGGGAAGGTAGGCAGGATCTCTGCATCTCTTTTTAACCAGGTGGCTTAGTCTTCCTAGTCACACAGGTGACAGCTGGGGTCACATCTGTCCCCTGCCCACAGGCAACTGTGAACTTGGGAAATGAATCACTTTAATTAGCCCACTTTTGCTATATAACAACTCCCAAACCTGGCTGGTTCACAGCCACAAACATTTAGCTCTTGCTCACGTTCCACGCCACTGATCCGTGTTTGCTGTGGCTCCACCCCATGTCTCCTCACCCAGTACCTGCACCGCCCCAAAAACCAAACCCAGCTGGAGGAGCAGCCCCAACGTGTAATATGTCCACTCTGCAGCAGAAGGGACGAGCAAGAAGCTGGGCCAAGCACACAGTCTCCTTTGAAGTTTCTGCTCAGATGTGATACACATCCTGCCTCCTTACAATGCAGGGAGGGAAGAAGAGCCATGAACAGCTTCCATTACTAAGACAGACCAACAGGGTCTGGATAGAGCAGGAAAAATTAGAGACAAGTGTGACAGAGTCTCTTAAAAGCAGAAGGATTTTGCTGGGTGCAGCGATGCTTGCCTGTAATCCCAGTGCCTTTGGAGGCTGAGGTAGGAGGATCACAAGTTCAAGGCTGGCTGGGGAAACTTAGCAAAACCCCAACTCAAATAAAAAGCAAAAAGGGCTGAGGATGGAGCTTAGTGGTCAAGCACCCCAAGTTAAATATCCAGTACCAATAAAACCCAAATGGACAAGAGCAGAAGGATTTGGCTGTGGCTTGAGCCACACAATGCCTTCGGCCTCTGCTGTTGCACCCACTCTGTGTGCAAGGCCTTACATCAGGTCTGTAGGGGATGCACAGAAAAATGTAAAGTGAACATTATTACGGTATCAGGAAGAGTGCTAAGGGAACAGGGGAGCTGTGCGGGCTTGAGGCAGGAGAAACATCCAGAACTGGGGCAAACAAGGAAGGAAGTGCTTTAGGGTTCAAGGGCAGGTGTCTGTGGGCAGTTAGAGGTCCCAGAAATGGCTAAGAAAATGTGTAAGTGTAACCATGAAGTAAGAATTCAGCAAAGAGTTAGGAAATCAGGCCTTCCTGATACTTGACTTCTTATTTTATCCATCTATATAAAATAGGTTATTCTATGCATTGTAATAATATATGCCATATAGATAATACACACATTGTTTCATTTTGAGGTTTTGTGTTCCTTTGACACCGTGCAGTATGGAGCAGCTCTTGTTCACAGGCCTCCAGGAGCACAGAGCTCACTATCACCTGCCGGGTTTCTGTTCTCACGACTAAAATGCTCAGGGGTCACTCTAGTTAAACTGGGCTGACTGGGCTGCACGAAATAACCACACAAGAGACACAAATACCTTTTTCTTTGGGGTTGCTGTGACGGCTCCTCTGACCTTAAGGGTCCACAGAAAGAGAGAGAGCACACACCCTGACCCCTTTTATTGAGGAGAAGCTATTCAAATGAGGCAAGGGGTCAGGTTTCAGGCGGCTGAGTCTATCTTCATGATGTCCACTGTCAGCAGGTTGACTGACACCTGGGTAGGCAGCCCCACGAAGCCCTTCTCAGGCTCCCAGTCCCTCCATCTGCACCTTTTGTGCTGAGGATACTGAATTTAAAGATGATTTCCTCCACTTCCCAATAAACACAGGGTTGGTCGTAACAGAACAGTCTTCTTTTCTCTAATCCCCACTCCCCTTTTCTTTCCAGGGTCTCCGAGACATTGATCACGGGATGATGGCGAAGTCGAGTCCCGGATCTTGTTGTTTGGGAAGACTAAGGAAAAAACTGTGTCTGTAGATAACCCCTTTTGTATGTTTTTTAAAATTGGATGCAAACTAGATTCATATGCAGATGTAGTTTTTAGCAGGGCAGACAGTGGGGAAACAGAGGTGCATGTTGCTTTTTTTACACTTTGGGAATGAATCCTTTTGTAACTGTTCCCTCCCAGGAAAAAGCACATAGTATTTGTCATTCTAAAGGGCTCACAACAAGGCATGTGCCCACTGTGACTCTTTACCTCGGAGTCTATGACTGATAAGTGGGCACTCTGTGACTTAATGTGTGATAAGAAGGAGAGAAGAGGGCCCTGGCTCTCCTTGGCCTGCTGTGTGACCTGAACAGGTCCTTTCCCCTCTCTGGACCTTGGTCTCTCCACCTGTGATTGTGGCATTTGGACTAGATATTACTTACCAGGGCCCCTTCTAGCCCTTCCATCTTAGAGCAAGATGGTCCCATGCAAAAAAAAAAAAAATATAGAGAGATAGATAGAAGTATAGTCCTCGCATGTTTTTTAAGATAATGTTCCTTCAAAAACAAATCATGGCCTCATAACAGAGTGTGCTCATGCAGATGAATGACGTACAGCTGTCACGGCTCTCCTCCTCCTGCCTTTTTCCAATTCTAAGTAGACTTAGTCCTAGATGGACAGTCTTCTGGACTCAGAAGCCCCTTGGCTGGTGTTTGGGGACCAAGCCATCCACTTGTTAGCCCATCCCTCCCTAAGTAGGTGGCAGTGCAGGCCTGGCTTCTAACCTCACCTTGTTGAAAGGGGGCCGGGTCAGCTCTGGCCTGTGGAGTCACGGTGAAGTACAACACATTTTACTTAGAGACGTGTTGACCTCCCTCAAGGATAAAGCTTTTTTTTTCCTTATGAAAAAAGGGGAATATTTACTATCTGGTCCAAAACAGTATATTTCTAGGTGATTACAATTTCTGAACATGAGAATTTGGATCTCCCACTGTGGACAGCCCTTCAAGTCCATGAAACACCTTCCCACCCATGATCCTGACCCTAGGAGGGTAAGCAGGGCAGAAATTAAAGGTCCCGCCCCTGTTACAGACAAAGACACACCGGATCCTAGGAGGGAAGCTTCTGGAAACCAGATGAGTGATTTTCAAACTTTGCAACATCGGGACCCCTTCTTTGAATGAAGTCAGATTTGAAGTTGATTGAATTGGCTGCTATTGGCTATGGGGTGTTGGAGCTGCCAAGGGACCTGCTCACATCCCCTCCCCACTGGGCACCTCCTGCCCGTCTCCCCTCCTTGCACTGTGACTAGGGTCTGCCATTGATTCCCTATGAACTGTGTGGCTGAGAGATGACTCAGCCAGACACTTAGTGAGATTATGTCAGAAGAAATAGGGACACAGTGGCTCCGGAGAGGTAGCCCAACCATATCATGCACCTAACAACACGCACATTCTGCAAAATCAGATGAATCACCTCAAATTTGCCTTGTCAAAATTAGACAGCAGGATCTAGACCCAGAAAATAGGGCAGATGGAGCCCCATGGTGGAAGCCAAGTATCCTGACCGCATGGGGCTGGATTTAACATATATCTACGTGCAAACATAAATAAAATAATAAATGCTGTATTGTCCGAAATTTTCACCAGGACCCAAAAAGCAGATTAACATAATTTTCCAACTTAATGGCTTGTCACCTGGGAGAGCCCAGACCTCTTCTCAGACCTAGAACGTGAAGCATGATCCCCTCCCCCAGCCCTCCTGTCAAGCCTGTCTTCTACCCATATTTTCATAGATGCCATGATGTCCCAATTCCTGCACACTGAAAATAAATGTTTTTAAGGATGGTCTTTGTGGTTTCTGTCCTAGGTTGTGGCTGTAGATTTACTCCAGGTCCCACTGACACTTCTCGGCCATCTCTCCTGCATCTTGTCCTATTTTTCCCTGCTTACATCAGCTACTTCAGTCCAACCCTCCTTACCCTTCATACCTGCCCCCCTTACTTGCAATTTTTCACCAGCCCTAAACCCCTGACACTATGGATTCTTCTAAGGCCCCCTGAATTTGCATGTCCAGCTATACAAGCATTCTAATATTCCATTCACTCACTGAAGTTAATTTTATGATGATGATTTTGTATCAGGGATTGGACCCAGGGTTCTCCAGGAGCCTGGAGGCTGTGAGACGCCAGGAAGGGAGGGCACATGCCCAGGTGCCAGTGGTCCACGACATACCAAGAGCCTTTTTGAAGCTGGCTGCCTGGCTGTCCGGCTGCCCAGTAAGATATTCTGAGAGAAAACAAACATTCTTATAACATTTATTATAGCATATCACTACTGTTCTATTTTATTATGTTATTGTTTTAATCCTTACTATGCCTAATTTATATTCAACATTGTAGGCATATATTGTACATATAGGAAACCCACAGTATATGGAGGCTTTGGTACACTCCATAGTTTCGGGTGTTCACTCTCGTAAGGATAGGAGGGTCTGCAATAATCCTTAAGTGAGTGTTTGCCCAAATGTACCCACTTTTTACCTTAAACCAAAAAACGGCTGGTTTTTTAGTCAAGGTGGATTTTTCCTTCAGGTTTCAGGGTGAAATTAATTCCTATGTCTTTAAAAAACATTGCTCTCCCCTCTCCCCCAGGGATGGGTGATACAGGGACAATGAATAAGAACGAGCGAATCAGTCGGCAGCAGAGTCTCCTCTAATGAATTTCCTCATTCCCAGCCTTTGCCTGGGCCTCTTGAACATTAAATCAGAGAATGGTTATTATGTGATATTTTAATTAATTAAGGGAAATCACAGTACTCTGGTGTCTGCAGTTTAATGAATTCAGGACGTGGAGCCCATCACCCAGGGCAGGACTGGATGGCTGGCTCGTCCACGCCGGCTGGCTCAGGGCTGCCTTGGAGTTCAGCCTTGACTGCCTCCAGGGCTGAGAAGTGCCTGGTACCAGGAGACAGAGATACCTGTCTTATCGGCCACTACTCTTCCTGTGCCTAAATCTACCCCCACCCATGATATTAAGGAGAGGTTGACTGTTGAGCAGAGTGGAAATTGGAGGGGACGGAAGCCTCCTTTCCCCTGAATGAACTGACCCTTCGAACACATTTGCAGAGCACCCGCTGTGCCCCAGGCACTGCATCCTCCGGAGTCTCAGCCCTGGCACAGAAAGCTGCCCATGGTACCAAGCATGGACCCGGATCTGTGCTGCGGAAGGTGTGGGCAGGGTGGCTTGGGAAGAATGGGCATTCGTTGGAGGACCTGGAGCCAAGGTGGAGCACTGTCATAACCTATGGGTCTGGGTCACTTCCCTCAACTCTCTGAGCTTCTGTTTCCCCATCAGCCCATGGAGATCAGCATCATTACACTGGCCTGCTGCTTTGAGGACTCCTGACCATTCTGCAGGATATGGCAAAGGACAGGGAGAGAAACTAGACGTGCTTGGAGTCTGTGAGAGACAGTCTAGGGGGACCGGACCAAACCAAAATAATAATAATAATATTATTATTATAAAAATAATAATAGATCCATTTTATGGCATGCTAACCAGCAAGAGCTGCCTAAGGTCAAGACCAAGTGACAGGTGACCAGTGACCACTGTGAGTCCAAAAGGCCTGAGGTAGCTTCATTGAGAAGATCAGACAAAGGGCCTGGAGGAAGCGAAAACAGACTGATTTTGGAGAAGAAGAAAGGAGGAGAAAGGAGTATCATGGGTAAGGCTGGGTATCAAATGGCTCACGACAGGACTGACTGTGAATACGTCCTGAGAGAATCCCGTCACCGTCCCACACACCTGCCTAGAGTGGCCACAGGCAGCAGAGCCGTCAGTGTGCTGTCCCCCACAACCTGAACCCCTCCACAGCGTCGCATTGTCAGGTGCCAAGGACATTGGGTCACGTCATTTTTGCCACTGAAATGTCAGTTAAGGTGTGGAGTTCAGAGGTTATGGCTTCTAAGAAGTCACTGTGCCTTTTCTGTACCTTCCTCCCCATCTCCCAGCTGACATGGGTCTCTGTGGCCCTAAGGAGAAGTTTTTAACCTCTTAACCCCAAAGGTTGCTTGGGATTCTAGATGTGAATTCACGGGTTCTGTGAAATCCTTGAAAGTGTACAAAATTTGGGGTGCATGTGCACATGTGCATTTTCGTCTGGTGAAGAAGTATCATGTTTTATTAGCTTCTCCTAGGATCATGCCACATACAGATGGTTAAGACCCAGTGTAGAGGGCGCAGCCACAAGATGGAAGTTAAGCTGTGCCCCTGAACCTGTTAGAAAACTGCAGTGTGAACAGATTCCTGCATTAGGGTATCAACAAAGAGCCATGGACGTGTTGAACCCTCAAAGGGGCAGGGGGTTCATTTGTTATGGCACCTATTACACATGGGGAGAATTCTTGGTTAGGAGCCAAGAGGCCTGTGATTCATGCCATGTTCTGGTCCTACCTGGACTTATGACCCTGGACACTTACTCTGTCCACCTCTCTGGTTAGGCAAGGTGAGGATATGCTAGAGGCCTTCAAAGGGGCTTATAACATGACTCCGTCTCCTTTGAAGGTCTTCCTCACTCATGGACAGATCCCTGTGGCTTGAGACTCTCAACTATGTCAAGGCTCTGTTCCCAGCCCCTGCACACAGACTGCTTCTACCCAAGTCTATGGGGACAATCTGTGGCTGCAATAGAGAGGAGCAAAAGACTCGGAATGGAGTTCTGGTCCAGTTACCAGCTAAACATCTCCAGGGCTTGATGTTCTCCAAATGTAGAGTGATAGTCCTATGTGTCTTGAGGCTAGTGGGGTATTAAATGGGATAGCCTAATCATTGGGTGCTTAATGAATAGTATTTTTTTCTCATGACCTTCTGGCCCCTATACTTCTACTTGGCTTTATACTTTTCACCCTGTTCTGGAACCGTCTCCCCTGCCGGACTGTGAGCTCCCTCAGGGCAGAGACTATCTTATTCAATTCTCTTTCCCCCAACAATTGACAATTAGAGCCAGGACTTTTTATTTATTTATTTACTTTTCTTCCCTTAAATAATAAATGATCTGAGCAAATCAATTAACAGAGTGACCACCAGAGGACAGCCTCATGCCCAGAATTGAGCCCACCCAAATTAAAGTTCCTAAGTGGCCTCAGATCTGATCAAGGTATCCGTGTGACTGAGCAGCAGCCCTCAGGGATCCAGCAAGAAACCAGGTGATTTGGGCTTGTTCGGTGTCTTTGGGGGTTTGGAGGCTTAGCCATTTGATTCAATGGGCTCCTCAGCATGCCCCGATTCTGGATCCCAGGGCAAGCTCATGGGAGACTGGCCCCAACCAAGCTGCTTACTAAACCTCTCGGCTTCCATTTCCTCATCTGGGGAGAGCCAGGGAGGTGACCCAGGATTTTGCAGGACAGCTCTAAGGTCCCAATGGTGTATAAAGGTGAACTGCCTAGCACAGTGCTGGACCGAGTGTGAGCTTGGGGAAAGTGTGTCAAAGGATGGGTGGCCCAGAGCTGAGCAGCCACCACTCAGACTGGACAGCCATGACCTGCTGAATGATGATGCCCAGTTAAACCTCCCAGTTCAGTTCACAAGTCTGCATTCAGAGCAGTGGTAAAATGAGTAAAGAGGGGATCTATCTGAATCCACAGAATAAGAATTTCAGGGCTTGACAATCATGAAACTCACTTGGAAAAACAAGAGGCCCAGAATAGCCAAAGCAATCCGTACTAAGACAAGAGAAGCAGGAGGCATCACAATACCAGACCATAAACTATACTACAAAGCTATAGTAACAAAAATGGCATGGTATTGACACAAAAACAGATATGAAGACCAATAGTACAGAATAGAAGATACAGAGACAAACCCACATAAATACAGTTATCTCCTACTAGACAAAGGCACCATAAACATACATTGGAGAAAAGATAGCCTCTTCAACAAATGGTGCTGGGAAAACTGGAAATACATATGTAACAAAATGAAATTAGACCTCTAAGTTTCACCCTGCACAAAACCCAAATCAAAGTGGATCAAGGATCTAGGCATTAGACCAGAGACCCTGCACCTGCTAGAAGAAAATGTAGGTCTAATTCTCCATCATGTCAGCTTACAAACTGAATTCTTCAACAAGGCTTCTAAAGCATAAGAAGTAAAATCAAGAATCAATAAATGGGATGGTATCAAACTAAAAGGCTTCTTCTCAGCAAAGGAAACAATCAAGAATGAATAGAGAGCCAACAGAATGGAACAAAATCTTTGCCACCTGCATCTCAGAACATTAATCTCCAAGATATATAAAGAACTCATATACTTAACACCAAAAAAAAAAATAATAACCCAATCAATAAATGGGCTAAGGAACTGAACAGACACTTCACAGAAAAAAAAAATACAATTGGTCAATAAATAATATGAAAAAATGTTCACCATCTCTAGCATTTAGAGAAATACAAATTAAAACTACACTGAGATTTCATCTCACTCTAGTCAGAATGGCAATTATCAAGAATACAAGTAACAATAAATGTTGGCAAGGATGTGGGGGGAAAAGGTACACTCATACGTTGCTGGTGGGACTGTAATTGGTGCAACCACTCTGGAAAGCTGTATGGAGTTTCCTCAGAAAACTTGGAAGGGAACCACCAGTTGACCCAGTTATCCCACTCATAGATATATACCCAAAGGACTTAAAATCAGCATACTACAGTAACACAGCCACATCAATGTTTATAGCAGCTCAATTCATAATAGCTAAGTTATGAAACCAACCTAGATGCCCTTCAACAGATAAATGTGGTACATATACACAATGGAATATTACTCAGCCATAAAGAAGAATGAAATTATAGCATTTGCCAGTAAATGGATGGAACTGGACACTATCATGCTAAGCAAAATAAGCCAATCCTCAAAAACCGAAGAGTGGATGTTCTGATATGTGGATGCTAACTCATAATAGGTGGGGGGGTGTGTTCCACCAGATTAAAAGGGGGGTTGGGGGGAAGGGGAGGGAGATGGGAATGGAAAAGATAGTAGAATAAATCAGACATTACTTTCCTATGTTCATATATGAGTACACGACCAGTGTAACTCCACATCATGTACAACCACAAAAATGGGAAGTTATACTCCATGTGTGTATAATATGTCAAAATACATTCTATTGTCACGTATAGTTAAAAAGAACAAATTTAAAAACTTCAAAAAAAGAAAGGAAAAAGGTAAAAAGAATTTCAGGGATTGAAATTAGGGATCTTAAAGATTGCCTTTTCCTAATCCCACCCTCTCAGGGGACACCCTCTACAAAGTTCCTCCCTGGTCTAGAAGTAATGAATCAGGGAAGCATTTGTTAAACGGTGTGATCTTTTGTGTTAGCCATTAGAGATACCCACCATCCTCCCTCAGCCATGTCCCCATACTGTACTGCAGAGGTGCCAAGGGCCTCCAGGAGAAACGAATGGAAGGTGCACTTCCGAGAGTCAGGGTCACCTCACCCTAAAGTGACATAGGAAGGAGGTCCTAGGAAGGGAGAGGAGGGAACCAAACAGACCTTGAGCCCTCAAGAAGCCATTTCAGGCCAAACCCACATGAAGACAGTAAAATAAAGTCCCCCAGAGGCTAGGGTGTTAAAGCCAGGGCCAGGTGTCAGCTCACAGAACGAGTGGACTTCAACACAGGGTGATCTCCGAGCAACGTGGTCCAGGAAGACGGAAGGGGACACAGGCTCAGCCTTCTGCTTCTGACTCTGGCCTGGCTGGCCGGGTCCACCTTGACTCCTTCACTTTGGGAAGAAAAGCAGCAAGACTGGTGACATCACAGTGAACTCTGAGGCTTGGAGCTCTGGAAACCTCCATCCAGCGTGTTGGAACGGACCTGGTGCTATACTTGGGTTGAGGTGGGTGTGGCTTCACAGGGGGTGGGGGAGAATGTCAGTGAAGCCTCAAAATGAGATAGGCTTGTTCGGGGCAGGAGCTAGAAATTTTCTTTATAGTCTCAAATTTGCACTTTGTCGATCAGCCAAGAGAAAATGAAAAACGAGAACAGAAACACTGTGGAATAGACTTTGGCACCTGACAGGGGGTAGACAAGAAAATTACCTGGGTCCCTTCTGGCCCCAGGACTCTAAAATATTCAACAGCTATCTATCTATCTATCTATCTATCTATCTATCTATCTGTCTGTCTATCTATCTATCTATCTATCCATCCACATACATACAAACACACACACACACACACACACACACACGAATACACACAGGATTTGCAAATAGAATGTGTATTTTAATTTTTAAATGGAATTAAACATATCACAAAGTGTACAATTCAGTTGTTTTTAGTACATGTTCAAAGTTATGCAATTATTACCACTTTCTAATTCCAGAACATTTTCAAATCCTCCCAAAAAGATATCCCATATCCACAAGCAATTAGTGCCCAACCCTCCTCCCCCAGCCCCTTCCAACCACTAATCTGCTTTCTATCTATAGGGATTTGCCTGGTCTGGACACTTCATATAAATGGAATCATACAACATGTTATCTTGCATGTCTGGCCTCTTATACTCGGCATGATGTTTTCAAGGTTCACTTATATTGTAGCATGTATCAGAAATTCATTTGGGGGGGAGGGGGCAGTATTGGGGATTGAACCCAGAGCCTAGCATGTGCAAGGCAAGTGCTCTGCTGCTGAGCTATATCCCATTGAAGCAGGGTCTCACCGAGTTGCCCAGGCTGACCTTGCACTTGCAATCCTCCTGCCTCAGCCTCCAGAGCAGCTGGGATTACAGGAGTGTGCCACCGTGCCTGGCACTCATTCCTTTGTTTGGAGAATAGTTAAAGGAATGGAAACCTTTTGTTCATCCACTCATCAGTTAATGGGCATTGGGGGTGTTCAAGTTTAGTTTAAAGGTGTGATTATATAGAAATGCATTCCTCACCTACCCTTTTCCTCACATGAAGGAAAATCAGTAATAAAATGAAGAGCAAGCAAAGCAGCCAGAGATTGGAACTTAGAAAAGAAAAAGCCCTCATTTTGAGATTAAGTCAATGAAAAACAGGGCCAAGATTTGTTGTCCACCTAGGTCAAAACTCTTATTGTCTTCAAATCCTCTGAGACGAGACCATTTTCAAATCCACCGATTCATCTACCAGAAAGTCCCTGGATCAGCAGGAATGACCAAAAGTGACTGTCCACCCAATGAGTGGCTTTAATGTCTTCCAGAGACTCCTAAGGGTTCACAGAAGTAACGCGAGGGCCACCAAGAGTGCAGGGGCTGAGGAGCAGAGGCAAAGGACGTGGAACCCAGCCTCCAGCCTGCTTTAAAAGGAACAGCTCTGATTTAGTTGTTTTATTTGTTGGAGTTCCTTCTAAGAGTTCATTTGGAACAAATAAAGGGAATCCAGGGCCAAAAAAAAAAAAAAAATTGGAAGCAAACGCCCAGTCTAGACAGCTGTGGCATGGCTGGGCTGGGCTGGGTCTGGAGGTGAGCATTCTCATGAGTTTTTCTGGGGAACCTTGATGGTGACAGTCTTCACCTCCGTGTAGGCTCTAAGCCCATCCTCCCCCAGCTCCCTCCCATTGCCAGATTCCTTAAAGCCTCCGAAGGGCGTGTGGCAGGTGACGATGTTGTAGGTGTTCACCCACACTGTCCCAGCCTGCAGGGCCTGGGTGAAGTACAGGGCCTTGTCCAGGTCCCTGGTGAACACGGCAGCAGCCAGGCCATACCTGGTGTTGTTGGCCCTCTCAATCACCTCTTGGATCTTCTTGAACTTGAACAGGGGCTGCACGGGCCCAAAGATCTCCTCCTTGGCAATCGTCATGTCATCCTGCACCCCACCAAAGACTGTAGGCTTGATGAAGAAACCACGCTCCCCAAAACGCTCCCCACCGCAAAGAAGTTTTGCCCCCTCCTTCTGGCCCAGCCGGATGTAGCCCAGGATTCGTTCAAACTGCTCCTTGTCCACCTGGGGCCCCTGCTGGGTGTCCAGCTCAAAGGGGTTCCCAACTTTCCTCTGCTTGGCCTTCTCCACGGTTCTCTCGAGAAACTCATCGTAGATGGATTCTTCGACAAAGGTCCGGGACCCCGCGCAGCAGCACTGGCCCATGTTGAAGAAGAGGGCTTCGTGACACTGGTCCACGGCGTGACCCATGTCGGCATCGGCCAACACGATGCTGGGGCTCTTCCCACCCAGCTCCAGGGTGACTCTCTTGAGGTTGGAGTCGCCGGCAGCCTTCTGGATCAGGTGCCCCACCTCCGTGGAGCCAGTGAAGGCAACTTTGTCAACATCCATGTGCTGGGCGATGGCCGCTCCTGCTGTTGGGCCGTAGCCCGTGATGATGTTCACCACCCCCGGGGGGAAGCCCGCCTCCTTGATGAGGGAGGCCAGGTACAGGGCAGAAAGGGGGGTCTGCTCTGCAACCTTCATGACCACGGTGTTGCCTGTGGCCAGGGCCGGGGCCAGCTTCCAGCCCTGCATGACCAAGGGGAAGTTCCACGGTATTATCTGGCCACAGACGCCCACAGGCTCGTGCCGGGTGAAGCAGAAGTGCTCGCCATCCATGGGGATGGTCTTGCCATGCCATTTGTCGGCCCAGCCGGCAAAGTAGCGGTACACCTTGATGACCTCATCCAGGTCCAAGGCGTAAGACTCTTGGAAAGGCTTCCCGTTGTCCAAGGTCTCCAGAGAGGCCAAGTAGAGGCGATCCCGCTCCACGAGGTCCGCCAGGCGGTTCAACAGCCGGCCCCGCTCAGATGCATCCATGCGGCGCCACGGGGAACCCAGGCGGAAGGCCTCACGGGCTGCTTTCACTGCCCTGTCCACATCTGCCCTGTCCCCTTCAGCCACGTGCCCGATGACCTCACCTGTGGTGGGGTTGACCGTGGGGAAGGTCTTCTTGCTGACTGCGTCTTGCCACTCGTTGTTGATGAACAGCTGGTTGTAGCGGATGTCTGGGTTGGAGATTGGGCTTGGGAGGGCTGCTGCTGAGGAGTACCGGGCAGTCCTGCCCTGGAGGCAAAGCAGCCGAGGAACCAGGAAGCGCAGCATGCTGACCACTCTGGAGACGGACAGATGGAACCGGGTAAGCAGGTGGGAGGGGGCAAAGGGGACACCCCAAAGGTCCACCAATTCACATATTCTGATATTCTGATTATAGCATAAAGGGGTATAGCCTCTGAAAACATGGGTTGCTAAGGGGGACGAGGGCCTGAAGAACTCTGGTCCGGTTCCATCATGTCCTATCTCTCTTCTGACTCACTCTCTTGCCTTTTCTGCCCAAATACCATCATCTGCTTAGCAAGGCCTTCCCTGATCAGCCTTTACAAAACCGAGACTCTTCCCAGCCCACACTCTATACCTGCATCCTGCTTGGCATTTCTCCATCTCACATGCCAAACACTATATTTACATACATAATGTTATTATTATTATCTTTGTCTCCCCTGCACCGTGAGGGCAGGGCTTTGGGCTTGTCAGTGTTCCATTCATGGCTGGGTCCCTGATCTCTAGAATTATGCTTACTACAGAACAGCTGCTCAACAGATGGTCACTGAGTGATATACTGAGGACACAGGGGAATTCCCACAAAAGCCATTGAAGAATTGACCTCAGACTTTGGTAGAAACTAAAGGAACTTGGAGGCAGTTGCCTTCTGGGAGTGACTTGCTGCATGTCACCTCATATGTGAAATGCCCCATGAGGTTATATGGAATGGGGTCTTGCATATAAAACAGTCAGACACACTCCACCCAGGACATCAGAGCTGTCAGTGCCTCCAAAACCAACCTAGCCCAACCCCCAAGCACAGGTCTCAGTCGGAGCCTCAGTTTGCCCAAGGGTGCTGCCAGTTAAGCAGCAGCTGGGAAGAAGAGTCTGGGTATTCTGGGCTATGACTCTGAAAACAAGGTAGACTTTATTAAAACAACTACTTCAGTAAAAGTTAAGCAGCATATAAGAGTCACTAAATAAACATTAAACAGTGTCTAAAGTTCCTAGATTAGTTGAAGCAATTGAGCAATCCCCTGACCCCCACCGGACTCCATCTCCACCACTGACAGCTGCAAGGAACAAAGAACTCATTCAGGAAAGCAAGGCTCCAGCCAGGTCCCCAAACCCATAAAAAGCAATGCCCACCCGGCAAGCCCTTCCTGGTGGGGTGGGAAGGGGGCCAGCTGAGCCTGCACACTTATCAGGGGTGCACCTAAGTTCCTGGGCCCTGAGCTCTGCCACAGGCTGAGACAGAAGCAAACTTGCAACAGTGGGAGGGGAGAATCCCAGGGGGAGGGGGAGGAAAGGGGGATCATCCTAGAGGTCTTGGAGATACTAAGCAGGCTGGCAAACTACTTCTTGCCCACACCAAGGCTATTCCCACGCCGGGTCCTAGATGGAGTCTATGCCAGTTGACTCCAGATCCAAATAGGAAGCTCACTATTCACAGGTGCAGCTCATTTTACAGTTTCCAGCCCATCTTCTCATTGTAAATTCATCAAGCCTCCCTGAACCTCCTTGGCGATCCGGGCAGATGTTGATCCCCATACTGGAAGAAGGCTGGGTATCAGAGAGGTTCAGGGACTCACTGAGGACACAAAACAGGACTAGCTATGCATTTCCTCGAGTACAGGCAGGGGTTTTCTTATAGGTCACCCTATATAAGCGCCCACGGAGCTAAGGGCCAGACTTCCTGGGACATAGGCAGCACTTAACTCAGCCCTTCTAGAGGAAGGGGGTGGGGCGCGTCCCAGTTTCTGGGCTATGGCCAGAGGACCAGTGCTGGAGTAAGCCTGGTGGGCGGGAGTGTTGGGGTCGTAGTAACAGGGAAGGTTTGGAAGGTCGGTGTCCTCCGGTTCAGCGCCAACCGGAGACTGAGGAGAGTGAGAGAGGGCGAGAAGTGGGTCCTGCAGTGAGCGACAAGCAGAAAGGCCGCCGAAGATGGGAAGCCCCGGTGCAGGGAGCTGCGGTTTCCCCGGGGCGCCGAGGGAGGAAGGGCTTTACTACCTGCAACAGGCTCGGGATCGGGTTCAGGACCAATTCCGGGTTCAGATGAGACCTCTCTCCAAAGTCCGGTACCTCGCCCCTCCGGGACCCGCTGCAGACCCCGCCTCCACGCCCCCGCTCGGCGGCCAATGACGCTCCACCGCAAACAGGCTCCTCCTGCGCCCCAGGCGCTCGCCTTGGGCAGGGGCCGCTCCGCCCAGGAGCCCGGGCTGCGCCGTTTGCTGCTCGCCTGCGCCCCGCCTTTCCCAGCCTCCCTTCTCCGGGAAGCTCGCACAACTCCAGCGCTCCCTAGCTCCTTCTCCGGGGGGTTGGCGGCCACGTTGTCATGTCTCAGTTCCCAAAGTGCTCATCTGGTAGGGAAGATAGAGCTTGGAGAGAGAGGGGCGTCCCCAGGTCACCCAGCACTGTGCACTTGGCTAGATGGCGACCCCGAGCCTCTCCTTAACACTCCTCTGCCTCGCCTCCCCCCTGTTTCCCCCCGCCCCCCTGGGTTCACCGATTTCTGACTGCGACTGCGACTTCCATTTTCTTTACCCTTCCCGCCCCCCCCCCCGTTCCTTTAAGATTTTATATTTGCGCATTTTTTAAACGTCGATTTTCTTTGTCCCAAGACCACACACACACACGGTTGTAGAAAACTTGGGAAACGCAGAAAAGGATGAAAGAAGAAAGAAATCACCTGTAATCCTTTCACCCAAAGGTAGCCATTCTTAAGGTTGGGTGGGTTCATCTTGCCAGTCTTTCTCCCTCTGCATCTTTAAAAGCAATTATTTTAATAAAGATCAAATCATATAGTGAATTCTAATGCTTAAAACAATCTTAGCATTATATCAAGAACTTTTGTCCTATCACTTGATACGGATGACATCATCCTCTGCTAGGTGGCATATAGTTCCGCTGGAGGGGTGAAGTTTCTGAAGCCTGCTGCTCTCCATCTTAGTGCTGTAAAGGATGCTAAGACGGGCAACCTGAGCGCCTCTCACTCCACAGCCATACACCCACCTTCTGGGTGGAGAGGTCAGAAAGCTAACAGTTGCGTTTCTCAGCCACCTCCTCAGAGTTCTGGATGTGGACTAGGGGCTGCCAATCAGTACTGCTGGATGGGGAGCAGGCAGGGTATTGTCCTGCCCCTTCAGGGCATCACTCACAGAATGTTAGAAAGGTAAGGATTTTCTGCAGGAGAATTCCTGTCTTTTCCCTGGGTTTCTGGAGTGGCAGCTGTGGCTTCAGCTCTTTGACCCCTGGGTTGAGTCAGGAGTGTACCTTGCTCAAATAACCCCAGGGAGCCTCAGATAGTAATGAGGATTTAGCAGGTCTCCTCCAAGGTGTTCTGGGAGTCAGTCCTGGTCTTCCTCTGGTCCTTCCAACCAATTCCCTGTTTTAAATCCCCATGACTCCACATACAGTGTTTAGAGTGCTCAGGACATTTTCCCGCTGAACCTAACTCCCACAGTTCTTTCATTAAGCCACATCACTATGGAATCCTTATTTCCATATCCTCCTCAGGATGTTCACAGCGCTAGCTGCAGAACTGAGCCCTTCATTAAGGCCCTATGTTTTGTATCTTGTCACCTTGATATCCATGCGTTTGTGGGGAGGGTCCCCAGCAATCATGTCACCCTCTTGCAGAGCCCTTTCTGTCTTCCCCATAGCACATGGACAGTCAACACCCCTCGGGCACTTGGCACTCCGGGGTGAATTGACTTAATGATTAGTTGGACAATCATTGACAGGCTTTATTGATGGACGGTGGTGAGTTCATGACAAGTCAAGCATCAATCCTGGTGTGGTCAGACTGCATTGGAAAGCAGCAGACCTGAGAGGCCAGTGGCAGACAGGAAGTGGCCCCCACGGTGGAAGGCTGGGGGCTGTGTCTGTGAGGAACAGCAGAAGAACCTGGGGTGTTGGCCCTTCACAACTCGAGGGACAAGGTGTACCTTCTCTGAAGGACAAAACCAGACAGGATTTGTGGGATCCTAGAAGGCAAAACCAGATCAGTGAGGGGGAGTTACAGTGAAGCAGAGAGAAAACTTCCTGGTGGAGCAGAGCTGGCTAAGGACAGGAGGGCTGCCTTGAAAGGAAAGGAGCCCTTCATCGCTGGAGGAGGACAAAGAGGGGTAGGAAGCCATTTGGCAGAAGCCTGTGGAGGGGAGTATCACATAGGGACTGGACTATATAAGTGGCTCCCAAGTTTAGCTGTGCATCCGAATAGCATGGGGAGCTTTAAGAAAGGATAACCATCACCTGGCCCTGCCCTCAGCCATTATTAGGTATCGGTTAGAGCCTGGGAATTTAAAAAGAAACTCCCTATGTGCATCTGATGTGCAACCATATTTGGGAAGCACTGGCCTAAAGTGGTCTTTGGGGATTCTAGGACTCCATCGTGATGTAGAGTGTTGACTACTTTTCAGGAATGTGTTGGATTCAGCTTTTTAACTAGGGAGAAAAAAAATCAGAACCTCTGTAATGGATATTGGGGCTGGAGCCACTGTGGGTGTTTGAATAGAAAGCTTGAAGGGGAAAGAGTGAGATAACACGTCAGTGTAGCAGGGGTGTGTTTACACTAGGCTGGTGGGGGAAGGGAAACTACTTCTCTTCCTCAGCATTTTAGAACCTTATATGTCTAGGAAATCGCTGAAGAAAATTCCAGCTCTGAGAATGATGAACAGATCAGCCAGATTAAAACAAAACAAAACAACAACAACAACAAAAAAAAACACATGAACTGTCCTATTTATTGTACACTGAGTATAGTCATTATCTGTATTTGAACTGAAGATGGAAAAAGGTCACACAGCACTATGCACTTGGCTAGATTTGCAGGGAATTGGGCATCGAAAAGTAAAGATGAATTTAAAACCAAACCTAAATGTATGTTTGTTTCCTCAGCCCCTGAGGGAAGCTGACACCATCTAAAAATGACCAAAGTCTGAAGGTTGTCAAACAAAACCAGCCCTGCGTGTTGGCTACAAACTCTATTCTCTTTCTACCTATCTTCCTCTTTTCTCCTTCTGTACCCCATTTTATAGCTGAGAAGACTATGACCCAGAAAGGGAAAGGGATCTGCTTAAGGTCACACTGGATATTAGAATCCAGTTCAGATTAGGAGCCAGCTTCTTGCACAAGCACACAAAGCAGGGATGCAGGGCCCATGGCAAGTGTGTGGGCATCTGTACAGCTGGGTTTCTCCAGATAAGAAGCTTCCAGTTCTGGGCTATAGGCAGAACACTGGTGGAGGCTCCCCCATAAATCCCAGCATTTCCAGATGTCCTGAAAATGGCTTCCTGCCCTTGCCTCCCCAGCCTTCCAGCCCTCTGTAAGTCTGATTCCCTGTATTAAATCTCTTCCTGCTCAGAACACCTACAGCAGCTTCTGTTTTTCTGATCACACAACCATTGAGACTGTGAAGACCCAGCTGACATAATGGGGTGGTGGGGGGCAGCAGGGGCTCGAGTGTTTACATACTATGTAGCATCTAGCAGAGCAGATGTCCCAGCCCTGACAGGTCTCCCCTGATGGTGGCTCCCCTCCTCCCGTTAGGGTCAAGGAGAAAAGCTACACACTGTGCGTGAACTGAGTCCTAGAGGGAGAGTGTGCCACATGTGGCCTGGGACATTCCATCCTGGAGGAAGGACAGGGTGGAGTTTGAGGGGACTTGGGTAGAGGTCAGAGGGAGAAATTATAAAGGGAAGACCATGGGCAGTAAACAGAGGGGAAATGCCCACCCTGCCCTGGGGGCCTGGGAGGCCTGGGCTTCCCGTAGGCCACTCATTCCTCCCACCGACACAGGATAGGTCAGTGATGCCCCTGCTGTCCCGGTGAGGAAACTCCAGATCAGAGGCTGCAGCTGCCACCCGAGCATCTGGCCAGCTCACAGGCTCTGATTGTCCCCGCAGAGTTGTGGGGGGTTTGTCGTTACTGTTTTCCCTTCTATGCTTTCTAAGGCTAAACATCGAGATACTTCACATTAAAAATTTGCATTCCTAGTTTTCTTTGAAAATTTGGAAGACCTGGCCTTCTAGGTCTACACTCCCATGTGAGCTGCTCAGTTAGGGATGTGGGTAACAGCTGCCCCCTTTAGATAAGGCCTTCACTCTCCAGTTCCCCACAGGCCTCTCCCTTTGGCTTCACGTCACGTTCAAGATTGTGGTAGACAGAATAATGGCCTCCTAAAGATACCAAAGCCCTGATACCTGGTTTCACCATACCTATCAATATGTTACTTTACATGGCAAAAGGGACCTTGCAACTAGTGATCTTGAAGTGGGGGGTTATTCTGGAGTATATGGGTGGCCCAATATAGTCCCAAGGGTACTGATCAAAGGGAATCGGGAATCGGGAGATGTGGTGATAGAAGATGAGGTTGCAGTGATGCAGCCACAAGCCAAAGAATGTGAACACCTGGAAAAGGCTAGGGGACCTGTTCTCCCACGTCTACAGGAAGAGCATAGCTCTGCCAACCCCCAGATTTCAGCCAAGTGAGACATATTTCAAACTTCCGAACTCCAGGACTGTAAAATAATTAATTCATATTGTTTTAAGTCAGAGTTTGTGAACATCTGTTCCACTAAGTAATAGGAAACTAAGACACTAATTCACTCACTCATAGCCCTCGCAAGCATTTGAGTTTGCAGCTCCTGGCCTACACAGGGCAGGACAGGTGGCCAGCAGCATTCTGTTGTGTAGACACACCATAATTTTAGTGGACAGCTTCTGTTTTGTTTGCCCAACATCACACTTTTTTTTTTCCCCCTGCAAATCGTACTTCACTGCTCCGACCTCCACCCCAGCCATACTTTTGAGGGAGAACTTCCCATCATGATATCCTGAATATTCTGGGGAACTTGTTAAAGCTTGTTATGTGTAAGTGCCTTATGTTCTGCTTTTTTTCTTTTCATTTTTTTCTTTTTTTGGTACCAGGGATTAACCACTGAGCCACATCCCCAGCCCTTTTTATTTTTTATTTTGAGACAGGGTCTCACTAGATTGTTTAAAGCCTCACTAAGTTGCTGAGGCTGGCCTCGAAACTGTGATCCTCCTACCTCAGCCTCCAGAGCTGCTGGGATTACAGGCATGCCCCACCACACCTGCCTATGTTCTGCATTTCCAGCCCATTCCCCAGTGAAGCTAATGCTATTGGTGTCCAGATCATGCTTTGAGAAATGAGTAGAGGGTGAGATCTAAAGGACAAGTAGGGGTCAAAAAGGCAGGTAGAAGGACAGGCACATGCACAGGCCATGAGGCAGGAGGAGTGAGGTGCAGGCAAGGAACTGAAAGAAGACAAGCGTGGCAGAAGCCAGAAGAATGAGGGGGCCAGGGGTGATGGAAGAGGCAGGGGCTACACCATGCAGAGGCCAGATAGGAGCTCTGACTCGTGGGTCAGGCACCCTGCATAAATCTCACAGGCTTCCACCCTGGAGGAGCTTAGAGGACAGTGGGGAAGCTGATCCAAGCCAAATGAATGCAATAAACTGCCAGACTCCTTCTAATGATAGAGGTTAGCAAGCGCCAAGCTGTGGAAGCAGAGGAGGAAGCGCTGAGTTCCCCTCTGAATCCTTTGGGAGAGGATGACCTTCAGCTGAGCCATGTATCCATCAGAATCAATTCAGACATATGCAATCGAGCAGTGGTTCTCAGCTGCACTGCACGTTAGCATCTCCTGGAGAAGCTTTTAGAAACACAGGGAGCCAGGTGTGGTGGTGCACCCTGAAATCCCAGCAACTCAGGCGGCTGAGACAGGAGGATCACAAGTTTGAGGCCAGCAACTTAGTGAGACCCTGTCTCAAATTTAAAAAACAACTTTAAAGAAGGGATGGGGATGTAACTTAATGATTAGAGTGAGTTCAGACTAAGTTCAGACCCAGTACCAAAAAAAAAAAAAAATGGTAACTCAGGTGCCCGAGCTCTAGGCATTAGTCAGCTTTGCCTCTCGGTGACAAATAAACCTGACAAGAACAACTTAGAGGAGGCAGAGTTCCTTTTGGCCCATGGTTTCAGAGGTTCAGTCCATGGCAGCCGATTCCGTAGCTCTAGCCCAGGACGTGAGGTAGAGCATCATGGCAGAAGGAGATGGTGGAGGAAAGTTGCTTACTTCATGACAGCCAGGAGGCAGAGCAAGAGACAGCTCCACTTCCAGGGACAACATAAACCCCAAAGGCAGGCACACACCCAGTGACCTACTTCCTTCAGCCTTCTGCACCTGTCCACAGTTACCACCCAGTACAGCGGGCCTTTCGAGTTATTGATCTATAAAATGGATTAATTCACTGATTAGATTACAGCCCTCATAATATAGTCATTTCAACTCTGAACATCCCTGATGGAAGCAGGATGACACCTCATATCGAAACCTTAACATCCTGCTCCAGGCCAACAGGGATCCCAGCTGTGGAACCTGGTTTTATGATTTGATTGTTTTGTTTGAAGCTCCTCCTTGGATTTCAATGTGTAGCCAGGCTTGAGAATTATCAATGCAAGAGAAAATTCCAAATATTATGGACTTAAATCAGAGAAAAAATATTTTTATCTCACTTAGAAGTTCAGAGGTAAGCTGTCCAGGTGGCAAGCAGGAGGGGCGGGGTGCTCTGCTCCATCTTTATGCCAAGAGCAGAGCATCCTACTAAAGAGCTTTGAGGAAGAAGGAAGGGAGGGTGACACCACCCACTTTGCGATTTGAAGAGGTCACTCTGGTTGCAGTGTATGTCTCTTCTAGCTCCTAAGAGGCAATAAGACTCCAAGTTGTGGCACCAAGAGCAGCAGGTGTTGTTAATTACTGAAGCTGGCAGCTGATGGGCACAAAGGGATTCATTATACCCTCTCCCTATTTGTGTGTATATTTTAACTTGTTCATAATAAGAAGCTTAAGAAAATATGATGTTACCAAATGAGTAAAATGCGTCCTCCTGGTTCAGAGGCTCTGTATGGATCTCCCCCGCTTTGTGACCATCATGATTGGGCTCAAGGGGTCCTTGTCATTATGTAAATCCAAAGTTAATTATTGAACAGCAATGACCAAATGGACGGATGCAGTACAAAGGGCAGGAAGCTAGATGTCAGAGCATCTGGATCCTAGTCCCCACTCCAGCCCCTCTGTGTGATCTTGGGCGACTTCCTCCCTCTTAGCTGGGTCTTTGCATTGTAAGAAGAGGGGAATATGAAAAGGACCAAAGAGCCACAGGAGGACCAGACCCGAGTAAGTTGTTGTCCAGCTGTTACATAATGTTCTTTGTTAGCAGAGACCTTGAGCCACACACTTTGGACCCTGAATGCACGTTGTTTGTGAAACTCAGTTAACTGACTTTCCCAGCCTGTTATCACGGCTGGTTAGGAGCCATTAGGAAGCGCTGGTTGAAGTACAAAGTGTTGGCAGGGACCCAGTGTGTCTTCACACATTTGCTGATTGAGCCAGCTTGAAATGCTGCCCACCGCTAATGTCTCGCAGTGCAGATTTGCCAAGGAACACACAGGGCCTCTGGGATCCAGCAGGGATGATGTCAAGGTGACCAGAGGGGGGAACCGGTAGTTAGTAGCATCTGAGGACACCCTTGCCTTCCACTCTGTCTTTAGCCAGCTCCTTCAGGTTCAAAGACAGTTTCCTCATCGCTGTCCCTCACCAGGCAGCAGTTTCCACATTAGCAAGCGTCTGCCATCCACAGTGCCTGCCTCCACTCAGCTCCTGTGACTGACAACCCGCCTAGGCCAGGCCCTGCGCCAGGCCCGAGATGAGGCAGACACCGGCCTCAGGAGGCTCACAGACTGGGGAGGCAGACAGACGTGGAACCTGGCAAGTTTCTCTCCGACAGTTCGAGAAAGCCCAGCGGTGCCAAGAGAGCAGGGGAACAGGAAGTGGGACCAAAGAGCAAAATGAACCAAAAAACTCAGTCGGCGAAGGTCCCTGGAGGAGGTGAGGCTGGAACTGAATTCATTCAGAAAACTGAAAGAGGGAGAAAGAAATGGTATTTCTAGAAGACAGAGCTGCAGGTGCAGATGGCAGGAGTGAGAGGAAGCTTGGTGCCTTGGAAATCGGGGAGCAGCTCTTCCAGGCAGGGCCTGGGGCATGACTAACATGAGGGCCTGGACTGGAGTAGTACATGCCGGGCAGACCACAAAGGCCTGGTATGTCACGCTAACAAGTTTGTTTCCCTGAGGAGACCCAGAGGGATATTAAGGCAGGAGGGTGAGAACCATCTGGTTTCACTGAAATCTCATGGCTGAGAGTAAGGATTAGGTTCATATCCTAAGACCCCAATAGCAATGGCTTACTGCAAAAGGTAGTTGATTTCTCTAAGTAAATACAAGAAACCCAGAGTTTAGCAGTCGAGGGAGCTAGCTCCATGATTCTCAAGGATATGCACACTTTCCAGTTTCTCCTTTTCATCCCTAGAAGTGGGGTGCTTCAAAATGACAGCTACCACACCCACCTTCTAGGCAGCAGGATGCAGGGAGGGATGGAGAAAAGAGCCAAGTGTGACTGCCCACTGCTTCAAAGGAATGGCCCCCAAACTCACTTTTATCCCATTGGCCAGAGTTCAGTCACATGGTACAAGGCACTGCAGGGAAGTCTGGGAAATGTAGTCCTTTTTGGGTGGCCAAAATACTGGGGCTTCTATTTCTGTGACTCAGTGGAAAGACACACTGGGAATAACTAGGAGGCTCTGCCACTGACCTGTTGGACTCTGCTGTGAGAACAAGGGTTATCAGCTTTAATCAACAGATAAGGACACTGTGATTGGCTCATCTGTAGTGCTGCTGGGGTTACAAAACTTGGCATCAATGCCAGGCTCTCGAGTACTAGGCAAGCTAACGGAGAAAACTGAGGTGGTATCATGTCTCTTCCCAAATCAGGTTCCCAAGATCCCTGCTTGAGTGCATCATCCAAGATGAGCAGCCCATCTATAGAGGATTCCCCTGAGGTAGTATTGAAGGGATAAAATTGGTAGAAAGGAGACGTAAAGGAAGGACAAGGAAAGAGCTTTGAATTCAGAAGTTCTGCATACTTTTGCAGACCTGTCATTCCCTAACCAGTCTCTCTCTAGACCTCCCCAGTTCCTGGGAAATCTGTATATAACTGTGAATCAACCCTGCAATTAGTTGATTAAGCAAGAAGAGATATGATATTTTAAGGATCCTATAATTTAGGGGACTTTTTAGTGCTATTTATGAATTAAATAATGACAACCACATCAGTCTGAGGACCCAGAGACTGACCAGACCACCAGCAGTCACCTTGAAATCACCAGACTGATGTCGTTCCTACATACCTTCCCACTCCCACCCCTTAACACACTTCCTTTACAAGAAGATCTGAGGCTGGGCTCAGTGGCTCGTGCCTATTCAAGGACATGAAAAAATAACATCCCCCAGGAAAAGGGGAATGACAGCCCCCAGGGAGGAGGGAGGACCCTGTGATCCAGGAGGGGACCCACGGGGAAAGCCCACTTTCACTGCTGTCTTATTTATTATTCTCCTGGTGTTGGGTGTGGAAATGACTCGGGTTCTGCTGGTACAGGGCAGAAGAAGCTCCTGGGAAGGCAGAGGGACCCAGAGGGCAAGGTTCAGTGGAAGCTGTGGTATCTGCAGTCTGGGAGGTGCAGTTCCTGCCTGCGGGACAGATCAATGCCTTTAAGAGAGGTGTTTATTGAACAGCCTTCCTGAATCTCAACACCCAGAGAAAAAGAAAAGATCATTCAATCTTGTTTTCCAGCAAAAGGGAAAGGAAAGAAGAGGGGTGATAAGAAGCAGGCAGTCCTGCGCCTGTGGAGGCTGGTGTCTCAGATCCTGTGCATCAAAATGATTGCAGATGACGGGAGGGAGACTAAGGAGTGAGTGGGCTGTATTAGGCTGTTCCTTCACTGGTGTGTGCAAACCTACGTAATGATTACCTTCTTACAATTATTATTACCATCTTCTACTTCATAGAGCATGGGGTGCAGAAGAGAGTACCTCTCCCACAATCGTACTGGCTTTAGTCCCCAAAAACATGGGTCTGGCCCTGTCTACTCCCCTGATTCCTGCTCTCTGGGCTCAAAGCCCCCTGGGTTCCCTTCCCAAAGCTCTCTGAAGCAAGGCAGCTCCCTCTCTCTCTAGCAGAGGAGCAGAGATACCTCTGAGCATAGAAGAGGAAAGCAATTATTTAAAATAACTCAAGGGCACCCCTTCAGGAAACTGTGGAGTTTATAGTAAACTAAGTTTCTGCTCTTAGCTGTGAGAACCCCGAGGGAGGATTTTTAAGAGGCTGGTTTGCCTGTCATTGCAGAATACACTTGGGGCATTTCTTGCCACCTTAAGGTGACTTAAGAGCAAAATACATGCCAAGGTGACATTGGCTCATGGCCTGCACTGTGCTGGCTCTGGAACCACACTGAGAAACCCCGGGGGATACAGACTCCTGACTAGACCCTGCCTTGTGTTCCCCTGGGGTTTGAAATGCTTGATTTCAGTGTGCCTGAAAATGTCACCATGTCAGTGACCTACTGAACCATCTGACTCATTCTGAGAAACTTAAGAAAACATACAGCAGGGGTTGCTGAAAAGACGATCCATTTGTCCAGATTAAAATGTAACGGTAATGCATGTTTATTGAGGTTTTACTGTGTGTTAAGGGCTTGTACAGATCACCTCCTTTAAGGGTTATTGCACCCATGGGTAGTGGACCTCCCAAGCAGTTCAGCTTAGAGGAGGAAACAGATTCAGACAGGTGCAGATGATGCTCTCCCAGCTGCATTTTAGAATCACCTGAGGGAGGTGATCCCCAAGTCCCATCCAGATGTGGTGAATGAAATGTCTGGGACCTGGCTGTGGGTATGATGTAAAGTGCCCCAGTGATTCTGATGTATGCCAGAGTTAAGATGGGGTTGCATAATTTGCTCCACTTCAGACCACAAATAAGTGGTGGGTTCTGCCCCAGGAGGTCTAACTCCACTGGATCTCACTTGAACATACTGGAAACAGTGTAATTCATCATGCTCCCAAGAGAATCTGAGCTCTGCTGTTACATACTTTCTCCCTTAATAACATGGGCTCTGTTGGATATGATGGTGCATGCCTGTAATCCCAGCATCTCAGGAGGCTGAGATAGGAGGATCCAAGTTCAAGGCCAGCCTCAGCAATTTGGCCAGATCCTGTCTCAAAATAAAAAGAACTGGGGAAGTAGCTTACTGTTTTAATCCTTAGTACCAAAACAAACTTAGGAAGCCCCAAATCTCTAGCAGGTCCAACTCTGGAACCAGAGATGTTTATTTCCTGCTCTAAACTTTGCTGATGGTACCAAGTAGATGCAACAGTGTATTTATTTGCAATTCCGTTGCAATCGCCACTGTAGCAAATCACCACAGATTGTGGTTTAAAACAACACACATCTATTACCTTATAGTCTGGAAGTCAAAAGCCTCAAATACTTTCCATTGGGCCAAAATTACGGTGTGGGCAGGACCTTGCCCCTTCCCAGGGCTTGGGGGAGGATCTATTTTCTTGCCTTTTTCAGTGTCTAGAGCTGCTTTTCTTGCATCCCTTTGCTTTTGACTCCCTCCTCCATCTTCAAAGCCAGCAGCCCAGGGTCTTGCTGGACTTTAACATTGCTTTCTTTATCTGCATCAACTCCTCCTCTGCATCTTTCTATAAGGACACTTGTGTCATGTCCATAGCCCAATTGTGCCAGAGCAGTGGGATAGGTTGCAGATAAGCCAAAGAAAGTGCCTGAAGACAGTACCAGAGAGAGTTGATTTATTGGGAAAAGCCTACAAGAGATCAGAGACTGCTCCGAGAAGAGTTCAGTTGCAATAGACTAACAGCACCTCCGTCCCTCATGGTGTTGGAGCATGTCCTATCTGAGATTACATGATACATACCATGTGAACTTTGGAGGGGCACATGGCAAGAAGCTGAAACCTCCTTCCAGGCTGCTGACACTCCCGTGAACTCAGAAGTGCATCCTCCAGCCCAGGTGAGACTTCAGGTGGCTACAGTATTGACCAACAGCTTGCTCACAACCCCAGGGGGCAGCCAGCTCTGCCCAGACAAGCCACTCCTAGATTCCTGACCTCAGAGACTGCTATTTAAAGGGGCTAAGTTGGAATCATTTGTTATGCAGCAACAGATGATTAAATATAATTAATATTCTCAGCCTGATTTTTTCTAGTATTTGTAATCTTTAGTTCTTTCAATGAGGTATTCCGCATACTTTAATTATAGAAGTAATTCATGCTTGTTGTAGAAAAATTAGATTACACTGAAAAAAAAATTACAGTGAAGAGGAAAATAAAAATTATGCAACGGTCACCACGGTTTCCTATTTGGGTGCATTTTCCCTACAGCTATACTTTCCTTGCAAATATACAAGGTCCTCTGGTTGGGAATATTTTTTTCAAAAGAAAAGCAGGATCTTGAAGTATATTTGAAAGAACCTTGAACTTGAAGCCTGATGACTTGGGGTCTCAGGCTCATTTCTTCACCGTATTTTGTGACCTTAAAAAATTGAAATCTATTAAAACTTTTTCTGAGCCATCATTTCCTTGTCTGCAAATTATGGATAAAAAGAGTCAACTTTTGGGATATGATAAGTACGAAAAGGTCCGCGGCTTTAAAAAGTGACCAGCACATTACAGGTCACAGACCCACTTAGAATGTGTTCCCTGACATACATGGGAGGAGTAGCAGAAGAATTGGGGAGGTGGGGGGTGGGGCAGACAGAACATCAGCCTGAGGGACAGTGGAGAAAAGACCTGGAGGTGAGAAGGGGATGGCTGGCGGGAAGAGGGGTTTAGGCAGAGAAGAGTGATTAGAGCTTAGAGAGTATGGAGGGCAGGCAGTTGGGGTCAGTAGTTATGGGCAGCATTGAAGAGGTTTTTTTTTGGCACTGGGGATTGAACCCAGTGGTGTTTAACCACTGAGTCACATCCCCAGCTCGCTCTCTCTCTCTCTCTCTCTCTCTCTCTCTCTCTCTCTCTCTTTCTATATATATATATATATATATATATATATATATATATATATATATACATAATTTAGAGACAGGGTCTCGCTGAGTTGCTTAGGGCCTTGCAAAAGTTGCTGAGGCTAGCTTTGAACTCTCCATCCTCCTGTCTCAGCCTCCTGAGCCACTGGGATTGTAAGTGTGGACCACGATGCCTGCTAAAGAGCTTTTTTGAAGGAGTGATGGTCCCTTTATTTGCCTGCCCTCTCAGTCCCCATCCAACATCTGTCCCACCACACCACACCCAGGGCACTTGGCCTGCCTGCCCTTGGTCCTTTCTGAGAGCCTCTGACTGCCCTGGACACCTTTCTCTCCTCATCTCCCTCAGAGTTCACCCCTGCCTTGTCATTCTCCCATCTGCTGTCTGCTACGTTTAGGTGACATGAGAACAATCTGAGACAAATGAGGAGGGGAATTGTCAGATGGGCCAGTCAGAGAGCTCATATCTGCTAAGGTTTTGTCACTGTGAGGATCTAACTTGACATGACTGAAGCCATCTTGGTCATAGCAGTCATGCTGCCCATCAGGTGACCTTGACGCACCTACCAAGCCCTGTGGGACAAAATCATTAAGACAGTCAGCTGAGTGGGTTGTACTGAACACTGTACTAAACATTTCTTAACTGACATGGATTATTAACAGATTTTAGAAAGGCTAGGTATATTCTGGTTGGCTGCAGCCCACCTTTGTCTAACGTAGCACATAAACCCTTGCCTTGGGGTGCTACCATCTAAGACTTGTTCTCTCTTTTAAGTCCCCAAGAAATTGTGCTTTGTGCAATCCTGGGTCTGTCAGCCTCCTTCTTGAGTCTCGTGCCACCTTTGACCTTCAGCTGCAGGTTCTCATACAGCCTAGACCTGGTTTTCCCCAAACAATTGCTATATGACATTGGACGTGTAACTTCTCCTCCCTAGATGTCAGCTAAAGCCAGGGGACTAGACTAGACTAGTGGTTCCCCATTGAGACATTTTGGAGGATCCGGTCACTTAGAAATATGTCCTCTCAGGTGAGAAGGAAATAAATGTAACCTGAGAGTCAAAATCGATTCCAGAAAGGAGCTCTAGGCAATGGGTAATGACAGGAGCCTCTGGGGATAAACAGGGTGAGACTTCTGGGCTTGGAAGTCTTCCGGGCCCTGTCCGTCTTTGACCATCTACGAGTCCCTCAATTTCAAGTCCGCTTGAGAAAGTAATTTGTAACCAGCAGAATTACCCTGGAGGGAAGACACTGCCTTGGGAGGGAATGAGCTCCCAGGCTTCAGAGCATGCAAATAAAGCTGGACAAACCGTGTGCAGGGATACTGTAGAACAGAGGTTGCAAACCAAAGTGTGTTCAGAGGCTGGCAGGTGAGCTGGTAGTGACACGGGCTTGTGTACCAGGGGGCTGCTCTTTACATCTGCAAATAAGGATCTTCTCTCCAGCTTAATTCACTTGGCATAATGTCCTCCTGGTTCATCCCTGTTGTCCCAAATGCCAGAATTTCCTGAAGACTGAATAATATTTCAGTGTTTATATATACCCACAATTTTTATTCATCCACTATCACACAGAAAGAAAAATGCTGGATTATTTCCCTTATATGTGGAAAAAGTTGAACTCACAGAAACAGAGAAGAATGGTGGTTAGCAGGGGATGGGGTGGGAGAAGTGGGGAGATACTGGTCAAAAGGTCCAAACTTGAAGTTACAAAATGAATGAATTCTGGCCGGGCTCAGTGGTGCACGCCCATAATCCCAGTGGCTCAGGAGGCTGAGGCAGGAGGATCATGAGTTCAAAGCCAGCCTCAGCAAAAGCAAGGCGCTAAGCAACTCAGTGAGACTCTGTCTCTAAATAAAATACAAAATAGGGGTAGGGATGTGGCACAGTGGTCAAGTGTCCCTGGGTTCAAACCGCCCCCACACACAAAAAAAGATAAGTAGGTTCTGGAGACCTGATGCACAGCATGCTGACTGCAGTTAACAATAATGTATTATATATTTGAAACTACAGCCAGGTGCCGTGGCACAGGCCTGTAATCATAGCAACTCTGGAAGCTGAGGTAGGAAGATCTCAAGGTCAAGTCCAGCCTGACAACTTAGCAAAATTTAAAAAGAACAGATCTGGGAGGTAGATCAGTGGTAGAGTGTTATATGGCAAGCACAAGGCCCTGGGTTCAGTCCTTAACACTGCAAAAAAGAAAAGGAAGGGAGAAAGGGAGGAAGGGAGGGAGGGAGGGAAGAAAAGAACAAAGAGAGGGATTTGCTAAAAGGGGAGATCTTAAGTGTTTTTTTGGGGGGGTAACAATGTGAGGAAGGGAAGTGAGACAATCATTCCACAACACATACATATATCAAAACATCAAACGTTGGATCCAATACCTGGATATATACAACTTCTATTTGTTGATGATACCTAGTCCAGCTGGTAAAAAAGAGAATCATCTTTCTGGTTGTCTCTTGGAGAATGTGGCCCTCTTGGCCTATTTTTCCTTCATGCTTGCCGCAGTCTGGCTGGGCACAAAATAACCGAGCCGCCACAAAGCCTTGTAGGTTCAAACAGCAACTCTTTATTCCCGAACTCTCACCAGCACTCTACACACACTTTCCGGGAACCCACTCCCTCCACCAGGCTCCGCGCGCCAATTCTCCTGGAACCCGGCAAGAACTCAACGGGAACTCCAAAGTAGAGGGCAGCAGGATCCGCCCTAATCCCGGAGCCACCCTATTCCAGGAGCAGGGTCACCTTTCAACCATTCCCTCTGGCAAAATGCCAGGCATCATTCCCACTAAACTGTGGCTCTCAACATCTCCCCCCTTCTGTTTAATTAAACAACAAGCATGTGGCTTAGGGACCGTGCCTGTCTTAGGTTGTCTAATACTACATATGGTCCTTACCCATCATTGGATGAGCTGACCTCAAGGCGTCAGCCTCCTGTCTTAGGTTGGTACCATTGCAATTGGATCATACCCATCACTGACTACCGGCCCAGCATACAGCCATACTTGTGGATAGGCCTTTGCACCAGTGGGGGGTGAGGTTCTTTGCCTCACCTCTGTTGGCCCCCAAATTTGGCCTTGGTGCCAGTGGGGGGGTGAGGTTCTTTGCCTCACCTCTGTTGGCCCCCAAATTTTAGACCATCACAAGCAGAAGGGAGGAGGATGCAAAATGCCACGGCACCAAGCCAAATGATGGCTCTTTTTGGAAAAATTGTATCACCGGTGACACCCAGCACTACCACAGTTTGCTGCACCAACAGATAGTTCATAATGCAAACAAGTAATACATAGTCCAGCCAAGTTCTGCAAGCAGTTCAAAGCAGAGGAATCCATCAATATGTCCATTTCCTCCCAAAGTAAATCAACTTCTTGATTGAGCATTACTTGTTGAGTTATTATTCATTGATGCATCAGTTTATATAGTTTACTGTGATAGCTATCGAAGAAGCTGTAGCTTAGTTTTATCTTTGTCTTCACCGGCACTGGGATGAAGATAGGAATTCTGGCAATGGTGGCTAAAAAAAAATTATGTAACATTCCAGCAGGCACTAAGAAAACAATTTTCTGAACAATTTACATTATCCTGAACAGAATTATTAAATATAATGAAAAGGAAAGGTGAAAGTAAACAAACAGATCTGTTAACCACCTTTAAAAACAATCCTCAACAGCTGTTTACCTAATTTAAATCAAACCATTTAAATCACGTGAATAAAAAAAAATATTTGGATCCATTTATTCATGAGCACTCCTCATATATGATATATGGACATATGCACATACAGACATACAACACAAAACAGAAGTGTGCACACATAACATACAACACATAAGACAATAGTAAAGGCCTTGTAGTTTTACACAGGTGAAATCTCCATTGTAATGTTTGAAAACTCCACAGTCAAAAAATAGAACTGATCAGAAAAACATTAATCTAGGTCTGTATGAGCTCAAAAAATAAAATTAAACTTCATGATGTGGGAAAAGGCAATAATAAAATAGATATTGAAAAAAGGCATCCTGGTTACCACCTGGGTTTGACTTTTCTTATGATATCCCATCCTTCTTCCTGTTACTTGCATATGAGTCTGAAGGTATTCCCACAAGCAAGCCCCAAGGTTTCTTACATTTGAAATAGGCCTTAATGGTGTTCATTATTCATAGCCTCCAGGTGTCGGAGAATCACTGTCGCAGATGTAAGGATAGCCAAACTGGAGTTCTGAATATCAGCTGTTATGGATTTGAGCCAAATCATCTTCTTTTTGGTCTGTAGAAATCGCTTTAGTTAATCTCTCTGGAATCCAAATCGGCTGCTGTTCTCCCTGTGGAAACACACAAACAGACCCCCGACTCCAGACAATCACTGGGTCAGGACCTTTCCATTGTCCTGTTAGAGTATCCTTCCAAAGTACCTTAGGCTTATGTACATTTTTTGGACACATATGCCTTTCCGCAGCACTAAGCCCTGATGAATCCAAATTTAAAAAGTTTAGAGTAAAAAGGGTTATTTTAAATTTATCTTTGGGGGATATATACCCCTTCCCAATTCCCTCTTTTTGCTTTAATAAGTACATTTTAATAGTTTGATGAGCTCTCCTTTTAAAGCCTTTTGTAACTTATTTAGAAATTTTATAACTTTTTACTTTACCACACAAAGATTATCTCATCTAGAAACATTTCTTTTTCCTTTAACCTTTTATATTAAAATATATTTCCACATCTTGAATCTTCTTATATCTCTTTTCTAACCATTAACCCTTTTTTAAAAAATTCACATTCTGAAACGACCCTTATAAAATTTCTGAATTTAGACAAATTACTCCACTTTAATAAGATGAAATACTTTCATTTTTTTTATGATACTATAATACTATAATTGAAACCCAACTGAAACTTTTATACTCTTTGTATATAAATTACACCTGATAGAATCTTAACTCTTAGTAACCTTGTTTCAGCAAAGACACAGACACAAAGCAATATTAAACCTTTTTTTCCATTTACCATTTATGAAAACACACATAATGTTTAAATATATTACCTTATGGAACTTCATAAGAGTACTTGATTTTATGTTTAGTGGTTGATGTTTCAACACTTTAGCTTTGTAAATTAATTAGATGTCTGTAAAAACCAAGATCTTAGACACGTGTAGTGAACAGGACTAGCCATCTCTTTCTTGTTGAAGAAAAATCTTTTTACAGGATACCATGATGGTCCCATTGTGATATACTTAATAACTCGTCTTTAAAAAGCCATGGGCTACATTTTTGTATTGTATCAACATATGCCTTAACTGTTCTTGGTCTTACTGGGGTGCCTCCTTCCTGTAACAATTTCTCTTCCTCGGGGCGAACAACTTCAAACCTTGAGTCAACCATTTTCCCCAGTTTGCCTGAGAAAGTTCTAGGGACAGGCAACTTGAAATAAAAACAAAATAAATCAAAACAAGAACACATTGTTTTTTGAAATGGTCACCCATTCTTTTGCTCTCCTTCAGGGGCGAGCGATTTCACTTACCCCCAAGCTTCAGGCGTTCCCCGCACGGACCACCAAATGCCGCAGTCTGGCTGGGCACAAAATAACCAAGCCGCCACAAAACCTTGTAGGTTCAAACAGCAAATCTTTATTCCCGAGCTCTCACCGGCACTCTACACACACTTTCCGGGAACACACTCCCTCCACCAGGCTCCATGTGCCAATTCTCCCAGAACCCCATGAGAACTCAACGGGAACTCCAAAGTAGTGGGCGCCCGAGGCAGCAGGATCCACCCTAATCCCAGAGCCGCCCTATTCCCAGCAGGATCCGCCCTATTCCTGGAGCAGGGTCACCTTTCAACCATTCCCTCTGGCAAAATGCCAGGCATCATTCCCACTAAACTGTGGCTCTCAACACATGCTGAGGTCGGAAACCAGGGCCTCACATGTGCAAGGCAAGGGTTCTACCATTAAGCTACACCCCAGCCCTTCCTCCTGTTTTTGAGAGATGTGATGGTGCAGAGAAATATGTCTCTGAGAAAAACAGTGCTATTGGGACGATCAACAGCACCAGCCCCAGCCTGAGTGACAGGAGGGGAGAAGGGGCGAGGACAGTGCTGGCAGACAGCTCACAGACCTCTCAGAGGGAAGAATGCTTCCTGCAGACAGCCAGGCCAGTGTGGGCAGCACTCCTTATTCTCCAGAGACGCAGGACATCTGGGTTGTCAGAAATCAGGGCTATTTATTTATTTATTTATTTTGCAGTAGAATGCATTTGACACATTGTACCCAAATGGAGCATAACCTTTCATTCCTCTGGCTGTACATGGATCAGAGTCACTCCACTAGTGTAATCATACATGTATATAGGGTGATAATGTCTGTCTCTTTCTATCCTCCTTCCCATCCCAAAACCCCACCCCTCCTCTGACTCCCCTTGAACCAAAGTTCCTTCATTCTTCCCTGTCCCCCTGCCCCACTATGGATCAGCATCCGCTTATGAGAGAATGTTTATTCGGCTTCTGGGTTTTGGGGATTGGCTTATTTCACTTAGCATGATATTCTTTAATTCCATCCATTTACCTGCAAATGCCACCATTTCATTCTTCTTTAAGGCTGAGTAATATTCCATTGTGTATATTTATCACATTTCTGTTATCCATTCCTCTGTGAAGGGCATCTAGGTTGGTTTCATGGTTTGGCTATTCTGAATTGAGCTGCTATAAACATTGATGTGGTTGCATCACTGTAGTATGCTGATTTCTTTTAAGTCCTTTGGGTATAAACTGAGGAGTGGGATAGCTGGGTCAAATGGTGGTTCCATTCCAAGTTTTCTGAGGTATCTCCATAAGCACTCATGCTGTTTAAAAATTTCTCATTGAAGTGAGATGAACATAGAGAAAAGTGCATCATAAACTGTAGCTCAAGGATTTTTCTGCAATGAACACGCTAGTGAGACCAGCATCCAGGTCCAGAGACAGAATGGAGAAGCCAGAAGCCCCTGCCTGTCCCAGGGGCCCTTCCAATCACCCTCTCCTCCACTCACACACCCCCAGGGCAACCATTGTTGCCGTTTTTATTTTAGTTTATGTATTTTATTTTCAGACAGAGTCTCACTAAGTCACTTAGGGCCTCACTAAATTTCTGAGTCTGGCTTTGAACTCACAATCCTCCTGCCTCAGCCTCCCAAGTGCTGGGATTACAGGCATGCGCAGCAAGTGCCCGGCTCTATGACTGCCTTTGAATTAGATAAACTGGGGTTTTGCACTTTGCATAAATGGGAGTCTACAACCAGGAATCACAGGGCATTGCTTCTTGAGTCTTTTACTCGGCATCATGTGAGATTCCTTCATGGGTGGCTGTTGTGCCCAGTGCTGGATAGCATTCCTTCAGCAATTTTCTACCCCTTTCATGGGTGGGTGTATCCATTACACCCTCAAAGCTGTGTGCTAGTTCACTGTTCCAAATTGTTCCATGTTTAAATATTAACTACAAATTTCAAACATCTTTTGCAGGCCTTAGTGTTTCTCTGTGGCCATCCATTTCCAGTCTCTCTAGTGGACAGAGTTCAGATGACCCAGCAGCCCATGAGCCCAGAGCACTCTCGACATCTCTCTCGCTGGAGAGCACAGGATTGGCTCAGGCAGATGACTGCAGTCTGTCGGTTTCCACTCCCACCACATACCCACCCCCAAAGCTGGTAAAACAGGCCTCACCCTCCTTATTTACCTCCCCAGAACACCAGGAGGATTGACTCATAAATGTCTGCAAATTGCTGGTGAAGAGAAACAGGGCTGTAAATATACAATAATCAGGAGCCTAATCAGCATCAGATCCCAGGGCGTGACTCCATTAAGCCGACCCCCTGCCTGGCCCTAATCCCCACCCTCCAGCTGCGGCTTCACTCTTCTGTAAGCACTTCACAGGCTCCTGCTGTGGGCTGGGCCACCTCTGGAGGCTGCAGGCCCAGGGAAGAGCCTTGAGGAGTTCGGAGATCTGCTCTCAGTCTACAAAGAGGAAACGGAGACCCAAAGACAGAAAGGAATCTGCCCAGGTCACCGTGCCCGCCAGACAGAGCTAGGGATCAAAACCAGGCGTTCCAACTTCAGCCCAAGGCTCACTTCTGTGCCCACAGAACCTGGACTCTCACAAAGGGACCGCTCTGTCCCTCGTCATTGCTTCAGCAGCTTTCCTTGGGCCTTCCAACCCCCCCAGTCCTCTCCTGGCAGTGACCTAGGTCAGGAGGCATGCCCCCCACCCCGCTGCCTTGGTTTCCCAGTCCTGTGCCTTCCCAAATCTGTCACAGACTGGCAAGCCCGCCTGGGCTCACCGTGCCCACCATGAGCCTCCTCCCTTCTGCCCCGAGGTCCTCCAGGAGGGCCCCATGTCAGACAGACCTGGAATTGACCCAGGTTTCCTGGGTTCTAGATCTGGGAATCTAGAACCACCTGGGGGGTGTTCTACTGTGCAGACCAATCAGAGGCTTCAAGTTCAGCCCTGGGAGGTGGCTGGAGTGAGCACCAAGAAGCCCATTTCCAGTCCTGAACAAAGGCTCTTCTTTCATGAGCATGAGCTGTGTCTAGGTGTACTGCGTGCATTATAGTCATGAACTCTACAAAGAAACCACCATTTTACAAAAGAGGACTCACAAGTCCACAAGCTCAGTGGCAGAGCAAGGGTTGGAACCAGGGAGAGCACATGAACTATCGAAGGCACAAGGCTGCCACCTGCTGTAGGGTCAGATTGCCCACACTCCTTACACCAGGGTCTTCAGATAAGTGGGTGGGTGCTGGCGACATAAGGGTGTGTGGGGCCTCTTTTATGAGGACAGTCAGTTGTATCCAGGGTGGCCCATAGCGCCTTTTAGCAAGATCCGCTCCTTCTAAAACTTGCCTCTCTCACCCCCACTGCCGCAGTCTGGCTGGGCACAATCAGGAGCCACTTGTCAAAAGAAACTAACTTTATTTTTAGAACCACACACGCCAAACAAAACAGCCTCTCAGGAAAAACCCTCAGAGCCTCAACTGCCACCACCGGCTTTCCACAAGCCTCTCTCTCCCACACAAGCTTCTCTCCACCTCCCACAATCCTCCTGCTCTTGAGGCCGATTGGCTGGGTCACGTGGGCGGAGCCAAAAAAGTCCCCTAATGAGCAGCTCCGTGGTCTGAAAGGGCAGGGAAACAGTCCAATGAGCATCACCGCAGAGGAGCCAATCAGCTAGATGTTGCTGGGGCCGAGGAGCCAATCAGCTAGATGTTGCTGGGGCCGCTGTGAGCCAATCATCAGCCGGCAGCTGGAAGTTTGCTGGGGCCCCTTCGGCTGTGGCTCTCAACACCCCACCGCCTTCCCCTTTGCCCTAACCTTCACTTCACAGGGGACCTTGGTGAGACTGGTGGTGCTGGGAACCACATTTGTTCCTGAGCCGGATGTTACTCCTCTGGCTACATTTCTAACCGGCTCCTGGACATTCCCCTTCTGGCTCTTGAACTCAGTTTCTCCATCCGCACACTCAAAGCTGGGCAGTAGGGACTCTGTATTTAACAGAGCTGGGGAGGCTGAGGCAGGACCGCAAGTTCAAAGCCAGCCTCAGCTTAAGAGAGAGGTGCTAAGCAATTTAGGGAGATCCTGTCTCTAAATTAATTAAAAAAAAAGAGCTAGGGATATGGCTCAGTAACACAGTGAGTCAGGGAAGCCTCTGAAGTGACCCTGAATCCCACATGACCACTCTCCCCACTTGCTGCAGGCAGGCCAGCCCAACCGCAGAGGGGGAGCCCACGGCCTGGAGCAGTTCACACCAGGAGCAGGCAGCTAGTAACTCATCACTGCTCCCTCCATACTGATGCTACCCTTACAGATACAAGTAAACAAAAAATGGGTGAATTGTCCTGGTGGTGTCTTCTGTGCACTGAAGAAGAGGAGAGAACTTTTCTCATGCGTGAGGGAGATGAGTTGGGACCGACAGCCTCTTTTCCACAGCTTGAGGTGAGGCTTCAGCTCTGAAGTCAGACAGGGCTGGGTTCAAATCAGCTCTGCCACAGGCCACATTTGTGGCCCTGGCAAATTAGTAACCTCTCTGAGCCTCACTTTCCATACCTATAAGAGGGAATAGTGACCTTTGCCCTCTGAGACTTCTCTCTCTCTCTCTCTCTTTGTCCTGGGATTGAGCTCAGGGACACTTAACCACTGAGCCACATCCCCAGCCCCTTTTTCTATTTTATTTAGAGACATCTCACTGAGTTGCTTAGGGCCTTGCTAAGATGTTGAGGCTGGCTTTGAACTCACGATCCTCCTGCCTCAGCCTTCTGAGACACCAGGATTATAGGCATGAGCCAAAGCGCCTGGCTCCTCTGAGATTTCTAATAAGTTGTAAGGAAGATGACACATGTAAGGTGCTGTAGCACTAAGCCATGCTCCTGGACTCCTGATGGATGCTCAGAGGGCAGGGTCTCCTTTCCTCCCTCCTCTCATTCCACTGCTGAATGCAGACCTCTCTCCACCTCCACTCTCAGGACTAGGATCAAGTGTGTTAGTGGAGTGGTCTGCCCCAGCCATGTGGGCAGCCATGGTGAGTGTCCAGAAGCCCCCGGCTGGGTGTGGGTTCTGGAAGCTGAGGGCTGGCTGTGGGACAGACCTGGCTGCAGGTTCTGAGGGGTCAGGCTGATGGCAGGGCAGAGCAGCTTGCTTCCAGACAGGTTTGGCTCAGACTGCTGCTTTGTTTAGTCTCAACATTCAACTTCCTGCTCTTATTTCAAAACCGGAGTCTGTTTTGATGGCCTGACAGCTGCTGGGAAATGTGGGAAGCTGCATCTGGGTGATGAGAGGCTCAGAGGCTGCCTGGAGGTGTGACAGCCAAGCCTTCTCTCTGCCTGAAGTGCATTGGTTCATTTGACTCATTCATTCATTTACGAATTCCTCTACCCATATCTGCTATGGGCTACTGTCCCCCATGCTCTGTGCCAAATGCTGGGATCTGATTAGTGAGCAAGACCGATATGGTTGGTCCCTGTTCTCCCAGTTGTCAGAGAGCACACACACTGGTATAAAGGTGGTAAGCATTCTAAAGGACATCCTCAAGGTGACCAATGGGCATTAACAAGTTAGAAGGGGGCAGCGGAGCAGTGTTGCATGCCAATAATCCCAGGGACTTGGGAAACTGAGGCAAGAGGATCACAAGTTTGTGGCCGGACTCAGCAACTTAGTGCGCTCAAAAAAAAAAAAAAAAAGGGTTGGGGATGAAATTCAGTGGGTAGAGTGCCCCTGGGTTCAATCCCTGATACCACCGACAAAAAAATAAACCGACTTTCTATTCACATCTGCTCTCTCTATAGAGATTGTAAATTAAATATTACACATAACTATGATATGCAAAATAAATTACATCTTTAATTTAAATACTTATATCAACTCTACATATAAGTTGCATTTAAAGATCACATTAAAAATAAGATATTTAAAAATTTTTTTTAGTTGTTTTTGGACCTTTATTCATTTATTTATATGCAGTGCTGAGAATTGAACCCAGTGCCTCACACAAGTGCTAGGCAAGTGCTCTGCCACTGAGTCACAACTCCAGCCCAGCAAAATAAAATATTTTAAAAGGAAAACTTTATACTTTAGTACTTTTTCAATAGTGCTTTTCTACTCTTTTTAAAGTGCTTTTAATGCTTCTTTAACTACTTTTTTCCTACTTTTTCCATGAGGGATGCCACATTTTCATTTTGCACAGGACGCTGCAAATTATATAACCAACTCTCCTAGGGGCCCTGGAGCAGGAGAACGTGCAGCAGGGGATACAGAGCTGGGGTCTCCCTGCCCAGGCCAGGGGATTAGGAGACACCCCGTGAGTAAGACCCCCTGGTTTCCACACTACGGGGAACAGCCTCTAGCTAAAATAGCCCAAGTAAAAGGACAAGGAGCCTTTTTCAGTGACTCTGTCCTGGGATGAAAGGTGAGGCAGCAAGGTCATAGTAAAGCCCAGTCAGTGTCCACTGCTGTGCAGGGCCAGGCTCAGCTGGAGACAGCACTGTCTTTATGGCACTGGGAACACTGAGCTCAGGAAGATGTAACTGTCCTGGGCCTGATTCTGGAGACGAAGCCATCACACTGGGAGGAGGGATAATCCTAGGAGGAAGTCCAGGCCCAGACATCTCCTGTGGATGGGCTTCCTATAGCCCCAGGGAAAGGACAGGAGCAGCGTCACCTAACTCTCTAGGGACCATTCCTGTCCCTTACCCTCCTTTACCCCGCCTCCCTCTTCCTCCTCCCACGAGCCTCTTTCTCTCCTCTGTCCGCCTCCTCTTCTTCCTCATCTCCCCTTCCGCTTCCCCTCCTTCTCTTCCTCTCCTTCCTCTCCCATCCCTTCTCCTCTTCCTCTCCTTCCTCTTCCCTTCCCCTCCCTCTATCCCCTCCCCCACACCCCTCCTCCCTCTTGATTCATACTGATCAGCCAGGGCCTGGCCAAGGTTCCAGCTCCAGGGGTCTAATCTAGTGACCCAGAGAGGCCCTGAGTCCTAGAGGTGGCACCGGTGAGGACGATGCAGTGTCACAGAGCCTTCCTTCCAGGGATCAGTGTCTCAAACTCTCCCTGCAGGGTTGACGTCCATGGGAGGGGGATGCCCATGGGGGGGGGGGTCTCCAAGAAGAAGGGAGCTGTGGGTGGTAGTGCTCATGGTGGGCCTGTAGGGATGGGGTGGTGGAGCCCCAGAAAAGACCAAAGGGGCAGAGTGTCAATGGCCAGAGGTGATACTGAGTCCCGAGTCATTGGGATTCCAGTTGTGTGCCACCGTGCCTGGCCATTGCTTTTTTTTTAGAGGGACTCTAATGTGTCCCATTAGAGGTGGAAGAAATTGCTGTTTTTTCCTAATAGGTTTTCCCCATTAAAAATATTACACAGGAGGGGCTGGGATTGTGGCTCAGTGGTGGAGCGAGACCCTAGCATGGGCGGGACCCAGGTTCAATCCTCAGCACCACATAAAAAAAATAAAGGCATTGTGTTGTGTCCATCTACACCTAAATAAATAAATATTTTTAAAAATATTACACAGGAAAGTTAAAGGATTGTGAAAAGAAGAGAAAAGGACTCCATATGATAGACTCAAGCCTCAAAAAATAACTATTATACTCTTGTTGTATTTCTTCCTAGATTTTGCTATGCGTATTTTTATACTGTTTAAATAATAGGTATTCTATCAAGTGAATATACCATATTTACTTTATCACTTGTGTGATTTCCAATATTTTATATTAAGAATTTTCTTTACATCTTCATGCATAATTGTACTTTTCAATTATGGTCTATCTTTTGGTCTACCTTTTCAAAAAATATAAGGTTTTGCACGACGTTTTGACCATTTCTAACCCAGGATTTCTGTTCTTTGTTCTCTGTGATCTCCTTAGGTGAGTCGTTCACTCATGTGTTTGGTTAATCCAGCACTGATTTCTCCTCAATGTTAGCATGAATTTAATAGCTTAGATGAAACAGAAAAATTCTTTGGAAGACACAAACTACCAAAGCTTCACTCAAGAAGTCAATAACAAGAATCGCCCTATACATGTTAAATAAATTGAATTGCAAACCGAAAACCTTCCAACAAAGGAAACCCCAGACTTTGATGGCTGCATTGTGAATTCAAATACCAAGTTATTTAAGGAAGAAATAATACCAATTCCACACAAACTTTTACAGAAAATAGAAGAGGCGGAAACACTTCTCAATCATTTTCGAAGCCCAATTCTTTCTTGATATCAAAAGAGGAAAAAAAAGGGGGGGAAACTACTAAAATTCCTCATGAATATAGATGCAAAAATCCTTAGCAAAATATTATCAAAGCACTGCATACAGCAGATAGTTCATAATTGCCACATTGGGAAGTAGTCAGTCTTTCAAGCGGACACACAAACTGCAGGGCTTTCAAGTGATGGGACACTGTTCTGGGAGAGAAGGGAATGACCTATAGAGATGCAAGGACATGGAGAAGTCTCAAATACATTATGGAGAGAGAGAGAAGGCAGACTCAAAAAGGGACTGACTGTATGATCTTATCTAGGTGGCCTCCTGGAAAAGATGCAATTATAGGAACAGAAAACAGATCATTTGCCAGGATGAGAAGGGTGCCCAGAGCAACACTGTAAGAGAGAATTTCTTGTGGTAGTAGAATAGTCCCGGGTCTTATGTCCGTGTACAAATATGGCACAATGTATCCCACTTTTGTGTGTAATTATTATGGACCAATAAAAAATTCAAAAAATCCAGATGCATCTCTGTAATTCCAGTGACTCAGGAAGCAGGAGGATCACAAGTTCAAGCCCAGCCTGGGCACCTTAGCCTGGGCACCTCAGGTATCTCACCTGAGATACTTAGTGAGACCCTGTCTCAAAAAATAAAACAAAAAAAGGGGGAGATGTAGGTCAGTGGTAAAGGTCTCCTGGGTTCAATTCCCAGTACCCCCACTCACCCCCCACCAAAACGAGGATAGTTCTGTATCTTTTTTTTTTTTTTAAAGAGAGAGTGAGAGACAGACAGAATTTTTTTTTAATATTTATTTTTTTTTTTTTAGTTTTCGGCGGACACAACATCTTTGTTTGTATGTGGTGCTGAGGATCGAACCCGGGCCGCACGCATGCCAGGCGAGCGCGTTACCGCTTGAGCCACATCCCCAGCCCCTAGTTCTGTGTCTTGATTGTGGTGATGGTTACATGATGGTGTGTGAAGACTCTCAGAACTCTACACTCCCAAAGCATGTATTTATCACACATGCATTATATGTGAATATTATATGTAAATGATGGCTGGTTTATTTTATGTAAATCATGACTCCATTAAAAAAGAACTAAAAGACCATCTATGCTTCCATTTTTGACATTCTAGGAAAAGCAAAACTAAAGAGAATAAAATGTGCCTAGATTGCAGAGGTGGGAGGTGGAGGAGTTTGAAGAGTCTGGAGGTAGCATTGGAGCTGATGGAAACATGCGGTTTCCTAACTGTAGTGGCAGCCACAGAACTGGGCACCCATTTTATGGTGTGGAAAACCTCAACACACCTGACTTTTAAAAACTTTTTATACCCTGGATCATCCATGACTACTTGGTTCTTCCTAAGCCCACATTTTTCTCAAGACATTGATTGATATATATCAAATTATCATCAAATGTTCTGCCTCTAGGTTTCATTTTCTCATTTGTAAAGTGGGGATTTGGTCCTTGTAAAAATGTCCTCTAGGGGAGGAGAACATGTTTTCAAAGTTTGTAAATTCTGGGTTAAAAATCTGTCTTTTCCACTTCCCAGCTGTGTGATTTGGGCACATGATCTAACCTTACTGGCTGGGCTAGCTTTCTGTCACTGTGACAGAATATCTGAGATAATCAACTTAAAAGGAGGAAAAGTTTACTGTTGCTTTGGGTCTGTCGCAGCATCGTACATCAGGGTGGGAGCACATGGCAGAGGAAGCCTGTGTGCCAACTGAGATGCAAAACAAAGCCAGAGGAAGGGACCAGGGTCCCAATGTCCCTCTTAAAGGCACACTCCCAATGACCTAACTTCCTTCCACTAGGCCCCACCACCTCCCAAAGTGCCACGGGCTGGGAACCACACCTTTAACACACTGGCCTTTGGAGACACTCGAGATCCAGACTCTAGCACTGGCCTCACTTATTATATAGTCATAGTAACCAGCCCCGTGCATGTTACCCTCCAAGGCAAGAGAGGCTGCAGATGGAGTGAAGGAAGGATTTTGAGATGGGGACATCATCCTGGATTGTCCAGGTGAGCCGGATATAATTCCGAGGGTTCTTCTAAGGGAACGAGGGAATCAGGAGAGGCACCAGCCCTGCAGACCCACTTGAGATGTCGGACTTCCACTAAGGTCAGGGCAGTCTGTGCTACAAGAGCAACAGGAGACCAACACAGCTTCTCAGGTGAAGGGATCCTGGTTCTCAGACCAGGGAGTCTTGGTGTGGTACAAGGGCATGGGACAGAACAGAGGCCATAGAGAAATTAGGGGCCCAGAAACGTGGCGCTGAGTGGGGTGGCTCCTGTGTGCAGTCTGATTATGTGCGGGTCACCTTCCTGGTTAGGTGGAAACCCAGTGATTCTGTCTCCAAACCAGAGGAGGCAACTGCTTGCCGCTGAAGCTCTCTGTGAGCGCGGGCTGACTGCAGAAGCAAGGCCCTTCCCTGCTTGCTCAAGGACCACCTGAAAATTTCACCCCCATGCCACGTAGAGCCCGGCTGGTTTTGTTTGGTTTTGTTTGCCGCAGTCTTTCCACCAACGTCCACTGGAGGGTGCTGTGTACATGTTTATGAAGGAGGCTTTGCCTGCTGACACCTGAGCATCTTCAGAGCCAGCAAACAAGCAGAGAAACAGGGACAAAGACAAGCCACACTCGGTGCTGACATCCAGACACAGGGGCAAGCACAAACTCACAAATCACCCACATAGCATGCACACCCACATACATCTGTGTATCTGTGTATATACATACTAGCACGTGTGCAAACATACTCATGAACACAGTCACATGGCCATATGCAGTAGATTCCTTCAGAGGCACACACAGAGCCACACAGATTCACACACATACACACACACACACTCAGACCATTCGCTCAGACATGCATATGGCCAGTTACACGTTGGCAGACAATCATAGCCACGTGCACAGTGTCATAAATACGCATTCAGATCCAGAGACCTAAGTGTGAAAAGGCAGACGGACAGACACATCATAACAACCAACACATGTGCCATACATGGGCCATACATGTGCTCCTAGCCTGGGCCTTTGTTGTCTCACTTTTTGTGGGAAAGGCAGTCCCTGAAGAGATGATTAACATTGTGTTGTTTTCTAAGGAAAACAATGGAAATGTCAACTTCTTAATCTCCACGGAACTGTTTTATTCGTTAAATGTTAATGAACGGCATTTCAGATAATACACGGGGTCTCTTAAGAGAAAAATAGTAGCCCTGCTCTGACAAAGCAGAAAACCTAAGCTACAGTTTTGCAAACACCTCATTAACATATGGAAGGCTCCCAGCCACTCTAAAAGAGATCTGTTTTAAAAAAAAATCTGATGCAATTTCAATAGAAAAATCAAGATAAGCCAAAAAAAAAATCATGTAAAGTTGAAGAATAATAAATCCAAACAAGTCCTTGCTTCTCAGAAAGGGAGATAAAGCAAGATGGAGCCTTTGCAAATGATTATCAGATGGCCAGCGCTGGAAATTTGCCTTTGATAAGACAAAGGCATTAAAATAAAGGAAAACATTAAAAAATGGGGCGAGAGAGAGACAAGAGCTGATTTGATAGCAGCATGGCATCGCTGAGAAAAGTCAGATGTCAGAAATGCAGCCCGGTCTGCCAGCCAAGCCCTGCCAGGAAGCAGAGGAGAGGGCGCGGGAGGATCCCGTGAGCGTGGGTGGCTTTGTGCGGACCACACTGTCGCGCTCTCTCTCTCTCTCTCTCTTCACAATCCTCAGGAGGCGGGAGGGCAGGAATGGAGCCCACTCAGGACACGCAGGTCCAAGTCCCGCCTCTGCCACCTCCATGTTCAGCGACACTGGGCAGGTCCCCGCTCCTCCTTGGACCTGGGTCTCCCCAGGTGGACCATGAGGAACTTGCCTTTGCTGACCTCCCAGGTTCCTTCCTTCCCTGACACTTCATCATCACCACCCGTCTGCTGCACCTGCGAGACCCCGCTGCCTCCCGTGACCGGAATCATTGCAAGTGACTCTATTTGTGCATTTAACAAAGTGCCCGTTCCAGCCCATCAGCTCGATCCCAGGGAACAATAGCTCAGGAATAGATAAAAGGCATTCATCAGGCAGCCAGGCCCAATTATCATGTCACACTGAATGAATGTATTTTAAAATCTTTTTTGACAAGAAAATGTTCCAAGTAGGTACCTTCAAATTAGCTGGAAAATCCAGAAAATTTGCTATTAGGCCCTCTTTGAAGAACCTTTATTCCCCCCCACTGTTCCAGTGGAATTCCTTGGATATTATTAATTCCTTCTAAGAGTCTGCCCTTGTGCCTCCTGCTGGGACTGAAACACTCTGCCTGTCTGCCCAACTCCCCAAGAGCCACCGCTGAGATGATACACACCAGGGCCCAAATGGGGATCACCTGTCCATCAATTTCAAGTGTCGGGTGGGCTCTGGTGGAAATGCAGTTAATTCCATCCCACCACCATTTCCTGCCCTGTGCATGAGCTCTGCCACAGAGCGGAGTCCTCCTAGCTCTTGCCCTTGAAGGGGGACTCCACTACAGTGGACATGCTTACAAGCAGACCAGTGCCAGCCGGAGATTGTATAACACAGTGATCAGCCAGATGGACTGAATTTAAAGCCCAATTCAGCCACTGGCTGTGTGACCTTGGGCAGGTGACTTCAACTCTCTGAGCCTTGCTTTCCTTATCTCTAAATGGGGAGATGGCACCTGAGTCCTGAGACTGGACAGTTTCGCAGGGCACAGAGCGTCCTTCTTTCTGGCCCATATTATGGTGGAGGATGCATCCAGGGATAAGGGCTGATTCCAAATTCATCTCCCCTCTATTTTCAGCTTCCTGTTGCAGGTGGTTCAGTTTGGCTTTGGTCTGGATTTATTTCTCTTCAGGAGACAGTTGGACGAAGAGAATGGCATGGTCAGAGACAGACTTCTTGGGTTTTTCAGTTTTCTCATGAAATCTTCATCGTCTCTGAAAGGAAAAGCTCTCTGGAAGTGCCCGGTCGTCCCTCAGGGTCTGTACCCATCTTAGTCTGAACCCACTCCTTCCCTGGAACTCTGGGCTTTGTCTTATAAAGTGCTGTCCCCCATGTCCTCTCCTGCCCCTCTGCTTGGCTGCACAGCAGGTGGTCTGGGTGGACAGCCTTTCCCTACCTCCAGAAGAAGCAGCCCAAGCAGGGTTGGAGGAAGGTGGTGGAAGGGGTGGGATCAGCGTGTCGGGGCTGAGTTGGGTCCCTGCTGCCCAAAGACCTGGGAACGGGGCTGGACCAGCCATCCCAGAGCCCAGCTGTAAACCACAGACAGATCCAGACTAAGAAATCCCTCATGAGCCCTTCAGTGTTTTTCCACTTCCATAAAAACCCAGGGCCTTGGGGTTCCTGCTGGCATTCTTCCTTCCTTCCCATCTTCTTATCCACACAGGGCCCTCGAACAAGCCATCTGGGGACCAAGCCCTGGGCCTTTGCTGATGACACTGTCCAGTTGCCAGGGCAGGCTGTCTGGCTAACAGGGCCGTCCGTGCCCAGAGCCCACTGTGGGAACAGGGCCTCCAAGCCCACCCTGACAGCTGCATGCCAGAGCCTCTCCACACGGCTCATTGCTGGTGTCACCCAAGAGCATGGGAGGTGGTGTGGAAAAGGGACACACTCAGGAGAATGACAGCTTTGTCTTCTCCCTCTGTACCATCTGCAAGCAAGAATCAAGTCTCACCCCTGCCGGACTTGGAGATCCACCCAGCATTCCCTGACCATCCCTCCCAAAGGGCACCAGGCTGAGCCCCTGCCCCGTCTCAGGGCCCTTACAGCCTGATAGGGCATCCTCCACTTGTTTAAGTGCTGGCCTCAAAGGCTGCTCAGAGAGGAGGTGCCAGTTCTGTCTGCCTAGACAGGGAAGAGGCAGGATCTTACAGGACAAGCAGGGAAGGTCGGGGAGGGACGTTCTGCCAGAGGAACATTCTAGGTAAAGGCTCAGAGCAAAGAAGCCTGTTGTTTGGGAACAACAGGAGCTTTGATCTAGGATCTGCATGGATGCAGGAGGGTGGGAACAGGACACATGAAACTAGCAAGTTGGGCCTAGGGAAAGGTCTCAAAGAAGAGGAGGAGGAGGAGGAGGAGGAGGAGGAGGAGGAGGAGGAGGGCCACATGGTCATTCAGGACATGGAAACAGCAAGTCCATGTTAAACGTTCTGTCTCTGTGACAGCTGAGCGTCATAGAAAGGCCCAGAGGAAATGAGCTTCATCCATTAAGCAACCATTCAACAGGCCAGGCCTCCTTCCAGAGTCTGTTACACACGCCAAGGTCGGGGCCCAAGAGATGGAATCCTGAAGAGCCCAGCACCCAGGGCCGTGGCCAGGTGCAGGCTGCTGGCCTCTGAGGCTCCACCTCTGACCATCTTTGGAGGTGACACCTTTGAGAGGCGGCTACAGAGGCCCAGAGCTGCCAGATCCCCCTTATCTCTCTTGTAAACACAGATGTATTACTACCTTGTCAGAGGCCAGCTCTTTCAACTTGCCTTGGGGAAAACAGACATTTCAACCCCTTCAGCCTCCTGAAAACAGCCAGGCGAGGTGTCTGGCTTGAATGCAAACTCACTGCAAATCTCTTCTTTGACAGCAGAGGAGGGCTACGTGGGCCTCCGCTCTTTCACCGGACCAGGACTGTATATTAGAAAGAATATTCTCTAATCCCAGCGGCTCAGGAGGCTGAGGCAGGAGGATCACGAGTTCAAAGCCAGCCTCAGGAACGGCAAGGCGTGAAGCAAGGTTAGTGAGACCCTGTCTCTAAATAAAACACAAAATAGGGCTGGGGATGTGGCTCAGTGGTCCAGTGCCCTGTGTTCAATCCCAGGTACACCCCTCGACAAAAACAAAGAAAGAAAAACAAAAAAAGAGAAGGGATTATCTGGAAGCCCTTGAGAGGGACAGTGATACTGGGGGCAGAGAAACTGAGGCACCAGGTGAGGTCTCCAGGTGAGTGACGCTAAGGCACAAACAAGGTCTGAGTGACGCTAAGGCACAAACAAGGTCTGTGTGACTCTGGGGCCTCCATTGCTTGTGTGACAGGGACTTTTTGTCAAGAGCAAGGCTGAGGATGAGAGGCTCTCCCTTTTGTAGGAGGGGTTACGAGTCACAAGCAGGAGACAAGAATTGGTTGGGCATCGCCTGGCCCCTGCCCTCCCAAAAGGCCCAGCTTTGGTTTGGTCGTGATTTCTTCAAAGTCATCAAACAGGCAAAAGAAACATGCGTGATTCGTTCTCAGCCACACTTGCTCTGGTCCTGACTATGGGAGTGACAGAGGGTGCACTGTCCCCCATGAAACTCCTGCAGACCCCGGTGTGTGACTGGGACTGGGACTGAATGGTTTGAGCCCACGAGCAGCAAGATGCCAGCCACGAGCCAGGATCGACCCCAGCCGCACTCCTGTCAATACCCTCCCCCTGGTGTCCTCAGCCCTGGCGCGGGGACGACTGGAATCAATACCTGCTTTAATGTGTTTTGGTCTCATTAACATGGACTGGATTAATCAGCCCACATGGGCTTTTCAATTAGGAAGAGAAGTTCCTGCCAGTGTTTACGGAGGGATTAGGTCCCTGCTTAGCTGTGACAGGCCCTGCTGCCCCTCCCCCTCCAGCCACCCTCTTCCTCCTCCCTTCTCCTCCGTCCATCCTCTACTTCCTGACCTCCCATTCCTTCTTTCTCTTCTGCTTCCTTCTTTCCTTCCCTGAATTTCATGGATAAATAGACTTGCCTTGTTTCTCTTTGGGGGATGTTTGCCTAGAGGGGCTGATGTGAGTAAGCCTGCTACCAGGGTCACCTTGCCATCTTAGGTGACATCTATTCCCGCTGCCCAGCCACACTCCACTCCAGCCTGTGCTTGCATACCCCCAGACCCTGGGAGCTCACTACCTCACCAGCCAGCCCTGCCACGGCCTGAAGGCTCTGAGCACAAGAAGGAGCTTCTCTGAGATGAGTTTCCCCCACACCCTAGGCTCACATTTCAGAGTCCTTCGAAGGCCATGAGCTGCTGCTCTGTGATAACCTTTTGTGACTGAAAGGCAGAAATCTCATGAGTCAGGGGAGCCTCCCTCTGTGCAGAACACTCTGCCGCTCCTAGTGTCTCCTCTTTTTTTTTTTAATTAAAAAAATTAAATTGTTGATAGATCTTTATTTTACTTATTTGTTTATATGTTGTGCTAAGGATCGAACCCAGTGCCTCACACATGCCAGGCAAGTGTGCTACCACTGAGCCCCAGCCCCAGCCCCGTGTCTCCTCTTTGCATGGACGCCCTCCTTGTCTCACACAAGGCACACGGGCAGGCGGCCTCCACCATGTTATAAATAGCCTTTGTTCTCTCTTTTTAAATAATAATTAAAAAAAATCCATAAGCCTGATTCCATGTGGTGTGCCCCTCCAAGTGGTTCAGGAATATTTCAGGTAGAAGTCCCATGACTGCTTCACCACCCACCATCAATGGATGGTACATGCTTTTTCTTTTATTTATTTATTTAATATTTATTTATTTATTGGTATCAGGGACTGAATCCAGGACCACTTAACCACATCCCCAGCCGATTTTACTTTTTGAGATAGGGTCTCACTAAATTGTTTAGGGCCTCACGAAGTTGCTGAGGCTGGCCTTGACCTTGCAATCCTCCTGCCTCAGCCTCCCAAGCTGCGGGGGTGACAGGCCTGCACCATCACTCTTGGCTTACCCTGTTTTTCAAATGTCTTCACAGCATCTTTGTTCATTTGCCTTTTCCCTTCTATTGAAAATTTCTTTGGGAGAAATTCACAATAGTGAGCTGCCTGGCCCATTTACCTTGATTCGAGTCTTGGTACAAGCTGTTAGTTAGCCTTAGAAAATGTCCATGCCAGGCGGCTGCCACCTCACTACCAGGGTATTTCGCTTCCATTGGAAACATGACCTGCACCAGGTATTCTCTTTGTAATATTTTTCCTGTTTTGTGGGAATAAAGTCATCTTAAGGTTGTTTTAATGTGATGTCTTTCACGATTGATTTAAAAAGAAAAACACATCTTTCCTTGTGGGCACTATTTGTCTTGCCCTGGAATGAATTGTCTGTACCTTTTCCTCGTTTGCGTATTGAGGTATCGATGTTTTTGTTACAAACTCCAATGAGCTCTCAGCCTCCAAGGACATTAAACCTCAGTCTGTCCATCAGATGTTCCCTCCCAGCCATTCACTTTTATTATTTATTGTAATCATCTTATTCTTTCTGCTTTGTGCCCATCATTGAGGACCACAGCACGATGCTGGTCACTGACAACGGCCCCCATAACTGGTGCTATTGAGGTCCCCAAGAATAATATTGATGAAAACACCATCCTGGCTGCTCTGGGCATATTTTCTCCACTTCCTCAAAGAAAGTAGGGAGGACATGATGCCTATTTTACGCTGTGGCTCCCAGAGGCTCCCAGAGGCCAGTGCTCTGCGCAGGTGGACCATCGGCGTGCAGGGCGGAGGTGGGGAAGTGGCCGTCTCTGGGTCCGCTGCCCTCTTCCCACCACGCCAGCAGTCGGCAGAGCAGTAAGAGAACATCTGCTGCCAACCTCTCCAGGTCTGTGACTTCAAACTCCCCTGGCAGAGGAGGGAATTACCATATTTGGGGGCAATTTACCTCAAATTACCATGCACCAGCCAACAGCTGCCGCCTGGAGCGGGAGGCGGGCGCGCGGGATGATCACATTTGTACACACGATAATGAAAACCCGCGGACGGGCCTCCACAGTCTCCCATAAATACGGTCATTATGATCTTGTTGGCATTGCTTGTTGAATTCCATCTTGCAAATTGTTTCCTGGTTGCCTGGGGGAGCTGACTTGGGCTCTTCTCACTCTCCTTTTCTCTAAGATGTGACAGGTTTTGGGGCTCACCCAATTTTCTCAGACTGTCCTTGGCCAGACTAAGGATGCTCGGGACAGCTTCCTCCTGGTCCCACCAACAGGTGTCAAGCACCTACTGTGTGCCTGCTGTGGGGGATGCTAGTTAAAAGGAGAAAAGCTCAGAGCCTTTGGGGCAGCTGACAGGCCCCTCTCGGTATAGACTACACTGACAAGTGCTGCCAGACAGGCTCGGGGCCGGAGTGAGGTTTAACGTCAAAGATTTTAAAAGAACTTTTCCATCCTCTGGGCTGAGCCCTGAAGGGATGGCACAGGGACCTGGAGTTTGGGACAATGCGTGTGGCTCAGAGTCCTGGTTGTAAATCACAGAAATCTCGTTGACCTGTTGGAGGCTAGGGGACAGGAGACGGGATCTGGTACCAGGATGCAAACAATCTCATGAAATCCAAGGCTGGATCATTTCATACCCCCGGAGAGGACTGAAGCAGGCTGTGGAAAGCTGACAGGAAGCTGGACATTTGCTGAGTCCAGCCCACACATCTGCTTCTATCTGCACAGGGGCTGTGACCACCTGTCTGTGACTGCGTGTCCTCCACTCTTCCCTCTGCAGGTTGGAACATGGACCCCCAAAGTGTCATATTATGTGTGACACAACCATAGCATCGACAGGGCGTCCCAATTCTGGAATGAGCTCTAATGGGCCCAACGGGTGCCAAGCTCAGCCTCCCAGCTCAGCCTCCTGCAGCCCAGAGAGTAAGCTCACCTCCTGACACCCGCTGAGAGCCCGCCCTCCCAGCATGGTCAGGACAGGAGACTCCAAGGAAGGTGCATTGAGAGAGAACCACATGGTGTCTACCATAGCCTTGCTTAAGCACTTTCTTAATAATTGAAGTGTTTATTGAGATAGCTGCAAATTACATCCAGTTGCATGAATAATGCAACTGTTTCCCCCACCCCCGCCCCCCACCCCCTGCCCATAATGATGTTTTTCGAAACTAGAGCACAATATCACAACCAGGATAGCTGATATTGATATAACCACAAACTCTTACTCAAATTTCACCAGTTTCATGTGTTCTCAAGTGTGTATATTAAGTTCTATACAGTTTTACCCCGTGAAGGTCTGTGTATCTCACACCACAGCCAAAGACACCAAATTGTTCCAACACCACAATGGTCCCTGTGTTGTCCTTATGGTGGGCTAAATAACACAGCCACCACCATCCCACTAGAGAGCCATGTTCCAGTTGCTGCAATCTATGAGTGACTTTATATGGCAATAGGAACTTTGCAGTTGTGAGTAAATTAAGGATTCTTGAGATGGAGAGATTATCCTGGGTTATGGAAGTAACCAGTCCTGAATGTGATCATGAGGGCTCTTTTTTTTTGGGGGGGGGGGCGGGGGTAACCAGGAATTGAACTTGGCCACTGAGCCACATCGCCAGCCCTATTTTATATTTTTTGTAAGGTTAGGGTCTTGCTGAGTTGCTGAGGCTGGCTTTGAACTCGTGATCCTCCTGTCTCAGACTCCTGAGCCGCTGGGATTACAGGCGTGTGCCACCACACCTGGCTCACGAGAGTTCTTGTAAGAGGTAGGCAAGAAGGTGATGAGAGCTACGAGAGCCTAAGTGACGTGGGAAGGGCCACGAGGATGCAGGCAGCCTCCAGAAGCTGGAAGAGGCGCTGAAGTGGGGTCTCCCTGGAGTTTCCAGAAGGAACCAGCCCTGCCAACACCTTGCCCTTAGCCCAGTGAGACCGATTTTGATCTTCTGATCTCCAGAACTGTGAGAGAATAAATTTGTGTTGTCTTAAGCCACTAAAGTGTGTGTTGATTCATTAAAGAAGCGATAGGAAACGAATATACCCTTTTATAATGATCCCTACCTCCAGTCCAGCACTCTTCCCAGTAACCACCAATGTCTTCCCCATCCCTAAAATATCATCTTTCAAAGATGCTACATAAATGGAATCATGCAGGTTGTGACCTTTGGGAATTTGCCACCTCTGGCCTCTCGGCTGTTGGAGAGTGTGGGGTGGAGGTGTTTGAGAGGACCAAGAAGGGCCCAGCAGAGAGATGCAGTGGGGTGAAGCTACAGAAGCGACCTGTGGCTGAGATGCCCAAGCAGGAGGAGGGGTGGGAGGGGTCTGTGGCATTTAGGGGATGGTATTTAGGAGGATCCTGGCAAGGAGACCCAGAAGGACTGCCTTGGGAAGGTGAGTCAACACAAGGAAAGGTCTGTGGGGCAGAAGCCACTGTGGCTGTGACACTCAGATGCCGGGGTAGCCCTCTTGTACAAGCCACATTCCGCGGATCTGTCCCATTTCTGGCCCTGCTCTGAGCACTTAGGTTCATCAGTCACCCACCTGCTGGGAGATAGATACCACTGCATTCATTTCAGGTGAGGAGACACTAGGGGTAAAGGTCACGCCCAAGGTCACTCAGAGGTGGTAATGGAACCTGGGCTGTCCCTTGGAGCTGGATGAGTGAGAGATTGGAATGGTGGCGGGGATGACAGGGAATAGGTGCCCAGGAGGAGGGCTGTGGGCTTTGAATTCCACCCTAGGGGTGTCCTTGGTGGGGACAGCACTAGGGATGGGAGGGAGGGGGAGGTGGACTTCAGGGGACTGTTTGAAGAGAAGGAGCAGTCCAGAGGGCGAGAGAGGCTGAGGATGCAGGACCAGGGACAGGGGAAGACTGACCAGCAGGAGCCAGAGTCCAAGGAGCCTCGGTTTCCTCTCCTATAAGGAGTTATAATAACACAGGTGGAGAGGCCTTAGAGGTCTCAGAGTGGGCAGTCCAGGGACATGGCCAGCGGTGCCCCTAGTGGAGGATGCACTATCACAAAAGGGCCCTTTCCTTTGCCCAGGTTTCCCTGTAAAGGAGGGAGTGGGTCTCCTGGGGCCCCTTTGCCCTGCCTCTGAGCTGCCCCACCCTCCCGGTCTCCTGGTGAGCAGTGGCCCAGGGATTCCAAACAAAGACATCAGGGAACCAGAACTAGAGCTATCAGAAGCCACACAGGCGGCTGCCAAGTCCCCGCCCCCCAACAAACACACGGGCCCCTGGGCCTGCAAACACCCCCTGGCTCAGGCCCAGCAGGGGCCTTCTGGTGAGAACCTCCCTGGAGCACAGCCTGCTGGGACAGAGCTGTCAGGCACCTCCCCTCCCCCAGGGACGCCTTTGTCTTTGTCTTCTCTGCAAAGCGGCAGCAGGAGGTGGGCTTGGAAGGGGGAACTGAGGCTGTCCCTGCACCCAGGAAGCAGCCGCGAGAGGGAGGGGTGGCCCAGAGGGAGGGGTGGCCGGACAGAGACGTCTTTCCTAAGCAGCCTCTGGAAGTTGAGTCAGCCCTGGCCCCGGGAAGGGGCAGCTGGGAGGACGGAGTTCATGGCCTTCCGGAAAGTGGTCAGAAAGGGCTTCGTGGAGATGTGGCCTTTGAGCTGTCCTGCAGGACAGTGGGCTAGGCAGCCAGAGATGAGGGAGAAAATCGTCCCCAGTGGAAAACCGCATGACCAACAGGAAAGGACTGGAACAACTCTGGGTCTGGGGACCCTGTGTGAGTGGCCCTCAGAGTGTAGGTGGACAGCTGGGGAAGTGGGGCCCACAGGATGGTAGACTCAGGGCTGAGGAGCGTGACCTTGGTCTCTTACCCAATGGGGAGCCAGGACATATTTTTGAACAGGGGAGTGACTTAATAAGGATGATGACACTGATCACTGGAGTGGAGAATAGGATCAGCAGGTGAGGTGAAGGCAGGGACACCAGCAGGAGATATCTGGTGGCCAGACTGGGCAGTGGCTGTTAGGGGGACACGTGTGCGCGTGTGAAAACTACTTTCAACAGATGGAAGAACTCATCGCACGTGGCACTGATGGAAAAAGGCTGAAGGAGAAGCAATCAGAGATGACCCCAAGGCCACCCACGCTGGCTCAGATAGACAGCGGGAGAGTGGGAGGTGGCGTTTACTGCGGTCCCATGTGTGTCGGGGACGATGGCTTCACTCTGGGCGAGCCTCTGTTGCCTTCTGCATCCTTCCTTGTCTCCCAAGCACATATGGGGCTTAGAGCAGGTGCCTGGAGCATGCTGCACGTGGCAGAGCTGGGTGCTGACCTGGGAGGGACTTCCAGGAAGAGAGAAGGAGGCAGTGGTGGGTGGGAGCCAAGACATGGAGCTACCGAGCTTCACAGGAGGGGTGAAGGGGAGCACCGTCCTTTCCCCTCAAGGGCCGTTCTCCCAGGGCCCTCTCCACCCATCATTCCATCACCAGTGAGCGCTGAGCCAAGGGGGTGGCAGAAGCATGGCAGCTTCCAGAAGCAGCCCTGTCCTTCAGAGGTCTCCAGCTAATGGAGATGGCAGGGCATGCTCCTAGCAGGTGGGGATTGCTGTGGACCTCTGTGGACAGCTGGCTGGAGCCATGGGTGTGCATCTGAGTTGGGACCCTTCCTCCTGGTTCTGGGTAACGTGTGGCCCATGCACCAATGCCCAGGTGGCGGTCAGCAATCTTGCCCTCCCAGCGTGCTCCAGGAAGGCTCTCAGGAAGGGCAATGGCTCTGTTTTAATTACAGGGCTGCCCCCAGGGAAGCCCGTGCTCTTCTCCGGGTAGTCTTGCTCCCCGTTTCCTGCCAGTCCTGTCTGTAAATCAAAGCTGCTCTCTGTTCGAGGGCTCCCGGCCCCAGGCAGGAGGAGGATTTATGAGTGGGTGATCCGGAAATGTAATATAAAGGATCAGGACCAGACATCATGTAAACGGGGAGGTCCTGGCAGGCGGGTGACCAGGACCCTCTGACCTCTCAGGCCCGGCAGTCATCACAGCTCGTCCGTTATGAAAACCTTCCATCATCTTCCGATGCCTCCCCCGCCGTCCCCGCTTCCCTTCGCCATCCTCTGCCCATCCTCGGCCTCCAGGGCAGCACCCACCTGCAGCCAGAGCCCTGGTCACCGCCTCTCCCAAACCCGCCTTCCCAGAGCTGCTTCTTCCGTCCTCCTTCTCCCTCCCCAGGTCCTCCTGGGCTCGGGGCTGCATGGGTAAACTCCTATGCCTTGGTCCAGCCTGTTTCATTGTCTTCAACTCCCGGAGAGTGGGTTCCCTGATCGGTCACCCTGTCCCTGTCTCATGGCACTGAGCATTGTGGGTCTTAATGTGGCATCTACCACAGGCACAACATTCTCCCCCATTAGCTGGAGACTTCTGAAGGACAGGGCTGCTTCTGGAAGCACCTAGTCTTAGGGTGATTGGGTACACAGCAATGGAAGGCTCACACATCTGTGATGTGAGCTGGCCCACTCCTTGCTCGACTCTCCATGTTCCCATCTGTATAAATGGGCTAATAATACTCAGCCCAAGGGATTGAGGACGGTCAGACACAAAGGCAGAGGGCAAGAGCTCTGTAAACTGCTGTGTCCACGGGAAGCATTTTTTGTCACTATGACTACCTTGGTGAAGGACTTGGGGAACACAGTTCTCATCTGATTTCTCAGTGGATAGGTCTGGTGGCCTGGGATAAGCCAAGTAAACCAGCCTGCCCTGGGTTTTCTCATCTGTAAAATGGGGCTATTGGGAGAACTAGAGGAAAATTCGAATTGCCCAACATGTGCCGGCACATAGTAGACTACTTAAAACTGAAACAAAACCTCCCCCCAAAATGGCCCTCCAGATTCATGCTGTTCTTTTTACAGTTCTGACTCAGCTGGAGGGCCGGGCACCGTGAATGCTGGCTCTGCCCACCTCACAAGGGCCAGGACACAGCAGAAAGAACCCAGACCTGGGGGCCGGAAACCTGGATTTAGTCTCTGCTGCTGTGACAGCCAGATGTGTGATATTGGGCAGGCCCCTTCCTTCTCTGGGCTGGTCTGGCATGGAGCTAGTCTTCACCCCATGACGCCTGGCCACGGGAAGCACTCTCCAGCTGGTACCCACGTCATGTGTGAGGATATTCTTTACTGTGCAGGGGAGGGCCAGGAGGAGGAAGAGCATGCCCTTGAGGACCAGATCGTTAAACAAGGAGAGAAGACACAAGGAGAAAAGACCACACAGCAGAACCGCAGGGTGGCATGGCTGGAGGGCATCCATGCGGCGCCCAAGGCCAGGCAGCACTGAGATGCTTGGGGACAGTGACTCTCCTGATTTGGGCCATGTGGGAGAGGGGTGAACATGAGGGTGGAAGGGGGGCTAGAGCCTCGCTTGCAGGGCCTGGAACGTCAGGTAGAGCCGCTCAGACTTCATCATGAAGCAGGAGCATCCTGGGGAGCACTTGCCAGGTCCCAGTAACCTACTAAAAGGCCATGCCGAGGTGCTAGGGCAGAAGGACCACCCAGGGGACTGAGTCAAGGATCTTAGCTCTCGGCACAGGGTGTGAGTCACGTCCATTCGTGAGTCACGTCCCACTCACCAGGCAGGAGCCTTGAGCAAGTCCTCACCTCCGTTATCTCAGTCCTGCCTCCTGGACATGGGGGTGGCTGGTGACACTGACTCCATTCTAGGGTTGTAGGACCCCCGAGAAGCATAGGTTACGCCCTTGATGCCACCTCTCTTCCATGCTACCCAACCACAGCACCCCCCTCGGCTTCCTGGACTTTCACCCCACTCAAGTTCCCCTCTGTCCCACCTCCCTTCTTTTCTGTTGTCTGTCTGTCTGTCTGCTCCCAGCAGGGGTTTCTGATACATGCACAGAGCATCCCAGCATTCTTCAAAAGACGTGTTTGGAAACAAGAAATTGCTAGAGAGATGATTCAGGCCTTGGCCTCAGCTTGCGTCTGGACGTAAGCAGGCCCATCTGTGGAGGCTGCACTGCCAAATTCTGTCACTCTTGCTCCATATGGTCCGTGCTCCCCCTTCCCTCCCAGATCCCGCAGTCTGTGCCCGTCTCTCACTCCTCCTCTGCGGCTACACGGAGAATGGAGTGAGGGGCGTCTTCGCTCTGAGGAAGCGGGACTCTCTGTTCCCCTCCTTCCTTGCCTGGGACAAGTATGGGGGCCAAAGTTGGTGGGGGGGGGGGCGTGCATGGGCTCTTCTGGACCCTCTCCCTTCTTGTCCACATGGAGCCGCAGTGGAGTCCCAGAGCTGAGAGGGACCAAGGGAGGCTGTCAGCTCCTCTCTTCTCTCTGCCGACAGTAGCATCCTGAGACGCTAGCTCTGTGGGTCACCTGTCCAATTCCTGAGTCCCAAGTCTGATGTTGGACCTCTTTCATCTGCATCCTCACCTGCAGGAAGTTTGAAGACCTCTTCTGTTCATGTCAAGCTGTGTGCCCTTGAGTTATCAATTAACCTCTCTGAGTTGTCACCTGTGAGCCGTCATTCCTGCCCTGTTCACCTCCTAGGCTGGTTGCCGGGGTCTAATATAATGATGATTCTGAAGGGGCTTTGTAAATGTAAAGCAGCAGGTCTCAAAGTGTGGTCCCTGAGCCATCAGCCAGGGACTCATTCAGGAAAGTAACTTCTGGGCCCCTTGGCAGACCTGCCCACCCAGAGCCCCTGGAGGTGGAGCCTGACCTTGTGCAAACATGGGTTTGCTCAAGCTCCTGATGTCTCTGATTCCCACCGACATTTAGAAGCTCTGGGAAGACGAACTCAAGGTCAAGACCAGCTTCCCTGCTTTCCGTATTGGCTCAGGGGTGGCCTCAAATGTACCAGGACCTGGGCCGCACGTGGCCCCATAGGCATTTCATGGCAAATGGGTGTCAAGTGTCAAGTGGTCTGCATGATTCTCACCTGAGAAAATCCACTTCTAAACAAACTTGAGACATGTTCACGATCGTAGTGAAAAGCAGCTTCCCAAGAAGATTTAAACATGGGATGGCAAACTCAAAGCCTTCAGGAGCTTAGCAGGTGACGTGAATGTGGAGGGAAGCTGGGGCAGGTGAGGGAGAGGCCGAGTCTGGCTGCAGCAGAGCCCAGGCCCCAGCAGCAGGCATGAGAAACAATGAGCCCTGTGCCAGCCAAGCCAAACACATATGTTAGACAGATCTGGTTCAAGGCCTGCCAGTTTATAACTGGTATAAATACTGGGGGGAGGAGCTTGGTCTTAACAAGGCTGTGCCCTGGCCACAGACTTCATTGCTCTGGAAAAGAGTGGCATGCAGTTAATATTGCCAGGTTCAGCCTGGGCAAAAAAAAAAAAAAAGATGATTTCATTAATCCGTTCATTTATTCATTGATTGGTTCATTTATTAGTCCACATGAATCTTGTCCAGGTCCAGGGTAAGTTCTGCAGACCCAAAGCTGAATCAGACACTCCCTTTATCCTCTGGGGATCCTGTCGGGTCTGGGCATGGCAGGGGATGCTTCCAGCACACCCTTTCCCTGTGCACCACTCAGGGATAATGGGAAAGTGGCCCAGAGTCAGTTAAGCATAAAAATCACTTAGTTAAACAATGTTAAGTGTGCGGTTCCATGCAGGACTCCTCAGAGCCTTTACTATGGTAGCATGCATTGAACATTAAGTGACTTCAAAGTGTCTGGGCCTGTCTGGGTTCCCTGAGGAGTCTGGATGTTCCGGCTTATATGGGGGGCTGATGAATAAGCACACGTGGGACCCCTGAAGTTGTGTCTCAGTCAGGGATTTGGCTGCGTTCAAGTTTAGGGGCCTTCTTCCCAGGAGGTCTCCTGATGGAGACTGGGCCAAAGAGATAGCCACTCTCTTCTGGGTCTGCTGAGAGCACAGAAGGAACCTTACTCAAGGGTGGGATTCACTTTTTGTGGCAGTCAGAGGGACAAGGCTTTGATCCCGAGGCCTCTGGTCACATTTGCATTTGAGGAATTAGGCTGTGCTGTGCTGGGGAGGAGGGATCCCCAGAGGCAACTGAGAGCAGTGGGCATCCTAGGCAACAGGAACACTGAAACCCACTCCGAGTCCATTTCGGGATTTCATTATCAAGAAAGGAGAAAGCGAGTCCTTGTATGCAAACAGGGTTTGATCTCCCTACAGCCTGTGAGCCCTGCTCGGCCTAAGAGCTCAGGAAAAGCCAGCCGGTGGTTTTATGACCTGCTGCGTTCACAGCCCAGACTGGCTCTGATTTCTATGAATAAAATTTAGAGGTTCAGGACAGATCTGAAAACCAATCACTCTGTCTTCCCCATCCTCCCTGCTCACTGTTGGCTCCCACTCTCCCTCGCCCCCTCTCTCCTCCCTCCCTACCTCTCTCTAGGCTCTTCCTCTCTCTCTGCAGCATATGAAGTCAGTCCAGTTTGGGAATCGGCTTCTCTTTGTTCCAGTGATCCCCATAGCGAAAGGCAGTGAATTGTACCCGGTCCAGGATAATCTTTCACAGAACTATGATAGGAACAGGTTCCTGGAGAAACAAAATACAAAACAAAACCCACTCCCTAGTCCCCCTGGAAAGCACAAATCACAGAGCTCGTCTCCAAGGATGGACTTCTTGCACTAACGGAAATGGATTCCAGAATCGCCTACGTCAGGATTCTGTCCTGCTTACGTGAAGCTCCGTTTTAGATGTGGAAGTCGTGTCCCCACGGTGGAAAGAACAGGAAAGGCCCGCTGGCTCGATGCATCAAGTTATATTTAAGAAAGACCTGGGGGTAGGAAAGTTAAAGAAAGCTGGAAGTGAGGGAGGGGGAGACCTTTAAAACTGCCTGTAACCCCTCCCCACCCCCAGCCATGTGCCCCACTGGCTCTCACCCATTTCCCCCTAAGAACTCACACCCCCGTGGTCCAGGAAGGGGAGGGACTTCCCTGCAACCACCCCACAATCCAGGGCCCTCCTCTGCAGGCCTTCTGGTTTTAAGGCCAGTCCATGGTACAATGAGACAGATCCCAAGGATCTGGATATCTGGGAGCAGCAGGAGGAGAAGTTTGATTGGGAGGAAGAGCAGAAGGCGCCTGCTGCCGCCTGTCTCCGTGACAGAAGGGAAGGGGGCTCTCCCCGCAGACGGGGCCTCGGGGATTTCTCTCCCTCACTTGGTCCTCAGTCCCTCTCCTTGGCAGCCCTCGGTCTGTCAGTTTGTGGGGGAGGCTCCAGCCAGAGTTGTGCTCCCAGACAGGGAAAAGCAGAGCGGAAATCTCCTCCCAGGAGCTGGCAGGACGAGGACCCAGGACCCCCAGCCCGGCAGGCCCAGGGCATCTGCTGGTGCCCATCTGTAAGGCACAGCCATGGCCTGCCGGCCGCTCCACCCCGAAGCAGGGCTGGCGTTTCTGTGGTGGTTGGAGATGATAATCCAGGGGGCTCTGGCTTCCGTCTGGCCAAGACCACAGAGAGCATGATGCGCAGGTCTTAGGTGGCCATCTGCCTCCCTCAGCCCCACCCTGGGCTGGGTCTGCAGGAGCTACCAGCGGGAGGGCTTTCTCTTGGTTGCTCATCCTATGAACAACAAGCTCAGCACGGCCCCCAGCTTTCCCATAGATGAAAAGACAAAGCGAGTGGACTGTCTTTGTGAACACTGGAACACAGGGTCCAGGACCAAAGAGGTCACGATCCCACCGTGGCCACAGCTAGGACTTCATGTTCCAGGTAGAACCGACACCAAGGCACTAAGCGGGTCCTCAGGCCTGGAGGGTGCAGTGACGTCACTTGCTCCCACACATCATCCTCGGTCACGGCTACTGCTTTTACATGGCTGACCTAATCCAGCATTTCCCAAAACATCTTTCCCTGTGGGATAGGTGTTAGTGAAGAGGAAGGTGTTTTCTATAGCAAAATGATATGGGAAAAGTTGTGTGAAAGAATTAGGTTTCTTTAAAGGAAAGACTTCTCAGAGCCTTTGGTGTGCTCCTGTGAGTCTCGAAGAAGGGAGGAGGCAGCGTCTCCCAGGCTCAGGGCCACACCAGAGCCCCTCAGGGGAGCAGGGCTTCCTGAGTACATGGTTGAAAAGGTGGATTCTGTTTTACACCCTGCCTACTTTTGTAAGGACTGGCATTAACCGAAGAATTGAAAAAGAGGACATCTCAGAATGAGGCTGCGGGGAGCCTGGACAGCAAACTCCCACAGCTGTGGAGAGATCCCTCAGTCACCGCAGAAAGGGAGACACTGGGCTATCTGACAGCTATGATTTTGTGTTCCATGGGACGTTTTCTCCCCCAGCCTCTTCTATCTAAGTTACTCTCCCTCTAACCTGACTTATTTATCACTTAAGATTAGATTGGGCTGCAAATAAAGACTCCACAATAAACTAGATAAAAGTATTTTTTTTTTCTCTCACATAAAGCTGTATAGAGGAGGCAGTTCAAGGTTGGTAGGGAACAGACATGGCATCAGGGACCCAGGCTTGTTTGGTCTTATTCTTCCTCTGTATGTAGCCTCTATCATCAAAGCCACTTCATGGTACAGGATAGCTGCTGGAGCTCTAGCCATCACACCCACATGCCAAGTAATAACAAAGTAAGAGAGAAGAGAAAAGAGCAGTCTTTCCCTTTTAAGAGTTTCCAGGATATTTTTACTTACATCTCATTGATCAGAACTTGGACACAAGTTGGCCACACCTAATTGCAAGAGAGCCTAGGGAATGTGTTAACTGGATGACACTGTGCCCATCTCAGAAACAGAGGTTCCAGCATGAAGGGGAGAATGGATATCAGGAGACTATTTTCACTCTGTCACACATCAAATACTGTTTCCCTGGCTAAAAACTTTGGTCTAGACTAACAAATCTGAGTTTTTGGTTTTCAGCTGGATGGATGGGAAGATTCCTTTTCTTCTACGGTTACTCAGCTGAAGAGTCTGGAGAGTTGGAAACCCTGACTCGCTCCTCCCCCACATGCGGAGAAAACCTCTGCAGATGGAGAGAACGAAACCAATATGCAGAGAGACACAGAGCAAGAGCTGGAGGACCGAGTGACAGAGGTGTCGATGGATGGATTGATCCCTGGCTCCCGGCACTGCTGAGCCCAGCCTGGCCCCTGCCCTCTCCCGGATGCATGCGCCAATAAATCCCCCTTCTGACTTGCACCACTTCAACTTGGGTTTCCATCACTGCCTATAAAGGAGCTCTGGCTACTAGAGCTATCCTCTTTCATTTCTGAGAGCGGGGACCACATGGATCACTTTTTTTGCAACGATAGTTCCCCTCACCCCGAACTAAGTCACAGAAGGAAAATTTGTTACTTGGTTTCCTATTGCAGAACATTGAATGGCATACTTTTACTTTCAAGTGCCTGTAATAGCTCTTTACTCTTTTCAAAAATGCTTTTTAAAAAATAAAAATTTATTAGATCATCTGAGTGTCACAATCCTCTCGAGATACAGTTTTATTTCTCCTGTCACCTGGAGAAGGATGCTGAGGCTCAGGAAGGTGATCTGTTAATCACTAGAGCGGCTCAGGGGTGACAATACTCTGTGCCCAAGCAGCACCCCAAGTGCAACCTCTAAAGATGAGGGCACGTGACTCCAACTTGGAAGAGAACACACATTTTGTAGGGCAGATGGGCTAAGAAAGCCTAGCCTGGGGACCTTAACTCAGGGACCATTCTCTGAGCAGAGGACGACCCTTAGACTGTCTCAGGTGTACCAGTGGCTTACAACAAGGCTTGTTGTTTTAGCCGGCTTTTTCGCTGCTGTGACTAAAAGACCTGATCAGAACAACTGTAAAGGGCTCAAGGTGCCAGGGATCTTAGTCCATAGAGGGCTGGCTCCATTCCTTGGGGCTCGAATTGAGGCTAAACATCATGGTGGAAGAGGATGGAGGGGAGAAGCAGCGCACATCATGGTCAGGAAGCAGAGAGAGAGGTCTCCACTTGCCAGATACAAAGATACACCCCAAAGCCTCACCCCAATGTCCACCTCCTCCAGCCACACCCTATTACTTCAGTTGCCACTCAGTTGAACCCTATCAGGGGATTAATTCACTAACGGGGTTAAGACTCTTATAACCCAATCATTTCTCCTCTGAAGCTTCTTTTCACATGTGAGCTTTTGGGGGGCCCCTCACATCTAAACCATAACACTCGTGCAGGTGCTATTTGCAATTGATTCACAAACTCATGTCTGCGTCTTGCAACAAGATGCCCCGGCAAGGACTTGGGTGCAGGGGGTGAAGGGACACCTTCATTGTTGGTACCTGGGCTGATGAGAACCAGTGTCTCTGAATGATGAGAAACTCAGAGGTCGATCTGCATCCTCAGCTGGTGCCCATGTCCTTCTCTAGAGAATCTGGGTCCTTTAGGAGTTGGGGTGGACTCTTTAGTTTGACCCAGGCTTATCGCAAGAGTCACCGACTCCATCTAAGTTCCCCATTGCAAGCAAAATAAACTAGGCTTTAGCAAAAATCTATTTTAAAGAATCTACTGGAAGGATAATTGGGTTTAGAGAATTGATGGGAAGCTAGAGGAACGTGTTTGGAAAATGAGCAGGCATGGAGCAGCTGCAGAAGGTCATGAAGCAGGGTGGAGGACTCAGTCTCAGTCTGGCCAGGGATGACTGTCCATGGATGGATCCCTGCCAATGAACAACTCTAAATGTCCTTCATCATCATATGGTCCAGTCTTGGAAGGCAGACTCCTAGGTCATTTTTTTTTTTAATTTTTTTTTTTAGTTGTAGATGGACACAACACCTTTATTTTGTTCATTTACTTTTATGTGGTGCTGAGGATGGGAACCTAATGTGTGTCACACATCAGACTCCCAGGTTCTTTTAACATTTATTTATTTATATTTTTGCTGGAAAAAAAGCTTTATTTTTATTAGGTCCAAGGCTTGGGAGGGGCTCCACGGTGGTTAAAAAGCTGCCCAGGGGTTAGAGGGAGAGGCTCAGGCCAAAGTCCTGATGCCTGTAGATGCCATGGAGCCCCATCAAAGGCCACCAGGCCCCAGGCCTCTAGTCACACTTGCGGGCGAGTCCTTCACAGAGACACTTGCCCAGGCCAGCCTGGGGGCCCACCAGAGACTAGGAGGTTAGTCCAGTGGTCCCCCATCTTCTTGATGAGCTTCACCTCCTCATGAAGTGGTTCTCCAGAAAGTCACGGAGATGTGGGTCTGTGTGGGTAGGACCCAAGGCACAAAGATCCAAAATGGCTTGATTTAGGTTCTTCTCCAGAGCCAAGGCCGCTTCCCTGGCGTCCAAGGTGTTTCCCCCCTCGTCTTGAGAAGGTTTCTAAACACTCTAGAATAGGACACGGCAGCCTCGCTGGTTTTTTCCCGTGGGACCTCCAGGCTTGTTGGTTCTCAGTTTTTATTTTTTAGTGGATGTGATACCTTTATTTCACTTTTATGTGGTGCTGAGGATTGAACCCAGTGCCTCAGGCATGCTAGGCATGCTACCTCTGAGCCACATCCCCAGCCCCCTACCTTCAGGTTCTTAATAGCCAAGTGCCATGGCTGCCAGGGGTCTGCTCCCTTCCCCTCTGTGGTGGAGGGGCAAAGTGAGACTCCTCCTTCTACAGTGATCTACTCTGTCTTCCAACCACTGCTTCCCTCAACATGCAGCCCAGGGGGCTCTTACGGAATGTTGGCTTTAGAGACCTGAAGAGAGAAAACGTAAGGACAGAAGCTGATGTGTGCCCACTCTTGCCCTAGCCCCCAGCTCCTCACAGCCCAATTCAGTGGGTTGACTGGTGTCACGAGGCACCACGGGCACCCCTCGTCCAATCCTGCCGCCATGCTTACTTTTCAGGATTGTGCGCATCTCCACCTGCATCCTGCTCAGAGCCTGTGCCTAGAGAGAGAATGCCCGCACCTGGGGTTCAAGGCCCTCCTAAGATGCCTATAAACCATCTTTGCCCTCATCTCAACCCCGCCCCCTTGTTCCCCCACCACCGAACTGCTTGCATTCTCCAAATGCACTCCGGCAGCATCTGGCTCTGGGCTTTCCTCTCCCTTTCCTTCTGGGGAACACCTGGACCTTCTTCCCTGACCGCTCCTGTGCGCTTTATCTGGACTCATTTGAGTGGCTAGAATACTTACTGAGCTGGGCAGGAGCATGGCCCCTGGCAGGGGTCCACACTCTAATCCCTGGAGCCTGGGAACTTGTTACCTTATGTGACAAAAGAGACTTTGCAGATGTGGTTAGGGTTAAGGACTTCAAAATGGGAAGATTATCTGAGATTGTCCAGGTGGGTTCATGCAGTCCCAGGGTCCCAGAGTTCCCTTTTCTCCACATCCTCACCAACACCTGTCATCTTTGTCTTTTGGATAACAGCCATTCTAACAGGTGTGAGGTGATACCTCATTGTACTCTTAATTTGCATTTCCCGGATGGTTAGTGATGCTGAGCATTTTTTCATGTGACTGTTGGTCTTTTTATGGCTTCTTTAGAGTCACTCTTTGTCTTTTGATTTAAGTCCTTTGTCCACTTTTTAATTTTTTTTTTTTTTAGTTGTAGGTGGACACAATACCTTTATTTTATTTATTTTTATGTGGTGCTGAGGATCAAACCCAGTGCCTCACATGTGCTAGGCCAGTGCTCTACCACAGAGCCACTACCCTAGCCCTTGGCCCATTTAAAAAATTTTTTTGGTACCTAGGATTGAACTCAGGGGCACTTGACCAGTGAGCCACATCCCCAGCCCTATTTTGTATTTAATTTAGAGACAGGGTCTCACTGAGTTGCTTAGTGCCTTGCCATTTCTGAGGCTGGCTTTGAACTTGCGATCCTCCTGTCTCAGCCTCCTGAGTTGCTGGGATTGCAGGCTTGTTCCACCATGCCTGGCCCTAGCTATTCAATTGTCTGGGTTTCCTATATATATTTGGATGTTAACTCCTTAATGATGTATAATTTGCAAATATTTTTTTCCCATCCAGTGGGTTGTCTCCTCTCTCTGTTAATAGTTTCTTTGGCTGTATAGAAGTTTTTTAGTTTGATTCAGTCCCATTTGCCCATTTTTTTTAAGAGAGAGAGGAGGAGAGAGAGTGGGAGAGAGAAAGAGAGAGAGAATATTTTTTAATATTTATTTTTCAGTTTTCAGTGGACACAACATCTTTATTTTATTTTATGTGGTGCTGAGGATCGAACCCAGTGCCCCATGCATGCCAGGAGAGCGCGTTACCGCTTGAGCCACATCTCCAGCCCCCCATTTGCCCACTTTTATTTTTATTACCTGGGCTTTGGGACTTCCATTCAAAAAATAATTTCCCAGACAATGTTAAGAGTCTTTTTCTGTCTGGGTGTGGTGGTGCACACTTGTAAACCCAGTCTCTCTGGAGGCTGAGGCAGGAGCATCACAAGGCCAGCCCCAGCAACTTACAAGACCCTGTCTCAAAATAAAAAATAAAAAGGGCTGAGGATGTGACTCAGTGGTAAAGCACTCCCGAGTTCAATCTCCAGTACTACTACTACCTGCCCCCCACCCACGAAATAAAAGAAGTTTTCTTTGGGTAGTTTTATAGTTTCAGGCCTTACATTCAAGTCTCTAATCCATTTTGAATTTATTTTTTAACATGATGTGAGCTAAGGGTTCAATTTCACTCTTCTGCATGTGGGCATCCAGTTTTTCCAACACCATTTGTTGAAGAGACTGCCCTTTCCCCATTGTGTGCTCTTGACACCTTTGTCAAAAATGAATTGACCAGAAATGTGTGGATTTATTTCTGGACTCTCTATTCTGTACCCTTGGTCTATGTGTTTGTCAGGGCCACAGTCATGCTGTTTTGATAACTGTAGCTTTGTAGTAGGTAGTGGGATGCCTCCAGATCCCTTCTTTTATCCCTAAAAACTTCACTCTTTTAAATTGTTTTTGCTGCATCCTATAAACTTTGGTGTCTGAAGTTACCTTTTTATTTTCCTTTTGATCTTTTTTCTTTGACCCATTGGGTTGTTCAGAAGTATGTGGCTTAATTCCTACACACTCGGGAATTTTCCACTTTTTCCCTATTGTTCCTCGTTTTACATCATTGTGATCAAAAAAGATACTGGATGTGATTTCGGTTTTCTTAATTTTGCTAAGACTTGTTTTGTGGCCTGACATATGATCTATCCTGGAGCATGTTTTGTGTGTGCAAGAGAGAAAACGGATCTTCTGTTGTCGTTGGATGGAGAGCTCCGTGTGTGTCTGCCAGGGTGGTGTGTTGTTCAAGTCTGTCTGGGGGATGTGTCCATTCTTGAAAGTGGGATGTTAAAGTTCCCTACAACTAATGCAGTACTGTCTATTTCTCCCTTCAGTTCTGCTAATATTTGCTATGATATTTGGGTACATATTTATTTATATTGCCATATCCTTTAGATGAATGGATTCCTTTATCATTATATAATAACCTTCTTTGTCTCTTGTGACAGTTTTTTACTTAAGTCTATTTTGTCTAATGTAAGTATAGCCATCTTGGGCCTGGGCTGTGGCTCAGTGGCAGAGCACTTGCCTAGAATGCATGAGACATTTGGTTTGATCCCCAGCACCACATAAAAATGAAAAAATAAAATAAAGATATTTAAAAAAATGTATAGCCATCTCTGCTATTTGATGATTAGTTTGCATGTAGTAATTTTTTTTATACCTTCACTTTTAGCCTATGATCATCTTAAATCTAAAGTCAATCTCTCAGCTGTGGATGTAGCTCAGTGCTTGTGCAGCCTGTGTGAAGCCCTGGCTCCAATCACAGGATTGGGGGTTAAGTAAATCCCTTGAGGCAGCATGAAGCTGAATCTTGGTCTTTGCTTTTTTTTTTTTAAACCAGTCAAAGTCACTTTTTCTTTTGATTTGAGAATTTAACCCATTTATGTTTAAAATAATTGTTGAGAGGTAAGACTGTATTACTGACATCTGTTAGTTGCTTTCTGACTGTGGTAGTTCCTTCTTCCTCTCCTGCTGTCCTCCTTTATGATTTGATGATTTTTCTTTGTAGTGGTATGTTTTGGTTCTTTTTCCTTTGCATATCTACTACAGGTTTTTTTTTCTTGTGAGTGACATGAGACTTACATAAATATATTATAATTTTGACAGTTTAAACTACCAACCACTTAATTTTGACCAAAATCTCTGTTTTTACTTCCCCCTTATGTTTTATTTTTGATATTACAATTTATACTTTTCGTATGTCATATATCCATTAACAAATTATTATAGCTATAATTATTTTTAATCCTTTGTCTTTTAGCATTTATACTGTTAAAAGGATTTCTTTTTGCAGCGCCCCTGTAGTATTATTCTGAGTTTGACTACATTCTTACCTTTGCAGTGAGTTTTATACTTTCCTCTGCTTCATGTTGTCAGCCTTCCTTTCTTTTTACTTGAAGAACCTTCTGTCACATTTCTTATAAGGCAGATCTAGTGGTAATGAACTACCACAACTCCTGTTTGTCTGGGATCATTCTACAATTCTGTAACACACCCATCCACTAAAAATAAGCAAACAAACAAACAAAGAAAAAAAAATCCCCCCCAAACCTAAAACTAATTAGACTGCAAAAGAGGTTGAAATAAAAGCATTTTCAGAGAAACACTAAGAGTTACTTCCGATAAACCCTTTCTGCAAGAATTATGCTAGAATATATTTCAAGAAAAAGAAATTTAAACCTAGAAAAGAGAAGTAGAATGTAAGAAGCTGTGTCAGAAACAAAAGAGTAAATGTGCAGTTAAATCTAAACCTGCACTGAATGGATGCGATGCTAATTATAATCTGGAGCACCTTATAAGGTACCTCTTATAAGGTGCCTAAGATACCAGACAACTATAAAATGGGAGGGGCAGGGTAGAACCAAGTTCTGAAAAGAAGATACAGTGATTAATTTTATCCAATATGCATATTAAAAAAATCAAGGAGCCAGGTGCAGCAGCTTGGGAGGCTGAGGCAGGAGAATCGTGAGTTCAAAGCCAGCCTCAGCAACTTAATAAGGCCCTAAGCAACTCAGTGAGACCCTGTCTCTAATAAATTACAAAATAGGACTGGGTATGTGGCTCAGTGGTTAAGTGCCCCATGGGTTCAATTCCTGGTACAAAAAAAAAAAAAATTCAAGGTTTATCAATACAAACAGTATGTGTTATCTCTGAATGATTGACAGGCAAACATGTAATAAAAGAAAACTCAATCCCATGGATAGCATGGATAGAAGGAAAAATAATTCATGGAAAAGGCTTTAAGGAAAAGCCTTAAATAAGATAATATAAATTCACATATTTGGATATATAGAAACAATATATATAAATAGAATGAACTATCTGATGAGACAACAGAGATTCTTAGATTGAAATTCTTGTAGGCCCTATGCTATCTATTCTACGCAAATATTGACCAAAAGAAAGGTAGCATAGATATTTAGACAAAGTTAGTCCAAAAGCACTACTAGGGTTAACCGTGGTCATTACCCAGTGATAAAGGAAAAATGAATGCGAAAAACATAAAGTCTCAAATTATATAAATGCCTAAGTTGGATGAATTGGAGGCACAGAAAGATGGCCAGTGTGGCTCTAAAGTACCCATCCAGAGGCATCCTCTCCTCTTGCTGTATACCTCTCTGTCTTACATCCTTAGTGGTCACCTACAAGCTGAGGACTCCCAAGAGCTCCTCCCAGACTTTAAGCGTGACAATCACCTGTCTGCCGACCATTTCCATCAGTGTCTCCGGGCACCTCCCTGGACAGGTCCACAACCACTCTCCTCCTCCCAGCTCCCTCCCCACAATTCCTCTTGTGTTCTTCATAATCAACTTATCACATGAACTAGACAACTAGGAGTCTTCCAGTGGACCGTGGGGCAGCACCCACCAGTCTTTGCCCAGCAAATCAACATGGTGAGCCAAACGGTGTCTGGGAAGAGGCTTAGGAGACAGGAATCAGCAAAGCAAGTTAGAGCACATTCTTTAAAACTTTTGTAATTCCTCTCATTATAAATAATTCAAACAAAAAAGAGATACACATAGTAAATCTTGAGAGCCATTCAAGATTGTAGCTCCTCAAAAACAACCACTGCCATAGTGTCTGTCCTTCCAGACCTTCTAAATGCATATGCCTCCGTAGGCATATGTATACATACCTATGTCTCAGCTTTTTGCATAATTGTGAATATGTTATACATACTATCCAGTTTCTTGCTTTTTCACTTAATATACTTTGTTATCTTTCCATATCAATCCTTCTTAACATAGACACGTTACCTTTTATGACTGTATTTTAATTCATCTAGCACATCTTTTAATGGACATATGTTTCAAATTTCCCACTTGCAGAAACAGCTGGCAGCGAACAACCTTGAACGTGTGTATCTTTGTGCAGTTTAATGAGGAAGTCTGCAGAATAAATTTCTAGAAATGGAATGTCTGGGTCAATGGAGATTCACATTTTAGTCTTTGATAAGAGTCTGCCAAATCGCCTTTAAAACGGTGTCCCAATTTACCCTCTTCCCAAGTGAATATATATTTCCCTTATAACATTAAGTTTTATTAATCTTTAGCAGTATCTTGCTAATCTGATAAATGAAAATATATTCTTGTTGTCTTACTCTGTGTTTCTTCATTAGTTTCAGCATGGTGTCTTTTAAGGGAATTTCTAGTTCAAGTCTTCACATTTACCGTGAGGTTGTTTTTTTTTCCTTTTTAATTGAGTTGTAGAAAGTTCTTTATACACTAACAAGATTAACCTTTAATACGTAGTAAATGTGGAAAATGCTCTTCTCGAATTGGTCATTTTGCACTTTAGTTTTATTGATGATGTCTTTTTGCCTCCCTGACATTTCAGATATTTATGTAGTTAAACCTTTTCTTTCATTCTTCCTTCCCTTATTTTCATTTTACAACCTTGTTTTTAATGATCTGTTAATGATTTCACTCTTTAGTTAATCACGAGTTACTGGAGGCTACATTTTCTTCCTAACATAACTCTTTCTCCAGGAATCACTCACCCTAGAGCCCTGGCTACCATAAGTACTCAATAAACAAACACGTCTTTCCGTTTCATCGAATTGACGGGAGTTCATTGTGCTGTCAAATAAGCAAGCACAGAAAATGTGATTCCCAGGCCCAGGTAGAGAGAAAAGCTCCAAAGTGCTTCTTCGGCCTATAAACCAAAACGCATGGTGAATTAGAAAGTGTAATTTTAACCGATAAATGAAATGAGGTCAGGGCGAAACTCGGCTGCTAATAGAAAATTATTGAAAAGATCACAAAAAAATGTGTTCCGTATTTGTTTCGCTTTAAAAGTTGTTTTTGTCACTGAACTATCTGCTGGCGGAATCAGAGTTTAATATGGAAGAGTCATAGTTTAATCTAAAAATAGTCACGGTTTAATATGAAAAAGCCAGAATTTAATATAGAAATGACAAAGTGGGGACGGTATCTAGAGCTGGCAGGAGCCCTTGGCTGCCCTGTCTCCCCTCAGCTGTGGCTTTGCACCCCGAGGAGTGGGAGAGGGCAGAGGGTGCCCTCAAGCCCTGAATGCAGCAGTCACTTGTGTCCTTAACGTCCTGAAGGCTGCTCATCAAAGCTGGGAAGGCCTGTGCCTTTGGGGGAATCCCTGGGCTCCACAGGGGCTCCCTGGGTGACCACAGCCACCCTCCCAAGCTGAGAGCTGTTGCCTGGAATGGTTTCCAGGAACCTGCCTCTGCGGTTCCCCTGGGACTCGGGAGGTGTGAATCAGACCCTTCACAGCCGTTCCCAGCTGTCCCCGGGCTGCTCTGGGAGCCCCGGAGCATGTCAACGCCACTGTCTGTAGCAGTTAAATTAAATTCCAGGGTCTGGCGTGAAGCTGGGCGGCCTTGATGTTTTCATCTGCCTGTTGCTGGATTCCTATGGGGCCTGTAGCTTCGGCTGAGATACAGCCATGATAGGAGGGGAGAGAGGAGTGGAAGGGGCAATCCTGATTCTCTTTTTAAAGTGTGACTCTGAGTCATTTCATTATATAAATCTTACTCTGATCACTTACTAAAACAAACAAACAAACAAACAAAAAACAAACAAACCTCAAGATGACTCATTAATTCATTTGCACAACAGGTGCTCTATGCTAGCTCTGGGTCAGATTCCATGCTGGGGGCTGGAGGAGACAGAAACATATGGAAAGAACTGACACTGTGTCTTTCGTGGTCATACAGTGATACTGGATATATGGGGACACAGAGAAGGGGCGTGCAATTGTGATAGTCCAGAGGTGGGCATGGTGGGGAAGACAGGCAGAAGACAATTGCTTGTGTGCCTTCTAAAAACCAATATGGCATCATGGTTAAGAGCACAAGCTTTGGGACAGATAAGACTGGGTTCAGCCTCTTAAATCTCAGCTTCTTTGTTTTTTAATTAATTTTTTTTATTTATATATGACAGCAAAAAGCATTACAATTCTTATTACAATATAGAGCACAATTTTTCATGTGTCTGGTTGTATACAAAGTATATTCACACCAATTTGTGTCTTCATACAAGTACTTTGGATGATAATGATCATCACATTCTACCATCATTTTTAACCCCATGCTCCCTCCCTCCCCTTCCCACCCCTCTGCCCTATCTAGAGTTTTCCTCCCATGCTCCCCCTCCCTACCCCACTATGAATCAGCCTTCTTATATCCGAGAAAATATTCAGCATTCGTTTTTTGGGGATTGGCTAACTTCACTTAGCATTATTTTCTCTAACTCCATCCATTTACCTGCAAATGCCATGATTTTATTCTCTTTTATTGCTGAGTAATATTCCATTGTGTATATATGCCACATTTTTAATCCATTCATCTATTGAAGGGCATCTAAGTTGATTCCACAGTTTAGCTATTGTGAATTATGCTGCTATAAACATTGAAGTGCTGTGTCCCTGTAGTGTGCTGTTAAGTTCTTTGGGTATAGAGCAAGGAGAGGGATAGCTGGGTCAAATGGTGGTTCCATTCCCACTTTTCCAAGGGTTCTCCATACTGCTTTCCATATTGGCTGCACCAATTTGCTGTCCCACCAGCAGTGTATGAGTGTAACATTTTCCCCACATCCTCGCCAACACTTATTGTTGTTTGTCTTCATAATAGCTGCAAATCTCAGCTTCTTAATCTGAAGAATGGGATGATAATTTATTGGGTCATTGGGCAAACTGAATGAAAAGGTGCATATAAAGCATTTAGCAGTGCTCAGCATGTGGCAAGCACACACACATGGTCTCTGAGCAGGTAATTACTCTGTGTGTCAGTCACTGAGAAGGGCTGTACCATCAAGGATTGCATTGCACTCATTTCACAGATGAGGAAACAAAGACTCAGAGCATGTTTGTAATTTGTCTGGAGCTGCACAGCTTGGAAAGAGCAGAAGCAAAATTCCAACAGCCATTCAAAGCCCATTTCCACTGCTATGCTGTGATGCCTCTGAAGGAAGTTTTCTCAGAAGACGTGACATTTGAGCTGGTTGTTAAAGAATGAATAGAAGTCTCTTTGTGGAGGTTAAAGAGAAGGAAAATGCCAAGCAAAAGGAACAGCATATGCTAAAGCTCAGAGGCAAAGATGGGATGGGGGAGGGGTTCCAGAGTTTCCTCCAACAGAGAGTCTGAGGCAGAGGCCACAGAGTAAATCAGATAGAAAATTCAGTGGCTCTATCATGTTCTCTGCTCACCCTGAAGTTGAACTGTCATAGCAAACAGGAATCAGAATCACTCTGTCCCATTTCTGGGAATGTGGTCTAATGATCAGTATCATGATTTGACCAATACTGTGATCATTGTTGGAAACTCTCTGGATCCCTTTCTCCAAGATACTCTTCTGTTAGTTTCATTTTTATATTAACTATAATATATAATATTTTATAGTATATCCTGCTATGGCTTGGATATGGGTAAAGTTTGCCCCCGCCCCCCCTGGGGTTTAGTGCTAGGAGCTTGGCTCCCAGTGGGGTGATATGAGAGGTGATGGAAACTGTAAGAGGTAGGGCCTAGTGGAAGGTGAATAGGTCACATGGAGTACAGCTCACAGAAGGGACTATGCTGGTCTCCTGGAGTGAGTGAGTTCTCCTGAGAGTGGGTTGTTACAAAGTAAGTCCACTTTGGGTGCTGGACTCCTTCTACACATGGTCAGTTTCCTCTTTGCTTCCCCACCATGTCGTGACCCTTCCAATAAGGCCTTCATCAGGGGCTGAACAGATGGGGCCACTCAATCTAGAAATTTTAGCCTCCAAAACTATAGCTAAAACTTTTTACTTTATACAATACTCAGCTCCGGGTATTTTTGTCATAGCAACAGAAAACAGCCTAATACCCACGCTGACCACAAACCACTCACTAGAGCTTGCTTTTAGGGCTACAAAACAGGTAAGACATGAGTAAGACTAGGGACTGTTTTTCCAAATCTGGTTGAAGAGACAGCCAAACTCAACACAGTCAAAAATTGACTATAGTCAAGCTGACCTTTAAAATAAGTAAAGGCTTAAGTCAATGGCAGCACCAAGAGGTGACCTATAGCAGAGGGCTTTACCCCTTTCATAGTCTCCACCAGCCTGTTCTCGTTTTTAAAGATCTTTCAGGTTTTGTGTAAATTGTCTTAAAGGATTTTATTAAAGGTAAAGTCATGACTGTGGTAGCCAGACTTGTAAGGTAACCCTCGGTAACCCTCACCCTTACATAATGTCCTCCTGAGGAGTGTGGTGGAGTCTATGAATATGGTATATCACTCCTGTAATTGTGCTATGTTATATGGCAAAAAGAGAGATGATTCTGGGTGGCCCTGACTTTATCAGCTAATCCCTCAAAATCAGAGCATTTTCTTAGGGTAGCTGACCACAGAGGAAGAAGCCACTGAGACACAGTCCATCTGGCCAGGAAGAAAGCAAAGTGCTGCTATGAATGGCTGCTGGACAGGGGTGGCCTCTAGTTGCTGAGTGTGGCCACAGCTGTCAGCTAGAGAGAAAACAAGGATCTTGGCCCTACAGCCTCCAGGAGTTGAATTTGGCCAACAACCTGAATGAGCTCAGAAGTCAATCTTTTTCCCCAAAGACTCCAGTCTGCAGTGCAGACTCAGACCAGAGTGGATGATCCAGTCATGTCCTGCTTGGACTTCTGCCCTACAGAGCTATGAACTGAAAAATGAGTGTTGTTTTAAGCTGATAAACTTGTTATGATTTGTTTTGCAGCATTAGAAAACGGAGAGGACGATTCTCATACAAATATAACATGAATGTGGGTCAAATACTTTATTAACTCACTTAATGAATGAGCAAACCCATCATCTGTTATGATCAGTTCAAACAAAACTGCACACAAAGGCAGTCAAGGATCTCGAACTAGGTACGAAAGTAGTCAATATCTACGCAGCAATAATCGATCAATGGACAAAATTCATTTGCATTTCTATGGACAGGAATCATTTGCACTGTTATTGGTTCTCTATGATTTATGAAGTTGTGAGTTAGCTCAGAAACAATGAGAGGAGCAGATAACTCCAAAAGTGTTCTACAAGTACGTCCAGCGGTCTTTTCTTTTTTTCTCCCATTTTAAAGTCTTTCATAATTTTTTTTTCCAGGTGAGTGATATGGAAGTACAGCCACCACTTCCCAACTTATTGCCTCTACTAAATTCTGTGATAAAGATGTATGGAGTGACCACAGGCTGGCATCCAGGGAGGATGGAGAGGCTCAGCCCAGCCCTGGCCATTCATAAGCCCTTGGGCATCCATTTTCTGGCTTATTATTTTGCTTTCTCACAGGATTCCTGTGGATAGGACAGAACGGGGTGGGGGCAGTCACCCCCTTCACATTGCCTGGGAAAACAAGGCCCAGAGAGGGATGAGAACATGGGCAGGGTCACTGGGACGGGCCTTGATACAACCCTGAGTCCTTCCCTTTCCACTCAGGGCTTGTCTTCCCCCCTTGCCTCCTTGTCCTCGGGCAGGTGACCTCCTGTCATTCATCCCCTCCTGTCTGGCAGGCCAGCCCCCCTCTGCACACAGAGCTTGGCCCCTGACTATTTAACTGCATTGCCTACTGTCCAGGGCACGGGCAGCAATCCCAGGGCCCCCCAGAGCCTGCCTGACACTCACCCCCCCACACCACGGTCCCCCATCATGGCTGAGCACATCATGCCTGCATTCCCTGCTCGTTCTCCAACCGCCTGACAGCCCCCAGAACAACACCCAGACGCCACTCGCCCAGACCTGCTGTGCCAAGGCCACCTGCTCCGCCTCCCGAGCTGCCCACCCTGGCCACCCGCCTCTGCTGGCTTCCCATTGGCACGGCAGTGGGGAATTCATCTGTGAGGCCAGTCTGCTGGAGCTGCTTCCCAAGCCATCCTCCGACATCGCCAACCAAGCGAGAGTGCAGGAGGAGCTACCGAGGCCCGGCAAGCGGGCCACCTGCTCGGCTGACGGCTGACGGAGCGGAAAGCTCTCGTGTTGCTTTGCCTTTTGAGTCTGGCAGCTGAGAGTGTGAGGGCTGAGAGCTTCCATAAAGAGCTTGGCTCATCCCTACTCTATTCACATGTTGTCACTGAAGGCCAGAGACCACCAGGTCTGAGCTCATTGGTTGGGAAGCTGAGGGCGGGCATTGGGTCCACCAGGTCAGGCAGGACAGTTCTGACCCACCCTGTGTCTGGCTCCTTAGACGCTCCCATGGGTTCAGACCAGAGGGTGTGGGTGCAGGGTGATTAGAACTTTCTAATTTGCTAAAGAAATAGAATGGCTGGGAGTGTAAGTCTTGGAATCCGGGGACCTCTGAATTGTGCGACATGGTGTCTTGGCTTCCTCACTCCTTGTCCTCTTCCCTGAGTATGTACTTGCTCAATGCATCCTGAATACAGGCTTCCCTGAGCTCACAGAAAGGGATGAATATTTTCAGTGATATTTATGAGACTTCAGAAAGCATCAAATGAATGTAATTATGGAGAACCATATGGAAATGATCTAACTAAACTCAGAAATTTACCTTGGTTTAAAAAAAAAAGTCATAATATAGAAATGATCTTAAAGGCTCTTTAATGAGTGACTGATCTTAACAAAATGGAATCTCAGTTTTACATATTTTAAAATACGTCTTATTTATTGAAATTGTAATAACTTTTAAAGAGGTCCAGATGTCTCGGGCAATTCTTGAGGTTGGATATTTTTGAAATGATTTGGCTTTTTTTTTTTAAGATAGGAAGAAAGAAAAAGAGAGAGAAGTTTGGGAGGGAGGGAAAGAGGAGGAAGGAAAGGAAGGAGAAAGGGACGAGGGAAGGACAGAGGGAGGGAGGGTTGCGGATTTCCTTCTGGGGTTTGTCATATTCAAGATGCCATCAGGAGAAGTGACACCTCCTCTGGACCTTCGCGCTGTCACCAGACACTGGAGCTGGGTGCTGTCTTGAGAGAAGCTGGGCTGGGCAGATGGCCCTTGCGTTATTTATCTTACAGTCTCCCGGGCTCAGCCTTTGGACACTGACATTTGAAGTCAAGTGTCTTCCTCGCTGAGCCTCAGTGTCTGAAGCCAAGGAGTCGGAGCAGATGAATCCCTCTCACTCCCGGCCCCCAGGATCTGTGATCAGCCCCTGGCTGCTGACTGTGAACCAGCAAAAGATCATATCAAGGCCCAGAAAGTTCCAGTGCCCAGGCTGGGAGGCGACAGCCCCCTCTATCTCCCCACGTGCCCACAGCTGAACAGGCAGGTCATTCAGTCAGCCGCTGGGGAGCTCGGCTCACCCCCCTTCACATGTTGGAGTCTTTTGTCCTTTGCGCCTGGAAGTCCTTCAGCTCATCTTTGACCTCCTGCCAGTCGGCGTGTTCCTGCTATGCCAGAGCAGCTGTTGGAAAGTGAAGCAGTTGAAGCCAGGCATCCAGGAGAGAGATGTCTGCTCCAACGCTGGGGACCCAAGACGTGCTCCCGGCTCTTTTTGTGGGTTATATTAAATGCATTATTCCTAACTATGGCACAACCCCACAGTGCCTCTGAAACAATGTGGGTGTGGGGGTGGCCAGAAGTCCCAAGCTCACGTCGTAGCAAGCTGGAGAAAGGATGCTTCTGCATGGATGTGTGGCTGCTCGCCTGGTGGCTTAAGGAGCCAGGAGTCAGACACAGGTGGGGAGAAGAGCTGTGGATGGTGTCCATGTTCACTGCATCCACGATCAAGCCACATCCTTGGGCTTTTTGCATAGATTTCTGCTCAACCTGGGAATTAGGTTTCTGAGAGGTAATTTAGACAGAACATGCTCAGTCAAGGCTCTGCTAAGGTCAAGTACCACGGGGCTAGCATGCATAAAGGTCAGCAGGACTCTGAGGCCATGGGTGAGTTTCCTCATGATTTATGCCCAGGAGACCAGGGCACCAGATACCTGAGAGGCTGACATTTGAGAGTCATAAGCTGTGGGTGGCCGAAGGGAGACAGAGGCCTGAGCTATGACTTGCCTGAGGTCCCACCGCTGGGTAGAGGAAAAAGTGAGGGTGGAATGCCAGAGACTTCCATAGTGCTGACATTGGCAAGGTACCCCAGGGCCAGCAGAGGAACAAGCCCAGCCTGAGAGGCAGGGAGCCTGGCTGCCTGGTGTGGTTCTCTCTGCTGCATATCCTCTGCCCATTCAGTGCCAAGTACCTACTGTATGCCAAGTGCCACACAGTGACTTCCACATGCTTTGTCTGATGCAATCCCAGTGTTGGGTGCCTCCTGGTCCACCCCAGTGCTCCTGTGGGTCCAGGCTGTGGGTGTGCATAGCAGAGTCCTCCTTTAAGACCTTCTCACTCTATCCACAAAACGGTCTTGGCAGGTGGGCATTGGCCAGCCGCTGTCAATCCAAGCAGCTGAGGCCCAGAGAGAACCACACACATTCTGGGCATCCCAGGATTCAAACCCAGGTCTGGCTCCAAACCTGTGCCCTTCAACCCAGTACCCTGGTTCTCAAAGAAGATACGAGAAGGCCAGACCTCTGCTCACTCTCCATTTTCTCCTTGAGACTCTCAACAATTCTTGTGATGGCCAGAGGAGCAACAGGGTCAGAAACTGGTCTAAGGGAGAGGAGCTTCTCTGAAGATGACAAACCTGCTGGGGTGCAGGTGGTGGGTAAGGGACACCCTTCTTACTCTCAGTGGTGCCAAGCCAATTGCAGTGGGATAGGGTGAGGGCAGCCCCTCCCCCTTCGCCTACCCACCGACATTGCACCAGCCCGGCAGCACCAGCTGAGGTCAACAGCCGCCACCAGCACCGTGAAGGCTGCACTGTCCTGACAGGGCAGCACAGCAGGTGGGGGGCAGGGAGTCTCCAGGAGAAGTGGACAGAACGGCCCTCTGCTCGGCCCACCCCAGGGACAGCCCTTTGATGGTGACTCTGGCCCTCTCTGGAGCCATGTCCCATAGACAACCAGTCCCTTGATCCTTCCCTAACCCAGGGTGGTGATAGTTCAGGGTTCTGCACAGCAGACACTTCAGTCCACCAGAGCTAGAGGGAGCTGCTGGGGACAGTCTTACAGCCAGGCTGAGCAGTCTCTGTGGGGCCCAGCCAGGAAAGGGCTAGCCAAGTCCTTAAAATCTCTCTCTTTCTTTACACATGCATGACATTCCCCCGCCCCATCTTTCTCCAATTCACAATAGGGTTACAATGCAGTAAATCCACCATGGGTTGAAAATATGGTGAATTTGGAAATGTATTGGAGACCTTGATGGACCAGTCTTCATGGCTCAGTAACACAGTACACAGAACACAGTACGGAGAGTCTTGGTTATTTCCCCTTGTGATTGCTGGCTGCGAGTGGAGGTCATTACCACTGCCCAGCATCGAGAAAGAACATTGTACTGCATATGGCTAGCCCAGGAAAAAAAATTTCAGAATTGAAAGTATGACTTCTACCGAATGTTAACCACATCCACGCTATTGTCAAACTGACAACCATAGGTCAAACCACCCTGTGTTGGGGACCACCTGTGTGCTACTTGTATGTGCGCATGCACGGGCACATCCTTTTGGTTCTATTTCCCAAAAGAACTCTGTCTAATTCCCATGGTGAAGGGGTAACCAGAGGTGGCTGAGTGGATGCTATTATAGAACTTTGAAACAGAGACAAAAATTCAGGACAGGCAAATTCCCTGCCCTAAACATCTTAAGACAAAAAAAAAAAAAATCTTGAGAAGTATTTAGGAGAGAACCAAATTTCCGTCAAAGCTGAGAAAGGTAGGTCCAGAGGTTCAGCCAGGGAGCCACACTGCTGGGGCACTGGGCAGGAAGGGCATTACCAGGATGTTGGGTGCTGCCCAGGCTGTGAGAAGGTTGGATTGGGCTGCCAGCTCACCAGGAGCTCCCAGGACAACATGGATCACCCACTCAGGACACCAGGACGCCCACAGGTTGCTATCGCCTCTGAGAGCACCATGAGGGTGCTGCCTATACCAAAGCAGGACAGCTACTGTTGCTGCCGCTGCTGCTGAAGGCTCTGGAGAGCGGGGAGCTAGAGATCGCACGGGGAACACAGCTGCAGGAAACCTCATGGCTCTGTGATCTAGCTCACAGGAAAAGCCATCTTCATCACTGTTGACTTCTAACTCCTTCAGTCTACCCAATGCATGGCACCTACCCCACACCCACGACTCAGCCACCCAGGAGTCTGGAAATGGGATCTTGAGCTGTCCGGCCTCTCCACTAGGAGCAGGGTGGAGTGGGCTGAGCTGCTCTGCAGGATTCTCCAGGGACCTGTGCTCTGGAGACCTGTGAGTACGCACAGAGGGGGCAGCAAGTCTCAAAGGACCAGGATCCTATTGAAGAGTGCACAGCCTTCCAAGGAGGGTGAGCAGGCTATGCCTAACCTCTCCTGCCTTCCTAGGTGCAGAGGTGAAGGGGCACAGATGGGAGCAAGAGAATGTTCCCTGCTCTCTGGGTGGATAGTGGAGAGTGTTAGCAGGAGGTGGGAAATTTCAATCCAAATGCAGTTGAGATCATATCTTGGCTTTGTTCCCCACAAATGCATGGTTATTTGTATTTCAGCATAAAATCCTAACTCCTAGGACCTGATTAACAAAGGCAGCCCACAACTTTGCATTCCCCCAGAGGCCAGCCAGATGGAAAGCCCAACGGAATTTCACTTTGAAGTGCTCTGTGTTATCTGGCTCATTTGCAAAAGAAATGAGCTTTATGGGATGTTCAAAATGTTTCCAGACATAACCAGTTGCCCCCAAGCGAGAATGAAGTTATAATCTCCCCTTCACCTTGTGCACAGGCAGGCTGGCACGGATGTACACAGCGCTGTTAGAATCAAAACACGCTCTTCTCCAGGCTCTCCCAGGGGACCACGGGAGGGGGATCAAAATAAAAACACCTCGGATCAAACAGTGATGGATTGGTTTTTCCCTCACTTTGACTGTGGAATCAGAATGACAGTGTGGCTGGGCTAATGAATTACATACTCATTTGTCATTAGGATAATGCAAAATCGGTGACCGGATGTGCTCAGTTATGCAGCCTCCAAGGCTCCGTGGTATGGGGAAGCGCTCAGCCGTAGAGCAAGCACTTGCTGGTGTGAAAGAGGCCCCAGGTTCTATTCTCACACTGCAAAACCCCCCACAAATATCAGCCCTGTTGAATTCCAGCAGTGTGGCCCTAGAGCCTCGGTTTCCTTTTCTGTAAAATAAATGTACAAATATTGCTTGTACGTTTATGAGATGGTTATGTGGAGGGTGTGAAAGGGTTTCAGAAACCACGAAGGGCTGCACCATGTTAAAATCCCTCCTTCTACAGTCTACTGGTCCTACCACCCAGAGCCCCCTTTCTTCCTTGAAGACAAATGGCAAGTGCCACCACGGTGCCTTTGCACATGTTCCCTCTGCTTAGAACGCCTTCTCCTGATTAGTTCCCCACATCCTTGCCTGCATCCGCTGTTATCTTTTTCAGGGGTGGGGGTGGGGGATGGAGTGGACACAGCCCATCATGAATCTGGAAGGTGGAAATGCATCTTTCTGTTCTCTTCTCAGTACAGCCCAGCATCTGAGGGCACTTGGAATATTCAAATTGAAAGGGCCCTTGGGGATCATCCAGTCCAACTCTCATTGATGAGATAGAAAACCAGAAGCTGAGAGGCCAAGGTGTGTGGCCACCTGTGGCAGTGAGCCAAGGAGCCCTATGGTCCCCAGGCCACGTGGCAGTGCCCCACTGACAGAGTCCCTGGGTCTTTTATTTTTGCTCATGGTACTAGTCAGGATTCTCTAGAGAAAGAGAACCAATAGGAGATGTTTGTCTTTCCATCTGTCTATGTATGTGCCTGCCTGCCTATCATCTGTCTAAGAGATTTACCATAAGGAATTAATTGGCCCACGCGATGATGGAGGCCGGCAGGTCTGAAATCGGCAGAGCCCATGTCTCAGACACAAAGGAATTTGAAGAGAGGTGATCTGGCCTTTCCGAAAAAAAGCCTAAGATTTCTAAGTGAGATTTCCAGTTTAAAATGTCACCTGGTTAGAACTCCCCTTCACATTCCCACCCAACCCATATGGTCACTAACACAATGATGAGGCCACAGCATCACTCCCAAGAGCTCAGCAGACCCAGGTGGGCAGGAGACTGATTTCTGGGATTTGAGAGGATGTCCACACACCTGAGACAGGGAAAGCAGAGGGAGGAAACTCCTCCTGCAGTTCATCTCCTGAAACACAAGCGGGAAGCCTTCACGCCAGCCCTGCACAAATCCAGAGGCACACAACACTAACAAGGGCTGCTTTGGGGAGCAGCCCCACCTTCAGTCCCTCAAACCCCAACAACATCTTTGTACTTAATGCATGCCCGACCCTAAGCTATGGAAATTCTAGGGTGGGGATTAAAGCAACAATGACCTATCAACACCCGACAAGATTGGGGGGAAAGACCTCATACTATGAGGTAATTGGTGAGATATGACCTTGCCAATAACCTTCAGGCTTTGAAGGGTCATGGTAAATTCTTCATCCTCTTCCACCACTTTGCCACAGTGCTTGACACAACTGAGCATCTGCCTTCACTTGGTCTCCATGAACCACTCTTGCCCTTTCCCCTTTGCTGGAAGCTATTTCTATCTTCTTTTCTGTCTCCTCTTCTTCCTTCAACTTGGTAGAGCTGCTGTGCCCCAGGGCTGGCTCTTTGGATGTTTCTTCTCCACCATCCTTGTTCATACCCTCTCAGCGTCAGGGCTTTAATACTGTCTAGTTGTTGGCAATTCCCAAATTTACATCCACACCCCAAGTTGCCCCTGAGACCCACCCTTGGAATTTGAACTGTCAACTCAGCATCTCCACCTGGATATCAAAGTGTGTGTGTCATCTCAGGCTCCCATAACTACAGAGAGTGTGGCTCACCCCAAAGAAACGTCTTTCTCAAAGTTCTGGGGACTGGAAGTTGAGATGAAGGTACCTGCATGGCCAGGTGCTGGTGAGGGCCCTGCTGTGTCCTCACATGTTGGGGAGAGAGAGAGAACGGATGAGCCCTGTGGTATCTCTTTTTATAAGGACATCAAAGCCATCGCGGGGGCTTCACCCTCATGACCTCACCTGAACCTCACTCCTAAAAGCCCTGCTTCCCAATACAATCCTATTGGGAGTTAGGGCTTCAACATGTGAATTTTTGCAGTAGTGGAGTAGAGAGACCAATTCGGTCCAGCACAGAGAGCTGTTTACAACTTCTGACGTCCGTCACCTCCCCCAAACCACCTGCACACCATGCTTCCTCTCTGTGAAACACAGCTCCATCTGCCAGTGGTTTGGGCCAGAACTTGGGACTCAATTTGGACTCCTTGCAGCAAATCCTATTGACCCTACCACCTGAGTGTAAGCTGCCTCCTTCTCGTGCTTGGTCAGTGCCTATGACCTAGTCTTCTTACACCTACTCTAATCTGTCTGTACCCAGTTACTCATGGATGCCCAGAATGGCCCTCTTCAAACATAAGGCAGAGTACAGCAGGGTTTTGCTCAAAACCCTTGTGATTCAGCAAGAATCAAGGTCTCTATAATTACTCCTAGGATCCCCTGTGCCTGACTCCCTGTGACATCCCTGATCTTATCTTCTGTGCACACTCACCACTCTAACCACAGGTGTCTCCTTTGGGTTTTGGTCCTCCAGACCTTCCTGTCTCGGGGCATTTGTTCCTGTGGACCTCTGGAAAGCCATAGACCCATTCTCTACCTCCTCTGAGTTTGTTCAATGTCACTTCTCGGTGAGGCCGGACCATTCTGCTTCAGCTCCCCAGAACTTCCTATTTTTCATACTTGATCTTCTTTTTTCTTTATAGGATTTCTTACTTTCAAGTGTACTGTGTAATTTATTTATCATGTTTATTGTCTGTCTTCCTCCACTGATGTTGTCAGAAAGAATTTCAATAAGAATTGGAAAGCAGGCACTGAAAAGGGAGACCAGGCAGCCGCCAGGAATTCATCACCCGAACCAGCCTGGGAGGACCCACCCCACGGCCACCACCAGTGTGCCTGGATGTGGCACCTACGCAGTGGTCACCAGGTTTCTGCCACTGTCACGGCTTCTGTTTTCCCAGAAACTCAGTGTTGCCCCAGTGCATGGCCAGGAGAGGATTTTTCAAGGCTTCTGCATCTTCATATCAATGACCCTGCTCAAGGCAGCTGCATGGGCTTGGCTGGTCAGAGGCCCTGGCAGCAGGGTGGGTTGGGAAGATGTTCCCCGTGCACCTCCGTGCAGTGACCTACATGGACCCTTCTGTACTTTAAATCATCTCTAGGTTACTTCTAAAACCTAATACCATGTCAATGCTATGTAAATAGCAGTTGTGCTGTATTGTTCAGGGAGTAATAACCAGATTTCAAAAGTCTGTATATATGTTCAGTACAGAGGATTTCTTTTTTTTTTTTTTAATCCAGAGCTGATTGAATCTGCAGATGCAGAGCTCATGAAAATAAAGGACTGTGTTGGGCTTGCTTAATGCCAAACACAGAAAGAGGGTCCAGGTACTGAATAGCTAAGAAAGAATAAATCTCTATTACAAGGGGATAAGTTAGGCCATGACAAAAATTTTTTAAATTCTCAAAAGTAGTAATGGGACAGTACATCTTCTCATCATAGTGTCACAAACCATAGCTGGCTCGTTGAACAGACCAAATTCAATAGGATACAAGTAGAAAATAAGTTCATTCTTTCTCCCCACTGTCCTTTTGAATTAGTTCCTATAAAGAATGAGTTGTTCATTTAATTTTTTTACTAAGGTTTCAAGATGTGTCCAAGGGTTCTCCACTCCTTGGATGAAAACTTAGGTGCATCCCACAATTTTTCCAGTTATCCTTGGATAATAGAAAAACCAGCCATCATTTTTCACTGTGAGTTAAAGAAAAATAAAACAAAACATACAGAGCTGGGTGTGGTAGCACCTGCCTGTAATTCCAGTTGCTCAGGAGGCTGAGGCAGAGGGTTTGCAAGTTTCAGGCCAACCTAGACTGCTGGGAGCCATTAGCCAAGTAGGTATGACAATTTCCTTGCCAGCGTACCCCATGTTGCTGACATGTTGCAGTGACATTGAATGTAAGTGACCTTGCTCAAGGACCAAGGCAGATTAGGGTGTTCCCGGTTTTAAGATAATCTTGTTTAGGGCGTTCCCAGTTTAGGTTCCAGGTTTAAGGTTTAAGATTATTCCTGCTGGGAATAGGGCGTATCCTGCTGCCTGAGTTCCCCTTGAGTTCTCACGGGATTCAGACAGTATATTTTTGGAGACAGAAGCCCAGTGGAGGTGGATTTGGGCAGAGAACGTGGATTTGGGCAGTGAACGTGGATTTCCCCAGAACGTGATTGTAGACGGCTGGTGTGAGTTCGGGAATAAAGAGTTGCTGTTTGAATCTACAAGCTGTGTGGTGGCTCGTGATTGTGTGCCCAGCCAGACAGCGGCATTTGTGCCCAGCCAGACTGCGGCACTAGACCAGTCTCAAAATAAAATAAAATGCATCCCCAGGGGCTCTGGGGTTGTAGATCAGTGATAGAGCCCCAGTTCATGGCCAGGAGAGGATTTTTCAAGGCTTCTACATTTTCATATCAATGGCCCTGATCAAGGCAGCTTCATGGACTTGGCTGGTCAGAGGCCCTGGCAGCAGGGAGGGTTGGGAAGGATGCTCCTGTGCACCTACATAGTCACTAGCAAGCATGAGACCCTGGATTCAATCTTTAGTACCACAAAAGATCTCCTACACATCCCTAATTTATAATAGTCCATATCAATGTTTCAAAAGTCCTCTTTTTGGGGGTGAGGTACCAGGGATTGGACTTAGGGACACTTACCACTGACCCACATGCCCAGCCCTGTTTTGTATTTTATTTAGAGACAGGGCCTCACTGAGTTGCCTAGCACCTCGCTAAATTGCTGAGACTGGCTCTGAACTCGTGATCCTCCTGCCTCAGTATCCCAAGCCGCTGGGATTACAGGCCACATTATTTTTGTCATTGCACCCAGCTGCAAAAGTCCTCTTAAAGACAGGAAAGAACAGGTTATGAGGAGAAACATAATTTCATTTTATAGGACCATAAATAATATTTTTAAAATCAGTTTCATTGAGGAATAATTTGCATTCAAAAATTTAGCAATTCTCTTTGTATAAGAGAGTGAGTTGTTCATTGAAATTTTTATTAAGGTAATTGTAAATTTGCAAGCGGTTGGGAGAAATATTACAGAAAGGTCCCCGGTACCCTTTACCCAGTGTTGAGAGCCACAGCCGAAGGGGCCCCAGCAAACTTCCAGCTGCCGGCTGATGATTGGCTCACAGCGGCCCCAGCAACATCTAGCTGATTGGCTCCTCTGCGGTGACGCTCATTGGGCTGTTTCCCTGCCCTTTCAGACCACGGAGCTGCTCATTGGGGGACTTTTTTGGCTCCGCCCACGTGACCCAGCCAATCGGCCTCAAGAGCAGGAGGATTGTGGAAGGTGGAGAGAAGCTTGTGTGGGAGAGAGAGGCTTGTGGAAAGCCGGTGGTGGCAGTTGAGGCTCTGAGGGTTTTTCCTGAGAGGCTGTTTTGTTTGGCGTGTGTGGTTCTAAAAATAAAGTTAGTTTCTTTTGACAAGTGGCTCCTGATTGTGCCCAGCCAGACTGCGGCAACCCAGTCTCTCCTAATGCTAACTTGTTTTAACACTGTAATATAAAATCACAGCTGGGATACACTGATAGTGAGCACATCCTCCTCTCTCACCCAATGCCCCCCGGGCTGTACTGCGTTTATCCACATGTGTGCGTTTAGTTCCATGCCATGTTATGTCATGTGTAGGTTGGTGTATCCATCATCACAGTTGGGATCCTGACGAGTTTTGCCATTTTCAAGTCTTCATGTTGCCCTTTTATAACGTCATCCCTATCCCCCCAACAAAATGAGCTTCAACAAAAGTATTCGGTATTGTAATCACCTCCACAATTATGATAAAAATATAACTCCTAAAAGTTTTCTTATGCCATTTACAATTACCCACACTCCACCCTAGGCAACCACTGATCTGCTTTCTATTACTATGGATTTACCTTTTCTAGCATTTCTTAATGGTAATGAGCACAGTGTTTTCGAGATTTATCCATGATGTTTCAAGTGTCAAGACTCAGTAGTATTACTTGCATAAATATATCACATTGGGTCCTTTCGGGTCTTAAATTTTAAAAACCTCTGTTTCTCTTTATCAGGGTCACATTTCCCTCTGAACCTGTGAACCCAGGGATCATTATGGCTGTTTGAATGTTCTCGTCGGCTAATTCTGTCCCCTCGGTCATTTCTCGGTTTAATCTTATTAATTAGTTTTGCATGTGGTCATAGCCTGTATTTTCCTACTTCTCTGCCTGTGTGGTAACTTCTTTCTCGAATGTTACACAGTGTACATTTCACATTGTTGATGGCTGGATTTTATTTTATTCCTTTTATACTGTTGAAGTTTATTCGGAGCACAAACCAATTGGACCCTTTCGAGGCATCCAGAGCAGCCTTTAGATAAATCCGATCTCACTAGTGAGAATTTCACTTCTGAGAATCCTGGTTGGCATCTGGTGTGTGAGGAGGCCTTTCTACCTTGGTTGAGGGGAACGGGAACAGTTCCCAGCCCTGGGTGAGCTCAGGAGCTATTCTGGTGGCTCTCTGGCTGAACATGGACATCTTTGCTGAGGAATTGAAAGCCTAATATAAAAAGCAGAAATCATAAAGGAAAAGGCTGATAGATTAGACGGCATGAAAAATTAAGCCCTTTCTCTTTGCATTCTTCTTAAATTCACTTCAATTTGGCTCACTTCTAATTGATTTGAGGCCAGTTGGGAGAGGGAAAATACCCACGGGCCCTGGGGAGGCCCAACGCCGGGGTCTGGAGCCAGCTCTTCCTCTCATTGTGAGGCCAAAGGGAAATTGGTCTGGCTCCCCTCCTCTTATCTGGAAAACAAGGAGGCTGGGTGAGGAGCTCCCAGAGGCCCTTTCTGTCCTAACGCCCTTTCTCCCAGTCACGCTGCTCTCTTCGCCTCGGTGATAACCTACTCTCAGGCACTCCAGCTGCCCACCAAAGCAGGCTTCTTATGCCTATTTCCCTTTTTAAATATAATTTAGTTTTTATTTGATTTATGGACTCAGTCCCAGTCGCTGAACTTCATTCGGCCTGGATGGCTTATTGATTTTCAATAATGGCGGAGCCCAAGAATAAAGAGATGACAGCAGCACTTGGCTGCAGACCCAGGGCCAGCCAAAGGAGGCACGCATTAATCACCTCTGAGGTGGCCACTCAGGCTGTCTGTCCCTGGCTGGGCAGGGGCCCAGGGCGTCCAGCAAGCCACCCGGTGATGGTCTGCCTCACAAGAGCTCTCCAGACTGCCCCGCCTGGGCTCTATCCCAGCATCACCCGAGACAAGTCACTAGCCCATCCGCCCTCCTCTCCTCTACAGAGAAGGAGCTGTGAGAGTCTGGGAGGCCAGCTAGAGGGAGGCCGCACCTCTAGATGGACAGGGAGGAGAAATGTTCATGTATAAAGGGGCCAATGCTAAACAAATGGATTAAAAGATCAACTGGTGGTAAGAGAAGGGGATGCAGAGGCGTTGGCTGTGTCTGTTTTCAGGGTGGCTTCAGCCACTGAAACAGCAAACCTGGTCTAGGCCTCCCTGAAGAATTGCACTTCTTTGACCCCTGGACCTTTGCATATGCCATTCCTCAGATGATGCCCAAGTTCTCTCTTTCCTGGCCAACCCCTGCTTCTCTTCCAGGCCTCAGCTTAATTGTTGCCTCTTCTGGGAAGCCCTTCCTCATTCTCCCCCTCCCCCACCTTTTGAACCCATGTTCTCAGAGCTCACTGTGACAACAGTGACAGTGGTTTAGTTTCTTCACTGTTCAACTATTTGTTGAGGGCTGGGCTATAATATAGCTCAGTTGGTAGAGTGCTCGCCTTGCATGAACAAGGCCCTGGGTTCAATCCCCATCACCACACACACATACACAAAAAGTATTTGTTGAATGAATAGAAGATAGTTTAAAAAATGATGTTCAAAATAACTCAGTGATTCAAAGAATATTTATTGAGCATCAATTACTCACTACTGTGAGTAGGTGCTGAAGTTCATTAACTTTTTTTTTGGCTGGAAGGGGGTTACCAGGATTCAACTCACAGACACTTAACCACTGAGCCACATCCTCAGTCCTTTTTTATATTTTATTTAGAGACAGGGTCACACTGATTTGCTTAGCGCCTAATTTGCTTAGACTGGCTTTGAACTCTCGATCCTCCTGCCTCAGCCTCCTGAGCTGCTGGGATTACAGGCTTGTGCCACCATGCCTGGCTTCATGAACTCCTTTTTCAACCCCCTCGACAACTCCTTAAGTGCATATGGAATAAAACACTCAGGGAAGTGAGGTGACCAGCCCAAGGTCAGACAGCCAAGATCTGGTCCATCCTAATAGGAAGCTGAGTCTCCTGATTCCTAAACCCAGTTTTGTCTTTTCTTCAGTAGGGGAGTGTGACTGATCCCTTCTCTCCCCAAGACTCCACAATTTTCTGCGATGTATGATAAAAGGGTTGAGCCAGATCAGCAGTTCCTAACCTTTGAGAATTAATGAAAGGTATGAACCGTAAATAACCCCAGGGAAATCACATATGCACAGAGAAATTTATACACGTGTTCACGGGTTCATGGCCCTGTAAAACCTAGCCACAGCCCTCAGGCTAGGAGGCCCAGAGCTCACCCCTGGTGGAGGACTTGCTGGCCCTCTCAGTCCCTGGATGGTTTATGATTCACCCACTGACACTGGTTTTATGAAGTGACAAAATTCTTCCACTCATTTTTCAAAGTCTCAGCCTCACCTCGTCTCCTCAGCCCAGCGGGCAGCAGTTTCCTCCCTGCCGGGAGACCCCATTAACCCCCAAGCCCCGGGGCCCTGCCAGACTGTGGCTGTCACACTGAGTCCTGGTCCTGATTTATTCTCCATGGCGTCTCTCTGGATGAGAAGTTGTGCATAACAGCGGGACTCAGCCTAGATAGAAGAAGTGGCCAGGTTCAATCCTCAACAAATAAAACTATCCCCGTTCAGTAATTCCCATGGTTCATGAAAAAAAATGTGATTTCCTTGCCGCAGCAAATATGGAAGTCAGGAGATGTAAAGATGCTCCCGTTGGTCTGTGGAAGGAACCATAACAATATAAATCAGTGAGCTGGAGAATCCTCTCTATTCATTATCTGGGCAGTCTGGAGCTAAGGTGTGTGCTTATTAAATCCCATTATCAGCCCCTCTTCCCTCTCCAGGATGGCTGCTGAAATCTCTCAGGAACATTGCAGCAAAAAATAACTTTTAGTTCCTGGAGATCATACTAATTCTCCAGAATTTGGGGTCTTCAATCCCAGGCTGAGAATTTCACCCTATTCTCGGGCATCTAGGGCCGATCCCTTGCGAGGCTGCCTGTGAGGCTGACCCACTAGAGTCTTGCATTAGGAAGATCATTCTGCTGTGGGCAGGGATTCACCAGGACGGCCCAGAGGGGCGGGGCTGAAGGTTGGGAGTGGGCGAAGCCTGAAGCAGCCAGAGGAGAGGTCAAGGGTTAGGTCTAGGGAGAGGTCTCCTCTGGTTCCTTATTGTTTCCACCATGGGGATAGCAAGATGCCCGCTCAAACTCTAAGTAGACAGGAGACTCACCCACCCAGCAGGTGATGGACCAGGAAGCTGATGGGTGGAACTTCTTGGAGCATTCTAGAAGAGGTTCCTACACCACCAGGGCTTTTTCTTCACTTCTCCATGTCCTCTTTCTTCCTGTTTGGAAGGCAGATGGGATGGCCAGCACTATTCTTCATGCAACCATAAGGGAAAAGCCAAGAGGACCACAGACACTTAGCTCCGACATGCTTGAGCTCCGTCAATGCCAGACACTGCCTGCTTCTTGATTCACCATGTGAGAAAAATCTCTGCAGGAGGTTAAGTGTAAAAGTTATGTAGGAAGGTGGACAAATAAGTCCAGAGTTCTAGAGAGTATCTGTACATATGTGGGTAATAGAGGATGTGGGGGGTGAGCGAGATGACTCAGGAAGTGGACAGATAGAGAAGATTGGGAGATATAGACTGATATTATAGATAGATGATAGATAAATGACGGATGGATGAATGGATGGATGGGTGGATGGATGGACAGACAAAAAAGATGGCCCTAAGAACATCAACCTTTGAGAGACAGAGGAGGAAAGGACATCTGGAGAGTGTGGGATCCCAAGAGCCAAGGGACAGCAGGCACTCAGGAAGCAGTGAGTGGTCAGCAGTTACATGACAGAGAGGGTCCATGGCATCACTAAGAAAGGAACATGGCAGTGACCTTGAAGTGGGCTACACAGACAGCACCGATTGTTCCATCTTGAAATGTCAGGGCAGGTCAGTTCAGGTCCCTTCTGTGGCCCACCAGGCCCTCCTTGTGCAACTGTGGGCACCGCCCAGGCTGGTAATGCCCAGAACCCACAGAGACACCAAGAGAGAAGGGAGGTGCCTGGCCAGGAGATATTTGGGACATGATTCCTACATTCATGCTTCTCCCTCCTGCCAGCCCATGCCCAGGTGTGTCTGTTGGCCTTGAGTCTTCCTTGCTCAGAGAGAGAGTGACCGGGTGTTCAACACCAAGCCTACCCCGGTTCTGCGGGGCCTCAGGCAACTTGCTGGACAAATCAAAGGCAGAGCAGAGCTGGAGCTCAGGCCTTCTGATTCCAACTCCTCCGGGCCTCAGAACCTGAGCGTGGAACATTTCCTAGGTCTGGCTTTTAACAAATGCATTGGAGGTTGGCATGCTGCCGACATTTTGCTGGCTCAGGGAGGGGAACCAGGATATTTTTTTGCAAATTGGGTACTCCATCATGTAGAAAAACAGATCTTTTCGGGAGGTAAAACATCTGGAATTACATAGCATGAAAAGAGACTAAGAGGCCAGGTTACATGCTCAGCACACGGCTCTCTGGGTTTTAATGATGCTCAAAGATTTGAAATGTTCAGCAAATCTGTTTGTTGCTGCTCCGACTTTTTCGTGTCTCCCTGGGGAGAGGCTGCTTGTGTTTTTCTGTCTTGTTTAACCCACTAGGATTTCTGGAGATGGATGAATCTTCTAGAGCCTGAAACCCCCAGGAAGGCTCCAGTTCTCACCGAAACCAAGTCATAAAACTATGCTTCTAAAAACAGAGATTGCCTGGCAAGGACAAGGGTCTTGGCCTACTCAACCCTGGCACCAAGGCAGCCCTTTTCTTGATACCAGGCCTGTTGTTCTCTGGAAAGAAGAGCCCAGGTTGCAGAGTACTTAGGAGCTTCTGCTCAAAGGCATGACTGCGGTCAGGAAGGGCTGGGAGGAGAGCGGCAGGGAGCCCTGCCGGACTCTGGAAGCCAGGGCAGGCTCTGGCCAGGGCTGGTACATTGGTCCTGGAATCAGGAAACCCCGGCTTCAGTTCTTTTGCCAACCACAGTCTGGCTGCCTCTAGCAAGTCTCTGCCCCTCTCTGGGCATCAGTTTTTCCATCTATAAAATAGGGGTAGTAAATTCCAAAGCCTCAGCTCCTTCCAGAGTTGCTGGGTGGTCACTGAGTTGAAAGCTGTAGGGGCCTCAGGCATGGGACCATGTTGAAGAACTCAAGCCTCCAATGACATCAGGACAGCCTGAGTGCTCTGTGGGCAGCTGGCGGGGGGTGGGGGGCGCCTCCTGCAGAAGCACGTTTCCCTCTGGACAGGACCCTTCCTACTGCGCCCACGGAAGCAAATGCTGGCAGGATTGGGATGGGTTTCTCCTTGTGTCTGAAGCTCAGCTGGGAACCAGTGCTTCCCTTTTCTAAGCACCAAAGGGTTGAGCCCCAGAAGCCCAAGGGTAGAAGAGAGACAGCTGCAGTAGATGGCCTGGGTTTGATGGGATTAGATACACCAAAATGAGAAGAGATTTATTGGCCGGCTTTCATCCAGCCTTAGAAAACTTGGCTTCGTCTTCACTTGGTCACTTCGTCTTCACTTGGTAGTCTTGGGATTTCTGTGTGCGGGGCGACAAACCAGACTCATATGTTTAGGAAACATTTTGCTTTTTGGGAACTTGTGTGTCTTCTTTGTGAGTTGGTGTCCACATGTGCACGTGTGAGCGTCCCCATGTGGGTGCATGAGCATTACACAACTATGAACATAGTTACATGGTGTATGAACACCTCATTGTGGGCATGTTGTACACACACACACATTTGAGTGTATATCCACAAACGTGTTTATGTGTGCCTGTGTGTCACATATGTATGATGGGTGTGCGTATATCGGTGTGCACATGTGTGAATAGACTCACCCTTGCTCACAAGGAGGGATCCTTGCTTGGCAGCACCCAGGCCAGAGGGTGATTTAACCAGCCTGGGTCTCCCTGTCCAACATGCTGAGCTATGGAAATGGCAAAGCCATCCCAAACCTGAAAGACAGATGAGTTCATTTTCAGGCTTTGCTGTGAATCGGTGGTTCTTGGAATGGCTAATGGCTCCGAGAGGCAGCATTTGCATCTCGTCGAGTCAGAGCAGCTGTGGGATTAGTGGCTGAGGGGTGATTTAGGATAGCTATTTGGGAATATCTACCATTTTCCAATAATGCTTGAGAAATTGCCTCTCCTGAGAAGAGAAATTTCAAGTGGGCCTGAAAGGGTGATGGGGGAGGGTGGGGGGAATGCTGATTCCTCCCCCCCAGGGAGGGAGGGAGGTCGGTGGGGGGTGGGTGCAGCGGCGGCAGCAGCAGCCACAGGCATTGGAGAAACCCTGGGCTCCCCTCTGAGCTCCTCTAAGCAGCTCCTCCGTCACTGAGCTGCCCCCACCTACACTGCGACCTGGACACTGCTCATCTCCCTGCACCTTCCCGGGGTCGCCCCCCAACATCTATCTGATGAAATTAGTATTTGAAATACAATAAAGTGATTAGTTCACTTGACTGTGACAAACATATTTAATCTTGGCCGATCGATACTGTCAGAAAACCAGGGCCATTAGTTAAATTATCCTTTGGTCAGAAAAGCAAACGGCCTAATTGAAGAAGGCAAACTCACTCCCAAGACTTCCATTTCAGCCCGGGCACTTCCTCCCCTGTCGTTTGGAACTTAGCCATAACCTGCTTTCCATTCAGCTGTCACCCTCTGTACCCTCCTTGGGCCTCAGTTTCCCCATCTGTCAGTATCGTGCAGAGATTCAGAGGAGATCCTGGAGCTCAAGCCACTCAAATCAGCAGGACTTGCCAGCTGACTAGGCACAAGTCACCCAGCTTCTCTGTGCCTCGGTTTCTTCTTCTGTGAAATGGAGCTGTTGATGGTAGTGACTGGGCCCTTGGGAGAGGCAGATGGAGGAGGCCTGGCCTGAGTTCTCATCTTGGCCCTGAGTGCCCAGTCTGAGCACCTGGGCCTCTTCCTCTCAGGCTCAGTCTCCCCAGGTGCAGGTGAGGAAGTGAGATGCAGTGACTGTAAAGGCTCTGGCAGCCCAAATGTTCCACAGTCCTCTGAATCTACTGAACTTGCTGACACGCATGGGAATTCCTGCACGTGAGTTGGGGTAGGAAAACCAAGGGAGCTCAATGACCTCTGGGAAGTTGTCTTTGAAGCCACATATCTGAAGTTTTGGGACATGGCAAGACAAGAGGGTAGCATCAGTGACACAGGGAACCTCACTTTCTGGCTGTGAAATGAAATCAATCCCATTTCTGTTCAGCCCACGGCACATGCAGGGCCCAACATGCTGGTGCCCGAAGAAGTGTCTCCCACCCTCCTTCATTCAGTTACTCATTCACTCAGCATTCTCTATGCTCAGCTCTAGGGCTGTCCTTTGTCCTGGGAGTAGAGACACAGGAATGGGCCAGTCCCACCTTGCATTCTGGGAACCCACAGACTCATGAAGAACCAGCTCCACTGTGAGGCTGTATTCCTGTCCTGTGGTTGCTTGGAGGAATCGTCACACTTCTCACGACTTAAAACAATAAAGATGTATTGTCTTTCAGTTCTGCAGGTCACAAGTCCAATATGGGCTTCACTGGGCTTCAAGCAAGGTGTGAACAGGATGGACAGTGGCCCTTTCTGAGACTGTAGGGGAAATTCATTTACTTGTCCCTCCAGTTTCTGGAGGCCACCAGCATTCCTTGGCTTGAGGCCTCACATCACTTTCCTCTGCTTCCGTTATCACATCTCCTTCCCCCCGCCCCCATTCTCTCTCACTATAAGGACCCTTGTGAGTAAGTGGACCCACCAAGAGAATCCAGAATGAGCTCCCCATCACAATGTCCTTAACTTAATCACCTTTGCAAAACCTGTGTTCTCACATGCAAGGGGTTAGATGAGGTTTGTCCCCCAAGAACCGTGTGTTGGAAATTGGTCCTCAGTGTGGCCATGTTAAGAGCCAGTGGGAGCTTTACGGGGTGGGCCCAGTGGGTCATTTGTGGCACCACCAGTCGAGGAGAGGGAGGGAGTTCTCTTGGAACCCTGGTTAGTTCCACAGTGGGGCTTGTTATAAAAGAACAAGACAGCAGACACTGTAAACCCAGGGACTCAGGAGGGGGAGGCAGGAGGGTCACAAGTTCAAGACCAGCCTCAGCAACTTAACAAAATCCTCAACAACTTAGGGACACCTTATCTCAAAATAAAAAATATAAAGAGCGAGGGATGTAGCTCAGTGGGAAAGTGTCCCTGGGGTCCCTCCATTTAAACAGAGAACAAGACAGCTCCTCCCTGGTCTCTCTCGGGTGGTTTTTTAACTCACTGTGTGATCTCTCCCTTCTGCCAATGTCATGCCATCCCCCAGGAGGTACTCACAATAGCCAACCTGATGCAGTGCCATGCCCTGAGCCTCCAAAACTGTGATCTAAATAAATCTCTTTATGTATTATCCAGCCTCGAGTATTTTGTCATAGCAACAGAAAACAGAGATTATGGAAGGTTAGGTTCGTAGGCTTCAGGGATTCAGACATCTTGTGGGAGGTGGAATTATTCTACCTATCACAAATATAACAGTCTCAGAACTGGAATACAATGACTAAGGAGAGACTTTCCCTAGGAAGGTTTGAAGGAGTCACCAAAAGCAGTGCTTGAAATATGAGCTGTATTTGCCCTTCTGGAGAAGGCAGAAGAATATTCCGAGCCATCAGAAAAATAGGAGCAAAGGCCTGGAGATGCCAGGTGATAGAGTAAATTTTGAGAGCACGGTGGCTGGACATAAGCACTGAGACAGGAGATAGGCAGAGGCCAGGACACAGCTTGTACACCATGCTTGGGGTCAGGGAGGCACAGAAGGAATTTAAACAAGGGAGCAATCAGACCAGACTTGAATTTCATGAACATTATTCTGACTACAAGGTAGGAAATTGATAGAAGTGAGCAAATTAAGGTCAGAGACACCTGCAAGAAGGCTGCTGCAGAGGTCCCGATGAGGTGAAGATATCTGAACTGAGTATTATCAGTGACAGGATTAATGGGGGCAGAGGTGAAGTACCTGACTGGTGTGGGTGTGGAGGAAAGAAGGCATAGACAACACCCAGGCTCTGGCTGGGGTGATGCATGGAGAGCAGAGCCAAGCCTTTAACTAAGAGAGGACGCTGTCGCTATGTCCGTTCTTTGGAATGGCCACAGTCTCCAGGTGCTGGCCCCTCTGTTTTGTGGTCCTGTTCATGTGTCCCACTACAGTCACGACTGATGTGCCCCCTGAAGAACAGAGTGCCAGGGCTCTGTGCCCTGTCTGCTGACACAGCCTGGACCCCAGAGGCATTGCTACATCCTGCAGATTGAGGTCCCCTGTGTCCTCTGGGGGGTGTGCCATTCATGTTCTCCAGGGACGGATTGTTGTTGAGAAAAATCCACTTGTTCCCAATACTCCGTGGGTCAGGCTGATAAAACGTGGCCCTGAAGGTAATTCCATGAATGGGACGTGCTGGGTGTCCAGTGTTATGTGAAGAGAGCAGTCCACGGAGCAGACCCTGCCTGAGGGGAACCTGGTGGTGAGGGGCCTCAGCCCCTGACCCTGGCTCCAGTCCCCAGGTGGCAGGATTTGCCAGCACTCCCTGGGAAAGGACTGCAGGAGTCACCTGGGCTGGATCCCGCCCTTTAATCAGCTCCCTTTAATAGAAACTGAATCCCATGGTGGTCAAGCCACAAGCTTTGGGATCCCCCGGCCACGGCTTCTGTGTCCCAGATCTATCAGTTCTCACAGCTGCCCATCAACCCAGCCCTCTCCACAGCATCAAGGGACAGCACTGCACCTTTGCTTGCCCTTTGCCTTTGTCATTCGGGTTTCCTTCTGAACAAACAGGGACATTGAGGTGGGGGTGGGGGATGAAGAGCAATTAACACCTTTCCAGTCCCCAGGTGCTGGCCCTGCCCCCTGCCAATTACCTCGTGGGGACCCACCTGCTCTTGAAAGGGCTGACCAATTATCAGGAACAAGTGTGAAAGCAAGTCTGCTGCCTGGAGCCTCATTACCTGCCTCTCCATCAGCCTAGGGCTGGGGGTGCAGAGTGGGGGTGTCTGCTCCCTCTAGTCGGGGAGGATGGAGGAAAGAAGAGGGGTTTTCTGGGAGCACCTCTTTGGGGAGCAAGGAACCACGCCCTGCATCATCTGTAATGGGGCCGAGGCTTGAGGGGTTTTTGAAAATATATGTATGTTTCTGGAAAATAATGTGTTTGGAAATTTGGCTTCTAAATGCATCTTTCCTCTCAGTTCCAAGAAAGAACCTGGCCTTGGCTCTCTCTTGACTCGCAGGCAGCAGGTCCTTGCCACAAACTTGAGCTGCTTGAAGGGTTTGAGCAAGGGAAGAGGGGAGACAGGCCTGGCCTGGGAGGGAAGATGTCCCGCACCTGGAGCAGCTCCCCCCACGCCAGGCAGTGCCCAGGACAGTGGTGGTCCTCACAGGGGAAGGGCTGAGTGCCTCCATGGGTGCTGGGCTCTGCAGAGACCTCCGAGCACCACAGATGGCCGACCACATGCAGGCCAGGGGGACAGCCATGACTAATAGCCCATCTCCCCTCCTCCCATCCTGTGGGCCTGAGGGGCGTGAGGTATGCCTCCCTCTCCACAGTGCCCATCCCCGTACCCCACCGTCCCATCAGGGATGCAGGAGGGGTGGGGACAGTGAGTCTGGTTTAGAGAAAACCAAGCCTTGCACATTCCAACTTTTGGAAGAAGGTGTCGGCTGTGAGGAGTGGCACAGGACAGGCCACCCAGGACTGGCTCGGTGACTGGTTGCCTATGGGAAAATGACGGGAACAAAATTCACTGAACGCTGACGGTACTTTTACCTGGAGGAGTTATGGGAGATTTCTACCCTGTTCTTTTTATACTAGATACATTACACGTTTTCTCTAATAAGAAGTTTTATTTTAGTAATAAGAAAAGTGAGGAGAATTGATGTACATCCGCCACCTTCAGGGGCCACTCATTACCTGCAGGCTAAGCTTGGACGTCCTTGGAAGAGCTTTCAAGTTTGAATCCATCCTTCCTTTGTGCCGTCATGCCCTGCCCTCCTCCCTTCCCTGGTCATTCATCTTCAAGGCACGACTCTGAATGCCTTCCCCTCAGAGTGGCCTTCTACGGTGGCCCTTCATACCCTGTGTTTCAATACCTGTGTCCCTGTGGGTCTCCTAGCCAGTCTGAGAGCGCCACAGGGCAGGAGCAAGCTTGACTCACGTCACTCTGGTTTGGGCCTGGGCACACAGCCGGTGCTCATTAGTTGTTGGCTGAACAAATTGTGGAGGATATTGCTTCTTCGTTCCTTGAGGTGAGCAAGGGGAACATCGCCTCCCCAAACATCTGCAGATGGTAAGATTTGAGTGGGAGCAAGAGAGACCAGCTCATTTCTGGGGTTTTTGTCATGCCTGATCACCGGCTGTGCTGATGGGCAGTTGATGTGGGGGGCCCGTGAGGCAGGTAGTGACAGTCTTCAAGCAGATTGTCATGCTCCTCAGACGTGGCTGCTCTTGCCTACCAACTCTTTAGCAGACAGCAGAGTTCCAAGGTGCTCAGCTGACATCCTTGGCTTTGCCTTCTCTCTGAATCTTCCTACACCTAGGAATCCTGGAGGTATGTGTGCCTAAGGAGGGTGCGCCTGGGCATAAGCAGGGCCCCAAAAGCAAGCCACACAGAGTTCTGGAAATAACCAGAAATGCAAGGAGACTGTGTTAGTCAGCTTTCCTTTACTATAACAAATACCTGAGACAATCAACTTATAAAAAGAAAAGGTTTATTTTGGCTCACAGTTTTGGAGGTTAGCCCTGTCACTTTGGGGCCTGGGATGAGGTTGCACATCATGTCGGGTAGTATGTTATGGTACAAAGCTGCACACCTCATGACTCAGCCAACAACAACAACAAAAGACCAGAGTCCCACAATCCCTCCAAGGACCAAAAACCTCCCATGAAGCCCCACTTCTTAATATTTCTACAGCCTCCCAATAGCACCAGGCTGGGGACTAAACCTTTGACACATGGACTTGGGGGACAGTCCAGACCCAAATTATAGTGCCTTCCCACCCAGAGAACACCTCTTCCTCCTAGTTGCCACTCCTTCTAGATCTCTTCTGGACATGGCCTTATGAGAAAATGGTTCTCCAGAGATTTCTCATGTCTCTACATGCCTCATGGGCAGAAGTACCAGCAGCTTTCGGGCCAGACTCTCTTTGCATGGGTGTTTATAGACTGAACAGCCTTGGAAGAGAGAGGTCCTTTCTCACTCCAGAGGAGAAGGCAGATTTATTTGCTATCCTCTATCGTAAACATAATGTCTCACCTCTGGGACAGAGATAGCTTTGCTTATAGGCCATTGTGAAAGATTTGTGTTATCTACACTTGGGGTTTCTCAGTTTTGAACATATCCACCTGGACCACCCTGCATCATCCATGTGGATCTTGAGGAGCAAGGGCAACTGTCCAAGTATGAAGCTCATGCTACTTGCTCAACCTGAGTAATAAAGTCTCTTTGTCTCTGACCCAGGAGCCTCATGTCTTCTGCCACCATCCGTGAAATCATGGCAGGACAGCTGGTTAGCTTGCAAGCAAAACAAAATCTCCCACTCTTTGTGGCTCTTGATGGTACTAAATTCAAAAGAGAGATTGAATTTTATAAAACCAGATTTCAGTTTGCTTGAAGTTTTTTTAGACCAAGAATGGGCTTGGAATTCATTAGACAGTTACTGGGCACTAGCCTTCAATCCCAGTTCAATCCCCATCTCACTGAATCCACCTCACAGCCCTGCAAAGTATGTGGGGTGAGCCACATTTTATAGAGGAGGAAACTGGAGCTCAGCTGGATGAGGAGATTCACCCAAGACAGATGGAATTAAGCTTAAGCTATTTTTTTTTTTTTGGCAGGGGGAGTGTATCAGGGATTGATACACGCAACTGATGAGGCACATCCCCAGCCCTATTTTTTAATTTTATTTTATTTAGAGATAGGGTCTCACTGAGTTGCTTAGCACCTTGCTTTTGCTGAGGCTGGCTTTAAACTTGCAATCCTCCTGTCTGAGCCTCCCAAGGCACTGGGATTATAAGTGTGTGCCCAGCACCTGGCAGAAGTCTAAGCTATTCTCACTTAGCCTTGATGCCTCCCTCTTGGGGAATACAGAGGCTCAAAGCCCCAATGGGACCCCTTTCTGTGACAGGGATCCAGGAAACAATAGGTGTTTCTATGTCAATCTGTTACCGAGGTCCACATTAGTATAGCAAGTTTCACCCCAGATCCTGGGGTCTCCAGGCTGCAGTTGGAGGGTTCACCCCCAGGGAAGGTTCTGCTGGCCTCCCCTTGTGGAATCAATTCAGAGAAAGTGAGGGGAGGGGAGATCTCAATCCCCACAAACACGGGGGCTGGGAATGCACATGTCCTCCTGAAAGGGTTAGATGCCATGACAGAATCAACAACAAATAAGAATCAAAGACCAGCTGGGCACCGTGGCACACACCTGTCATCCCAGCAGCTTGGGAGGCTGCGGCAGGGATTGTGGGTTCAAAGCCAGCCTCAGCAAAAGTGAGGCGCTAATCAACTCAGTGAGACCCTGTCTCTAAATAAAATACAAAATAGGGCTGGGGATGAGGCTCAGTGGTCGAGTGCCCCTGAGTTCAATCCCCAGTACTCATTCCCCACAAAAAAAAAAAGAATGGGAGGCCTAGTATATGTCACACACTGTTCTAGACACTAGGCAAAGAACAGTGAAAGGGACAGATAAATGTATAACTTAGTAAGATGTGGCGATGAGTGTTAAGAGCAGTAACGAACCAAACAGGATTAACAACCAAAACTAAACAGGGTAGGGGAACAGAGAATGAAGGGGGCCATGGCGGGGGGAGGTCAAGGAAGACCTCTCTGGAGAGAAGAGGTTTGAGCTGACATCTGATGGGATGAGGAAGTAAGCCAGATTACACATGTGGGGGAAGCACATTCCAGAGGGAACAGCAAGTGCAAGGGCCCTGAGGCAGATGTGCAAGCATGTCCAAGGAACACTGAAATAACTGGCTGCTAGAGGAGTGACCCAGGTGAGCCTGGGAGGAGAGGAAGTTGGCTGGGGAAGGAAGGGGAAGGTCCCTTCCAGTGAGATCAGACACATCAATGCTCATATCCTAAGGCCTGTCACTTTTCATCTATTGAGCTTGAATGTCCTCACTTTCCCCAGTGGGATCCTGCGTCTAAAGCATGGCGCCCTGTGCTTGGTAGTGGCCCCTGTGATGGGAGGTATTTATCACTGTCTGATCGCAGTGTCTCCTCCGCACTTCCCTCCCATTCCTGCACCTCTGGAACTAGATGCTATCGTTGCAGCCACTTTGGGGGCTGGGGACTGGGGCACCGGCGGGGTGGCAAGTTGAGCCTTTCCCAGTAATTACCGCTCCCAGGAAGCCCTCTTGGCTCAACTCCACACTCAGCGTGGCGAGGACGACAGCCACTTGTCAGAAGCCTCCCAGAGAGACCACCTGGAAATGAGAGCAGCCCCGACTGGGAGCCATGCTGAAGGGGGGAGGGCAGCGCAGCCCCTTTGTCATTAGGCAGCCAGAGCTGGAGGGATCGCTCCGGTTTAAATTAAGGATTTAATGAGATGAGGCCAAATTAGATGCAATTAAAAAGACACTTTAGAGCTGGCAGACGACCAAGAGAGGCAGTAATGACTTTTCTAGAAGGGAATCCCACAGGCTGGGGGCTGGGGGGGGTGTGTGGTTTGGTTTTTCTACTCCTGGAAACATTCGTGGGTGGGGGATGGGAAGACAAAATAAAATCAATCATTGACGATTTTGGTGCTCATCAGGGGCTAAATGGTCCCCAGACGTCACCCCAGGCTTATAGTTTCCAAAGTGGGCTATTTGGAGCTCCCGGGCACCCAAAGAACTTTAGTACCTTCACTAAGCATTGCCTGAATATGTTTTTTCTAAATTATTTTAAATCTTGGAATAAAAATGCTCCCAAAGTTTAGTCCCTGGGGCCCACCCACGTGTGTCCCCCTGCTGCTCTCCTGCTGTGACTCTCTGTGGGCCTGGGGGTCGGGGCCTCCTGGTGGATTCTGAGTGGACCCACCCACCCACCCTGCTTCTCTTGGGAGAGTCACTGAGCACGTGAGCCCCAACCCAGGGGACTTGCACACCACGCTCAACTAAATGTCCTGTACAGCAAGAGGCTGGCTCTTCCCTCCACAAGCAAGGCTGGTGATCAGAGGACAAGGGTCAAAACACCCTAAGACTGACGCCATCCCATCTGAAAAACCCTTCCGTACTCTGTTTAAGTTTGGGTCCCTTTTGTCTGAGTTTTGTTGACTCCGATGGGCTCAGTTTGGCAACAGCAGGACACCCCGTCACCCTGCTTACAGCACTAGACAACGTGGTTAGTGTAAAGTCGAATCCTGAACCTTGGGCTTAACACGCAAACAAAATTAACTTGACCGTCCAGAAGTTTGAGTGAAGAGCTGTCAGACAAGGGCACTGAGCCATGAGATTCTCTTAAATGACAATCTTGAGCACCCTCAGGCTGATTTGAAAAGTATTTTTCAAATAAGTGAATATTTAAGTTCAGAAACTTACTCATCATCTTCCTCCAGATTCAATACTCGAAGTTTAAGGAATGAAAGCAGGACTTAGGTATTATTAATAATTCAACCCTGAAACAAAATGATTGCCTATTATTCCTCTCAAAATTCCTGGATGAGTCTAATTGAAGAATATTTTGAGGCTGTAAGGTAAAGCACTTTGAAAATGTGTTACCATTTGCAGCTGATTTTCAGGGTGGAGCAGGATTTTAACAACACAGTGAAACCAAATCCAAATGCTGAAATGAATTGGATATTGATGCCGAGACTGGATTGCAACTATTATTTATAATGTCCCATTTCCAATTATTTGGGTTATTGAAATAGCCTCATTTTTCTCATTGGTTGACTTCATGGTAAGTAGTGCTTATGAATTGAATGGAAACATTAATGTATAATAATGTCATTCTTGTCAGTTTTATGTAATGGATTTCCTCCTACAAATGTGTTTGAATATTACTGATGGGACTGTTGGAAACCACTGGGCTAAACATGGAACCATCCGGAAACAGACCTAGGAGAGAGAGGGACGGGGGCTTGTTCAGGGCCACAGAGTGAGTGGGCAGTAGGGCTGGACTTAGAGACAGGATCCTCTAACTTTCAGGCCAGTGCTATAGATACCAAGTGGCCTTTGGGACAACACCTCCTGCCTCTGCCTGTGCAGCCCTCTGTGTCCCAGGACACCTGAAGCTCCTCCTCCCGCTCCCAGGGGTCCCTCTCAATGCAGGGCTAGAGTGTGACCAGGTTCCCTCCTTCAAAATCCTGCAGCAGATCAGAATGATGTTGGGACCCTCTTTCCAGAGCCACCCACCACAGGGAGGAGCCTGGTGGCCCACGGAGAAGGGGTGTCTGAGCCAGTGTAGCCGCAGCCCCCAGCCCCAATTCCAGCACAGCGGTCCTGATCTGGCGTGGTGCTGATGGAGCGCCAAGGGCTCTGACACCACATGGGGACCTCTGGGTGCAAAGCCCACCTTCCCCTCTTACCAAATATCGAACCTGTGCCACAATAGCGAATGCAGGGGTGTGTGTGAATTTAGGGAATCCCTCCATGGAAGGTACAGAGAAGGGAGTCAGGGCTGGGAACCACTATTACCTGTTTTATCATAAGGGGTCGTTTTTTAAAAGGATTTAGCTGTTCAGGAAAATAGGACCAAAAAAAAAAAAACTGGCTTAGAAGATAAATATAAAACATTCTGCCCTGGCATTGGAGACCTTTTCTCTGTGCCTGTCTTCAGCCTCTTTATGTGCCCCCCCCCCCATGCCAGCCGTGGTCTTCTCTGCCCGCAAAGTGCACCCAGCCCACACAGGCCTCCAAGCTGGGCCTCAAGCTTCTGCTCTGTCTGGAAGACTCCCACCCACCCTCCAGGCCTGCCTCTTATACCCCCTCTCCCCAGAAGCTGTCCCTGATGCTCCAGAGTGGCAACTCCAGAAATTTCTAAGGGCATCAGAGCATTTGGAAGAAGGGGGAGCAAGGTTCCAGGAGACTCATCTAGAAGCCGTGATTGCACAACTTGTTCACTTCTGCTTCCATGTTCTCTCTGCACCTGGCTTGTCCCGGGCTGTGGCAGAGCTGGTGCGTGCACCCTCTGCGCCGCGCCCCCCCCCCCCCGTGCTCCTGGCTGTTTCTTACCTGCCCCCTGCTCCCAGCTAGAGACCTTACTGGCTTCTCAGCCTCATCAGAGCAGTCACCACACCCAGAATGTCCCACCCAGCTCATTGCACAGGTGCAAAAACTGAGGTCAATAAAGGCTAAGGACTTGATCTCAGTCCCGTAGGAGCTTGGACACAGGACCAGCTGTCAACAGCAGACCAAAAAAATCAAGCAGTAGATAGCAAAATAAAACAAACTCCAGAATCTATTAAACTAATCAATAACACCTGATTGCCTGCTACAACCTTCAAATATCCAAGCCTGGAGCCAGCAGGCGATTGCCATTCAGGGCACAGGTTTTCAGACTCATCCACACATCACTCATGCAGAGGGCTCAAGAACACCCAGACTGCCGGCTTGGACCTCTACCTCCCAGTTTCTGACCCAGCTGGGCTGGGGAGGGTCCAGAGAATATGTATTTCCCCCACCCCTTACCAGGGACTGAACTCAGAGCCTTGGGCACACCAGCAGACACTCTTCCCCTGAGTTACATCCCCAGCCCTGAGGATTTGTATTTCCAACAAGTCTCCAGGTGCTGCTGAACGAACAGGAAAGGGGATTGTATGCTCAGAGCCACGGAGCTAACGTTTGATCTTTATGCTAAAGACCAAGGGGTGGCCCAGGGGACTGCCACAGTGGCAGGGTTTCATCTGGAAATAAAAAATGTGATGGTCCCCAAGCTTCACATCCTATCACGATGGTCCCCAGCCATTGGTGAGGCCAGCCTTCCTTTACCCCAGCTCCCAGCCCCCACCGGGCTGTGCTGAAATGGGCCAGTGAACACCTGTCTTCCCTTTGGATTAGGAGTCCCTCTCAGGAGGGGACACTGCCTTGCTCATTTTGGCATCCCCAGGGCCTGGCACAGGGCCTGAGACCAGGACTCATGGGAATTTTGTTGACTGAAACTGGAGGTCAGTGAGGCTGGCATAGGAAGAGATGTGCCCAAGGTCACCCAGGTGATCAGCAATGGAGCCAGGGACAGGATACTTGTCACCTCCCCTGCGTCCAGACTCCAGGTGCCCTCAGGTGTGGCCTGTTCTCCATTATTCCCTCCCTCAGATGCTCTGAGGAGTTTCCGACCCAAGCCTTCTGTTTTTCCCTTTCTCAGTTAGCAAGGCCGAAATCCTCTCTGAACGCACCCGCCCCCTTTCCCAGCCCGCCTTGCAGCCCCTCTGCCCGGGAACACAGCCAGACTTTCCCTCCCTGGGCTCTGGAGATGCTCATCCTTCCTCTGGGTACCTTCCCTCCACCATTCAGACCAGGCACCATTGCCTTCCCCTTCACAGCCCAGATCCAGTGCCATCCCCAAGTTCCTCCCTCCTCTGGGCACCTTCAGTCCTTAGCTCCTCAAGATGTGCTGTGTCTGGTCTGGGGGTGCGGCTCAAGCGTAACACACTCGCCTGGCATGCGTGGGGCGCTGGGTTCGATCCTCAGCACCACCTAAAAATAAAACAAAGTTGTTGTGTCCACCGAAAACTGAAAAATAAATATTAAAAATTCTCTCTCTCTCTCTCTCTTAAAAAAAAAAATCTTAAAAAAAAAAAAAGATGTGCTGTGTCTGGGTCTTTCTCCCCCCAGCTCCGAGCACAGGTCAGGGCCAGTTCTGTTCTGACCTATCCGCTGCCACAGGGCTCCAGTGCAGCCCGGGCTGGGAGAATGTTGTTCCTCTAGGTCCTCATCCTAATCGTCAGCTAAGAGGGTCACAAAGGGGTTCCCCTCCAGCTCCCAACCCTGTCATTTGCCACAATTTACCAACAGGCTCTAAAATCAGAGTTGCCCCCGCAGTGACACCACACCATAGAAGAGTCTAGGGACAGTGCAGGTATGGGGGCAGGGTCTTCCTTGTGGAGAACAGACCAGATAGGGACGGGGAAACGGTTCAGTCCTGGAAGAGCTGGCTCCAGGCCATTGTCCCTGCCAACCACTTCATTAAAGTTTCTAAAAACTCACACACACACACACACACACACTCTCACACACACACACACACACACACACACAACTTAAACTAGATATTAAGGTTATCTATTACTGCAAAAAAACCACCCCAAAATATAATTACATTAAAAATAACACCTTATTGTCTCTGATTCTGAGGGTTGGTGAAGTCCAGCTGGGGGATTCTTCTACCCATGCCATCGGCTGAGGTCACTCACTGGACTAATGGCAAGGCTGGACTGAGAATTCCTCCATAGTGTACCCACATGCATAGCACCTGGGGGTCCTCCCTCACCTCCCCACATGGTTACCTGTGTGATTGTCTCGGAGCAATTAGACTTTTACATGGTCACTAGATTCCAAGAAGGAAGGGTGGAAGCTTCTAGTCCTCTCACTGTGTGGGTGTGGAAGACTCAAAATATCCCTTCTGCCACAATCAGTTGGTCAGAGCAAATCACAGGGTGCAGTCCTGATCCAAGGGAAAGAGAAACAGACTCTGCCTGGTGGAGGGTGGCACAGCACGCACTCAGAGAAGGGGCCTGGAGGCAGCCATCTCTGGACACTGAAGGACTTCCTTCAGCTTCAGCAGTCCCAGGAGTAAGTCTGGTACAGAGAGCTGTGAAAACTTCAGAACTATGTCACCCCACAGAGCTGGTGGCCCACGGCAGGAGCGCCCTGGAAGGCCAGCCACAATAGCACCAGTACCAAGTGAAAGGGCCCTAGCCTGAGGAACAGAAAGTCCGGTTCCTTCCACAGCCTTGCCCCTCACTTGATGTGGCAAGACCCTGTTTGGCCACCTGAGTGATCTCTACCTCAGCCATGGGCCATTTGTCCATAACTCTCCATCAGGACTGAGGTCTTTTGCCCTTTGCATGGCCTAGGTTTCAAGAAGGACAAGGTTGGGCTGCGTTGTGGCTCAGTGGTAGAGCATGAGAGGCACATGAGAGGCACAGGGTTCAATCCTCAGCACCGCACAAATAAATAAATAAGTTAAGGTATTGTGTTCATCTACAACTAAAAAAGAAATATTAAAAAAAAAATTTTAAAGAAAGACAATGACTTTTCTTCTCTGTTTCAACAACAACAATCCCTCATTCATGAATTTATAACCAGAACCCTGGTAGGGTTGAAGTTGCCCAATTCCAAGTTGTTTTTAAAAGGAGACTCTACAATTACAGCCAAAGTGTGAAACAGATCACAGGAACTGAATGCCAGAAAAGTGCTCCCAAATTGTTCTTAGTTTACACCCCTATTTTACAGATTAGTACACTGAGGCCACCTGCGGTGGAGAGAGGCACAGGGACATAGGGATTTGATCCAGCTATGCCCCCTCTCTCTGCTGTCAGCCCATCAGTCTTCCCCAACAACCCCACTTGCTAGGTTCAAGATGGGCCCAAAGGTCCCTGGATGCTTAGAAATCCCAACCTCTGGGAGACCACTGTGCCCACAGCCGCCTTCTTCAGGCTTCCAGCCCAAGGGACAGACCCAGGGAGAAACTTGGGAAGAGGAGAGCCTCAGTGGGTGGGGCTGCCTGTTAACTCTCAGGGCCTTTCCTACCTCAGGGACACTGGGAAGGCAGGAGAGGACCCCCTCTGCAGATGCCAACCCTTTCCAGGCTCAAGCTAATCCCCATTAAGTAGCCGTTGTGATGATGGCCCCCTTAGTCAGGATGTTTCCAGTAGACCTGGCGGTAGACCAGTAGGAAGAGTCTCTGATTAAGTGCTAAGGGTTGGGTATGGGTTGAGTGTTTCTCAAGAGTTCACGACTGCCTTGGGGCTGGGAGTGCAGCTCAGTGGTGTGGCAAAGCACTTGTTTAGCACGCTTGGGGTCCTGGGTTTGATCTCCAGCCCCACAACAAAAGAGGGGGTAGAGTCTCACGGAAGGTAGTTGGGTCATTGGGAGTGCTGCTCTTGGGAGAGACTAGAGCAGTTCTCATGGGATCTGGGTTGTTCTCACCAGTGACTTGGTATTAAAAAGCAAGCTCTGTGGCTTCCTGTTTCCCCACATGATCTCTCCCTCTCAAATGTGCTCCCACCATGATTCCACCCATCATGAGGACCTACCAGGCATCAAACAAAAGGAGCTACTTAATATTGGACTCCATCTCTAGAACTGTGAGCAAAATAAACTTTTTTTAAAAAACACAATACCCAGCCTCAGGTATTTTGGTATAGCAAGGGAAAATTGACTAATACGCCAAACATATTCTATATTCTCCAGCTTCCTTGCCTGGCAGTTCCCTCTGCTAGGAATGCCATTGAGCCCTCTGTCTGCCCATTTATCATTCATCTTCCCAGGTCTAGCCCATATGCTTCCTCCTCCAGGAAGCCCTCCCCAACTCCCTTCTCCTCATCTGGGCAGAAACCTCTTCCTATATAAGCCCCCAAGCTCCTTTTCCTTTACTTCCCAAGGCTCAGAACACTTTCTGCTTCAGTTATACGACAGGACAGCTGGGAGGGGCTGCTCACAGTGGGACAGTCCCTGACCTGGGAGTCTATGAAATCTGGATTCTAGCTCAGGCTCAAACTTGGTCTCAGCCTCCCTGTGAGGCCTTGGGCAAGTGCCTTTCTACTCAGGACCTCAGTTTCTCCATCTATAGGAGGAAGATCTGGGCTTCATCTCTAGAGTCCTTTCGGTAGCGCCATTGATTACCTATAATCATTAAGTTCCTACCCTGGTCAGGCCCTGTCTCAGGAGGTCCTAGTAGGATAGGATTTGTATGCACACAATGATCAAGAACATGCTCCCAGTGAGGGGAGTGGAAGCAAGGGTGGAAAGGGAGAAAAGGAGAAAACTAGACAAGGGATTCCCACAGAGGGCACCTTTGGCCTGATCCCTCAAGGGCTCTGGAGTTAAGTCTTACACTGTCCTATGCCAAGACCAGGGAGCGGAACCCCACACTCCTGTGATTGCCAGTTGTTAGCTGAGGAAAAGGCACTTCAGCCTGTCTGCGCTTAGGGGAAACTTTCCAGTAGCCTGGGGGCAGGGTCTCCAGAGGAGAGCACAGGAAGTGCATGCACACAGCACCAGGGAGGAGCCACAGACCCTGCAAAAGGCACTGGAGAGGCACTGGGGATGTCCCTGTAGTGTCCACCTTTGAGACTAGTACTGTTGCTGCTGACAGAGGAGAACTGTGTATGTGAGCAGGTGAACGAGGTCTCACATATGACCTTGGGTAATTCACTGTCTTCATTTTTTCGGAGATCACCTGCAGAACGGGGCTGTCAATGAGGATTTGAAGCAAGCTTGGCAGGGAGCGGGATTAGCAAGCCTGGGCTCTCTCCCCATCCCAGGCCAGGCTGCTGCCCCCAGCAGACCACTCAGGCAACCGTGAACACTTCAGGACCCACAGGGCACTGGAGCCCCACAGTCTAATCGCAGGCCCAGGGTATCAAAATGGGCTGGTTTCCCCAGGGACACAGGCTTGTTTTTATAATTCTGATAGCTTCCTTTTGTCCTATATCTCTGATAGAGCAGGGACATTGATCAAGTCATCTCCTATGCAAATCTACACCCCACCTTTGTTTCTCAGGGCATAGGAGGTGGCAGTGGGGGAGGACAGGGGCTAGGGCCTGAAAAGGCTGTCTGTAGGTGACAAAACGGACAATCTGTGAAGATTCTGTCTTCCCAGCTGGTTCAGGAGCACTACCCAAATCCTGTGGATATTGCGTGGACTACCAAGGCTGAGGGAAGCATCCTTGTTTCCAAAAAGGGGTATCCAAACTGTGCTCCTCCAGGCCCTCTTGTGCAAGAAGTTCCCATCAAAGTCACCCAGAGAGTTGGGCAAGCAACTCAGGCCCCACTTTCCAATACCTAGATGTCCCCACAAAAGGTCACTTGAAAAGACATCTGTGACTGGAGGCGTCCCAGGTGCAGTGAAGCCCCTCCTCTTAGGCTGCAGAGCCTGGGAGGGGACTGAGGGAGCAGGGAGCAGGGAGGGTCAGCAAGCTGACCAGGGCCTGGCTGGACCACAGCTCCAGGTTCCTGCCTTCACTGCCTGGCCTTCATCCCTACCACCACCACCCCATCCCAACCTGATACCCAATCAGATATTCAGAACATGAGCACGAGAGGGACCCGGAGGTTACTCAGTGCAGGCCTCCCTCTTCCATCAGCTGCCTGATGCTCTCACGGCATCACTGACAAATCCAGCCTGTGCTTGCACCCCGCGACGGCAAGCTCACTCTCTATTGTAGAAATCCCTTCCATGTTGGTATAAATCTATTACAACAATCTTCCTTCCATTGGTACCAGAACAGCCTACTGCTCAATGTCCTTGTTCTGCCTCTGGGACCAGCTGGTGCAGCTGTTCCCCTAACAGAACAGAAACAACAATGGCAACCTTAAGAGTCCATCGCTCTCAGAAATTCATCTTCTAGCCCTTTAACTGCTATCTCACCTTCATACAGTATTTCCATCTTCATCTGACTCTTTTTGCAGGGCGGCAGGGTACCAGGGATTAAATTCAGGGGCGCACGATCACTGAGCCACATCCCCAGCCCTGTTTTGTATTTTATTTAGAGACAGGGTCTCACTGAGTTGCTTAGCACCTTGCTTTTGCAAAGTCTGGCTTTGAACTCACAATCCTCCTGCCTCAGCCTCCCAAGCCACTGGGATTACGGGCATGCGCCACTGTGCCCGGCTTCATCTGACTGTTGCTCATTAGAAGAACACTGTTCAATATGCTCGGTAAGGACCTATGTTTCCATTTTACAGGATTTGTCAAAATGCCTTAGCACACTTGAGCCTCAAACTTTCCTATTTCCCTTAGAAGACCACTTGGGTCCTGGGCCTGCATGGCTGTGGGAATCTCATTCTCTCATCCAGCAGACGTCCCCAGGACTTCACTCAAGGGCCCCATCCAACCTGCAAGCCCCCTAATTGGGATGACATTGAAACATGTGTCTGACTCCCAGGGCTGTTTATTTAAATCATCTGCATCCCACCTGGGATGCTGGGAAGGTGACTGCACCCCTCTGAGCGCCCAAGACTCTACTCCCTGTGGCTGTTCCCCACCCTCAGTCTGGCCACCCACAGTCATGGGGTCCTCATGGTTACATTCCACATGGAGAGCTGGGCTCTGATGTCTGACCTTCAGATGTGGGCAGTGCTGGCTGCTCACTCATAATGTCAGCTGAATCATTTTTCATCTAGTTGGTGAATAAATTAATTACATGACCAGCCAGAATGAGCAGCCACAGTCTTCAAGTCACCAGCCGTAGCTGCCTCCTGCTTTGAGCCTCTTTAGAGAAATGCTGGGAGGGAGAGCGGGAAGGTGGGGTTGGGACTTGGGCTGAACTGGTTGGGTTCTGCTCTCTTGACAATGAAGGGATTGAATCTGGGGATCCTAAGGAGGTCTTTTGCCAATGTCCTTCTTCACAGCCTTGTGGATGAGTGAGCTGGATAAAGGACAAAGACACAGAGTTGCAAACTGATGTCCAAAGGTTGTATCTGTCCCCTGGATGTGCCTTTATTAAGTATACTATTATATAGGAATATATATATTTTTTTAAGAGAGAGAGAGAGAGAGAGAGAGAGAGAGAGAGAGAGAGAGAATTTTTTAATATTTATTTTTTATTTATTTATTTTTTTTTGGCAGACACAACATCTTTGTTCTATGTGGTGCTGAGGATCGAACCCGGGCCGCACGCATGCCAGGCGAGCGCGCTACCGCTTGAGCCACATCCCCAGCCCCAGGAATATATTTTTATTTTGAATGTGTTTATATAGGAAACGCATATTCCAATTTGGCCCAGTCCACACCACATCTTATTGCCCTGTACCTGGCCCCTTTTGGTCATTTATGTTACTTGCATCTTTAATGGTAACACTTTTTTTTTTAATTAAAAACATTAAGTTGACAAATGTCTACACACTATCGCCCATACATCCAACCCACTGCCCATTTTTGTATGGCCTATAACCTAAGAATAGTTTTTATATTTTTTAATGGTTGGGATAAAAGTTAAAAGAGGAGTATTTTGTAACATGTAAAGATGCCCCAGCTCACTGTTTGCAGCCACCTTCCTGCTGTATCAGCAAAGCCAAGTAGTTGCCATAGAGACCATGTGGTGCCTCCAGTCCCTGAGTAAATAGGCACAGATCCTCGGAGGAGGAGTGGGGGTCACACAGTACACACACTGACTGCGGTGTTTTGGGGTTCCTCTTTCTAGGGACTAGTCCCCTCCTTGGGGGATGGGTTCTAAAAATTAAAATTGGTTCTGTAAACTGGGGCGAGTAAGCATTCCCTGTCATTGGGGCACTCATCCTCCAGCTCTGGGTCCTACACACGTGAGTTTTCTTCTAATTGTAGATGTGAGCAGCACCCTTGTTGGTTCCCTCTCTGTTCTGACCCTGGGGACGCTTGTCTTCATCTGCTTGGGCTGTGCTATTTTTTGGGATTCAGCATGTCCATATGATAAAGGCATGGTCCCCATCTTGGTGCTGTGGGAGGTGGTGGGATCTTAAATGAGTCCCAGTGGGAGTCTTCCAGACATTGGGAGTGCCCTTGAAGGGGATCGTGAGACCCTCACCTCTTCCTGTTTTTTCAGAAGTGACAGCTATAGGGTGAGGGGTTTTTGTCACCTCAGAATCCTGCCATGATGTGCTGCTTCACCACAGGCCCAAAAGAAAGGGGCCAGTTAATCAGGGACTGAAACCTCCAAGACTATGAGTTCAAGTAAACCTTGATTATCTCAGATATTTGTTCTAGTAACAGAAAGCTTACTAACACAGGCTGCTGTGACAAACATCATAATGTGTGACTATGTGGCTTTAAGGACAGACATTTATCTCTCATAGTTCCAGAGGCTGGGAAGTCCAAGATCAAGGTGCTAACAGATGACATTCCTGGAGAGGGTCCTCTTCCTGGCTTGCAGATGGTTGTCTTCTAGTTTTGTCTCCACCCGGCAGAGAGAGAGGGCTGTGGTCTCTTCCTCTTCTTACATGGTGACTCATCCCATCAGGGGGCTTCACCCTCATGACCTCCTCTAAACCTAGTCACCTTCCAAAGGCCCTACCATCATCAGAACCAGGGGTTAGGTTTTCCACACAAGAAGGAGGGAGAGACACACACATTCAGACGCAGACCTCATGCTCTATTAACACCACCGCAACTTCCTGTGGGTCAACTTCACTCTGAGGCTGCTCTAACCTGGCTGGTTGGTCGCTCTTCCCTTCATGAGTGACACCACCCACCATTACTTCCAGGCCCTTGCACTCTGTGACTGTCTACAGACCCAGCCCTGGGACCACCTCTCCCACTGCCACCTGCTGCACACTTAGGGATGTAGGTGCCTGATGGCCAGAACAAACTTGGTGGCTTGGTGAATGTCAAGCCCTTGAGGTGTCCCTTGGAATGTAGACCCCTCATGGATCTTCAGACCTCAGAGAAGAAATCCTTTCCAATATACCTGAATCTTCTCATCCCTCCTTCTGCAGGCATCCCCAAGTTGCTCAGAATGCACCATTGGTGTTCTTCCAAGTGGTGGGTTTGCCACGGACCCTGGAGTTCCTGTCAGGTTGTTAAAGCTCAGTGTCCTGGAAAAGTGCCCCATGATAAGCAATCTCTTATTCAGTCTCATGTGCCACCCTCACAATTCAATCCCAGGGCTGCTCCCCACCTTCCCGTGGCCCATGCCACAGACACACTGTTGTGAGGTCTAATCTCTTTCCTCCCATTTCAGATTCAGTATGTCTTAAACTAGGTTCTGCAGGGCTTCAAGCCTGATACCACCCCAAAGGTGTTGGCAATGTTCCCTCTCTATCCTTCAAATGCATGTGTCATTGTACCAGCAAGGGTGCTGTCCTCCAGGGGGACATTTTCCCAGGTCACCATTTATGAAACTGACTACAGTTGAGCTACCACCTCATCCAGAAGCCATCCGCGCTCCGCACTCTCCTTGGGATGGGTGAGCCAGCCTGGGAGGGAGGCAGAATCCAAGCCCTGACCTCCTTCTGCCTGTTTCCTCATATTCTGCATCTGCTAGGTCAAGTCCTGCAAGTAGCAGGCACCAAAATAGGGTTGGACATGCAAGAGACTGATTAGGAGACACATCTGTGAGGGACAAGGGTGCAGGCTAGGGAGGGAGAGCCTTCAGACAGTGATGCAGGGCTCACACCTGTGGAAGGAGAGAGGCAAGGACAGGTTGCCAGGAAGGAAGAGTATCAGATCCAATGCAGTCTAAGTGGGGCTTGGCCAGAACCCTGGGGAGTTCCCTTTCCAAGCAAAAATGCCTATTAGAAGAATTCCATGACGGGCAGGAAGGGACCAGCTCCAACATTCCCGTGGTGCGCATCTTTGGCTGGGAGCAGCCTAGGGAAACTTGGCCTCCGTGCGAATGGAACCAACTGCCAAGTCCACTTGCACGGGCCACGGGCTCTCTTAAAGAACCCTCCCCAATATGTCCACTGCTTGTCCCAACTTTCAACACAATGTCATTAAAATCAATTTAGTTTACTAACCATCAAGCAGGCAACAGCACAGAGTCAGAGAGAATCCAAATAGGCATTTTTAATTTTTGTTATAAATGGTGTCCCTGACAGAAAGGAAAAATTGGAAAAGAAGAGAGAATTTCCGGTAAATCTTGAACAAAGAAAGGGATTAGCTGGATAAAAGTAGATGCAACATGGTTGCAGGGATGGGGGTGGGGTTTGCAAATGCAAATTAGATGCATAATTTAGGTGATGGTAAATTATTGAATCTAAGGGGCCTGGATTAGGAGTCCAGTTGTATTTGAACAGTATGGATTTAGAATCCATGAATGTTATATCAGAAAGTGCACAAGAGCCAGGCTCAGTGGCACCTGCCTGTAATCCCAGTGGCTTGGGAAGCTGAGGCAGGAGGATCATGAGTTCAATGCCAGCCACAGCAAAAGCAAGGCACTAAGCAACTCAGTGAGACCCTGTCTCTAAATAAAATACAAAATAGGACTGAGGATGTGACTCAGTGGTCCAGTGCCCCTGAGTTTAATCCCTGGTAACCAGCCCCCCCCCCCAGAAAAAAAGTACATGAGAACAATCACCCAGGATGATCATAGTTTAAGTGTCCAGGGCCAGCCCCAGCCTCTGGACAATGACAGCCACAGGCCTGTGAGATGGTCCCCAAACCACAGCCATGTGTGATTGACCCAGAACTTCAGCTCACTGGAAATAAAAAGGTGTTGCTGGTGTGGAAACCTCAGTTCCCTTGGGATAAGAAAGCAATTCCCTCAATGAAAAGGGGTCTTTAAAATCCCTGGAAGGTATAAATTAAACACAGAAATAATGAAGTCAATTAAACCTATCATATTAATGCATTTGTATTACATTTAGGAATGATCTGCACATATTAGGTGTGTGCAGGGCTTGTGATATGCAAGAGAATTTGACATATCTTAGATTACATTGTAAATGTGTAACTGGGTAATTGATTTTAGACTTGTGGTTTTAAATTAAAAGTTGTAAGAGAATTTGATTAGTTGTATAAACAGTATTGGAATGTTTATGAGAACCTGAGATTCACCGTATTTATGATTTTGATTTATTAAATTTACAAGAGTAATTTAAGTGCTTGGGAAGGTTTTGCTTGTTAGGTCAGGCACGCAAAGTGCTTTAAAGGAAAACAGGATGCATCACATTTATAAATGCACTCCAAAACACTTAGAGGAATTTAATAAAATGAGTTGTAATGAGACTGTTTAAAGGAATTTGGATTTACAATTAGGATATTAAATTTTGAAATTATGCTTAAGGGCTTAAGGGGGAAAAATAGGGTTTTTAGTTCAGTACTTTTTTCTACATCAAAAAATCTCCCCTTTCAGGCATAGAGAACTCCCTCTGACATTCATTATATCTAAAAATGCATCATCATGGCTGCCCACCCCAAAGGCTGGATCTTTAATGGTGAACAGCAACCACATGCATGCCTCTCCCCTCTAAAGAGCTCCCTGCTCCTGACACTCCCTTTCTATCCTCAGGATCTGTCCTCCAGCTTCCACGTGCCCCTCCAGCTAGCCTCAGCCTTCATCGGGTTCCTCATCTGCCTGGTAGGATTCTGGTCTTTCCTCCTGTCTTCTCTCTTTCCTTCTATGGGGAGAATTGCAGACACTGCTGAATGGAGAATGGAACGCAGCCTCCCTGGCTCTGGCTGGCTGTGTGCCTTTGCTGGCTGGCCCCTGGCAGCCCCAGAAGTCTGTGGCTGGTCCTTTCAGTTGGGAGTTGCAGTTCCTTGTCTAAAGGGACACCAGGAGTTATCACCAGGAGCCCAGCCTGCTCTCAATATTTGTGGTCATTGACTGATCAGGACATGCTATGTTAGGAGAGGTGCTGCCTCCTCTCTCTGCCACCCACTTCTCTGCTGAGCCTCTGAGTTAGGCTTAGAGCCCCTTATGACATTGAGGGTGACAGTGGCCACCTTCTCTAGGCCTTCCTCCCTGGCTGACCACTTTCCTTCAAAGATCTCATGACCCTGACCTAATGCAGCCTCTGCCATTTCCATCTCTCCCCAAGAGCATTCACTGGAGACCAAGGAAGCAAGGAAAGACTTTACCTTTCCTGTCACAAGCATGGGGTCAGAGCCCAGTCTCAACTCCACCCACGGACTTCCTGTGTGAGCCCGAGCAAATCATCTCCTTCTCTGGGCCTGGTGTTCCCTGGCTCCTTATGAAACAATGGAGGCCCTTACCATCAGCAAAGTCACGTCCAGGTCTTTGTCTGAGAAAAACACTCTTACAGGTGCACAAAAAGACACAAATGAGGATTGTAGCCTCGCTAGCAACAGCGAATAATGTCAACCTAAATGTCAATCAATAGAAGAATCCTTGAATAAATACACACATAGACTAGTCAGTTAGGGTCCAACTAAGAAATGCAGTGAGCACCAGTTATTTTCCCCACAACATTCTGTTACACAAATTTTTGAACATAAACGAAAGTGGAAAAAATTGTAAATACCCACATACCCACTAAAATTAACATTCAGCCTTATTTTCTTTATCATCTATCTATCCATCTATCCATCTGTCTATTCATCTTATTTTTTAGATGCATTTCCAAATAAGGTACATATGCTTCACCCAGCAACACTTCAACACGTATATCATTAACTAGAGTTCCATATGTGTTTACAGTTTTCTTAAGGTAAATTTTTGTATAATCAAATGCACAAATCTAACATCTACTATTTTTAAGAGTTTTGCCAAATTCATACACCTATGTAATACAAATCCCCTGTCAAGATATAAAACATGACTTTCACTCCCAAATGTTTCCTCTTGTTCTTCCCCATTCAATCCCCACCATCTCTATCTCCACCTGTAAACACTGTCCTGATTTTTTCCCTTAGTTTAATCTGTTCTAGACCATCCTATAAATTTAATCCTATTATGTGAGGCATCCCCAGTCCACCCATTGTTTTTAAGATTGTTGTTCATCAGTATTTTCACCTTCTCTTCAGTGAGCAGTGTTGCATTGTGTGGATGGAACACGGTCTGCCCTTCTCCTGGGGGTGGATACCTGGGATGTCTCTGGTTCTCTTTATTATGAATAAAACCACTATGTATTTTATCTCAAACAATTGTTTTTGAGGTCTGGTGTTTTCATTTGTCTTGGGTCAATCCCTCAGACTAGGTTTGCTGGTTCACAGTTAATGCTTAGATTCGTAAGAAGGTTCCAGAACTGCTCACCTCCCAGACCTCCTATCCATTGCCCCAGTGTAGATGCCAGCCGCTGGTGCACCCACTCCTTTTGTAGTGAATTCTTCTGGGACCCTCCTCCCCTGTTCGCTGTTGTCATTGGGCATTGCTCTGGGACACTGGGTAGGCTTCAGTGACTGTAACACTCACAGGAAAGGGCCGGTGTCTCCACCTCCTTCGTCCTGGGAGTTTCATGGAGATGTTCCTATTTCTCACCCTCAAACAGCTCTCACACCCACTGATGGAATAAAAACTGGGCAATGACACTGGCCTCTAGGCTGATTTCAAACCCTGAGTGAGTTCAAATATTCCACAAACAGGTCTGGCCACCTATGGCCCCCAGTCTGAGCTCTTCTGTGAGCCAGTTCGAGTGGCCGGGGCAGAGACTCTAAGGCAGTGGGCAGACAGCTAGATTTCTTATGCACAAATCTGGTGGTGGTCCCAGACTATAGGGCCAGGGCCAATTGCTTGCATCCAGGCTTAAGCACCTCCCATCTTCCCATGATGTGTACTGAGGGGCGACCATCTGCAGGTCCACAACAGGGCCTGAGTGGGGACACTGGTGCTCTATGGTCCTGGTAAGGCTCAGCCTGCACACAACCATATTACGTCATAAAGACTAAGACACTGAACATAGATGCCTGGGTTCCAGTCCTGACTGGGTCCTTCTCCCTGTGTTTCTTATTTCTCCTATTATAAGAAATTTCGAAAATATAGTAAAATAGAGAGAGGACCCAGGCATAGTGGCACATGCCGCATATCCCAGAAACTTGGGAGGCTGAAGCAGGAGGATCACAAGTTTGAGGCCAGCCCCAGCACTTAGAAAGACTCTGTCTTAAGATTAAAAATCCAAAGGACTGGGGATGTAGCTCAGAGGCTGAGCACCCCTGGGTTCAATCCCTATCACCAGAGAGAGAGAAAGAGAGAGAGAGAGAGAGAGAGAGAGAGAGAGAGAGAGAGAGAGAGAGAGAGAGAGAAGCCACTGCTAGCTCTGGCTGCCTCTGCTGAGAGTTCCTTCTCTCCTTAGACACTCTGAGCTTTATAACCTGGAGCAAGATACTTCCCTCAGAGCATCAGGTTCCTGACTGCAATAGCTAAGGTGGCAATGTTGTTACAGCTGACCTATGACCTTGGGCAAGCCAGGTGAGGCAAGGTAAATGGAAGTCTCTCCCACCATCCAGCATGGCCCCTCCCTTTTATATTTATGTCCACCATCACCTCCACCACCTATCTAATCCTCAGCTCAGGCTTAGAAGGAGAATGATTGACCTCCTTTACAGAGGAGGACACTGAGGCTTAAAACAGGGAACTGACCTGTAGAACAAGGAGGGAGCCAGGTCACGGACTCCATTCGGGTCCTGGGGATTAACATATTCACTCATGGTGAACTCCCAGCTGTCAGAGGGAGGCAGATGGAGCCAGGTGGAAAAAGCCAGTCAGGAGCTATTTTCTGGATGGATTCCATGCCTGGCTCTGTGCCTACTTGTGCAGGTGACCTCGCCTCTGTGTTCTTCAGTTTCTTCCGTTGTAAAATCAGTATTCTGAGAGTACACTTATTGTTAATAAGGATAGCATTAGTACCATTGCAATGATGGTGGGAATTAAATGAGCAAATAGGGGTGGAAGAGTTGGAATGGCCCAGCAGAGTAGGCACAATGGTTCTAATGTATCCACCCAAATCCATGTGTTGGAAACTTAATTCCCAATGCGACAGTGTTGGGAGATGGGACCTGATGGGAGGTGTCTAGGTCATGAGAGTTCCATCCTCATGAATGGATTAATGCCACTATAAAAAGAGCTTACGGGAGTGGGTTTTCTCTATCCTGCTCCATTCAATAATGCAGTATTCAAGGTACCATCTTGGAAGCAGAGAGACTAAGCCCTAGTCCCCAGCACCTTGGTCTTGGACTCCTCAACTGCCAGAAATACAAGAAATAAATTTCTCTTCTTAATAAAGTACCCAATCCCAGGTATTTTTTTTTTAATAGCAGCAAGGATGGATTAAGACAGTTCCATGAGCATTTGCTATTATTCTGAGGCCTCCTCTTAGTCTAGGGGGCAAGGCCTGTGCCTGGTTCCAATCTCTACAGCCCCCCACACCGAGCACCTGCAAAGCCACGCACAGCTGCAAGGTGCTTGGGGTCCCGTTGCTGAATGAGAGAAAGCACCAGGGCGTTTGGGCCATGGGAAGCCTTGCCCCTGTGGATATAGGCCTCAAGGAAAGGTGAGTGTGGCTGGTCTGGGGATGCGTGCCTAGAGCTACCCCTGCCTCCAACCACAGAAGTGTGCACTCCCTAAGCCCCTTCCCGGCTTCCCTGACCCTCTCAGGATGAGCCCCAGCCAGCATCCGGGGAGCCCATTGCATTTGGAGCTCACAGGTTCTCTCTGGCTGTGGCTGTGGCTGCAGAACCCCCCTTCTCATTTAGGTTTCATTTCTGAAGGCAGACCTTCTCAGCCAGTCACTCTTCAGCTAATGATGCCCGCGGAGACAGAGGCGGCTGCTCTGCACAGCCTGGCCCAGGAGTTGCCAGGAGGAGCAGTTTGCCTGGGGCTTTTCGGGCTGGAGCAGAGGAGCTGGGGTAGAAGGAGCCTTTGCATACATCTTCCACAGTCACCCCCCCCCTCCTTGGGGGGCAGGCCCAGCCTTGTCACCAGGAGTCAGAGAAGAGCCAAGCCTGAAATCCAATCCCAGGCCACCGACTACATTCCTCAGGACAGTGGGTCCCAGACTTGAGCGGGCATCAGAATCACCTGGAGGGCTTGTGGGATCACGGATGAATGGTGTCTAGGCCAGGTGGAGGCTCAAGGTAACACCGGCTGCTGACAGACACAGGGAGCCCCAGGGGCAGAGCCAGGATGGGGTGATACAAGACAGGTGCTAGGGCACAGCCACGGTTAGTGAGGCTCAGCGTTCTTAAAGGAAACTTCCTCTTGGTTTGAAGAATGACTTTTAAAAGCCTAGGCCACTAGGATAAAGGATAGGGTATAGCAGGGAGGAAAGGGAGAAAGGGAGAGAGCAAGACAGATGGCAGGCACAGGGCCCAAGGTGACATGTAGACTCCATGATGATCGCTATGCTCCCTGGACCAGCACGCCAGCATTACCTGTGGGGCTGTATGCATTCCGGTGCATCCCAGTGTCCATGGCAGGGTAACTTTGGCTGACAACAATCACTTTAATATTACAAATAGCTAGTAGAAAGCTTTTTAATGATTCCAACTCAAAGAAATGAATGTTGATGTGGTGGGTAGGCCAGTCACCCTGATCTGATCACCATACATTGTACATATGCCCTGAGAGGTCACACCATACCCCACCCATTTTTATGTGTCAATCAAAATTTTCTTAAAATTCCAGAGTCCAGGTCACACTTGAAATCTGCCTGTTCACAAGATCCTCAAATGATTCAGGCACAAAACACTGGATCACCTGGAGAGTATTTAAATACTCTGGGTCCTGGTCCAGAGATGCTGGCAGAAGTGCCCTGGGGTTGGCATGGGTCTGAGAAGGTTTGGGGGCATGGGAGTGCCACTGCCCCAGGCAGTTCTCACAAGCTGCACATTCAGAACATTTTTGGCACACACTTCTCCAGAGGTCTCCAGAATCAGGACTGAAGGAAATGTGACACAGTGGACCTCACGTAGGATTTAAGTACCTAAAGCATGAGCTCTCATCCTGACTCGGCTTACTCTGTGTGGCTTTGGATAGATTGTTTTCTTTCAATTTTCCCAATGGTAAAATGGGAATATGAACAACTTCTCTAGACCAAAAGGCTAATTGTGATTAATTATTAGAATTTAAAGGGGTCTAGCTTAACATTGAGGTCATAGATCCTCAATTTTATCCTTGAGAAATCTTAATGCCTTTCTGGGTCTCAATCTCCCCACTTGTAAATTGAAAGCTTGGGCCACTAAGGGTCTGCTGTAGTTTGTATGTGTCCCCCAAAATCACAAGTTGGAAACTTAATCCCCAAAGCAAGCATATTGGGAGGCAGGTCCTGAAGAGAAGTGATTAGGCCAGGCACAGAGAATGGATTCATGCCCTTATTGCAGGAATGAGTTCCTTATAAAATTGGGCCCCTTCCTTATTCTCCCCCACCCCCACCTTGCCTTTCTGCCTTCTTCCATGGGATTTGGGAGCAAGAAAGCCCTTGCCAGATGCATCCTCTCCATCTTGGACTTCCCATCTTCAGAAGTGTGAGCCACTAATTTTCTTCATTATAAACTACCCAGTCCATGGTATTCTGGTATACCAGCAGCATGAAATAGACTAAGATAGGACCTTTCTCCTGTTCAGCACGCAGGCTTCTGCCTTTGTTCCATCCAGCAGCAGGACCTGCCCTGCCTTTCTCTATCTGGAGCTTCCTACCTCTCCATGCAAACATGGCACCAGGGTCCCTTCCCCCCCCAGGATCCCTCCTCCCTGCCTTTCCCTCCTCTACCCACTTCAACTCCAGTTTTCACCTCAGAGTTTATGTCCCCCAAGAAGCCTTCCCAGACTACCCCCTCTCAAGCCCAGGTTAGGGGTTCCCTGAACTTCCTATCCCCTCCAGTCTTTTGTGTTGACAATCACCAGACAGCACTAGCCCTGGAGGCACCTCCATGTCTACCTGGTATCCAGTAGGTGTCCACTATGTGTGTGCCTGAAAGGTGAATGAATGACACTGGGAGTCTGCAAAAATCAAGACTTCAGAACTCATTCTTGCTCCAAACTTGTGGCCTTTACCTTCTCAGTTCAACCCGATGCGTAGAGGCTAATTGAAGCATGAGGGAAGGAGACCTCATTAATTTAGGTTTCTTCCCTCCTGACATGAACTTCAATTATCTCACTGCGGGAGGAACAGAGTTTTCAGGATGGCTAAAGAGAAGTGATTTGCAGGCCTGAGCGGATCTCGACCACAGCCTCCGAGGAGGAAGGGCTTTCCCAGCTGCCCTCTCCTCCCTGGAAAGTGAGTGGGGCAGGAAGGACACCCATCGCCCCACTGTTTTGTTCACTGAGGTATCTTCAGCATGTGGTCAGAGTTTGATAAATATCTGTCCAATCAAGGAATCTCTTACAAACAGAGAAAGGAAAGGGGGGCTATCTATGGGTGGGGCTGGATGGCTCCATCAAGCTCACAAAGCTGGAGCTTCAGAACTGAGGGTTCTGACGTCCTGTGCAAAGCCCCTTTCCACTGTCCTGAGCATGCGGTATCTAAAGGGTGCAGAATTTATTTCCATGCCCCCTCTACTAACACCTACCATCTTTTCAAGGACCGGGGTGATGGTGCCCATATCAGTGCCCCGCTCAAGTCCTGAGTGCACATTTTCCCACTGCCCAGCATCTTCTCTACCCCTGAGGGGTCAATATGCAAGTATGATTGAGTGTGTCCAGTGACACAGCTCCCTGCCCCCTACCCCGGGCAGATTCCTAACTATAAGCACAAAGCAAACGGACCCCCCAGCCCCAGCCCCATTTAGCCCTCAGCTTAGCATCTGGGACACACTTAGGGCTCAACGAGTACAGAAAAGAGAGGCCAACCAGGCACTTCACACTTGCTTCTAAGTCAGGCAGGGACATATGGTAGCTGCCACATGGCAATAGCTGGGGGCAGCTCCGTCAGGGTGAGCACCAGCCTTTCCCTTATCCCATAGCAACAAATGACAGGGAAGTCACAAGAGCTGCCCGGAGAAGTCAATGACCAGCTCTCAATCCCATTTCCTACATTCTTTTAACACTTGCTGTTAACAAGGACAGCCAATGACCTATAAATAGAAAAGGACTTGGATTTCCATTTTAGCTCCACCACTAACTTGCCACGTGACCAGAACATTCAGGAATAGGAATGAGCAGTAGCAGTAACTGCCATTAAGTGAGTACTTGATAATTTCTCAAGCACTTTCATACACATCATTTCCATCCCTTTAATGCAGCTGTTCCTGAATGTTCTGGGTGGTGTGAGTTGACGTGCCCAGGGCTACTTGGTAAGCTAAGGGTGAAGCTAAGACAAAGCACAAGGGGCAGCGATGGCCCTGTGGGGGTGGTGGGTGAGGCCTCACAAAGGAGGTGGCAGATCACCTGCCCTGGAATGAGGAGCAGGGCTTAATAAGAAAGAGAGAGGGTGGAAGAGGCAGAGACATGTCACTGTCAAGTGCTCATAGTGTGCATAGGGGACATCCAAAGATACAGCAGAAGAGGGGGCTGTAGGAGTCAACTCAAAGGAGGAAGGGCTGTGGCCTGCAGACTGGAGGTTAAGGATCTTCCCATGTGTGCCTGGGAAACTCTAAAAGACTTAACATTGTCACCAGCTCACACTTACTCTAAACAGTTAATCTTAAAATAATTTTAAATTATTTACATTGATAGCATTTATTATCTATTTTTTAGAAAGTTTATTTTGGCTCACAGTTTTGGAGATTCTAATTGTGATTGATTAGCCCCCTTGCTGCAGGGCCTGTGGTGAGACAGCGGATCATGGCAGATTGAGGTTGGCAGAGCCATGCTGCCCGTCTCATGGCCTGAAAGCATGACCCCATGCTACATATGCCCCTGATAAAAATGCAGAGAAGCAAGGGCAAGGAATAAATATCATCTTTAATCATATTGTCCAGAGACAAGCAATATTTTCTATGAATATATACATTTTCCTACAGTGGCATCATACAGTTACCGTTCCTTTGTGAGATCTTTCTCATTGTTTCATGAACCTTTTCCATGGGATCAGATAGTCTTCAACTGTGACTCTGTGTTTTGGAGGAATCATGGACTTGTCCTCTCCACGTAACACACGTCCCCAAATGCATGCCAGGCCTGTTCACCAGGTGAAAGGCAGGTCTAGAGCTGCCAGTACCTTGGATTTTTCCAGAGAGCCAGGAATTCCTTTCTCGTGTAAAATTTTCTCATTTTTAAAGGTTGGCAATTAACTCAATACAGTAAAAATAAAAACAAAAGTACCCCGAGGACAAATAAACTCTCTGGAATCTCTGCCTGTTTGGAGGAGCTGACAAAGGTCAGGTTCAAGGGTATCTAGGGTTTATAGTCAGACACAGTTCTTGCTTCTAACCTCACCTCCCACGACTCGCCTTCTTCTGTGGACAAAACCCTCTCTCTAGTTCTCACTGCTACACCTTTGTGCATGCCACTTTCACACAAGAAAGTGTGAAGTGCCTGCCCCACCCCTGCCACACGCACTGTCTGGACCCCATGCAGACCTTGCAGGACTTTCTGATGACTGCTCCTTGGACCTTTGCCATGTCTCTCTCTGTTCCTGGCTCTCTGCCGCCCCACGTCCAGTTCCCTGCTGGAGATTCATCTCTGTGTCCCCTACCCAGGGCCCCCATGGAGTCGACCCAGAGTGGCTGCTCAAGCATTGCTGGCAAGGGTGACAGTGAATTCTTCCCTCCTTTGAGCAGAAGGATAGATAATTACAGGCTGGCTCCAGCAATCTGCTCTGCATTCACCCCTCAGGGTGTGTGAATTGCTGTGAAATTCTTATTGAGGGGAAAGCAGAAAGTGACTCTAAAAGGAAGATTTAAAGGAAAGGAGGAGCAAAGAAAGAAATGCTTCTGTAAAGCTCGGGAGTCCCTGTGATGACCTTCAGCCATGGAAAAAGGGATAGAGCCAGCAGGCAGACCTAGGGCCCAGCCCTGGGGGCAGGCGCCATCCCCTCTCTGGACAGTAAGGGGCAAAACCAGAGCAGCTCATAGGGCCTCACTTTCTAAAATAGTAAGATTCTGCACAGTAGTCAAGGGTTTATGGTGTCCCTGGTTAGCCCAACCTAGGGCCTGCAGGGGCTGACTTCCCTGTCTCCCTTTCTCTCTCATAAGGCCTCCAGCAGGGAGAGGGCTAAGCCAGGAGCTCCTGCCCAGAGCCTGCTGGCTAAGTAGTCACTGCTAACCCTGGAGGTGATGGCACGCTGAAGTCCTGCAGGCTCCCACATGCTTCCAGGCCGGAAATGCCCACTGATGGGCAGACCCCAAGACCAGCCCAATGCCTGGAACAGCGTTTTAGTAAGCATTCTCAGTGCTATGAACAAAAGACCTGGCAAGAACAATTTTAGTCGAGGAAAAGTATATTTGAGGGCTCATGATTTCAGAGGTCTCAGTTCACAGATGGCTGACTCCATTCCTCAGGGCCTGAGGTGAGGCTGGACATCATGGTGGTAGAGAAAAGCAGCTCAGGACTTGGCATCAGGAAGGAGGGAGGAGAGAGAGAGAGAGAGAGTGAGAGAGAGAGAGAGAGAGAGAGACTCTTTACCACAAACAAAATATAAATCCAAAAGGCATGCCCCAAACAATCTACCTCCTCCAGCCATACACACACACTGTCTGCCTACAGTTACCATCCAGTCAATCCCTATCAGAGGATAGTATACTGATTAGGTCAAGGGTCTTATAATCCAGTCATTTCAAATATAAAGTTTCTTGCATTGTCTCATTTATGAGCTTTTGGGAAACACCTAGTATCTAAACCATAGCAGGCAGCAAGAAGTGGGCTGAGTTGGTGGGTATTTGCAGAGCCTTCAATAGGCCATTAAAACTCCCTGAGCCTCAGTTTCTCCAGTAGTGAGATGTGAACAATAAATCCAATGCTACTAGGTGGTTGAGATTCTAATATTAAAATAATCTTTAACTAATAAGTGTTAGGTCTCTTTGCCTCATGAACCTCAATTTAATATGAATGATCAGCCTTTGGATGTGGCCTCAGGCTGGTCTGCAGACACAGGATAGTTTTATCTTCCCTAGAAAGACCCCAGCCCCACCTTGATATAGACTTCAGGAAAATTCTCCCAGCAGGACAAGTGGGCCTAGGGTGGTGACTGTGGAAGGAAGCATTGAAGGCAACAGGGAGAACTGGGATCAGGGGACTGAGGACCTGAATCCCCACACTGGAGGTCAGAGGGCAGGAGAGCTCCCCTTGAGCTGGCCAGACCTGGGATTAAGGGATCAAGGACCAACGGACAAGAGTCCCAGACCCTGAGGAGGGCCCAGCTGGCACTTCCTAGTGGCAAGAACTGCCAACCCCCAGTTAACAAATGGGGAAATTAAGGCCCACAGTTGGGAGGTGAATAGTTGGGCAGGGCCAGAATCAGGGTTTCCAGAGTTCTCAAGGGACACCGGCTGCCCCCAGAGAGGAAGTCAGCAGGCAGGATGGGATAACAGCTTCAGGTGCACAGCCCCAAGAGCTAAGAAAAAAGAAACCTTTACAACCTCTCCCACTCTCCTGGCTCACCTGTGCCACACACTGCCCACTCTCTGAACAAGCCAGGTTAGCTTCACTGGCTTCAATCTTAAAATCAACTACTAAATTCCTGTCTACTTTTTTTTACAAAAATCTGAGTTTATATGTTCGACCTGCTTGCTTTATCCCAGTTTCTTTCGTCTCATGTTCCCATGAGCTGCTTTCTCCATTGCTCTACCTGTGAATCTGACCTCAGAACCATGGATATAGGAGAGTTCCTTAACTGCCTGCTAACAGATGGACAGGTTTGTTCATTTGTGAGTATGATCTCTGGCCAGACCCTGTGCGGAGTGTTGAGACACTGAGATGGCAAATGAGCCTCACCCTTGTCCTGCTAGCGGCCTCCGTGGCTCAGTCAGTACCATATCTGCCTCCCTTGACTGGGGGCTCTCATAGTGCAGACACCCTACATTACCCACTCCGTTCCCCACAACACAAGGTCCAGCTCAGGGCCCAGACTTGGAGACCAGGTGAGCAGAGAGTAGATGTTTGGCTCAGCCTCTGGACACCAAGACGTTCTGACCTTGAGGAAAAGTCAAAAGCAGAGCAGCCAATACAGAGGAACAGCTGCAGTGGGGTCCGACATCTGTCTGTGTCTCCCTCTTTTTATCCATCTCTCTTCCCCCCTTCCCTTCCCTCTTCCCTCATCCCTCTCTTCTAATGTCTTCTTTATTCACAAACTTGCTCACAATTTTCCCCCAGGGTTAGCTTAGAAATTAAAGATAAGCTCTCAATCCCATACCCAACGTATGATCAAGATGTCCAGTGACAACTATGAGCACAAAATATAATTGACAAGGGCTTAACATCCACATAGTGAAAATTTTTATTGGCTGAAAATTGACCAGAGCACCAAGTTTTCTAGACACTACATTGATTTTCTCAGTATGGTCCAGCAAACTTGGACTTGGTGGAAATGGTAGGCATAAAAGAAAAGCCATAATGGCGGAACCATCAGGAATCAATTAACAAAACAAGACAAAACCAATGGAGAAACCAAGTCTTCATGGTGAAACAACAGCCTTGGTGGAAATAACTTCAATAAGATTAAAATGGAAAAACCTGAGGAGAGAAACTAAACCAAAGAGAGACGTGACCAAAGGAGTCAATTAACTTTAAGGTGTTTGCCTTGAAAAATAATTTTCCCTTAAAAATTAATCAGCATTGATATGAATCTTATTAAAATATTGATAGCAGCAGAATCAAATGCCCAGGCCTGGGGTGCGGTGAGGGACCGTGGCTGAGTGGGCTCCGTCTATCTGTCTGCCACCTCCGTTGACCCCAGGGTACACCCTCAGTCGCCTGGGATGCGCTGCCTGGCTCCTGATTGATAACCATCGCTATCTTGCTGGTGGTTTTTGTACTTTCAAAGGAGTTAAGTTTTTACACTAATCGCTACCTCCTAAATCAATTAATGAGACTTAAAAGGTCATTTATCATTAGAAATTGCAACTGGAATCACCAAACCACTACATCGGCCCGCAGACGCTAAGGAATTGCATCCTACATTGATAATTGTACCCTGGCTTTAATGAGATTCTTATTAACATATACATTATTAATTAGACCATTAATGCAGATGTCATTCTGAGTCACACCAGGATTCCCGATGGCTCGCGCGGTTATTAAACCTCGATAATTTGCACAATGAATTAATACTACATTAAAAGTTCTCTCCACTGTGTATACTAAATTAAATGCTTACTTTCGACACCTCACCCACCACATCCACTCCTACTTGATAAGGAGAAGATGAAGAGGGAGGAATTTCCATTCTAGGACCTGAGAGCTTCCTGCTTTGCCAATAACTTTGGTGCCTGTGAACAGACGAGGAAGGAAAAGGTGAGGGAGAGGGAGGAGAGGAAGCCCCCGACTCGCACCCCTAATGCCTCAGCAGCGGCCTACTGTTCTTTAATTAGCAAGATTTCCTAATGTGCCTCCGACAGCGTGTTTTAAGTTGGTGCTTATGACAAAGTATCATTTATTCATGGTAATTTAGGAAACACACATGAGCAAAAAGGAGAACATTTTCATTACCCATCCTCTCAGCTTTCAGTAATTACCTCTCTGAACAGTATCCTGTGGTATTTTGGTCCATTTTTTCTAAACTTAAATAGGTGTGCTTTTACACAAATGGAATGATACCCTTCGTATTGTTTTATAACCTGCCTTTGTGATTTAATATTTCGTGAACACTTTCCCCAGATCACTAAGTGCTCCTCTAGAGCATGGCTAATTGTCCATTGTACCCATGCGTTTACCTGACTCTTTTCACTGGCTCTGGGGTGGTCAGTTTTACCTGTGCTTTTAGCTGGGCTAGGGTCCTTACCCCAACCCCACTATTCACTCAGACACTAGTCCTGTCACCTAATCACCTAAAATTGCCATGAGGTTAATTTGTAGATGTGATTCAAGTCCATAATCAGTTGACTTCAAGTAAGGGAGAGTATCCTACACGTCCTGGGTGGGTCTGATTCAATGCGTTGAAAGGCCTAAGAGCAGAGCTAGAGAAGAGACTCCACCTGTGGACAGTCTGCCCCTTCAGATGACCTGCCCTGCAGATTTCACTCATGCTTAACTAGACCCCATAATTATGTAAGTCAATCCTTTGCAAAACAATAAATTAATCTCTTTGTCTCTACATAGATACATCCATCCATCCGAATATACATTCATCCTTGATATCTGAGGGGGATTGGTGCCAGGACCCCCAGAGGATGTTAACATTGAGGATGCTCAAGTTCCTTATATTAAATGGCATATTTGTATATAACCTGCAGGCATCCTGTGTACTTTAAATAATATCTATACTCCTTACAATACCTAACAATGTAAACATCATGTAAATAGTTGTTATACTCTATTGTTTAGGGAATAATGACAAGAAAAAAACAATTGCGATTTTTTCTGAATATTATTTTATCCATAGTAGGTTGAATTCATAGATGCAGACCTGTAGGTACAGAGGCCACAGATTCAGAAGACTACCATATACATAATATACACGTACGCGTGTGTGTGTGTGTGTGTGTGCATATATATCCTGGGTTCACTTCTCTGGTTGAACTCCGATGCACAGGATTTTATTATATAGCCATACCATAAATCATGTAGCCAATCCCACAGTAGTGGACAAGGCACTGGATTGCTTTGCTCTCAAATCAGCACCGATGCTCCTGTTTCAGGCTGGAACTACACTTCCCTTCATACTGTTTCCTGTATGGCTTCAGGATGGAGATGCCAATGGGAGGACTTGATTCCAAATTTGGAAGAAGCAAAAGGGGAGCCATTGCTATTGGAAAGGTGTGGCAGTCAGATCCCATGCCTCTGTGACCAGACCTGTCAGCTGTGACAGACAGACATGGAGGTTTTACAGCCTCCCCTGAGCCCCTCTCCACAGACCCATGCTGGTGACCAGAGGTATGCAGTTGCTCAGACTTCCCCAAGCTCCTATTTCCACCTGCTCTACCTGTCTATGTGCCAGGGATTTGGGACAGCTTCTTGGATCCTTCACTTTCCCTTCTAGAACTTGCTGTCACAGCTACTCCCAGATTTACCCTAACTCTCATATTAAACCTGTATACCTGTGATACTCACAAACAGAGGTGGCTCACATTGCTATGACCCTTAATGATGCACAAACTTTTTTGTTTCTAACCTTGTGACTTTGGGTCTCTGGTGTAAAAGTCTTGATTCCTAAGGGAAGACTACTTCCAGCCACGAATGCAACAGTAGGTCCTTTGAACTGGACGCTGAGAGACCACCTGGCCACTTTGGGTTCTTCTGCCATTGGACCAAGAGACAAAGAAGGAAGTTACTATACTCACGGAAGTGATTAATCGTAATCACCAAGGGAAATTAAGTTGCTTCTACACCCTGGAGGTAACCAGGAGTCTTTCTGAAACCCAATTTTTTTTCAGGATATTTCTTAGTATTTCCATGTCCTGTAGTGAAAGTTCATGGAAAATAATGCATAGGCCAGGATTTGACATTCTTCTTTCTTCACTCTTTCTAGTTCTTTGGGGCCAGTTTCCTAAAATAAACCATTTACTCACAAACCTCTGTTTTTTAGGGAAACCAAGGCTAAGGTGTGCATCTCCCTTAAAACAAAGACAAATCATCATCATTTTGAGCTCACTTGGTCCCACATCTTGTTTCATGGAAAATAATGCATAATACCCGCTACTTAGGAGGCTGAAGCAGGAGAGTTAAAAGTTTGAGGCCAGCCTCAGCAACTTAGTGAGGGCCTAAGTAACTTAGCAAGACCCTGCCCCCGCCCCAAAAAAAAAGACTGAGGATATATCTCAGTGGTAAAACACCTCTGGGTTCCATCCCCAGTACAAAAACAAAACAAACCAATGCATAGCCTAGTGATATAGACTCTTCAGGAATACAGACTGGAGTTATCCCACCAGATGGGGAAACCTATGGAGCCAAGGTGCTTGTTGAGGGCAAAAAAATTAAGGGTGGTTGGAGTATTGACAAAAATTGTAATGTTCTGAAAGCAAAGCACTGCTTAGAGGAGTCAGTCCCCTTATTTTTGTAAGACCTCTAAAAAAGCAAGTACTCTGAGGTGAAGCTTTACAAATATTCCAATTGCAAAATCAGGTAGGCCATCATTGACTTACCTGCCAAGTGGAGCAGCACCCATCTTTACCCTGCTGAGGTCCAAGCAGTCCACATGACATTTTAATGCAAATTAGAATAAGACTCCCCCCATGAAAAGTTGTTAATGCATATATTACTTAGTTCTTAAGAATACATTATTATAACCAAGTCATTTGGCATAGAATCAAATAAAATTTTAGACCACAAAAGAACAGTTGAAATTCATGGAGCTTTACACTTAAGATCTGCGTGCCATATGGATTTGTATGTACATCAAACCAAAATAAAGTGTTTTAAATCAAATAAAAATTTTTAAATTTTATTCATAATAATTAGACTGTAGTTATCTGTTTTAAAATACCTAAATATGTTGTATGGGACACCTTTCGCACCCCACCTCACATCCTCTGGGCCACCCTTTTAGTCTAGCTATTCTGGAGTCCACCAATAGGTGGGTGTAACCTGGGAGAAACTTACTCAGCTCCTCTTGCCCTGCCACATAGCTCCTGTTTTCTGCTCTGAGGATTTTTTGCTGTGGGCATGTAAGTCATCCCAACGAATGTGCAGACTTGGATTTTATTGGTTGACTGATTGACTGTTTTGAGAAAGGGTCTTACTAAGTTGCAGAGGCTGGCCTTGAACTTGTGATCCTCCCACCTCAGCATCCCAAATAGCTGTATATTACAGGTATTATAGCTATAATACCAGGTCAACACACTCTGACCAGTGGGGGATGAACACCAGTAGAGGAATTCTCCCTGCTTCTGCCCTGTGGGCAGACAGTTCCGAGGTGCCTTGGACATGGTTCTCCAGAGGGTCCCAGGCAGGTGGAGCCCAGGCGCCCACAGGGTAGCCAGTTGCATAACTTGGATTTGACATTCTTCTTTCTTCACTCTTTCTAGTTCTTTGGGGCCAGTTTCCTAAAATAAACCATTTACTCACAAACCTCTGTTTTTTAGGGAAATCAAGGTTAAGGTGTGCATGTCCCTTAAAACAAAGAAAAATCATGATCATTTTGAGGCTCACTTGGTCCATCATCTTGTTTTTTCTAGAAATGATCACTAGTTGGACAGATTACAAATCTTAAGTAATTTTAAATACATCTTATTCTCAAAAAACTACATTTTCCACTAGTAACCAATATTGGCCAAGTAAAATATATTTGGATCGCTACAGAAGTATTCAGGAATGTGTCCGGGAAACTACTGCTTCAGAGTATTGCTAAACGTTGGCCCACGAGTTTAGAAAACAGTTTAAGGTTTGAGTTCCTCACAGATAATTTCAATTGCAAATTTTCACAGTTACAGTAGTTCAAGTTCATCATAATTTCTTCAAATTATATATGTCCTTTAGAAGGATAAAAGATAGTGGTCTTTCTCAGCATTATAAATCTTTCCTCTAAAAATAATATTGTTATAGTCAATATTCTCTAAAAGAAATGGATCTTGAAATTTTATATGGATTATAATTGTGCTGATCACAGAACTCAGAGCCAAAACAAACCTTCTGCCTTTTTATTTTTATTTATTTTTTCATTTATTTATTTGTGATACTGGGGACTGAACCCACTGGTGCTACATTCCTAGCCATTTTAATTTTTATTTTGAGACAGGATCTTGCTAAGTTGCTCAGGCTGGTCTCAAACTTGGGATCCTCCTGCCTCAGTTTCCCAAGCTGCTGGGATCACAAGTGTGCACTACAGTACATGGCTTTTTCTTTCTTCCCCCCACCCCCATATTTGGCCTCGGTGATCTTCAGTTTGTTTAGCATCAAGAACATATTTTTCTTAAGTGTCATCATTTAATTTTTCTCAAACTTTTTAATTTCTTTCATGCTCGGGGCATTTTGTATGTTGATTTTGGTTCCTGCATCTTTTCACTTACAGTACCAATTTTACATAAAACACTTCAGGTCAGAACTCAGAAAATTAATTTAAACATGGATATTTTTGAGAGTATATCTGGGGTCCTAGATTCCACAATCAGTGTTTTCATAAATTAGGTCTCTCAATTGTAAAATGTATTCCTCCTTCCAAAGCAGAAACGGGACACTACAAATCAACCCCATTAGAACAAGACACTATTTCTATCTTCCAGAAGATTGTCATCCATTTAGAAATCACCCATCTTTAGAGTAATTTAAAATTTGTAATTAAATACTTTCTAATTTTCAAAACAATATAGTTATTTGCAAAGCAAACGGCGCCCTGAGACCCGACAGCCTCATGCAGTACCACCTGAACAGCTCCATGTGGGACTCCCATGGACAATGTGTCTTCTTAGCAGCTCAGGCCTCCATCCACCCTGTCTTTCCAGCCCTGCAGGTTGCATGCCCTCTGCTCCAGCTAAATAACTGTTCTGACACAGGCCTTTGCTTGTGCTGTACCCTCTGCAATGAATGCCATCCCCGCTGCCCCTACCTGGCCAGTGGGGAGCTCCCTCTCCCAAACTCCAGGACACTGTTTGCAAGGTGTATGGCCCTGTCCTTCTGACCAGACCGAACTCTCTAGAACAGGGAACCAATCTACCCCACCTCTGCTTTCTGGGAGTTGAGCCCAGCTGACAACAGGTCAGGACGGGATGGCCTGAAGAATGACTAGGGTCCAGGAGCCTCTGGAGATCAGGGGATTCCCTGGTGGTGGTGCTGGCTGTTGGCGTGAAGATGGGGCTGATTCTCTGAGACTCTTCATGGGCAGAGGCAGGTCCCTGCCCTGAGGAGCTGGGAAGCAGGGAATTTACAATTTGTTCTTTGATACTGGGGATTGAAGCTAGAGGTGCTACATCCCTAGTCTTTTTATTTTTTAGTTTGAGACAGGATCTTGCTAAGTTGCTGAGGCTGGCCTCAAACTTGTAATCCTCCTGCCTCAGTCTCTTGAGTTGATGGTATTACAGGCGTGCAGCACCGTGCCTGGGTAAAAATGAACTTTTTTAACCTTCTCTCCATCTGGGCTCTTTTGTAGACACTGAGACCTTCACTAACTGCCTCAGCAATCAAGCCTTTCTTGAGCATCTACAAGTCCTTGACCTTGAGATAAACCAGACCTAGACTCTACCCCAAGTAATTCACAAGCTGGTGAGGAAAACACACGTGGATCTGTGAGACAGTGCAAGGTGTTTGTGTTAAGTACTTTGCTAGAAGGTTATGAAAGTGTACTAGTCTGGGCCCTCCAGAGAAATAGAGAGTCATGCATAAGAGATTCACTTATGAAGAATTTGCTCAGGCAGATACAGAAGCTCAAAAATCCCAGTCAGCACCTGGAGACCCAGGAGAGCTGATATTACGGTCCCAATCCAAGCCCAAAGGCCTGAGAACCAGGAGAGCCAATGGAATAGTTTCATTCTGAGTCTGAAGGCAAGACAAGACTGACAGCCCAGTTCAAAAACAGTCAGGTAAAGAGGAAAAATATTCTTCCTGACGCAAGTGTTTTGTTCTAGTCAGGCCTTCAACAGATTGGGTGAGATCCACTCACACTGGGGAGAGAAATCTGCTCCACTCAGTCTACTGATTCAAATGTTCATCTCATCCAGAAACACCTCCCAGACACACTCATAATGAGTGTGATGAGGGCTGGGGATATAGCTCAGTTGGTAGAGTGCTTGCCTCTCACATGCAAAAGGGCCTGGGTTCAATCCCAGCACCACACACACACACACACACGCGCGCACACACACACACACACACACACACACGAAATAATGATGAACCAAATAACATACTTGGAGGCCCAAATCGACATACAGTTTGCATCCCAGTGGGCTGGAAGGATGCAGATGTCAATCAGGCAACACCAGCAGGAAGCCAGCTAGAGGCTAGGGTGAAGGCCCAGCAAGTGTTTCTCAGAGGAGAAAGTCCAGGGATGGAATTCCAGAAACAGGACATAGCACGTGCACATGGAGACTGAGAGTCTGGTCTGTCAGGAACTACAGGGGACCTGCTGTGAGAAAAGCATTCAGACATGAGTGGGGTGTAAGATCCTAGAGATGGGTAACTGCCAAATCATGATTCCTAAGAATCTACACTTTATCCTGAAAACAGCAGAGACTTTGTGTATGGGGTGGGGAGGCGGGTATTGAGGACTGAAACCAGGGGTGCTTGACCACTGAGCCACATCCCAGCCCTTTTTTGTATTTTCTTTAGAGACAATGTCTCGCTGAGTTGCTTAGGGCCTCATTAAGTTGCTGAGGCTGGCTGTGAACTCGAAATCCTCCTGCCTCAGCCTCCCAAGCTGCTGGCATAACAGGCGTGCGCCACCGTTCTCAGATAGCAGAGATTTTTTGATGGGCTATAAGCAGCAGACCTGGCCAGACTAGAGTTTTAGGGAGGTCATCCTAGCATGATCTCCATGGAGATCTGAGCTAAGCAACAGAATCCCGAGGGTTCATAAAAGGTAACGAAAGAGCATATGGGTCACCCAGAGGCCTTGTTGGGGAAGAGTTTCTGATTAGGAACATGAGGAATGGACTCAGATTCTCCATTTCTGTAAATTCCCAGGAGATGCAGACATTGCTGGTCCACGGCCCACACCTTGAGGAGCAAGAGAATGAAAACTATTTGCTGGCCCAGTTACCGAGGGCTGAGGGTTCATAGACTCCCCACCCCGCCCCGTATTCCCAGCTTTTCACTTGCATGGAATTGAATTCACTTTCCCTGGGTCCTGCCTGTCCCATCTCTCTCCTGGGCCCTGCCTGTCCCATCTCTCCCCTATGCCCACAGAGGAACCAGGGGAGCCTACATCCTTCAGTGGAAACAGGGGATCACTGGTAGATGGACAGTGGGTCATAAGGCCATGTGTCTCATGCTGATGTACAGATGGTCCCTGGTCCTATGATAAGCATTCATCACAGGAACTGCCAGCCCCTGCTTCTGGAGTGCTGTGCTCAGCTCCAAGAGGGACAAAGGTGAACCACCATGCACCCAGAGTAGAAGGACAGAATGGAAACAGGACCCAATTCTGGGAAGACCCCGTGACTGATCTGGCATCAACCTGGAGGAAAACGGGTTCAAAGAGACTTGGTGAACTCTAAGCCTCAGAAGGGCTGTCACAAGACAAAGGAAACAAACATGACCTGTGGCACCCAGGGGCAAAGCCAATAGGGTGGAGCCACAGTAAGAGATAATCACATCATTATGAAAGACAGATCCCTGCTTCTGAGCGGCCTACATAAGGGATGAGCTACCTTGGATGGTGATGAGCAACCTGTCACAAGAGATGTACAAGACTAGTTTAAATAGCAGGTATGTGGCTGGGGTGACCTATGAGTCCTGAGATTCTCTTATTCATTCATCCATTTCAGGAGACCATAATCACTGCACTGAACCTGGAAATTCTGCAGCCCTATTGACTCCCAAGCAAACCCAGTTGTTAATCATCTGTACAAATAACCAACTTCTATCATATTTTCACATTGTTTATACATCTCCTATAACTTTTTCCTGACTAAACCATGCTTCATAGAAACTCCCCTCCTTGGACTGGGAGTCAGAGATCATGGCCTTGGCTTCTGTCACCATTTTGCTCTGTGACCTTGGGAATGTTTTCTTCCCTCTCTGGATTTCAGTCTTGACTTTAAACACCACACCCTGACTGACCCATTGCCAAATATGACAAGTGGAAGTCCTTGCAAGATGAGGACCATCTTAAGGTTTGCTGATGGTTTTCAGGGCCTAAAACATAGTGAGTAGGTGCTCAATAAATAGTTGATGAATTTGACTTGGTTTCAGCACAGTGACTGGGACTATTGAATTGAATTGAATTGATAAATGTTTATGGCACCAGCAGCAGAATGTTTGTGTTGGATAAAATTTATAAACCATTCAGTCCTAGCCTCCCTCCACTGACCCTTCCTTCCCTACCCTACCTTCATCTTCTACTGAAGGACAGAGAAATAGACAAGAATGATTCTCCTCATAGAAAACACTGTCTCCGAATCATCTCACCCAGGCTTAACAAGTTCTGTTTTTCAACCAGACCCGTCTCCTCAGCTCCAGGCCTATTTGACATCTGAGCACCAATCTCCCTGTGATTGTCCCGCATGTACCACAAAATCAACATGCCCTATTCCCCCCACCCCCCGTCAACCTGCCCCTCCACTGAGTCCCCCATCAGTGACTGGCGTCACCACCCTTCCCACTCCTTAATCAGGAATCCTGGGGTCATCCCGGACTTTCTTGACTTCTTAAAAACCTATGCTGACTCTTGAGAGCAGAGTGTAATGAATGATTCCTGAGTTTATTATTTCTACATCAGTATTAAACTCAATTTTGCAAGCTTAGAATAATAATTTGAAAAAGATGCAGTGTAGAATTGATCTGAAAGTGCACCTTTCAGCAAAGCATACAAATATTTGCTGAAATGGCCAGATTATAAATTCTGCACTCTTCACAGTTTTTTTTTTTTTCCCCCAGAAGTTTCGGCCCCTTCCATCAGGTAAGCCTCGCCAGTGGCAGACCTGGCCCACCTCTCTTGCCTAGGAGGGGGAAAATGTACCAGAAGGGCTGTGGTGGGGGCCGGGGAGGATGAAGTGGACTGAGTGTCTGTGTATGGGGTCACTCACTGTCCTGAGTTGGACTAAAGCACCAGACTGCAGCTCCCTGGGGCTGCTGAGCAGTAGATGAGAACCTGGATGTACATTTTTAGCAGGCTTTCCAAGCCATCCCGAAGCAACTGGTTTGCTGGCACCATTTTGAACATCACCTGACTAGACCATCCCAAGGAGGATCCCATGAAGTCAAGACGGTCACTAGTCACCCCCTCTTATCTGATGCTCAGAATGGGAATTGACTCTTAAGTGTGACTTGAACCAAAGCAAATCACAATTATGAGATATCACAACACAACCTAGAGGGAGGGGAGGTGCAGTCATGCTCAGAACCACGAAGGAATGGACCGCACGATGGCTGTCCAGGGTGGAAGTTCATAAGGGGCACTAAAATAATCCTAGAAACGTAACAAAATGTAGTTCTAGAACATTCATTCATAGACACAGACATGGCTGGAAAGAATTCTCAGATGCCCTGCCGGTCTGGTCAGAAGATACTGGACTGTTTTCCAAGTGGGAGCTCCTGCTAGTGAGCAGCAGAAACCGACTCTTGTTGCTGACAAGCAGAAATGGAGCACCATGAAAGCACCAGGAGGACCCCACAGAACAGCTATGACACATGCAGAGCCAGGATTATAAGATGACCAGAGGCCAGGGGCCAGGACCACGGCCAAAAGCTGTCACAGAACAGAAGATCAAGGACCCCAAATTCTACTAGCTGCAGCTAGCGCTGGGCACTGGAGGCCACCACCTGTTCCACTACTGCCACTGCCCTCGGAGGAAGGAGCCTCTGCTGCTCAGGAGCTGGGGGTCTGCATGCCTGTGGTCAAGCTGCAAAGGAGGCTGGGAAAATGAGGGTCCAGCTTCTTCTGAATCTGTGATGAGAGTCAGGCCCTCTGTGAACACAGGCACAGGCAGGGTGTTCAGGTGCCAGGGTGCCTCCCAAGGGGCAAATGTGTACCCTAGCAAGACCCCTTGCCTGCAGAGCTCTGGTCTACAGGATGACATAATCAACTGGAGCCAGACGTTAAATATCTCAGGGCAGCAGAAGGAGGACTGTGTTGCTATCCTTCCTCTTTCATTTTTAAAACTATTCCTCTGCCTAGAGGGTCACCTCCACATCTTACTCAGAGGCTGGTCATTCCCTGATCCACTGGGTCAGACCAGGGAGGAGTGACTTAGACCCTGATGTCCAGAGAGGTCTAAGCTGACCCAAAAACAGCAGTTATGGAAGCCTCTCTACAGTGCAGTAGCATGACTTGGGGTAGAGTGGCCTGCATTCTGGACCCTGGCAGTTGTGTGGTCTATAAGATTAGGAACGCTCTGAAGTTGACAATATAATGACGAAGACTTTTATTTGTGCTACCTACTAGCCGACCCACTGTGGGACCTTCGGAACTAGAAATGACACAGCTGACACAGCCCTCCTCCATCACCTCACTTGGTTTTCTTTGCTTCCTCCCCACCCCCTTCAATACTGTGGATTGAACCCAGGGTCTCACACATGCTAGGCAAGCACTCCCACCATTGAGCTATATTCCAAGCCTTTTTATTGCTTTATTTCAAGACAGGGTCTCACTAAGTTGTCCAGGCTGGTCTTCAATTTGCAATCCTCCTGCCTCAGCTTCCCAAGCAGTTGGGATTACAGGCATGAGCCACTGCACCCAGTTCCTTGTTGATTTTCACTTGTCCATGGCCAAACATTTTGTAGAAAAAATGACAAAGGTCAGGAGAAGCTTAGAAAGGGCTAAACCCAGTGATTGCGGGGTTTAGACTGCAGCAGGCTACAACCCTTTTCCAAGATGTGGGGCCAACCAGCTTGGATTCGAAGGGGTCTGCATCAGTCTGCTTTTGCTGATGTCCCTAACATGTCAGTGACTCACCTGGAACATTTCTTTCTGGCTCACATCCATATCTGCTACAGGTAAGTTTGGGGGCTGGGTCTACTCCAGCTTCATTGGAAAACCCAAATTAGATAAGAGCACCTTGTTTTGGTCCCTGGGTAGCAGGAACGGACTATGTGACAGCTCTCAACACTACTGTTCAAAACTGGCTCATTCACTTTTCCTGGTTTTTCACTGGCCGAAGCGAGTCACATGACCAAGTTTGATGTCAGTGGAGTAGGGGAATTATAATAATTATTATAATCCTCTCACAAGGGCAGGAAATAGCACAATCCACCATAGAACATGCACGGGAAGCCACCACAGAGGCCCCTTCGGATCTCCTGTTCCTCTGACACCACTGTCTTCCAGGTTTGACCCCTAACTGTCCCTATCCATCTCCTTTGCATTGACCCTAGGGTTTGGCCCCACAGTCCCAGCCCCATTTTTGAGAAGCAGAGACTGATGCCCACAGAGGAGACTCAGGTCATCAAACTCCCCCCCACACACACACAATGCCCTTCCGTGGACAAGTGGCTCTGGGAGGACCGTGCCCTCTCCTTGTCTCCATGAATCCCTCAGAAATATCTGCTCTCTGTGGAGCCCATGCGTTTCTCATGTGAGACTCCAACCACTCTCACCAATAACATTGCTCAAGCCCATTTTACAGAGGAGGAAACAGAGGCTTACAGGTGATCCATTTCCTCAGGGTGACAGTGGTGAAAGGCTGCCCAACTCTGAAACGGATGTTCCACCACTACCCTCATCCTGGTTCAAATCCCTTCCTTCCCAGCCCCTGCCACGTCCATGGTCACCCACGCATCATCCATGGTTGGGACGTCACAGCCACAGGACTATTTCCCTGCCCACCAGCTCTAACTCATCTGTGATTCAGGCCCATGAAGTCAGCCCTTCAGCCCCCATTGCCAGCCACAGAAATGAGGATAAATGCGGCTGTCAGTGGCTTCCTGCCTCTTTGTTTTTTAATTCACTTAGAGTTGAGCAGCAGAGATGGCAGGAGAGGAAGCAGATGGCTCAGTGTGACAGATGGGATCCTAGCCAGTGACACGGGACAAGGTGAGGAGAAAACGTGATCAAGAGAAAGCACAGGCTCCGTGTGACAGTGCGCAGCATGAGCTCCTGGGCCAGGACCTCCTGTTCTGTCAGCTCCCAGCCTCCAGGACTCTGGGGGCTGGGCCCCACACCTTCCCCTACCAGTGGTGGCGCTAGAGAGCAACTACAAGCCGCCAATCACAAGGCTGGGACTAGAACTGCAGACCATCTTTGGAAAGGGCAGCTCCCAGTCCCCCTCTGCCAACCTGAAGAAGGAGCAGAGGGAGGGAGGTAGCCAGGAGAGGAGTCTTACTTCATAGCTCTCCCCTGGCCTTGCCCTGGAAAGAAACGGTACCGTTGACAGTCACTGCTGCATTCAGAGCAGAGAGGAGCCAGGAGATGAAAGATCCATTTATTCTCTAAGGTGGCCTGAAGCTGAATTAGGGAGCAGAGACCGGACCAGGCTTCAGAACCCAGCAGAATAATGAGAATTTGAAGTTCCCCAGGGCGTCCAGGACAGCAGGTGAGGAAAGGAAAAGAAATGGGGATTGGAAGCCTGGAGCCTGCCCTGCAAGCTTTACTGTATTTGGGGAAGTCTGTTTTTGTGGAAAAATATGGAAAAGAGGCGCATTTTCTATCTTATTAACAGCGTAGGAAAGAAACACCCCCCACTAACCCCCGTGAGATGAAAAGGTGGCCCAGGAATGCAACTCACTCAGAGCCAAAGGCGACCATGGGAGAAGTCCTCTGCTAATACACAGAAATCTTGGGGCACCAGTTTTTTTTTTTTTTTTCTCAGAATGGAAATAGGAGTTTGAGTCAGTCTTATCATTAAAGGCTGGAGGACAATATCATTATGAAAGCCATTTTGTAGGAAAGAGAAAGGTAGAGGAGAGGCAGCTGGCTTCTCCAGGAGCATCCTACTTCAAGCGGGGGAGGGGGAAGGAGGAGGAAGAGGAGCAGGTGCAGGACCAGCCCGTGTTCCAGCCCCTCCTGTCCACCACAGGTACCATCTTTGCTGTATGTAGCCTTGGAGCTCCTAGGAGACGCCTAATGCTCCTATGTTATGGATAAGGAAAGAAACAGAGATGAAGTGGCTTGTCCAAGGTAACCCACTGTGGAAGAGGAGGATCCAGAATTCAACCTCAGTTCTACCCAACTCTAACAGTCAGCTGTTCCTTCTCCCATGAAACCAGGTTCCACATGGACATGCCGAGCTGAAAGTTGGGGTGAGGTCTTTGTCCTCCCTGGCTAGTTTTTCTCACCTGCCCCAGGTGAGCTACATGCCACTCTTGCCTTTCCTAGAGACCCCAGGACTGAGCTTCTGGAGATGAAACAGGCACTGCACACCTGAGGCAGCAGCTGAGCCTTCTGACACAAGGCCCTAGTGGTGGGAGCGTGGCAAGGTTCCTGTGTGCCCAGGGCCCTTGTTACAGAGGAGATAGGAAGAGGGCTGTCCTACCAGCAGAGATGAGGGACCAATAGGTGGGCAGGGACCCCCTCAAACCCTGTGGGTTCCTGGAGCAATGAGGTCTTCTGTATCTACTTGTTAAAGTTTCTAAAGCCAGACTTGGAATCAGACCAGGGGAGTCCAGAGATGAACAAGGCGGGAACCCTGATCTCCAGGAGACAGGAAATACAACGAACTCCGTTGGAAGAGGCTTCAAGGAAGGACCCCTTCTGGAGTGAAGCAGGATGTTGTGGCACCAGATGTTAGCAACAGAGGGAGTCATTGCCACCCCCAGGCCTGAAGGGGCCAAGGGAAGAAATGCCAGAGACATCATACCAAAGTCAAAGGGAACAGGGAAGAAACACCCTGACTTCTCCCTCCTCTGCCCTCTGATCTCCTGTGCTACTTCCCAAGGGCTGAACCTAACCTGATGTCCAACAGCAAATGCTGCGAGCCATCCGTGGGCTGTGTGTGGACATTTTCAGCATCGCAGCCTAGCGAATCAGAACATGTGGTGTCTGGGAACCTCCAGTGGACATTTCCTCTGTGTAAGACTGCCCAGAGACATTGTGAAGTCCTATTCCACTCTGCCATGTCTCATACAGCACCTGAGATGGCTGTGACCTGCCAAGATGCCAATCAACCTGCTGACTGAAAGGCATCGGAAGCAAAACTCCGCCCTTGAAACCTTATCCCTGCCTTTAAGGTAACCCCTTAAATAAACCACTGGAGCCATTTTCTTTGTCTCGCTCCAGCTTTGTGTGGACTGGATCTATCAAAGGCTCCGTTTTTGAAAATATATTTCTAACTCTTTGTCTTTGGTTCTTCACTAATTATTCTAGACTTTAATTTCTTGGGTGGCTTACACTATCCTCGGCAGGAAGAAGAACCTCCCCAACGAGACGCTGGTCATCACCCCATAAACAAAAAGCCCAGATGGCACTGTCCACACAGGTCAGCCCCTGAGGCTCAGAGCAGGGCAGACAGCGCTGTATGGGATGACAAATGGAGAAGAGGCGGCCAGTCCTGCACCGTGACCATCGGAGTCTTCCAGCACACCCCTCCTGATTAGGGCTTCATACATCCACTGTTAGTCCCAGGTGATAGGTTGGAAATGAGAACCCTATAGTTAGGGACAGGTGGACCTTCTTCACTGCTTTCATGAAGTCACTGCTCTCCATGTTGACCTTGAGCCTGTCAGGCCCACTTGTCTCAGACCACAATGGGGAGATGGTGGTGCCGACTGGACTTGACATCTATCTCACTCCTCCAGCATTAGCAAGGGCCATGAAGTGTCGGGGGTCGCGGGGGTAGTACCAGAGTGTCTGCCCTGACGCTAAGCCCTCTCTTCCAGACCAGGACATGAAGTGTTCCTTATGGACTCAAAATACTCAGAATACACAGTTAACATAAAGAGCTGCTGTCATGGATTTTTTACTGTACACTGAAAATCACATAAGACTCCAATTAGACACAGATATTCTCCCTTCCCACTGAGCTTTTCTCTTCTCCCTTTAGTCCTACCCGGATCTGGGTCTAGCCACCAGAATTCAAAATCATTCTCAGAGACAGAAACTAATTTGAAACCTCAAAGCCACTGGAAGAGGCACAGATGGTCTGCGAAGCAATGCTCACAGTGACGTTGACAGAGGGGGTTGGGTGTGAAGGAGAGGCCTGACTGTCACCCTGCAGGAGACAATGCAGCAGAGATTTGTTGGACTTCAATAGATTAGCAAAACCACATAGTTAACATCAGCCAGAGCTTGTCTGTCCTCAGCCGGGGCAAACCCAGCATCATTGCAGTTTGGATATCTCTGATTTGCGTGCCCTCGTCTCCTGGTCAATAATGTACAACTTACTTGCTCTCTGCCAAATCTCCGAAATTCTTCTCATCTTTCAAGTCCTCTCTCGAGAGGCATCTCCATCCATTCATTCACTTATCCCACAGATATTTTTGAAACCTGCTTTCTGCCAAGGCACTTGAGCTACCGCAGTAGCCAAGACAGACTTAACCTCAGCCTTCAGAATCTTTCTCACAGTCTCTTCCATCTCTGACCTCTCCCTGAGCACCCATCTCCAATGACCCTATCCCACTTGACCTTCAATGACCGTCACATCAGTCTGTGTCTAATCCTCCCCACCAGAAAACAGTTCCTGAAAGACAAACTCCAAATGGACCGACGCGGCGCCAAATACACATTAGAGCAGGATCCAGCAACGATCTTTCAAATAGATGAGGCCGATCAATCGCTTAACCTCAGCCTCTTCTTCTGTATAATGGGAAACATTATCTCGCGGTTTTCTAAGTTGAATTTTTTTAAGTTGATGGATGTGAAAGCACTTTACAAATTACAAAGCTCTAAGCCCCCAGAAGCCTTTATTCACCATGACTGCGAAGGCAGTTAACCAAAGAGAGACTCGGGCCAGCTCTCCAGATAACGGGTTGCAGAGTGAATCTCAGCAGAACCTGGGAGACAAAAGCTGGTTGCTGAAGAACCCCATGCCCCACCCTTCATCCTGAATCCCCCCATCCCTCCCTGCAGCTAAAAGGCGGGTCAATTACCATTGGCTCATTTGCAATCATTACAGTTGTTGTCTCCAGTTTTTCTGCTGATTGCTAGGGTTAAGAAGCCCCTAATCAGTGAAAGGGGCGCAGGGTCTCAATAGCTTTTGTCTGCAACCCCATCCAGTCCCCACCCCTTGCCTGGAAGCTAGGGGAAGGAGTTTCAGGAACAGGGTGCAGGTGCCTTCTGCTCTCACTATCCAGCAGCTTTATGGAAACTCCCAGGTTTCCCTGGGCTGACCTGAGATGGAGGGGCTGGGAAGGTAATCCCATTTCAGGAAGGGACCCCTGGACATTTTCATTAGGTTGATGCACATTGTCCATATTTCATCCTCACCCAGGCAGGCTTTCTCACTCTTTTGACACGAAAACAGACAGGTGGGGCCCTTTTGATTTCGGCTGCCTGGTTTCTTCCCCAGGGAAGCTGCTTCCTCTGGCTTGCATGATAATTGAATTTCACGGATGGAATCTTCCACATACTTCTCAATTAGGGATGTGTACAGGCAGCGAGATTTTTTTTCAGGTGTTGATCTATGATTGTCACTCTCTTTTTACCTTTAAATTAATCTCCTTAATTTCTGCCAGCTCTAAATCCGGCTTTGCTAAATAGCATTATTCCGACTTAAATGGTCTAATCTGTTTGTCGTAAACTGGGTACAGCTGAAAATCGTGTATGCGGGAGACTTCCTCATTAATCACAGCTGACAAGAAGTCAGAAATCAAGAAGCAAAATTGTCTCCGAAGGCAAAGAGGGGAAACAGAAGGGAAAGTAGGTATCTAGGTGTGATGGCCAAAGTAGAAGGGCAAGGGGAGGGGGTGGCAATCCTGTGGCCTCGGAGTCCCTGCCCTCTTACGTTTCTACCTCTCTTAAAAAAAAAAATTAAATTAAGTCAGGCACAGAAATGCACATCTGTAATCCCAACAGCTCAGGAGGCTGAGGCAGGAAGATTCCAAGTTCAAAGCCAGCCTCAGCAATTCAGTGAGGCACTAAGCAATTTAGCAAGACCCTGTCTTAAAATAAAACAAAAAGGGCTGGCAATGTGACTCAGTGGTTAAGTGCCCCTGGGTTCATTTCCTGGTGCATATAGAAAGTTACAGTGTTGAGAGCCACAGCCGAAGGGGCCCCAGCAAACTTCCAGCTGCCAGCAAACTTCCAGCTGCCGGCTGATGATTGGCTCACAGCGGCCCCAGCAACATCTAGCTGATTGGCTCCTCTGCGGTGATGCTCATTGGACTGTTTCCCTGCCCTTTCAGACCACGGAGCTGCTCATTGGGGGACTTTTTTGGCTCCGCCCACGTGACCCAGCCAATCGGCCTCAAGAGCAGGAGGATTGTGGGAGGTGGAGAGAAGCTTGTGTGGGAGAGAGAGGCTTGTGGAAAGCCGGTGGTGGCAGTTGAGGCTCTGAGGATTTTTCCTGAGAGGCTGTTTTGTTTGGCGTGTGTGGTTCTAAAAATAAAGTTAGTTTCTTTTGACAAGTGGCTCCTGATTGTGCCCAGCCAGACTGCGGCATTTGGTGGCTCGCACAGGGAGCGACTGAGGGTAAGTGAACTGCTCGCCCCTGAGGGCAGGGCGAGAGGATGGGTAGCCATTTTAAGATTCTTCTTTTGTTATTTTGTTTCACTTTTGTTTTAAGTTGCCTGTCCCTGGAGATGTGTAAGATGGAAGAAAAACCGCTCACATCTGAGGAACAGATAGGGAGAAAGGACGGATGGACATTTCAGGAGGCTATTATAATGATTTTGTGTTGTTCCAATTTTGTTTCACTCAGTTTCAGTTTTGTTAGGCGTTATCTTGTTGGGTTGTATTATAGTAGAAATACGGGATCAGAAATTAGTAAAAAACAAACTGAAAGAGTGTTAAGTAAATTGTTAGAGGAAGGAGGCATCTCAGTAAAATCAAGAACAATCAGGGCATACGTTGATACAATACAAAAATGTAGCCCATGGCTTTTTAAGGAGGAGTTGTTAAATATATCACAATGGAACCATCATGGTGAAGATTTAAAAAGAATAGAAAAGAAAAGCCCAGGGACGCTGCCAGTTGGCACATTGCCATTGTGGACGTTCATATCTTGTTTGCTTAGTCCAAAGCCTTCAGTTCAGACAATGGTAGAGGAAGAAGAAGACATAATGATTCAAGTAAAAGAGAAGGTCTCTCAAGTTAGTCAGACAGAGGAAAAGATTCAAGTAAAAGAGAAGGCCTCTCAAGCTAGTCAGACAGAGAAAGAAAGTGTAAAACAGAAAAAGCCATCGGGGGAAAGTTACAACAGGAGACTGCTACTAACACCTTTCTATCACCAGAGGACGTAAGTGTCCAACTAACAAGGCCACCTCCATATGCTGGGAGGTCCCCAACCCCCGCAGTTGATAGTTGGGATCCTGAGACAAGATCTCAAATATTAACATGCCCTGTATTTGAGGCAGGAGGGCAGCGATTTTACCAAGTTTTAAATTTCAAAACAGTGAAGCAGCTAAAAGAGGCTGTAACAACCTATGGTCCTCAAGCACCCTTCACTGTAAGCATGGTCGAATCCATTAACAACTTGAACATGACGCCAGCAGATTGGGCTAATATGTGTAAAGCTGTGCTAAATGGAGGACAATACCTGTTATGGAAGGTTGCCAATGAGGAATTTTGCAAGGAGACGGCTAGGCGAAATGCAGCAGCTGGTTATCCTCAGAGAAATCTAGATATGTTGTTAGGAAAGGGACCTTATGAGGATCAGCAGCAACAAATTGCATATGATCCTGGCGTATACGCACAAATTGCTGCAGATGCAATTAAGGCATGGAAGACTTTACAAGGACATGGAGGTTTACAAGGTCAATTATCTAAGGTAATACAAGGAGCTAATGAACCTTATGCTGAATTTGTAGATAGGCTTATTCAAACAGCTACCAGAGTTTTTGGGAATACAGAACAAGCAATGCCATTACTAAAACACCTGGCTTATGAGCAAGCAAATCGTTGGTGCAGAGATATCATTAGACCATGGAAACATGAAGATTTAAACACATATATTAAATTATGTAGAGACATTAATGAACAAGAGCAAGTCGTGGCAGCTGCAGTAAAACAGGCTTTAGATGCCAGAGACATTAATGAACAAGGGCAAATTGTGGCAGCTGCAGTAAAACAGGCTTTAGATGCCAGGCCAAGAACATGCTACAATTGTGAACAAACAGGACATTTTAAAAGGAATTGCCCCATTGGAGGAGGGTTTAACAAAACTAGGTATCAAAGGAGTAGAATACCAGGTATTTGCCCACGATGCCGTAGAGGGAGACATTGGGCTAATGAATGCCGTTCTCAAACCACCATAGAGGGTACTCCATTATCAAAAAACGAACAAGGACCAGGTGTTTATCCACGATATCGTGGAGAAAGGCATCGGGCTCCATTGCCAAAAAATGGACAGGGGGGCCCAATGCTCCGGGGCCCAAAACCACAAATATACGGAGCACTGGAGGAACCCAGCAACCCCATCAGGGTAGTGCCCAGGACACATTGTCCATCAGATCCCTCATCAGACAAACCAGAGGGAGCGCAGGGTTGGACATCTGCGCCTCCGCCAGAGCAGTACTAACTCCAGAGATGGGAGTTCAAATCATTCCCACAGGGGTGAAAGGACCTCTTCCCAAAGGAACAGTAGGCTTATTATTGGGACGCAGCTCTTCTACTCTAAAAGGACTTATGATAAGTCCTGGGGTAATTGATCCCGATTATGAAGGTGAAATAAAAATTATAGCCAGTTCTCCAAAGGGTATATCAGTAATTTCACCAGGAGATAGAATAGCACAGTTACTAATAATACCCAGCCTACATGATAAATTTTCCAGTCGTACTGTAGAAAGAGGTTCCAAGGGATTAGGCTCCACAGGTGTAGATTGGGCTATGCTTTCTTTAAATTTAGATTCTCGCCCCATGCTAAAACTAAATATTCAAGGACATGAATTTAATGGCTACTGGATACAGGTGCAGACCTTAGCATCATCTCTCGTCAAGAATGGCCAAAACATTGGCCATTACAACAAGCCACTCAAACGCTTCGAGGCCTAGGAGTGGCGACTAATCCCCATAGAAGTGCAATGGTATTAGATTGGAAGGATCCTGAAGGATGTGAAGGAACTATACAGCCATATGTATTGGATCATCTTCCCGTAAATTTATGGGGACGAGATGTCCTAGATCAATTAGGTTTGACATTAACAAATAACATCAACCAAAATGCACCCACTATTATGACTAGACAAGGTTTTAGGAAAGGAAAAAGATTAGAAAAACAAGAACAAGGTATAGCAGCACCAATACAAATAGATCAAGGGAGAGACAGACATGGGTTGGATTTTCAGAAAGGGCCACTGAGACAATAAAAATTACTTGGAAATCAGAAAGACCAGTATGGGTTCCTCAGTGGCCCCTGACTAAAGAAAAGATACAAGCAGCCCATGACCTGGTCAAACAACAATTAGCAGAAGGACATATACAACCTTCTGTATCTCCCCATAATACTCCCATTTTTGTCATCAAAAAGAAATCTGGTAAATGGAGATTATTGCAAGATTTAAGAGCCATTAATAATGAGATGGTTATTATGGGACCTGCTCAATCAGGGATTCCTCAGTTGTCTGCTTTGCCAAAAACCTGGTATGTTTTAGTTATAGATATTAAAGATTGCTTTTTTTCAATTCCAATTCATCCTGAGGATAGTCCACGTTTTGCATTTACTATCCCTGCACTGAATCATGAAGGTCCTGATCAGAGATATGAATGGAAAGTACTCCCTCAAGGGATGGCTAACAGCCCAACTATGTGTCAAATTTATGTTAACAAAGTAATCCAGCCACTTAGAAATCAAAATCCTGAACTATAAATATTTCACTATATGGATGATGTATTATTAGCACACAAAGATAAAAACACATTGCTAGAATGTTATGCCACACTTACAAACTTATTAAAAAATTATAATCTAGAGATAGCAATAGATAAAGTACAATTAAATTTTCCAATTAATTATTTAGGAGTTCTATTATCCTCAACCATGGTCCGTCCACCAAAAATTCAAATACGAGTAGATCAACTCAAATCACTTAATGACTTTCAAAAGTTATTAGGAGACATAAATTGGATAAGGCCTTATTTAGGTATACCAACAGGAGAGTTGGGACCTTTATTTGATATCCTAAAAGGTCCATCAGATCCAAATTCACCCCGAATGTTAACACCTGAGGCAAGAAAGGCATTAAAAATCATTGAAACATATATGGAAAATATGCATTTGGATAGAATTGATATAAGTTTGCCTTTATTATTTATTGTACTACCAACAAAAAATATTCCTACAGGAGTATTTTGGCAAGAAGGTCCATTATTATGGATACATTTATCTTATTCTCCTAACACTATTCTTACTAGGTATCCTGAGGCTGTAGGACAATTAGTACTCAAAGGAATAAAAGCAGCAAAGGGAGTGTTTGGAATTTCTCCCAATAAAATTATTACTCCACATACTATGAATCAAATTGATGAGTTAGCTAATGAGTTAAATACTTGGGCAATAATCATGTGCAAATCTAATGTTTCATTTGATAACCACTTACCATCTAATCCTTTATTGTCTTTTTGGTCATTGCATCCTGTAATTTTTCCAAAAATGACAAGAAAAACACCTATCATGAATGCTCCAAATATATTCACTGATGGGTCAAATAATGGTACAGTAGCAGTAGTTACCCCTGATCAAACTTTTACATTTTTAGTACCCAAACAATCAGCTCAAAAGGTAGAGCTTAGTGCAGTTTTACAAGCTTTTGTGATGTTTAAAGATTCTGTATTTAATTTATTTTCTGATAGTCAGTATGTAGTTAATGCTATAGTATCTCTTGAAGATGCTGGTAGGATTTCCCCTTCTTCTACTGTTTTCTCTTTGCTTTCCACTATACAAAGTCTAATCTGGGACAGAAAAGATCCATTCTTTATAGGACATATCAGGGCACATACAGGATTGCCTGGAGCCCTTAGTTTGGGCAATGATTTAGCAGATAAAACTACACATGACATACATATTTTCTCTACACTAGAAGAAGCTATAAATTTTCATAAAAAGTTCCATGTCAATGCTAATACTTTACAAAAGCGTTTTAAAATAACTAAGGAACAAGCTAGACAAATAATAAAACAATGTCAAAATTGTGTGACCTTTTTACCACAAGTTAATCTTGGAGTCAATCCTAGAGGATTGATACCTAACCATATTTGGCAGATGGACGTCACACACTTGCCAGAATTTGGAAAATTAAAATATTTGCATGTTACAGTTGATACTTCTTCTGGATTTTTGATGGGCTCCCTTCATGCCGGAAAAAAACTAAAGATGTTATAGCTCATTGCTTACAAAATTTTGCCACTGTAGGTGTTCCAAAACAGTTAAAAACAGATAATGCCCCTGGTTATACTTCTACCTCTTTTAAACAATTTTGCTCAACATTTGGCACTACTCATATAACAGGAATCCCATACAATCCACAGGGACAAGGCATAGTTGAAAGAGCTCATCAAACTATTAAAATGTACTTATTAAAGCAAAAAGAAGGAATTGGGAAGGGGTATATATTCCCCAAAGATAAACTTAAAATAACCCTTTTTACTCTAAACTTTTTAAATTTGGATTCATCAGGACTTAGTGCTGCGGAAAGGCATATGTGTCCAAAAAATGTGCATAAGCCCAACGTACTTTGGAAGGATATTCTAACAGGACAATGGAAAGGTCCTGACCCAGTAATTGTCTGGAGTCGGGGGTCTGTTTGTGTGTTTCCACAGGGAGAACAGCAGCCGATTTGGATTCCAGAGAGATTAACCAAGGTCCTGACCCAGTGATTGTCTGGAGTCGGGGGTCTGTTTATGTGTTTCCACAGGGAGAACAGCAGCAGATTTGGATTCCAGAAAGATTAACTAAAGCGATTTCTACAGACCAAAAAGAGGATGATTTGGCTCAAATCCATAACAACTGATATCCAAAACTCCAGTTTGGCTATCCTTACATCTGCAACAGAACCAGGATGCTTTTTTCAATATCTATTTTATTATTGCCCTTTGCCATATCATGAAGTTCTATTTTGTTTTTTGAGCTCATACAGACCTAGGTTAATGTTTTGCTGATCAGTTCTATTTTTTGACTATAGAGTTTTTAAACATTGCAATGGAGATTTCACCTGTAAAAAGTTATAAGGCCTTTACTATAATGTTATGTGTTGTATGTATTATATTATGTGTGCACACTTGTGTTTTGTGTTATATGTTTGAATGTATGTATGTCCATATATCATATATGATGAGCGCTCATGATAAAATGGATCCAAATATTTTTTCTCACGTGATTTATATGGTTTAATTTAAATTGGGTAAACAACTGTTGAGGATTGTTTTAATATGTCAACAAAAAAGAAGGTTAACAGATCTGTTTGTTTACTTTCACCTTTCCTTTTCATTATATTTAATAATTCTCTTAAAGATAATGTAAATTTTTAAGAAAATTGTTTTCTTTTAGTGCCTTCTGGAATGTTACATAATTTTTTCTTTTGCCATTATTGCCAGAATTCCTATCTTCATCCCAGTGCTGGTGAAGTCAAAGATAAAACCAATCTACAGCTTCTACAATAGCCATCACTGAACTGCTTGCAGAACTTGCCTGGACACATTGTGAGCTCACCTGTATGCATTGTGAACTATCTGTTGGTGCAGCGACTTTATGGTAGTGTTGGGGTATTTTTGCTGATGATGTCACCGGTGGTACAATTTTTCAAAGGAGCCCTCAATTGGCTTAATGTCATGGCATTTTGCATCCTCCTCTACTAGTGATGGTCTAAAATTTGGGGGCCAACAGAGGTGAGGCAAAGAACCTCACCCCCCCACTGGTGCAAAGGCCTATCCACAAGTATAGCTGTATGCTGGACCAGTAGTCAGTGACGGGTATGATCCAATTGCAGTGGTACCAACCTAAGACAGGAGGCTGACGCCTAGAGGTCAGTTCATCCGATGACGGGTAAGGACCATATGTTGAATTGGACTGCCTAACAGACACGGTCCCTAAGCCACATGCTTGTTGTTTAAACAGAGAGGGGGAGATGTTGAGAGCCACAGCCGAAGGGGCCCCAGCAAACTTCCAGCTGCCAGCAAACTTCCAGCTGCCGGCTGATGATTGGCTCACAGCGGCCCCAGCAACATCTAGCTGATTGGCTCCTCCGCCCCAGCAACATCTAGCTGATTGGCTCCTCTGCGGTGATGCTCATTGGACTGTTTCCCTGCCCTTTCAGACCACGGAGCTGCTCATTGGGGGACTTTTTTGGCTCCGCCCACGTGACCCAGCCAATCGGCCTCAAGAGCAGGAGGATTGTGGGAGGTGGAGAGAAGCTTGTGTGGGAGAGAGAGGCTTGTGGAAAGCCGGTGGTGGCAGTTGAGGCTCTGAGGGTTTTTCCTGAGAGGCTGTTTTGTTTGGCGTGTGTGGTTCTAAAAATAAAGTTAGTTTCTTTTGACAAGTGGCTCCTGATTGTGCCCAGCCAGACTGCGGCATTACAGAGTTGTTATTAAATTTTTTTTTTTTGGTACTGGGGATTGAACCCAGGGGTGCTTAACCACCATGTCCCCAGGCCTTTTTATAATTTATTTTGAGACAGAGTCTTACAAAATTACTTAGGGCCTCACTGAATTGCTGATCCTGGCTTTCAAATCTCGATCATCCTGCCTCTGACTTCAACTTCCGAGTAGCTGGGATTACAGGTGTGGGCCACCACGCCCAGTTACTGTTATTGACTCTTAAGAATAGTAACAGAAGCCAGGCCTGGTAGTGAATCCCTGTAATCTCAGCTATCAGGAGTCTGGGACAGGAGGATTGCAAGCCGGAGACCAACCTCAGCAACTTAGTCAGACTCAAACCTTAAAAAGGAATAAAATTTTAAAAGGCCTGAGGGTGTGGCTCAGTAGTAGAGAGACTCTGGGTTCAATCCCAAATACCAGATAAATAAAACAAAAACAAACACTAAGAGAACCCACAGTTTCATTCACTTCTTCTCTACATTTCCCAAAGTGAGGGAGGCAAGATGATCTAGGTGGGAAAGGAACACAGAATTTAATAACACAGCAACTCGGTGTCCCTTTCAAGTCCCACCCTTCTAAGCGGCTCAAGGAGAGGAGCTGAGCTGAGCTTGGTACCAACACATCATCTCCCAGGGTAACAGAGGAGGAGCAGCGTGTACACACACACACACACACACACACACACACACACACACGCAGCCCAGGGTCAGGCAGCAGACCAAGTCAGAATCCAGTTCCAACTTGGTGATGCTGTGTGGTTTCTCTGTATTTGTCCATTTAAGATGAAGACCGTGTATTAAGGAGCTGATTTTAAAGACTATTGAGTAATGTGGCTTTGGAAAAAAAAAAAAACTATTTTTTGCATTTTCTAGGAAAATGTCTCTTCAGGGCAGGCACCAGGGAGACTGGTGGGCAGCAGGCTGGGTCCTTCACCTCCCTCCCAGCCAGCCCCTCCAGCTCCTGCGCGCCCAGCCACCTTTCATCCCTGCACCTTCCCCAGCCTCGACCTTGGTTGGCGCTGATCATGGGGACCGTCCCTCAGCCCACTCACATCCAGTGTCTTCCTCACTGTGTCACTGCACTCAGTAGTTTTTAGCCAACGTGGTTTGTTTGGCCTGAGCGGTCCCTAGACTTCCATTGTGGAAAGAGGACAGTCCCAGGTGAAGAGAGACACGTTGGTGATCCTACTAGTGCGCGTGCCCACGCCTGAAGTCCCCCTATGCTCCAGCTTCAGCACCCTCCGCCCAGCCGCCGCTGCCACAGGTGAAACCCCACCCCACCCCACCCCACCCCACCATCTCCTCTTCCGCAGTGCCTCCCCTGCTCCCCTCAAGCTCCCTCCACTCCGCCTGAGCCCCCTCTGCACCCCTCCCTCCTGGGAGGGTTTGCTCCCTGCAGAACCTGCCACCTGACCCTCTCTGATTCCATTCCCTTCCTCCTAATCTGTGTCTCCAGCACCTGGAATAGGGTCTGACACCTACCACCTACAATGGCACAATCCTGCCCTCAGGGAAGTCACAGTCTAGGAGAAGCATCAGACAATGGCCACTAGTGTGTTGGCTGCTATGTGGGAATCTGCTCAGAGAGCTCTGGGGACATAAGATGAATTGCATTTCTGAGGGGAACCCCACCTGATCATGATCTTTTAATCTCTTGTTGGATTCAATCTGCATTCAGAAAATTGATGATAGAGTTGTTGGACTTTTATCAACACCTTAAAACTTTTGGGAGAAATTTGTGTTGAATTGGTACTCTGTTTTTCTGAAATACTTTGTAGAGTTTATCAGTTTCTTTTATTAATAAAATTTTATTAAAATTTATTAATTTTATTAATTCAGTTTCTTTTATTAATAAGGGTTATTTGGCTTGACTATTTCTCCTTGAGTACATTTTGGTTATTTGTGTCCTTCAGGGAATATATTCAGTTTATCTTAAGTTGTTGATTTTATTGCTAGAAAGCTCATGATATTCCTGTATTAACCTTCTGTTAACTGGAGAATCTCCAGTGATGTCACCTCTTATTCCTGATACTAGAAATTCACATTTTCTCTCTTTTTCCCTGATCAGTCTTAGAAGAGGTTTATCATTCTTACTGATCTTATCAAAGAACCAGTTTTTTGTTTTGTTTTTCTACATTCCATTTTATGGATTTTCACTTTGCTCTTTATTTCCTTTCTTCAACTTATTTGGGTTCCATTTGCTTTCTCTTTTCTAGTTTCTGGGTGAGAGTTGAAGCCATTGATTGAGTCCTTTTGTTTTTTCTAATACAGTTATTTTGTACCATGTGTTTCCCCAAAAGCACTGACTTAGTGACATCCCACAGATTTGGACATCTTATTTTCATTTTCTTCTCTTCAAAATATATTCTAACCTCATTTTTCATTTTGCAGATTACTTAGTAGTGTGTTATAGTTTTCAAACATATAAGGATTTTAGAGTTTTTTGCTGTTGTTGATTATAACTTGATTCCATTGCAATTTGAGAAGATATTTTGTATGAATTGAATGGTTTTAAATGTATGGTGACTTGTTTTATGGCCCAGAACATGGTCCATTTTGATAGATGTGCCTCGTGCACTTGAAGAGAATGTGTATTTAGTTGGGTAAAGTATTCTAAAAACTGTCAGTTGAGGGACTGGGGTTGTGGCTCAGTGGTAGAGCACTTGCCTAGCACGTGTGAAGTCCTGGGTTTGATCCTCAGCACCACATTAAAAATAAATAGGTAACGAAAATAAAGGTATTGTGTCCATCTACAACTAAAAGAAATATTCTTTTTAAAAAAACGTCACTTGGGTCAAGTTGCCTGACAGTGTCATTCGGGTCTTCTGTGTTCTCACTGATATTTTCTTCTCATTCTATCAGTTTTTGAGAGAGAGATGTTAAAACCCTTAAAACAGTTATGAAGTTTTCTATTTATCATTTTGGTTGAGTCAGTTTTTTGCTTCATGTATTTTCAAGAAAGCTTGATTATTAAGTACATAATATTGGGGATTGTGTTATCTTGATTAATTGGACCCTTTTATCACAAGAAGTAACCTTTATCTCTGAAAATATTCTTGCTTCTGAATATGCTTTATTTAGTTTATATTTAATTTAATAAATTTATTATTTATTTATCTATCTATTTATTTATTGCAGTACTGGGGATTGAACCCAGGGTGCCCTACCACTGAGCCACATCCCCAGCCCTTTTGAAAAAAAAAAAAAAAAATTTTTTTTTTTTTTTTGAGACAGGGTCTTGCTAAGTAGCTATGGCCTTGCTAAGATGTTGAGACTGGCCTTGAGCTTGTGATCCTTCTGCCTCAACCTCCCAAGTCACTTAGATTATAGATGGGTACCACTGTATCTGGCTACTTTTCTGATTTTAATATAGCCACCTCCTGCTCTTCTCCTGCTCTGCTTCTTCTTCTCCTTCTTTTTCTTCTTCTTCTTCTTCCTTCCCTCCTTCTCCTCATTCTTATTCTTGTTCTTCTTCTTCTTCTCTAGTTTTGAGACAGGATCTCACTAAGTTGCCCAATCTGACCTTGAACTTGCCATCCTCCTGCCTCAGTCTCCTGAGTAGCTGGAATTCCAGACCTGCATCTTGCCACTATGCCCAGTTTACTCCATTTTTCTTTTGACTAGGAATTAGCATAAAGTATTCCCCCCGCCATCCATTCACTTTTACTCTATTTGTGTCTTTATATTTAAAGTGCATTTCTTTTTCAGCATTGCTGAAAAAACTTTGATGCTTGCTTTTTTATGCAATCTGGCATTCTGCCTTTTAATAGGAGCATTTAGATTTTACATTTAATGTGCTTGTTGATATGGTGAGATTTAAATCTATCATCTAGCTATCTGTTTCCCTTTTCTTTACCTGCCTTCCTCTGATTAACTAAATGTTTTCTGATTCCATTTATCACCTTGTTGATTTATAAGCTATAATTCTTTGTTTTATTGCGTTAGTAGATGCTTTGGGTTTTAGTAGTTGCTTTGGGGTTTATAGAATACATCTTTAATTGATCACAATCTACCTTCAAAATATATATTCCTTCATCTCTTTATGTATAGGATAAGAACCTTACAATGGTATATTTTCCCACTCCTAACATTTGTGCAATTGTTGCACTTTACACGTGCTTACATCCATATCATGCTGTAATTATTTTATATTAACAGTAAATTATCTTTAAGAGAATTTTAAGTAACATGAAAAAAATCTTGTATATTTACCATGCAGTTATCATTCTAGTACTTCATTACTTCCTTGTGGATTCATAATATCTGATATTTTTATTCTGTCTGATTTCTTTAGCACTTCTTTTAATGTGAGTGTGTTAATTTTGAATTTCCTCAGTTTTCGTATGTCTGAAAGTCCTTGCTTTTTTTTTTTTTTTTTTGTACTAGAGATTGAACTCAGGTCCCAGGCATACCAGGTCCCAGGCATACCAGGTAAGTGCTCTGCCAATGAGCTACGTCCCCAGTCCTTGTTTTTGAATGACATTTTTGATTGCGACGACATTCAACATTTGACAGGCTTTTTTATCTTTAAGTGAATCAAAGATTTTGCTCCACTGTCCCCTCACTTGCACTACTTCTGATGAGAAATCTGCTGCCGTCTCATCTCTGTTCCTTTGTGCAAACTGTCTTTTCTCTTGCTGCTTTTTAAGTTTTTCTTTACTGTTGAGCAATTAGATTGCAATATGTCTTGATATCATCTTCTTTATGTTTCTTGTTCTTGGGGTTCATTGAGGTTTTTGTTGTTGTTTCTTTTAGTGGGGAGCATTGGGGATTGAACCCCAGGGGTGTCTACCACTGAGCTACATCCCCGGTCCTTTATATTTTTTATCTTGAGACAGAATCTCTCTGTTTCCCATGTTGCCCTTGAACTTGTGATCCTTCCGCCTCAGCCTCCTGAGTTGCTGGGATTACAGTTATGTGTCACCATGCCCAGCAAACTTCTTAACTCTGTAGATTTATACTCATGATTATGAGTAGCAGAGAAAATATCCTATGAGATATTGTCTTTTAAATTTTACTGACACTTATTTATAGCCTAACTTATAGTGTATTCCAGTGACCATTCATGGACACTTGAGCAAAATAAATGTTCTACAGTTATTGGTGTCAAAGTACTTGATTATGTTGTTCAGATCTTTAATATCCTTACTATTCTTGTTCTAATAATTACTAACAGTGTAAAAAATTATGTTTTCCCCACTTAGTTTTGTCAGTTCTTGCTTCATGTATTTTGAAGTTCTCTTATTGCACACATTTGCTTTGATCATTGTTCTGTCCTCCTGATGAATTAGGCCCACTTTCCATTATGAAGTGCGCTTCTGTATCTCTGATAAACCTCTTGTCTTGGAGTCTGTGTTATCTGATGTTCCTATAACCACTCTAGCTCTCATGGTTAGTGCTTTTGCATAATACATCTCTATCCTTTTCTTCCAACCTATCTGCATCTTTGTGTTTAAAGTATGTCTTACATACAATGGGTAGGTAATTAGCTCTTGTTCTTTTTCTTTCTTTCTTTCTTTTTTTTTGGTACCAGAGATTGAACCCAGGGGAGCTTAACCACTGAGCAATATCCCCAGTCCTTTTTCTTTTTTTTTTAGAGCCAGGGCCTTGCTAAGTTGCTGAGTCTTGCTAAGTCTTGCTAAGTTGCTGAGGCTGGCTTTGAACTCTTGATCCTCCTGCCTCAGCCTCCGGAGCCATAGTTCTTGTTCTTTTAACCGATCTAAGAATTTCTGTCCTTTTATTGAAAGGGTCAGAGTTCATTTACATTTAATATTATTTTTTTATGATCTCCTTTAGGGCAGCCATTTTTAAATTTCCTTTCTATTTGTCCTACCTGATTTCTTTTTCTCTGTTCCTCTTTTTGTCTTCTTTGGGGTTATTTTATTAGGATTCCATTTTAATTACTTTTCCCCCCTGTTTTTAACATTTTATTATGAAAAGTTTCAAACGTACCCCCCAAAAAAATTGGGAAAAGTTTTACAGTTAATATAATAACCACTCTAACATTTTCTAGACCTACAGAAAAGGCCTCAATGTACCCACTTCCTTATTGGGTGCCTTATCTGTTGATTGTAGCAGGGTAGAGGCAAAAGCATTTAAAGCATCACTGCATTCATAGAAATGTAATTCCCAGAACCTGAGAAGTCAGAGTCCCACCTTTACACAGTTATCAGACCTTCACTGTCAGAGGGAGAAGAACAATCTGGACTGTGTCCAAGGGGGTATCCAGGATAAGGCAGTAACTGGATGCTGTTTCCCTATGAGGAAGGAACTGGCTATGCTGGACCCAGAGGCTGGACCCAGAGGCCAGAGGAGGTTAGGAAGAGGCATTTACAAACCCAGCCTTTCAGCCTCAGGACCAGCTGTCTGTGGGAGAGTTCAAAAGCCAGGGTAGATGGAAGCTCCAGGGAAACAAATGTAGTTTCAATAATGGGAAAAACTAACAGGGAAAAGTGCACAACACCAAGGAGACTTCCTCTGGAGGCAGTGACCTCCCCATCACAGGAAGTATGCAAGCATTCACTCATTCAACAAGTATTTATTGAGCTTTTAAGGACTAGATACTGCAGGTAGAGTGAACAAAACAAACAGGGGTTCTTATCCTCCCGGGGGAAGTAAATATTAAATAATCCCATATATAAATGACTACCCGTGGTGATTCATGCAGGAGATTTGCTCTGGCAGGAATTGGAGAAGAAGAAGAAATGTCTTCTAACTCTGGGACTAAACAGCATAGAATCACAGGAAACTAATGTGATGACTTCTTTTACTACAGTATTATTATTACTATTTGTTCTATTATTCATTCACTTTCACATTTTCTGGGCACCCACCTAGGGAACAGAGATGCAGAAGATGGGACACTGTCCTCCCAGTGAAGGGACATTCAGTTAGCTGTCAGCCATCCTCTGCGAAGGATGGGAAGTGAGTGTAATTAGAAACCAGGAGCCCAGGGAGCGTGGCCTGCCTAGGAAGCAGGAGGGGAAGTCCTCTTGTGTCGATTCCCCTCACACTCCCCTTCAGATCTGCAGGGAACTTGACAAGTGCACTGCCGCCGTCCCCTCCCCTCTCCAGCCCCCTTCCCACCTCCTGGTCCCTCCCCTTTCCCTCTCGGGTGGTAGTTTAGCTCAGCTGGGTCTCTTAGCCAATTAACACTCTTTGCATCTGAAAAGCTCAAATCAGCTCCTCAGAGGTGTGAGAGATCAGAGTAATTAAGGTCTCTTTCTAATGCAAATCCAAACCAGAAATGTTATGTTTTTCTCCTTGGGAAATTTGAGCCCCGAGTTTGACAGGGGTTGGGGGAAATTCAGCACTGGGAAAGGCAGTGAGAGGTTTGAGAACAAGCATTGGACACTCTCCAGAAATATATGATTCTATTAAGTGGAATGGAAGTGTTGTTCTTTAAAGGAAATTCCATGATAGTCTTTAAAGGTAAATCAAACTCCAAATCTCCGCTAGTTTCTGATGTCTTCACCATAAAATCCAAAGCTCTGTCCACTGTCTCAAAGCCCAAAACAATCTGATCCCTTCTTTCCCCCACAACTTCATCTCAGTCCCTTTATGAAGTGCTTGTCACACTTTGTAATTATTTTATTTACAGGCTGGCCTCCCCACATCATTAAGTAAATACATCTCGTTGCTGTTCACCCTAGAGCACAATATATAAAGTTGTCCAAGTGAAAAACAGCTCCGCTGCAAATCAGCGCATGCAATTTGGAAAGTGCCTTAGAACCATTACTGATAGGGCTCATATTCAAAATCAACCTTGTTTTTCCTTAAACACCAACTTTCCCTTCTCTACCCTACAGGTCTCAAAGCTGGTGACATAGGAGGCAGCGGTCACAGACCTCTTGCTATATCCAGGTTCAGGCCTTCTGCAGAATGACTAATGACTCCACTTGTCCACCTCCTCAGTTCTTTCCATATTTGGCCAACTTTTTAAGTTAAACACTCTAAATATTCCCTCCCCGTGCCACAAAAATCCCTCTGGCCATGGGAACAAATGGGCAGAAGCAACATTTTATTTAACAAGGTTGTTGGTCTCCCCTTTTCCTGCCTTCACTGTTGGAATGCATGCTTTGAGAAAGTCAGAACCCTATCTGAGCAGTGCCTGGCACTTGATGGATGTTCCAGAAATGGAAATGTTTTGATTAAATGCACTTTCTGAAACTACCTGTGTATAAGCATGCTGAGGGCACTATGGCTACAAAGGGATACAGACCCATGCTCAACCTTTGAGACCCTCTGAATCAAGGACTCATTTGTTGTCTAAGCACCTGAGTTTCCCTGACAGTGGGGAGTCTGACCAAAAGTTTAACTAAGCAAATTCCATCATATGGATTTAGAGGAAAGGCAGCAAAATGACCATCTTCCTATGATGAGTGATGCTAGTTGGCTAGATTACACCCCAAAATGGACACCAAGTGGGAGATATAAATCGAGATGACACCAAACAGAGGGAAAAGGCGGTGCAGAGAAGAAGCCACATGCTAGGATAGGATGCACTGAAAGAAGAAAGTGACAGTGGGAGGAACAGCCACTGCTTACTGAGCTCTAATTATGTGCTGGGTGAGCACTGTATACATTGCTAAAGTGCTTTGTTTACATTACTAAAGTTAGTCCTCATAATAACCTGCATATAGAAATACTCTTATTATCAAGACAGTGAATGATAGCTGGGTTGCAGAGAAACTGCAGCACCATTTTAAAGAGACTTTACCTTCCCCGTGGGCTGCTGGGGTGGGAGTATGTTATGGTTTGGACATGAGGTGTTCCCAAAGATCCTGGGTGCATGCAGGAATGTTTGGAGCTGAAGTGATTGGATTGTGAGAGCTGTCACCTGACCACTCTGTTCTAGTTGGAATGAAGATGGCAGTAACCATAGACAGGTGGGGCAGAGCTGGAGCAAGCAGGTCACTGGGGCATGCCCTGGAAGGTGCATTGTCCCTGCAGTCATTTCTCTTCCCTTCCCTTCCCTTCCCTTCCCTTCCCTTCCCTTCCCTTCCCTTCCCTTCTCTTCTCTTCTCTCTCTCTCTCTCTCTCTCTCTCTCTCTCTCTCTCTCTCTCCACCTCCCTCCCTTCCATTCACCATGAAGTGAGCAGTACTACTTTGCTATGCCCTCTGCCATGATGCTCTCCCTCACCTTAGGCTCAAAGCAGTGGACTCAAGTCAACCATGAACTAAACCTCTGTGAGCCAAAATAACTTTTTTTCTCCTTTAAGTTATTCTTATCGGGAATTTTGGTCACAGTGATGACAAGCTGATAAGACAGTGTGGCAAGAGGTATTTAAATGATGTTGGACATAATCAGAATTGGGTCCTAGACTTGGGGTACAGAAGGAAGAGAATCTTTACAAAGCCCTCCCTTCTGCTGCCTCAGAATTTGAACTTACCCTCAAATACATATAACCTGGTGTCTTTGCAGGAGGTTTGGGTGTGGGTGGCCCAGCCAGGTCTGGTGACCAGGGACGGCCTTAAGAAGCTGACAAGCCAGCAGATGGAACGGAGATGGATTCCATATTGAGCTGGTAATCCCTTCACTGTGTAGAGGAGATGGAGGCTCAGGGATGAGAAGGGACCCATCCAGGGTCAGGGAGTACGTGAGGCAGCAGCAAATGGAAGCATTGGAGAGTTCCAGTAGCAAGCTTTCTCTTTGTTTTCTGCCAATTCAACGTGATCTCAAATGACTCTGAGGTTGGAGATCCCCCTCCTCCTCCCCTCCTCCCCCTCCTCCTCTTCCTCCTCCTCTCCCACCCAGCTCAGCAGGTCCTTGGTGATACTGAAATCTAGAAAGGTCATTTTATTGGTCTCACAAAGGGCCACAGGGCAGAGACAGAAGGACAGCAACCACTTCTCTGGAAGATGCTATTTGTCTTAATGATCATGGTCTCTGTGCTCTAGGAAATAAAAACAAGAACTGTTTCTTAGCTCCCCAAGCCCTTTCCCTCCTCATTTGAACCACAAGGCAGCCCTGAAAAGCAGGCATCAAGCGCTTGTCCTCCCAAGTCACAGAAGAGGAACCTGCAAAGTCCTTCTGGAGTCCCCACTCTCACTTGCCAGGGAGGGGGCCTGGCCACAACTCAGACTGCCTCCCTGAGCTTCTTCCTCACTCAGATGCCAACCTACAGAGGGGACACGGGTCCTACCTTTGTAAGCACCCAGGCCAACAAAATGCCCCAGGACTTTTTACAATGTTCAGATATTTTCACGACCTTCTCTTAATAAAATCCTTTGAAAGTGAACTCGGACCAATGCCGAAGGAGGCCTCCCTGATCCAGATGCTCACTCTGGGAGAATCACAAAGAATCGAAGGCATCAGTATTCAATGGCAGTGTCACAGAAGAGATGTCTCCCAAGAAGGGTCTGAGGAATTCCTGGAGAGAAGAAGGGGAACCTCGACTCAGGATGAGTGAGATCTCAAGAGAGAGACATGTCTTGGGGGTTCCCAGCTCTTCCTTAATGAAAACTTGGTGAAGGGTAGGTATAGGGAGGCATGCAGGAATGACATCAGTCTGGTGACCTCAACACAGGCGCTGGTGGCCCTGTCAATCTCTGGATCCTGAGGCTGATGTGGTCTTAATTATCTGATCCAGAGATAGTGCTGGAAAGTCCCCTAAACTGTGGGTTCCTCAACATATCGTATCTTTTCTTGCTTAATTGATTTATTGGGGGTTTAATTAATAGTACACAGGTAGATATTACAGATTTCCTAGGAGTTTAGGAGTAACAAGCCTGGAAGGGAGATAGGCTTAGGGAGTGACTGGTCTGGAAAAGTGTTGGAACTTGTGAGTTAGAATCCTATTTTCTTATCCTTTCTTTGTGTCTCCTGTCTACCCATTTTTTTTTTACTTCTCCCTCAGTGTAATGCCTTTGTGTCATGGTGCTGTGGTTTGGATAAGTGTCCCCCAAAGGTCCATCTGTTAAAAGCTTGGTCCCCAGGATGGTGCTACTGGGAAGTGGTGGAACCTTTAGGAAGCAGGGCATTATGGGAAATCTAGGTCATCGGGGGCATGCCCCTGAAGGGCTGCCCTGTTGGTCTGTCCTCTCTCCTTTTTTGCTTCCTGGCTCATAATGTGAGAGGTTTGCCTTGCCATGTGCTCCTGCTATGATGTGTCACCCTTGCCAGAGGCCTAAAACATGAGCTGCCCACTCTAGAACCTCTAGAACAATGAGCCAAAATAAACCTTTTCTTTTTATAAGGTGATTGTCTCCTGTATTTTATTATAGTGAGGGAAAACTAGCTAATAAGATGGGAAATTTTAAATCATTATTTGTGAAGAATTTTAGTAACATGGGATAAAATACTATTAAGAAGTAAAGCTTCATGCACAGCTAGATATACATGCCTAGAAACAGCATGGAAGGAAAATGGCTAATTGTTAGCGTGGTTCTTCTGGTTGTGGGATAGTGAATTAGTGTATCTTCTCTTTTCTGAATCTTCAGAAATTTATTCTTCAGGCAACTATTTGTGGCAGGCAGTAACCAGCCTTGGGAATCCCTTGGTAAACTGTTAAACCCACTCTCTGTCCTTTTGATCCTGTGGTCTGAGATGTGTGTGTGTGTGTGTGTGTGTGTGTGTGTTGAGGGGGTGGGGGAGTGATAGACAGTAACTAGACAATCACAGGTCCATGGCCTAAAAGCCTGCCATAGCTAATATGAAGAGGCATTGAGGTTACATCACAGAAAAGCAGAAATGCATGTTGGTTTTATAATTGAGGAAAGTCACCATTTAAAAGACCTAATCCACCATGATGCAGATGTCTAAATAGTTTTAAAGAGCTCCCAAGCCACAGAGGCAGCTGGTAAGGGAGAGGCCTCTTGTAGAGAGAGACCCCAGCAAGCCCTTCCCTTCTCTGTGCAGTGGGGACGGAGAATGGACAGCTTAGCATCTCTGCTTCCATGTTCCAATAACATTGTTGTGAGTGTTGCTCCAGAGAGTTTCTTCCAGCCAGAAAGCAGAGGGATTTACCTCCCAGTGGGGGCCAAGATGCACACCGCAGTATTAGGGCCATTTCCTACCACCCAAGGTTTCCCTTGACCGCAGGTCACCCCCGCCCACCCCAATGCCTGTGTCTCTCAGGAGGCGGGCAGCCAATGAAGAGATGGTTTGGAGGAGGCAGCTACAGCAGCTGCAGGGCTCTGAGGGTCCAAGCCACCCTCTCACCCTGCCCAACCATCAGAGCAGCTAGCCATTCAGGATGATCTGGCTTTGTGATGGGACATTGCCCTGCATCTCTTCCTGATGGGTGAGCTTTCAGAAAGATAATACTTTTCCTATATCTGTGTGTCCAAATCCTGCCATTTAGTCAAGGTCCAACTGGGAGGCTCCCTGTTCCAGACCCTCAGCTTAGAGGGATCCTAACAACTCATTTAGTCATCAAGCATTAATGGAGACGGGCTCTGCTCTAAGCACTGAGAAGTTATGGCATTAAAGCGGTCCTTGGCCTCGAGTGGCAAATATGGATAAGAACAAACTAAAAGGAACTCATATCATAATACAAGGTCATATGTGATAGTAATAGATTCATATGAGGAGCCAGACACATCACAGAATGGGAAGTGGTTTTCCCAGGTGGGAGAGGACAGCACGGTGAGACTTCCTGGGAGGAGCGGGTGCCTGACCAGGGTTCCACAGATGAACAGGTTTCCAGACAGAAAAGGAGAGAATTGCATTCCAGGTGCCACCAGGTGCATAGGCGGGGAAATGTGTGCCGCTGAGATGCATTTGAAAAACTATTAGTTATTCAAGGTCCTTACTAAAATGTAAAGGGAAAGGGGAGCCGTGGAGGTGACAGGACAGGAAAAGTAGCAGGGCTCAGCTGCTAGAAGCCTTTGTGTCTCAAGCTGCAGGGACCAGCAGTGGAGCGTAAGTGGAATGCCAAGCAAGCTTCTGCTAGGTAGTGAGCCACCCCAAATCTCAGTGACTTACAATAGCCATCGACACTATGGCTGCACACAGCTTATCTGGGCTGGGATTGGCGGCTTGGGCTGGACTTCGCTGAGGTGGTTTGCTTTTCTCTCCTCCTCAGATGACTGCCAGGCAACCTGGACATGGTTGCCCATGGCAATGGCAGAGGCACAAAGATACAAAAGGGAACATGCAGGGTGCACTGTCACCTTGTTCTCTTGGTCAAGGGAAGTCACGTGGCCTAGTTCAGATTCAAGGAGAGGGAAACTCACAAGGGCACTTGCAAAGCCAGGTGACAAAGAGAATGGTGAGTCAGGTCCCTACTTCGTTCTAGTAGGAGAAACGTGATCAGAGCAGTTAGTTCACATGCAGAAGGCAGATTAGAAGGGACAAGACCATTTCAGAAATCCAAGCAGGAGCTGAAGGGACGCCCGGGACCTTACACACCACGCTTCTCTCCTTCTCTCCTAGTGCACATACAGGGTTCAGCCAGAGCAGCCAAAGGCAGGGCTTATCTTTAGCCTTTAGTTCAATTCCAAGAGCTCAGGCTGAGCACATCAGAGCTTGCAGGGGTGAATAAGGAGCTTTGAAATAAGCAGATAAAGGCTAATATTCAATAAACTAGTGAACAAGAGTTTTCTTTAACTCCTTGCAAAAAGACATCTCTGAGACAAAAAGCAGACCCGGGCAGCAATATTGGATAAGCCCCACTGATCACCAGAAAACCTAACGTAGGTAATTGACTATTGGCAAATGCAACAGAACCAAATAAAGCAAGTAATTAACAATTATTGTGTTTGCAGGTAACGGAACTCAAAATCCAGGCTGCCTCGGCATTTTGTCCCAGGCATCGATAAGAACAAAGTGTTTGTTAGTGGGTGAGCAAACCAGGTGTGAAATTCATTGTATTAGACTAGACCTAAGAATAGGCTTGAAGCCGGGAGTGAAGAAGAGAATCCCTCTCCAGTTCCTCACTGGACACTCGGAGGTAAATTCAAGTGTGTTTGCAAAGAAGGGATTGTTGAAGTTTGGTTGCAGACCATGACCGTGGTTGTTCCCTCCCCGTATGTGTCTGTAGCGCTACCCACCAAGATGGAATCCAGCCACTCCACCCCACAAGTCTGCGACTGGCTTTGGCTAGTGACACTGTGCTAGTTCCAAACTAGAGCCTCAAGAGGACTTATTCACTGCCACTTGCTTTCTGGGGACCCTGGTCTCCACGTGTGAATACACCCAGCCATGCTGCCCAGAAGGTGAGATTGAATGAGTCAGCCCAGTTGTGACAGCCCAAGCCCTGGACATGTGAGACAGCTCAGCCAAGATCAGCAAAGTCATCCTGCAGGCTACCCACAGCAAGCCACAGAAGGCAAGAGGAACCCCAGCTGACCCAGAGCACCTGCCAGGGGAGCCCATTCCAAATAACCAACCCACAGAATCTCAAAGTAAATAATGGCACTTATTTTACGACTGGATCAAAACATAAAAACACTGGAATTTGGATAAAATAATAATGACAGTTACTAATTACTGGGCGCCTACCGTATAGCAGGAACTTCAATGTATCTGAAATGTTGCAAGATTCTTAGCTTTTATCTTTGAAACCCTGCAAGGTAGAGTTATTCTCACCATTTTGCAGAAGAGTAGACAGAGAAACTGAGGCTGGGGACTCAGCTTAAGCAACCCAAGGTCACACAGCTATTGTATAAAATTTTACACAAACATACTCTTTGATGGGGAGGCAGGTCTCAGAAGCTGAGAGAAGCCCCTTCCAATTTTTGAGGTGCTTTGAATACTAATAAATGAAGCTATGAAGAAACAATCACCAAAATTGTAATATATTTTAAGCCTTTACATCGAACAAATTATCACTTTTCATACCAACAAAAAAGGCAACATGATATAATTGCTAACCAAAAACTAATTTTCACATTTATTTCTGAAGTATATCAATGTAAAGTATACTATATGTGGTATGGCTTAGTAATAAAAGGATGCCAGTGTTACTTTGGTGAACTTTGATCCAGTCAGTGCATCTCTGAATCGTAGTGTATAACCTTGCTTTGAGGTAGTATCAGAATATCCAATATGAGGCCTTTCAGGAGGCCAGGCCCAGCTGCAGGGCCTCTTGGCCACCCCTGCCCCTAGTCACTGAGACCCCATCTCTAAATAAAATACAAGAAAAGTGGTTTGCCCCTGAGTCAATCCTTGGTACAAAAGAGAGAGAGAGAGAGAGAGAGAGATCCATGTGAACAAGGGCTCCATCCTCTACCCTCAAGCGGCTCTGCTGAGAGGAGATCTCTGGAGATGGTTGTTATAGAAATTAAATTTCCTGCTTTCAGCAGAGACCCAGCTAGCTTTGTTTTCAAAATGACAAAATGACCACGCTCTGTGTCCAGGCTCACCCAGAGCCAAGCAAGGTAGGGATTTACCAAGGAGCCAGCCAGCACTGCAGTGCTGAGAAGGAGCCGGGGGCGCAGGTCTCTGCGTGGTCCAGAGGGTTGGGAAGGCATCCTCACTTAGCGGCTGTTCTGGAAGCATGCACTGGAGTCTGCTGGGTGGAAAAGCCCAGAGCACGTGCCTGGAACAGTACTAGCAAAGTCGTGGGGTTAAGAAAGTATGTGTTCCAAGTAGAAATGGCACAAAGGCCAGTGTAACTAGGGCCACAGGGGAAGGAGGGGAGATTGGGGGAAATAGTAGAGGGTGCTTCACCCAGGAAGGCCTCGTCAGGTCTCTGTCTCTTGGGGAGTGTAGCCTTTTGCTGCCAAAGAGGAGTCTCAGCCCTGAAGCCCAGCTGTGTGCCCAGAATAATCCCCTGCCCCTTGCAGTGATTTGTCCACTGTCCTCATTTCAAAAGACTGCAACAGCCCCGCGTCTGCCCATGCACTCTGACAAACAGCTGCAGGCCAGCGCTCCTTGGAATCTACATCCTCCGTTTCTCCATTAATCTATATTATCCTAGACCAACCTGGACACCTCGCTGCTCCTTGAAAGCCCCGAGGTTCTGCGTACAGAACAAGGTACTTCGAACAGAAAATGTAATGATGTTGTGAAGAAACGAAGTCGGTGCTTCCTCGACATTTTACAGGCTCTGGAGGAAAGAAGAGCCAAGGCTGAAGACAGAGGTAGCTGAGGTGACTTGAAACCATCAAGGTGGGCACCTAGAGCCATCGGGGCTCTCTGAGATCACCTCATCCAGGGACGATGAGTATGGAGCACATGTGCCCAGGGCAGACATTGCTAATCTATACCCACACTCTTCAGCTGAGCTGTGCCAATCAGTCAGAGCCAGCCTGCGAGAGAAGGCCAGTTGGTCATTCCTGAAGGTTTCTATACTCCCATTTCACAGAGGAAAAAGTGGAGGCACAGGGAAAGGGGGCTGGCCCCAGCAGGGCTTCCTCCTAGACCACGCAGCCTCCTCATCATCCCCACCTGATCTGTAGAAGACCAACGCTTTTATGCCTCAGCTATAATCAGGGAACGACTCTCACACGTGGGATGGAGTTTTACAAGCAACATCATTTTTTTTTCCCATTCCCTGTTCGGATTGTTATTTGACTGTGCTCTTAAAAGTATGTTTTTTATTATCATAGTAAAAGAATACATAAATGGTTAGTAAATTGTGCCCGCCTACTTAATAAAACCCTGAGGAATTCAGACATTCACTTGTAGGCAGGCAGGGTGCTGGGCATTGAGTTGAGGAGGACACATGGCTGTCCCCAGGAACCCAGGGAGGGGTAACATGACTAGATCTGACATTCTGCTTAGCTGGGGCAGGTGAGAGCTGCTCTCACAACTGGGCTCAGTTCAACTCCCCCTTCCCAGGCCTGGAAGCCACCAGGAGCCCCCATACATGTCACCCTTCCCCTGTTCTCTGCACAATCCTCTCTAGAGCCCCTGGCAGGCCCCCATCTCACACCTCCAGTAATGGGGACATGGCCACCTCCCCAGGCTGCTAACTGCATCTTCAACTGGTTCTGCCTGCTGCAGATTCCTCCTTTTGTTGAAAGGAAATGTGTCTCCCATGACTTCCACCCAGTGGTCCTGTCTTTGTCCTCTGGGGAACTAGCTTTCAGGAGACCTAGGGGAGAAGGTTGCTGGGCAGGGGGTGCCCAGGAAAAGGAAGACAAAGAAAAGGAAGGAGGGAAGGCACTAAAACTGTGCTTATCGATTTATAGTGTAGAAGAGAACATTTCAGATCCTGCTCATAATTCTTACTTGTGTTAGCAGAACATCTTCCTGCCCATTCTGCACCGGCATATGCCGAGATCCTTGTAAATCCCAGCTCCTTCAGAGGGCCCCAAATGCATTTTCTAAGGGATCTGGTGCAAGAGAGCTGGTTGCTATGGTAACCATTGGATGTAAATTTCCCAGAACCCCCAACTAAACTATTAATCAGAAAGATGAGGAAAGGGCCAGGGCAGTAAATAAATCAGGTAAGAAACTAGTTCCTACCAGGAAGGACAGGGAATAGCCACCCCACCCCCCTCACCCCCACCCTCTACGCACTCACCCTCCCTTTGATGTTTCCGTGTGGAAGGAGGGGGCAGCTGGAGCCCGAGGAGCCGAGGAGCGCAATGCTCCTTTTTGACTGCTTTGTTCCTCATCCTTGTGGAGTCGGAGTGGTTGGGAAGTAGAAGCTGCATCTGGCATGCTTATCACCTGAGGGGGTGAGGAGGCCTCCTGTTAGCAGGAACATCAAAGGTAAAAAAAATATGGGAGTCTGAAAAAAAAAGCTACTGTGGCCAGCTTGAAAGAAGGGTTCTACCAAAGCATGGTGATAAGAGCAGGATTCCTTCAGCCTTGATGGATAATTGAAGGGTTAGACTGACAGGGGCTACATTTTCCCTCCTTTGCTGGTTGGTTTGTGTGGGTTTGTTCCAAGGACTTCATCTCCCCGGCTTTGAGGTTTATATTAAATGAGGAGGGGTGTGGAAAAGCTGGCTAGACCTCCTCCAAGTGAACTGGACCCACCAAGAACCTGGCAGGTCCCCCTGCAGCTAGTGGGAGGAGGTAGCTCGCTGTAATTACAGGAAACACGGCCGGGAGGAAGCACTCCTTGGCACGCAGAGCACCAGGGGTGTGTGCCGGAACTCCTGGACTCCACTGCACCAGTGTCCCTGCTGACCAAGCCCCTGGTGGCAGGAGTCTCCTGGCTTAGGTGGAACTAAGGTAAGAGATGTGGGGGAAGAAGCCCGCTGAAAGATACCCACCCTGGATTCCCAACAGATCTCCATGGAATCTGGGGCAAAGGCCTTCCCACCTGGGGGCCTCAGTTTCTCAGACTGCACAGGGAAGAGCCTGGGCCAACTGTGGTCAAAGTCACCATGAAATTAGGAGTGATGGGCTTTGATGCAAAGTCTAACATGGCATCCTCTCCCCCAATAGCGCTCGCTCTCTCTCTCTCTCTCTCTCTCTCTCTCTCTCTCTCACTCTAATATTGTTTAGTTGTCAATGGACCTTTATTTTATTTATTTACATGCAGTGCTGAGAATTGGACCCAGAGCCCCACACCTGCTAGGCAAGCTCTCCACCAACCCCCACCCCTCCCCCAATCTCTTGATTCCCCTTCCAGGGAAAAAAGGCAACCTAATTAAGAATGAGCAAGAGGAGTGGGGGGGCAAGGGAGAGGGAATCTCATGTAAAAGCAACCCTGGGAGAGACATACCAAAGAATGGAGAGGGTTGCCTCAAAGACTCCAATGGAGGGGCAACCCTGACACCCCTCTGATATTCTCTGGCTCTGAAATTTGTTTCTTAAGTGAGAAAAGAAGAAAGAGAGGTGATGAGAGGATGGAAGAAAGTTTTTCCACCCTGGATGCAGGAGGTAGAAGCAGGGAAATTGAATTAAAGATACACAGAGAAAAGACAACAACACCCACTCCCCTCCCTGACCATACACAGAGGCTCCTGCACACAGGCAAATCCTCAGGAAAAGCCACTTTGCTACCCTTTGTTAGGTCAGAGAACTTTTCAGCTCATCAGTGGGAGGGCCCCTTGGAGGGCCTCAGCGAGGAGGGAGGTCCCATAGTGAGCAGATGGGAAATGCAGCACTGGTACCCACCAAGCTCTCCTGCCCCTAGACCTAAGCAGCTTCCACTGCCCTGCAGCCAAATCCCTTACCCTGCCTTCCTTGCACCTTTCCTGATTCATGCACACTTTGCAGTGAAAACGGTGGAGAGAGATCCTGCAGGGATTGGTAATTTCTCACCATGGGTGGCACTGAGGCTTCCCTGTTCCCTGGAGGAGGGAAATGAAGAGTTGATTAAGTACTCGAAACATCCCTGCCTGTGGATCATTTAATAAGCGCCTCGTCCATCTCTCAGGCATTAGAACAGACATTTGGTTCGCTAATCCAATTTGGCAAGCCTCTCCCAGGCCGCCATAGCTAACTGCTGGGCGCCATTTTGTTTGATGTGTGAGCAATCAATGCAGGCTCCCTGCACTTGCTCTCACTGCTGCTTGATTAATTACTAAAGAGACTGCTCCCTTACACTAATGTTCTATCATCGACAGAGCAACCCCCCATGGTCCAAGAAGCTTTGAAGACCTGGTGATGACCCAGTCATTCCCCTGATTCTCTCAGCATCCTTCCTGGATCTGAATAAATCTGCAAAAGCAGGTGTGGGTTGTACAATCTTGGCTCCCTGAACTGTGATCTGTGATATGCTGTGTACTCAGGAGGAGGATGTCTATAAGGAGGTGCACAAGAGGACATTTCAGCATCTTGCATAAAACCCAACAATTATGACATTGTCATTTTGCTTTGTGAGATCCTTTTGTTGAGTACAGAATTATTACTCCATCTATCTATCTACTCTATCTAGCTTTCTTTTTTTCTTTTGGGTGGATTGAACCCAGAGGTGCTCTACCACTGATTTTTACCCTCAGCCCTTTTATTTTATTTTGAGACAGAGTCTCATTAAGTTGCCCAAGCTGACCTCAAATTTGTGATCTTCCATCTTCAGCCTCCTGAGTAGCTGGGATCACAGCTACATACCACCATGCCTGGCTTGTGTATCTGTTTCTTTCAGCCAATAGGAGCTCTGAGTTACTGGGGCTCTTCTTTGCCTTGGTCACCGTGAACTCAAATCTAAATGCAGGTCCATGATCTCAGATGCAAAAGTTTCCCTGCAGACTCAGTGTAGTATTTTACTTCCTTTTTAATAAATGTTGCTGTTATTGTTGTTGCTGTACCAAGCTACCTCCTCTGTCCTTAAATAAATATTTTAAATGATTATATCATATGTGTTCCTTAAAAAAAAAAAAATTTATCACTTTTCCTTGCAAGCATTCCTTAAGCTGTTGGAAGACTCCTTTCCTTCTTGAGGGACTACTCCTGGGAAAGGGAAATGGAGAGTCTTTAATAGTAACATTCTTTACAAGGCACAACCAGGATTTTCCATGGGATCCAGGAAGCGCTGCTCTTGCTGCACATGGTCTGGACGGCCCTCCCTCCTTGGCCCATGGAGATTGGGCTGCAGTGACTCTTAACCTAAGGTGGTCCAATCAAAATGAGCATTAGAACTTCGGCTGGGCATTCTGGACAAAGAATGCAAAATGATGTGGGTTCGGGGGCTGCTAGAAGCCATCTAGTGACCAAAAGAGAAATGAGAATGAGTCAACCTTGAGGAGGAGCAACTGAGAGACAGACAGGAGTACTTTTTTTTTTTTTTTTTTTTTTTTTTTTAAGATTTGATCATCTCTTTATTTTTATTTATTTATTTATTTAATTTTTTATTGTTGGCTGTTCAAAACATTACATAGTTCTTGATATATCATATTTCACACTTTGATTCAAGTGGGTTATGAGCTCCCATTTTTACCCCATATACAGATTGCAGAATTACATCAGTTACACATCCATTGATTTACATATTGCCATACTAGTGTCTGTTGTGTTCTGCTGCCATTCCTATCCTCTACTATCCCCCCTCCCCTCCCCTCCCCTCCCCTTTTCTCTCTCTGCCCCCTCTACTGGCATTCATTTGTCCCCCTTGTATTATTATTATTGACAACATTATTTGAACAGGTATATCCAGCTGCTTCTGAAGCTAAATCTGCCCCTGGACTGTGCAGGGACATGAGCCAACACAATGGCTTTAGGTCAGGTTTCCAGTGACTTGTAGCTGAAAGAGCCCTGACAGATTCCAGGAAGGAAGTCCTCTGAACTGTGCCTGCAGTCATTCTCTCCCAATCCCCGTCTCTAGGAGATCACAGGTGCCCCTGTGACCAGTCTAGCATCCTCCTCAGGGAAGCAAAGACAATTGTGGTGGCACTAGGGTCCTGTTATGAATTGGATCTGGAATTTCCCCCCAAAGCAGCTCATGTGTTGAAGGCTTGGTCCCCAGTGCAGCAATGTTTAGAGGGGCTTTTAGGAAATGATTGGATCATAAGGTCTCCAACCTCTTCAGATCAATCCATTTGATGAATTAATAACCTGAATGGACTATTGGGAGGTGATGGATATTGTAGGAGGAGGGACCTAGCTGGAGGAATTAGGTCACTGGGGCATGTCCTGGAAGGTTATTTGGTGATTCCCTTCTCCCCCACTCCTTCTTTTCCCTGCCCTTCCTGGCTGTCATGAACAGAGCAGGTTTCCTTCATCATGCTCTTCTACCATGATGTTCTGCCTCACCTCAGGGTAGAGAAATGAAGCTGGCTGATCATGGACTAAAATCTCTGAAACCCTGAGCCAAAATAAACCTTTTCTCCTTTAGGTTATTATTGTCAGGTGTTTGGGTCACAGTGAAGAAAAGCTGACTAACACAGAATATTGGTACTGAAAAGTGAGGTCATTGCTTTGACTACACCTAATGGTAGTTTGGAAAATTTGGGAGAGGCCGGCTGGAGAAGCTTTGGAATGTTGTAAGCAGAGCTTAGTGGACTGTTCTGGCATGATCTTGGAAGGCCAGAATGCTGATAGGATTGTGCTTATGAGGTTCCAGATGAGAATGAGGACTCTTAGAGGAACTAGAGTAGAGGCCACATGTGTTACATTAGAGTGCAGGTCACATGTGTTACATTCTGTCAAAGAACTTGTATATATTTGGTCCAGATCCTCAGACTTTGTGTGAGACTGAATTTAAAGGTGATGAATTAATTAATCAGAGGAAATTTCAAAGCAGTACAGCATTTTTGCAGAGACAGTGGTACTGCCGGCTGCTTTTAGCCAGGTTTTCAGTGACCATCATGAGCAAATGCCAGAACAGGAAAAATTGAAAAACTTGGCAGTTTGGCCAGAAAATGCTTGTACAATTGGGGCAAAGGAAGATGTCCTTGCTGAAGAGATTGGTGTTATTAAAGAGCAAACAAGCACTTTGCACAGAGACAATAGGGAAGATGCCTTGCGGGCATCTCAAGAATTGGCCAGACTGCAGCCAATTTGGAAAGCAGTATGGAGATTACTTGGAAAGCTGGGAATGGAACCACCATTTGACCCAGCTATTCCCCTTCTCAGACTATACCCAAAAGTCCTAAAAAGAGCATACTACAGGGACACAACCACATCAATGTTCATAGCAGCACAATTCACAATAGCTAGACTGTGGAACCAACCTAGATGCCCTACAATAGATGAATGGATAAAAAAAAATGTAGCATTTATACACAATGGAATATTACTCGGCAGTAAAAAATAACAAGATCATGGCATCTGCAGGGAAATGGATGGCATTAGAGCAGATTATGCTAAGTGAAGTTAGCCAATCCCTAAAAAACAAATGTCTTCTCTGATATAAGGGGAGTGACTCAAAATGGGATAGGGAGGAAGAGCAAGAGAAGAAGATTACCACTAAATAGGGAAGAGAGGTGGGAGGGAAAAGGAGGGAGAAGGGGAGTTGCACGGAAGATGGAAGGAGACCCTCATCATTATACAGAATACATGTATGATGTTGTGAGGAGAAAAAAAAAAAGTGTGTCACATTTGATTGGGTAGAGAGAAGTGATGGGAGGGGAGGGGAGGGGAGGGAAGGGGAAGGGGGATAGGAAGGGCAGCAGAATAAAATAGACATTATGATTGCTGTATGTATATAGGTGACTGTATGACCAATGTGATTCTGCAACCTTTACAATCAGAAAAATGAGAAATTATACCCCATTTGATTCAAATGTATGAAATGTCAAGATCATTGCACTGTCATGTGTAACTAAAAAAAAAAAAAAAAAAAAAAGAATTGGCCAGACCCCACCCATAACAGGCTCAGGGGTGTAACAGTGCAAACGTGTTTGAAAGACTTTGTTTTAAAAAGAGAATACTAGGGCACCCTGCTTGCCCAGAGCTGCCAAAGAAGTTGCTTCCCCAGGATCCATTTCACTGTGCTCCCCCACCCAGGCACTCAGAGACTGGTACAGCCGTAGTCCAAGGAGACTCAGCTGCTACTCAAGCAGACAACAGACCTTGACATGGTCCATGTGGTGCTGGGTTTGCAGGAAAGAAGGATGCTGGGGTCATAGGGTCATGGAGATTTCCACGGAGATCTCAAAGGAAGGCCTGGGGGGCCGGGCAGTTTGTGCCAGGGTCAGAGTCCTTGCAGGCAGATCCTGAGAGGTCAGTGTGTGAAGCTGTGAGAAGCCAAAGCTACAGGGGAGACCCTGGGATTAAGAGATGCCAGTAATGTGGAATGTCTGATAAGCAGAGCTGCACGCAGGAAGCAGAGCTAGCCCAAGAGAGGCCAAGTGGGCTACAACTGGCAAGGCTGTGGGGGTGGGGGGCTGTTGCAGTGGTGGGTCCATATCCCACCACTCTGTGACCAGATGCTGGACGTAGAGCTGTATCACTCAAGGTTTGCCCTGCTGGGTTCTGTCTTGGTCCCATCCCTTCTTTCTATGCTCCTGTTCCTCCCTTTTGGAATGGGAATGTTTACTACGTGCCTTATATATTGGATATATGTAACTTGCTTTTTGATTCTTACAGGGGCTCCCAGCTAAGAGTTAGCCTTGAGCCTCAGAGATGACTTTGGACTTGACTTTTGAACATTGCTGGAGTTGTTAAGAACATGGGGGCTCTTGGAGGTGGACTAAAATTTGCATTGTGAGATGAGAATGAGTTTGGGGGGGGAACAGGGTTGAAATGTTATGATCTGCATGTGGGATGTGCTCCCCCACAGCAAAAATTCATGTATTGAAGGCTTGGCCTCCAGAGCAGCAATGTTTGGAGGTGGGGCATAGCTAGAGAATAGATCACTAGGTGGAGCACCTTTGGGGACTCTATCTTCCTTCTCCCTCTTCTTCCTCCTCCTGCGCTCTCTCTCTCTCTCTCTCTCTCTCTCTCTCCCCCCTCTCCTCTCCTCTCCTCTCCTCACTAAGGCAATGGTCTTAGTGCAATCCTGGGAGCAGTCTTCCTCCCTTTGGGCAGGAAACCACAGGGTGGAGAGCACAGGAGCAGGGGCCAGAAAGGGTGTGGGTGCTGGCTGACTCCTCAGCGCTGTGGGAGGGCCAAGCTGTCCCTCTGGAGCAGAGCTCCTCACACCTTTGTGGGCAAACGCACCAGGTTCTCTAAATGCCTAATAAGTTGTCAGGCGCCCAGCTGCTGCACAGCCCCAGAGCACAGCAGGAGCAGCGAGGAGCAAGAACAGGAAGCTGCAGCCCAGGGCAGACGGAGTTCTGTGAGCTGTATGGAGCCTCCTCTGATGCTTGATGGGTAAGATACATTGGAGCTATGGCTCTCCAGAATGAGGTGGAGGACAGCATGTTCTCGGTAAGGACCTCTGAGTCTCAAGTTATTCTGTGCTTTGCTTCATGACTCCTCACCCATGGGTTCTCCCAGCAGCCCAAAGAGGCAGTGACATGGCAGGTTAGTAGATTCAGACTTCCTGCCTCCAAGTTCAGGCCCTTTGGCTGCCTGGTCTGTGAGCACCCATATAGACACCCCCCCCCCAGAGGGAATAGAACCATTTCCTGGGTCTATATTAACTCTGCCACTGCAAACAGACCTCACCATCAAAAGTTGGGCATAGTGGTGCTCACCTATAATCCCAGTGACTAGGGAGGCTGAGGCGGGAGGATTACAAGTTTGAGGCCAGCCTGGGCAACTTGGAGAGATCCTGTCTCAAAATAAAAATAGAAAGGACTGGGGGTGTATTCAATGGTATAGCACCCCTGGGTTTAATCCCTAGTGCCACACACATTTTAAAAAGAAGGAGGAGGAGGAGGAGGAGAAAGTCTTTAAGGTGGTGTCAGAGATGGAAAGTTGCTGAGCTCTCCCAGGGGCTTTCCCTTCCCTGGGATCTAATTTTACGTCCTAGCAAATTACTCAACTTGCTTCTCACCTTAGCCATTGCTGACACAGTTGGGCTTCCTTCCAGCTCTTCTGGTCCCTAGAGAGCAGATCTGGCAGCGGACTGAGAAGCCAGGCGGGGTGGGAAGGCAGAGATTCCTTCTGCCTTTGTCATTCAGGGCTCTTAATAAACCAAGACACTTTTAATTATTTTTTCCTTCATCTTGGAGTCACTGGGCATCACTGTGCTCTAGCACAATTCTCCTGGGTTTGATCCTCAGCACCACATAAAAATAAATAAATAAAATAAAGGTATTGTGTCCAACTAAAAAATAAATATATTTTTTAAAAAGATGGGGAAACCCTCTCTGAGGCCCAGAGAGGGTGATAACTGGCCTCAAGTCCTACAGCAAATTAGTATGAGCCACAGCCAGGCCACACATCTCCTCGTGGCAGTCCAGTCCTCTGCCCTGCCCACAGTGTCTCTTTGTTAACACACCCCTCTCCCCACCTTGGCTGCAACGAATTACCCCAGGGACTTGAAACACCACACATTCCATATCTTAGAGTTCTGGAGTCAGAAAGCTAAAATGGGTCTCAGGGGCTAAAATCAAGGCATTGGCAGGGCTGGCTCCTTGGCTGAGAATGGAAGGGAGAAGCTGTGCATTTTCCAGCTTCTCCCTGCTGCCCACATTCCTTGGCTTGTGGCCCGTTCCATTGGCAAAGCCAGCTGTGGCCAGGCACGTCTACCTCACATCTCATCAGTCTGACACTCCTCTTTTACTTTTAAGGATATAAAGATCCTGGGACTCCATTGGGGCCACCCAGATAGCCCAGGATGATCTCTCCATCCCAAGGTCAGCTGATTGGCAACCTTATTACCTTTGCACCCTGGGTGCCCCTTTGCCATGTGATGCTCTACCATGGGTTCTGAAGATTAGCATGTGGGGAGCCATTGGTCTGCCTATGGTGATCTTCAACATGTGGGAACTTGGAGAATTTGGGGGAAACCAAGTCTTCACTTCCAGAAAAATATACACACCCAATTTTGGCATGTGACCTCTGGAGATTCATCGCACACAGACCCAAACCCTAGTTATAAACTTTTGGGCTAAATAACGTGAGCCCCCACCCTTTATGACATTTGACGTAGGTGTATTAGTTGTGTGCACTCACATGCTTGTACTTGTGTAGGCAAAAGCACACGTGTGTATACACATGCAAAGGTAATGAAGTTTGCTAATCTGCATGTATGTGGGTGGACACATGTGCAGGTGGACACATGTGCAGATATATGTGTGTGTCACATAGCCAGCCTAGTAGTCATTACCCCTTCTCCCTGATGTTCCAGAAGTTGCCAATGTTCCCAGGCTCCCAGGCTCCATTATAGCAGCCAGAGGAGATAGTCATGGCCATGAGATGTATGAAGAAGTCACTTAAGGGGGATGTCCTAGAAAGCCCTTTTAGACTTTAGACTCTGTCATTAGATGCTGATCTGGGCCGCCTCAAATCTCCCTCTCTCTCTCTCTCTCTCTCCCTCTCTCTCTCTCTCTCTCTCTCACACACACACACACACACACACACACACAAATATTTCATAACAAACACAAAGATGCTCTCCATCATTTGGGATCAGGTCCTAGACACAGACGCAGTGCAAGCCCACACCCTAAAACATTTCTTCTTACTAACACGTTCAGGCCCCCGGGAAACACACCTCCATGTCTCTTGCCCTGTGTCCTTGAAACACCCTGAGCATTTCTGCACCTGAGGACACTGAAGAAGGATGTCGCTCACAGAACAGAAAGGACTCAAATGGCAGAAAAGCTTACAAATGGCAGAAGGGCTTAGGTAATGGAAAAACATTGCTGGCAGATAGGAACGGAATATTCTTACCCAACAAAGTGGCATTTCCCAGTAGAGCCAAACATTAACCTTCCTGCTTCTCTTCAAGTCCAATTCACTGTTCTGAGGTCCTCACTTATAACAGGGTGTTCACAGCGACTATACGTGGCAGCTGCAGAACATGCTGCTATATTCGACAATTCATATTACTCTCAAACTGGTACCCGTGTAGGCCTACGCAGAATACATGTGAAGCGTGATGTGAAGTCCTTTATCTTGGCAACTAGGTGGATTTTGAATGGTAGAATGCCAAGTTTTAATTTCATAGAAATGTTTAGTAAGATGATTTAACGAAGTTTTTAGAAAATCTAGCTTTTTAAACTTTTTTTGTTCTTTTCAGAACAAAATGTATACATGTCAGATATACATGACAGTAGAATGTATTTTGACATATCATACATTCACAGAGTACAACTTTCCATTCTTGTGGTTGTGCACGATATGGAATGACACTGGTGGTGTATTCATATATGAACATAGGAAAGTAAGGTCTAATTCATTCTACTGTCTTCCATTGCCCCTCCCTTACTTTCATTCCCCTTTGTCTAATCCAATGAACTTCAATTCTTCCCACTCTCCCACTTATTGTGTGTTGGCGCATATCAGAGAGAACATTCGGTCTTTGGATTGGCTTATTTCACTTAGCTTGATAGCCTCCAGTTCCATCGATTTACTGACAAATGTCATAATTTCATTTTTTTTCTTTATGGCTGAGTAATATTCCATTGTGTATATGGACCACATTTTCTTTATTCCTTCATCAGTTGAAGGGTATCTAGGTTGGTTCCATAGCTTAGTTATTATGAATTGAGCTGCTATAAACATTGATGTGGCTGGGTCACTACAGTATGCTGTCTTTAAGTCCTTTAGGTATAAACCTAGGAGTAGAACAGCTGGGTCAAATGGTGGTTCCATTACAAGTTTTCTGAGGACTCTCCATACTGCTTTCCAGAGTGGTCGCACCAATTTGCAGTCCCACCAACAATGTATGAATGTACCTTTTCCCCCACATCCTCACCAATATTTATTGTTACTTGTATTCTTGATAATTGCCATTCTGACTGGAATGAGGTGGAATCTCAGTATAGATGTTGAACATTTTTTCAAATATTTATTTTTTAGTTGTAGATGGACACAATGCCTTTATTTTATTTTTATGTGGTGCTGAGGATCAAACCCAGTGCCTCACGCATGCTAGGCAAGCGCTCTACCTCTGAGCCACAAACCCAGCCCCTCATATATTTTTTGACCATTTGCCCATTTGTTGATTGGTTATTATTATTATTATTTGGTGTTAAAAAGGTTTTTTTTAAAGTTTTTTTAACTTCTTTATATATCCTGGAGATTAATGCTGTATCTGAGGTGCAGATGGCAAAGATTTCCTCCCATTCTGTAGGCTCTCTCTTCATGTTCTTAATTGTTCCCTTGCTGTGAAGAAGCTTTTTAGCTTGATACCATCCTATTTATTGATTCTTGATTTTACTTCTTGCACTTTAGGAGTCTTGTTGAAGAGTTTGGTTCCTAAGCTGACATGATGGAGAGTTGGGTCTACATAAAATCTTGCTTTTTAAAGCTAATGTTGATAAGCATAAATTATAACTTGTATTTTTTAATTTGCTACATAATTATGGCCTTTTTAGAAGAAAAGAAACTTCTCTACCACTCTTTCCGAAACACTGTGTGTGAAAACTTATTTTAATTATTTTGATTTCTATGTTCATGTTAGCTCATACTTCTTGATGAAAATATATTCAAATTTTGTATACTTTGACTATGATTATGTCTTGTTTTTTAATCTTTTAGGTCAGGAAATTGCCCACTTTTTCTTAAAGAGCCAGAGGTAATTATTTTAGGCTTTCTGGCTCCGCAGTCTCTGTCACATCTATTCGAGTCTGTCACTGTAACGTGGAAACAGGCATGGATTTGTAAAGAATGGGCATCTCTCTGTGTTTCAATAAAACTTTATTTACAACAGGACTGCAGGCCATGGTTTGCCCATCCTGCAGTACAGCATCACTGTCAACAGAATATAAATTTGCAAAAGTCTTGATAATGACATCATAATTGAATTTCACTGAGATGATAAAAAGAAAAATAAATTGTCTGGAATAAATATATAATGACCTATGAATTATGTACACGGGGAGGTTATTATTCTCCCAGACTCAGCCAGCTCATCAACTGAAGACCCAGATGTATTCAGTCATCATTACATTCCATTGTCTTTGGTACTTTGACGATTCTTAGTCCTATAAAAATTATGGCTTGACATGTATTTTTGCCTTTGTAATTTTGAGGGCATGTTTGACAAGGCAGGAAGATGAACATATGTTATTTAATGGTCTGTTGGCTTGAATTATAACTTTTAAATATACAAACACACATAGTAGCTGGGCTTCCTTTTCTACTCTTATCCTGGACCTGGCCAATGTCAGGAGTAACCTGAGCACTTTATTTTATTTTATTTTTTTAAGTTTTTTCCCGTGTCTTTTTTTTTCTTATTATATTCATTTTTTAGTTATAGGTGGACACAACATCTTTATTTTATTTTTATGTGGCTCTGAGGATCAAACCCAATGCCCCATGTGTGCCAGGCGAGCGCGCTACCACTAAGCCACAACCCCAGCCCCGACCTGAGCACTTTAGAAAGACACTGACTTTTCCTTTCACCTTTTTGACTTTCCTGTTTCCTCCATCCTCCTCCCTGGAACATGGACATGACAGCCGGAATTTGGCCACCATCTTGTGAACATGAGGGAGAGGCCAAATGAATGGCAGAAACAGAACTAACTACCCTGAACTCCCAAACCCAATTCAGAAATCACCCACCACACACCTTCACCATGTGAGGAAAGTGAGTCGCTATTTGGTTAATTCACTGTTATTTAGGTTTTCTGTGACAAGCAGCTGAACACAAATTCCTAAAAATAAGTTCCGATGGAGGAGGGGGTGCAACTCTCACTCGATGGCTTTTCTGATACATTATCTAATCACACTCATACATTTATCTATTTATTTATTCATTCATTCATCCAACAAATATCCACAAGCACTCACTCTAGGCCAGAGCCCACCATAATGCTGGGTCTACCATGAGAAGTGGAGAGAAACATGGGGTGGGTTTGTCGTAAGATGCTTGCAGCCTCAAGCATGAAGTCAGCATGGACACAAGAGCAGACCTTTGCTGTACCTGCAGTCTGGGCCAAGGTAGAGGTCCAGACATGTCATCAGCAATCCAGACTAACAGTGACTAAATAAAAGAGGAGCTAATTTCTCTCCTGGGTGAAGTCCGGGCTGGGATGAGTAGCTCCAGGGACGTGTGGGATACATAGTCTTTCCTCCCAGCAGCCCTGGGAAGGAAAATACTAAGGCTTCAACTGCAGAGGAAGAGAGAAGAATGCACCACCTCTCCCCTCCCGACCACCAAAATAAGGAGACTCTGGACAGCCTCAGCAAGACACTGGTACTCCCACCCGCCACCCCCACCCCCGGCCACACTTCACTACTATTTAACTGCCTTTGGAGATTTTGTGGAAGTTTTATTTATCTCCATTTATTACAAACATATGCACACACACAAAAATAATAACAATTACTTTTGTGACTTTAGCAGATTTGCTCACTTGGGATGAGGATGAGAATATCAAACTTCATTGGGCCTCGGAGGTGCACTCACCAGCTCCCTATCTTGGGGCAGCGTATTGGCTCCCATGTCAGGATTCCAATCTATGGGCTTCAGGGACTTCAGGAAGAGCTGAAAGTTTGTGCATGTCACACCCGTGGATGCCACAAATCCTTTGAGCCTGATGATAGGCAACCAAGAGAAGCAGTCTATTTTGATGTGGTTATTTTCATTCAAAGGACACGTTAATGCAACCCATGCATCCTTTTGAGTGGATCAAAGTGCAAAGACAGCTGGGGATGTAGCTCAGTGGTAGAATCCTTGCCTAGTATGCACAAGGTTGATCCCAGCACAGGGAAAAAAAAAAAAAAAAAAAGAATGTGTAGACTGTCTTCTGTGCAAGGCACCTTTCATCCTGTCCTGCTTCTTAGCCTCCACCCACCCTTGCCCTACTCCTTCCTCATTATTGTCATTCAACCGCAAAATTTATGGCCATAGCAAATTGCCCATAATAAATGGGCCCTAGTAAAATATCTGTAAATCCACCGTTCTCCTCCCGAGGGAGATTTAATAAAAATGAACTCAGATAAAAACAATCATTAAGAATTGAAACAAAGATTGATAGACGGTGTCTAATTTATAATTAATACATGAGAAAATTATGGTCTCTTTCTCTAGGGTATTTGAAAATATTTTACTCTCATAATGTTTGACCAGTGTTGAAATTGTCCCCCCGCCATGCTCATATTTTAATCATGCCCGGGGTTCTCTTTTCTTTGTACACAGATCATATTCCAGGTTTCTTTGGGCTTGGTCCCTGCACTGGCACGTTTCCAAATGGCTTTGACTGGGTTGACAATCTTAGTCATTACCCTTCATTTTCCTTTCAGTAGCTGACCTAGTATGGGTAGAAATAATGAGCTTTGGTGGGGTTTATTTTTGACAACTCTGGTGGCTTTAAATAAGTTTCTTTGACCCAATTTTAAAATGGCTTCAAATTTTAAGGTGTATTATCTACTAAAGCGTAAATGGAACCGCTGGATCGTTAGTGGCCACAAACAGAATCATTTAAGCTGCCAGGGGAAAATTCAAGCCACTCTGGTTGGTGCTTTTAACTCTTCCTTGGCTATGACTTTCAGCATCTTTGTTGTTATTGTTTCACTAAGTGGAAAAACAAACTAGACCAAACAGGTGGCATCTAATGTCCTGCTCCAAATACTTCATCGTAGATGACTCAGTCCCTTCATCCATAAAAAGAAACAATAATGGTCCCTTAGGACTATTAGAGTTAAACCTGAGGGTTTAAGGATCCAACTAAGGACCAGGCACAGTGGCACACTCCTGGAATCTCAACAGCTTGGGAGGCTGAGGGCAAAAGGATCTCAATTTCAAGACCAGCCTCTTGAAGCCCTAAGCAACTTAGCGAGATCCTGTCTCTAAATTAAAAAAAAGAAAAGAAATTTAAATAAAAAGGATCCAACTAAGACATGTAAGCACGCCCTATCTTATTCATCTTACTATTTTATTTGGAATTTTTACCTCTGTGTTCTTAGATGTAGAACCAGTTTATTGAACTGAATTTAGCAGGGCATGAATATAAAATGTTTTAACTTTCTTGTCCAATCCCTTCCCTTCAAAGAAATTCTGTTAAATCTCTGGAGAATTCCTGCTCCATAATGACATCCAAATAAATCACATGGCTTTCTGGTCACTTTCAATTATTCTGAAGTCCAGGCCAATCTATTACCAGTTTAAAACTTTAGTGACAGCATCGGCAGCACTGTGTCCAAGACCAAGCATGGCAAGAACATTTCCCTCCCCGAAACTGCCAAGAAGAGTTTGGAACTAGGAGAGCTTGAGAAAGGTGCACCTGTTGGTGCCTGTGCATTCTGTCCCTGGCCAGCAGGAGTTACAGCGGCTGACAGACACGCGGAAAGAGCAGCTGTCCTCTGGAAAGGACCCAAGGCTGGCGGCTGTGGACAGAAGCCTGTTGGTCCCACACAGAGATGATGTGCACCAGACTGGCAAGGAGTTCAGGGGAGAAGTTGGCCGCTGACCCATGAAACCTAAGGAGGAAGTGGACAAACCACCCGTAATGAACCAGGCTGCTGCTGGGTACAGAGCAGCTTCACCAGGTGCCTGGACTTGGGGGGGGGTGGGTCTCTGGAGATTCTCCCCACTCCACAGAGCACTTGCCCAGCTCACCAGCCTCAAAGAAGTGTGGAAGGAATGGACTCCAAATACATGCTATGCCATGGATCATTCTTGAAACATGAGGCAAATAAAGGAAGGCAAGCTCAAAGACCACACCTATGTGATTCCACTCACAGAAAGTCCAGATGGGGTAGCTCCATCGCAGCAGGAGGCAGATTCGTGGTTGCTTAGGGCTGGGAGGTGGAGGCGTGGAAGGTAGAGGGTAGTAGCTAAAAAGTACTTTTAGAGGAATGAGGAAAATGTTCTAAAATTGACTATGGCAATGATCGCACATATCTGAACTTACTGAAAACCACTGAATTGTACCTCCTTTTAAATGGGTGAATTGTAACACCTCAATAAAGAGAGCCAGGTGCCGGTGGCCCATGCCTGTAATTCCAGGGATTCCGAAGAGAGACAGGAGGATTGCAAGTTCAAGGCCAGCCTCAGTATCTTAGCAAAGCCCTAAGCAACTTAGTGAGACCCAGTCTCAAAATAAATGAGAAAAAGGGCTGAGGATGTAGCTCAGAGGTAAACACCCTTGGGTTCAATCCCCAGTATCAAAAAAAGAAAAAGAGAAAGAGAGATGCAGAGACTCTACCAACCAATTGCAGCATGAGCCAGAAAGGCAAAGTACTGAGCACAGTAGGCCCCGGATGCTGTGGCTCTGGAGGAGCAAGACATCTGAATTCCCAAGACCGTCTGATGCATCATGCAGCAGGCGAGCTGAGAAGGCTCCCACTGACGGGAGGTGAGGCAGAAGCCCAGGAGTCCTCAGAGTGAGGGAAGGGGCTGATGAAAGCTGGGATCCCCAGGCCCGAGGGCGTCCCTGACCCAGGTCACAAGACTCCTGTCCTTGCTTTCTCTGCTCTGGGAAAAAACTTATTTTATTCTGGTCTGAGGACAAAGAAGAGAGACAGGGAAGGACTGTTTCTATGAAAATAAAATGCCTGCAGGTGACTCCTTGCAAGTAGCACAGGGGGCTTTTCTTAGGAAAGAACTCTTTGAAGTGCTGCCTTCCTCTGGATTTCTCAGGTTCCCAGCGTCTGCCCAGCTCTGGTTGCTCCTACAGCCCCTGGACCACAGCAGCTGCCCTGAGCTGAGAGTGAGCATCAGAGAAGGCAGAGCTGGGGTTTTTCTCTTCTGTTACGCTGTTTGGGATGGGATCTTGCTGAGTGACATGAGCTCCCTAGTCATCCTTATCCTGGCCCCGCTCCCCCACTCTCCATGAGCCAAGGTCTGAGTAAGGTCATGGCTGGAGCAGAGGGGAAGCAAGTCAGAGGGTGGTGTTTCCAACAGCCAGAGGGTCCAGGAGGGTTCAGTCTTCCCCTTGGTAGAAACCTAGAGGTCCCTGCCATTGGGAAACATTCTCTGAGACCCCTCGCTGGGACAGGGAGGAGAGAACCCTCTCCTTAGTCTTGATTTGGGATTCTGTCTAGTGCTTTCTCTCTCCCCATCCTCTGCCCAGGAGCAGGGGGGTGGTAGGAATGCAGAGGAGAAGAGGAGCCTATTCAACCAGGTCTTAATAAATTAAAAGGGTGGTTTAGGCCCCTAATTCTTTTTGGCTTTTTTACAAGATGGCTGTGATGGTTCATTTTATGTGTCAACCTGGCTAGACTACCGTGTCCAGATATTTGGCCAAACATGATTCTGGATGTTTCTGTGAAGATACCTTTTAAATGAGATTAACATTTAAGCCTGTGGACTTTGAGTAAAACAGATTATCCTCCATATGCTGGGTGAGCCTCATCAAACCAGTTGAAGGATTGAACAGATTAAAGACTGATCTCCCCTAAGCAAAAGTGATCTTTTTTTTTTTTTTTTGCTGGGTGGGGGAGGGGTGGGACACGTACTAGGGATTGCATCTAGGACCTTGCATATGCTAGGTAAGCACTTTACCACTGAGCTACATCCCAAGCCCTTTTTATTTTATTTTAAGACAAAGTTTCTCTAAATTGCTGGGCTTGAACTTGTGATCCCCCTGCCTCAGTCTCCCAAGTGGCTGAGATTATAGGCAAGCATCTCTATACTCAGTTGAGCGAGAGGGAATTCTGCCAGCTGACTGCCGATGGATTTGAACTGTAACTCTTTCCTGGGTCTCCACCTTCTTGCCAACCCTGCAGATTTTGAATTTACCAAACCTTTACAATCCTATGAGTCAATTTCTTAAAATAAATATCTCTACATCTACATTTCTGTTGGTTTCTGTTTCTCTGGAGAACCCTGACTAATCCAGTGGCTTTCTTTAGATGTGCCGTGGGTCCCAATTACTCATTCTGAGGCAATTGGAAAAGCCCCACTCAATTCCCATCACCAGTGAAAAAGGATTAGAGTTTTCTGGGATTTCATTCTCCTGTTTCAGTATGAAGTTATACTACTTGCAAAAAAAAAAAAATACACTTGAAAGCATGTCATACTTTTCCTAGAAAGTTATCTCTTTCCCAAAGATTTAAAATCTGTAAAACCCATTTCCTTTCCTGAATGCAATCTTTAATAACTTTCTCTGTTTCTTCAGATCTATTATGCTTTGCGTACATTTTGCCAATTTATATTTTTCTTATTCATTTTAACCGTTTTCCCCATTTGCATGCATTCTCTTCTTATTAAAAAAAGGTATATGTCTTTTATGCACATTCCTCCTTTCTTATTCCCTATGTTGAATATTTTATTTCTCTCCCTTAAACGTGACAGAGATCTTCCTCTTCCTTTCTGTTCCTCTAAAAGCCATTAGCTGTGGCCAAGCAAGGTCTGTCTGCTGAATTGGAGGAGGGTCTTGGGAACCCAGAGTTGGGTGCTGGAGCCCAGGTGGAACCCAAAGAGCCTCCAGACAAGGGTTCTGCCAGGCCGGGGGCACAGAACCTGAGTGGTGGGGGGACCATGCATGCAGATGGAGCCCTGCATCCAGTGTGGGGCCTCAGAAACGTCCAGCAGGAAATGCCCAGTGTGGGGTACCAGAATGAAGCTGGATGAGGAAGGTAGCCATGGCGGGCAGGCAGCCTGGTGTGAAAGGGAGGGCACCTGTGCATGGGGAAGAGGTGCAATTGGAGATTGGCTACTAAAGAGATTGATTCAATAAATATTGAAAAGATAATGGGAACCATATTTTTCATTTTCAGGAAAGGAAGTTACAAAAAAGAAAACTAGAATGAATCCAAGGGTATTGGTGCTATTAAAGCTATTGGTATGAATTTGTTGATTTTAAAATATGGATTTCAAATACAGAGATAGAGATGCAAATGTGTGTATGTTAGGAGATACATATATATTAGGGAATGCATGTACACGTACATATCCACTAAAAGGGCCTAGGAGTAGTGATAGCCCAGTAGTAATGAGCACACCTAGTGTCCAGACCTTGGCTTTCAGGGAGCTGGGGCTGGGAATTCAATCCCGGGGCACCGTACAACTGAGACACATCCCAGCCCTTTCGTTTTTTTTATTTTGAGACAGGGTTTCACTAAGTTTTCCAGGTTGGACCTGATCCTCTTGCCTCATCCTCCCAACTAGCTAAGATCACAGGCTTATGCTACCACACCACACCAGAACTTGGCTTCTAAATTCCACTCTCCCCTGAAAGGAGCAAGAGGTCCGTGAAGAATGGTTGGCTCCAGGGCTTAGAAAGGGAAACTACCAAATAAGCCTAGAATACATCATCTTACTAGAAAGCAAGGAAGCACTCAAAGAATGACGGGCATGTGTTAAAAGGAATCAGCATGACAGGTCGACCAAAAACCAAATCCGAGACCACTGGGGCACCAAAAGAAGTAGTGATAGTAACAAACCATTACTTACTAAATAAAAAAGGAAAAAGAGTCTATTCGATATAAATCAATAAAAGAATACAATGAACGTTGAATGATTAAAATGAACACAGTGTCTCCCGATAAAACCCTTGCTAGTTACAAAAAGGAAACGAAAAAAACTATGATGGAGAAGCTTGGCAAGCCCCACCACTGAGAGACCAACAGGAACATCACAAATAATGGGACAAACCAGCCACCTGCCAGATGGCGATGACAAGGCCTCACCTGAATCTAATTGTGAGGAAGCATCAGTCATGCTCAAGTGAAAGAATATTCTGCAGAACAACTGGCCAGTGATTTTCAAAATATCAAGGTCATGAATGTCGACCAAAGACTAAGGAAGTGCTCTGAAATGTGGGAGACACAGGAGTTAAGAAACTCATCCCTAAAGGCAAAGTGGCACTTGGAACTGATTAATTTTGTCATAAAGGACATTACTGGGACATTTGGTGAAATATGAATAGGATCTGAGAACTAGATGCTAATAATGGATTGATCAATTTTTTTTTTTTGATACCAGAGGTTGAACCCAGCCTTTTTATTTCTTCTTATGAAACAGGGTCTTGCTAAGTTGCTTAGGGCCTCACAAAGTTGCTGAGACTGGCTTTGAACTTGTGATTCTCCTGCCTCGGCCTCCTGGGTGGCTGGGATTCCAGGTGTGTATCACCATGCCTGACAAGAACATTCTCTAACCCACAATTTTTTTCTAAATATCAGTCAAAAGTAAATCAGTATTTCCTGAGTCCTCTTTCCCTCTTTCTGGGAATATTTTTAACTTTTCAAACTTTATACCATGGTCACAATTCCTTAGAATATTCTCCGTGTAACAGGCACTTGTACCCTGTCCTCTGGTACCGTGCTTTTCCCATTCTCAGTACTTAAATTCTTCTCTTAATTTCTTGACAGCTTTGAATGCTTCTCTGGTTTCCTTATTTTAAAAGGCTGCAGCGTAGTAGTTTCTTCAACTTTGCATATTTGAGGGTATATTTCTTGAGACTTCAATCCCTATACATACCCTGGATGAACATATTATTGAGTCGCAGTCTTTTTTTTTTTTTTTTTTTTTTTTTGCATTCTTCTAAAAACTAAGGACATTCTTCATCAGAAATGAGTTTGACAGGAGTCTGAAGTCTATCTGGCTTCTCTTCCTTTGTCCGCATCTTGGCCCATTTTGTGCTGCTGTAACAGAATACATACCTGAGACTGGTCCTTTATAAAGAACAGGAATTTGATTCTTACAATCTAGAGGCTGAGAAGCCCAAGGTCAAGGGGCAGGCACTGGGCAAGGGCCTTTTTGCTACGTCATTTCACAATGGGAAGTGGAAGGACAAGAAATATATATTTTTGCAGAAGAGAGAGAGAGCGAGAGAGAGAGAGGAAGGAGAGGAGAGGAGAGGAGAGAGAGAGAAAGAGAGAGAGAGAGAGAGAGAGAGAGAGAGAGAGATCGCTGCCTCCAGCCCTTCTGTAAGTGACATTCATCTGTGGATGAGGACCGAGGGCTCAAGGCTTTATCACCTCCCTAAGATCCCACCACCCCACACAAATGGGGGATCAAGTTTTCAACACATGCTTTTTGGGGAAGTGGGGTACACTTTGAAAGGAAAACGGCAGATTTTTTTTTTATTCTGCATATATACTTGTGGGATTTTAAAATTTTTCTGATTCTTCAACATTTTTGTCAGGTGTCTAGGTCTGGGTAAGATTTTTGCCTGGCACATATCGATCCTTCTAGCTGCACACACAGGATTTTTGTGATCTTCTCTTATCTATTGGATGATTGCTTCTCCCTGGAACACGGAGCATCTGCTGGGTGCTTCTTTGTTCGCTGGTCTCTGTTATCTATGAACCTTCCTCCTGCCTTTTTAATTTCTTTATCTTTTCCTCTGCATTTTTGATGAGATTTCTCAACCTTGACCTCTGCAGCACTGGTTTAATATTTTTCAGCACCAACTCTGTCCTTTAATCTTACCCAGGGATTAATGGTGGGTTTTAATTCTGTGATTACATTTTTAGCTTCTCTTACACTGTCTCCTTTTCTCATCAATCGCCTTTTTATTTCATCTTTTTGTTTTATTTATTTATTTTTTTTAATCTCAGTCTCTGGCTTCCTAGAGAGCACCTGTCCTCTTCTCCTCAGGGCTTTTGGCTTTAATTTTACCGTGTCTTCTGACCTAGGGAACAGGAAGTGAGCACTTTTCCTATGGATCCCAAGTGGATGTGAAAACCCAAACTAAAGGGGAGGGTTTGGTACCCAAGTTCTAGTACAAGGGATGCAGACCAGGGAGATCCCAGGACTAGATCCTGTGACACAGACTCCTTGGGGGGCTTCAGGCCACCCTCGAGAGACCCAAGCATACAGCTGGGCCTGCAAGTCTGAGGATGCCCCCAGAGAGACTGCCAAAGTGCCAACCCTGTGCTCTCTCCCTTCCCTTGAAGCTGGCAAAGGCAGATCTTCCAGAGGCTTCTTTTAGTGAATAAGCCCCAGGGCTTAACCCAGCCAAGCCCTCCGGGGAACTCAGCCTTCTCACCAGCTTCAAACTACAGCCAAGGCCTCCTTAGGTTCCCTCCTCAGCCTGGGAACAAAGACATCTGAGCAGATCCACAGCATCATGCTAATTGGCAGACTGCTCAGGCTCTGGTGCCTGGAGGGGGTCACAAGCCTGTTGGGCACTGACAGGAGAAGAGGAAAAATGAACACCTAAGTCACAGCACCCGGTTCCATATTTTAATATATTCAAATATGTTTGCAGGCCCTCGGGGGTACAGGAAGTTCTGCATTGAAACAACTTCTCCTAATTGCTGAACCAGACACCCAAATAGAACCCTGGGCTTGAGACTCCCGTATGGAAATTGGCTCATTCTAGTGATGAGGTCATCTGAGACTCCAGTCTACACCAGGGTCTCCCAAACTGGCTCTCTCAAAAGCACTGTTTGCATAAAATGTTAATAGGTGTTTCTGAAAATTGGGTTCCAGTTAAAATAAATTTGATATATTCATAGTAAACAGTAGGGCAGGCTTCTTTCCTTCAGGACTTCTTGGCATCTTGCATACTAATTGCCTATTATTCAGCCAATCATTCTGCATACACTCGGTATCTACGTTGCGCCAAGTGTAGTGGAAAAGGAGAGATTTCCACACAGTTCACATCTGCAAGACGCTCACAGCCGGCATACCTTAGTACTCTGCAGCTGCAATGTCTCTGGAAACTAGTTAGGCACACAGACTCTCCAGCCTACCTCTAGCCTGTGACTCAGAATCTGCACTTACACGTCCCCCAGGTTATTGCACCTACATTCACATATCAGCAGCTCTGTAATATGGCATTTCTAGGGGAGAAGAATGGCTGCCTGGGAAGCCAGGACCTTTTGCTGTGGGGCCCAAATAAAACCCTGGACTTCCGCATGGGCATTACAAAACTCTAGTCATGAGGACTGAAGAGAATGTGTCAATGTTTATTGAGACATGGTTCAACTCTGAGAAAAAGAAAACTCCCAAGTAATAATGTCTTAAAGAAGAAAAAAGTCTATCCTTCTCTTAATTTCAAGAAGCCCAGAGTAGAAAGTACCGGGCTGGCATGGCACACCACAGATCCATGTTTGCTGCAGTCTGGCTGGGCACAAAATCATGAGCCACTCAAGCAGGAACAAACTTTATTTCCGAACTCCCCCAAACGCCACCCACGCGGCCCTTCCAGGGACACCACACACCAACCGGAACTCCCTCCACCAGAACTTCACCAACCAACGCGGACTCCCCAGGAATCCCCGCGAGAACTCCAAAGTAGCGGGCACCGAGGCGGACAGCAGGGGTCTATATACAATTGAATACACAGCCTGTTTCAATCCAGCATCATCTTTTTTTTTTTTTAAGACAGAGTGAGAGAGAGAGAGAGAAATTTTTAATGTTTATTTTTTAGTTTTCAGCAGACACAACATCTTTCTTTGTATGTGGTGCTGAGGATCGAACCCAGGCCGCACACATGCCAGGCGAGCGCGCTACCGCTTGAGCCACATCCCCAGCCCCCAGCATCATCTTAATGGCTCACCTCTCAACCATTACTTCTGGCAAACTGCCAAGGGCCATTCCGACTCTGCTGTGGCTCTCAACACATGTTCTTTCACATCTTCATTTTTTTTCTAATACCTTCATTTTATTTATTTATTTATTTGGTGCAGAGGATGGAACCCAGTGCCTTGCACATGCTAGGCAAGTGCTCTACCACTGAGCCACAACCCCAGCCCCATCACATCTTCTTACTCTACTATGCAAGGCTTTGATTCCTAAGGTCAACTCATGGTCCAAGATGGCTGCTGGACCTCTAGCCAGTACAGCTGCATTCCAGCACACAGGAAATGAGAAGGAAAGGCATCTCTTCCTACTTTTAAAGCTACTTCCTTCTCTAAGGATTATGTAATCTCTTGATGTCCCACTTGCTGGATTTAACCAGATGACCACACTTAGCTGCAAGGCAGACTAGGAAATGTCCTCTTTATTGCAGGTGGTCACGTGCTTAAAAGTCAGAGGTCGGCCCCTATAAGCCACAGCACCTCTCAGGATTGTGCACTGGGGGCACTGTGATGTATTACATTGGACAAGGAATCCTGTTTTGCCACAGATGCATGAACAAGAGACCCAGAGATGAAGCACTTCTTTCAAGGGCTGCATGGGTGCAGACCGCAGTAGGGAGGCCAGAGCAGAAAGACACAGAGACTGAGCACACGTGGGACACCCTCGTGGAACAACCTGGAGAGATGTTCAGAAGTGGCTGATGACCCAGCAGAGTTTAAGTGATTATTGTTAAGCTAACCTCCTTTGTCCCCACAGTGAGTGAGGACCAGGGAATCCAGTCTACACCTGTTCCCAGCTTCAGACACAGTGGGACAGTTGGGCCTGATTCTCCCACTCCACTTCTTCCGGGAATTGGGATGACCACGTATCTTCCCACTCAATGGTTCTAGACCATTCCTGAGTTTTCAAATAATGATAATAACTTTACATTCATGGAGAGAATTTTCTGAATTCAAAGTTGTGATTTATACTTTTTTTTCTTAAAACACTAGTGCTTGCAACTGCTTGTCTACTTATGAGCAGAAATTTTTTAAAAATAATAAGTGAACAAGTGACAAATGGCTAAATGAATATTAATGGGAAACAATAAAATTGCAAGTTCAACAACTTTCCCATGAGCAACGTGATGGTTATTACATTTTGCATACACAGAAGAGAGCCACATTTCCTACGGGTAACACTGTTTCTGGCTCTCATTTGCACAATGGAATTAATGCACTGAGATTTCTTGGTGAGTGACAAAAGGTCCAATGATGTGTGGACACTTGGTCCCTAAAAGGAGCTAAAGTCTCTTGGAATCTCTGGAGGAGAGACCCAGGCAAGAGTGTTTTAAAATCTCCCCCAGTGATTCTCATGACAGCCCAGTTTGAGAGCCAATGATTTGGAGCAAGGGTTGGTAAACATTTTTATTTTTGGTGGGGGGAACTGGTACCAGGGATTGAACTCAGGGCACTCGGCCACTGAGCCACACCCCTAGCCCTGTTTTGCATTTTATTTAGAGACAGGGTCTCACTGAGTTGCTTAGCACCTTGCTTTTGCTGAGACTGGCTTTGAACTCTCAATCCTCCTGCCTCAGCCTCCCAAGCCGCTGGGATTACAGGCATGAACCACCGTGCCAGGCTGGTTGGCAAACTTTTTCTGTAAAGGGCTGGTATGCATGGGCATGTGGTCTCTGAACCACTCATTTCTGCCGCTGGCTGACAAAGGCAGCCACAGACAATATATAAGCCCACAGGCATGGCTATGTTACATCAGGCCGACCACCTAGGGTTCAACCCATGCACACTGCAACCAGCCCCTGTGCTTGACCTCATTCTCTGCTGTCGCCATTTTAAAATTCCTACAGTCACATCATTTAACAGTGGGGCAACATTCTGAGAAAATGCATTGTTACATGACTTCACTATTGTGCAAATATCCAAGGGTACTTATACAAACTGAGATGGCTACCATGTCCCTAGTCTTATGGGACCAGCATCATATATGCAGTATGGAGTTGACCGAGACATTATTATGTGGCTCATGACTGTGATTTTCTTTTTTTCTAGCCTCTGAGCTGGCAGAAGCCCCTAGAGACAGAGGAAGCAGCTTCCGGGTCCTGTCTGTGGCTGAGTGTGTATTGGTCAGGAGAATTATCTTGGAAGAGAGGGAGCAATTATATTTAGTATTTACTGTGTCCCCACATGATTCACTTGAATAAGAATGTCACCTTTGCTGTAAAAATCAATTATGATAAAAGAAATGCTTCTACAGGCAACACAATTTTTAGACTCAACCTTCATAAGCCTCAAATGATAATGCTGCTACTCCCCCTTCTCCAACACCCAACCTCAACTCAACAGGAGGGCAGGGGACAAAGAAGTCATGTTCTGTACGGGACAGGAACTAGCTTGTGGGAAAGGGCCATTTTCTCTAGGAATAGACTACCCTCTAAATTTCTAGGGTCACACCCACCTAGGTCCAAACTTGTTAGGAGCAGAAAACTGACCCCAGGGACTATTCCAAGGGCCAAGCAAAGTTCTAACCACCTGGTTTAGCACAGGTACCAGCAAGGGGACCTGACACATTGCTTCAGTCCTCCAAGATTCAGTTTCCCCTTCCGGTCAGGATGGACGTTCTATGGCTCCAGAGTCTAGTCTAAGATTGGCAAATCACAACCCACAAACTAAATGGGGGCCTCGGGTATTTTTCAAAGGGCCCACTAGCTAAGAATTGTCTTTACATTTTTAAAAGGTTGATTAAAAACTTAAAAAAGAAAAAAAAATTTCAAGGAAGGCTAAGTGACAGAGACTCTATGTGGTTTGTAGGACCTCAGATGCTTACTATTTAGTACTTTAAAGAAAAGATTTACCAATTCCTGCTCCAGATATGGTCCAGGAATGGTCCTGGACACCATTTCTCAGTCTAACGTTGATCTGTGCCTCTGCCCCTTAGAGTTCATAGAACTCTCTGGAACTGTTTGGGACAAGCAGATTTATTGGTAGTGTGGTTCCTCCATTGTCCTCCATTGCTCCAGGAAGGTGGGTCCCCAACACCCTTCTCTACCCCGACACCTAACAGACCTTCAGTTAGACCTTCAGTTGGGTGCAGAATGAATGACTGAATGGAGGTCTATGCTCCCTGAACCCTCGCAGCCTGTACAGAACAGTTGCTTCTACGTGGTGGAGACTGTAACTCATGTCAAGTTTACCTAATGAACCATCACTGAGTACCCTACGCTACGAAGCTCCACGCTAGGCAGGTGTCCGGGCCCAGCTGGACCCACCAGGAGCTCACTGTCCAATAGAAAACATCAGATCCAGACACAAATAATTGTATTACAAGGCAGGCCGTGATTCATGCCCCAAAAGGAGGATAGAGGAAGTAGGAGGCACACACAGAAGGAAGGGGCGATGAAATCTGGATGGAGGGAGCAATGCGCTAGATAAATGGGCAAAGCCAGGAAAAAACAATTCACAGAAGGGAATATAGATAATAAACTAAATATATGGGAATGTCTTACGCCTTACTAGTAGCCAGAAAAATGCTAATAAAAATTATGAGATATCTTTTTATGATTATTAAAATAGTAAAAAAAAAATCTATTTCAAGTCATAAAGCCCAGCAGTCTCTGTGGTACCCTGAAACAGCTCTATTTTTCACAGCTGTTGATGGAGGAAGAAGTTGAGTAACTCTTGGAAATCAGTTTGGCAATAGAATCAAACATCATAAAAATATACAAAGGTCACAACCCAGTCAAACCACTTCTAAGAACGGGCCCAAAGAAAACAATTTTAAAATAAGGAAAAAGGCTGATGTGTTAACCCATAGGGTGACTCTGGCGGCAGTTATTTGGAAGTGATATAAACTCTGAATGAATCCTTTTCTGCCTGAGCTACCTTGTATTTAAAGATCACTCTCATGAGTACAATCCAACCCTGACTCTTTGCTCCACAACAGGAGCCTGCTCCTGAGAAAGAGCGACTGGCCTGTCTTGCCACATGTAAAGCTTGGGCCTGGCCATTGGGCGTGTTCTGGCCCGTGAACAGGGAGAGCAGAGGAAGCCAGTCTGCTGATGGACAGAGGAAAGAACGGAGCCGACACAAAGCACAAGAGATACCTCACTGCATCTCCAGCCTTGTTCCAGGTTCCCCAGGACCCAATCACCTGCAATCCACGTCCTCTGCACAAAATTGCTTTTTTTCCTGTCCCCATATAGGTTGAGTTTCTGTCACTTAAAACCATTACTGGGCTGGAGCTATAGCTCAGTGGTCAAGCACTTGCCTAACATGTGTGAGGCATGGGGTTCAATCCTCAGCACCACATAAAACAAATTTTAAAAAGGTATTATGTCCATCTACAACTTAAAATATGTTTAAAAAAAAACATTACTAATGCAGACAGTCCTTGACTTTACAATGGTGCAAAAGTAACAGACATTCAATAGAAATCATACTTCACATTTTGGATATTGATCTTTTCCCTGGGCTAGCAACACTCGGTATGATACTCTTTCAAGACGCTGAGCTGTGAAAGCAGCCCACAGCCCTCACTCAGCCACGTGATCACAAGTGGAACAAAGTAATACGCTACAGTGTCCTGTGCTGCTAAGCTAGGGTATCCAGAGGTTGGGTGAATTCAATGCATATGTTTATCCAAACATAACACCATTGTAAGCCAAGGAGCATCTGCACACAACCATTACTAAGAACATGTCATGGAACTGGGCATAGCCATTAAAAATAACAATGTTCTTAAGCAACAGGGAGAGAAAATCTAATAAGGGTCAAAAATTCAAATACAACATTACATTGGTGCTACATAAATCAAAATATGTACATAGAAAAATCAGACAGGAATACATTAAAATGATAAGAAGTGGTGCAGGGTGGAGGTGGGTATGATTATTTTCTCTCATCCCATATTGTTGTGTTGCTTTTTGGAATCTTAAACAAATAATAATTCTGAATGAGGAGATGAGTCATAGACCAAAAGAACTGTGCAACTAAGTGAAAGTACTTTCTAGGGCGGACAAGGAGCCAGGGAGTCAAGAGAAGGGTATTTTTATTTCCTCCAGTTAGAGACATCAGAGAAGCCTTTACCAAGGAAACAGCATTTGAATGGGGCTTTCAGCAATGGGAAGGGTTGAACAGGGAGCAAAGTGTGGCAGTGACAGGGGCATTGGGAGGGAGGGGAAAGGATTAATGGTCATGGAAGGGCATTGCTTTTGTGGAAAGAAGAGATGTTCCCTGTGGCAAGAGCAGAAAGTACAAATGGAAATCAGCAGGCAATCAGGCTTCGTTGCAGAGGTGTTAAACTGGCGACCTTCAGTCCACATTGGCCCACAGTGGTTTTTTCATTCAGCGGCACGTGATCACATATTTCCAAGGCCTCTCATCTGCAATCCTCTCCCCTGTATGTACAGCTCTGGGATGCCAGGGCGGGACCCTGTTATACTCAGCTTGGTAGGTGGACTCTTTTAGGCTCTGCCAACAGGGGGCGATAGAGGTTCCCCTGGAGCAGTAAGGAACCTCCACAGTAGTTGGGAGCTTTTACTGATGTGGATTTTTCCATAACCACACATCATGTGATATAGCAATTCCATTCCTAGCTATTCCTAGCAATTCCATTCCATTTGAGAAATTCCTCTGTGCACTGGGAGACATCATCAAGAGTGTGTTCATAACAGCATTATTCATGATAACATAATATTGGAAGCAAACTAAATGCCCAAGAACAAGATAATATATAATATGTGGTGTTTCTCACAAGTAAATATTATGCAGCAGGGAAGAGAAATGAACTGAATTGCAGGCATCAACATGCATGAATTTGGGAGATAACATTGAGAGTAAAAAGCAATTAACAGAAGACAATTTATAGTATGATAGTACTTTTATGAAGTTCAAATGCAAATATAAGAAAATAATACATGGCTTTGGAATATGTATAGATGTTCTTAAATTATTACAAAATAGCAAGGAAATGATGAACACCAAAATCTGGGTTGTGCTCACCTTGGAGGGGAGCAAGGGGATAGAACAGGGAAGAGGACCCAGATATATGTGAAAGTTCTAGTTCCAAAGGTAGGTGGTGGTCTCATAGGTGCTAATTTTACCACCAAACTTTACAATTAATATCTATTACAAATATTATTCTGAATGTATAAATACACACACATAATATTAGATAATAAACTTCTTTCAAAATGCTTAGTCATGAAATAGCTTATAATTAGGACTTGGCATTCTCAGAAGGTTCCTGAGGGCTCTGCCCCCAAATACATCAGTGGCTGAGAGCTGGGAGAAGACAAAAGTTTTGGGTTGAGGCGCGGCCCATGCTAGGGCCAGGTGCTATGGTTTGAATCTGGTTTAAATGTGTCTCCGGAGGCTTCATGTTGAAATTTAACCTCCCTTGTGAGGTATTAAGAGGGTGGAAATATAATTCACCTATAGTGATGGGAGGTGGGAAGTGACTAGGATCAGATAAGTCATTGAGGTGGAGTCCCCCAGTGATGGAATCCTGGTGGCTTTTTTTTTTTTTTTAGAGAGAGAGAGAGAATTTTTTTTTAATATTTATTTTTTAGTTTTCGGCGGATACAACATCTTTGTTTGTATGTGGTGCTGAGGATCAAACCCGGGCCGCACGCATGCCAGGCGAGCGTGCTACCGCTTGAGCCACATCCCCAGCCCTCCTGGTGGCTTTTTAAGAGGAAGAAAGAAGAGAAGCATGTTCCCTGTCCTGCCATGCTGTCCCCAGTACCACCTTGGGACTCTGCCAGCAAGAAGAGCACTACCTGATACAGCCCCTCGACCGAGGACCTCCAGAACCATGAACCAAAATAGGCCTTTTTTTTTTCTTTATAGTATTACTGGCAATAAATCATACACTTGCACACCAGGCATCCCACCTATGTGCTGATCCCTGTGCATGCCATTCCTAAGAGGGGCCAGGAGAGTCTTGTCCTGCCAGTCTGGACCAATTTCCAGTCTCACTTCTAATTTACTGAGTGACTTTGGAAAAGCCCCCAGCCTCTCGTTCACCATTTGTGCAATGGAAGAGCCTTCCGAGAGTTGTTAAGTGGCCTGGGCACCTTGATGGACAGCTTAGTGGTCCTGCCAGGGCCAATTGGGGACTTGAGACAAAGTACTTAACTTCTCTCTGCTGTTTCCTCGTCTGTTAAACAGGGCTGGAACTAGTAGTACCTGCCTCACAGGGTTATTGTGCAGATCAAACGAAATAAAAAAGAGTGTGAAGTATACAGCACAGAATCCGGAAAAAAGAAGCCCCCATTAGACAGTCGCTGTCATGAGGGAGACCAGGCAGTGAGAGTGGCCATGCCCATGTGTGAAGCCTAGGCATTCTGAGTCATCAGGCTCCTCCCACCTGGCCTGAAGGTACAATGGTTTGTGTCTAAGAAGAAAGAGGAAATGACTAAATAGGTATACTGAGACCAGATTATGAAAGGCCTTTAATGACAAGCTAAAGACTTTGGTCCTTACTCTGTGGATTCTGGAATGCCTTAGAAGTTTTGTAGTAGGGAAGTATATTCATTCCTCAGCTGTGTAGAGAGACGATGAAAGACAACAGAACTGTGTGCCAGGACCCAGCGAGGAAGCTGCAGAGATAATTCAGGAAAGAGATGAGGATAAAGTAGAATCTGACCCGTCAGTCAGGGACATCACAGAGACCATTAAGTCCTGGCAGAAGAGGGGCTGCAGTAAGAAGGATGGAGAGGAGGGCAGATCGTTTTCAAAAAGACAATCCCAGTTCCTTCCTGTTTGGATGAAATCTACCATAAGAAAAGGAAGGGAGAAAAAAAGGAAAGGAAGGCATGATCCTGCTTCCCTGGAGAGAGAGAAAGGTGGAGGGTGGATTTAGCACTGGGGACACTCAGGGACACTCTACCACTAAGCTACATGCTCAGCCTTTTTTTTTTTTTTTCTTTTTTCTTTATTTTTGAGTCAGGGTCTCACTAAATTGCTCAGGCTGGACTCGAACTCGCCATCCTCCTACCTCAGTTTCCAAAGTTGCTGGGATTATAGGCAAGTACCACCACTCCTGACTGGATATATTTTTAAATGGTAAAAGCCAACCAAATCATTCATTAAAAAAAAAAAAAATCTTCTGAATTTTAAAATCAGCACATCTCTGGCTAGTACAATGGCGGATATAAGCCGGCTCGCACGCTTGCTTGGTGTTTTAGTCAGCTTTTCTCCTGTTGTACTAAAGGATCTGACCAGGAAGAGTTTGTTTGAGGGCTCATGGTTTTAGAGGTCTTAATCCATTGAAGGCCGGCTCATTCCTCAGGCCTCAAGGTGAGGCTGAACATCATGGAGGAAGAAGGTGGCAGAGACAAGCAGCTCACATCACAGTGATCAGGAAGCAGAGAAACAGGGCAGGTACAAATATATACCCAAAGCCACGCTCCAATTTCCACCCCCTCCAGCCACATTCTACACTCCAGTTACTCCCAGTGAATACCTATCAGAGGATTAAAGCACTGATTAGGTTAAGACTCTTACAACCCATTCATTTCTCCTCAGAACCTTCTTGCATTGTCTCACACATGAGTTTTGGGGGGACACCCTCACGCCCAATCCATAACACTTGGGGTCATATTTCGCAAAGCACCTGGCTACCTTTCACGCAAGGGATTGTGTGATCAGTGCAAGTGGCAGATGTGAGACTTTCCCAAGGAGGTGGCCTGGTAAAGAGAAAGTGTGTTAGGCTGGAAGAGAGTAGCTCCTGAGCTCAGTCCTGGCTTTGTCCCCAGCCACATGTCTACTGGTCCCTTGATCTTAGACTTCCTAACCCTAGAACTGTGAGCAATAAATGTCTGATGTTTATAAGTCACCCCATTTTTATTATAGCAGCCCAAACTGTGACATACACTGTCCACTAGAGTCCTGAGGAACCTGTCAGACTCTCCTAGGACACACAGAGTGCTTTGAGGATGAGGACTGAGTCTGCTTGATCTCTGTCCCCCATAGCAAGCCTGGCACTGGTCAGCTAGGCTCTTGGTGATCATTACTAAGATGTAGTCTGATGTAGCTTTAAGTGGGGGGGGGGCGGGTACAGGGAAGCACTTCCTCTGCCGCTCAGTGGGGCACTGACTCTGTGCCAGGCCCTGCACTGGGCACTGTGGACCCAGAGAGGAATCTGGGCCCCTGAGCCCAGCCTGCCAAGCAGACAGATCCAAAGCTGATAACACAAGCCCTGTCTACAAATGTCCAGCATCACCCAGACAAACCCAGCTTTATGCTGGGGAATATTTGTGAGATCATAAGCAAAACTGCCCGTGTCCCTGATAGCCTGTGAACACCTCCAGGAATTGCTGCCCACTGTCCCAGGGGAGGGCAGGCAGATGGCCACATGGGCCCACCAGCCCCCACCCAAAGGGCTCTTCATTCCCTTAGTCAGACACAGACTGAGCGGTGCTGGGCGGGCCCTGGAGGGCACAGAGGAGATACAGCAGACACGGTTCCTGCCCTCAGGGATTTCACAGGCTGGTGGGCAGCGAGCCCCAGTCACAGCAACTGCCCCACAAGCGCACAGGACTTTGAGCCACAGGCAAAACCCCTCCAGGTGCCAGGAGAAGGGAGATGGATTCACAGATTACAGCTTCCAAACATGCAGGTGTGGAAACTGATGGCCAAGGTGGGGAGGGGTTTGGGACAGTCACTGGTCGTTGGTGGCAGAACCAGGACAGTCCTCCCTTTCTCTTGACCCCCACCCTCTTGGTTTGGATGGTAGAAATTCTAGAGACTTCATATGCACCTGCTCTCCCTAGAAGCTGCTGAGATTTGGATGACAACGGACTAAAGACTGGGCGCCCCCACTCCCTGGGTGTGCAGGAACAGCAGTCACAGTCCTGGTGCAGCCATGGCTGTCACACCCAGCTCAGCCCAGGGCCTGCCAGTTCCAGATGGACATACCTGGCCTGGGTCCCTCCCAGCCGCGCTCCCAGCTGGTCGGCCTCCTCCATGAAGCAAGCATTGCCCTAAACCAAGCCCCCTTTGTGGTGCAGAGGGATGCCGTGATGTGTCACAGAGGGCTGGGCACATGGGAGGGTACACACTAATGACAGAAGAGTCCTCTGCATCCCGTGCCTGGTGGGAATCTTGAGTCTTGATAGCATGTGGAGGCTTGAGGTGGGGCACACAGATGCAGGGAGCTGGCCAGCCCCAGAGGATGTAACCTCAGACGAAGGCTGTCACCTTGGGCGAGTGCCTAGCACCCCTGATCCCCAGTCTCCTCCTCTGTTAAACAGGGCTGTTTTGCAAGAACTGAGTGAGATAACACAGGGTAACCTCTGAGCACAGTGGCCAGTGTATAGCAAGAACTCAGTGGACACAACTGCTGGCCATAGAATAAACAGTGGTGCCCGATCTCAGCATCACTGGAGTGGACAGAGGCCATGGGTCTCAGACGAGGCCTTCAGGGCCTTGGGTCCCCGAAAAGCTACATCAAGGCTCAGGAGTCTCTAAGAGAGTGGACTCAGGCAGGGCCACCTGTAGAATAGGGGAACCTGGGGTAATTCAACAAACACAGGAACCATCCTGTCAAAAACACATATGGTGAATGGGCAGGTGCACACCCATGATCCCAGCTACTCAGAAGGTTGAGGCAGGAGGACCCTGAGCTCAAGATCAGCCTGGGCAGCATAGTGAGACCCTGTCTCGAAAAAAAAAAAAAAGTATGATATGAAATGAATTTATAAATAAAAACAAAAACAAAATAGATGCTTGATGGTGTCAATCATAGTGTGCTAAGTCAGCACACTAAACACCCCCACCAGCCCCAAGCCACAGGCCTAAGGGGCCTGGGCTTATGGAAGTGCCGAATGTCTTGGCTCATACTCTGTCCCTAGCATCTAGCCTAGAACCAGCCATGTAGTAGACCTTCACTCATGTTTATAGGATGAAAGGACAATAGGCAGGGCTCTGACCCTGGTCAAAGGAGATCCTCTCACTTGTTTTACCTGATGAACTTCTATGTAGATTTTTCTTTTAATGAAGAACCCTCTCAAAAAGTGACATTGGAATCCAATGCCCTGGTTCATACACCGTTTTTATAGAAGGGGAAACTGAGGCACAGAAAGAGAAAGGAATCTGCTCAAGGCACAGAGCTGGGTGGTTCCCACAAATCCAGGCTTTCTCCTCTGCCCTCTTAGCTCAGCCTCCAGGAGCTGAGGCTACAGGGCCAAGATCTGGGTGAGGCTGGCCTGGGCACCTGGTGCCAGGCAGTGGGGAGGGTAGCAGTTCTCTGCCCCCTCCCACTGCCGGGAAGAGAGCACAAGTGCAGGCAGAGGTGGGAGCCAAGATTTATGCACCAGAATGTTTACTGTCATGTTATTTATAATATTGAAAAATTGGAAATGACCTAGAAACAGGTTAATAAATTATGCCAACAACCTTTCAGTGAAATATAAAGCAGCTACCTAAATTCATCTCTTTGGAGACCGTTAAATGGAAAGGTAGAATCAAGGGAAAATGCAAGCCTCTAAATAAGGCTGACATCAACTTTAAAAAACACATATATAGTAAAAAAAAAAGTGAATATTTATTTCTGGAGAGGTTGGAGGAGTGATTAAGGGGGAGTGAGGTTTTTTTGTTATTCTACATATTTGTTTTCTCTTGACTTTTTCACAATATACATGTATTAGCTTTAGAATCAAAGAGGGAAACCAAAATGGAATCCTGACCAGGGTGGGTAGGTCCCTCTGAGAGGCCAGCCTCACTTACCCCCTGGTTTAGCGAGGCCCTTTGCCTCTCAGCTTAAAGATACCCAGATGTCACTTTTAATCCATTTCACAGGTCAGTTGCCACATATTAATAGATTCCCTCTTAATTGCTGTACCAACCATTAAAGATTCTGAAAGTGTCATTATACACATTTTGCATCTAGGAAAGTAATTTAAATGTTCAACCTTTGAAGCCCCAAAAGACACTGTTTGCATCTTTCACGCCCTATACATCACCCTGTACATTCTAGGAAGGACGCGTGCCAGCTCTTCTTTCTGCAGAGACTTTAAGGATCCCTTTTATTCTTCCCACCGTATTAATACAGTGCCGATGATCCCTGTACACTGTGTGTCTACGAACAAGTTACCTGCCCTCTCTGAGCTTCAATGTACCCCCTTCCGAAAGGGTCCTTACAGGTTGTGATTCCTAGCATCTCTCGGTTCCTTTATGGGAGCCAGTTTTTCAGTTTGCTTTCTGTTACTAATAAAACAACACTGCTGTTGTTATAAAGGAAAGAAGTTTATTTTGGTCTGATCTAAGATTGAGAAACCATGTCTGGGGATGGACTTTTTCCTGTCAGAGTCCCCAGGTGGCCCAGGGCATCACGTGGCATGAGACAGGGAGCACACAAGAGACCTAGCCAGAAGGATTTTTATAGCAGACCTACTCTCAAGATAACCCACTACCCCCATTAATCCATTAATCCACTAATCACAGGAATGGGAGAACCCATGCATGAGGGCAGAGCGCTAATCACCTCTTAAAGGTCCCACCCCTTAATATCTCATAATGGGGATGATATTTCGACACGAGTTTCAGAAGGTACAAACCATATTGCAACCACAGCATGAGCTGACAGTTTCAAGATGGATAGTCTTTGGCCTCTGGACCCCTAGGCTGGGCCCTTACGTGGTACCCCTCAAAGGCTGGGTAGGTTGGTTTCTGCAGCCAGACTTCAGAGTGTTTTAGAGAAGCAGCGGAATCCTTCAGGGATGGTGCTAAGATAGATTCGGCATCCTAAACGGGCAAATCATTCTGATCTAAATCTTTATGGGCTCCCAGTGCCTCATTAAATGTCCAAGCCCCGGAGGCTCTGAATCACAGTTCCTCTCCCCTCTCAGCCCTTCAGGACGAGTTCTGATTACACCATAAATTACGTGGTGTCGGAGGGTATCTGCAGGCCTTTCATCTTGCAATCCAGCCGCCCACGTTTTTATGGGATGTGGATCCCACTCCCTTCCATCCCCATGGTTACCAGGGAGGGCCCCGCAGAATGTCCTCCCGGAAGCCCCAGCTCAGTCTGGCCCAATGTCCCTCCCGCCTGGGAATGCACGAAATTCTCCCGAATGCAGAAGCCTTAGCTCTCAGCTCTCCTACCCAAATGGAACCCGGGCAGCCTCCCATCCTGCTACCTCTGTGAAACGGAGCAAACCAACTTCCAAAAGACGCTCTCTCTCCTCTCAGGAGCTCAGAGGGCTTTGGTCAGGGGCCAGAGCCACTATTAAGACCCTGGTCTCAGGGTCAGACCCCAAGCAGTAGCCATGGTAACCAGTCATCCAGGCAGAAGGAACAGCGGGAACCACGGGAACCCGAGGTGAGAACCAAGGCCCAGAACTTCAGCTCACGCCCTGCCTCAAAGGCTGTCTCCCAGCCCCACGGTGCCCAGCTTGGACTCTGTGCCCAAAATACCTCCTCCTCACCGCTCTGGCCATCTCGGTCCATTGCCTGCTACTTGGATTTGGGAGTCCCCTAGAAGTTGACCCTAAGACAAGAATTTGGGTATAAGTATTTATTATGCAGGAGCTGAGCCCAGGAAACGTCTCGTGAGGAGGGGGCTGGGAGGCAGGGCAGGGAAATGCTGTCATTTGGACCTTAATGTCCCCAAGAGGTCCACATTTAAAGGCTTGGTACCCGGGGAGACACAGGAGATGGTGGAAACCTGCAGAGGTGGGGCCTGCTGAGAGGTCTTAGGGATTAGGGGACAGTGAGACCCAGGCCCATCCTCCTCTTCTTCTTCTTTGCTTCCTGGCCATGGGCTGAGGGGCTTTGCTGCCCCACGTGCCTCTGCCATGCTGTGCTGCCCGGCCGACCAATCACAGACTGGGACCTCCAAAATTGTGAGCCAGAACAAACATTTCCTCTTTTTAAGTTGGTGCTCTCAGGTACCTGTGGTAGTGACAGAAAGCTGACTAGCTCAGGAAGGCAGCCAATAAGGGTGTGATGCCAACTTCCGCTCCCTGGGGAACTCCAGCAGCTGGTGTCTCCAGGTTCTCTATCCCCAACCTTTCAGGAGCAAGGATCTGGGTATCTGCACGCCAACCTCGGTCAGCCATCCTTTGGAACTGCTGGGATGACACTTCTAATTGCCTGACACCTGTGGCCTGCCAATAGGCTCCAGCAGGCAGGAGCTGCCTGGAGATCAGGGGAACACCACAGTGGTCAGGGTGAAGGATCGCCCACGTGGATGACTGGCGGGCAGCCCTCCTCCTCTGGGAAGCTGTTCTGGCTGCCACGTCCCCTGCAGAGTTAGACCAGCTTTATCTTCTTTGGTGACATCATCTCCTTGCAAATCGGCAGGAAATTTGGGGGCCCCAGGACCCTGCACAGAGACATGAGTTGCCCATGCACCCAGTGGTTACAGATAAGGCTCACCTAATGAAATTGCTGGTTCTGATGGTGTTTTCTGCACCCCATGTCCCTCCACTCCCAATGCTCAGGTGATGCACTTGTTCCCCAGGGAAGATTGGGATAACCCTGAGGTGCATGCTCTATGCAAGTCCCCAGAATTCCCCAGTGAGAGGAAATGCCAGTCACCCACAACAATCACTGGCTGGATCACCCCTGCTTTCTTAACTTCTTCCCCTCCCCCCTCCCTTTCCCACTCTCCTACCTGTTTTCTGACATCACCTTCCAACTAAGCCCCTCAAACCTTGGCCTCAGGTCCTCCTGGGAGGAGCCAAATCACAATGGTAGGCAAGGAGCAGAAATAATCAGGGAGGTAATGTGGGGACACGTTCGGGAGAAGTCTAGATAGCAAGAGTGAACAGTGTGAAAATGTCAGTTCTTCCCAAATTAAATCCTCTCTTGATTCCAATCAAAATCACAGCAGCACAGCATTTAGAACTTCATTTTTAAAAAGCAATTTTAAGTTAGTATATTTGTTTCCTATTGCTACTGTAACGTATTTCAACACACCCAGGGGCTTCAAACAACACAGATTTGTTCTCCTACAGAAATGGAGGGTCAGAAATTTGAGATGAGTCTTAAGGAGCTAAGATCCAGGGGTTGGCAGGGCTGGTTCCTTCCGGAGGCTCCAGGGAGAATCTGTTCCTGCCTCTTGGGGCTTCTAGAGGCTGCCTGTATTCCTTGGCTGGTAGCCACCTGACCCCAACCTTGACATCCATCATCTCTCCATGCTACTCCTGGCCTCCTGTCTCCCACTCATTAAGGACCTGATGATTTTATCAGGCCCACCTGATAACCCAGGATACTTTTCCCATCTCACGATCCTTAAATTAGTGAAGTCCCTTTTGTCATGCAAGGTAGCTAGCTTATTCATAGCTTCCAAGGACTAGGATGTGGACATCTTTGAAGGGTCCTTATTCAGTCTACCAGGGTTAGATTAGACAACTAAGTGGGCTGGGATAACTAAGAGCTTTTTGAAAATGTAGAGAGTAATAAAGGTAGGCATGCCAACTTGATAAACTCTAAACAACCATAACAATGGCATAGAAACTGATCCAATTATATGTAAAAGTTGGTTTAAGATAAATGTAGATGGGGGGGGGGAGCTGGGGTTGTGGCTCAGTGTAGAGAACTCGCCTAGCACGTGTGAGGTGTGCTGGGTTCGATCCTCAGCACCACATAAAAGTAAATAAGTAAAATAAAGGTATCGTGTCCAAATACAACTAAAAAAAAAAAAAAGAAAGATAAATTTAAATCAAATAAGTGAGGAAAGGAGGAAGTGACTATTCAAGATACAGTTAGTTCAGTTGCCTAATTACATTGGGACAGATAGTTTTGTAACAATTTAAAACAAAATATAGGCCAGGCTCAGTAGCACACACCTGTAGTTCCAGCGACTTGGAAGGCTGAGGCAGGAGAATTGCAAGTTTAAAGCCAGCCTCAGCAACTTAGCAAGGCCCTAAACAGCTTAGCAAGACCCTGTCTCAAAATTAAAAATAAAAAGGCCAAGGATTTGTCTCAGTGTTTAAGTGCCCCTGGGTTCAATCCCTGGTACTAAAACAAAAAATATATATAAAGAGTATAATATTTAAGAGTTTAGCCAATAGAATGCTAGAAGGAAATGTAAATAAAAATATTTACCAAATATTAAATTTGGTAACAATAATACCAAATTTTGGTATTAAGAAGTATTTCTTAGCATAAAAGTGAAAAAATTCATAACAAAAGCTTAATGAGTTTGACTACATAAAACTTATGTCTTAACATTAAATACACCATAATATGAACAACTCATAAGCACAAGAAAACAGCGTTCAATGTCCTGAGTCTTCAGAGAAATGAGAATTATTATTGCAATGACATGCCACGACAGCCCACAAGAGTGACTAAAATTTAAAAACACACAGCACCATGTGTTGGCAAGCTACGGAGAAACTGGGCCCTTGCACACTGCTGGTGGGAGTTTTGTAAAATGGCATATTGTGTACTTTTTAGAAAACAGTATGGCAATTTCTAAAAACGTTAAACATACACTTGCCATCTAATCTATCCATTCCATTCTTAGGCATTTATCCAAGAAAAATAAAGACATATGTCCACAAAAAGTTTTGTACAAGAGCATTATTCATAACAACTAAGTCCTAGAAATACCCCAAATGTCAACAAACAAAAGAATGAATAAGCAGTTCATGAATGAATAAGCTGCTATGTTCATCTAGTGGAATATTACTAAGCAAGAAAAAGGAAGAGTGTATCAACAGTAAGGTCAAGGTTAAATCCCAAACACATTTGTTAAGGGAGAGAAGCCACACACAGAAAAGCCCAAGCTTTACAATTCACATGAAATACTAAAACAGGCAAGACTGGTCTACAGGGATAGGAATCAAAGTAATGGTCGCTTCTGGCAGAGCAGGGAAGGATGAGGATTGACTGGGGAGTAGGCAGGGAACTTTCTAGAATAATAGAAATATTATATACATTGGGATAGAAATGTGATTACAGGAGTACACGTATTTGTCAAAAGTCATCAAACTTACACTTAACCTCTATGCATTTCAATTATAAATTGAAAAATTAAACAAAATCAAAGGTAAATAGCAAATGATAAGTCCTTTGTGGAAAAAAAAAGTCTGACAAAGACTGATAACTTTAATCTGTGAAGATTATTTGGAAATCAATAGAAACATTTACATCCAAAAGAAAAAAAAAATGTGAACATGAACAGTCAATTCCCCAGAAAAGAAGTGAATACATGCACACATCCACACACACCACAGGTCTCAGAACTCAGGTAAAATGGTCTGGAAGAGTACCAGGCGGTTACACATTCCTGCAAGTGTAGACACGTACCCACATAGGGAACGTCGATTCTCCCTATATGTAAACATTACTAGCAAAAGAAGTACAAATCAAAACAGCAGTATATCTAGATGTCAAATTAGTTAGTAGAAATTGTTAAATGAATCTAGATGTCAAATTAATTAACAGAGATCGATTAACCATAATGAAACTAAACGGCTGTCTGGCTAAAGAAGAGGATGGTGCTCAATAATTGCTTGACAAAGTCCTCCCTCTTCCTAGCCTCTTTTCTTCCCTGCAGCACTGGCCTCAGGAGAAGGCCTCCCCTAGTGGGGATCCTGTGCCCGAGGCTGCGCTGGTTGCCAGGGTTTCCAGCTGAAGCTGGGAGATGGAGAACTCGGAGCCCAGGAATTTCCATCCTGACTCGCGACTTTCCCCACCTCCTTCCTTCACTCTGTGGACTAGAGTCCTCTTCATTCGGTTCGCCCATCTTTTCACTCCACATTGCCCAAGTCTAATCACACCCTCCCCCACGTTCTTATGTAAGTGGTTAACTTTGATAACGTGGTATCCGTCAATAATCTCCCAGAAGGTCACAGGGCCTGAAGAGATAGAAGCTTCCCAGATAAGACAATATCTTATTTCCTTTGTATAAGGATGAGCTATCAATCAGATGAGCAGGGAAAAGGTGCAAAAGCAGTTGTTAAGCAAATACATACTAGAACATTCAACCTCGATGGTAATAAAAGAAATACAAATGAAACAAAGACTTTATTTTTGCCTACAAAATTAGCAAAAAGCATTTTTATTACTAATGCTGATAAGAGTATAATAAAACCGGGGACACTGTATAGTGTACTGTCCCTTGAGAAAGCAGTTTGACAATATGTATGGAGGTCATAAACAGGCTCACACCATTGACCGAGCAATTCATCTTCTGGAATGGTACATTAAAGAAGAAAGTCAAAAAGGAGAAGAGAAAGAAAACTCATGTACAAAGATATTCACGGTTGCTCAGAAGCCATGTAAATAACTAACAAGTAAAATTAAGGCACAAGCATAAAATGAAATATTCTGTAGGCATTAAGTATGTCTTGCCAGGGTGGTGGCGCATATCTACAATCCCAGAAACTCAGGAGGCTGAGGCAGGAGGATTGCAAATTTGAGGCCAACCTTGGTAATTTAGCAAGATCCTGTCTCAAAATAAGAAATAAAAAGAGCTGGGAATGTAGCTCAGTAATAGAGTGCAGCTGGGTTCAATCCCCAGTAGCACAAAATAAAACTTTTTTTAAAAGTGTAACTCAAAAGAAATAGAAAAAGAGTCACTGAAAAAGAAAATGAGCAGCCACCCTCAGGATTAAATACGTGCAATTAAACTAGAAGGCTGTACCATTTTCCACCCTCCATATGGATTAAGATCAAAACTTTTTTAAATGTCCTGTTGGTACAATGGGCATGCCTATTGGCTGCTCGTGGAATTGTAAATATTGTGGCTTGCTGAGCAGGTATATCCGAGCGTATATTTTTTAAAAGCCAGTAATATGACAAACAGCTGTATATTTCCTACCCAAGTCCTACAATAGTTATCATTTTTGTGACTTCTTTGAATAATTTAGCATTACCCATCAAACTTTTAAATAGAGTTGCTCCTTGACTAATGATGAACGTTATGTCTCAATAAACCCATTGTAAATTGAAAATAGAAAAAAATAAAAAATGCACCTAGGGCTGGGGATATAGCTCAGTTGGTAGAGTGCTTGCCTCACGTGCACAAGGCCCCGGGTTCAATCCCCAGCACCACACACACACACTCACACACACACACACACAGCACCTAATACTCCTCACCTTCCGAACACCATAGTAGAATAGCACAGTACACTGAGGTCTATCAGTCATTTTGCTTCCTGATCTGTGGCTGATCAGAAGCTGCAACTCCAGACCTCTGCCTAACATCTCAAATACAGTACCACTGTCACTAGCCCAGGAAGAGATCAAAATTCAAAATCCAGAGTATGGTTTTTACTGAGTGGGTATCACTTTCATACCATGGTAATGTGGAAAAATCATTAAGTGAAATCATCATCGCTTGGGGACCATCTATATATATACTCTTTAACGCCAATAATTCCATTCCTAAGAATTTAATGTACAAAAATAATTCCATCTGTGCACAAAAAAATGAATGTATTAAAAGATATACTGAGGTTTTTTTTTTTTTTTTTTTTTTTTTTTTTAGGTGCTGAGGATAAACCCAGGTCCTTGTGCATGCGAGGCAAGCCCTCTATCATTGAGCTACATCCTCGGTCCTGAAATGTCATTTTTAATGGCATTAGATTGGAAGCAGCAAAAAGTCCACATGGTAAAGAATTGGTGCAACAAACCCTGCTCCATCCCCACAAGAGCACACCACCCTACTCTTGAAAGGGAATGAGCTATCTCTATATATGCTAATAAGGAAGTAGCTCCAAGATACAGCACCGAGTGAAGAAGAAAGGTGCCGAACAGTATGCACAGTAGAATCCCACTTGTCTATTTTAAAATACATGCACATACACACTTGTCTATGCATTAAAAATTTTTGGAAGAATTCCCAAGAAAACGATCAAAAGCAGTTACCTCTAGGAAGACAGGCTAGGAGAAGACGGAGAAGACTTTCAATTTTCATTTTTTTTTAAATTCCCTTCAGAGTAGTTCGCATTTTGTTTTATCGTACACAGGTGTCACTTGAGTGACTTACAACCTAATTTTAAAAGGTAAATATGAATGCCACATTGCAAAGGGGAAAAGCACATGATATGAAGTGACCAAAACAATTACCGGAGATGGACCCTGTGCTCTGCCTGTCATGTAGCTGTGCGTGGCAGGATCTTTTGAAGCTAAAGGTAATCCTATCCCTGCTGTCCTTGAGTCTGGCCCTGCCCATCTCTTTTTGGTGCTGAGGATCAAACCCAGGTTTCCCTCCAGCATTAACACACGTTAACACAGGCATCTCCCCCACTGAGACAAAAATGGAACTTCAACAAAATCTCCAGCCCCGACACTCTCCCATATCTTTCAAAGCCCCATCCGAGCGGCTTCCATTCCACTCTCCCCTGGCTTTTCCTGAGCTTGCTAAAGACTTAATTGCTAAGCTAAGCCACAGACACTTTCCTATGACCATATCCCTGGAGCTCTCTGCAGTACGTCACATCTTCATTTCCTCCTTGTATGTTTCTTCCTGGAGCCTGGGTGACCTGGACCCTCCCTGACTCTCTGAGCTCCTGGAACACTCTGCCTAGTCTTCCACCTGTGCCCTCGCCCTGAACCTGGGCAGGATGAGCCTCAGTCCTCTCCCTTCAACTCTATACTATTCCCTAGGCGACCCCATCCTCTCCTCTAGTGCAGAATCACACAATGAAGACAACCTTGACCCAGAGCAGGGGTGTCGGACTGTTTCCTAACCCAGTGTGCATTCCCAGGATGACACTCCCTTCCTCTCTGGGCCATTGGTCTTGTCCCCTTTCCCACGGCCACAGTGGAACTACCAATCACAATGGCTGCCCTTCCCAGGCCTCAGGACTGGATTTCTTCTATCCATACCCAATCCAAGGCCAATCAGATTTGTCCCAGGACTTTGCTGCTGAATGAGAGGCAGAATAGCCTCTGTCCACTGGACACACTAACCCTGTCTGGTGGAAAGAGCCTATATGCAGAATGAAGTCAGAGACCAACAGAACTGAGATGTGGACAGACAGACCATTTGGCATCATTGAGCATCACGGGAACCTCTATGTCCAGTGTGAAGTCTGGACCCACCTACCCCTGGGCTTTTCACTTACAAGTCCATACATTGCCTTTTTGCTGAGCACTGTCTAATACACTCCCAAACCTCCATCTGAAGCTTTGAGTTCATAGACACAACAGTCTGCCAGGTATCTCCACTGGCAAGCCACCATGAGCCTCGGCCTCCACCTGTCCTGAAACCCTGTGCCGTCCCCTCCCCCAGCTGACCCACTCTTCCATCTGGGTCTTTTCTCAGCCTTCCCAGGGGCTAGATACACCAGCCGCCATGGAGCCAAAAGGAAGCTTGAAATAATATCTTTCTCTACCCCGTTTGAGATTTTTCCAATACAATTAAAAAAAAAACAAAAACATCAAATATTTAGTTGTTCAAGCCCCAGGAAACTAGGCTGAAATGGCATCTCTAGAAAGATTGAAGATCAGCTAACAGGGGCTGCGTCGGTGCCTCAAGCAACTACTTTCCAAAAGCTTAGACTTCCTCCCACCTCCCCAGCCCAGGAGTCATTGCTCCTAAGTCCACACAGACTTGATTTCACTTTACCTGCAGAACCCGTGTAGCTAATGACAGTCCCCATACTGCCACAAGAAGCAACTTGTCAATCACCACACACTGTCAATCCCATCACTCCACTCCTCAAGAACTTTCTCTGGCTCCCTATCACTAAAAGCTTCCAGCCACCCTGAACCATCTGCCATTTCCTGGACAGACCACGAATATTCCAGTCCCTGGGATTTCACTCACTGTCTTCCCTAGTTCTATTTCCGCCTCGCGTCTGCTCCTACCCTCCAGGGAGTACATCAAACTCCGCTCTAACCACGCAGTCTTGGCACGCCTTCATTCCCAAGTAGGAATAAACACCTTCCTCTGATACCTAAAACCCTTGTCTGCACCTCTGCTGCCCCCCAAGAACACATAGCCCTTGGTTTGCTCCATGTGGGGGGATCACACGGCTCATTGCCCCCGCGAGGCTGATGAGTTTACCCAAGACTCTCCTCAAAGGGCCCTTCTCACCCACTGCCTGTCACAGTGACGGGGCTGCCTCTTCCCACTTTTGCCTCTCCTCTTTCTGTGCAGGAATATGTGGCTCTGCTCTGTCTCCATCCCAAGACCAGATGCAAGAAGGACCCCTGACATCTTCCTGATGCCACTGGATACTGTCCCTTGAATGCCCAGGTGCCTTTGACAGCTTGAACCAATTCAGCTCAGCCAGAAAGGAGCAGGGGCTACTTTACCCAGGACAAGCAAGCAAGGCGAGAGGGCAAAGCGGTGCTCCTCTGGGGGCGCCAGCAACCAAGCCCATGGCATAGGGCTGGGGTCGCCTTCAGCTGCTGACCTGAGGGCTCTTCCCTGGGATCTTGACAGCAGGTTTGCACGAGGACATCCCACACAGAAGGCTTCCAAGGCCGCCTCCTCAGAAACACTTCAGAGCTGGGAGAAGACACAGAGGAACAGCCTGTGAAGAGGAGAAAAATCAAGAGAGCCAGGTGACAAGGAGCCAGGGACAGTATTTCGAGAAAGAGGGGGCGGTCTGCAGGGCTGGAGGCAGAGCCAGAAGGTACAGGCTCCCTAGTCCAGAAGAAGTTGCGATGTGGCTGGTGGGATGTGCGAGGCCTGGTTACCTCCTGAGCCACTGGAATCCCTCAGACCTACTTGTGGAATCAGCAGGAAGAAAGCTCTTTTGCTATAGTTTGGATCTGGAATGTTCCCAAAGCCCGGAGCCCTCAGCATGGTGCCAGTGAGAAGTGGTAGAACCTTTAAGAAGTGGGCCTAGTGAGAGGTCTTACGTCACTGGGGGCATGCCCTTGGAGGACAGGGGGACCCTGGCCCTTTTCTATCTCTATCTTTTGTGCTGGCCTTGAGGTAAGCAGCTTCTCGTTCTGCCGTTTGCTCCCAACATGATGTGCTGCCTCGTCACTGGCCCAAAGCCATGGGGACAACCAACCATGGCCTGAAAGCTCCAAAACTATGAGCCCCCAAAACCCTTTCCTAGTTGACCATCCCAGGCATTTATCACAGTGACAAACAGCGGACTCACTCACTTCTTGACAATGGCTCATTCAAAGATCCCCAACTCAGGCCTTTGCTCAGCTGTGACCTTCTGCTGTCTAAGGCCATTTCCTTTCACCTGCAAAGTCCTCTCCACCTTGACCCCCCCCAGCTTGAGGCACCCCCCACCCCCCACCTCACAGAGCTGCCTTCTGGGCGTGCCCAGGTGGGAGAACTGTCCCATCCTCTGAGCAAAAGGCTCTGACTCTGGAAGAGAAGGGTTTCCTTTGGCTGTTTGTCCCAGAAGGCCTAAGTGTCCACCTCTCAGCTCTCGAGGCTGTGAGAGCAAGATGAGAGAAGGGGAGCAGGAGGGGAGGCCATGCCTGCAGACCTACAGCAGGCTGCGTCCAGCTGGGGTGCTCCACGACAGAGGCTCTGGAAGCCCCGAGGCTCCAAAGATGAGGTCAAGGCTGCCATCAGAGGTGAGATGATGCTTTTCCTTTAAAAAATGTGTGCAGAAAACCTTACACCCATTAAGGTGCCTACTGTTAAACAGATAGTGACCCAGAGCATCTGGAAGAATTGGAACCTGGGCACACTGTTGATGAGACTTTAAAATGACATGGTTGCTGCAGGAAACAATATGGTAGTTCTTCAAATAAAATTAAATATAGCAGCAATTCTACTTTGGGGGACACCAAGGTCTCAAAGAGATACCTTTATACCCAGGGTCATAGCAGTACTGTTCACAATAGCTAGAAACAACTCAAATGCTCATTGAGGAATGAAAGGATGAGCAAAATGTGGGACACATGTAAACGTCACATGCTACAACATGGATGCATCTTGGGGATGTTCTGCTAAATGAAATAAGCCAGTCACAAAATAGTAAGTACTAAGATGGACATGGAGTTACATGCCTGCAATCCTGGCACCTTGAGGAATTGAGGTAGGAGACTGCAAGTTCAAGGCCAGCCTCAACAACTTAGCAAGACCCTGTCTTCAAATAAAATTAAAAGGGCTGGGGATGTGGCTCAGTGGAAGAGCACCCGGGGTTCAACCTTCAGTATCAAAAAAAGAAAATACTGTGTGATTCTACTTAAATAAGTATATACAGCAGTCAAATTCATACAGACAGAAAGAAGAATCGTAGTTGCCAGGGCTGGGAGGAGAAATGAGGAGTTAGCGTTCAATGGGACATAGCACTCGGCTCCGTAGGACAGATTTGGGCAGTCTGACAATGTCACATCCCTGTCTTCTGTGGCCCCTTTTGCCTCCAGATCCCATCAGAAGCTCTGGAGCCTTGTTCAAGAGCCCCATCACCCATGAGCAACTCAGCTTTTGCACATCTGCTCTGTTTCCCCAACCCTAAAGCCACTCTCACCCCAGAGCACCCTGTCTGTCTCCCTTCTGGGCCCAAAGAGTTCCTGCCTTCTGCTTTGCTCCTCACCCTAAGTCCCAGGCCGCTCACAGCTCAGCCCCCACAGGGGCATGGTTGGGAGGAGACACCAACAAGCATCTATCCATTGGCTAGAGCGGGCTCCTGGAGGGAGGCACCCTGACACTGCTTCCTGTTCTTCTAGGGGTTTTCCCAGATGGACCCAGTGAAAATGGAGCCATCTTGGGGCAAAGCTCTGAGCTGTGGGACACTGGAGAGTGGTCAATCCTGTGTCCCCAAGGTGGAAGAAGGTGAGAGAACAAGGCTAAGGCACACAGCTACAAAGGTGGAAGAAGGGAGGCAGCACTTGGCGGCTTTCATCAATAGGAACATGATTCCTTGACGTGAGAAAGGTCTTCTCTTGATTTAGGGCACAGGAAGTCCAGTGTCTTCCCAAGACCTCCCCTGTCCCTTGGCCTAGGCTTCTTTAACCTGGGTTTCTGGGGGGGAAAAAAAAACTGAAAACCTCTTGATCGCACAAGCCTGAGTGAACAAGTGCCTTCTGAGTTTCGCCTTTGCTATAGGAATCCCAAAGTCAAGCCTGGAAGACTCCCTGTAGAAGGAAGCCCCAGATAAACCCTCCCCTCCACTGGGGCAACACGAGGCCCCACCCATTACCTCTGGGCCTTTGCCTGGCTCTAATCTCAAGTCCTTTTCTCCCTCTTCTAGAGAGCTCCCTAAAATCCCAAAGGACCTATCCTGAACATGCTGTCTAGTTCCAAGATCATAAGCCCAGTGAGTTTCCTCCCCAGAGGAGTGTCACTCTCTAAACTACCTGCTTCCCACACAGACAGCCTGACCAGCAAAGAGGGGTGGCTGGCCTGGAGGAGGGGACGGGCTCCGCTCTGGGCTTGGATGATGGGTGGATCAGGAAGGGGTTTCTTTAATGTGACACACAGGACAAACCAAGAGTGCTTCAGAGTCGATTTGTAGATCCCATCAGGTGCTGTCCTCCAGCCCCTCATCCCTAATGAGCTGAGACAAGATGTGACAGATAAGATAACCGTCCTGGAAACCCTCTGGCTGGCCGGGAGCCTTGAGGGTCCAGTCTAGCTCTGCCCCAACCGGCCTGGTGGCCAAATGCAGCACTTTCCCCTCTCTGGGCTGTGGCTTCTCCTGCTGTGAAATGAGGACTGCACAGTTTCCCAGCCCCTCCCAACCCTGAGTTGGAGGATGCCCCTGGTGGATGGAAAGGAAGAAGAGCAGAGGACACCCAGGAGTGGGGGGAGAGAATGCAGCATGCACCTCAGAGAAGTACAGACAAATGGCAGTCGGGGGGGCCCCCTCCAGCCCCAGGCACAGGAAGACCCATATTGGGTGACTGCCCAAGCCCCTCACTCCGGTGGGGTGATGTGGGGGCCATTGAAGGCCAATTCAATGGTGGGAGTCAGGAGACCTTGGTTCAAGGTCTAGCCCTGTCACTGTCCACTCTGCCCTTGGACAATCCCCTCCTCTCTCCAGGCCCAGGGTTACCTCTGCACAAGGCACTAGGGACGCTTCATCTCTGACATCCTGCCTTCAGGGAGCCAGTACAGTAGGGGAGCTACAGTTTTATGACCTCCCATGCCTGGGGCACTTGATGGCCAACTTGGGAAGGAGAAAAACTTTCAAATGACAATCCCCAGCCATCCTTGGCCGCCAAGGAGCCACTTCCCAAATGTCAACCTTCAGGAGACAGGGCACACTTTATGTGGCCCAGAAATACAGAGTGAAAGGAGCTTGTGCCCCCGCCTTGACCCTTGGAAGGCCTGGCCCAGCACAGAAGTCACGTGCTGTGGATGTAAGAGTCAGCTTGCTGTCTCAGGCCATGCCAAGGAGAGAGGGACAGATGGGACACAGCAGGGGGCATGGAAAGGGGAGTCTGTCTCCTGGCTCCTCTGCACTCAGTGCGTCTGGGCCTCCTGGTGGATCCTGGTAAATTTCCTGAGCAGACATTAAACATGGGCCCCGTTCTCTAAGGACAGAGAAAAGTGGTTGGTGGGTGGCCTCAGCTGCACCTTCTCTCTGCATGATACACAAGGAGTGGGCCCCACCCCCTAGACTATTCCTCCTAAGGCCAGGGCCCTGTCCTGGGGACTTGCCATGTCAAACCATGAAATCGTAGGAGTGCAGGCTACTGCAGTTGGCCCAACCTATCTAAGTGGTTGACTGCAGTCCATTTGTCGTTAACCCCCAGGGCCAGAGGTCTGAGGGTCTCCCTGGCAGTTTGAGGATCCCCAAGCAGCAGCCCCCTTCCTCCGGGAGTCCGCTCTGTCTGCCCTGTCTGCACCTACTTCAGTCCTCCTCACCCCCAGCTGTTTGTCACCACCCCCAGGCCTCCTCACCTTCCCCTGCCCCAAGGAACCTCATTTCCCAGAGGACCATTAACCGCAGCCAGGGCAACAGAGAAGGGCTGAGGCTAACAGCAGGAAGTACTTTGCAGAATAAGAAAACCACTTGAAACTAAAGAAGGTCACGGTGCTTCTGAAGCTCTTCAGCCAAAGTTACCACAGGGAGTCTCCGGCTGCCTTGGTTTCTGATAAGACTCCAGCCAGTGCATGTTTATCTATTCATTCAACAATTATTGATCGTGCACCTGCTGTGGGACCCTTCTAAGTGCCCAACAGAGTGCCAAACACAAAGCCTGCTTTCTACTACTTTCATCTGATCTAGAGCTGAGGTGTCAAATATGGTCGACACTAACCATATTGGCCATCTGAATTTAATTTATTAACTTACTAATTAAATGAATTAAGATATTTAGTATAATAAACCATGTATTTACATATGCCACAATTTATGTGTATATAATATTAAATTATTTCTGTTGCATATCATATTATATAAATAATATGTTAACTTAAATGACTAAAAATTAAAAATGCGTTCTTTCATCACATCAACCACATGTCAAGATCGGAACTGCCATTCAGAGTCAAGGCCACTATACAGGAAGTTGAAGACACAGCCGTTTTCTGCTGTGGGGAAGCCTTCTGGTCTGTGCTTCTACAGGAGAGGAACTTTGTTGACTTACTATTTAGTATTGATTAGGGCTCAGACTCTAAGAAGTGAACTGTTAACTTAAAGAAGATTGATAGGGCGCAAGTGATTTTTGTCCTGCAGAGATGCAAACGATTTCTGTCTGGGAGAAAAGATAACCCCAAAGGTTGCGTTTTTATTGTCCTGTAGGACATTAACCAATTTAGTGCGCAACTTGGCATCTCATGCAGCCCTCTTTCCCCATTGATCACCACCTCTGCTTCTCTCACCCGCTTTGAACCGGCTCTGTCATCTTGCAGATCCTTCCACTAATGAGTTGGATAAATCACCGATTCAGCCCACCAGATCTTGTATAAGGGTCATGTTTCTGACTCTCTGGAAATTATACTTTGACATCAGATAATGATCAGTGCTATGAAGAAAATTTAAGCAAAGTGAGGAGACAAAGCTAGGCAGTCCACGAAGGCCTTTCTGTAGAGGTGACCTTTGAGCAAGGACGGCAGGAAGTGAAGGAGCTGGTGGTTTGGATATCTGTGGGGTGTGTGTTCCCGCAGGGAACAGGCAGGTACAAAGGCAGGTCTGGTGACTCATTTTGCTTGGTGTCAGCAGAGCCAGGAGCCCAAGTGAGCAGAGCACCGCGGCCCTGGTGGGTGATGAATGGAAGGAGCAGGAGACAGATTGCAAAGAGCCTCATAGTCCAAAGTAAGGACTCTACATTGCATTTTGCAGGTGCTTGAAGATGCTAAGATGGGACTGCAACTACTCCCTCTCCAGGGGAGAGTTGGAATGCATCCTTAGTGATCAGCCTTGCTGAGAGTCTCACTGGCAGTGGAATGCACCCTTCACAACATGCTAAACCCGAGGCTGCATTTCAAAGGGGTGTGTGTGAAGTCCCCAGACATGGCAGTGACCTCCCCTGCCTGCTATCTGCTCTCCCACCATCCTATCCAGAGCTGCCTCCAACCCCTGCCTCACTTCAAGTTTCTCAAAGAAGCTACTTGAAACAAAGATGCCGTCTGCTATGGAAGCCTTCTGCAGAGCTTCTTCTGAAAAGTTCCAAAGCAGCCAACTTTCAAACAAGCATTTCTTCTTATTCCAGATACAAACAGGCATGGTAGCAGGACTGGGCTTCAGAGAACTGGTGGGTTGCCAGTGTGAGTGTGAGGATGGGGGCTGATTAGGAGGTGAAGCAGGAGGGGGCTGAGAGATGGTGGAAATGGAAAGGTGCTAACAGGGCCTTGAAGTTTCCAGTAGGTAGAAGAGCAGGGTCAGAGGGAAGCTGTGACCAGGCAGTGAGCCATGGCAGCTAAGTTCCAGGGACGAGAGAGTGTTTATGGCCTACTTGTCTCCTGCCAGGTGCTATCCTGAGATCTCCATAAATGTTATGTCTTCTGGTGCTCCCAACACCCCTTCCAAGCAAGTGCTATTATTCTATCCAACTTACACATGAGGAAACTGCAGCACAGAGAGTGCATGTGATTTGCCCAAGGTCACGGCTGATCATAAATAGCTGAACTGGGATTTGGCATAGGCACCATTGTGTGTTGCTTGGCTCTATCTGATTATCAGGTATTGTACATATAAACCAACATGGCTATTAACTTAATGGAGATTCTTTTCTCTTTATGGCTACCTATCCTTCAGGATCCAGGTAGAAATTCCTAAGCCCCTAACAACAACAACCAGACCACCACCAATATCCACATCAGCACTACCACAGTTACTCCCATCACTAAAAATACCACAATCGCCACCACACATCAAAACCATCCAACAAAACCAACACACCTACCACCACACCACCCATCACCACCCAACACCCAAGACCACCACCACTGTCACCACCTCACACGTCAGCATCATCACTTCACAAGATCAAAATGCTCCCTACCACCAACAACAACACCTATCTACCTGCCACCAGTACCACTCACCTCCACCCCCACCATCACCACTATTAAACGTGGCACCGTGAATGGTTAGTGGGTCACAAAGTAAATAAATAAGAATATGAATGATCAAGTGAAGAAATGGTGAAAACTACAGCCACGGATCAGCTCCACTGCTTGGAATTCATGTGTAATTTAGATCAGTCTGTGTGTCTGAGCTTCACCTTCTTAATATCCCTTTCTTCTCCCTAATTCAATCCCTCTGTTGCCCTTCTCAGCCACTGTCCAGTACTCCCCAAAGCCAGCCATGAAGCAGCTTTCTGTAACATAGTGTCCACATAGCTGGCAAGACTTTAAGACAGAGGAGCTAGACAATGAAGGGGAAGTGAGCAGCCAGCCACCTCTGGGTCAGCTCAGGATTCTTGGATGGGGCTGTCCAAGCAGCTCTCAGTAGGCACCTCATTTAAAGTAGGGGGAGAGAAGGGAGGCAAGGTGCCAACCTAGTTCAAATTCTGAGGATGCTTCTGAGGCCTTGACTGTTCCCACGGCCTAAGTAACCTCTGTCTTGTTCTCCCAATGTCCCCCCCTGGCCTTTAGCATGCACCTATCACTCTGGGAACCAGCAGGTCCAAATTCCACTTCCTAGCTCCTGCTCTGGTAGTGACTTTCTGTGTCTCTGTCCCCCCATCTGAGGGAGACAAGATGACCTCATACCCACTCCAGCTCCGATGTCCATGCCTTAGCATTACACCCAGGAGATGTCTTTCCTGGAGGAATTCATAGGTGGAGATAGTCTCCTCAGATGGACAATCCCTCTCTGTTAACATCCCTGATGGCAGATGTGAGCCCACAACAGTGGTTGGGAGTGAGCCTTCTAAGAAGGAATGGAACTCTTTCTCTTTCGGCCCAACAGGCTCAGGCAGTCAGAAATTTAAAGCTAGAAGGACCTTAGGGGTCACCTGGTCCAAGCTCTGGAGTGAAACCTTCCCAAGACTGCCAGTCAAGTGGTGCCGGACCTCAGGCCAGGGCCAGGGCTCCTGATGTCTCTGCACTTCTGAGCTCTTTTTGCCCACCCAGCAAACCCGATTGAGCAACACCTTCTCAAAGTCTCATCTCATCCTCAAATAGCTGCTGTAGCCCATGCGTGGCCCATGCATGGCCTGGAAAACTGAAGGCCCACCCACCAACAAAAAGCCTTTAGAACCAAGGCCCTGAGGCCATGACATTCTCAGAGACCCATGGGGGCTACAGCTGTACTCACCTTTGAAACATTTCCCAGGGTCTTCAGAAGCAGGAGGCAGGAAGTGAGAGAAGGTTCTGTTACTGTAGCTTATTTCATCTGCGCTTCCTCCCTCTCACACTGTCTCTTTCTGATTCTTTCTTTCTTGGTCTTTGTCGGTCTTTGATTATTTTTCTTGTCTCTCCTTCTGCTCTTTGTTCTTATTTCATCCTCTATCTCCATCTTCCTTTCTCTCTCTCTCTCTCTCTCTCTCTCTCTCTCTTTTTCATCCGTGATTTTTCTCTTGGAATTTCAAAGACAGGTGTCAGTTTCAAGGTCTTATTGATCCAGCTCTAAGAAAATTCCTACTCATGAAATAAGAAATCATATCACTCCTTAGGAAACCCCGCAGCCTGGTGGAGATGGGAGTGCCAGGCCTGGGGGGCAGATCCCTGAGCTTCTTAGCCCTGCCCTGACTTGCCGGGTGATCTTGGCGGCTTCCTTGAACTTCAGCTCCTGCACCTATAGAATGAGGACATCGGGACACATCCATCTCACGCACCAGCTCCAGCTCTTAGGATAGGAAGGATCCAGAGGCCCAGATTCCCCAGCCTGACCCTGGGAACCCTATCAGTGGGAACCCATCATCAGCCACCTGCTTTTGTGGGCTCTCTGGGGATTTCACCCAAGTACACTGTGCCAACAGATGTCTCTGCTGGGTGATTAGGATCTTGCACTAATCCTTGCTTCTTCCTGCTCCTTTGTTAAAATTCGGATGAACATGCATGGGGTTTGGCAGCAGAGGAGCCCAACCATCCTCCAGGAAGATCTATCCAAGGTGGGTAAGTTGGAAGGGGCCTTTCAAGTTTCCCAGCTGGAGAGGGAGACAAAAGCCATAAACCCAAAGAAAAGATATTCCCTTCATCAACACGTGTTTGCCGAACGGCATCGAGGTGCTGAGCACCCACCAAGTCAGACACTGTCTCTGCCTTTTAATAACAGGAAGAACAGGCTTGAGCCTTCCCTGCTGGATGGCGCACATCCTTTGTGGTTTTGCAGAAGCCACAGTGTTTTTCTTTGAACGAGATCAAGGAAGGCTCCCAAGAAATGATCCACGGCCTGGCGGGGGAGTCGAATCTCACTGGACAGAAGTGAAGAAGAAAGAGGTGAGCACTGGAGAGCCCTTGAGGTTTTTTCGGCTGTGGAGAGGCAGGCTTGGAGCTGATCTTTAGAGAGATCCCACTAGTTATCTGTGTCGAGGCTGGGATGGGCGAAGACTCTGCAGAGACCAAGAGCACACTCAGGTAGGAGCCAGGCCAACATTGAGAATGGACATCAGTGCACACACCCAAGGCTTTAGAATAAGGGAAACAGCGCAGTGCAGTGAGTCAGAGACAGGAAATGAGGTCTGAGTAGGACTTGGCAGAGGAGAAACTTTGCCTCAGAAGACAAGTCTGTCGAGATAGGGAGAGAGAAAAGAAAGAAAACCATCTCAGAATTCCCACAAGTGACCCTTGTATCAGAAAGGGAGTGTGAGTGTCACATCACCATTCACCAGGGCTGACTGGGGCCCTCAGGACCATTCGGCTCTTCATCTCCACTGCATGAATGGAGAAATCCAGGTCCAAAGAACAAGAAGGGTTTGTCTGGGTCCCTTTTGCCAAGAGCTCCCTCCTCCAAATCCTGCATCGTATTCTCTCCTCCACATCTTGCCAAGCTAGCACGTGGCTCTGCCTTGCCAGGAAAAAGTCACAGGAACCACAGCAAGGTGCTAAATCCAGAGGCCAGGGAGCAGAGGGGCACAGGCCTTGTGGTGTTGGGGCTGTCCCTCGACTCAGAATCCAACAAAGACAGAGCTAGGGCAGGGTCCGGGAGGTTGGATGGGAAAGGGATATTTTGGACAGGGTCTGGGAGGGTGGTTGGGAAAGGGATTTTTTGAAGGAAAAGTTAGTAGGACCAGGCGAATGACACTCCACAATCAAAGAAAGCAAGAACCTGGGCATGAAAAGTTCTGGTATTGTTGGACTCACATGGCATGTTGCCATAATCCTGAGCAAGGCCTGGTGGGAGGTGGCACCAGAGTGAGGACATTGGAGGGCTCAAGGTAGTGGAGTGAAAAGATCTGGTCTGGAATGAAATTGTGAGCGTGGTTTGGAAAGGTTGTGTTTGAAGCCAGGCCAACCCCCCCATGGCTGATCCTTTTGAGTACTTACTTGTTCATGGGCACAGGGTATCTCATTGAAGCTTCACAAACATGCCTTAGGAAGTCACCTATCATTACCCTTATCGGATAGAGGAGTGACCTGAGGATCAGAGCTATAAATAAAATCTTCTAAGTTTCCCAGCTTGTAAATGTCCAGGACTACTTAACTCCCAAACCTACTCTTGTTATGACTGTGCTCCATCAGAAAGGAGCCAAAGAGAGGAGAGAATTAGAGGAATAACAAGTTGACACTTGCAAGTAGAGAGGAGAGAGAGAAAAGTGGAAGGATGGCAAACTCAGTAAGAGCACGAGCCCAGGAAGGAGTCAGAGAGGAGCAGAGAGATGGAGGGGAACCAAGAGACTCCATCCCCGAAGCCAAAGCTGGAGAAAGTTTCAAGCCAAGGTCAAGGTGAGTCTTGGAGTGGTTTAGCACCTTGCATGGTGAAGATATGCCAATCACAGTAAATGCAGAAGAAACTTGGGTAACAAGAAATCCCAGCATTTGCAGGAACCCGGGAAACCTAAAGAACAGGGGTGAGCTCTGTTTGCAGAGTTGGGACTATCAAATCTATGAGGCCATACCAGGAAATGTGCCCTGACACAAAATTTTTTAAAAAAAGGTAAATTGGACTTCATCAAAATTAAAAATGTCTGTGCTTCAAAGAACACTAACAAGAAAGTAAGTCCAGCCAGGGAACAGGGAAAACTTTTTGCAAATCTTATAAGTCTAGTGTTCAAAATATTTAAGGAACTTTTAAAACTCAGCAATAAGAAAAAATATATCCCAATTAAAAAATGGACAAAGGATTTGGGGGGGGGGGAGACATTCTTCCATAGAAGATATGTAAATTGCCAATAAGCCCATGAAAAGTTACCCAACAGTATTAGTCATTAGGAAAATGCAAATCAAAACCACAATGAGATCTTACCTCATACCCACTAGATGACTATAATCAGAAAGAAAGACAATAGCGAGCGTAGTTGAGGGTTTAGAGAAGGCAGAACTTTTAGACATTGCTGGTGGGAATATAAGATGGTGCAGCCACTTTGGAAAATAGTTTGGCAGTATCCCCAAAAGCTAAATATAGAGTCATCAGATAATCCAGATATTTCACTCATAGGTGCATACCCAAGAAAGCGAAAACATATGCTCCAATGAAAACTTCACACTCATGTTCCTAGCAGCATTGTTCATGACAGTCAACCAACAGAAAAAATCTGAATGTCAGCCTATGACCCACTGGCTCAAGAGGCTGAGGCAGGAGGATCACACGCTTGAGGACCTGTCTCAAAATTAAAAAAATAAAAAGAACTGGGGATGTGACTCAGTGGTAAAGTGCCCCTGGGATTGAACCCTAAAAAAAGAGGAAAGAAAGAAAGAAAAAAAAAGAAGGAAGGAAGGAGAAGGGAAGAAAGGGAAAAAGAAAAAAAATCCAAATGTCCATCAACTAACTAGTGGATGAAGAAAATGTGGTATGCATACGACACAATCCTATTCATTCATAAAAAGGAATAAAGTACTGACATAGGCTCCAATGATGTGGCTCAAGCGGTAGCGCGCTCGCCTGGCATGTGTGCGGCCCGGGTTCGATCCTCAGCACCACATACAAAGATGTTGTGTCCGCCGAGAACTAAAATAAACATTAACAAAATTCTCTCTCTCTCTCTCTCTCTCTCTCTCTCTCTCTCTCTCTCTCTCTTTAAAAAAAAAAAAAAAAAAAAAGATGCCAGTCACTAAAGACACTATATTATACAATTCCATTTACATGAAATGCCCCCAGATAAGCAAATCAACAGAGATTAGTGTTTATCAGGGGCCAGGGAGGAGGGAATCAGGAGTGACCTTTTGAAGGTTATGGGGTTTCACTCTGGGGTGACAGAAATGTTCTGGAATTAGATTGTGATGATAGTTGCACAATTTTGTGAGTATACTAAAAAACACTAAACTGTACACTTTAAAATCAAATTTTATCATATGTCAATTATTTCTCAATAAAATCAGGTAGAACATTCTGAAGCAAATATTCAATGGTAGTTGAATTCTTCAGAGAACATCAGAGGACACTTTTAGATTACCTAAAAAAAAAAAAAAAAAAAAAAAAAACAGATTTTATTCAACTGTTACATTCTTTTGAACTTATTTCTCTGCAGGTTTATGTTGCACTTTTCACTACCTTCTTGTAAAGTTATATATTAATCATAGCTAGATTTATAGAGAAATGTCTGGAAGGTTGTTATCTGAAATGTTAACAGTAGCTGCCTCTGGGAGATGGTATCTTGAGTGATTTTAAATTTATTCTATATGCTTTTATGTATCACATTTTTCCATATGCATATTTATCAATCTCATAAGCAGCAAAATCTACAAAGCTCTTTTTGTTTAGGCAAAAAAAAAAATAATTGGATATGTTGCTGGATAATTTTAAAAATTCTTTCTACTTACACAAAAACCAATGTTATTGCACTAGTTGCTCCCAAGGGGGGGAAAACGGTACAATTAGCCAAGTGATCACAATCCAATTACTCTCCCAACACAGCACAAGTGCCCGGATGCGCCATGCTCATGAAGGAGAAGGACATTGAAGCCATGGGTCCTGCGCTCCAGGTCTTTTGATGTAATAAAGGACCCCAGATGTGTAAATAAATAACTGAAAGCAAGGCAGGACATGAAAGTCTAGCTCAGAGGCACCTGTAAGTCCCTGAGGAAGCTGTGACTCCCTCAGAGGGATTCACAAAAACAGCAGCGCTTGAGAGCTTGGCCCTGAGAGTGAACCCCACTGCAGATTTTGTTCTGCGGAAGGCAGGAGGGAAGGCCACCAGCCAAGGCGATAGGTGGAGCTTTTCTAAGCTGGGCCTGCCTGAGCCGATGGACTGGGGGGCAGACCTGCCAGTGGGTGTGGCTGCCACTCACCTGCTGGGCCCCTCTGTCCCTCATCACCCTGCCCTCCTGCTCCCCACCCGAGGCTCAGCTCTCTGCTCCTCCAGGAGGCTTCCTTGACTGAACAGGTTGACTCAAAGGCCTCTGCCTGGGCGCTGGCAGCACACTGAGCCTGTCCCTATTATCACCCTCATTGTAACACTCTGGTTTGAATATTTGTTTCCTCCACCAGATTGTGAGCTCACTTGAAGGAAGGCTGGGAGCTGGGCCCAGAGCGTGGCACTCAGGAAGTGCTTAACTGAAAGGAACAGGCACTGGCTCAGAGATGGTCTGAGTAGGGTTGGGAGCCTTGTCTTCCTGGCGCTCACCCCTTCCCTGCACCCCTGACCTCAGATTTGGGCCAGTTGCTGGGTGGGTTAATTAGGGCTCCCCACCCCCCAGATGCATAAGGACAATCAACATGGCACCCCCAGAGCAGCTGGGGGGAAGCACACTTTCCCACAGGAGGAGCCAAGCCAACAGGAGCCGTAAGAAAGAAATGTGTCTACAGGAGAGAAGGGAGCCATCAGCAAGACAGGCAGAAATGGGGTCATGACAGATGCTGATAGGTTTCGAGACCCTCATTCCAGTCCCTGAGATCCCCAGGGATGGCCGGTTCAATTTTGCATCCCATGCAGAGACCTTTCTGTTAAAAACCTTTGTGAGCATAAGCTAACCGAAGCTCGGGTTTCCATTATTGATAACAAGAATATCCCTGTCCAGTGCTGGGGTCTTCAGTAAGATGGAGGACTGTAAAGATCCGCTGAGGCCAGATTAGGGGGGATTCTAAATGCCATGACACTAGGGGCTTAGATTTATAAGGTAGGTGCAGGAACGAGTAGGCAGAGCCTTGGGAGCGAACAACAGCTTCATGGAAGTACTGAATTAGAGGTGAGACTAGAGGACAGTCGGGAATGCAAAATAAAACCACCCCATCTATCACCGAGGTCAAGGAGAAAGAAGATTGAATAACACCCTGATTTTGTTATGTAGGAAAGAGCAGCGAGACTTGTGATGCATGGAGAAGTAAAGGAGAAAGGTGGTCATGTCGAATAAATAGGCATTTTGGAAACACCACAAATGTCTCTGTGTGCAAACATTAGTCACTGATACAAATGGGATCTCAGGGGTTTTATAAACAAGCAAGCCGTTGCCAGCACTCACATCTGGCAGATGACGCATCCATCATGTGTAAATACTTCTCGGAGCATCGATTACCCTGATCAATTTTAGGCATCTATCATTTTCCAGGCCTGCAATCCAATATAGGGAAATTACAAAGAAATAGGATGTTTGGATCATTCTATATCCATGGCTCATAGGAAAACAGTGAATAAATCCATGGTAGATTTCAAGGCATAAAGAAAAATAATTGCTATTTTGTTTTTCCTTCAAATTGTTTCTCGATTGAGATCAAGAAACCATCCTTTTCAAGATTCACTATGAAAGCCATCCTCATCTTGGGAGGGAGAGGGTCAATAATGACAAACTAGAAACACAGACAGAAATGCTTAGAAGTGGGAGCTGCAGACGGTCAAGGAAGCTGATAGCACAGGGGGACACCTGCTTAAAAGGAAGGGTTGAGGTTTTCTCTTTTAGGCAAAGGGGAGTCCTAGGAGGTTTTGTAAGCAGGAAATGACATGCTAGAATGGCGGAGAAGGCGGTAAAGTCCCAGCATGTGAAATTTAGCAGAAGTAGTGGCTGAGGACCTGCATTGACATAAGAAAGACAGAGAGACTAAGAAACTGGAGATTCCTGAGTCCTAAGTGGAGGCCACTACTACTCTTAGCACATTCTATACTCCATCTCATTTAGTCCCTCAAAACATCCTGGCAGAGTAGCTATGAAACATCCCAAATTTACAAATGACGCAAACAGGCTCAGAAAGGTTAAGTTGCTTGCCTGAGGTCACACAGGTCTTTCTGAATACAAAAGCCGGTGTCCTTTCCAATGGGAGACACCACCTACTGGTGTACACTTATTTTCCCCCTTTCAACTTCATCTGGTAGGAGCTGAGGCTTAAAAGATTTTAAAATTCACCAACTCTTGTCCAACTAGTGAGGGCCCCAGTCTAGATGTGAGCCAGGGGCCTAAATGGTCTCCTTCCAGCTCACCTCCCTAGCCAGAGGGTTCTGGTAAAGAAGACTTCCTTCCAGAGATTGCATTGCTCCCCTCATAGTTATTGTTAAACCAGAAAGTCCTGTTGGGTGTGTTTTCAAAAGACCTCTAGGAAGGGCCTGGGGGAGGCTGTGATGTGGTCATAGGCTTCTCAGAGCCCAGAAAAAAAACTCTTCCTGTCACTCAAGGAGAGCCTCAGCACCTTTAAACCTAATTCTTCTGAAGTTTCCTGTAACCCCAGGTCTCTCTGGAGCAGCCCTAGGCTGTCACAGTAATTTCCAAAGCCACTGCCTTGAAGGCTCCCAAATCCTCGGTTCATGCTCAGACATATAAATTGCATTAGCAGAGAGGAGAACTATGCTCTGAGAAGACACTGAGCTCAAGTGCACGTACGTGAGCACACTCAGGGCCTGGACCCTCTCCAGGCCTCTTCAGGCTGGGATGAAAGGAGCCCATTTCCCCTCTACGAGAGTCCTGGGTGTGGGGGAGATGGATCTTCTGCACTAGCAGGTGCACGCACGCGCACTCACATCATTGTCACCGGAATTAATAGGTTCACTCAAGAGGCTGGGCCCAGAGAGTCTGCCAGAGTGTGCGGAGTCCTGCACACACAACCCAGAGACTCCTGATTGTATTCCCCGCCTATGATGCTTCCAGATAGTAGTTTATTCCAACAAATAACATAACTGTCAATACCTCCATGCTTATTTTGAGCCCCTGATCTTTTGGATCCTGGGCTAGGTTCTGAAAACCCCGACACGAATTGGAAACAGCCTCTGATCCTGAGGCCCCAGTCTAGAGGGGAAAGCAGACCATGAGCAAGGTCAAGAGTGAAGGGTTTGGGGCAGATAGAACTGTATTCTGATCTCTGTCCCACTTCCGTGTGACCTTGGGCAAGTTATTTGAGTAAATGAGTCTCTGTTTCTTCTATCCGGCAGGTTGATGTATGGAAGGAGGGAGAGGGAGAGAGAGAAAGAGAGACAGAAAGCAACATAAAGACGAAATGAGGGCTTCCAGAAAATGGAGTATAGAGATTGATGGAAATCTATCCTAAATGGATAGATTTTGACATTTAAAAAAAAAAAAGGCAGGAAAAGCCATTGCTACAGGCTTCAGGAAGGGCTGGGGTGGGATAAATAGGTAGAGCACAGAGTATTTTTAAGGCAAAGAAAATATTCTGTCTGATATAGTAATAATGAATACTTGTCACGATACATTTGTCAAAACCCACAGAATGTATAACACCAAGAGTGAACCCTAATGTAGACTATGAACCTGGTAACAATGTACGGATATTGGTTCAATGTAACAAATATAGCACACTAGACACAAGATGTAAGAAACAGGGGAAACAGGGTATGGGGGTTATATGTGACAACTCTCTATTTTCCAATCAAATTTTCTTTTCTTTCCTTCCTTCTTTTTTGTCTTTTTTTCTTGCAGTACTGGGGATTCAACCCAGGAGCACTCTAACTCTGAGCTATATCTCCAGCCCTTTTTATTTCAAAACAGGGTCTCCCTAAGTTGCTGAATCTGGCCTCAAACTTGCAATCCTCCTGCCTCAGCCTCCTGGAGTTACTGGGATTACAGGCATGCACCATCACACCCAGATCCAATCAAATTTTCTATAAAACTAAAATTCCTCTTAAAAAAAAAAAAAAAAAGCCAGAAGAACATTATCCAGACAGAGAGGAGTGTGAGCAAAGGCAGAGCAGTAGTTAAAAGAGTCTGAAGCCTCAAGACCCTGGGACAATGGTGAGCCCAGAGGGGTGTCTATTCTCTATTCTGAGACTACGGGGAGATGACAAATATTTCAACAAGTTGCTAACATGATCTGTCAGTCTGCAGTTAGAGTGCCACTAGACAGACCTGGAGATATAACAGGAGCCAGGACAAGAAACAAAGATCTGAGCTAGGGCAGCAGGAAAGGGCTAGAAAAACAGGGCTGGATGCCAGAGAGATCCTGATGTTGCCTTGGACAGGACCTGGAGAGTGAGCGAGTGATTGACTGATTGATGGCTATGGGTGGGAGAAGGAGAGGAGAGGCATCTGGGAGAACACTGAGGCTTCTGGCTTCCCAGCGAGGTGGGTGGCAGCTCCATTCTTTCAGAGATCTGGAATGAAGGAGGGGCAGGTCTGAAGACAGGATGACCTGGCCAGCTGCAACACGTTTTTGAGAGAATAACATTGCGGATGTTTTGCAAAACACTTTCGGGAATTCTCTTTACCTGGCCCTTTAGGACTGGGGGGATCACTACCTACAGAGGAGGGCCCAAGCTTGCAAGCTTGGATGCTCAGCCTGTTAGGAGGTTTTTCCAAAGCTGAGCTGAGGACTACCTCCCCTTAACTTCCCCCACCGGACTGGGGGCAACTCGTGGCCGCAGAAGCACACTGCACATGATACATTATAAAGCTATGTGGGTCAAGGCCTGGAAAAGGTACCACTGCCAGGCAGGGCTTCAAGCCAGCCTCCTCCCACCAGCTGAGAGCTGAAATAACTCACTGTCTTCCCCTATTGCAGCATCTTTCTCCATAGAGACCTCGAATTTCTCCAGGAAACACCGATTTCTCTGCTTCCAACCTTGAAGCCTTAGCCAGAGGCTGACTAAGGGTCTGCTTTTCTTTGCTGGCCCCTTATTTCAGTCAACACTTGGCCTTTTAGAAATGATAAATTTAAATATATATATATATATATATATATATATATATATTTCTAGAAGAAAAAACTCAGGATTACTTCCCCTGAACATTCAATTTATTTTGATCCATCAAATACTAACATAGGGCTTGAAATGTAGTGATACAAAGTGACTCCAGGAAAATGTCAGAGGAAGGACCTCTGAAAATACCTGCTCCAAGGAAAATACCACCCCAAATTATCAGAATCAACTTTTTCAGAGCCCTGGAAATTAATGGAAGGCTTTCCATCATCTGGGGAGCATGTATTCAAGAAAAAAAAGATGTCCATCCAAACGCATGAACATGAAAGTTCATAGCAGTAATATTCATAATAGCCCCAAAGTGGGAATTCAAATGTACATCAACCGATGAAAGGATAAATAAAATGTGATAAATTCATACCCAGGAATATATTTGAGCCATAAGAAGGAATGGAGGGGGCTAGGGTTGTAGCTCAGTGGTAGAGCGCTTGTCTTGCACGGGTGAGGCACTGGGTTTGATCCTCAGCACCACGTTAATTAATTAATTGATTAAAAATCATTGTGTCCAACTACAAACACATTTTTTTTAAAGAAGAGAATGGGGTAGTGATACATGCTATAAGGTAGATGAACCTTACAAACATCTTGCTGGGTGAAAGAAGCCAGACACAAACAACCTCATATTGTGTAAATTCAGTTTATGTGGAACATCCAAAATAGGCACAACTGTAGGGAAGAAAATGGATTAATGGTCACCGAGGGCTGGCAGGGGCCGCAAGTCAGGTGGAGTGGAGGGGCAGTAATGGAGAGTAAGGAAAATGGGTGTGGAGTTTCTTTTGGGTTGCTGAAATGTCTGGACCTATATAATAGTGATAGCTGTACTTGGTGAATCTAATTAAAATGAATTCTACGCTTTGAAAGGTTTTTTTGTTTGGTTGGGTTTTGTTTTTGCAGAGCTGGGGAGCTGAGGTCCTCCCAGGTGCTATGCAAGTGCTCTACCACTGAGCTACACCTCCAACCCAAGTGGGTGACTTTTTTTTTTTTTTTTTTGGTTGTTGTTTTTTCAGTCCTGGGAACTAAACCCAGGACCTTGTGCATCCTAGGCAAGCGCTCTACCACTGAGCTAGGTCTCCAACCAAAAGGGTGAGTTTTTATGGTATATCCATTGTATCTCAATTTTCTTTTTCAGTGTGTGTGGTTGAACCCAGGGCCTCATGCATGCCAGGCAAGGTGCTGTGCCACTGTGCCACAACCCCAGCCCCCCAGACTTCAATTTTTAACAATACCCAGTAAACTAAAAATACAAACAAAACAAAGACCCAAAAAGCAACAATAGCATAAATAAATAAATAAATAGATAGATAGATAAATAGACCACATATGCCCCTTCCTGTTTGAAACTCTTTGCTAATCCCGACTTGCTCATAAAACAAGTAAGACCCCTCACAACCTGGTTCCTGCTATGCTCTTCTTTTCCACCTATGTCTGACTCCCTGTTTTGCACTGAAGCCAGCTGGCCTCTGTTCTGTCCTGACATTTTTTCCCTCTGCCTGAGAAGCCCTGCCCTCCATATCTGGCTCATTCTCAGACATCAGGTCTCTGCTCACAGCCCTCTCCAACTCCAAGGGACCCTCCCTAAGCACTCTAGCCAATACACATCCTCGGCCCCTTTGCCTGCTCAGCCTATCCTGCACACAGCTCTTCAGAACCACTGCTCATTCCTGCTTCCCTGTTTGTTATCTTTCTCTCTAGCCTAGAAGATAAACTCCATGAGGACAGGGACCTTGCCTGTCTTTTATACCATTGGCAAGGGTATGACATGACATTCCATGTATGCTTTTTTTTTTATTATTAATACTGGGGAAATGAACCCAGGGGCATTTAACCACTGAGCCACATCCCCAGCCATTTTTTATATTGTATTTAGAGACAGTGTCTCACTAAGTTGCTGAGGCTGGCTTTGAATTTGCCATCCACCTGCCTCAGCCTCCAAATCACTGGAATTACAGGCGTGCACCCACACGTCCAGCTCCACACATGCTTTGAATAGTGAATAAATGCCATGTCCTCTCAAAGTTTGTTGTCATTTGAAATACAATATTTCCTAGTATTTTCTCCAGCATTTCATATCTTCCCAAGGGAGACATTCATGTAATCGGCCCTCTGCTTTAGAACTTTTGATTCCCATGAAAGATGTCTGATGATCTCTTTCTCTCTATGTGTCATCAAGGTTGGGTAGCATACTTGTCTGACAGTGGGACATTCTAATTTCCTCCCAGAATGTTCAGGCCAAGAAGGAACAGCTGCTGTCCTGTTGGCCACATTAGTAGCTTGAAAGGCACAAGGGACTACTGTCCAACAGGGCCCTCACCCTTCTAAAAATGACTTATCTCCCTTATGTGTGGACACAGATAGAGATGGGCTGGCCTGGTATCCCTGCTGAGGGTGTGCCTATCCTGCGAGGCACAAGCCCCTCTTGGCTTTGCAAGCTTCCGTGTGGGATCTGAACCTCTTGCAAGGGCACCTGTTGGGGGTTGGACAGAGGATCCTTCTGAATATACTCCATTTTTTTTTCTTAGCTGGTATGGATTCTTTCCTTAATCCAGATGTCCACACATTTTCTCAGGCAGATGCTTCCATTACTCAGGAATGTAGATCATATCCACTAAGATTATTTTCTTTTTTTTTCACAAATACCAAAAATACTTCCTTCTATACACATTCTTGTGCACACATTTTTGCATTCTTATCTGTTTTCTCAGACACATTCACCCACAGCTCCCAGCACCCTATTGTACTGGGGATTGAAATTAGGATGCTTTACCATTGAGCTAAATTCCTAGTCTTGGGAGGCTGAGGCAGGAAGATTGAAAGCTCATAGCCAGCCTCAGCAATTTGGCAAGGCCTTAAGCAACTTATTAAGACCCTGTCTCAAAATTAAAAATAAAATGGTCTGGGGATGTGGCTCAGTGGTTAAGCTCCCCGGGGTTCAATTCCTGAAACCAAAACAAAACAAAAAAATGTTGAACCAATGTATGCTCTTTCCAGTAGTATATCAAGTCCTACCTTTGTAGGCATCTCCCAAGGATTTGTTATTCCCAAATCTCACCTCATCACCAAGTTTCCAGTGACTTGAGGTTGCCTTTGTGGGATTCCCATAAACACTCTAGACCCTTCCACAGAGCTGCCTCAGAGGGAGCCGTGCCACCCATGGGAGGAGCCATGCTCATCCGTCCTCTCTGTACTTCCCCATCACCCCTGCACCCACTTCTGCTGGGTAAAGTCAGACTCATTCTTAAAATTAAAAAGGCATACTTTAGCAACAAGAGGGCATTGTCCTCCATCAAAACGATGAAGAGTTGAAAGAAAAGAAAATAGCATTGGCGAGGGTGCAGTGAGATGGAAGAATTGCCCGCCAGGCTGGGGTGGCTCAGTGGTAGAGCGCTTGCCTAGCATTGGTGAGGACCTGGGCTCAATCCCCAACACCACATTAAAAAAAAAAAAAAAAAAAACACTTCCATATTGGTGGTTGTAATGAGATATCCAATGTCATAGAAATGTTCACACCCATTGATCCAGCCAATGTCACTCCTCAGAATCTGCCCTGAGGAATAGCCAGATGCCCTCATAGGTGTTATGTACCAAGATGCTTATTCTAGCATTATTTATAGTAGCAACACATTTAGTTACTCCACCCAGTGATTATGGAGTGCTTATAAAAATTCAGAATATAATTATTGAAAAAGCCATTTAATATCATATTTTTAAAAAGTGTTTAATGACAAGGGAAAGATTCTTAATGTTCAATGCCAGCCTCAGCAATTAAGCTGAGAAATGAAAGAAGAGCTTGCTGCAAATTGAACATGTATGAGTTAGTCCACTTTTTGTTATTGTTATAAATACCTGAGATAAATTCAGCTGAGAAAGATTTACTCTAGCTCACGGTTCTGGAAGTTTTAGTCTGTGATCAGGAGGACCCATTTCTTTTGGGCCCTGGTAGAGGGACAGCATGTCAAGGCAGGAGCACATGACATAGCAAAATTGTTCACCTGCTGGGAGGGAAATGAAAAAAAAAGAGATCAGGACCCCCACCACCCCTTCAAGGGCACACTCCCAATCACCTAACCTCCTCTCATGAGGCCCCACCTCTTAGTTTCTACCACCTCTCAATAGCACCAAGCCAGTACCAAGCCTTTAACACGTGGGTCTTTGGGGGAATGTTCTAGATCCAAAATATAGCAATGTACAGTGATTTTAATGTCATTAAACAGTAAGAAGCCTGAAGAGATATTTGCTAATATTTTTACAATGGTTACTCTGGACTTTATTCTTTCATGAATTTCTCAATGTTTCTGTTACAGGCATATGTTATTTTTAGGTTAAAATATTAAAAATTAAAAGTCCTATCATTCAAAGTTCTATCATTTGTCAAAGCTCAGCTTTAATCATCCTTTTCCCTGGAAACCTTCCAACATCGATATGAACAGTGTTAACAAAGACATGGCCATTAACATGACAAGTTCCTGTAACGTCAGGTCTGGTCATTGAACATTGGCCCCTTGAACGTCTTTGGCAACTCTCATCTCAGCCTGTTATACTTTACAGTTCCTTTAAAAAGTGTCTACCAAGCCAGGAGCAGTGGTGCAAGTCTGTAATTCCTAGCTACTAAGAAGGCTGAGGAAGGAGGATGCCAAGTGTGAGGCTAGTCGGGGCAACTTTGCAAGACTGTGGCTCAGAATAAAATGAAAAGGGCTGGATGTAGCTTAGTGGTAGAGTACCCCTGGGTTCAATCTCCAGGTCTGTGAAATAAATAAATAAATAAGGATTAGGGATGTAGCTCAGCGGTAGAGTGCTTGCCCCATATATATAAGACCCTAGGTTCAAACCCAAGAACTGCTGTTCTTTCCCCAGATAGGGTCCAGAGGAACAGGGTTATTCTTTTTCTCTCCCTGTTTTTCTAAGGCTGAGTGCAGTGAACACATTGAATTTGTTGAGAAAAAAGAAACCCTAAATATGTACAAAAGACCCAGGTCATCGCAGCTCATATGCTAAGTTAAAAAAATGCCAAGATTAGGATCAAGCCCTCTGCTTCTGACCACAGCCTAGGAGAAAGGGCAGCCGCCCCTGGCATTGGCACCAACAGCCCCAGCTCACCACACCTTGGCTCCCTCACTTGGTCTCTGAGTCACACCAACCTCCTTCCAACCTCTGGGTGTTCACACCTGTTCCTTTTGCATGGAAGCTTTATCCCCTCCCAGTTGCCCATCTTTTCATGGTCTGCCAAGTATCAGCTCTGTACAGGGGCTGGGATGTAGCTCAGTGGTGAGCGCTTGCCTAGCAGGCACAAGACCCTGGTCTCTACCGTCCACACCACAAAAAACCCCAAACCACAAAACCTCCATAACAGGCTGATTAGATCCCTCCCAAGAGCTCCCCACTCTTTTCCTTCCTACCCTTTACCACAGGTTCCATTCCGCGTTTTGGTGCACATTTATTTTATGCCCATCTTCCCTACTTCACTGTGATCTCCAGAAAGCCAGGCATGCCCTGTCTATGAATGGTCCCCTGCTCCGGGCACAGAGCTTGGTACCATCATGGGCTGAATGAACCAAAGAAAACTGATTACAGGGAAAGGACCTGATACTTAGTAGCCATTGCCCCCCATTCCTCTGCCATCCCCAGATCCCAGAGCTGATCCAACTCCCTGAGTTCAAATTGATGATGTGGCACCAGAATTTTAGAGCCAGTCAAGATCCAAGAAACTGAGTTGTTCATGGGCACCCAGCTTGCTTGTGGTAGAGTGGGGCCCAGCACCCCAGCTCCTGACTTCTGCCACAGTGCTCCAAGGCCCAGACATGGGGACATAAGTAAATGCAGGTTAGGCTCCATTTCTCCTCTGCACAAGGCCCTTCTGAAGCACCAGTGTTGTGAAGGGACAGACAGTCTTACAAGCCACCGTTTACCACAGAGCAGGGACTCCAGAGCTGCTGCCGGCTTGGATCTAGCTCAGAGCAAGGACAGTAGCTCCCTGCATCTTTACCCGGTATTACCATTTCCAAAGCACTTCCACTTTTGTTCTATTTTTTTAACCTCACAAAAGCCTTGTGAGGACAGGAAGGCAGCGGATTAGCTCATATCACACTTGAGAAACAGGACCCAGAGAGGTGTGTCACCTTGCCCACGGGCCTCCTGCTGTCTCCTGGTCCAGGTTTCTCTCAGTATTTCTAACACACAACCAAGACACTAAATCTTTGTTTCTCTGAACTTTTAGTCCATGGCACCTCAGCATCGCTGGGGATTCGATAAATGGCAGGGGAAGGGCTGAATGAGCAGATGACCTTTGGGATGGCCTCTGCATGACGTTGGCTGTGGCCAGGCCCTGGTTTTCAACATGCCAGTCACATGGTCTGGATCTCATAGCTTAATGTGCTTTTCCTAGTCTCCCTGCTCTGATCCGGTCTCTGATGAGAGCAAACAGATCCTGTGTTCTCCCTTCATGAACAGCCCCAGCAAAGCAGGCAAGATGGGATGGGAGCCTGGGAGGCTGGGGGGTGATGCGATGGGATCAGGCCCAGGGATTACTTGTACTGGAGAGGGAAATGCAAGCACTCTCTGATGGAGAAGTTTGGGCGGGGAAACGGGGGATCGGGAATCTGGACTGTAACAGTCTGGTGTATGTAGAGTTCACTGAGAACAAAGAACAACATCAGGAAGCATCTAGTGGGTGGTGATTGGCTTCCAGTCCAGTTCTCATGCTGTAACCTTGGGAGACACTGTGCCCAAAGAACCAAAGAAAATTTCAGAGGGGAGAGAAAGAGAAACATGTCCAGCATCTAGTCTTCCCAACTCATTCTGATTGACTCCCAAACTCTCACTGGTGACAGTTCCCATGCAGATCTCACATGTGTGATCACTTAGTTTAAAAAAAAAAAAAAATTCCAAAGAAAGTAAATACTCACTCTCTGAGACAGCCTAGGACAGCGCTTCAAAGCACAGGCTCAGGAGCCAACTTCTCTGGGTTCAAATCCAAGTCTGCCACTTATTAGCTGGGTGACCTCAGGCAAGATACTAAACCCCTCTGTGTTTCAGTTTCCTCATATTTAAAACAAAAACAATAATTTGTACCATTGCCTAGAGTTGTTATGAGGATCAAAAGAATTAACACGAGTAAAGTGCTTAGACTGGGGCCTGGCACAGGGTAAACACTCATTAAGTGTGACTCATGATTACCTAGCAGAAGCTGATATTCTCTATTCCACTTCAATGAAATTGAATGTCATCTGAAGCTTTCCCTTGGCCAAAACCTTTAAAACTATAATCATTCTGGATAGAAATTAAGAACTCTTAATCATTTTGAGTATAAATCAAAAATACTATAAAATTTCTTGCTTCTTTAAACAGAATCTTTAATTACAATGTGTCTCTTCTCAGGCTCAGTAAGACTGGGCCACGGGCCTCTGTCTCTAGTTCACTGATACTTCTCCAGCCCTAAGAGTTCCTAACACAAAGCAAGCACTCAATGCATTTTTGCTTGGGTGGGAAGGGGCCGTTGTAGGCAATGAGCTCTGTGATGCTTTATAGTGATGACCAGGGGTTTGGAGGCATTGGCCCTGCACTAAAGGACACAGACATTAATGCCTGAGTTTTCAAGTTTCCCCACCTCCATTCTTACTGTGCAGCTGCTACTGGCCCCATTACAACTGATTCTTCTACCCCAGACTTACCTATGAAACCCTGAGTTTGGCTGGGGCAAGGCCCCTGGGGACCTCAAAGACTGGGCTTCTGGATGGCTTGTAAACAGAAGCCAGATCATCATACCCACTGCCCTGTTGGCTGCTTCTCATTTCCCCATGCTCACACGCCTGTCTAGGAGATAGGGGATAATTGTGTCCCCATTGTTCAGGTTAAAACAAAACAAAAACAAAGCTTCATGTGGTTAAGTGTCTTGATGACACCAGGAAGTTGAAAAGCCTGAAGATCAAGACTGGGGCTGGAAAAACACGTTCCAAACTTGGTCACCCCCACTGAAATGGCCAGCTGTGGGGACCAAATGATGGGCAATGCTGGGATGGATGAAAATCAGGAAAACGGGGGACAAGAGGGCCAAGGTGGACCAGGGCAGGCAGTTTGCATGTGGCTAAGGGCAATTCCAGAGACAGGGCACAGGCACCTGCTGCAACTTTGAATGAGATAGCTGTGGATGGGTGAGTTGGGTCTATTTAAAGAAGGCTGAAGGATGGCCTGCCTCTAGAAGATTCTGTTTTCTGATCTACCACAATCTAGTGTACTGGCAGAATGCATTAGAATGTGGAAGAATTGTATGTAAGTGAAGAATGAGAAGGCAAGGGTCCATTTCTTTTTCTTTTCTTTTCTTTTTTTTTTTTTTTTTTTTTTTTGGTACTGGGACTGAACCCAGAAGCGTTTAACCCCTGAGTCACATCCCCAGTCCTTTTTTATATTTTATTTAGAGATAGGGTCTCGCTGCATTGCTTAGAGCCTCATTATGTTGCTGAAACTGGCTTTGACCTTTTGATCTTCCTGCCTCAGCCTCCAGAGCCTCTGGGATTACAGGCATACACCACCAAGCCCAGCAGGAAGGGTCTATTTCTTAAGTGTCTGTGCTTTGACACAGCTTTAAAGGGCTTACAGGACTTCCTGATTCAGTTCCTGATCCTCAGCTTTATTTTGTTCAGAGAGTTTGTGTGAGTTCATAGACGACTATTTTTTTGTTTGTTTTTTATTCTAATTTGCCATGTATGACAGCAGAATGCATTGCAGTTCATATTACACATACAGAGCACAATTTTTCATATCTCTGGTTGTACACAAAGTAGAGTCTCACCATTCGTGTCTTCATATATGTACTTAGGGTGATGATGTTCATTTCTAAAGGAAATGAAATCAGTTTGTCATAGAGACCTCTGCCTCCTCTGCCAGTGCAACATTATTCACATTAGCCAAGATACAGAGTCAACCTAATGTTCATCAACAGACAAATGGGTGAAGAAAATGTGGTCTATATACATGATGCAATACTATTAAGCCTTTCAAAAGAAGGGAATCCTGTCATTTGTGACAACGTGGATAAACCTGGAGGATATTATGCAAAGTGAAATGAGCCAGACACAGAAAGACAACTCCCAGACAATGTAATTCCTTCTACATTGGGATCTGAATGAAGTTGAACTCATAGAAGCAGAGAGCAGGATGGTGATCAGCAGGGCCAAGGCAGGGGTAAGGGGAGACTGGGAGATGTTGGTCCAAGTCAAAGGATATAAAATTTCAGTTAGGAAGAAGTTCAGAATATCTATTTTCAATATAGTGACCATTGTTAGTAACAATGTATCATATACTTAAAAATTGCTGAGAAGGTAGATTTGAAAATGTCACCACAAAAATGATATTTGATATAAGAGATATATTAATTATCCCAGCTAGACATTCCACAATGTATACCTGTATCAAAACATGTTGTACAACATAAATATACATAATTTTTATTTTTCCATTACAAGTAAATTTTAAAGTGGTTGACCATAAATGTTTATTTCTCAATTCTTGTCCATTAATTTTTCTATCTGTCCTAATGCTAGCACCAAGTAGTCTTTATTACTGTAGTTCTGTGGAGTTTTTTTTTAATATTTATTTTTTAGGTATAGTTGGACACAATACCTTAATTTAATTTATTTATATTTTTACATGGTGCTGAGGATCGAAATGTGATTTCTACAACATTTTTCTTCTTTTTCAGATTGTTTTGGCTATTTTGAGCTCCTTGTACTTCCACATGAATTTTAGAACTGGCTTGTCAATTTTTGGACAAAATCCAGCTGGATTTTTGAGATAGGCTGCACTGAATCTATAGATCACTTTGGAGAGTGTTACTATCTTAATACTATTAAGTCTTCCAATCCATGAACATAGGATGTCTTTTCATTTAGTTAGTTCATCTTTGATGTCTTTCAATGACATTTTGCAGTTTTTCACTGTACTAGTCTTATACTTCTTTTTTAAAATTATTTTTTAAATTTTTCTTTTTAAAAATATTTTTAAATTTTTGTTTTGGTTGTAGATAGACACATTACCTTCACTTTATTTATTTTTATGTGGTGTTGAGGATTAAACTCAGTGCCTCACATGTGCCAGGCAAGCACTTTACCACTGAGCTACAACCCCAGCCCAATTTTATTGTTTTTAATGCTACCGTAAAAGATATTTTTTAAATTTCAGTTTTGGATTCTTCCTTGCAAATGTATAAAAATAAAACTAAAGTTTGCATATTGATCTTATATTCTGCAACCTTGCTGAACTCATTTATTATCCCTAATAGATTTTTATGGATTCCTTTAGATTTTCTCTATATTAGTTCATGTCTATTTGCAAGCAAATAGAACTAGTTTTATTTTTTCCCTTTCTAATTTGAGTATCTTTTATTTCTTTTTCTTGCCTTATCACCCTGCCTAGAACCTCCAGTATTATGTTGAATCAAAGTGGCAAGAGCAGGCATGGCCTGTCTTGCTCCTGATACCAAAGTTCTCAGCTGATCACCATTACATGTTCTGTGAGCTATGAGTTTTTCATAAATACCCCTGATCAGCTCAAGGAAGTTCCCTTCAATTCCTAGTTTCTTGAGAGGGTTTTTCCCATGAAGGGGTGTTGAATTTTGTCAAATACTTTTCTACATCTATTACAGTGATCATATTGTTTTTTATACTTTATTCTATTAATAGGTGTTGGCATCAGATTCATCATTTTAGGTCAGGAGCCATTTTATCTAGAGGTTCCAAAGTTTTGATTCTGAGGCAAAGCTGCTTAACTTCCTGTAAGAACATATGCCTGCTGTCACCTCACCCCAGTTTAAACTCCTAAGCACTTTAGGAGATTCCTCTCTTGGGCTATAAAGCTGCTCTGTGAGCTCCAACAGACTTCTTCTCCCCTCGTGTTACCGACAATAAATCTCTTGTGTGGGATTCCAGCGTGTGGCGTGGTCTTTGGACTTTGTGTGGACTCTGTGAGTGACCTTTCAATACGCTGTGTTAAATTGATTGAGTTTTGTATGTTTAACCAATTCTGCACTCTTGGGGAAGAACAACTCACTTGGTCCTGAGGTATAAACCTTTTTATATGTTGCTGGATTAATTTTTCTAGCATTTGGTTGAGGATTTTTGCATCTATATTCATAAAGGATGTTTTCTTGTGACATTTGTCTGATTTGGGGATCGTGGTAATACCAGTCATATAGAATGAATTGGGAAGTGTTAGCATTTGGGAAAAGAGTTTATGAAATATTGGTGTTAATTCTTTTTTAAACATCTGGAAGAATTCACGAGTGAAGCCATCTGGGTGAGTTTTTGTTTGCTTGCCTGTTTGTTTGACGAGAGGAAGTTTTAAAAATCCAATATGTTTTCTCGTTATAGTCTGTTCAGTTTCTCCATTTCTTTCCAAGTCAGTTTCAGTAGTTTTTGACTTTCCAGGAATTTTCCCATTTTAGGTTATCTTTTCTTTGTTTGTTTTTATTTTTTGTTTGTCTTTTCCTTCAGCTCTGGAGGCTGAACCCAGAGTTGCTTTGCACTAATTTACATTCCCAGCCCCTTGAGATAGGGTCTTGCTAAACTGCCTAGACTAGCCTCAAACTTGCAATTCTCCTGCCTCATCCTCCCAAGTAGCTGGGATTACAGGCACATGCCATTGCACATGACTAGGTTATCTAACTTTTTGACATTGAATTATGTTTTTAAAAGTTCACTCTGGCTTTTATATAAAGAACAAATTATAGCAGGGCAAAGTAGTCATGGAGAGAAGTGTCAAGCAGCTGTGGTTGATGCTTGAGTTCTCAATAAAAGCTTTGTATTTGTCTTCCAATTCATAGAGACCTAGACTCTATAGTTTTAAAATTCAACAATTGTGTTTTACATTTCAGAGCAATCTTTCCTATTATGGTGGCTTCTCCTTTTCACAGATACAACCAATATATCTCTGTTCTCATATCATTAGTCTTTCTGTAGACATGGAAAATTATACTCTGTCTTACTGAAATGACTTCTTCAACCAAAGGTCCTTAATGGGTGAACAAGGTTATTGAAATACAGAGAGAGGGGCTGGGGTTGTGGCTCAGTGGTAGAGTGCTCGCCTAGCATGCATGAGGAATTGGATTCGATCCTCAGCACCACATAAAAACAAAATAATGTGTCTGCCTAAAAATAAAGATACATAAATAAATAAATTTTTTTAAAAAAAAGAAATACAGAGAGAAAGAAGTGGACAAATTCAGGACCCATTTTGGAAGTGGAATCAACAGGTCTTGAGGATGGATAGTTGTGATGATAGAGAAAAGCAGGAAATAGGAAAATGCATTTATTTTTGTCTTGAACTGCCAAATGTCTGCACTCTTAGTAAAAATGGAAAGAATATGAGGAGAAATTGGTTTGGCAGAGAGAATCAAGAGTAGTTGTTATTTTTTTTTTCCATGCTGTATTTGAGATGCTTATTAGATTTCAAAGTGAAACTGTCAAAGCAGAGATATACGAGTCTGAGTTCGGGAGAAAAAATGGGTCAGAGATATGATTTTGGGAGTGTTCAGCAGAGAGATGGTATTTAAAGCTATGGCTCTGGATAAGATAACCAGGAGAGACTGAGCAGATAGAGAAAGTGGGAGAAGACCCAGGCCCAAGTACTGACGTGCTCTAATACTTTTAAATTAAGCAGAAGAGGAGCTGGGCAAAGAGGCTGAAGTGGACTGGCCATGAAGTCAAAGGAGGCCCAGGAGGATGCCATGTCAGAGTATCCCAGAGAAAAAAGAATCCCAGTAAGATAGAGGGTGGTCATCCATGTCATGTTCTACAAAATGATTAGTGATCAGAGAACAGAGAAATATTGGTTGTGTCTGTGAAGAGGAGAAGCCGCTAGAATAGGAAAGATTCTTTGAAATGTAAAACACAATTGTCAAATTTTAAAACTCCATCGAGTCTGTGTCTCTATGAGTTGGAAGACAAATGCAAGACTTTCTCCTCTTCAAAATGTCAAAATAGAAGAAAAGACAAAGGAAAAGTGACTTGGATGATGAATCCGGATATTAGTACCAAAAAGAAATAACAGAGAAGATGGAAAAAGATGGTCAAAGAAGAGGTAGAATAAAGTATCCCTGACCTGAACAAGTACTGTAGTTCTCAGATCAAAGGGCTTATAGAATACCATAAAATTAAATAAGTGAGGTGCGCTCTTTGATATAACCTGGTGACATTTTCAACTAGTCAGTCAATATAGATTTACTAAGCTCCAGGTACGGGCTACAAATGAATAAAAGGAAACTACTATAAGCTAATCAGAGCAGGAGAAAAATGTTAGGTTCGAATAAAAAAAAAATCAATTTACATCACTCTCTGAAATAGTAAAGTCAAGGAGAAAATGATATAAATCCAATGGATTTGAAAGGAAAGGATTATAAGCCAAACATTTAGATTCAACCATGCTGCTACTCATGTACAAATGCAACTCTCAAACAACTTTTGGAGTAAAGCTAAAGATGCACTCTGAGAAAAATGCAAGTTTAAAGACTTTTTTTCTTTTGAAAGGTCACTGCATGTCATGGTTATTTCTTATGCTTCCTTGAACACTTCTGGGAAGCAGGACTTTGTCATTTGGAAAATTGTCATCTAGAGACCCTGGAGAGTCACAATCTCCATCAGAGCCTCTTCAAGGTCCAGCTGAAGGAGAGAAAAGGAACCCTTTTTTTTAATCCCCTGGCTAGGCCCTAAGAGCTGTCCCAGCAACACCCAGGATGACACTGGGTGAGTGGAAAATCCAGATGCCCCTGTGACTACAGATCAGTATCAGGCAGCAATTCTATCCCCATTGGTGGAGGCTGCTAGGGACATTATTTTGGCTGCTAACAGAATAAAGGATGTGTAATCTCAGCCACACCCACTTAGCCATTAAACTTGAGGCACAGATCTTTGAAAATAAAAAAGTAAGAGAATCTACCTGAGAATAATGCTTATCACTTTATTGTCTAATATTGTTTTGAAGTGCCTAGATAACAGGACCAGCAAAAAAGAAACTTCAGAATTTAACTCTGGATGACAAATTAAACAAAAAATTTTGTATATTCACCCAATATAAAACTCTGTAGCACACATCAGAGACGAGGTAATGACATGGCAGAATACAGACTACATGAAAGATGAAATAGATTGCTGATAACATGGGCAAGGTACTGGTGCAAACACACCAAAATTTCCATTGGGGAATATTCTGTTGGTGGAGACAGGAGGTTGACCTGTTAAGTTGTTTTCTCATCCTCTGTTTATTGGGGTTTCAAAGGATTTCAAAATAAGTAGAAAAGGGTTTGGCCAGGAAGAGAAAAAGATCTGACCTAATTCCTACTCTGAGGATCAAAAGGATGCTATAGTGGGAAACCCTCAAGACTTCACAGAGTTGATTGACAGTAAAAGAGTCCCCTTAAGGAGACCAGGCCTTACCATTATAAGCCCTTTATAATTTCAGAGCCCTTCAGAAGAATCAAGTAATATGGGCAATGGTGGTGGTGGTGGGGGGGGATTGCATTAGGTTTTGGTCTGGTTTCACCACCCGTAGGGGAGGTCATTGTAGATTAGATCATTTCTAAAACCATTTAGACTAATTCCTGAGATCTCACAGGTGAAAACAACTCATGAAAGTTCACCTCCACACCCAGGGTGGTTTGTGCAATCTTCCTGTCACGGTGCAGGCCTCTGGTGTTAGATGGCATATCACCTTCCCCAGGCCCAGTATCCATGCCTATCTCCTCATTTGCTCTGCTCCTGGACTATCTAGGATCTTCTTTGGCTCAGCTTCAGGGTTGACAGCAAAGTCATGCTCACAGGTTCCTGTGCTCTCCCAACGTGTTGAAACTCAAGCCCATTTGGCAGGAAATTTGGTCCTGTTGGTGCCAAAGATGGCAGTCTGCCCATTGCCCCATGTGTATCAGTTTGGACTACAGGTTGGAGCTTGCTTCCTCTCTATGTGGGGCTTGAGTCAGACCAGGCAGGGACCGTAGGTTCTCCTAGATTTCCAGGTGACCTGGGAGAGCTTCTGCCAAGGCCACCCCAGCACATCCAGAACATCCTTCTCAGACTCTGAGTGCTGAATGGGAGCCAGTAATGGTCTAGCTCCTCGACACTTCCAGGAATCCCCTTCACACTCCAGAAGGGCATGTTCTGAGTTTTCATGGTTTGGGAAAATACTGCTCTTGAAACCTTCCCTGAGGCAAGATTAGACTTAAATTCTGAAAGAGGGTAATAGAAGTCCTTCTATAGGTTCACAGAAAACACAGGGGGTGCCCCACTCAGCCTTTAGGGCCTGGCAGACAAGCTGGGTTCAAATGCTTAGCCACGTTTCTCATCTCTCTGGCAAGATTTTTTTTTTTTTTCTGAAGTGCTTAGCATGGCAAAATTACGGTTTTAGAGCAATATATGGCTCTAGGGTATCAGGATCTCTGTCCATAGCATGGTGTCTGGTATACAGTAAGTGCTTAATTAATAAATATTTGTTTAATCCTTCCTCCTCACTGAGCCTTCCCAATCTTGTATGCTTAATACACACACACACACACACACACACACACATCTTTTCCAGCTGGACCTGGAAGCCCAGATCAAAGAGGAACTAGAAAATAGATTAAGGGACCAATCCACTCCTAGCCCATTCCCTGCTTTCCAAATGTAACTCTTCCCCCATTTCCCATCACCCTGCCAGGAAAGACCTGAAGCCCACTTCCTCCCTCATCCCAGATAATAGCAACTATATCAAAGGATTATGGAGCACTTTCTCTGTGGCATGCACAGACTAAACACCTCCATGCATTACCCCCAGCCCAGGAGCCAGAGCAGGCCAGGCCTGAGCCACAAAGATAAAACCTTCTAGGAATCCTGTAGCCCCAAAGCCCAATCCCTTTAGGAACCGCCAGCCCCAAAGGTCCCTAAGCATCATTTCCCAAGGTGAACATACCCAAGAGCTGCTTTTATATCCAATGTTCTTCCACATGGTGCCTTTTTAGATCTTCAGATTATCATTTTGATTTTTTTCCTCCTGAATGGATAGAGCAATGATTTTTTTAAAAGGGGTGGGGAGACATTTACCAGAGTCTTTTTTAATTTTCCTTTGTTCTGATCTATCATTTTTGCTTTCTGATTGGGTTTTACTGATTTTGACAAATTGGAGCCACAAGAATAGCTTTCTAGTCTTTTCATAAATATATAGACCTGCAACTCTGAAACTTGAAAGGAAAGGAAATTATCCATTTCAATAGACTTCAGTTGTTTTGCCCATCAGCACACTTTCCTCTTTCTCTCTCTCTCTTTCTCTTTGCATATTAACATAATTTCATAAGACGTCCCCAAGCAACGTTTCCATTGTAATTAATTGCTTTTCACTCAAAGTGACATATCGAAGATGTGAACTAGCACAAAGAAAGATATATTTAAGAAATTGAGAACTCAGTTAACTTTGCTACTGATTGCTGTGAAAATAAATAGCTCTTCTTTAGAGAAAGAGGGCTGGCAAACATGAAAGAAGTGTGCCTCAGTTAGAAAGACAGAGTACAAGAAACAGACCACAATGTTACCAGCCCTTGCCTCGGGGTGATGGAATAATGGCTAAATATCTCCTTGTTGCTAATGCTTTGCTGAGCTTTATATTTAAAAAAAAAAAAAAGTAAGCAGGAGTTATTTTTATAATGAAAAGGGGGAAATGTACACAGGGTGAAGGCTCTTAAGATTAAGACCCATATCTAACAAGTTATTTCCCATCTCTCACTTCCCATCTTTTCCTGGCAGAAACATCAGAGCCTAGGAGGGAGGAGGCTGTGTCACCAGGGCTTGCTCCAGTGTGCAGATGGGAATTTGGAAGTTGCACAACTTGCCCCTAGTCACAAAGTCATTGGCAAAATCGTGGTTGCACTATATGGCTGTAGGGTGTCAGGATATCTGTCCATAGAAGGACGCTCTGCTTCTGTTGCTCATTTCTAATAAATACTTAGAGATTGCTCTAAGCCATCCCAGAACCCAGCCTCCTAATGAAAGACAGGTCAAGGCAACCTCAAAAACAAAGCAAACAGAAGAGGTAAGGATATGGAGAAATTTAGGCCTTTGTGCTATGTTGGAGAGGGTACAAAATGGGACAGCCACTGTGGGGAACAGTATGATGAGTCCTCAAAAAATTATTTAAAATTACCACATGATCCAGCAATCTCTTTTCTGGATGGATTTCCAAGAAGATCAAAAAGCAGGGTTTCAGGAAATATTTGCACACGCATGGTCCTAGCAGCATTATTCACAATAGCCAAGAGACACAAATGTCCCTTAACAGAAAACACAATGTGGTATAGACATACAATAGAGTATCATTCAGCCTTAGGAAGGAATGAAATTCTGATACTTGCTATAACATGGATGAACCTTGAGGACATTATACTAAATTAAATAAACCAGTCACAGAAAGGCAAATACAGCACGATTTCGCTGGTATGAGATACCCAAAATGGTCAAAGTCATAGACACAGAAAGTATGAGGATCACCAGGGGCTAGAGAGGAGAAAGGGGAGAATCATCATTTAATGGATATAGAGTTTCAGTTTAGCAAGATGAAGCACTTCTGGAACTCTATTTTTGCAACAATGTGAATATACTTAATACTCCTGAACTGTATACTTAAGGATGATTAAAACTGTCTATTTGTGTCGTGTGGTTTTCGCCACAATTTTTTTAAAAGGAGGGGCTGTGGATGTCGCTCACCTCTAGATAGTTTGTTTGCTTAGTGCTTGTGAGGCCCTGCATTCAATCAGCATTGCAAAAAATAAACAAATACATAAACACTGTTGAAGGTGTGAGCACTGTTGTCTGCTGTGAGGGGTCATTACATCTCTATAACCTTGGAAGGGCTCTGATTGACAGGCAGTCCAGGGTTGCCCTTCATGGAGGCAGAGGTCCACCAGACATGGAGGGACAGAGTCCAGGAAACAAGGAGCCCTAGAGCCAAGAGCCCAGCTGAGTTCCTGGAGGAAGGAGCTCTGCAGGCCTGTGCCCCTTGCAAAGGAGGGCTAAGGTCTGCTCAGGGAAGAGGAGGGCTGAGGGGGCAGGAGATGAGGAAACAGGTTCCGGTCAGACCTACAGAGGTATAGATGGGCAGAGACCCAAGGATTGATTTCCCAAGCAGACCCAAGAAGACAGCAGCCCCTTCCTGCTGCCGAGGGGCCTCATGACCCGGGTCTGAGTCCTGGGCCCCGCTGTCCCCCACATACCAATTCCAGTTTGCCCCCTTCACATATCATTTGACATTCTTGATTTCAGGCTTTGTAGGGACCCAGTAAACTGTCGGCGGATCATTTGGTGCCATTATTAACAATCACCCTCCCCATTCCCCAGGCAGAGAGAAATGGAAAAACCCCACGTTTGTTCCTGTGGCTGAAGGTCACAGTGTCTTCCACTTTTATGCTGGTTTCTTTGTTGTTATTTTTTCTGAGATCACATCTTTTTTATTCCAGGATGGGAAGGAATTCGTTCCCTTCATAGCTATAATAGATGGGTGGGGAAATACCAGCATAATGAAGAATCTGAAGACTGGAACGTGGGCCGTGATGTGCACCCAGGGGGCCCAGGTCCTCAGGGTGGACCCAGGGCTTTCCACAGGCTGGAGGTGAAGCGCTTCAACACTAAGCTGCACCCCCAGGCCCTGTGCCCACTCTTTAGACATCTCTGGCTTCCACCCAGCCTGGGCCTTCAGAGGAGCCACAGTGAGCCAAGCTTCACCTACAGCAGAGGAACCTGGGTGATCTGCAACCAAGTCAGAGGCTGAGGAAATAAAAGGTGGGCCTTGGGGTCCTCCTCTCATCCATAAAACATGCCGCGTGAAGTCATTTCACGCCCCAGCCTCTGCCCACTGTTCCAGAAAGGTACACCTATTCATCTCTCTCAAAAATGTTTGTGGAAAGGAATTATCAGCAAGAGAAAGCAAATTCCCGGGTGAGGTGCTAGCCTTTGTGGGATCTCCACTTCTGTGGAAATCCCGACAATGGGGCCGGTGTCTGGTTTGAAGGCGGAATGCCCGAGAGCACTGGGGGGAGACAGAAAAATCCCAGAGTGGGGAGACCCTGCCGCCTTGATGCCTGCCTGCATGAGGGCCCGGCTGACAGACAGGTGTTAAAATGAAGTTTCTGAGATTAAAAGGATGGGGGAGGGGGGATCCTGTTCTTGCCGATACACTCTGGCTTGCTCAGGCTCTCAGGCCAGAAAACATGGGACAAATGTAATAACTGGAAGAAGTGACACCCCCCCCACCTCAGGTGCCTCCAGCAGGACTATTCGCTTATTGGGGTACCGTAGACACAAGAGCCTCAAAAACATTGTATACACCAAAACCATTCTTGTCGACTCCATGACGTAAAATGGCAATTCCAAAATCCAGTGTCAATAGATGTCCATGAAACCCAGCGTTGTGTGAGCTCTATAAAATGTGAAATTTAGTAGCCATAAACAATTAATGAATTCTTCCACATCACAGAATTCCTAACCGACGAAAGACGATTTCTAAGAAAAGACAGCCACTGGTAGTTAAATTAGCAAAAATTTCGGAAAGCAAAATTATAAAAATGCCCTCAAACCTAGGTTAGAGTAAAATTAATTGTATTTACAGTGGGATGTGAGACATTTTGATATGTGCTATATATAATAGCATATCTAAAAATTAGGCTGGCACAGTGGTGCATGCTTATAATCTCAGTTATACAAGAGGAAGGCTGAGGTAGGAGGATCACAAGCTCAAGACTAGCCTCGGCAACTTGGTAAGACTCTGTCTCAAAATAAAAAAATAAAAACATCTGGGCATGGTGGCACATGCCTGTAATCCCAGCATCTTGGCTGGGGCAGGAAGATCACAAGTTTCAAAGCCAGTCTCAGCAACTTACCAAGACCCTAAACAACTTAGCAAGACCCTGTCTCAAAATAAAAACATAAAAAGGACTGGGGATGTGACTCAGTGGTAAAGCACCCATGGATTCAGTACCTGGTACCTAAATAAATAAAAATAAAAGGTTGCTCAACTTGTATGAAAGTCTTTGAATGACCCTGCATGGGTCTGGTTCTATCAAACATTTTAAAGAGAGCAGGTGTACACAGACCGGGGTAATGAAAAATGTCTTTGCAGCCAACTGAACTGATATTCACATCACCCCCCAGAGACATTTAAGCCAGAAGGTTTCCTGATGATCATGGAACCAGTGGAAAGGTGGGGCTGGTCTCTGAGTCTTTGGACACCCATCCTTTTTGTCCAGGTTGAGACATCTGAGTCTCAGAGAGAGAGAAAGGTCATTGCCTAGGTCACATAACACGAGGCCTCCTCAGGGGCCAAAGACAGGGCAGAGTCTATAAGCTTAGTGGTGGGATTCCAAGACCCCTGTCTCCCAGACTTTGCCAGACTTTGTCATTATACATTCCTGGACTTTCTGCTTCCTTTGCCAACGCACCGAGTCATCCCCTTGTCCTTAGCAGACCATCTGGATCTCTTGAAGCTCACTCACAGCTTTGATGTTAGAAGTCCAGCTCAGATCCTTAGATGCCTGTGGACCTTTACCATCCACCTGTCCATCCTTTGGCTTTCCCAACCTTGGTCCAGAAACTCTGTTCCCAAGCCTTCTGATCACCTAGACCAAGATCTCCTTTCCAGCCAGGATCTGGCTGCCCCTGACACCAGAGCAAGTTTGGCACCAGGACCATGCCCTCTGCCGCCCCCTTGTGGCCGTGGGACAACTGCACTGACAGGACAGGGTCCATCCACATGTGCCAAGTGCATGCAGACCCAGCTTTACTCTTCTTTCTGGAAAGGCTCCCTTATTCCTGGATGGTGATAGTGGACAGCATCCTCTCCTCCACTCCTAATCTTCCGATTAATTGCCCATGGTAATATCTGCTTCCCCGTTCAGAAATTGATCCATCAACTCCCAAGTATTAAGTGAGCACCAGTCCAGGGTGATAAACCAGGAGATGGAGTTGAAGAGCAGATATAAGATGTCATCCGTGATGAAGAGCTCACACCAGTAGGGAGAATCAAAACACCCCGCCAAAAATTTAAGAATAAATTGAGGTCCCATGTTCTGTGCCAAGAACTTTAAGAATTCAGAAATGGGGTGAGATAGTTGGTGAGGTCCCCAAAGGGAGCAGATTTGAACCGGTCTTTGGAAGACAGGAAGTATTTTGAAAATGGAAGGCAAGGAAGAAGAGCTCTGTAGAAGAGAACACAGGCTATTAAAAGTAATAACTAAGATAAAAATTATGGCTTAAGTAACCTTTCTAAGATGGAAGTTAAAATGGAGATGAATGCCTTTCTCATTATCTTCTCCTCTGGGTGCTCAAATCACTTTGTCAGCCCTCTTTGCAACAGCGTGTACCACACTTTGACTCTAATGTTTATATGGCTTTCCTTTTGCTATTCATTAGGACCATTTTGGTTGCGAGTGACAGAAATCCAACTTAAATTAGCTTAGGTGAAAAAGAAATTTATGGATTGAAATAACTGCGAAGGACATGAATAATGCTAGCCAAAGGCCCCATGAAGTCCAGGGCAGGTGTTGGGTGCAGAGCAGGCTGAACTGTGTTGTCTGCAGGGCAGGCTGAACAGATGTTGACTGCAAGATAGCCCACGCACTCAAACCCCCCTCTATCTGGTCCTTTATCACCTGTTTGTGTCAAGTCCCGCTTAAGGCTGAGCACTCAACCCCCCTTGGGCCAACAAGGCAGCTTGCAGACCCAGAGGCCCCATTAGATTTGGGCTATAAAAACTCCCTCCTGCCAGGCCCTCCTCTCTCTCCCTCTCTCTCTTGCTCTCTCTCTTGCTCTTTATCTTTCTTACGCACGCTGTCTCTCTCTTGCTCTTGCTCTCTCCCTGTTCATCTCTTCTCTTTTCTCTCTCTCTCTTTCCTTCTTTCCTTTCTCTTTGTTGCACTGCTGCAATAAAGATCTCTTGGTCACTCCGAGTGTTGTGGTCACTTTCCTTTCAGCAGGTACAACATCAGTGCTCACGTTTCCTCTCCCGCCTCCCCTCTGCCCTATCTCCAACTCTGCTTTTCACTTGGCTTTACCACTTTGCAGCCTCATTCTCTCCCGTTAGAGCTGGCTTCCTCTAAATATCAGGAAGATGGCCTTCAAGGTGACCAGTTTCATGTCCTTTCAGCTGTAAGTCCAGGAGAAAGAGAAAGTTTTCCTCAGTAGTTCCATCAGAAGAGACCTAAGGAAGCCAGGCGTGGTGGCCCACGCCTGTAATCCCAGCAGCTGGGGGGGTGACAGGAGTAAACATCAAGGATGAACAAACAACATGAATCAGCAAAAGGACTTGTTTTGGACTTGTTTTGGACTTTGCAGTGACTAAGTGACTTTTTAGTTGTAAACATGTTTTTGGTTATAGGATGACTAGATAGTATGCCCATGTTAGATAAGTTGATGATGTAACTAGGTAGTGTGCTTATGTTAGATAAGTTAGACACAAACAAGTTTGTTGTAAACATATAGAGTATATAAGCGCGAGGGAAACTCCATGTATTTGCTCACAATCAACTCTCATCGCCTGAGAGTAAGATCGTGCAGTGTGAGCCAGCCACCTCGTGTATTGCTTTGTGTGGTGTGCGAATAAACCAGCATTTCAAAAGGCAATCGAGTTCGTGCTTGGTGTTCGCGTACGTCGCGGTCCGGGGTCCAGTGCAGATATCCGGAAGGGAACTCCTGGTAACCAGACAAGGCTGAGAAGCTGCTCGTGACAGTTGGCGTAGTCGGCAGGATACGGAAGAAGAGCTCCGGAGCAGGTAAATATAACCCACATGGCAATGCACAATTTCTTCTACTGAAAACCTAGAATGACCGTGATCGTCCGGCGTCTAGGCTGAAGGTGGAATGAAAGGGGAGTGCCCCCACCAAAATCCTTAGGAGGACGGTGGTCCCTGTGCATGGGGTGGCTTAAGGAAAGGATAGAAAATTGGGCACTATATAGCTGGCATCAGGGAATAAGTCAGATACCTTATAAGATAGAAACAAACGGGTTTATTGCTTGGAAAATTCATATAGCTAAACTGAGGATCCTCTTAAAAATAGCAACATGGGCTTCAAGGAAGTAATAAAAAGATTTAGGCAGAAATGTAGAATAGGAGAACTAAAGCTCGAGCAAAAGGAATTAAAATCTCAATCGCCATGGCGAGGTATTGAAAGAATTGTTCAGGCAAAGATGCCTGAGTTCCAGAAAGGAACCACAGTTGAGGTAACATTAAGTAATCCTCAGACCGTCAAGCCCATAATGGAACGGGCTGACAAGAAAGAAATCCCGGGAATATTATGTAAAATTATAGATGATATAGATGATGACAGGCTAAGAGGCAAAAGGTTAGTAAAAGAAGCCCTTAAAAATGGAAGTAATAACCCATTTTTGAAAGATATATTGAACCAACTGGAAGCTCCTGATAAGGCCAGCATGCCAGTTTCAGTAATTAAAACATCCACACCCGGACGGGGACGCCCAGATGGGTTGGAACAAGTTATTGAAACTAGGGACTTAACTAGACCTGAAATGGTTCAGTTAAGGCAAGATTTTTCACAGAAAGGTCAGACCGACGGAGACTTTTTGTTTACAATTCATAGTAAGGGAGGCGAGTCTATAAGACTCGCAGGCAAGGAGATGCAGGTGGTTAATATCCAGATAGACAATCCGAGTGTTGCGGACACTTTAGCAAAGATTATACAAGAGGAACCTGACAGGGTACGCACACTTTGGGATTGGATTGCAATAGCCTGGGCAGAGGCCATCCCACATATAGATTGGGGTGTCTTTGAAGGCCAGGTACAGTGGAAGAATCCCAGTGAAGGGATTAAGATAGTAAAGAAGTTAGCTATTTTTAGCAAAATTTATAATCAGTTTCAAGGATCCCCTTTAAGTGCTCACTTAACAGCCGCGCTTAGGAGAATAATTATAAAAGGGGCACCAGAACAGCATAGAATGATGTTGGCAACCATGCTAGCTGGAGCCAACACCCTATGGGATGTAGTTGAGTTCTTAAAGCAACATCGAGAATTACAACAAGAGCACAAAATGTCATTTCAAGCTGCAATGACATTTCAAGCTAAAGCCCGAAACCCAGTCTGTTTTCCAACAAATGGTAACGGAAATATTAAATGTTACCAGACAAAAAACTTCCGTTTGGGAGGCCCGCCTGGCCAGCGGAGCCTCCCAAGAAACAGAAATATGTTGGGAAATGGCAAAGACTGGAGAAAGGTGCGACCAGGACAAGCCTGGACACAAGGAAATGTTGCTGTAAACAACAGACAGATAGGAAGGAGAATGAACCCACAAAGGCCGGTACCGCGAGGAAGTCAGGTGCAGGGCCAAAGAAGAAGGTTTGGTTTAACAATGCAGAGGTTTGGAACACCCAGATGGCAAAACGGCCAGACACCCGGCCGTTCATACAATTAAAATTTATAGTTGATAATCAAGAATATACAGACTCCTTCCTGATAGATACGGGAAGCGAGGTAACAATAGTCAGAGATGATTTTGTAAATAATAAACCAGCTAAGGAAAAAGTTATAGTACAAGGAGTATCTGGACATAGTGCAGAAATGAGAAAAGAATGGGTAACATTTAAAATATATGATTTGGATTATACAATACAAGTATTGGTAGGCAAAGTTCCACATGGAGTATTAGGAATTCAGGAACTCAGGTTATTATATGGTGAATGGTTACCTTTGAAGAGATTGAAGTGTTTTGAAACAAAAATTTTAAGTCAAGTAAAGATTGATCCAGTAAAATTGCCCCATACTCCACCAGTATTTACTAAACAGTATCCTATTAAAGGAGGACATGAAGAGATTAGCACCACAATAAAGGAAATGTTGGAAAAAGATATAATAGAAAAGGCATCATCATTTAAATATAACAGTCCAGTATGGCCTGTTATGAAACCTAATGGCAAGTGGAGATTGACGGTAGACTATAGGAATATAAATAAAGTAACCCCCTCTATGCCAGGTACTCTCCCAGATGTAGAGTCCATTTATGCTCAAATTAGAAATTTTTCACCTACTTGTTTTTGTGCTATAGATTTGAGTGATATGTTTTTCGCTATCCCATTAGATATTAAGAGTAGAGAATTGACTACATTCACTTGGGAATCAGTACAATATAGGTTTAAGAGGTTACCACAAGGATATAAAAATAGCCCAATTATAGCACATGTAACTTTACAAGAAACGTTAAAGGATTTTCAAGATAAAGGAACTACTAAGTTATGGTCATATGTAGATGATATATTAATTGCTGGGAAAGATATGACCGAGTTAAATAAGGTAAAGGACGAGGTAGTTACATTATTGAAGTCAAAAGGATGGTCCATCAATCCTGATAAAATTCAGGGTCCAGCCACGTCAGTTAAGTATCTGGGGGTGGTGTGGACTACAGAAGGACCTAAGGTTCCGGATGCAGTGATAAATAAGATTTTGGCTTTACAGTCACCAAAAACCAAGACAGAGGCTCAGCAGGTGATGGGCATTTTGGGATATTGGAGATTACATATTCCATATTTGCAAATGATTCTGGCTCCAATACACAGGGTATGCAGGAAAGCTGCGGACTTTGTATGGGGACCGGAACAGAAAAAGTCATTAGAATTAGCTAAGGAATATGTTCAGACATATACCCAATTGTATGTACCTCAACCTGGTGAAGAAATTATAATTGATATAATATATGCCAATGACTTTGGAAATTGGGGCATATATACTAAAAGTAATAGTCAGACTAAACCAGTTGGGTTTTACTCCAAAAGATTTCCTTTTTCCGAAAACAAGTACTCTTTCTTTGAAAAAACAGTGTGGACAGCTTATACGGCGGTACAGAGTCTAGGTTTTGTTTTAACTAATAGAGTAGTTACATTAAGAACTCAGATACCAATTTTGGATTGGGTACGAACTAAGGAGGAAGATTTTAGAGGTTTACCCATGGAACAAAAAGTGTTGAAATGGAAATGGTATTTGTTAACTATAATTAATGATGCAACAGTGTCAGGGAATAATAAGACATTAAGGTTATCAGAATTAGTTTTTGCTCAGCCTATGGTAGAAGTACCGGTAGAGGTTAAACAACCAAAGACACAACCTATTGGAAGATGGGGGGCAGTTGCTTCTCATAAAAATGCATGGTTCACAGATGGATCAAGTAAAGTAGTAGGAAATATCACTAAATGGAAAGCTGTGGCATATCGACCAAGTGATAATAAGATCTTAGTGAAGGAAGGCTCGGATGCCTCAGCACAGTTAGCAGAACTCTGTGCAGTAAAATTGGCCGTTGAACAATCTATCCATGAAAAGAAAAAGTATATACACGTTTTTTCGGACTCATGGGCAGTTTGTAATGGTATTGCCATATGGTCTGCAAAGTGGAAGGAATCTGATTATAAAATTAATGGAAAAGATGTATGGGGAATACATATTTGGAAATTTCTTGCGGAGGCACCTATACATGTAAAGATAGCGCACGTTGATGCTCACACAGGACGTACAGATGAAATATCTAAATTTAATGATGTGGCAGACAAATTGAGTAAATTTGATTCCGAAGGGCTAAAATTGGTGAATAAGGCCCCTTGGAAAATATTAGATAAAACAGATACAAAGATTCGGTTGAAACGTGACCCAAATTGGCATATAAAACTTCCTGAATTGAATGCTGATATTTCGGAGGATGAGATCCGACAATTGCATAAGGAATTAGGACATATTGGAACACATGGAATGTTCCAGTGGTTTCAGGGCAGAAATATAAAAGTTACCTGGGGAGCATGTAAGCGTGCGATATCTGGATGTGAACTATGTGCATCCTCGGTGCAACGTTTCCGGAGAGATCCACCCCACAATAGACCATCCCCTAGAGGATTTAATGAGAAGGTACAAATTGATTATATTGGTCCTTTGCAGAATGGAAAATATGTGTGTACTATGGTAGATTGTAGTACCGGATTGGGACATGCATGTGCAAGTAGACATGCAGATCAAAGCTCTACTATGAAAACTATTTGGAGCTGGTGTGCAGCATATGGATGTCCTTGGAATGTGACTTCCGATCAGGGTTCTCATTTTACTGGTAGAAATGTTCAGAAATTAGCTGACGTTTTAGGAATTAATTGGGATTTTCATTTGGCCTATAATCCACAAGCAGCAGGAAATATTGAAAGGTTCAATGGATTATTAAAGACTAAATTGTGGCAGATAGGACAAGATGTGCCATTTGACAAGGCAATACTGATTGCAGTTTTTGAACTTAATTCTAGGCAAAGACTGCACAGGAGATCACCCTTTGAGGAAACATTCCAAAAGGACATCGATGTGCAGGCAGACGGGGACCCAAACCCAGATAATATAAGACCATATAAGGTGTGGATACGTAACAGAAAAGATAACTCTGTGATTAAAGGTGAGATTGTATCACACGGACAAGGAAATACCCTATGGGTATCAACTGGAAAAGGGGACCTCAGATTAGTAAAAAGCCAAGATGTTGTCACTAGGTAAACGTTTGTGTGTTTGGTTTAACATATGCTTTATTATCCTGATTGTATATTCTTGCTTGTTTTTGGGTGGATATTTTTATTGTAACGAATGGCAGACAGCTCTTTTGAATGGTTCTACTTGTTTTATTAACGTGAATCATAAATTGTTGGCACGGGAGTTGCTACCCTGTTATGTACTTAATTATACACTATGTTTCTGGTAATGGCACCTAGGACTTTGTTACTTTTGCTATTTTTGCTACTTTTGATAGCCCTGCAGTTCTATTCAGTAATGGGAAATCAAACTACAACTCCCACTACTTTTACTACTACAACTCCATATTATTTTGGTATCAGGAACATTAACCTGACCAAGCATTCTTACAAAGATTGGATCTTCAATTATATTAATTTCACTCATTCACTTCAAGAGTGTAATAATTCTTGTGCAGTAATACCACAATATTGGAGAAGTAACAAATTCCTACAAAATTTTACTGCTATTAGATACTTGTTTTATCATAATTATGCATTTTGCCACCATTATAACAAATACTCCGCACCTAAGGGGTGTGACCATTTTTGGGACATCAATACAGTTGGGGTATATAGCCCAATGTTTAGATCTAGTGCGGATGGAGGATATTCTAATAAATATGAAACTAACCCCCTCCGATGTCACCTGGTACCTGGGATTATGGATATGTGGTCTTATAAGCCACATTTTGTGTATTATTATAGGAAACTTGGAGGCAAACCTTTAGTTAAGAGCTATAATGCTACAGCAGCAGTGCTTAATAATCCAAACCTTACTGTATATACTTTTGAGGAGTCTACAGAAGAGAATGACTTTACATGTATAGAAGCAGCAGAAAAGGATGTTGCATCACTGCCTTTTCAGGTTTGGGTGTCCAACAAACAGAATGATTATAATTTATTCGATTATGAATATGAAGAATATGACTATTCTTCATATGATGATGGAGAGGAAGAAGGTTCTGATGAATTTACAACTACAACCCCACGAACAACTACGTTGGGGATAAATTTGTTGCCATATAATGATTCTAAGAAAATGTTGGATGAGTGGAAAGGATTGCCTAGACATTTACAAGGAGCTAGGCCATTGCCTAGATGGCCGCAAGTTTTAGTTGAACCCTACGGGACATGGTGTCCAAAAGAGTTACAGCAGTATCTAGATTCCATGAGCACTAAACAAAGGAATATGTCTATATATATTGAAGATGTGCAAAGCAGAACTCATTTGAATTATACCCATTATGTATCTTGTGTAGCGGATTTTCCTAATTTACCTATATATGGAAAGTTCGAGATTCTACAGAATCCTGATAGATCCTTAGAAATACGGAACCAATCTTATCTTACTATAGATAATTGGTGGAAAGTCAATACCTTAGGTACCGCCACTTGGCGATCACCTGTTGTGTTGACCGACCCTTTACCACAGCCATTTACCCATAACTTGGTTAAACCCGTGGCCACGCCTCCTAAAATAAAGGATAAAATCGGGTATGTTTGTATCCGTAGCATTTTTGGAGATATGCTTAACCGAACACAGGGACAAGCATTTATTGGTAGAGTTTGCTTCCCTGTTGATTCAACCTTCCTTAAGTGGTGCCAATATAGATATTATTATAAAATTGGTAATTATTCATCTGTAACTTATAAGATTCACACACAGGCCTGTAGGCTGGGTCCAGTTTACAGGACGACTGGGGTATTACATCCTGAATTTGGAATGTTTAATCACTCTGGATGGCTATTATTTGAAAACAAAACAAGGAGGTATGTCTTTAAAAATGCCAACAATGAATGGGACCTCTCAGAGATTGTGGATGGCCCGAAATTGGGACAGAGAGTGCATAGTCCAGGGTTACATGATTATAAATTCACCGTGGACGAATACATTGTTAACCAGACAGTGTGGAAAAACTACACACAATATTATAATATATTTAATTGGACATGGTGTTATAATTTTAGCAGACAAAATTGTGTACAGAATCCTCTTCATGCTGTATATTTGAATGCCTCTCATATGCATCTTGAGGTGAATAATACGTGGCATAGGTTTGATAATCAGTCCTGGCAACCTGTATTGGTTGTCACACCTAAGGATATTTTGGAAAAACACTTTTATAATGTTACATTTCTGCAGGTAGATTATACTTATAATGGATCCAAAGGAGAATCTTCAAAGTGGCCTTATTATAAATGCGAAGACTGTACCTTTAAGTTTTATGATAATTTCTTTGGGACTTTGATTCCCGTGTTTAATTTGAGTGATGACAAAATCAGAGTGAATGTCCATAATATGTCAATCCCGATGGGAGTTGATTCTAATTATGTGGACACTAAAAATGTTAGTTTAGCTATGGAAAGATCTATTTGCAGATGGTTTCCACATTCATGGCAATATGTGATTGGTATTCATAGGTCTATTATGCATAATGATTCCACGTACTATGATATTCCTCTTGATGTAAATATAACTGGAAATGTTTCCAAACATTATGAAGGTGGTAATGTTGTATTAGGCAATGAGGAAAAACAAACGAGGGATTATACTTTACATCCAACAGTATATTCTCTTGCATTTGTACCACCAGATTTGGATGAAGTTACTTTAGTGAATTACAAAACAGAAACTTACCTGGTAAATGCTGATGACTACTGGTCATTGAAGACTGGGTGCCCTAGAGCACAGCTCTGGGATACTATAATTAGATACCATGTGGATGTAGCAGATAGAAGAACTCTGAAATGGTGGTTGACACAAGGAATGGATTTCTCTACTTGGCCTAGTAAAATATATCCAGGAAAATTACCTTATTACTGGTATATGTTATTACCAGGAAGTGAAAATGAATGGAATCTTTATGATATTGTAACACATGATGTTTTACATAATAATACTGATGTGTTTGATGCACATGCAGGTAATCATATTATATATAGTACAAAGATGGATATGCAGAAATGCTACATGGAACCGACCTCTTTGAATCCTTGCTTAATTGATAGAGGAGGATTTAATGAAACCAAGGGATGGGTTACTGCCCATTTCCCAAGAGCGGTCCTCTTCCCACGCAAGGAAAAGGACGGTAATTTTATGAAGACTTTAGAGGCTCCAGGATTTTTACCTTTACTACATCAGCCAGTTAGATTTTTGATACAACCACAAGTACAGCCAATTGTGTTACGATTGTCTGTTAGTGATTTGTTGAAAGGTGAAACTGTATGTCCTTCTTTTGAGTCTACTGTGTTGCCAGATTTGTTTTATTCAGTTCAAAGAAATGCAGCAGGACGGAGACCTTTGCAGTTCGCAGCGATTGGCGCTTTCCTGGCCGGAGCAGCTTTGGGGGCAGCAATCGCTGGAGCAATGACGGAGGAACTTCGAGTGGAAATTTCAGCTCTGCGTGGACTTCAGAATAAACAGAACTTTGTTATCTCACAATTATCTAAAAATCTGCACTCCGCGTCCTTGCTTATGGAAAGACTTTCTGCAGAACAGGAACTTTTGAAACATCATGTTGATTCATTAAGTAAGGTGATCGAGACTATGGATGCATCGTGGAATGTACGCATGAAACAATTGGAGGCAACTCAGGAGTGTGAACATCTGCAGGCAATGATCACCGCGGGATTAGAAGAAATAAGACTGTTATTTAGAACTGGCATAGGCATGGAAACTGCATCAGCTATAACCATATTAGATCCTACAAAGGACTCTTGGTGTGAAACTGGTGTTTGCATGATTAATTTATGGCAAATGTCGACATCTAAGGTTGTAATAGGATATCCAACTAAGGCTATACCAAAGAAAATTGGTAAAGATTGGATAATACCATTTGATAAGTTTTATTGGTTGAAATGGAACAATATGTCATATTATGTGCCTAGTGAAGCCACTTATGCGATAGGTAAAACAACTGTTATAGCCTATGATCTTTTCTCAGATGAACCTAGGACTTCTGATATAACTATATCTATGCCTCAGGCTACTTTGTTAGATCTTGGGAATTTTAATATGTTGTCTTGTTATCCTGAACCGTACATGGTTCAACGATGGCAAAACATTTCTTATAGTGATTCTTTGAGTCTGAATGCTGGTTGCCATATACATACTAATGTCATGATGATGGAACATATGAATTTGACCGTTCAGAAACATCTGTTTAGGAGTTTGAATTTTACTAACACGAGAAATGTACGAGTCCTGACTCAGGTGGTTTATTTGTCTAATCATACTTTTGGGTTACATACTTTTGTGCCCCAGCCACCTCTGTCGGAAGAATATAAACATATGATGAAGGCGACGGAGGCAGCTAAGTCCATTTATGCTTCATTGGGAAAGGAAATTGAGACAGTACATAATCAAACTACTGAACTTCTCCAAAGATTCTCAGGAGAAACTCATAAAGTTAAAATGTTGGTTGATTCCGGATACTTGATTCCGCGTGACTTTCAGTATACTTATGATTGTAGTTTTGTAGGTTTCTTTAGAAAATTGGTTCATGCAGATGTTAGTTGCATTATGAGATGGAACCCTTTCCATTGGCTTAAGGAAGGATTGCTATATGTATGTTGTTTTGTATTATTTGTATTATGTATTAAGGTTTGTTTAAAGATCAATAAGTCTGCAGGAAAGAAAACTTACATTAAAATGGATAAACTTCAACATTACAGGGACCATGAAGCGAAAGGCACTAAGAACATCAAATCCAAGAAGGAGAAGGACGGAAAGATCGAGGAATTATTCTGAACAGTTGCACTATGCAAATTGTCATCTTTGCATCGAATTTCATGTAAATACATGGTTTTTATATAGTGCATATACACTGTTTGGGCAGGAACGTTTTTCTCTTTTATGTAGACTAGTAACCTTACGCAGTGGACCATGGTGTCCACTGGATAGGACCTTGGAAGGCCAAGTGCCCTCTTTGTGTGTGTTTTTGAATCATGTTTGGAATTGTATTTCTGATAATAATTTGCATTGTGATGTTTATTGTAGATATAATATACATTTGTGTGTTAAGACTTTATTTGGATTGTTCACTGAAGTGATGAAGTCTGATCATGATTTATTAACCTTACACTCTAATGCAGGTACTTTTTATGTTAATGGACTTATTTCACTTAACTATAATAGATCATTATTATTTGGTGATGCTGTATTGTGTAGAATCAATTCGCAATGCAGACAAAGGAATACATATGTTCCTAGATCTTTATTTGACATATGTTTAAGAAACATTTGTAAGCCTTACTTTATTAAATTATGGACTTATGTGGATTGTCATCAACACTTACCTAAGATTGGTTAATATTGTAGAATTTCTTGAGGAACTATGTCTGTGGACCAGATAATCATCAAACGGATATTAGGACGCAAGCTGAGGAACGACCTATTATTCAGGAAGGACCGGATGACTCCAATTCCGATGTTCTCTGAAAAAGATGTTAATTATCCATTTATGATAGTTCACAATTTGGTGATAGATTTGGATCTAGTAAAGGATTTGGATTTGGACATTTATTTACGATTGAAACAACTTTTCGTTCCAAGAGTGAAAGCTCCCTTCTGCTGTGAGTTTCGTGCTATGCTTCAGCCTTTTCTGCACTCCTGTGTGGTCGGTGGCTGCATGGATGCCGTGGATTGCATCTTCCAATCTGAAGATTGGTTTGCAGGGCCGCGACAGCCCATACGTTTCCCCGAGGACGGGCAACTTCCGAATGGACGACCTAAGACAGGGGACCGTACTTGTCGCTTTGATACATCGGCACCATCAGTACCATCGGCGCCTCCGTATCAAGGGGGTGGAATGACAGGAGTAAACATCAAGGATGAACAAACAACATGAATCAGCAAAAGGACTTGTTTTGGACTTGTTTTGGACTTTGCAGTGACTAAGTGACTTTTTAGTTGTAAACATGTTTTTGGTTATAGGATGACTAGATAGTATGCCCATGTTAGATAAGTTGATGATGTAACTAGGTAGTGTGCTTATGTTAGATAAGTTAGACACAAACAAGTTTGTTGTAAACATATAGAGTATATAAGCGCGAGGGAAACTCCATGTATTTGCTCACAATCAACTCTCATCGCCTGAGAGTAAGATCGTGCAGTGTGAGCCAGCCACCTCGTGTATTGCTTTGTGTGGTGTGCGAATAAACCAGCATTTCAAAAGGCAATCGAGTTCGTGCTTGGTGTTCGCGTACGTCGCGGTCCGGGGTCCAGTGCAGATATCCGGAAGGGAACTCCTGGTAACCAGACAAGGCTGAGAAGCTGCTCGTGACGGGGGGGGGGGGGGGGGGGGGGGGGGGGGGGGTGGCGCTAAGGCAGGAGAATTCTGAGTTCAAAGCCAGCCTCAGCAACTTAGCAAGCCCCTGTGCAACTCAGTGAGACCCTGCCTCTAAATAAAATATTAAAAAGGGCTGGGGATGTTGCTTAGTGGTTAAACACCCCTGGGTTCAATCCCCAATACTATTTTAAAAAAAAAAAGAGGCCCAATGGAAGCTTTCATTGGCCCAGCACCCCACCTATACTCTCCCCTGGATTCCACACACCAGAAGCCTAGGAAGTGCATACCCCAGAATCCCTGTCTACTAAAACATCAATGGGAAACACTTGGCAAGATCAGGCAGGCAGAAGTCAGATTTTTTGCTCCCTGGCAGAGGCAATCTGTGGGCCTTAGGGAGACAGGACATTTTGCAGCAGCCCCTAGGGACTTTCCTGAAAACTTCAGGCCTCAGGACTAGAGGAAACGGAGGATCATCCCTAGTGGCTTCCTGAGTTCCTTCAAGTTTTTATCTGTGAAAGCTACTGAAAAGCTGGTGGCCTTCCTTGACCTTTTTATGCCCAGACTTTCCTTTGACCTTTGACCAGATTTTGCAAGCACCTTGACTTCATTAAATTCTTTCCCATTTGAAATACCTGAATGGTTTCTCTCTGTGACTGTGACCACGCACTAACTGATAAATGCAGACACCTCAGGGTAGACAAAAGGGAGGGGTCTGTCACTCTAATGGGAGAAGAAGGGAGGAATGCTCCAGGGGTCAAATCAAGAGCAACCACACTTCCCATTGGCTGTCAGATTTGGAGTGCTGGGGGAAAAGGAAGTCAAGAGAATATGGTGACAAGGGCTACACTCTGGGGCAACCCATGCTAGAGTGTATGGGACAGAAACAGATGTGGGCAATGGAAAGGAGGCAGGGTCAATAGACCTGCCCTAGAATGGGAGGAATGGAAGCACAGAAAAGATGCACCTGAGCGCTGTTAGAAGAATAGGACAGTTTTGTGTATTGCATGTGGCTCAACAATAGCGGCTGCTTACAAAGCTACAATTAATCATACATCAGCCGATCTGCTAGGTTCTCCACATTAGCTACAATCCTGCAAGACCAACATCATCTACATTTACAAAGGAGAAAAACAGAGTTTAGCAGCATTAATTGAAATGCTCAAGGGCAATCAGCCAGAGGCCAGAGCCAGACTCCAACTTGCTTCGGTTTGTTTTCACAGTTTATATTCATTCCACTAATCTATGTTCCTTTTTCTTCCAATCATTGGTCCTTTGAACAATATAAAGGGCCAAAATTGATGTTAAGCTGGTGAGAGACAGAACAGCAAAGACTCTGCCCCTCTCCTATAAAGTCCTAAGAACACAATCATGAAGAAACAAATCCAGATTGAGGGGTATTCTCAAAATTAAAATTTGTCCGTGTTGAGCTGGGCATCATGGCACTCGCCTGTGGTCTCAGCTACTCAGGTGGTTGAGGCAAGAGGATCATCTGAGCCCAGGAAGTTGAGGCCTGGGCAACATAATGAGAGCCCATCTCAAAAACAGATAAATAGGGCTGGGGGTATGGCTCAGAGGTAGAGCACTTGCCTAGCATGTGTGAGGCTCTCGGTTTGATCCTCAGCACTGCATATAAATAAATAAATAAAATAAAGATTCATCAAGAACTAATAAAAATACTTTTAAAAAATGGATAAATAAAAGAGAGTGACAAGACAGGTAAATACAGTAATTCTGAGTTTGCTCCTGAATAAATAAATATACATGTGTATATATACACACATACACACACATTATAAATTTTGTAAAAAATATTTTGTATTTAATTTGTATAAATTTTGTTTGAATTTTGTAAAAAAAATTGGGAAAATAAATCAGATAATAGCTAAATAGTAATGCATTCATGTTAAGTTTCCTAATCTTTTTATTGTTTTTTTCTGAAAGAATGTTATGGCTCTTTTGAAATAAACTGAAATATTTATTAGTAAATTGATAAAATATTTCCAAATAATTCTCCAATGGGTTTGCAAAATTAGACAGGCAGATAAGGTAGACGGACACAAGAAAGAGAGAGAGAGGGCAGAGGTGGCCAAATGAGAACAATTAAAGGGGTCAGTGGAGTTCATTGTACTATTCTACAACTTTTCTGTAGTTTTTCAAAATAAAGTTGAAAGAAAACATTTTCAATGCACCTATCCTCCCCCACCCACAAAAATATAAAAGAGAAGAAAAGAAGAAGACCTTTAAGTTGACATACCCGAATTGACAAAAAAAAAGGATCTTCCACTTCCAGCTGTGTGATCCTCCAGCCTTCATTTCCTCAGCTGGAAAATGGTGCCCTAGTGCCTGCCCCAGTGTTTCTATGGGGCTGATGTTACAGCTCCCTGTGTGAAGCCCAGCACCGGGTTCTTGGACTACACTGTCAGCACCTTTTCCCTTCCTCCTAGCTAATCCTCATTTTATCTGTAGAATCCATTAAACTGGGTGCAGAGGGAGATTAGCCCAGGATAAATAGGAACAACCACAGAGTCTGGGGGTGCAAATCTAGGGGACAGGGCACCCCTGTGCAGATACTTACTGTAGCCTGCCTGCCTACCTGTGGTGCAGGCTGACTGACCCTCTGAACACCAGAGCACAGGGACCTCAAGCAATCAAAAGCCAAAAATCCTCCAGCCCAGATACTGTCACCCATGACCTGGTTGTCTCATGCCACCCAGTTTCTCAAAGTGGGTCCTGGGCTCATCTGCAAGGGAATTGGCTATGGTTCATGTATAAATATAGATTCCTGAACCCAACTCGGCTCTCCTGAGTTTCGCTGGGGTGGTCTTGGGAGTGCACATTCTAATTCTGAGGCATACTCAAGTTTAAGTGCCCCTGACCTAACAGTGTGGCTGAGGTAGATATGCTGCTTTATACTGAAATTGGTCCATTGGAAAAGCAAATTTCTGTGGTTAGCACCTAATAATAACATAAAGAGGGCTAGACCCACCACAAAAATGTCCTCAGATCAGAGCAAACGGGAATAGCAATGAAGCTGTACATTAAGATAAAAGCAAGGGGGTTGGGGCTGGAGCTCAGTGGCAGAGCACTTGCTTAGCATGTGTGAGGCACGGGTTCGATCCTTAGCATCACATACAAATAAAGAAAATAAAGGCATTCTGTCCATCTACAACTACAAAAAAAAATTAAATATTTTTAAAAAGATAAAAACAGGAGACTTAGGAAGAAAGCAGTGCTTCTCTCTGGCCTTTGCTAGCTCGGTTTTGTTGTTGTTGTTGTTATTGTTGTTGTTTTTGGCAGTTCTGGGGATTAAACCCAGGGCCTTGTGCATGCAAGACAAGCACTCTACCAACTGAGCTATATCCCCAGCCCACTAGCTCCAGTTTTAAAGCATGTGAGTAAAACTCTGCCCCAGTCTCAGGAATGAGTAGGCCCCAGAGTCCAGAGCCCCCAGATCCACAGCTGTCTGTGCCTTAGGACTAGAGTGATCAGAGTGGGCTCTAAGCTGGGAAGCCTTTCCACCTGCAGAGCTGGAAAGCCACAAAAATCAACAGTTCTCTCTTCTGCACACTGTAATACATAGGTGGTTCTAACATCTTGTAAACTCTCAGAGCACCATAAATTCTAATGATCAGGGTACTCGCTTAGGTACTAGTACAGATACCACCTGGATGAAGGAAGCTGACAAGATCACCTGGTTTTCCTGTGGGCCTAGCAAGAGCTCCTTACTGGATGTTTGGTTCAGAAGGTTCAAGTGCCCAGGCTCCTTTTTCTTTAGGGGGCCAGACTATGTGGCCCAGAAAGTTCTCATCTTGAGAAGTTTCCATTTCAAACCAGCCCCTGTTCACACAGACATCTAGCCCCAGGGTCTGAGTTATTTTTGGAGGCTCAGTATTATGGTTTGGATGTGAGGTGTCCTCCAAAAGCTCACATGTGAGACAATGCAAGAAGGTTCAGAGGAGAAATGAGTGGGTTGTAAGAGTCTTAATCCAATCAGTAATTAATCCCCTCATAGGGATTAACTGAGAGGTCACTGAAGTGGTAGGGTGTGGCTGGAGGAGGTGGGAATTGGGGTGTGACTTTGGGCTTAAGTACCTGGCAAGTGGAGTACCTGTCTGCTTCCTGATCATGATGTGAGCTGCTTCCCTCTGCCACACTCTTCTGCTATGATGTTCTGCCTCACATCAAGCCCCAAGGAATGGAGCCCACCTTCTATGGGCAAAGACCTCTGAAACTGTGAGCCCTAAAATAGGCTTTTCTCCCCTAAAATTGTTCTGATCAGATCCTTTAGTCACAGCAGCAAAAAAAACTGACTAAAACATTCTGTATGCAGCACTCAGACCTAGGGAGGTGAAGGCAAGGCCAGACAATGGGCTATCCCCACTCACCCTATCCTACCCGCAAGCTGAAGACAACAGCCAGCCATTTGCAACTTTAACTCTCTTAATTTGCATCCCACCTTGCAAAGCTTCAAATGACAGCATGATAACCATTTTCATTCAAGAAAAAAAAAAAAAAACAGTAGTGGGAGAAAAATCATGCCTATTACGCAAAGAAAGTGACTTTTAAAATTTGTCTTTAAATATTATAGCCAAAGCAAGAAAATGGAAATTGCATCAGAAAAACTTTTTTTTTTTTTTGGTGTAGTTTAACATTGAAAAATAAATCACTTTCCAAGTGGCAGGACTTAAAAGTAATATTTCACCTTTTCAGAAACTCTCGTGAAGTTTGGAAATGAGAAGAATCGGATTCAACTCTTCCAATTTAGGGTGCTTTCCTGATACCCTGGCACCTGAAGTCATTCACAAGTAAACCTGGGTGAATTTAATCTTGGTGGTTTCAATGTCTGATGCCCTTGTCTTCTTTTTCTCTTATTCCTGACATAAGACAGTGTGTGAAGCCTGAACCCTGAGCAGGTCTAACATCTGGACCACTCTGCTCGGAAAGGATGCTCTGCAGGAGGATGTGGGAGGAAGGGGTTGGGGGAGCAGCAAGGATAGAGGCTGTGAGTGTTCCGCAAAGATGAAAGTGCCCTTCTGCATGTGGAATGGCTGCTACTTCTCGGTGGTGTGGTTTATTAAGGCCTGAGGTGAGAGCTCATATTGAGGAGCTGTGATTTGGTAGTTCTCTATTGGATTCAATTCCACACACTGCCACTCAGGGCCTAGTATGTGGCCACACTGAGTGAATCCTGGGGGTGGACAGAAATGAATAATGCACAGTCCCTGCTTTTCTGCCCTCTAGACTGCTCTCAAGGGCAGCAGACTCACACATCCTGGGCACCTGCTGTCCCCAAACTAATCAAGTTGTGGCTGTCAGACGCCATAGAAGAAAACCTGATGCTAGTGGAGTTGTTATATTCATGTCATCCTCAGTTGCAGGGGAAAAAAAAAAAAGCTGCTCTGTTCCTGATCTGCACTTGCTTCTTAAGGCAAAAGTGAACAAGCACAGCCTTCCTCTCCCCTGCTCTGGCCCTGCCTCCTGTCTGCCTCAGCACTGGCCTACTCTGCTGCAGGACAGAAGCAACATCCCAGGGGCCCAGGTACTCTGCTGCTGCCCGCTTGGCTGACCTACTGTGTCCTCTGGCCTGCCCGGTTCTTTTCCCCAACACATTCATTTCCTCCTGGCCCATGGGCTCTACAGCTCCTTCTGCTGGGTCTTCAGGTTGCCTGACCAAGACCTTTGTGGGCCCCAGACCCATTTGGCTTACTTCTGACCCTTCCTGGTCTGACTTGACCTATTGCCAATAAGCCTCAGGTGCCGATGGTGGCCTTCAGGGCTGCTCTGTGTGGGACGGAAAAGCCACTTGCACTCTGAATTTGCAGCCTCATGATTTATGCTGCCACTGCCAGATGGCAAGCCATTTGACCATTAAGATGCCTCACTGCAAAGCAATCCAACGAATTTGCTTTCTCAGCACCAACCTGTGGATCAGGCCTCTAAGAAAAGAGCCCCGTTGTCATTCAAGGAAGCCTCAACATACTTCCTGTCCACTGGCTCTCAGACTTTAGCACACATCAGAATCACCTGGAGGCCCACAAATCCCAAATTCTGATTAGGAGGGTCTGAGAGTCTGATGGGAAATTTGCATTTCTAACTGGTTCCCAAGCAAGGTGTTACTCTGATCAGGGAGCTCACCTTGAGAATCATGGTTCTAGCCCACCATTTTTCAAATTTGGCTGCACATTGGACTCAGGGAGTTTAAGACAGAGAATAAATAAATAAATACACCTGAATCAAATCCTAGAAATTCTGGGATGCAGACCGTTATTGGGTGTTTTATAAGCTCTGTAAGTGATCACCACATTTGGCCAGGGATAAGAACCTCCACCCTTCATTTTTCATCCGAGGCTGGACTAAGGGTGGGGTGCACCTCTATTGCCTACAGTGGCCCTCAGTTAGGGTCACCAGATAAGCTAGAGACCATCCAGTTAAAATTGAGTATCAGACGGGGCTGGGGATGTGGCTCAAGTGGTAGCGCGCTCGCCTGGCATGCGTGCGGCCCGGGTTCGATCCTCAGCACCACATACAAACAAAGATGTTGTGTCCGCCGAGAAATAAAATATTAAAAAAAAAATTAAGTATCAGATGAACCTCAAATAATAGTTAACTATCATTCTGTTCCAACTATTGCTTGGTGTTTTAGTTTTAGTTTCTAAATCTAGTGACCCTTTCCTGAGACACGTCCAGAACACTGAATGAAAAATAAAGATCTGCTAGCTCTAGTTTTACAGATAGGGAAAGGGAGGCCCAGAGATCACCTAGGAAGTCAGGGTGAGGACTACAGGAATTTTGTCCCCAGTCCTAAACTCTTTTCTCATTACAATTAACTGAGCTCTTGGCAGGGATTGTCCTCTTACTAGAAGGTTACTGTCAGTTGCCTGGAGGTGACTTCAAAGGAGTCAGTATAGTTTAGTCCTCTCTGCTTCATCCCAGTCCTCACCTCCACCCCTTTTCTATTGCTGTCCTAGGGTATGGCCATTCTCGGGGCCATATCATTAATGGCCACCTCAGGGAGGAAGTGGACTGGAAGTGGTCGGGGCAGAGACAGCTGTGAGTGAGAGCCTATAATTGGGTAACACGAGGACAAGTGAGATTTGGCACAGGCAAACAACAGGCAGAGCATGTTGGGAGAGGCCCACTTAATGCACAGAGACACTTGGAATTAGTTGTAAATTCTCTGGGAAGAGATCAAGGCAGCGGCATAAACAGCTCAATTAAACTGTCGGCTCAATGCTCAGTGCGCAGTAATGGTCAAAACACAGCCTTTAATCTAGATATAGAGGATTATCTCCGGACCCTAATGAGATTCCTAAGATTAGTTGTACCTGATGTGGAGAGAACAGTGGCTGGGTCAGCAACACCACCACGGGGGACAGGCTTGTATATCAGCAGGACTGAGACTTATGTGGAAGGGCTACCTGGAAGCCACAATCTCCTTGGAGCCCCCCTCTGGGTGCTGGGGAAACAGGACTGAATCACAATCTGCTTTCTCAATTTCAGAGACAAGGTCTGGGAACAGAACTCCAGAACACATCTGCTTTAAAAATACAGCAAGTCAAAACAATATGGTACTGGCATAAAAACAGATACATGGATAAGAACAGAATGGAGAGCCCAGAAATAAACCCAAGTAACCATAGTCAAGAAATTTGCAACAAGAACACACAACGGGGCGAGGGTAGTTTCTTCGTTCAGTGATGCTGGGAAAATGGGATATCCATTTCAAAAGAAGGAAAGGTGCAAAGCGTTTGTGGTGCATGCCTATAATACCAGTGGATCAGGAGGCTGAGGCAGGAGGAAGGCTAGTTCAAAGCCAGCCTCAACAACTTAGCAAGGCCCTAAGCAACTCAGTGTGACCCTGCTGCAAAATGAAAAAATAAAAAAGACTGGGGCACTCAGAATGGATTAAAGACCTAACCTAAGACCCGAAACTGTAAAACTCTTAGAAGAAAACACAGGAGAAAAGTTCCTTGATATTGGACTTGGCAATGATTTTTTGGGGATAGCCTACCTCAAGGTCAGACCATAAAAGCAAAAATAAACAAGTGATAGTACATCAAACTGAAAAGCTTTTGCACAGTGAAGGAAATAATCAACAAAATGAAAAGGCATGCTAGAGATTGGGAGAAAATATTTTCACACATATAGCTGAAAAAGGGTTACTATCCAAACTATAAAGAAAACTAACACAACTCAGAAACAACAAAAAACTAACTCTAGGGCCTGGGGCGGGGGCTCAGTGGTAGAGCACTTGCCTAGCGTGTGGGAGGCACTGGGATCAATTCTCAGCACCACATAAAAATAAATGAATAAAATAAAGGTCCATCAACATCTAAAAAAAAAATTAACAACAGCAAAAAAATAAAATAAAATAACCTAAGTTAAAAAGGGGGCAGAGGACTTAAATAGATAATTCACTAAAGAAGACAGAAAAATGACCAACATATATAGGAAAAGGTGCTCCAAATCACTAATCTACAGGAAATGCAAAATAACATCACAATATTACCTCATACCTGTTAGGGTAGCTATTAAAAAATGATAAGAGGGCTGGGGTTGTAGCTCAGTGATAGAGTACTTGCCTACCTCATGTGAAGAACTGGGTTCCATCCTCAGCCCCACATAAAAATAAGTAAGTAAAATAAAGGTATTGTGTCCATCTACAAGTAAAATTTTTTTTTAAAAAAAATAAGAGATTATAAGTGTTGGGAGAGTATGAGGAAAAGGAAACCTTTGTACATTGCTGATGGGAATGTAAATTAGTACAAACATGATGGAAAACAATATGGAGATTCTTTAAAAAATTAAAAATAGAACTACCATATGACCCAGAAATCCCTCTGTTGGAATATACACAAAGGAAATAAAACCACCACTTTGTAAAGACATCTGCACTCCTGTGTTCTTGCAGCATTATTCACGAAAGCCAAGATATGGAAACAACCCAAGTTTGTTGATAGATGAATGGATTAATTGTGATATGCACACAATGAGATATTATTCAGTCTCAAAAAAGGAGATCCTGCCATTTGCCACAACTGAGACGAACCGGAGGACATTATACTAAGAGAAACATAACAGACATAGAAAGGTTGCACACTGCATGATCTCCCTTATGTATAGAATTAAGAAAAGAAAGTCAAACACATAGAAACAAAGCAGAATGGCAGTGAGGGGTGGGAATGAGGAGAAGGTTAAAGAATGCAGTTGCAAAGGATGAGAGGCCTAATGTGCAGTATGAGGACTATAATAAATACCACATTGAATTCTAGAAAAGTGCTAAAAGAATAGATGTGTTAGTTCGCTTGACTTGTCTAGAGTAATCTTTTCGCTATGTGTATGCATATCAAAACATCATATCCTGCCGGGCACTATGGTGCCTATAATCCCAGTGGCTTGGAAGGCTGAAGCAGGAGGATCATGAGTTCAAAGCCAGCTTCAGCAAAAGCAAGGTGCTAAGCAACTCAGTGAGACCCTGTCTCTAAATAAAATACAAAATAGGGCTGGGGATGTGGCTTAGTGGTTGAGTGCCCCTGAGTTCAATCCCTGGTACCAAATGAAAACAACCAAAACAAGTATGTACCCCTCTACCCTCAAAATGCAGTTCCTCTGACATGCTCCCACCTCCAGGCTAACACTAATAAGCGCTGGCACCTGGCTGAGGCAGACGGAGATGGCAAGCTGTAGCTCTCCATGAATGATCTCAACCATTCATATTCATTCATTCATTCCACAGTTTTCACATGCCTGCCTACCTACCACATGTCAGGCACCATTCTGGGCACCAGACATATGCAGTGAACAAAAGGGCAAAAATCCCTTTCCCATGTGGGACAAGACAAAAAAAAATAAACAAGAAAAATAAGTATACAGTGGGCAAACTGGGGTGAGCTATACTCAGACAAATAAGACAAAGGAGAGGGGGAGCAGGCATTGGCAAGGAACTGCAAGTCCAGATACCGTGCCCACTGAGGCCTCTCTGAGCATGTGATATTTCAATTAAGACCAAGGGTGAGGGGCTGGGGTTGTAGCTCAGTGACAGAGCGCTCGCCTAGCATGTAGGGGGCACTGGGTTCAATCCTTAGTTCAGCATATAAATAAATAAAAAATAAAATAATAATAAAAAAAAGACCAAGAGTGAGCCATAGGGAAAACGTTCCGGTGGAAGACACTGCAATTTAAAACCCCTAAAGCAAGAGGGTGCCTGGAGGTGCCCAGGAGCCCCCAAACATCAGACTGGAGCAGGAAAGAGTGGCAGCACAAAAAGGGGGTCATGAATTTCAGGGATCTTGGGGGCCACGGTAAGGATTTTGGCATTTAGTACTAGGGAGATGGGATTCAGTGGAGGATTTGAGCAGAGGAGGAATATAGTCAAATTCACTTTAATAGGATGACTGATGGCTTCCGTGAGAAGCAGGTAGGAAAATGGGTAAGAGACAACTGCTGTCATTCAGACAGGAGATAAGGAATCTTGGCCCAGGGTGGTGACAGTGGAGGAGGTAAGAAGTGCTCAGATCCCACATCTACCTGGCTGGAGAAGGTAGCAATGAAAGGAGTAGTGGATGACCGCGGTTTTTGCTTCAGAACTGTATCTCCAGTCCAGACTCCGGCGCTGAACTTCACATCGGCTTATACAGATGACTAATGCCAAATCAACTATCAGCTCCCCTAAAATACCCTTTTCTCTTTCCTCCAGTACTATCTGTCCCTGGGAAGGGGCTGGTCACTATTCACCAAGTTTTCTTGCTCAAAGGCTATTACTGGCCAAGTGTAGTGGCACATGACTGTAATTCCAGCCACTTAGGAGGCTGAGGTAGGAGGATCACAAGTTTGAGGCCAGTCTCAGCAACTTAGCAAGGTCCTGTCTCAAAATTAAAAAAAAAAAAAGAAAGAAAGAAAAGAAAAGGGGGCTAGAGATGTAGTTCACTGGTAAAACATCCCTGGGTTAAATCCCCAGTACCAACAAACAAATAAAACCATTGATGACTTCCTGTTGCATTCAAGGTAAAGTTTCATTCTCCTTAGTTTGGTAGTCAGAACTCTCCTGATGGGACACAATCTTTCTTTGTACCTTTACCCTTTACCCACCATGTCTTGCCCTTACTAATTCTCAGCTACTCGTCGTCTACTCAAACCAGACCATTCACTATTGCCCAAGTGGTTTCTCACATGTTCCTGCTTCTATGCCCTCACAGTGGATGTTCTCTCTGCCTGGAATTTCCTTTCATATCTAAATGCTGCCCGTTCTTCAAGGGCAAGTCCAGATACCACCTCCCTCCGTGATCTTCTCCCTGAGAATTACATTCCCCTTCCCATGTTCCATAGCTCTTTGTCCCTTGTTCTGCCCTGTGCTTCTCTTGCCTTGCCTGTACGATTACTGGTGAGAGACAGAGATGCTGTCCCCAGAGTACTTGTGTATCGGCTCATCAGCTAAACACTCTGTATATAATTAACCCCCTTCAATATCCCTGCAATCCCCAGGCAGGGAACGATATTAGCATTCAACAGACTAAACTGAATGATGTTTCTTAAAAGAGGTACATGAGTCTGTTGGGTTGGTGACATCATTTTGGGGGCCTCTATAAATGACACTGTCTTCTTCCAGGTACTGGAAGAGGTACTGAAAAAGCAGCTGCCATGTCATTGCCTTTGGTTAGTTCTTGGTTTAAAGTAAGAAGTTGAGTAGGACAGAAACAGGGCCATCCAAACCCAACCCTTCCAATAAGAAAACTGCGGTGGGGGGAGGATGTAAAAAGGCAAAAATGTCAAGAACGATGGGCATTTTTTATTTGCAGCAGTACATAGTGTTAGATTTGTGGTATCAAGAAATTAGGTACCACTCCAAGCTGTGCCTCTGACTTGATCTCTCCCCTTCACTGGTCCCACACTTTCCTCTATAAAATGAGGTGGCTGGATCTCTGAAAAGACTGTCTCTGGTTTTAGCCCTCTTTATTTTTCTGATCCTTTCCTGCTGGTTCTCCAAACCATTAAACACAACATCTTCCTTAGGAATCTTTTCTGTTTCCTTTCAGGATGATTATTTCTGACTCAATCTTGGAAGGTGTGTCTCTACAAGTTCCCAAAGGAAAACACCCATGGGGTTCTTGCCTGCTTGAAGTAAATACCACCTTAGGCCAGCCACCCCATATGTAACCTGGGAATTACAACGAATTGCAGGGATATTGAGGGGGGTTAATTATATACAGAGTGTTTAGGGGGTGAGCAGATACACAAGTACTCTGGATGTTCTTGGCATAATACCATAGCATTACAATAATTCTGGCTTGCAAATTATAGCCCAGCTGAGGCATCACATGGGAAAGTGGGTCTGACCCTTTGGCTTGCTGAAAGTAAAATGGAAAAAAATAAGTTGTGAAATATAACTTCTCTTCCTAAATTTCTGGTAAAGGCAGAGATAACCCTTCCATGTGCAACCCACATGCAGGGAACATGCTTCCAGTTTCTGGAGAGGACTTTCTTGTCCCAGGAGCTCTGGCCCACTGCCAGGATCTAGCTGCTAGCTGCTTCTCCTTCCAGAGCCTAAGCAGACAGGGGAAGGGAGGGAACTGGAGAGTATGGAGGGTGGATGAAAGGTGGGGTTTAAGATGAGGATGTCCTTGCTTTTCAGGTTTTCTATTGGGGATAGAATTATCTATGCAGGATAATTAAGTGCTTATGTAGCAGAGAAGTGATTTAAAGGGTAACTTGAGATGTTTAAGTCTAGGGATACCCAAAATAAACATCTTATCCTTCAACTTCTGGGTCCTTTCCCTATCTCCCCCAGAATATGCCCCCCCACACACACACACTCACAACAGATTTTGAGATTATTTTCTTGAAATACTAAGTGAATAGATTTCAGGTAAGAAGTTGATGATGCTTTCTGTGACTGTGTGGGGATCACATAGTGCGTTTGGAAAATTCAACTGGCCACAGAGGATGACAGTGCAATCTGACCAGAGAGAGCAGCAAGTAGCTTGTTACTGAAGGAATATTTGCAGTCAGTCCCACCGCATGACTGTGTAGGGCTGAGTACACAGAGAACAGCCTTCAGAGTGAGACCCAAGTTGGATTTCTGCTTCACCCCTGTGGTCTCAGGCCACAGTCTGAACAGGTTACAGAGAGAGAAAGAGGTAACCACTCTGGCCCTCTAGATCCAAGAGGTCTCAGACTGAGTATGGCCTCAGCTCTAGGAGGCCGCTGATCTTGCTGCCCGTCATAATGGGTCCCACTGTTCCTAATACAGGATTCCGGAAAAACAGATTGTCCCAAGGCCCAACAATGATATACAGATAGCAGATGGAGAATATGGATTTGGGGATTGTTTTAGTAAATCAACATGCTTAGAGAATTTTCACTTCTCAGGTACCCACATCTTAGGGTCAAACTATATTCTGGGGTTGCATGACCACATCCTAAGTAGCACCCAGCCCTAGAGGCAGCTACCTTGATTTCAGGCAAGATTTTGGTCTTAACAGGGAGTCTCCAGCTTTTCCCCAGGAAAAGCTACCCTGAGCAAGCTGTGCCCCTCTTTCAGCCTCAGTTTTCCTCAGACCAAAGCATGGTCTTAAGTTGCACCATTATGGTGTCATCAGCTTTGAGAATTGGCATCTGAGCTCGTCATCTGTGTGGCTTTCTATGAGACCTCAGTTTCTCCATCTGTAAAATAAGGCCCTGCCAGCTCCTGCAACTTTAGGCTTTAAACGTACCCACAGCTTGTTCCGTCAGGTTGGCAGTGAACAGGGTTAAAGCCCCAACTTCCTCAGAGGTGAAAAGGTAAGCAAACATTCCCACCTCCCCTTAGCCTTCCTCTCGGATTGGTGCCCTGTCCGGCCCCCGCCGCCTATCCCGTCCGCATCCGTCATCGGGATTGGCAATACTCTCATTAGCATAAAGATTCCTCCAAAGACCCGGCGTACGGTGACTGAACCGGAGTCTCTGTCCCTTTAAGGAGGAGGACAGGCACTCTGTTCCTAAGGGTATTTGGCATCGCATTTCCTCTACACGGGCCACGCTGTAAACTAGTAAGGTCTAGTGTTAATCTTCACTTCCGCCGCCTACTCCGACAGTGGGCATCCTTCGGGTGCACAGCCCTGGGCCCGGGGGACTGAAGACGCGTTTGGCCTCTGCAGGCTGCAGGGTCAGCCTGGCAACCTCTCGCCCAAGGCGGTAGCGGGCTGCCAACCAGGGAAAGCCCGCCGCAAAGCAGGACCCGGGCGCCCTAGGGCACGACCCGGGGGTTGGCGCCGAGGCGGCCGCAGGAGGTGGCGCGTGCTGGAAGGGAGACGTGCGCCCGCTGAGGACCCGGCGCAGGGAAGGCGGGGCTTGGGCAGCGGTCTGGCGGCCCTGCTCGCGGGACTGGGCGGGGCTGGGTCTGCGGGGGCGGGAGGCGGGGCGCGCGGGCCGGGGGCGGGGCCGCGGCGCGGGGCGGGCTCTGGCGGCAGAGTGTCACACACGCGGCGGCTCGGGAGGCGGCGGCAGCGGCAGCGGCAGGCGCCGCTGGGACGGGCACGGGCGCGCGGGCTCGGGCGGGCGCCGGCTGCCTCCCTCCTTCGCTCGCTAGCTCTCTCTCCAGCTTTTTCGCGGGTGGCAGGGCCGGACTCTCTGCAGCGCCCTCGGAAAGAAAGAAGGGGGGCCGAGGACGCCAAGTTCCCGCAGCAGCCACTGATCCCTGCCGAGGCGGAGGCTTGTGGCTCCGACGGGGCAGGAGCGCGCTCCGCGGCGGTGCGCACATTCAAAGCGTCCGCATTCGGGGTCGTCCGGGCCTTCTGCTCGCCGTGGTCGCGGGCCGGGACCTTATGAGACGCGCCTGCGAGAGGCGCGAGATCCGAAGCCCGGGAGAAGAGCGGCGGAGGCGGAGGGCGGTGCTGCAGCTGCCAGAGTCCGAGAGCAGCCTGCAGGAGGCGGCGGCGGCGAGAACTTGAACTTGGCGTCAGGAGTGGGCGCCCCGGACGCCCCCCGCCGGGGCCGGGGCGCCGAGGGACCTGGGCGGCAGCGTTGTCCCCCGAATGGCCGCGGCGGCGGATCGGGCTCCCGCGCCGCGGCCCTAGGTGGCCTCTCGCCATGGCCAAGTGGCTGAACAAGTACTTTAGCTTGGGGAACAGCAAGACCAAGAGCCCCCCGCAGCCACCGAGGCCCGACTACCGCGAGCAGCGGCGCCGGGGCGAGCGACCTTCTCAGCCCCCCCAGTCTGTGCCGCAGGCAGCCTCAGCCACTTCGGCGTCCTGCGGTCCGGCCGCCGCCTCCTGCTTCTCAGCCTCGTCGGGCTCCTTGCCCGACGACAGCGGCAGTACGAGTGACCTCATCCGCGCCTATCGAGCGCAAAAGGAGCGCGACTTCGAGGACCCCTACAACGGGCCCGGCTCATCGCTCCGAAAACTGCGCGCCATGTGCCGTCTGGACTACTGCGGCGGCGGCGGTGGGGAGCCCGGCGGGGGCCAGCGCGCTTTCTCCGCCTCGTCCGCGTCAGGAGCTGCGGGTTGCTGCTGCGCCTCCTCGGGCGCGGGCGCCGCCGCGTCCTCGTCTTCATCCTCTGGCTCCCCGCACCTCTACCGCAGCAGCAGCGAGCGGCGGCCCGCCACACCGGCTGAGGTGCGCTACATCTCCCCCAAGCACCGCCTCATCAAAGTAGAGAGCGCCGCAGCGGGTGGTGCAGTGGATCCCCCGGGGGGCGCCTGCTCCGGCGGTCGCACCTGGAGCCCGACGGCTTGCGGAGGCAAGAAACTGCTCAACAAGTGCGCTGCCTCGGCTGCAGAAGAGAGCGGGGCCGGCAAGAAGGACAAGGTAAGGTGCTTCTTGGCCTCGCCCGAGGTTCCAGAGACACTGTGCGCACAGGGAAACTGAGGCACCGCTCCAGTACCTAAACCCTACATAAACTTCGACCTAGGACCGTGGGGCCAGGTCTCCGGCGCTGCCACTTGATTCTGCCCACTCCCTCCCGCACTCTCCCAGGTGCACCGTCCCTTCGCTACTGCTCCTAAACACGTCCTCTCAGAGCCCACAGCCCTAGCGAGGGAGCCCCGCCCAGCCTTGCCGAAGGAAGAGGGACCCAGCCAGCCCTTCCGGCTCCCGAGTAAAGTCCAGAGAGCCAGGGCTGTCACGGGCCCTCATTTTCTCTTGGGTCCCCCAGGCTTCCTCCTCCAGCACACACACGATATGTGGCTGGAAACTGAGGTCCAGAGCCGGGAGGGAATTCGATTTATTGTATGCAGTATTCTTGGTGGCGGATCCGACCGGCTGTCCCTGAATATGTATATGTAAATCTTTCTACACGCCCCACCCTCCATGCCTTTTTTCCAAAGCCGGGTGGCCTATTGTGCTGGAGCGGCACTGGGAACCCCCCAGGCGAGCTTTTCGCCTGAAATGCGCGACCTCCAAGACTGCCCCACACTAATTGGGCAGTTCCTACCCCAGCACTCCCCAGGGGGTCCACCTATCAGGTGGGCTGAAAGGAGACCCACCCCTCCTATCTCACCTTCTTCCTTCCTGACCCCTTCCCCACTGTTGGATCCCAGGGGAGAGGGGGGTCTTTGTGGTAAACCCATTCCTTATATATCAGGCCATCTTAATCCACCCCCGTTGAAGTAGGTGAGTTAATTCCAGTCAGAGGCAGCCTCCTCCTCCTCTTCACACTCCGGAAGGCCTCCTTTCCCCATAAAATAGTACTTGTTCTGTCTACTTCTGGTGGAAGGCAGTGTTTTGATTGAATGCAAGGCCCAGTGGAAGAGCCCACTCCTTAGGGCAGGATTGCCTGGCTGTCAGGCCCCTGCACCCTTGTTCTCCCCCACATTCTCCTCCCAGAGGTAAACTTTTGCTCAGGACTGGGTTGATAAAAAGTCTGAGTTCCTCTTAGGACTGGATGCCTGGACAGGAGGGAGACAGGCTTCTACCTGCCAGCTGGTGCTTGGAAAGGGATCTTTTTGTTTTCTCTGAGGAAGGAGTAAGGGAATGCCCTCCTTTAATTTTTCTGCCAGATATCCTTTCTGCAATGTCCTGGAGTATTCTCTCCCCTGCTTGTTCTGCCCAGGGCTGGTGGTGTGGGCAATCTAGAGCACCCCACCTCTCCCTGGAGCAGTTTGGGAACTGGGAATACACCTCGGAAGCTTGAACTCTGGACTTGTCAAGCACCCAGGATACCACAGCTTGAAGACAGCTGGGAGCTAGGTGGCCACCCAGGCACTGCCTTGGTGAGGTGGGGGGATATCCCTGGGAGCCACTGGTTGATCTAACAGGAGAACACTGAAGAGGTCCCTTGCAGTCTTATGTATAGCCCAAACTTGGCTTGATGCACAGATTCCAGAGAACCTGGAATTTGGGGGTATAGAAGGCTCGAGAAAGTGCTCCCAGAGGTTGCAGCTGACTTTTGGACCCTTTCTATCCCCTTTTTACCCACAGTCACCAGCCAGCAGAGCAGAGCTCCTTCCTTTCCTGCTGCTAGTGGTTCTGCCTCTCACTAAAGTCTTCTTTTGTGGCTTTCAAAACTTGAGTAAGGGGCTGGGGATGTGGCTCAAGCGGTAGCGCGCTCGCCTGGCATGCGTGCGGCCCGGGTTCGATCCTCAGCACCACATACAAACAAAGATGTTGTGTCCGCCGAGAACTAAAAAATAAATATTAAAAAATTCTCTCTCTCTCCCACTCTTTAAAAAAAAAAAAAAAAAAACTTGAGTAAACATTCTTTCCCAATTACATTTAAGACTGTTTCAAATACGTAGTTATAATGTGTTTTGTAGCTGGAATGTCAAGTGTGTTTAAGACCTGGTCTCATTCTATCACCAGATATTTCTTGTAGGTCTTCTCTGTGTCCTCCCTGCAAGGTGCTAGCTACAGTGGGACCCCTTGTGGAGCTGATGTCCCTGTTGAATGCTGTGATGGGGGCTGTCGTGCCAGGTTGAATGCTGTGATGAGACCTAGTGTTACAGGGGTCAGCAAGGATACCTCAGAGGCAGAACCATTATTGAGCAGGAAGAATTGGGACCATAGATGACCTGCTACTTCTAAAGACCTGCAGGTGGTTCCTCCTCATATAAGTTAGCCAAGTTTTAGCCAGCACTTGCTTCGTGTTCAGAGGTATCTTTGCCCAAGCCAGGAGATGAGGGAGTGAACGCTGCAGATTATACAACAGAAATCTCTGGCCTGAGCCTCAGGAGGTAAAGGCCCCATGATTGGGCAAGACCCTAGACAGGCAGGTGCCAGGGGTTAGGGTCCTTGTGAGTTGAGCTCAGTGAGGGACAATGGATGGATTTGGCTACCAGAGTGATATGGTCACCTCAGATATAACTTTTTTGGAACTAACTCTCTGGGCTACTTTTCACCTACTAGGTTGTGACTTTGAACTCTTTGATCTTTTAAGAAGTTGTCCCTCTCAGGAGAAGGGATGGCAGTTACCAGATGCTTTTCTACTGAGGAGGAAAGGAAGCAGCTGGGTAGGGAGGAGGCTCCAAGGGAGGGTCTGCAAGGCTCTCTCACTTTAGAATTTGCATTATGATAAGTTCCCTACTGATCTTTGACTGCTGAACTGGGGACTACACTTGGAGAAGCACTGATGCAGCCATGGCTTCTCTCCTTAACTGTCCCTCTGGGTCTTCTGACCTCTGCCACTTTGGGATGCAGAGAGTCCGGATGCCCTGTGTCTACCTTCTGTGTGTGGCCACCACCCCAACCCCATCAGGCGGTCAGGAGGCAGTCTGTTTTTTACATTACTTCCAGCCAGACAACTTTTGGAAGGTCAGGCACACTGTGATCTAGTCCTGAATACCTCAGAGCCTTCCTTCTGCCCCCTACCCATGGATCCAAGAAAACCCACTTAGCCTTCTGTCAGCCCAGCTTTCTTTGATTAGTCCTTAGGGAATTGGATGAGCCTGTCAGGCCTGGCAAATGCCCCCCTGTGTGCCAGGCCTGTGTTTGGTTTTAGCATCAAGCCTGAGTTAAGAGTTATTAAGGTGTGGAGTGGGTCTGTTGGTTAGCAGATCCTTCTTCTAGTGCTGCCCCCCACTGCAGTTTATCTTTTGAGGCCTCCATTCCTGCTGACTTCAGTTCCTGTGCTGCCCTCTGTCACACACCTAGGCACCCACCTGCTCTCTCCCAGGTGAGTCCTAGTCACATCCCCACCAGCATTCAGTCTGGGGCATTTTCCTTTTAGAGTCACTTGGAAGAGAGACTGTTTACTGTGGTGGTTCCTCCTCATCTAAGTTAGGCAAGTTTTAGCCAGCACTTGCTTTGTGTTCAGAAGTATCTTGGTCCAAGCCAGGAGATGAGGGAGTGAACTCTGCAGACTACACAACAGAAATCTCTGGCCTGAGCCTCAGGAGGAAATTGAGGTGTCTTTTCAGCATTCTTTTCTCTGTGTTTTTGTCTTGAGGATTTGGGGAGATCTTTATCTAGGAGTAACCTCGAGCTGAATATATATATATAGAGAGAGAGAGAGAGAAAGAAGTGGAATTGCACTGCAAGGGAGGGTCAGCAGGCTGCAGAGAACTATGTCAGGCTAAGTGTGTACCTGTGTGCATGTAAGGGTATGCATGTGGGGGGTACATATGTGTGCATGAACATGTATCAAACCCCGATATGTTCTTGGAAACCAGTGCTTTCATGTCATGGGTCTTGCATGGGGTAACAATGTGAGAGAGGTGGGGTCCAAACTTGGTACCCCACAGGTAGTCCCTGCAGTCTAGAGAGCCACAGAAGGGATGTGCTCAGAGCCATGACTGAGGAAAATCCCAGCCTCTGAATACTTGCCAACATGTGGAGGAAATGGAGCCGGAATTGGTGCAGTTGTGCTGTAGTTCAGATGAGAGATGCTGGGGGCTTTAGGTCCTGGGAAAAAAATACAAACTGTAGTAGAAATAGCATTCTTTCAAGTTGTGCCTTATTGAAGAGGAAAAAAAAAATGATAACAAAAACGGCCAGTGACTTGATGGGTCTCCTTTGGTGAGACAGGACTCACCCAGTTATGTTTTTTTCCGAAGTCTTGTTTCTTTTATTATAATTAAGTAAATGTTTCCACCACAACTGAGAAAGTCGAGATGCATCATGGTATCCGTTTTCCTGGGTTTTAAATACATGCTAATGTGTACCAATGCTTGAGATTTTGTCAGCATCCACAAAGTTGAGTTAAATAACACGTTTTCCATAGTTACGGAGTAAATAGTATCATGTCTTTTTTTTTTTTTTTTTTTCCTTTTTAAAAACATCTAGCAAAGTTTCTGAACTGCCTGCTAGACAAAGGGAACTCAGGGAAATAAGTGGTAGCTAATTTCCAAGGATGGAGCTTCTCAATTTGCAGTTGAGTACAGTCGGCTACGTATCCTGAGGTTCTGCATGTACAGATTTAACCAACTGCAGACCAAAAATATTTGAAAAAAAAAAATAGACTTTTCTCCCCTTGTCATTCCCAAAACAATGTAATATAACGAGTATATTCAGAGCATTTACATTGTATTAGGTATTATAAGTAATGTAGAGACAATTTAAAATATTCCCAGAGGATGTGCATAGATTATATGTAAATCCTATGCCATTTCATATAGGGGACTGCAGCATCTTGGAATTTGGTGTCTGAGGAGGGCCTTGGAGCCTGTGCCCCACAGAGATCAAAAAACAACTTATAAGCTTCTCAACTTCTATTCAGTGAGACAGTGTCACAGCCCAAGGAAAATCAGGAGAAAAGGGTGTGCAAGGGCTTGGAGGACCTGAATGCTGGCCAGGGAAGGAGGATGTCAGGAGAAGGGGACATCTGAGCTGACTCAGGCATGGGGATCCGCAGGCAGAGAAGTGTGGAAGAGGGGCTGGAGGCTTGAGAGAGAGTGGTGGGAATAGAGGAGGTGTCTAACAGCCACATGCTTAGATTCTCCAGTTGTTTAAATATCCTTGTTGGAGGGCTGGGGATCTAGCTCAGTGGTAGAACACTTGCCTAGCATGCATAAGGCCCTGGGTTTGATATCCAACACTGCAGCAACAACAATCAAGAAAGAGAGAAAGTGGGCTGGAGTAGTGGCTCAGTGGTAGAACCTTGCGTGGCATGTGTGAGGCCCTAGGTTTGATCCTCATATAAATAATTGTGTGCATGTGTCGGATACATATGTGTGCATACACCACATATAAGTAAATAAATAAATAAATAATCAATCCATTGACAACTAAAAGAAAGAAAAAAGTCTTTGTTGGAGAAAGTTAAGAGCAGCTGGGAGTGGTGATATATCTGTACTTCCAGTGACTCTGGAGGCTAAGGCAGGAAGATCACAAATTTAAGGCCAGCCTCAACAACTTAGGCCTGTCTTGAAATAAAAAGCTCTGGGGATGTGGCTCAATGGTTAAGCACCCTGGGTTCAATCCCCCATAAGAATAAAGGAAAATAAAAAGTTAGGATCAAACATGATAGCTACGGTTTGGCTTGGGGAGACATTATAATCACTTACTTGGTTTTGTTTTTTTTTGGTACTGGGACTTGAACACAGGGGTAGTAGACCACTGAGCCACATCCCCAACCCTATTTTGTATTTTATTTAGAGACAGGGTCTTACTGAGTTGCTCAGAGCCTCGCCATTGCTGAGGCTGGCTTTGAACTTGCGATTCTCCTGTTTCAGCTTTCTGAGCTGCTAGGGTTACAGGTATGTGCTACCATGCCCAGTTTACTTGGTTATTTTAGTCCTGACCGTCATGCTAGGTACTTGGTCCCAGTACTGTGCCAGCTGTTGCTGCAGGACAAGTCACCCCAACCTCAGATTTTAAACCAGAGGTCACCAGTCCTCTTAAGAGCCAGGGCCAGATAGTCAATGTTTTCAGGCATGCAGGCCAGATGGTCTCAGGCTCCATAATGACTGGTCAGCCCTGCCATTGTAACTTGGAAGCAGTCGTAGACAGTATGTTAATCAGTGGGAATAGCTGTGTTCCAGTAAAACTTTATTTACAAAAGCAGGCCACTGGCCCAAGGGCCGTAGTTTTCCACCTAGTCTTTGAACAATAAGATGATGTTTGTGGTCCATGAGCGGCACATCTGAGTAGCTTTCCTGGTCTCAGCTGGGCTTGCTCAGACCTAGGGGTCCTGGCTCGGCTTTCCTACATGTTTGGCAGGCTGATTGGATGGCCTTGGGCTGCGGCAATTCAGCCCTATTCCATGTGGTCCCTCATCCTTCAGCACATGTTCATGTGGTGGCAAGGTTCCAAGAAAGGGCAGAAGCCCATATGGATTTTTTTTTTTTTCTTTCTTTCATTGAAGTTATTATTTTTTTTCTTTTCCTTTTCTTTCCTTTCTTTTTCTGGTACTGGGAATTGAAGCCAGGGGCACTTTACTACTGACCACATCCCTAGCCCTTTTAATTTTTTATTCTGAGGCAGAATCTTGCTAAATTGCCCAGGCTGGCCTTGAACCCCTGCCTCAGCCTGGTAAATACTGGGATTACAGGGGTGTGCCACTCACTGCGCCCTGCAGGTTTGAGGTTGCAGACTGGTGGGACTGTTCTTTCTACTGCGTGCTCTTGACCAAAGCAAGTCCCAGCTCAAGTCCAGGATTCCAGGAAAGAGGAGGAACTGGAGAGTCCCAAGGCAAAGGGCAGGGACACATGCAAGCCATTAATTAGGGCCTTCAGTGGTATTCATCTACTGCAGGTAATATTACTCCATCTCATGGATAAAGAAACGGAGGTTTACAGAAGTTAGTGACATACCTAATGTCACGCAGCTCCAAGTGACAGAATGAGGCTCTCGCCTGTGCAGTCTGTGCATCACCTGTATGCTTTTCATGGACTTGTTCCCGTGTTTTCCATGGTGGCAATGGCGATAGAGGCTCAGCTGTTTACTGAGGTGTGTTGTATGTCCCCGCCTCCCCTCCGCTTACCCTTCCTCTCTGCATCCCTAGGCCTAATGGCCTGAGTGCTTGGCTTGCTTCAGCATGGGCTTTAGTGCCCCTAGAAGAGCCCCAGAGCTGGCCCCTCTCCCTCTCCCATCTGCCTTGGAGTTCCATAAAGGAGATGTTAATGCAGCACTGGAATTATTTTATAGCAAAATTCTGCACACAGAGTTGGCACATCCCAAAGGACAGCTGCACAAAACATGTGTCTTGTAACTGTCATGTCTTCTCATTCTAACACCAAGCGTTCCCTCCCTCCAAGGATCGGCCAGGCTGCATGTGCTCTGTTTTAAGAAAAGAACTGGTGGTACCTTGGCTCTTATCCACAAGGAACTTCAGTTTCCTTGAAGGAGATCAGGTGACCATTCTCTCTAATCTGACAATCACAGAACATGACTGATTACCCTGGGATTTAACCCCCGAGACTTGACCCCGTTCTCTCCCTGGCCCCGAAGCATTTCTGAACCATAAAATTGGCTTTAAAAGGCAAATCTGAAACAGGTGTGTTTTCCTCTCTCATTCGGCTGAGTCCTCCCCTCCTGAGTTTGGCATGTGCTGGGAGAGCCCAGGGGTGGTGGCCTGTGGGGAAGAGGTAGGTCACCTTTGGTCCTATAAAATAAACGGGGGCTTGTGGCTTTGCAGCCAGGAGCTGGGCTGCTGCTGGCTGGCTGATGGCACACCCCACTGGCCTTTTGAGCCCGGAGAAAGTGGTGGGGTTGCGCTTCCTGCCAGGCAGAGATTGAGATGCTGCTCCGGGAGGCTGCAGTGGCCTCTGACCTGATGACTTGTGTTTGGCCTGTGTTGATTGAGGAATTGCTGTCTCAGGCCACTGTTAGGAGGTGGGCAGGTACACAGATGAACCGGGCATTCCACAAGGAACTATCCTCTGGCTGGGGACACAGGAACCATGATTGGGACACAGATCTGTGTAGCAGAATTTATGTTTAGACAGAGTGCTGTGGGTGGACTGACAGCCACTTGGCACAGTGGCTGTTCTGGGCAGGACCTTGATTCCGTGGAGTCAAAGGAGAAGCAGGGTGAGGATGAAGTTCATTTCAACTGAGGAAATCGAGAAAGGCTTCTCAGAGGAGGAGGCATTTGTGAAAAAAAGATTAGTCACTTAAATTAAGGGAGCTTTCCACAGTAATATTGGTTATATAGTTTCATTGCACATTTTCTGAGCCAACTGCTGTTTTGTGTTCTGTTAACTCTTACTCCTCACCACGGACCTTTGAGGTAGTATTCCCTACTAGTATCCCACTTTTACATAAGAGAAAACTGAGGCACAGAGAGGTTAAGTAATTTGTCTGTGGTTATCCAGCCAATAAATGGTAGAGATGAGATTTGAAACTGGGTCCAGAGTCTGTGTCTTTGACCACTGTGCCACATCACCTCAAGCTACACAATCTCCTGCATGAATTTTCTCTGCATTATTTGTGGTTTGATTTAATCTTTATAAGAACCCTCTCTATTGGCATTGTAAGAGTGACTGGTTCCTACATTTATGTAAGTATTCCATAAAGGGCACTTTTGTGGTTGTAATTCATTTGCTTCTCAGAACTACTTCCAGGTTCTGGAATCCCTCTGTACAGATGGAGGCTTTGGGGAGGGGCAGAGTCTGCCCTGCCTTGAGGCAGGTTCTGGCAGAGCCAGCAGCCAGGCTGTCAATCTGGTGTTAAGTCCAGTGCCCCTTGTGCCGGGTGTTGTGAAGGTGGCTCCTCTAGAGCTAGCTCCAGCCCACAGGAAGGGTGACAGCCTGATTGATTTCCGTTTCTTTCTGTTTTGATTCTGAAACGCTTTGCTCAGACTGTTAAGGTGCAACGGCAGAGACCCTTGCTTCCACAATGGAATTTTCCTTCTCTTCCTGTTTGGTATTTTCCAGTAATATTTCTATTAATGTTTCACTTTCAGAGGCACTAACTTCCTGAGGGTTTCAGCTTTCTCGACTGCTGAGCCAGGAAGGACTAAATTTTCCTTCCAATCACTCAGTTCCTTTCCATTTTCTCTAAGGGTTTCCCATTATGCCGTAAAGGAAGGATCCTGGAGGTGGGTCCAGGGGATGGAGAGAGAGTTAGTCAGGGCCCTGGGGAATGACTCAGCCCCATGTTTTCCAAGCAGCACTTAATAGCAGTGTCCAGAAAGGGGTTTCCCAAGGCTGAAGAGGGGCTGCCCATGGCTTGACAGGTGGGGGAGGTGGGCCCTCTGGGTGGTGTCCTTTAGGCTGGACAGAGTCTTCAACTGAGCCACCAGAGCCCGTGCCCATTCCATTCTCCTTGTTTCATTGATTCCTTCAGTAGATGTTGCTGAGAGCCTGCCGTGTGCTGGCTGTGTGCTGGGTGTTCTACGTGGTGCTGGGGCCTCAACAGTGAACAGAAAGCTTACAAGTCCTGCTCCCCTGAGTTTGTAGGCTCAGCTTGTCAGAGACTGTGACTCTGGAGACAGGATAGAGGTCAACTGGGCCCAAGTATGGCATGCTATTATTATTATTATTATTAGGTACCAGAGATTGAACTCAGGGGCACTGACCACTGCACACTCCCCCAGCTCTATTTTGTATTTTATTTAGAGACAGGGTCTCACTGAGTTGCTTAGCACCTCACTTTTGCTGAGGCTGCCTTTGAACTCGGGCTTCAGCTTCCCGAGCTGCTGGGATTACAGGCATGTGTGCCTGGCTGGCATGCTGTTTTGTATGGTGCTCAGAGAGGGCTTTGCTGAGGCTGAGCTGGTGTGAGCCCCATGGCTCTCCAAGATCAGAGGGGACAGCCCTGCAGAGATGAGAGCAGGGAGGGGTTGTCCCAGGAGCATCGTGTCACTGAGCCTGAGCAGGACAGGGGAGGGCGAGAGGTGGGGCCTCAGGCAGGAAAGAGGTCTTTTACCTGAGCTCTGCGTTGGAGCTGGAAGGTTCTGAGCAGGGAGCCCCATGACCTGACGCAGGTTTTAGAAGGCTTGTGCTGGCTGCCTTATGGGAACAGTGGAGAGGACACGCAGGGAGACTTCTGGAACTGGGGCACTCACAGCTGGGATGAGAGGAGGCCAGGTTTGGGGTGTCCGAAAGGTAGGGCTATAGTGTCTCCCGACAGATGATCTCTAAGAAGAGTCAGGGTGTGGGGCGGGGGGCGGGGGGGGGGGCGGGATGAGCAGCCAGGAGCAACAGTGACCTTGGCTGGGATGGGGAAGGCTCTGGAGCCCAAGTTACAACTCAGCTGATGGAGTTGGCAGAGAGGGATGCCCTCTGCCCTCCCTGAGGACCCAGCAGAGACAAGCATGGCTTCCGTGTGGGGCTGCAGGAGGAACTGGAAACCACCAGGAAGAGGAGGCCACATGAGAGCAGGAGAGGGGCAGATCCTGGACAGGAGGGATCCCTTCCACAGCAACTGAGGTTGGAAGGGGGCGGGCTGCTTGCCCTTGGTGTGGCCAGAGCTTGCTGCCTGCAGTTGTGACTGCAGGGGGTAGAGGAAGGTGATAAGAGGTCAGGTGTGAAGGGCCCGGCCTGCCACCTCCTTGAGGTTACTCCAGTATTCCAAATTCAAGGGGCTGCTTGGGAGGCTGAGCTGGACACACTCAGGTTAAGGGCGAATGCTGGGATTAAGTCTCCAGGGACAGGGCAGGGGCTGCACCGTCTCAGCACAAACACTTCAGGTAGTTGGGAAAGTTCTCCCATATCTGGGGTTTGTGGGACTCTGGCTACAGGGAGGAGGCAAAGAGTAAGGAGGAATGGGCCTCTCCAGGTTTCCCCAGCCGGGTTGGAATTCGAAAAATGAAAATGACCAGAAAGTGGACGGCGAAACGTCACCGTTTTTTGTTGGACTTGTTGGTCTTGCACTCCCAGAAAGCCAGACAGCCCTGTGATCCCTCGGTGCATTCCAAAGCTGCAGCGTGTGATCTGGGGACCACGTGGCGTTGTGGGAATGGTGCAGCCCCTACCTGCCCTTCTGTGTGGGCCACTTGCATTGGCTGCACTCAGCCCCTTCTCAGGAAGGGGCGGGCTCCGATGCTGAGGTGGATTTCAGGCTCATTGGTGACCTCCTCCCCTCCTTTATAACAAGAGTGAATAAATCTGCTGCAGAAAATACAGGTGAGCAAAACCAAAATAGAAATCAACCTTAATTGTGTAATTCAAAGAAACCACTGGTAACATTGAGTGTTTTTCCAGCTTGCCTTATTTCCCAGCATATGCATCCATTTTTTCCCTCCACAAAAATTAAGTAATATTGCATATTTTTTTTTCAAAGACATGGAATGAAGTCAACATTATCTTATGAACACCCAACAACCACAATTTAATAGCTGAATATTTCGGCTCTCTCTCATCTTCACTAATTCAGTGGCCCTGTAATGAACATCTTTGTAACTTCATTCTTTACACAGGTCTGGGATTATTTCCCTGGGATTGAACCTGATAAGAATTGTTGGGTAAAATGATAAAAATTTTGATATGTGTTTTTAGATTGTGTTCTAGAGAGGCTTTACCAATTGATGCCTGTTCGACTCTTCTCTCACAAGACTGGGGATTCTAATGCAATTTGGTTTAATTTGCAATTTCTCGGATTACTGGTGCATACGTGCATTGACCATTTGTGTTGCTTTCCAAAAATGTTTGCTTATATCTTCTACTCACCCTTTTGTACCGCAGAGTTTTATCTTTTTATGGGGTTGAACAACTTTTTGTGGATTAAGGAGTGCAGCCTCTTACCTGCTGTTTGGGGTGCAGAATGTTTTCTTTTTAAAGTTTACAAGTTGACTTTTCGTTCTGTGTCTGGTGGTGGCTGATGCTTACAGTGCATTTTTATCTGTTGTTAAATCGGTCTTGGTGTTCTTCATGATTTCTTGAGTGTGCTGCTTAGAAATTCTTCTTCACTCCAAATATTTACTCCAGCATATTCTTCTAATACTTTGATGCTTTCTTTCCTTTTGCATTGAAGGTTTTTTTTTTTTTTTTTTTTTGGTACTGGGAATTGAACCCAGGCTGATCTTCCACTGAGCTACATCCCAGTCCTTTTTAATTTTTTTATTTTGAGACAGGGTCTGGCTCATCTGCTAAGGGTCTCACTACATGGATGAGGCTGGCCTCAAACCCTCTTGCCTCAGCCTCCTGAGTTTCTGGGATTACAGGTGTGCACCACCATGCCTGTCTACTCTGAAGTGTTCATCGGCCTGTAGTCAGATCTCGGGGTCTGAGTAGGCATCATATATTTTTCTGATAGCATGTTTCTGGACAGCTTCTCTCTGCTCACTCTAGATCTGCCTGTATTCCTTCAAGTGCCTCTTTAGACTTAAATATTTTGATTCTGTCTTGCCCTGACTGTGTTTAGGTCTCATCGGCGATTATGATAATGTTGACGAAGGCTTGTCTTTATAAAATGATACCTTTCCTCTGCAGATACTCATGCACTTATTACACGGCTCCTGACACATGAGGGAAATAACCAGGTATTAGCACTTCATCTTTGGATGCCACACCTGATGTGGTGGATGGGGTGTGATCAGGAAAGCCTCCCCTCCCTCTGGCAGAGTCAGCTTCCCCTCTGGGGCCACAGGGCCAGGCTGCCTTGGTGTATTTGGGGTGGTCAATCACTGGAGTCCCCCCTGCACCCTTGGCTTTAACTGAGACACTCTGTTTCATCTTTCTCCCGGAGGCTTTGCGGTGGAAGAGGTGTAGCCTTCAGTTGTCCACGTAGCACGATGTTTAGATGCCAGCCAGGCTCCAGCAGTGAGGCTGAGACCTGAGGGATCCCCAGCCATGATTACGCCCAAGTGGTCTAACTCAGCCTGGAAAGGTCCCCGAGAGTTTCCAAGGCAAGATGGGAAGAGGTCCATGCCCCCGTAGAGAGGCAGGTAAATGACTTGCAGAGTGGAGAAGGGATGTATCTGAGCCCAAGGTGGGACAGCACTGGGAAAGTAGCCTGTAGTGTGTAGACTTGAAGGATGGGTAAGACTTGAAGATGTGACCTGTGGGAACTCCATGACTTTGTGGTCACTTAATTTTTTTTTGTACTAGAGAATAGAACCCAGGGGCACTCAACCACTGAGCCACTTCTTCAGTCCTTTTTTGTATTTTATTTAGAGATAGGGTCTCGCTGAGTTGCTTAAATCTTTGCTAAGTTGCTGGGGCTGGCTTTGAACTCACCATCCTCCTGCCCCAGCCCCCCAAGCCTCTGGGATTACAAGCATGCACCACCATACCTAGCATTAGTCACTTAATTTTTAACACCCACCGAAGTCCAATCCTAGAGGACTAATTAAAAGTTCTTCCCCCACCAGCCCCCACCCAACCTTTGCTGTCCCCTTTCAACCCAGGTGTCCTGCAGCTTCTATTAGTGAGAGACAATGACGCCTAGACTGCTGGGCCTGTTCCTCTTTTCTGGCTCAGGCCAGTCAGACTGATGCTTCCCGCAGGGTCTGCTTTGGGGCTGGTGACCTTAACGAGTTGAGGCTAGAGGAACGCATTAAATCCAGAAGTGTTGATGGGGAATAAATATAGGAAAAGTGTGGGGTTTTGAACACTGATGAACCTTTCTGCGGTTCTGAGAGGCTGGGGGCGTTTACACAGTTCAGCACACCATGTGTCGCACCTTGTCATCGAACCTTGGGCCAGCCCTCGCAGCACCTGGAGAGCAATTTTCAAAAATACCGGTTTGCTAGGCTCCCACCCAGGCTTATTAAAGCATGATTTCTGAGGGTGGAGCCTGGATGCCAGTATTTTTGGAAGCTCCCCAAATGATGAAGACCTGCCACCAAGGCTGAAATCTGCTGTCTTAGGCCTTTGGGACCCCACGAGATGCTGGGGATCTCCCAGTTTGGCCCTTTTCCAGCCATACTTGAAACCTCAATGATGAGCGCATTGGTCCCCCACCACCAGGCCCCTTTACTCAGTGGGAGTTGGAGGCTGCCTCTGATGCCACTCCAGTTCCTGTTGAGTGCCCGACATTTATGGGGGTTCCATCGACTGCCCTTCTTGTCTCTAGATTCTACTATTGTATTGGTTTGGATCTTTGAGGTCCAGAAGAACAAGTGACCTTGCTTCTCCCACCTGGAGTGTGTTTGGTGTCTTCCACGGCAGAGGAGAGCTGCGGGCTGTAACGCTACCCCACAGGGCCAAGTCCTAGCCAGGGCACCAACTGCCGTGGACAGTGACCCTTCAGTATCTCAGGAGTAGAGACCCCTGATGGAGCTTCTGTCCAGGAGCTTCCTGTGGGCTGAAAGTGACCAGCCGGAGCATGTTCCTAGGGAGTGCCCTGAGGTGGACGCTGTGTAGATGGGTAACTGGGTAAGGAGCAGGGTCAGGTTCACTGGAGGATTTGGGGAATCTCAGCAGAGAGAGGAGGGGAGCAGGCAGGCCTAGATTCTAGGGGAGCAGGTGGGACCTGCCATCTAGGACTTTAATCCTCAGTAGGAAGCAAATGAGGCAGAGGTTGCCTGGCTGAGAGTGGCATGGTGACAGGGGCTGGGCATTCTGTGTCCTTGCCGGGGCTCGCCAGGTACCCAGAGTTGTTGGCCCTCACACCATAGACCATAATGGTGCTTACTGTGGCATGAAATGAGCACTGGCTCTAGGGTCCATCATCCTGAGGTCACATTGCTAGCCCTGCTGCTTGGAAGCCTTGTAACTTGGGACAACTGACTAGGTTCTCCATTTGCCAAGTGGGGATAGCGATGGTGTTTCCCGACCACTCGCTCAGCCTTGGGCCATGTTTCACTTGCTGTGTTTTATCCTCACAGTGGGTCTTTGAGGTGGTGCCATAAGACTCTCCATTTTATTGAAGGTAAAATATTTAGGAGACGAGGTTTGGGGGCGGGGAAGTACGCGGGCCACTGGAGAATCAAATAAAATTGTTAGTCTCAGTGGTGGAGCACAGTGCCTGGAGTATGGGCAGAGCTTCGTGAATGTTTTATAATATTTTGTCCACATTTGTCCAGGGCCTCAGTCCAGTTTCCAACTCTTAGCCACAGTAAAACCAGTGGGGCTGCCGTTTCAGGCCCATTGTCCTCAAAATGTGACCCTGTCCTTATCTGATGGGTCAGTTTGTGGTTGACATATGCTTCCCCACAGCCAGAGAGTAACAGGAAAAGCTCTGCCTGGAATCAGCATCGCATTCTAAGAGCTTCTAAGAGTGTGTTAACTCCCGGATCCCCACAACGCTGCCTAGGAGTGGGTTCTGTCAAGTGTCCCATCTTACAGATAGGAAGACTGAGACACACAGATGACACAGATAGTAGCAGGCAGAGCCGGAGCTGGGTGTCAACCGCTTGCCATCAGCCTGGCTCCTGTGTCTGCCCTTGACCTCTCTGTGCTATACAGATATAGAGGACAGTAACGGGACAGCCGTGTGTACCATGGTGGTCCCAGAAACATGTGGCCAGAGCCATTTAGAAGCCAGATCACTCTACCATTGACGAAGTGTCTGGTTTGGGGTGGACACGCTCCATGTGCATTTTGACAGGACAGTGCTGCCAGAGAAGCTTCAGGGAAGACTTCCTGGAGGTGGTGGCCTAGGAGCTGGACCTTCATGGATAGGGAGGGAGGGTTTGCGTATTTAAACACTGGTGGATGTCAGGAGAGCATTCTGGGAGGGGCTCTGAGTGATCTCTAGATACTGAAGGAGAAGTTGGAATGGGAAATGAGGCTTTCAGGTCAGGCCGTGAAGTTTGGCCTTTTATTCCGTGGGTGATGAAAGGTGGTAGAGCGAGGCGTGACAGGGTCAGGTCTGGGCTTTAGGAAAACCCGTGTTTCTGCAGCTTCAGAGGGTAGGCTGTGGGGGTGGGGGCCCCAGGCCAAGCTTGGAGGTAGGGACCCCAGTTAAGAGGACATCAGATGCAGTTGCCAGGGGCAGCAAGGGTCTGACCCTAGTCTGCATCCTTAAGCCCTGAAATACTGCACCTGACAGCTCAGGCAGCCCTCAGACGCCTCTGGGTAATGGAGGAAATTGACTGAGCGCTTGTCAAGAGATGGCTTTTTCTGGACTGCTCTTGTCGATAGCCAAGATGCCCTCTGTGGGAGTTGGCGAGTTACTCTGCCCCCAGGGAATTTGTCCCCATTCTATCAGAGCCTGAGGAAGCATGCTGGGACCCTAGTATCTGGGTCAGGGTGGTGACGCGTCAGCTCCTCCAGGTCCCACTGACAGGGACCCCCGTGGAGAGGGACAAGGCGGCCTGTCATGTGGGACTTGGATGGGAGGGAGCAGCTGTGTGTGCTCTGAAGGTGAACCCAGCTTGGACTGGGAGGTCTTGCCGAGCCACAGGCATTTCTGAGGGGCCAGAGCTGCTAGAAGGAAGCAGGGCAGAGACTGCTGGTGCATTGCCGAGAAAAGCAGGAACAAGGAGCCCAGCCCCGGGGCATGCAGCCTCTGAACAGTGTCCTCCTGAAGGACAAGCTGGTTGAGAAACAGTAAGTGCTCAGGCTCCTTTGGGTCCCTGGAGGGAAAGAAACCTTAGCCTCCGTGAAGATGTTTGCCCAGCTCCATCAAACAGCCCCCTGAGGATCCCCGGCCAGTTCCTTCCACCCTCACTGTCCCCAGGGCCTCTGGGCCAGCAGAGCTTGCTTTTACAAGACCAGAAGGAGCGCCTAAGGATCTAGGGATAACACGCCTGTCAGTCGGCTCCTCCTCGCCGGGCTTCCGTGGGGCCCTGGATCTGTCTGAAAGCCATCTGTGGTATGACTGTGAAGTGACAGGATGGTAGGAGTTGGTGTCATCACTTCCTAGTCACCCACAGGACAGCTGAGAACATTGTGACAGCCTGGATTATCCTGCCAGAACCCGGGGCCTGAGGGTTGTCCCAGTGCAGACACCACGCCCCTGGCGGTCGGCTGGGGTCTTGCCTACCTTGCCCTCACCCACTGAGGCTTTGAGTCACCACCATCTACAGACTATGGGATGGGACAAAGGGACACTCACCTTCACCCAGACAAGCCCTTTGTTTGGAGTCCCTAAAGCTTTTTAGACAATCCCCAGTATCAAAAAAAGAGAAAGAAATTTTCTTTGTAGTTGGACATTTCTGATGGCCACCTCAATAGTAATGGGGAGGGACCCGAGATGTGTAAGGGGACTAAATAAAGCAAGGACTTCATACTTTCTTGAGTCTCCCCAGACTTTTCTTTAAAAAATTCAGCAAGGTATCAGGGCTTTTCTGGTAGGGAGAGGCCTGGCTTCCTAATAAGATCTGTACATTTGAATTTCAAAGGCTTGTTTGAATATGAAATTGAAGGTAACCTTGTATTCACAGTCTAAAAATCAGAAACAAGTGAGGTTGTCGTTAAGTCTGTTCCTGTAGCCCTTGGGGCAGGATGTTTTCTACTCCTCCACCAAAGATTGCTTTGAGCCCTTTTGTTGAAGGACTTCTGACATTTTTCCCCCAGCATTGCTCTGGAGTTAGACATTCAAATCATTGACTGGCATTGACAGGTGGACCCAGAATCCCAGGATGGAACTTGAGGATTGCAGCACACTGTGAGTGTCACAGATTGTCCTGTACTTGATTTTAAAATGTCCCTTCAGTACCTGCTCAGCTGCTGGCCTACAGGCCCATGGGGGAAGCAGCCTGGGGCAGTGAAGGAACTCTGCTCTGGGTTAGTCTGGGCTCTAGGTGAGGGTCTGTGACCTTGGGCAAGTCCCTTGACCTCTCTGAACCTGTTTCCCATCTTGAAAATCTGGACATTCATCCTGATCCTGAAGTTAGCAAAGAAAGCAGTTGCAAAAGGACCTCATAAGTCAAAGTTAACCTTAAAAATGTTGTCGATTTGGCTTCAAGTCAGAAGGAGTGACCTGAAACAATGAGAGGCAATGTGGACCTCAAGGCAAGAAGCTTCAAGTTGCTACTCTGGGGTCCAGTGGTTCCCTCCTAGGAATTTATTTTAAGGATAGTGATGAGAGTCACGAGGATTTAGGTACAAGTCACTCATGGCAATTGAAAGAAGAAAATAATATCAACATTGGGAATTACCTGAACATCCCACCACGAGAAATGGCTGATGTGTGGCACATGCCTATAGTAAACAGAAATGCAGCCAGTAGGAGCAGAGGCAGCACCCACTGCAGGGCTGTCAAGGGGGACAAGGTAACAAAGTGATACTTCTTAAAAACAGAATATCAAAAATGATGAACATTTATCACCCATCCCCCCATTCCTACCTTCACATGTAGAAAAAAGGCTGCGAAGAATAGACCCAAATGTGCACAAGTGGTTATTACTAGAAGATTAACCTGTCTTACAGTTGTCACAAACAAACACAGATTATTTATTTAATCATAAATGTAAAAATGTTTGAAAGTGGCGATATCTGGAGCTCACTGTAGAAGGGCAGGAAGGGCAGGCTCACTGTCTCCCAGCTGAAGTTTTTGCTGGGCCATCTGAATGAGTCGTTGAACTTCAAAGCCAGGGCTGGAGAGAGTCTCATTGTGTTGGAATGCTGGTGATGAGGCTCACAGGAAGTGGTGACAAGCCCTTTGTTATATAAGCTCGCCAGGCTGGCTTGTCGGTGCCAGCCCTGGCCCTAGGTGCTTGATCGGGACATTATCTGTCTGTGTCCGGGGCCACAGCCTTAGCTGGGACGGGGACCTGTGTGGGAACTGCACCGTCAGGCTCAGGAAGCCCCAGCTCCCGCCTCTCTTGCTTAACTCCCTCTGCAGCGGGATTGACCAGATCATTCCCCAACCCGGGAAGCTATCTAGGCTGCCTCAAAAATCAAGGGCAACCTGCTCGTTGATAGGCTCGTGTCTCTCAGTTCCTCTCTGCCTTGCGAGGGCCCTGGTGGTCCTGCTGAAGTCTTTAGGGATGTTGCTGCTCCAGAGGCAGATTTCATTCCCCCCCCTGTGAACTGCCCTGTAGGAAGCAGGGGGCAGGCACAACTGGCCTTGCGCACCACAGGTGCCCAGCGAAGCCTCACACACGGCCTCCCCAGGTTTCCTGTACCCTGTGAAGTGTGTGTACTTGTGGGCAAGGAGGTCAGGCTCTTGCAGCCAGAAAATAATCTCAGCCCGAAGCTGAGAATTTTAGCTGCTGCTGGGGAGCCCCCACTGTGTGCTGGGTGCCTTTGATTCATCACTCACTGTGGTGCTCACGGGAACTCCAGGAGGAGGGCAGCCTAACCAGGAAACAGAGGTCGGGGGTGTGCCCACTTTCCTTGTTTTTATGGTCATTTCTGTGTTATCTGGATTCCCAGGGACTGGGCTCCCTGCTTTTGATTTGCCCCCATGGCTGGCCTGGAATCTCATGTTGAGGTGACTCTGGCTTCCCCAGCCAGGTGGGCCCGGGGACTTGAGGCAAGTCCCACCCTGCTCTCTGGGCGCAGTGTCTGGATTTGTGAAGCGGCCGGTGTTGTTCTTCCTCACAGGGCCTGGCGTTTCCAAAGACTTCACCCACCCCTGGGCCCCAGTTCCTGTGGAATGCGGTTGGTCTTGTAGGAGGCAGTCGCAAGCCACAAGAGACTGGGTTTTTTACTCTCAGGATGACATCCAAACATGAGATGACTGTTGTCCCCAATTAATGAGACGTAAGAAGTAGAGTTGTGCAACTTCATAATAAAACCGCATTTCTCACTGAGATTTCCATTCCTTCCGTGTGGAAGGCACGCGTTCTGCCCCTGGCAGGCTCACACGCACCCGTTCTTTGGCCTGTGCACCCGGTTTTTCCCCTGAATTGGTCTGGAAAAAGCCTTGGGCAGTTCCCAGTGCAAATGCAACAGCAAAAGATTTATCCCGCCCCGAGGTGTTTGAAGAAATGCTAGGGTCTTCTCGGGGACCCTGCTCAGGGAAGAAGAACCCAGAGGGAGGGGTCTTGGACATGAATGTGTTCCCTTGAGGGGGCCACATGTTCTTATTTGCACCGTTGATTTCTCACTTATCTAACACAGGGGTCAGCAGGTGTTTTTGCACAGAGACACACGGTATGCTAGGCCTTGTGGTAACGTGGTTTCTTTTGCAGTAATTCATTCTGCTCTTCTGGTGCCACTGAAGATCTGTAAGTGAATGGGTGTGGCCGTGTTCCAGGAACACTTCATTTATAAAAATAAAGCTTTGTCCACCGCTGGTTGAAAACATAAGACTCCGCTCTTCCTAATCACAGCCCATAGTGACTTGTTCTCTCTGGGTTTTATCCAGACCTGTTCTGACCTCCGGATCACAGAGAGAACCCCACTCTCCCACCCCCCCTAGTACCCCTCAAGCCTTCTCTGGCCTGACTCGCAGATCTTTGATCGCTCCTTCATTCTACTGAAGGCACCCACGTTCGTATGTCAAATGATGCACCATTTTTTTTTTTTCCTAGCGACTCTACTGTCCTGTGAAGGATCTCTTATTGTACAGTCTGGTTCATTATAATGAAGTAAGAAATTGACATATTGTCTGATTGCTCATTGTTGGGGCTTTCTCAGATGCTGCCAGAAGAAAAGCCCCATGTCTGATATCCACTTGAGTCTTGATTCTTTGGTCTGTCCTTCATCCTCAGTCCTCCAAATGTGACTCTGGATGTGTCCTTACTTCACACTCCCCACAGTTTCTGTCGTGCCCAGGCTCATAGCTTGACATTCCAGCTGACCTGTGCCTTCTGGAAGGGCTTCCTGTGTTGCTCCATTGCGTCTGGGCCAGCCAGCTAGAAACTTCTGCCTCCCAGTAGGCTGCAAGGCTCACCTGCAGGCCTCTGTGGCATACCTCTCTCTCTGTTGTCCTGCCAAGTCCAGCTCAGCTGTCATTCCCTTCAGAGGCCCTGTGGATCCCTGCCTTCCCTTCTCCGTGTGTGGGGACGGGTCCATGCCTCTGTGGTAAGATCAGCATGTCACGTTGTGGCTCCTGTGTCTGTTGTCCCTGCTTGGCTTCTGTAGAGCTGCAGTGAGAGTTCCACGTCTCACACAAGTTGTCCCCAGAGTGCACCTAGGAATGCTTGTCAGAGGATTGGCCCCACAGAAATTGGTGGAGGGCCCGTCATGGTCTGAAATCCTGAGAGTTCCCAAACTTCCGGTCACTCTACACGGGAAAACACCCAAAACCCCAGTGCCTTCTGGAGCAGCCAAAACACGCCCCACTGTAGGCATCTGTGACTCAACAGGCTGAGTGGCTTGGGCCACCTGTCTTTCTGGTGTGGTAAGGAGACTTCTGGGTGAGCATGCCAGATGGGTGTCCAGAAGGGCAGCTCTTTCCCTCCTCAGGGGAAAGTGGGAGTGAGGATAACAGTTACCAAGTATTGAGCACTTCCTGTATGCAGAGGTTTATATATAGGGAACTTGGATGTGATTTGCACAGGGTTCAGGGTGGGGGGTGCTTAGGGACCCTTCAACTTCTTCAGCATCATGCCCACCACATAGTAGGCGCTTGATAAGTATTTTATGAATGAGTCAATGAGTTAGGCCAAAGGAGATTTTTCTGGAAAGACTCATTGTAGCCAGATTAAAAGACTGCAGATACCACACTAAGGAGTTAATTGAGCCTTCGCCCCATAGGTAGTTGGGGACTCAAGGACAGGTTTGAGCAGGGAGGGACGTCTGCGCAACATGTGTCGCGCTTACCCCATTATTTGCCCTTTCCGGTGTGACTGAGTTGCCAGATAATGAGGTGTTGGGCTGCACAAAGCACTTCCTTGTGCTGGAGAGAGGCAGGGCCAGCCTTGAAGCCAGTTGGCCACCAGCCTCCTCCCTGTAATTTATGTGCAGTGGCAGGTTGGAGTGGGCTGCCAGGCGGAGCCAGGGCTTGCCTGCCTCTCCAGGTCACCGCCTCAGCTTGCTGGCTCCAGTGCAGGGGCCGTGGCCCTGACGCGAGGCCTGCCCTTCTGGGCCTGCCCTGCTGCCAGTGCGTTCTGGGAGGATTAAAGGTGGCCCGCCAGCTTTTACTAGGACTTGCTGACACAAGTGGGACGAGGGGGGTGATGCCACTGACCCTGGATTTCTTTTCCTCCGTTGCCCAAACTACAGTCCCAGGCTCGGTAACCTTGGGCTTCTCCTGGCTAAAGATATCTGGTGGCCAGAGATTGCTCTTCTAGGAGGACACAACTTACCGTTTATAGATTGGGAAGCGCACAGATGAGGTGTCAGTACCTGGATTTGAGTATGCAGAGCAGCTGCCCTGGCCAAGGGGTTAGCAGTTCAGTTCCTGGGTGAGCCCCCTGTCATGGGTATAGTAGAGCGTGTGCCCTGAGGGAACATGAACATGGGGCAGGCGGGAGGAAGCTGGCGGCAGTGGTGGACCAGAGAGGGTGAAGTGTTACAGGAATATCAGATGGATTGATTCTGAGAGGCATTCTGGAAAGGCTCCTTGGAGGAGGTGAGAGTGGCTAGAGAAGGTAACTCAGGGAAGAATGAAAGGCAGGACACAGCTTGGCCAAGATCATGGAAGTTGGCAAGGACGGGTTGGATCTGGTGAGGAAGGCATGGGGCCGGAGCTCAGAGTGGGAACAGGTGGGGCAGTGGACAGTCTGGCAGAGGGTGGCATTTGAGAGGCTCCCAGAGCCTGGCCAAAGACTTAGCCATGCGGTAATGAGCCTGAGGGAACCTTGTTTGGACCTTTGTCACTGCAGGGACTCAGGGAAACCCAGGGGTGGGCGTTTGGCCAGTATGGCGGGAGTTAACAGAAATTTCGTTTCTTGCCTGGGTCAGGTTGCCCCGGGCCTGTGCTTGGCTCAGGCTGGAATTGGGCCCCTGCTGTTCTGGCCCCTGCCACTGCTGCTTTCTGAACCTGGTCTTCCAAGAGCCTGTCACAAGTGATTTCCAGGAAAACCAGCAGATGGGCAGGATGGAAATGCCTCTCCCGGGGAGGCCGATCCCTTCCTCCAGCCTTAGCTGAAACTGGTCCCCTCGTGGGCACTTCAAGGCTGGTTCCAGGCCACACCTCAGTATTGTCTTAGCTGCTTCGGGAGACAGAGTGGGGATTTCCCTTCCCATTTTAAGGATGGAGAAGTGGATTGATTGCAGTCACCCCAAAGTGAGGGAAACTTCTAAGGGAGGCTGTGCCCCCCCCCACTTCTGGCTTCGTGTGTCACACACAACGCTGCCCCCCAATAATTAGAGGGCAGGTGTACAGTTTGGAGGTGAGGTTTGTAATTAAATGACAGCTGAAATGACACCCCCGAGCTCCATTTCGACACCAGTGCCCTCATTCACATTAAGCTCCTACTGCATGCCGATCACCATATTAAGCTCCTCTTCGTTCTTGTGACAACCCTCGTGGGAGGGTATGTTTGTTATCCCTGATGGGGAGACTGAGGCACACAGAGTTTAAGAACTTGCTCGGTGGCCCAGCTCAGACCAGACGTGGCATCTGATGTGGGGAAGCCCAATCCAGAGCCTGTGCTCTGGTCTGCCTGGTGCCTCTGAGGAGCCAGATGCCTGCACGTCCCCGCGTCTGCCCTGGTGCTCTGAGCTGCTTTATAATTAGAACAGACTGCAGCTCCAGCCAGTGACTTCCTTGTGAGATTAATAGTCAGAAACTCAGGAGAAAATTGAAGAACAGGAAAGGAAATAGGTAAAAAACGAGGATGTTTCCACTACTTAAAACAAATGTTTGATAGTTGACTTTGACCAACTGTATTTTGCCAGTTGGAGGCTCCCACTCTGGGAACTCTTCCGCCTCTGTGCTTTACTGTTCAGTACCAGCCCCACTCCAGCCATGATCTCTCTCTCTCTCTCTCTGCAGGGCAGGGGTTGGAACCCAAGGCCTTGTGTATACACTGTGCAAGCACTCTACCTCTAAGCCACCCCCAGCGCTGGCCAACACTTCTCTCCCATAGAGATGCACATCTCTGAACCCGTCAGCTGACTTCCCAGAGGTTCCAGTACCTTCCCCCTGCCTTTTGGAATACCACTGAGTTGCTGTAACTGGGCATTCAAGCCCCATCCTTCCCAACAAGGTGGTCTCCGTCTCCCTTTCCTGCTCCGCCAGGAACATCCTTCCCTGAACTCACCCACTGTCCACACCTCTGGGCCTTCACCTCTGTGTGCACCTCTTCCTCCTGCTTGGGGGATGCACATGCAGTTGAGTCCTGCCCCTTGGTAAAACTCTGACTCGGGCTCTCTCTCCTGCCCGCACCATGGGTCCTGGCTCTGGGCCTGTGTTGTGTTGTGTGGTAGGCACGGTTTACGATGCCCAGGCCCTTCCCTCCATGCAGCTCTACCTAACTGGTACTCAGCAGTGCATGCTCCTGGTTCTGGGCAAGGTGGGGGTAGCAGACCCTTAGTGGGCAAAGGTAAAGCAAAGTTATCCGTTAGGAAAAAGGGCTTTGTAAGTATCAGGCAGGAGAGCTCATTTCAGTTTGTGTAGAAAAAGAACAAAGAGAGCTGGGGACCTGGCTCTGTGGTGGACCACTCAGCTAGCATGCCGTCCAGAGGCCTGTCCACGTAGTTCTTCCTTCTCTCCCACACCCTTCAGCTCTGCCTTACCTTGGAGAGGCCTTTATCGGCTGAGTTGTGTGCTGTATCTCACCACTGCCCTAGGAGGCGGCTGGCAGGCTCGGCCAGGGATGACTGGGACTTGGGATGGGGCTGAGCCTCCTGGAAGAGGTTTTTATTAAATCAGAGCTGCTTCCAGGCCAAGCCTTGGGTACCTTTCTAACTGTAAGCTGTGTGGTCAAGTGAGAGGTTCTTTGAAAGCTGGACTGGCATCAACAGGAAGCAGGATTACAGCAGGACTTTGTGGTGGCTTGGTGACCTCTGCTCAATAGACAGTGGGGAATGGGCTGGTAGGGAGGGGCAGAGGTAGTAAAATTCAAGAATCATGCCATCCATTCATTCATTCCCGTGTAGGGACAACATTTCTTTTCAACCTTGAAATTGGCCCTTGCACAAATAGGCTAATGACGGAGTAATTTCCAGTGTCTAGTGTCGGCTTTCTCTTGGGCTTTCTAGTTCAGAAGGCACTGTTTTGTAAAAGATCCCACTTTTTGTCCGTTTCCTTTCTATGTATCTGCAATGACAGATCAGGAAATAGTTTTTTTTTTTTTTTTTTTTTAAAGATTCCAGTCTAGTGTAGTGTGGGGACAATATTGAAGGCGTGACAGCAGCATTTGACAGGGGACTTTATCTCAAGAATGCTTTTCATCTTTTATTTTTTTTTGCTTTTCATCGTTTAAACAACATCCTTGCTGCAGTTTTCTAGGGAAGAAAGGCGGTTTGGGGCAAACCCTTTCCTGCACTGTCGTCCTGGGCCACCCCACCCTCCTGCCAGCCCTGCCTGATAAGCTTTGGGGTCCAGAAGTGTGTTCTTCTCAGAAAACTTCCATCCTGCACTTCCTCGGCCTCCGATCCAGCCCGTCCCGTTCCTGCCTTTGTTCTGTGTGTAACAGATACACCCTCTCCAGGTTTTGTCCGCCCTTTCCCACTCTTCCTTGTCACCTTCTGGTCACCACCTTCCTGGTGCATGCCCCTGCCCACTGTCACCCTTGCACACCCACCTTTCTCCCTCCCCCTGGGCCTCCTGGAAGCTGCAGCAGCTCATAGCAGCCCAGCTGCTAGTGACTGGTGGGAAGCTGAGTGGGTGGCACCCTGTGTCTGAGGGGAGGGGCACTGGGCGGGGCAGGAGGATATCTGGAAGTCAGGCACACCAGCAGCTTTTCTTTACTGTGTGACCTTGGGCACATTTCTCAAATCTCTCTGAGCCTATTTCCTGACAGAATTCAGGTTTTCATTTATTATGTACCAGGTTCTGTATTAGACACCCCTGTGTCTAATAGTATGAGTAGACATAGACCTGCCCTGAGTGCCTGCTTTACGGGGTCTTACTAAACGTAGTGGGATGACTTGATGGGTGGTTAGGAAGAGCAGTGATATTTAGGCTTGGAAATGTCTTATAAACTGTAAAGTGCACTGCACACAGGAGGGTTACTTTCTGCGGCTCCCAGGTCCATTGTTTTTGTGGTAGAATAAGGCCTGCCTTGTGGTACTCTTAAGTCTGGAGATCCCTTCAGGCCTGGTGCCTGTGTGCGCACTCTGGGGTTGGGGCACACGTGCATGGAACCTGACAGCCTGACCCCAGCTGTAAAGGAGTAGCAGGAAAAAATTCTGGGAATGGTCTGAAGTTCTCCACATGTGGTTTGACTTTATTTCTTATTGTTTTATTTTTCTGAGTACCTAGTATTGAATCCAGGGCCTCATGCATGCTAGGCAAGCACTCTATTTCTAAGCTCCATCCCCAGTGCCTCCCCTGCCCCCCCCCCCCTTTTATCTTGAGATAGGGATCTGGCTATGTTGTCCAGGCGGGCCTTGAACTTGTGATCCTCCTGTCTCAGTCCCAGAATAGCTGGGATCACAGGTAAATGTCATTTGCACATGGCTTGATTGATTTTTTAAAAACTCTTACACAACTTGTCAGGATTTGGTGAAACCATTTTTAGTGGGAAAAGAGCCAGAGTGAAAAAAATGCCATGTTAAAAGGACAAAATGTGAAATGTCATTTCTCACCCCTTCTAATAACCCAGCCACCTTGTGTCACAGCTAGTTATAAGCCTGTTTTTGTCCCTCTGACTGGCTTGTGAACTCAGAAGCTCTGTGTCCTGGAGCCCAGCATGGGACCTGCTCTAGGGAGGGTGGCAGGGTGGAGGTGCAGACAGAGCTATGGGGCTCACATCTAGCTCGGGATAGCTCAGGACAGTCCACGGGGACTCATTCTGGGAGGATGGTGACATTCAGTCAAGCCTGCTGTTGCCCAGCATTGAAATGTGAATGCCATTCCTAGACCCACCTTGTAGGTAAAGAAATGGACCCAGAGAGGTTGAGCTAGCTTCCCAAGGTGACACGGGGGATTAGAGAAGGGAACATGGGGGAGGGAGTATCATTGGAAATAGACATACAGCACCCTCAACTACGGACCCAGATGGAGGCCGGACAGGAAGTTTCCAAGTTATAAGTGTCCCCCAGCAGTTGGCATGTCATACAGACTGGCCTACAGAGCCCTGTGAGCTGGTTTTTGGCTCAGCTGGCCCTCAGCATCTTGTTTGAGCCTGTTGTTAGTTGCCACGAGGAGATGGCAGGATCTTGCTCCAGGAAGGCCTAGCAGGCAGACAGCTGGTTTTCCTCTCGCCCCCATGCTCTGTGGCCTACACTAGCCTTTTATTCTTGCTGAGTCTGGTCTTCGGTCCCTACAGAGAAGGGTTTCACCTCACAGTCACTTCTAAAGTCCATTGAGCATAATGTGAGGAGTTAGGGCGAGGACCTGAGTTTGAATTCTGGCTCTGCAACTTCCTGCCCTCAGCAAGTTATCCAACTGCCCTGTGCCTCAATTTTTTTCATGTGTACAATGGGGGGATAGTATTGGAATCTAACCCATGGGGTCGTGAGTATAAAAAGGACAGAGCACAGTGCCTGGCAGCTGCCCTCAGGTTTATCAGATTCTGCTGACCCCATGGTAGCTCTCAGAGCTCCTGGCTGTCCCAGTGGCTCGGGGGCAGGGAGGGAGATCTGGGGCTCTGAGCTCCCACCGGGCTGGGGATGCCTGGGTTTGCTCCTGGAGCTCCTTGCTCTGCAGATGTTGAGATCATCACCTGCAGCGGCTCCCAGCCTTGGCCAAGCTCTTGCGACATTCCCACGGGCTCTAGGGGTTCCTTGTGCCCAAGTTCTGTGTGGGCAGGGCTGCGGGCAGGCAGCACGTTTTGGCAGGTCTCTAGTGGTTTCATTGGTGAAGAGTTTCCTGTGGCTGTTCTTGTTAGGATTGAAGAAACGGAGTTTTTACGGCCTTCTTTTGTTCCTCCCAGATGCTAGTAAACTGTTTAAAACTTTGGTTAAATGCTGCTTCTCTAAGGAAAGAGGGATGTTTGGGGACTTCTGTTCCTGTGTTAGTTCTAGGTCACTGAGGTTTGGTCTGGGAGAGGGAGGTGTCTCCTGCATTAGAGGAGGTCAGGACAAATGTGACTGGTATTTTTCTGGGGTCTTCACTTTCCTGGGTGGAGACATGAGCAAGAAGGCCCTTGCATCTCCAATCTGGGATGGATGTGTCCATGTGTGTCTGCCATGTGCAGGGGAGAGATCCTGGGCTGTGATTCTGCAGGTCCAGATTCTTTGCCTCTTGACTCACAATATGACCTTGAGCGAGTCACTTCCCCTGGGTCTGTGAAATCATGGATGATGGTGAGGTGTTTACACATGCCAGTTTCTGCTAGAGACCAGTGCTTCTTAATCTTGGATGCCTCCCTCCCAAGCTTCTGAGGAGATTTTAGAGTACATGGATTCCCAGGTCTTACCTTGGAGCACTTAAATCAGAACTTCTCGGGGTGGAGCTCAGACATTGGTGTGTTGTCGAAGCTCTTGGGTAACTCTGATGTGCCATGGGACTAGATCAGGGATAAACTGCCATTCCTGGGACCTCATCTAGCTGCTGTTTCTGTAAGTAATAACTTGTATTGTGGTTCGCTATCACTTTATAATGGCAGTACAATAGTAGTTGCAGGAAGATTGTATGACACATAGGAAACATTATCTACAGAAAGATATTGGCTGGCCTCTCCCTAGACTGTCCTTTCCTTGAAGGCAGACACTGAACTGTTTGTCCCTTCTGTCCTCAGGACATGGTCCACCATGGGCATCACTGAATTCCAGGACAGAGGAAGTTTGAGTATCTCAATGCCTCTCCCACAGCCCCCAGGCTTTCCAGTGCTGTTGGGGAAGAGGCCCTGTCTTGGCCTAGGATGGGACCCTCCCCATGGCACCCATAGAAATACTGGGCTCCACCCATCCGCTTCATCTCATTTCCACCTAGTGGGAAAGGCCTTGTGGGAAGGCCTAAGGTCTTCTTGAGAGAGTGAAAGAACACCTGTAACACTGGCTCCCTGCCCCCAGTCATATGCTTTGAAGTACCATAAAAATCCCAGGAAGAACATGGAGTTTCCAAAGGCAAGAGATCTCAGTCTAGGTTTTGCTCTGTGCCAAGTGCTCCATTAGTTTCTGCTTGGAGGTTCCCTGGGGCAGGGAGCTCCCTCCCTCAAGTACCCTGAACAGCTTGGTCAGGTCAAGCATTCTTCCTGAAATTGGGTTGAAATTTTTGGCTGGTGCTCATTCTGTCCTCTCTGATCCTACAGAATATATCCTTGTCCTGTTGCAGGGCTTAACCACCCATCCTGCAACCCCAGTCGACCCCAATACACCCGAGACTTTGCTGGAACATACTCCTCAGTCCCTTCAGTGATGCCCATGAGACATGGAGTCCAGGCTCTTCATTGTCCTGGGGACAGCTCTTGATTATGGACCAGGCCCAGTGCCCTCCAGGTTGTGCAGTCGAGGGAGATGGGCACCTCCTGGGTGGTGGAAGATTTCAGGCACCAGCACAGCCTGTGGTCAGGCTGGCTTTGGAGATACTGCTAGACCACGTGAGAGTCACATGGCTTTAAAAAGGGCCAGGCAGCCATGGCCTTGGGTGTTGCACACATGTGAGCTTCTGCCTGCTGCTCAACACATGGGACATCAGAAGACTCCAGTGGAACCTGGGCCTTCCTGGCTTGCTACTCAGGGGAGAAGTGCAGGCTCAGCCTCCTCCCCTGGCAGACGGGAAGTGTGGTCGGGTGAGAGCTTCCTGGGCCCTGGGTTTATGACATTGCTGGGCCAGGAACAAGGTTAATATTTTAATAGTGAAGGGTGAGCCCCATTATTACCCGAACTCATTCATCAATGGCAGAACCTGCTTTACCTGTTCAATGTCCTGGATGTGGGTTGTTCATGAATGGGAATCCAGTTTTCTCTTTAAAACCCAAGCCACCTCTCCCCTTCTTAAATCCAGGAGGCGGGGCTGGGGAGGGTGTCAGGGTTTCACAGCAGGTTCTTCCTGGGTAGAAGAAGCTGTGGACGCCTTCAAAGGCCCTTCCGGCCTTACTCAATAAGATTCCCTCCTGAGCCAGTCCATGGGCTGGGAGACTAGGCCACAGCAGCTCCAGTTGTCCTCTGCTCAAGACAGCATGACAACGACCATGTGGGGAAAAGGTGTTTGTCACAAGACCACTCAGGTGGACCCTTTCTGAGCCCCTTCTGAAATGGCTGGTCAACTGGGGTGTTGGTTGAAACATCTTCGGGTAGTGCAGTCTTCTGAGATCTGCAGTGGCCCAAGTCACCTGTGTTAACCCTGAGAAATAAATGGGCATGGTGGGGCGCCCATGGTGGGGTGGGAGTTCACTCTTCTCCTAGGAGAGCATCGCTCTCGGTCCTTCCTTAGCCCCTTCTCAGGTGCCACCACTTGGAGCCTGGAAGCCCGTAGGGATTTCAGGCTGGCCACTGGACTCCGGGCTGCCACCTCACCCCCTCCTTAATCCTCATTGCCAGTGTGGGCCTTAGTTTTGTGAATCCAGCTGGGCTCAACCTAACCAGATGAAAAACGAACCAACTTACCTTCATATTCCCTTTTCTTGCCACAGAAGTTAGATCTTCATGGTTGTTTTTGAAAACTACAAGAGCTAGAGTGTTTGGAGGCCCCAGGGAGTGCTGGGTGTCGTGTAAGGATCCCCTCTCTTCAAGGAGGCAAGGCCACAGTTACCTTCTGGCTCTCCCTCCCTCCCGTGTCCAGCGATGCTCCATTAGCAAAAGTTTGGGAATAAGGTGAGGGACCCCAGAGCTTTGCCATGGAGCGCTGTGAACAACTCAAAACCACACGGGCTCTTTCCTTCTCATTTAAGGGCAAGGACCATGCCCCACCACCTGTTTTGGTGGGTAGAGGGAGGGAGAGCTGGAAACAGCAGCCAGGGAGCGCATGCCGCAGGCAGAAGCCCTGCTTCCTGGGTGTGGCCAGGCAGGTTGCAGGTGTGTGGAGTCACAGGGCAGCTGAGGAAGAGGAAGAGAGACTTCCTGTGCCTGCTGACTTCGGGAGTGTCAGGGAGGCCCTCGCCCAGGGTTGGCACACCTCAGCCAAACTGGCAGAGCTTCCTCTTCTTCCTGTCAGACCTCCTTTCGGAGATTTCTTCCTGCTTCTGGGAAGGAGCTGGGGTGTTAGCCTGCGCAACAGGCCGTGGGTGGCATGGAGGAGCCAGCGCTTTGGGGATGCCCCTTGGGTGGGAACCTGTACTGTCTTGTGTGCTCTCGAGCCTTGGGGAGGTTACCAGGCATCTCTGGGCTTTGGCTTTCTCATCTGAAAACAAGGTGGTTAGGAGGGCAACATAAGATGACTTGTGTCAAACAAAGCACACAGCTGAGACCCTGGCCCCGCCTCCCCTGTGGGCTTCCTGCTGGAGCCTCTCACCTGTTCTCTTCCTTTAGGCTCTGGGGAGCCACACACCCTGAGGTTCTCAGGTCCTGGCCCTGGAGGCTGCAGTCCCTGGGGCTCAATCCCGCTGAGTCACGCCTGGCCTCGGGTCAGCAGAGTTGAGTGCAGAGGGGAAGTGGGTGGTAGGCTGGGGATGTCTGTAACAGCTGCCTTATCAGCGAGGGGCCATCCCTCCCCTGTACACTGATTTACTCAGCAGCAGTGGATCAAAGTTTGCTCTTTTGAAATTGATAAGTCTGGGATTCAGTTCAAGATACCTTTGCCTTCCTTTAAGGATGGAATGCTTCCGGTGGCTGGTGATTTATGACCTTCCATTTGGAAGGGGATTTTACAGTGTGCATTAACAAATAAGGGCCATTCTGGGCCTGATACATGAAGCTCCTGTCCAGACATCCCAGTGGTGCTTTAGAGAGTGCCACCGGAGGGGGAGGGGCACAGGTGGGGACGGGCAAGACAAGCCAGCACCCTTAGGCAGCAGTGGGTTCACCAGCCCACTGAAATCATATGAGGACTGGATTTTATAGATAACGTTGAAAAGATTGAAAGGCCTGTTTGGTTTAATGCTTTCCCCCCAAAGCAAAGCGCTCTCCAGGAAATTAGATAAGTGAAAAGTTGGGGAGTATTTTTATGGTGCTAAATTTATTCATTCTAAAGGACTGTCCTGTGGTCTCAATTGCCTTTTTACTATTGATTGTTATTGCTCTTTTCTTTGTCATATGTGAACAAGGACAGGTGGTAGTTGGGTTGTTGCTGGTTTTTTTTTTAGTGTCAGTGATCCTGTGTCTCATCCTCCCTACTTTTTTGTAATTAAACTGGTCCATGAAATTCACTCTACAGATGGGGAACCTGAGGCACTGATACGGAGTGACTTAGCTAATGGTGCCCAGCTGGAGAGAGAAGGTGTTTATATGAAGTTTGGGCCTCAAGCTTCCCACAGAAACTATTGGATGCGGGGATGAGGCGGCAAAAAGGATCAGTAACATCATTTGTGGGGCCCACCTCCTACAAGATAATAATTTGGGGTTTCTTATTCAAAAATTACTAAGGACTGGGAATGTAGCTCAGTGGTAGAGTACACCCAGTGTTCTCAAGTCTTTGGGTTTGATCTTCGGATAAATATATATGTATGTACTTTTAATACATATTTATTAATATACTTTATATATATTTAATATATTCAAAATGGTGACATAAGGGCATTAAACAAAAGTACAGGGCCCTGTGCAGCTGCACAGGCCACCTGACCATGAAGCTGACCCTGGGGACCATAAATGTCAATGTTCCTGATGTCCTGGCATTTAAAATAAGAGCCTGCAGACGGGGGATGTGGCTCTGGTGGGGTGCCCGCCTTGCGTGCTAGAGCCCCAGCAACCCAGGCGCACACAAATCAATAAATAAATAGTCTGTATCACTTAACCCAAGCAATGAATTGCGCTGGCCAAGCCTTTGAGACTTAGGTCCCTGGCTTAGAGCATTTCCTCTGCCCTCCACAGCCCTCTGTGGGAGCAGGTGGGAGACTTATAGAGATGAGGCTTCTCACAGCCCTGGAGGAAGCGGGAGGGGCAGGTGGTGTTTATCTGGCCTTGTTTTGCTGTCTTACCTGCCCCGTGTCTGCCCTAGTGGCTCTATGTCTCTGGGGCGAAGTGCCACACACCCTCCAGGACCAGTGGGTCTGGGGTCTCCTGTTGTAGGCCAGGCCAGGCCTGTGCAGATGGGTTGGCCAGCAGATGCTTGCCAACCAGGAGCAGCAGCTGGAGTGAAAGAACCTGGCCCAGGCCCATGACTGGGTTCCTTGGGCTCAGTGGTGGCCTGTGTCCTTGCTGCACGGACCTCGTGGGAGTTTTGGTGCACTATAGCCCTTCTCCCTTTCCCTAGAGCTATAGTAGGACTCATGCATCTGACCTCACAGCACTTGCAGAGAAAACAGATCTCTTTGTGCTGTGCTGAAGCCCCCGGAGCACAGAGGTGCCTGCGTCTCTGGTGCAGGCGCAGATGCTATGTGAGTAGGCACACATTCACTAATTTTGTGCTTATCACGTGTGCTAAGCTTTCAACAAACATGAAGTCATCCCATGAACCCATGAGGTTGAATTTAGTATTATTCCCATGAGAAAACTGAGGCCTAGAGAGGTCAAGTTGAGCCAAGAGGTGGGCAAGAAATCGGGAAAATGCACAAGATGCCCCTTTCTGGCTCTTCCCTGGAGAGAAATGGCTCTGTAGGTCCTCCATTGGCTGAATTACTTATCATCTCACCCAGCATTTTGCAGGTACCCCTTTATGCTAGGCCAGGGGTGGTGGGGTGGGCAGAGCCAACTGAACCACCCTCATGCTAGAAGCCTTGGGCCCATGAGCTTTCAAGGAAAAAGCTGCCACAACCTACAATCACTTATGTGTTTACAAAATAGGCATCTGGGCAAGTGCAGCAAGGGGTCCAGGGCCTTGGAGGGAAGCTGCTAGGGTAGAGAGCGTTCCCGGGCCTGGAAAGTTCAGTCTCTGTGTCCACCAGTTCACCCCCAGGCCCTGGAGGTTCTGACCAGAGGGGAGCAGCAGGCAGCGGGGGCCAGGAGAAGGCCTTGTGGAGAAGCAGGAGACTGGAGGGAAGAGCAAGTGCTGTGTTCTATTGCATTTTCTTCCAGTCCTTTTTCTGTGTCTATGACAAACTTCTTTTCTGTGGTGGTGATTTTAGAAGACAGGAATCCTTTTATAAGTACTGTTTTAAAACCCAGTTATGTCAATGGCTGAAATGCCAAGAAGAATCTCATTAGATACATAGACCCCTCGCCTGTTGTGGGCTGCATAGTGTGTGTCCCCAGGTAACTCACCCATCTGGAACTGGTGTTCCCTGGTCCAAGGTGCCACAGGCCTTGGTCAGTTTCCCCCCTTCTGTACTTCTGATTGTGGCCTGAGCTGCATTTGTTTGCACAGAGGGGATTCACCAGGAAAGGCGTCACTATTGTGAGTGAGCCTGGTCTCCGGCATCTCTGGAGTGGGCCAAGTGGACACTGGTGTTTGGATATACCAGTAGCCAGCCCTGAGGGGCTTCATGGGGCCACCCCTGGGCTCATTCCGGAAGGGCCTATGCCACTTTTGTCTCAAGTGGATACACATGCCCACCCTTTGGCGTGGCAGCTCTAGGCCTGCCCTGAAGCTGCAGGGCAGACTGTGTAGGCTTCTGCAGGGACTCAGAGGCCCATCAGGGTCCCATTTTTTTTCTCATCCAAGTACTTTCTTCAGGACATGCCTGCTTGATCCCTGGGACAGTGGGCTTGGCCTAGGAGAAAATGACACATGGGCATTTCTGGGGGAGGCTGCCTGCACTAGGGAGGGTGACTTCTGGGGACACCTGACTCCTGATTCTGTGTAGACTCCATCGCATTTGCAAAGCCATGATCTGCTCAGAATCCCAGAGACAGATGAGGAGCGGAGATTTTTTTTTTACCCATCTGACAGTGAGGAAACAAACTTAGGAGAATTGGGATGGAGCTGGGGCAGGGCCTGAGTGAATGGGAGCCTGGGGCTATCTGCCCGTCCTTGGCTGCTTCTCTTCTCCTCTCTCTCTCTCCAGGAGCTCTTCCTGGTCCAGGCAGCAGATGCTGTCAGGCCTCACTGCGTGCCTCCTGCCTTCCCAGTCTGGCGTTTTCCAGCTGGCTGGCATCTGCACTCTGTGCCTGAGGGCTTTTTCCAGGGTCTGGAAATGGGGCCGCTGGCCACTGTGCCTGCACATGAGTGACTGGCCTCCATCAGTGACTCCCAGGCATGGGTATCTGGCCCCAGCTCCCTTGACCTATGGAAGGTAATTCTGAGGAGTGGCCTGTGCACGATTTCCCATAGAATCAAGCTCCAGGCGCCCACCTTGATTGGTGGCTTAGCAGTGCAGCTTTCCTGGCTGCCTTCCTCCCCGTGTCCCTGTCTTCTCCTAAGTGTCTCCTCCCAAATAAACCACTTGCAATAGAGTCCCTACTTTAGGGTCTGTGTCTGGGGATCTCAGACTAAGGCACGTAGCCTGTAGAGCATGAGAACAGCATCCTTTATGTGCTCCCAAGAGCCCTGGTGCATGTGCCCATGGAGCATGCCAGGGGGAAGATGCTTTCCCACTGAAGATGGGGCACTCAGACTGAGAGAGGTGGGAGACATGTCCAGAGCACAGCTGGGGAGAAACCTCAAAGCACTGATCTCAGTGCCCAGAATCCAGTACCAGCCTGGAGTCCCCGACCCTGCCTTTGGCTTCTACCCAGCACACCTTGCCAACCCTACTGCTTACAACAGCGCACTATGCAGTGGTAAAGGGAAGCATGTCCAGAGCCTGCCCTCCAGGTCGGGGCTGAGAGCAGCAGCCTGCACACAGCTGTGATCCAAGGCAAGTGGAAGGGCCTTCCCAGTGTGCTTCTCCCTCTGCCTGGCACGTGTGACTGAATGGCTTCTGTCCTTAACCATGCCAGATCCCTCTGGGGAGGTAACCTGATTGATACCATCTTCCAGCCCCCACTGCAGACTCTTTGGTACCCCTTGCCCAGAGCTCCGCACAAGCAGGCACGCAGCAAGTAGTCCTGAACAGTGATCGGCACCATCGCAGATGCCTGGGACGTTGCAGAGTTCTATCTACAGCTACTTTCCTGTCCCTTAGAAAATGCCAAATTATGTGAGAAACAGTGTCTGGTGCACAGGGACAGTTTCTTAGCCTATATGAGAAAGTTCGTCAAACCAGATATGGTGGCGCACACCTGTAATCCTAGCGACTAACAGGGTCTGATAGCAGGAGGATTGCAAGTTCGAGGTCAGTCTAGGCAACTTAGCAAGACCCTGTCTCAAAAGAAAATAAAAGGGCTGGGGATGTGGCTCAATGGTAGAGCATTCCTGGGTTCAATCCCCAGGACCACCACCAAAAAAAAAAAAAAAAAAATCTTCAAGCCTTGGCTGCTAGAGAATATGAGAAGACACATTACTTTAAAAAGTACATCAATGTTTATTGAGTATCCACCATTAAGCTGAGTGTAATTGGGAACCATCAAACACAGTGAGTGGTGGTAGTTGTGGCCAGTGCTGCAATGTCCTCAATAAAAAGAAAGTGACTGTTGGGGAGGGCAGCTGGTTGGAGCTGCCTGTGCCTAATGATGCCCTGGTCCGCCCCGCGGCTCGTGTGGAAGATGTGCATGAATCATCCTAATGGGCCCCATTCGGAGAGAAATGACCCTTCACTTAGTGCCGTTCTGCAACGCTTACCGCCTGTGGGCTGCAGTGGGCTGCACCAGCCCCCACAGCCTCTCCCCTTTCATCACAGCCCCAGCCCAGAAAGCCCTGGTAGAGGACCAGGCTCCACGCAGTGAGTGCACTTCTTCCCGGGTCCTGGACAGGCCCCAGATGCCTGGTGTCTGTAGGTCCCCCGCACGGGAACGGCCTTGGCTCCTGGATGCTGCTGGTCTGCTGTTGTGCTGTGCATACTTTTCTGGTGAGCACACTGGAAGTTATTCTTACCAAGCGGGGCCTTCTCTTACCGTGAGAAAGCCTCACGGGCATTCCTCATCTTTTCTTGGGAAGGGAGCAGCCCAGCCATGCCTATCAGGAATGGAAAAATGCCTCAAATGAGGTTGTCCAAACCCTGTTTTGGAAGCAGGCAGGCTATAAATATGTAGGTCAACAAATGACTTAGGGTCTCTGGTGCTCTGGTTTTGGTGGGAGTTGGTTTTGTCACCCTGCTTATATGTCCCTTGTCTATTGAAAGCCTCTGGTAGCTCTTGTCCTTGAGATGACCTTGGCAACCTATGTTAGTCCTCCACCCATTGCTATTTTATGGTTGAGGAGGAGTCCAAGGCCCAGAGAGGGAAAACCACTGGACCCCCGCACCCCAGCTCCTGACCGCTGCGTCTCCTGGCCTCTCAGCCTTGCTCTGCAGGAGAAGGGAGGCCTACTCTTGCTCTTCCCCACTGGGGCTGGACCAAGTGTTGTCTAGGCAGTGGCCCCACACTCCTGGATGTGTACTTGTTCCCCTGAGCAGGACATCAGAAAGGACGGTCTAGGAGGGTGAGTGTGGGATGATGGGGTTGCAGAGGAGAACTAGGGAAGCACAACTGGTGACCCCACGAGGACCCAGTCTGTCTGGCAGCCATCTCCTATCTGTAGCATTGGGTAGTGGTTTTTGCAAGAGGAGCTGGGGGCTCTCCCAGTGGGGCAGTTGGGGTGGATATGCCCAGGATATTTTAGGGATGACTTAAAGGGGAAAATTAGATAGCTCTACAGGTATTGCAGAAGCAGCCCGGACCTGGGGGTTAAGAAACATAGGTGTTTTACCTGTTTCTGACATTGGTCTTGGTATGTTCATTTCTGCTCGGGGTCTCCTGTCCCCAGTGGATTCATGATTTCCAGAGTGTGGATGTCTTCAGCGGTACATGTTGGGATTCCATGTAAAGTTTCCTTTGAACAAATCGTGTGCACAAGTTTTGAGACCCAATCATTTAGACCGCCTTTCAGTAGTGACTATGGAGAGCTGGGTGCTATCTTCTGGACAGATGCAGTGAATTCTCTGTCCATAGGCCCAGGCTGAAAGCAGTTAAGAAATTCTAGGATTCAGCTCTTTCTAAGATCAAAATAGAACCACCCACTGGTGGAGAGATGCCGGCAAGCCTGTCCCTACCACTTGGCAGTGACCTTCTGGGGTAAACAGGGAGGGCTGGGCTCAGCTCCAGGGGCCTAAACAGAAAAAGAGTGGGTGGGTGTGAGCATGTGTGTGAGAGGGGCCAGACAAGTGGGGCCCAAGAGGAGCTGGCAGAGGCTGTGATTGGAATGTGTTTTTCCTGACAAGCCGGGGCCTGCAGGTGTCTAGGCAGGCAGCTGTAGCCAAGGGAGGGGCAGGACTGGAAAGAGCAGTGGTGACCACTTGAAGCTCCCCTCTTGGCCTTTTGAGGTGGGGCAGGTCTATAAAGGGCATTTACAATACGCCACTGAAGGAAGAGCAAAGAAATGGGTGGCGGAGGCTAGAGTCAGCTCAGCTCGGCTCAACGTCAGGAAGGCCACTTTAATAGTGAAGGCAGTCCAGTGGCAGCTTCCACCTCTGGAGCATGTGGGCAGAGGACTTGGTGGGGACCCTCCTGCAGGAAAAGGGGAGCTTAGCACTTGGAGTGACTGCAGGGCTGAGCCAGGTTAGGAAGAGGAGAGGGAGCCCTTCCTAAGTCAGGGTGGAAGAGCGCCCTCCCGCCCTCTGATTTCCAGGAGTTGTGGCTGAGTGCGCAAATGTAGCTAATTAATCTTCCCCAAATTAATTTCCTTACCATGTCAGAAATGATTTATTGGCGCGTCCGTAAGGGGAGTTGATCTGTGCTGGTCAGAGCCCATGACACGGAGAGGCGAGGATGGGTACTTGCTTGTGTGTCCTGGTCCAGTTCTGTGGGCCCCTCCAAGCCGCGGGCACTGGGCGTAGGTGGGGAGTACACTGCTGTCTCCCAGTGCAGAGCTGGCCTTGAGGGTCCCAGGCTTTGAGTAGGAGGTGTATCCTACTCAAAGCCTAAGAGTGGGGAGAAAAGATGGTTCACAAACATGTTCCTGTTGGGAGCTGAGTACTGTTGGCAGCTGATGTCATGATGCTTAATTGCAGCCATTTCCTTTATGGAGTCACTGAGGCCTTGGTGGGGTTTCTCCTCATATCCTTGCCTCATCTTTCCCAGTAGCTTTCCAGCTTCTTATGGGTCTTAAGGTGCTGGATGGTACAGCTCACACAGCACTGGGTGGGTCCGAGGTGTCTCATGTGCCCTATAATAAGCACTCAGCTTTCATAAACCACAGACAATCATCTTATTTGGTACTCACAACATTCACATGAAGCTGAGAAGCAGACCACTCCACCCGAGAGAGAGAAAGCTGGTAGCCCAGAGCCGGTTGCATCTGTGCAGCCCCAGACCTGCCCACCTCAGTCACGGTGGGAGTTCTGCAGACAGCCGTCTACTGGACAGTCCTTAAAGCTGGCCACCTCAGCCTCCGGCAGCTCAGATGTGCATGTCCAAGTCAAGTCAGCTGTATCCTGAGTGACACTGGGGAGCATAGGCAGGTGGCATCCCATTAGCTGACCTCCCACCCAAGCAGAAGCACCAGAGCTTCTGCCTGGACATCTGGAGTGGCAGGAGCTCCCTTTCCCAGGCAGCGTGTCTCTTTATTGGCTGTCATATGTCCTTCCTGAGTCACTGAGCTTGCCTCTGTTTAGCTTCTGGGTCTGCACAGAACATCTGTCCACTGCCTCTTCCCTGAGCGGCCCCCTGGCTATTGGAAGGCCTCTCCAACCTCCAGATCCCTGTTCCTTTAATGCCATCTCTTTGTTGGCATGGCAACAGAGCCTCCATCCTGTGGACATCAGGCCTGCTAGGTCCTGTGTCACAGCAGGTCCCAAAGGAAGACCAGGAAGGACTCTGGGCCTGGATTGCAGCCCTCCAGTAGGGACAGAGCATTGAGCGGTCTGGCTGCAGCTGTCACATTATGCCTCCCAAGTTACTCACTTACCTTCAAGGACCCCTAGAGCGAGGGAGGCTCCGGCCCATAAGCCAAGACAAAGAGCCTGGGGCCCATCCTCTCCCTGCGTCCTCCATCTCACAGCTGAGTGGCAGGCCTGTGTCACCCATTTTTTTGGCCAGGTGAATAGTGCCTGTTGAATGAGGGTGGAGTCAGCACCCCTCGGTCATGCAGCTGCTGTCAAACTAAGGCAAAGAGTGTGTGGCTGTAATGTGAGGGGACTTGGTCCTAAATTAACCTGGGTTTATGACCTGCCTGTGATGTGCCCAGGGCATCCTGGGTGTGTATAAATGTGATGGAGGAACCACAGTTCCATCAGTTGTCAGATTCCCAAAGAGACCCAGGACCTCAAAACTGTTAAGGCAATTCACATACAGCCTTCGAGGTAAATCAGTGAGAGAAATCATTGAGGATGCTTTCAGTGTGTTCTCAGGCAGTTTGCTTTAGAGTAGAGCAGAACGAAGTCATGGGCCTGGCAAGAATCTGGGAACTCGTAGGATGTCACCCCTTTGTTTCCTAAGGAGTGGAGAGTAGAGCAGAGACCCCCAACCCCTACAATCCAGCAAGCCTGGAACTGAGCCAGCGCAGCCAAGCTGCCAGTTTCCTCAAACAGCAGGGGGACTGTGTGGCACAAAGGAGGTGCCCGTGGGGTGGTGAAGTCAGTGGGGTTCACTCCTGGAAGCTGGCAGGGGCTTTCACAGATCCCTCCTTACTAGCAGGTTTGAGCTACTTCCGCAGGAACACCCCTGTGCATTTTTGTAGCTCCCTCTGGGAGCTGGGTGGTATTCCTGGAGGGGTTTGCTGAGAGCCCAGGTGGACTTGACCTGAACACATTTGTGGTTTGGAACGGCAAGCCTCATAGTCCTCAGGTCTGGGAGCCGGGAAGCCAGGCCAGGGCCTCACCTGTGGGGCCCTTTCCCCCTGTGCAGGTGAGTGGTCCCGTCTGGAGCCAGCCCTCCCAATTGCGCGGAGATGCCTTTCCCTCAGCTTCAGGTAGATTGTGGAGAAAGACCAAGGCATGTTGGGTCAGCTCTCACTCTGGCTGACCCCTAGGGAAGAAAGTGGGGAGCCACCGGTAACCTGAACTTCTTGCTTGACTTTATTGAACAGGGCTGGGAAAAGTGAAATTCCCGAGTAATGTCTGGAGACCTGCCTTCAGACTGGGGGGTGGGGTGGTGGTGGCTGACGCTGGCTTATTGTTTCCCTAACTTTCCTGATAAGAATCACCTGGGTTGCTTGTTAAATACACAGATTATGGGGGCAAGGAGTCTGTTGTCTTAACAAGCATTCCAGACCATTCCTGTCTTCAGACAGGTTTGGGAAACAGTCTGTCTGCTGTACCAAAAATAGCTTGAGGAAGAGGAGTGCTTTGCAGCAAGTTTAGCTTTGCATATAACACATGAATGGGCTCTTGTTTGCCCTTGTATTGGCACTACACCACAGAAGCGTCTTTGACCCTTATCCCAGTCCCTCTTCCTACTAAAGGAAGGGGTTGGTTTGGGGCTTGCCTCTCCCCAGACCTTTCCTTCATGTTATAGTAGAGGTTTCTGTTTCACTTTTCATAAATGTTTACCATGTATTTATCATCCTACAGTTGCTGCCTTTCCATTCAAAGCAACATCATGAAGAACTATGTTGGCTCATGTAAAGCAAATGCCTTTTTAAAATTTGCTGCTTAATATTCCATAGTGTGGAACTAGCACAGTTGATTTAGCAGTTCCCCCATTGATGGGTATAGTGATGGGTGTAGTGATTGCTAGTTTCTCATTATCACTTGCTTCAGTGAGTATCTTTGCCCATATCCCTTTGTATACATTTGGCACCACATATTGAGAAGTGAAATCACTGGGGATTTCAGTGGGTTTTGCTAAAACTCATCCTTCAAAGGGGTTCTGCCCATGTACATCTCTGCTGAGAGCATGTGGAGAGTCCCCAGTTCTCCATACAGGTGGCAGCTCTCTCATAAAAGCAACTTGAACTCTTCTGTGGAAGTGTTGCCAAGTGGCCACACCCACCTTCCTCTAGCACTTCCCTGTGGGGGTGAACAGGAAGGCATATTTCCTATCACAGAGCTAATCCTAATCCCTAAAATAAAAACACCAGGGTTTAGACCGCTGGAAGGGATGGAGTTCCACCCAGCAGTATGTGCAGAACAGAAAAGAGACACACAGAGCCAACTCCAAGCCTGCAAGGAGCCCAGACAGAGAGTCTTGTAGGAGAGGCGATGGGTGTGGTAGACTGTGGTCCCCAGAGTAGGAGTGAGGAGGTGTGTGAGGGCTAGCCCTGAGGGCCTGCTGCTGGCTTGCTGGGTGGGTGGCTGCAGCAAGGTCCTGAGTCTCTGAGCTTCAGGGGCCTTTTGTAAAACAAGGGAGCAGGCTTCTGGGAGACTGCAAACACAGATTCACCACTTTCTGAGCCCGTAGAGTCTGTTTAGGAGCTCTGGGCTGACCTAGGATCTGCAGTTTTGTTTGAAAGCAGGAGAAGGTGCTTGCCTGAGGTTTAGCACCCATCCTGAAAGGCTGAGAGAGCCCGGAAGAGGTATGTCCCTGGTCCCTGTCCTGCTGCTGCTGTTCAGCTCCTCCGCTGCAGGCAGGAAGGTGCACTGGGTGACCACTTCAGCTCTGCTCCTGTCCCATGTGGCTGCAAGCAGCCACCGAAAGGAATCCACTGAGCTGAGACCAAAATCCAAGGCAAGTTTCTTGTACAGAGAAGCCCTGGCCAGCTCCATTTGGTTGAATTGTTCAGCTAGATTTATGGGATTTGTCCGCTAACTGAGGCATTTAAAGCAAAGTAAAAGCAACCCCAGCAGGAATCCAAACCCGCATCTGGGGAAATTCATTCCCATTCCTACACACAGAAGAGCGGTAGCCTTCGGGGGAAACTCCTCCCTGCCCTTTGACTCACAGTGAGTCCAGGCAGCCTGGATAGTGGTCACACCACCCGGTCTTGTCGCCCATGGTCCTGCACGTGTGGGCTCTAGCTGACTGCGTGCTGAGCTCTCCCAGCACCTGGTTAAATTTTTACTCCCAACTAGGACATGATTTTGCTTAAGGTCGGACAGTTGGGCGTAGTGTTTGCCAAGTTTCAGGTTGCTCAAACCTCCAGTTCCCCTCCCTCCGCCAGCCTCGCTCTGAAGTTGAAAAGCAGACTGATTAGATATACATTTTAGGAACCTTCCGATTTGCTTCTTAAACTAACAGAATTCTAAACTTTTTTTTTTTTTTAAAACGGAAGGATTTTCAACTGTCAGCAGGTATAACTGGATCCATATGTCAGCAGAGACCAGGGGCTTTTCCTGGTTTTAGGATTTGTAAATTCTTACTGAAACGGAAGTAACCAGGGCAGGCAGCTGGGGCCGGGTGACAGCTTGAGCTCAGATCTCATTTTAATTAGAAAATATAGATAGCGCCTGCTGACTCACGGGGAGGGTGGGCAGAGCTCCCATCCCAGGGTGAACAAAGATTGGTTTATATCCTATAAGCCTCTTGTTTGCAAATCACAGAGCATTTCCGAGCACCTCTGAGAAGGGGCTGCAGTGCTACATTACTATGGAGACCGCAACCCCTCCCCCCACGCTCCCCAGCAAATCCCCCTAAATGATTTTGTTTTGGGGAAATACATCTTCCCTCCCTCATTGCAGACTAGACGGAGGATGTTCACATTGAAAAGAGACAGTGAGGATGTCTGGGGTGAGAGAAATGAGATTAGATGTCATCCACAGCAGCAACATTATTTTCTCCATTTGGACATCTGGTCCCTTGAACTTAAAACCCTGCCCCTGATGGGCATCTGAACTGTCCTGTTTGACTGTGCTTCACATGTATAATTTTCTCCCTAATGTGTTCTGCAAATGGTAGAGTAGAAATATCAAATGAAAGACATCCCCAAGGCCTAGCTCTTCCCAACCCCCCTCTTTCCCTGGCCCGGTGTCACTTGAGCTCATTGAGTCTCCAGAAAGGCTGCTATTACAGTGTCAGCATCTGGAAGCGCCTGCCGGGTCTGGGAGCCTGGCCTGGCCGCTGCCCCGCCCATTTCCATGGATGCTCCAGTGCTGGGCACCCCAAGCCTGGGTCCCCACTGGTGGGCTCTTCCTGTTTGGGGAGCAGGGACCCACAGCCACGTGCTGGGAACTGAGCTACAGCCTGCCACCTCCCCACACACCCACCCATCACATTCAGGGCAGCTGGCGGTCACCCGTGCCCCCTGCCAGGGCTGCTGGCACAAGCTGCCATTCAGCAGGCAGACAAAGGGGGATTTTCCTTCCCCTTGAGTTTACAGGCCCCTCAAATGCCTTACATTCCAGGAGCTGGGGGAGACGGGGCTCCTGTGGTTTCTAATTAAGCTCACGATTTAAATAACAAATCATGTAACCCCAAGGGCGGTGGAAAAAGCTAACCTACCCCCTCCTAAGACCCGCAGCCAGGTGGCTCTGCTGGGAAACTGAGGACTTGAGCCAGGGGAAGTCACTGAGCACTGGTGTAGCCAGGCTGTGTGGTGGGGGTTCTGGCTCTTTCCCCTCTTCAGGGTTAGAAAGTCAAAAGTGGGAGGAGAGTATCCCTGTGGCCTGGTTGCCTCCACCCTAGGATTACCCCCCTCCTGGGGTGTGGGGGGTTGTGGAACTTGATCTCTGAGGTGTTAGAATCCAGGTATGCACATTCTCCTGGGAGCCTCCTCCCCCCTCAGACCTGCCCGGGTGACTCATTCTTCCTCTGTCAGCAGTGAAACTTCTCTCTGGGGAGAGGCGGGGCTGGGCCCCATCAGAAAAGTGAGGACCCAGGAGCTAGGGTGGGGGATCCCCTGGAGTCCAGGATCCTTAGGTGGAGTCTGGGATCCTCAGTGCTCCAGGTGTTGAAGAAGGGTCTTTGGGTCTCTCACCTCCAGGCGCCAGCGTCCGCCCATCCCTCCCCAAGTTGCTTCTGTATTTTCATAGGCCCTCTCTGGGGCCACCGTCATCTTTATAGTGGGTTGATCTCACCAAATTGTTGTCTGATGACCCAAGGTGTGGTTGTGTTCCAGACCCGGGGAAAATAGAGCACTGAACGCAATTATCTCTAGACAACTCTTCTGTGCCTCAGCCAGCACCCCGGGCATGTCAGCATTTCTAGGCCTTCTGTGATTTCCTTTCCAACTTTTCCACCATTTCCATTTCATTAAACTGAGTAACAAATTACATTAAGTTCCCCAAGGATACCGCCCAGGTCCTGGCCTCTGCACTTGGTACCTGTTGACATCTCCACCAGATGCCCTTCTGGTCTCACCTCACTGTGCCTGGAACTGACCAGGCTGTGGACAGGTCCCTGGGGCTTTCCCTGTGCCAGAGCACTGTCCTTGTGGGTCCCACTGGTTACCTGAAGGACTTTGAGCCCACAAGGCTGGGCGGCTGGGCATTGAGGCGGGCTCCCGCCTCCCTTCCCACCCCTCTTCCCTTCCTCTCCATGCTTATCTGTTAAAGCAAAGCCTGGTCAGGAACTGAAGTGAGACAAAAAACGTCCACAGTGGCCTCATACCCTTCCCTCTTCTCCGCAGGTGACCATAGCTGATGACTACTCAGATCCCTTTGATGCCAAGAATGATCTCAAGAGCAAAGCAGGAAAGGGGGAGAGCGCTGGCTACATGGAGCCTTACGAGGCCCAGAGGATCATGACAGGTAAGTGGAATGACAGGTTCAGTGTCTTAGTTCATTTTCTGTGGCTGTAATAAAATACATGAGACTGGGGAGTTTATGAGGAAGAGGTTTATTATGGTTCTGGATTCTAGAGGCTGGGGTGATCCTATCTGGCCAGAACCTCATGCTGTATTAAATCACAGCAGAAAAAAGCAAAAGGGCAAGCAGGTACGTGAGAAAGAGACAAAACACAAGGGGTGACCTTTCTTTATAACAGCCTGCTCTCCTGGTAACTAATCCAGTCCCATGGAGCAAAGAACGTCCACCCAAGGAAAGGCTTTGGTTTATTTAGGAGGCCTCCACTCCCCTAACACCAGCCCCTCCCACTAAGCCCTGCCTCCAACACTGGCCCCTCCCACTAAGCCCTGCCTCCAACACTGGCCCCTCCCACTAAGCCCCACCTCCAAGCACTGGCCCCTTACACAGTTAATGAACTCAGCATGAGTTTTGGTGGGGACAAATTACATTTAAGCCCTAGGACACAGGGACTTGGCAGGGAGGTGGGGAAGGAGCAGGAGGGGCTTGTGCTTTCAAGGTACTGGCTTATTTTTCACCTACACCAGGAAAAACTGTCAGGGCACAGATGAAGTGTACCATGTGCAGTTAAAGCAAAACAGGGACCGAGAAGTAAGTGGGGAGAAAATGTGGGGAAGATTATCAGAAATTTCTCACTGAGGAAGGATTCTTAGAGACATAAAACTTTTCTTAGAGCTTCCCAGCAGCCAGGGCAAAAGGGAAAGCAGGATGAGTCACCTTGTTTTCATTACCTAGCTGGGGGCAGACCCAGTCATTAGTAGGGACAAAATTCTCTTTGGCCATGTGCCAAGATATCTTCACCCTGGGACTGGCAGCTGCATGGAGCACCTGGGCTTCGTAGCACCTCTGTAGGAAACATGGAGACTTTCCCCTTTGTGGCTGTTTCCTGTGGGGCTTTGATGACAAGACCTTGTCAATTGTGTGGGGCCCAGAGGGCGTGTCCAGGAGGACAGGCCCCTCCAGGCCTGCTTTCACCAGGATGCTTGGAGCGAAGGGTCATCCGCCCTCTTGGGGTGTGGGAAGCTGGAGGGAACCTCATGAGAAGAGAAGCCCCCACGTGGGTCCTCCTGGCTCAGGAGGACCATCCAGAAAAGCGGCCGTGTTGGTGGCCCCCAGACTCCACACAGGGCAGAAACAGGAGTGGGACACTCCTGTAGAGTGCAGGAGGGTGACCAGGAGCCGGTTTGGAGCTACCCGGGATTTGGGGGCCCGTTGAATTGGTGTCCTGAATGTCTGGGGACTCGGGTACAAATGCCTCTTATTATCTGTGTGTTTGAGGTCCTTGTCCTTGAGCTCTGCCACCTGATTCCACTTGAATTTGGAGAAGAAAGGGAAGGAAGTGACATTTAGAGAGCACTTAGCGTGTGCTAGGCCCATGCTGGACGTTCCCTCCTAGGGCTGCAGAGCCCACCACGGTGGAAGGATCACGGTGTGGGTGTGAGTCCGGTCTCTGCCTCCAGGACTCTGCCTCATGTTCCCATTCACAGAAGGCCATCGTGTGGCCTCCCAAGTGCTTGGCCACTTGTTGCAGGGCAAGGCAGGGAGGAATTATGGACTTAGGCCAGGCCCCTGGGGCTCACTCTCATCTTCCTGTCCCCCCCGCGGAGCAGAGAGCTGAATGTGTGGGGCCGAGATTTCAAGCCAAATCCCTGCAATTTGGAAAAGCAGGTCAGCTGGTGGAGTCCTCACTGCCCACCAGCTCTCCTGCCCTCAGGCCAACAGGGGGAGGGAGCTGTGGTCCTGAGCTCTGTCAACCTGCTTAAAGGAGTGGTGGTAACTAGAGCAACCGGGACACTGTGGCCCATGCACGGTGTCAGGGTGGATCTTCAGGGCCATCCAATCCAACAGCATCACTTTACAGATGAGGAAACTGTGTCTAGGGAGGGAGAGACTTGCCCAAGGACACACAGCAAGTTGGTGGCAGAAGGCCAGGTGTGGCCCAAGCATTGCAGGGAAGATTGGGGGTGGTGTCCTGAAGGAATATGGCATTTGCATCAGGCACTGGGGCATCTCAGACATGCAGAAATGGCAGGAGGGACCCAAGGCTGGGGCCCCTACCAGGCTTTGCTCTGGGCACTTGAGTGTATGTGCTCACTGAATCTCAGTGTCCCTTCAGAGGCAATGTCTAGGTTTACAGGTGAGGGGATCGGGAGTAAGCCCCTTCTCCAGGTCACCCAGCTGGGGTCGCTGCGTAGCCAGGTACTAATCCTGAGGGATTCGGGCATTTCTGTGGGGGCACATCGTGGGCAGGTTCGAGGCAGGGAGTTGGTTTGGCAGTTGGACCTCCTGCACCCTTCTCCAGAGATGCGCCCCAGGTCTGCTGCTCTTTGGAGGCTGGGTCCCAGTTTACCAGCCTTTTTTGCTTTAAAGAATGTAAGTGACTGGAAGGAATGTTCCTGGTGGTGACGATCTTGTCACACCTCCCTGTGATCCAGAGCTCCCTGTGTGTCACTGTGGTGATCGGGGCAGGCTGAGCCTCAGCTTGGGAATCCTCCAGAAGGGGAGCGGCCTGCTGAGTGGACCCGCAGCTGGCCCCGGGGAGAAGGTGGAGGAAGGTTGGTGCTGGGGTTGGCAGAGGCCCTCGTGCCTTGGGTGACTCTGCTTTTCCCCAAACATGCATGATGGGTTGGTGACAGTAACAAACACAATGGAGGCAGCTGCCAGGTCCTCTGGGACTTGTTTACAGCAACAAGGCCAAGACAACCCAGCTAATTAGGTGTGGGCTGACTTCCTGTTTTAACCACCCAGCAGTGTCCAGTGCCTTCTCCAGGCCTGCCCAGCGCTGCCATCTAGGGCTGTACTTAACTGATGAGGTTCTGTGTCCCCCGTCCGTCCCCCCCCGCCCTTTGCTCCGCGCAGCAGGTAGTGTGGGGAGCTTTTGTAAATGAAGAACTGGGCCCACCCCCGCGGCTGTGGCTGAGATGGGGGGCATGGAGAGGTGTGCCTGTTCCCCAGGGGCTCCTCTCATGCCCTCATCTCCTCAGCTTACCCTCTCCACAGACTTCACTTTGTGTCACCTGCAGGAATTACGTCTGGCTTTAAGCTGAGTGCTCGGCCCCAGAGCCCAGATGCCGCGGACTGCCTGGGCCTCCCCTTCCACCACATCTCACGCTGGCAGCACCTCCAGCAGCGCCTCCTTAGACCCCGTAGCACTGAGATGGAAAAAGCCAGAGATCTAGTCCAGTCGTTCCACTTTGCAGATAGGAAAACCGAGGCTCAAGAATGTTAGCGTTTCTTTAAACCAATGGATGAAATGGGCGGCTCTCTTGTGAAGCACAGAGCTCCCCTTCCCTAGAGGTTTCCAAGCAGAGGTAAGGCAGCCCTTGGGAGATGACATGGAAGGGAATCAGGTCTCTGGTGGGGTTGACTCAAGTGATCTCCGAGGTCTGCATTAACCCTGAGCTCCTGAGGTGCCAAGGACCTGCAGCACCTGAGCTCATGACCTGCCTTCCATACATCGTGACTGTCCTTAGCCGTCCAGGACCAGCCCCACGAAGAGACCAGCTCTGCACAGGAAGGGTCTGGTTGGGTCTGTTATGTCCTTCCTCAGTGTCCGCTGTTTGGTCCTGTTTCTTGGCCCTTCTCACAGATGCTGGCCTTGACCTCTTCTGTGCCTGGATGCTCACTTGGGCATTGGGTTCCTCGTGTATAAATTAAAGAGAAAGAACCACAACCTTTCTGGGTCTGCTTCTGGCCTCCATCGCCTGTGTGTTTGGTGTCCTTGGCCGGGCTGCTTCCCAGCCCCTTCTTTCCCTGTTCCTGAGACTTTGTCCCCAGAGAACCTGGAGACCTGCTGGTGCAGTTGGAAGGGCCCTGGGCTTGTGTCCCCAGTGGATCTGGCTGCCCAGCTCTGGAGTGTCAGCACTGTAAGATTCAGCACACGTGCCCGTGTGAGCCCTGCGTGGAGGACCAGAGGGCTGCTTGTCCCTTCATGTGGTATCCTGTGCGTCAGAATCTCTGGCCAGTCTCCATGGCGTCCCCTGCCAGCTGTTTTTTTTATCCTTGCCAAAGCAACAGGACAATTGAGTAGGTGGTCCTCAGGCTGCGATGCACTTTGCTCCTGGCCATCCTGTGCTAGAGGCTGGACTGAGCATGGGCAGCACCGCCACTGCCTTCCAGGAACATCCATGAAGCAGGGAGGTGGGTTCCGACTGGAGTGGTCAGTGTTGATGCACTGAGATGCGCAGGTGACTCTCTAGGAGTTCAGGGGAGGAATTGGCTTCCCATTTGGGTGGTCCGTGGGGGCAGGGGGAGGAGAGCTGAGGCTGGTGATGGGACCTTCTGCATAGGAGTGAAGGAGGCTACGGACAGGAAGGGCCCCTGGAGCAAGAGCCTGTAGAATGGACTGGAATCAGGAAGCCCAGGTCAGCCTTAGAAGCAAGGTCTCTGCAGCTGAGATCATCCCTGCACAGGCCTTCAGCCCCAGAAATTCCCAGCAGTACCCAAGGGCGGTGGTGACTCAGAAGACAGCCTCGGGCTCATGCAGGGGCTTCCCTGAGTGCCAGGCACTGCTGCAAGAATTAGCTCATTTAATGCTCACAGCAACCCGTGCCGAACTGGTGCCCATTTTACAGAGCAGAAGACACGGGGTCCCACAGCACCTTCCAGACCTCCCGTGAAGCCAAGACGCAGGGACTTGCATCCCCCAGGGTCTGAGGAAGTAGCTGGGCAGTTTACAGCTGCAGAGGCCCCTTCTCAGGTGTAGGTGTGACTATAACCTTCCTCTCAGCCTCCTTTATAAAATTGTTCAAGGTGTCATCTCACCAGATGAATCACTTGAGCATTAATTGAAAGCATTTTCACATAATTTTTAATATGTAAGCAATTACACATTAAAAAGTCCTTAGCACGTTTTTATTATTAAATCAACTTTATAGCATAATAAGAGGAAATTAAAAGAAAGTCATCTGCACAGAGCCCTGCTGCCCTGACGTGGCCGTCCCCGTCCTTCTTGCCTATGACCTGCCTTCTTTCTGCCCGTTTGAACTCTAATTGCCGGTAGCCACGTCCAGTAGAGCCGGTTCCCGGTTCTGAAGGCCAGAAAGCCATTTTGTGTCTTCTTGTCCTCTTTAAAACCACATTCTGTCTTTTTCACTGGGTGTCATAAGCAACCAAAGAGGTAATGGGTCTGAAATGACTTTATAAAGCCTTAGGTTACCTGCTTGTGTAATCACACGGGGCTTCTGAGAGTCCTGTGACTGGGCTCCTTACAGATGGCTCCTGTCAGTCCTGCGACTCTGGCCCCACCCCAGCCTTGCCAGGTGGTGAGGAGGAGCTGGCCCTGGGCCTTCCCAGGAGCATGTACGCTGACAGGCACATTCTTTTTATTTTTGGTACCAGGGATTGAACCCAGGGGCCATCGACCACTGAGCCACATCCCCAGTCCTTTTTGTGTTTTATTTAGAGTCAGAGTCTCACTGAATTGCTTAGCGCCTTGCTTTTGCTGAGGCTGGCTTTGAACTTACGATCCTCCTGACTCAGCCTCCCCAGCCACCTGGATTACAGGTGTGCGCCCCTGCTCCGGGCCAGGCACACTCCTTTTTGACAGCCTGCTCTGTTCCTCGGGGCCTGGATTCCTGTTCCCTAACTCTGAACTGAGGTCCTCTGAAGACCTGCAAGCGCTTCTCAGAGGAGAAAGTCCATGGGTTGTGGCTGGGGTCAGAGAGGCTGTTTCTGGCCTCCTATCTAAATTTTCCATTTCCTGTTCCAGGCCAGGTCTCTGGTGGCTGGAAGGTCAGGCCGCCCAGGCCCAGCCCTGCAGTGCCTCAACTGTGCACCCTTGTGCTCGCCTGTCCTCCTCCCTGGCCTGCCCACCCCCACATTGCCCCAGGGTTCAGCCAGTCCTGGTGGTCACAGCTGTCCTCTGACCAAGGACGACAGGATGGAACCATCCTTAAAGAGTAGTCCAGTGTCCTTTTTCTGCTCGAGGCCCAGAGAAGGGTATGTGCTGGCCAAGGTCACACAGCACAGCGAGCTGCAGAGCAGGTCCCCCAGCTTCTAACCTGGGACTCCTGAGTTTGGCTTTGAAGTGTTTTGAAACTTGTCCTCACCTTCTCCAGCCTGCCAGACGGGAGGCTTGGCTGAGGGCAGTGCAGAGTTCCCTGGCTGATCTATGATTTGCCAGAACGACCTACCTACAGCACAGGAAGGAGATAATCAAGTGTAAACAGATTGTGGGTTTGTCACCGATGACGTGCCTGCTGTTGAGGGACAGTGGGGCTCCCTCACCCAGCCAGAGCACTCGCCCACTGCCATTCACTGGTACTGCTCTGTGCGCTTCCATTTCTCATTGAACAAAGTCCTGTTCTCATGGAGCCCCTGATTGGTGCAGAACCCAGCAAGCAGGGCCAGCGTCCCCTGCCCTCGATCCCCACTGACTCATTTCTCAGACCCTATGGTTCTGGATTCCCGGCGCCTGGCAGGAGCAGAGTTACACTTGTCCCAGGACATGGCCACCTTCACAAGTAGGCTGGCCTCAGTGCTATCTTCTGGGGATGGGGGGCTGGCTTTGGCCCAGTGAGGGGCAGCTGTGTCCCACTCTGTTCTCAGCTTTAGTGGAGGAGCATAGACACACACACCCCGCCTGGCTTGTCATGGATTGTCCCCTGTGCTGCTGGCACCAGGCAGGCAGTAAGGGGCCCAGGCCCTCAGGAACGCAGCCCTTGGCCCCTCTTTCTGGCAGTTGGGAGAGAAATGGGCAATGTGCCCAAGTTAGAGGAACAGGAACGCAGGACAGAGGTGCTCACTCCCTTCCCCTGCCCCAGCCCCAGCCCCATGTTGCCATTCAGAAGCCCAAAGACAGTGAAAAATCTGAAGCTGCAGGTGCTACAGGATGCATCTCGGGGCCTCAGGATTGCAGCAAAGCTCCTGCCATCCTACACCCATCCTACAGCCTGCTTCCAGGTTTGGGGCAGGGCAGGAGGCTGTGGGGACACACCCCACAGGGTGTGACAGATAGGAAGTTGTTTGGGAAGCCTGGGTGTGTAGGATGGATTAGAGTCCGGAGAGTCATGGGGACTGGTTCCTTGGTCCTGTGGTTATGACAGTCATCTAGGCCAGAGGGTTATGGTGGGGACAGGGCTTGAGGGCCTGCAGGGGAGTCAGGGTGGGTGGGAGGGAGAAGCTGGGGCAGCACTGGGAAGGTGGGAATGGCAGCCACCCATTGGGAACCGTCCTGTCTAAGATCACAGGGGGCTGGGGAGGGTCAGTGCGTTCACAGTGGACACTTTTGGGGCTGGAGAGATTGGAATGTTAGTGTGTTGGAGAAGGTGCTGGAGGCCAGTCAGAGCATGGCCTCGGGGCCATGGGTCACAAGGGGATTGCACTCCTGGATTCAGGAGAGGAGCTGCCAGCCCAGCCACAGCACTGTTCTGCTGAAGCCTGGTGACCGAGGCTCAGGGACTGCGTCACACCCTGTTATTTAATTGATTAATATCGAGTCCCCTCCTCTAAAGATTATGCTAGGCCTCTCCCTAAGGCTCTGGAAGGAAGCACCTGTCATTATCTCCATTTTGTAGATGTGAAAGCCGAGTCCTGGTGGCTCCTAGGAACTCTGCCCCCTTCTGGGCCCCGTTCTCCCCGAGGGGCCTCTGCCTGCTGGTGCCAGGGAGGGTGCTGAGTAACAGGTCGGGCTTTCTGGACGGCAGGTCTTTCCTCCTAGGCAGAGATGAGGCGGGTGCCTGGGGTCCGTGCTCCCCCCTCCTCCCCGGAGTCCTGCCTTCCAGCTCTTTTGACCGGGGCCTCGTGGTGCTCTGCCTCTGGTCCTTTCCCGAACCAGGCAGGGTGAGCAGAAGTTCACAAATCGCTGCCCGTCCTCTGCCTCCCAGTGCGCAGCTTGTGATAGGGCCGCCGGGACGTTCGTGCTGATAGAGCACATGATGACCACGTCACCCTGTATCTCACCTACTGGGCTGGAAGCCCCTGGCAGGCAGGTCACAGGGCAAACAGGGCTCTGAACTCTTGCTCTCAGGCACCTAGGGTTTGAGTTATTGGAAACTTCCCGGTGATGAATGCCTCTGGGTCAGAACCTGCTGGTTTCAGTGACACGTCATGAAGTGACCAGTAGACTCTTACCCTAAAGGTGAAAGTCCCCCGTCTCAGGTTCTGGAAATGGATCCCGTGGTTTCCCTGCCAGCTTACCCCTCTGCCCCGACCTGTGCCTCCCCGATGCTGGTCTCACACCTGCTAGTTTCCAGTCGCTGTGTGGAGACGGGCACAGACACACATGTTCCTGTGCCTCCAGCCGCAGGGCCCTCCGGGTCAGCCCTGCCCTGGCCCTGCCAGGTGCTGCAGCCTCATCTCCCTCAGGCGAACAGGCCTCATAATGCCTCTCTCCGGCATCAGTGGCTCCTGCCAAGTCCAGGACGGCCTCTGGCCTGACCTTTCTAAGCCTGGTCCAGTTGCGGCCGGGCCAGTGGGGGTCAGGGACAGCTTTCCACCTCTTCTGGTTTCCTTCACTGTGCTCCTTTGGGTGCCTTTTCTTCTGCAGGTCCCTGACCTGGGCCTTTCCCCAGGCTCCCCAGTTCTCCAAGGCAGATGGGCTCGCTGGCACACGGTGTTCTGCTCAGGTGGTAGGTCCATCCAGGCACCTGTGGCCTCCAGCCCCCATGGCCTCCCTCCTTGGCCTCCCTAGACCAGGGAGACAGGACATGGTGGTTTCCATTTTATTGGTGAAAATCAGGGGTAGGGGCTGGAGAGACTGCCTGGGGGCCCCCGGAGGACTTCAGGAGGTGTGTTTCAGAGGCCAAGCAGGAGCAGGTCAGTGCGGCTGCACTGGACCCCAGGCTGAAGGAGGCACATGAACCTGAAGGTGGTGGAGTCCCCCAGCAGCCATGGGTCAGACTGAGTGGATCCACGGGGCCAACTCCAACCCCCCCCACCCCCCCGCAGCAAAAAGCAGAGGCCTAGAGCTGGGAGGGCCAGGCAGCTACAGCCCACTGCCCAGCAGAACTGCAAAGCAGCCTATGGGTGACAGCACCCCACCCCGCCTCTCCTGGGGGTGTCCTCCCTGCTCCTGTGCTGTCTTCTGTTCTCCTGCTAAAGAGTCTTCACTAAGGGGGGACTTCATGCTTAGACACTATGGGCCTGCCAGGGAACCTGCAGGGTGAGGCGGGCAGGTGGCCCCGTGGCATAGCCGGGTTAAGGTGGAGGAGGGAAGGGGGTGCAGTGGCACATGCCTGTAATCCCAGCTGAGGCAGGAGGATCTCTAGGCCAACCTGAGCAACCCAGCCACACCCTGTCCCAAAATTAAAAGGACGGTGGTAGAAAGCCCCTGGATTCAGTCCCTAGTACCCCTCCCCCAAAAGATAGAGGAGGAGTGACCCTGCCCAGGCTCATGCCCCACCCTTCATGGGAAAGCTGAGGAGGGGACCGTGGAGCCCCTGCTGTGTGGACACTGCACCAGGGCCCTGCCCATAGGAGGGCTGGTCTGTGGGGTGACTGCATGACATGGAGGTGTATCAGGGGTGGGCCTGGACTCCTGCCCTCATTTGGATGGGGCCTGCCAAGGAGGGTGTGCTCTATCCCACTTGGTTAGGTGGGCGCTGGTCCCCTGGAACAGACTTCTCCCCTAGTGACTGAGGGGGAAGGATGCATGGGGCAAAAGGGCTGGCATAGCCCTGGGCTCCATATAGAGTGTGGATTGCTGGAGGCTCTGGCCTGAGATCCAGCCTGAAGAGGCCCGTGTGTTCTGTGCAGAGCACCCACGGGGCAGCTGTTCAGGTCTTGCCCCCAGCCCAGCAGATCCCACCCTGCCACACAAAATGAACCTTGTCCTTAAGCTGAGTCTCATGGCAGAGCAGGTGATTTTCATAATTTGCACACAGAAATTGGGAGAGATTTGCTTGCTGTTCCCATCTTAGCCTGTTTACCCCCTAAACTTGAACCTGATTTCAGCTGGACCGAGCCTCCCAGTGCTGCTGGGGAGCTGCTGGGAGCTGCCCCATGCCCTGGCCTGGTTGGCTCCTGGACATTCACAGAAGTGCCTGACCTCTTGGGTGAGACTGAGGTAGAATCACCTTTAAAACCTGGGGTCTTCGCTGTCTCTACCCCAGGGGCCTGGCGCAGCGTCCTGGAATCATGGGGGATCTAGCCAAAATCCTTGGTCTTTTTGTGGCTGACTTTGGCCTGAACTTTGATGTCACTAGAGCTGAAGCCACCTTCCCTGCCTCTGGAAATCCTCCTTCAAGGAGGGACAACTCAGAGATGCACCAGACTGGGGGACTCCGTCGCCCTCTTTTAAAAGGTGAAGACATGGAAGGCCAGGAGCTAGGGGGCGTCGCAGCTGTGCGTGCGTGGGGCCCTCTGCTGGGCTCCACCATGCCTCTGTGTGTGTTTGGTGACGCAGTGCCCAGCTCAGCCTCCTGAGACCGGCGTCTCTTTGCTTCTGCGAGCTCATTTCCGACATGGATAGGTGACTTCTCCACGATGCATGCCTCTGCGTTTGGCTGGCAGCCTGAGCCTTGTCACCTCAGCCTGGGCATTGTTGGGGGGTGGGCGGGAGCCCCTCACCCAGGTCTCCCAGTCTGCAGTGAGTGATGGCTTTACCTCTCTTGGGTTTAACGGTCTATGAGGAAAACTTCCTTATTGCAGGAAACTTGTGGGTTTGTGGAATCTCCTCGTTAATGTCCTGGGATGCGTTGGCTTCTCTCTAATTTCTTCCAGGACCTTGGCCTCCAGTTGTGTGTGTGTGTGGGGGGGGGGGGCGTCCTGCCATCAGCATGTGTATTTATTTCCCCGTTTACTGACTACAAAGCACTTTCTTAGACATTATCTCATTTCGTCCTGGGAACAACCCTGGAGGCAGCCCTTGCTGTTCTCATTTCTAAGAGAGAAACTGAAAACCAGAGCATCTGGGCGACCCACGAGGGTCACTGAGCAAGGCCCTGGGCTGGGGTCTCTGGGCTCTAGCATGTCAGTCCACATCCCCTTCCCCTTTCTTCCACTGAGAAGAGCCCAAGCTCTGGGCAGGTCTGTGGTAGAGTCCCGTGTCCATCCCCACGCTGTGCCCCAGAGCCCACGGGTGGGGGAGGGGAGGCAGGGAAACTGATGGTCTTTCCCCGCCGTCCTCTTCATCCACTGACCCACCGCAAGGCCTCTGTGAGTGTGCGCGACCTAAGTGCCAGAGCGAGCGTGCCTGTCACGTGCCAGGCCAGGCAAGCGACCTGAGCTCTGTGGAGCCAGCCGCCTGCTCCTCGCTCTCCCGTTGCCTGTGGCCCTGGAGTCTGGGTACCTGGGCTCCCCCTGCAGCCAGGCTGGACGGCGGAGGACAGCTCCCGAGTGGCCAGCCCAGCCCACCTGGGTGAGGCAGCCAGGTCAGAGAGCCCAAGGTGCCTGGTGGAGAAGCCACTCTGACCCAGAGCACGTGGCACCCCTCCCCCAGCCCACAGAGCCCGCATCTGTGCACAGGGACGGGGAGAGGCACAGTCTTGTCTGAAGGAGCCCTGGCTCCGACACCAGACGCGGAGCTGTAATCATCGTCTGTGTGACACGAGGGGCCTGTGCCAGGAAGGTGCGCTTGGTGATGCCTCCTCTGCTGACAGGGTGGCCCCGCTCTCTGGATGACACCGACAGGAACACAGGCTCACTGAGTTTCAAAATCCCGAAAGGGCCATTCGGATTTCTACCAAGGACTCCTGCCTTCTTCTCCAGGAGAAAGAGGCACTGCACGGAGAAGCCCTGCCAGCACTTTCTTGCCTGCTCCTGAAAAAAAACGTCGTTTACCTCTCGGAGCTGACGTGCTCTACGAAACCAAAGAGCAACAGGCCTTTTCCTTATGCTTCAAGAAAAAAGGAAGAGCAGACAGCCACACAGCCACCCCCTCGTGTTTCCGTGCTAGCATGTCCATTCTCCTTTGATCTTCACCCCCCTCCAGGGAGGCAGACAGGCATGTGATGCCAGCCCCACTACAGAAGTGGGGAGATGAGAGCTCAGAGAGGTTACGGCACTTTCCTGAAGCCACACAGGAAACTAAAACTGGAGCCCAGCTTCTGACGGTGGGGCTTCTGCTCTTGAGGGCAATTTTAGTGGTTTATTTTGTGAACTTATTCAGTCTTTCACTCACTGGGGCTCCATGTGACAAGTAAAGCCTCTGAGCCCCCAAATTTCTGGGCACCAGGAGCCACATACTTTATAGGACTACTGTGAGGGACATCCCCCAGGATTCTGGAGGCCAAGCCACACCAGAGTCCCCAGGTCCTTCTGGGTTAGCAGACAGAAGGGGCCTGGCTGGCCTGGGAACAGGCCCTGTGGATGGCCACCTGGATTCTCCACCCACAACCTGAGGCCAGAGTGAAGGGCAAGCTGCCTTGAAGCCCCGCAAACGAGCTGCCTTCGCCTTCCGGTGTCGGCTTGTACTAGTCATGTGGGGGATCCAGGGCAGGGTCGGTAGGGACGAGAATGCAGATTCCCAGGCCCCGTTCTTTTTAGTGGCCCTTGTGAAAGCCAGGAATCTGTGTTGTCGTACTTGGCTTCCTGGTTCTGGGACAGAGGCCCTGCCGGGCAAGGCAGGACTCCTGAAAACCCTGCAGCTCTGCTCGGCCCGCCAGAGCCTCGCTCTCCCTGGCTATGTCCCTCCCTGTCTTTTTTGTCTCTCTTTGTCCACTGCAGGGGGTGGGCACCATTCTGTTGTCCCCTTGACATCCCCATGCAGGTCCTGAGGATCTGGTGCTGGGGCTGAAGAGCAGTGGAAACCACCCACAGGTGGGGCCCAGTCCCGCGGCCCATCTCATTGACATCCACACAGCGGTGGTTCTGACAATGACCTTGTGAAGGTTGGAACAGAGCAGGGCCGTGGGTGGAGGTTGTGTGTGTGTGTGGGGGGGGAATCACAAGCAGACTCAGGCACTAACCCATCTCCTCTGACTTGTGCTTTGACTGGGACCAGGTATTTCCCCTCTGGGGGGCCTCAGTTTCCCCAACTTCAACCTGACCCCAAAGTGACATTCCTGGTACCCAGCGGTGGCAGCAGCAGCAGCAGCAGCAGGATGCACTCGATGCACACAGATCCGCCAGGCCCAGGGACACCATCTCCCAAGACATAAAAAGCCTCCCGGTGCTGGCTGTCGGGTTTGACTGCCTTCTCCAGGATGCCTTTGTTCATCTGTCCCCAGCCACATCAGACTTCCTCGGGGCATGTGACTCAGTGTCAACAGCTTCCACTCAGCGCCCTGGAAACCTGTCTGCTAGCAGGAGTCCCACTTGGCCTCCTTGGGGGATGCCTTTCCACCAGAGTCTGCTTCCAAATGGGCCTGATTTCACCACACCTGCTTTAAAAATAGCTTTTAAATGTGCTTTAAAAGGTTTTCATTTTGCACATCAGCATCAGAGGAAAGAGGTGCAGCCATCCTAGCTCCTGGTAGCCCATGGTCAGCACACTGTTGTCCTCCTGGCTGGGAGAGCCCTCAGGGAGGAAGGAGCCCGAGGGAGGGGCTTGAGAACTGAGTGAGCAGAAGGGGTCTCTCCATGAGTCTCAGTCCTTCCCATCCATCCTTCTCAGTGTCCCCTGATGAGTTTCCCAGACCTGGCCCAATCACAGGGATTCTGTTCCTTAGGCTCAGAGACCTTCCCTTCATCCCAGGGATCCAGGTGCAGACTTCAGCCTCCCTAAAGCCACACCTCCCTGCCCCAGCTCTGCACCTTGCAGAGCTCCTCCACAGCCTGGGCAGGGCCTCAGGCAGTTCCTCAGAGCCCAGCAGCAGGCCTGGCACTTATTGAAACAGGATGAAAATGGGCCTTTCCTCTGCTCCTAAGCCTCCCCTTTAACAGCTGCAGCCCATACCCCAGTTGTAGCCTATGATCTCCTGTTTATTCCTAGAAAATGAGCAGACCAAAACAGGACTTGGGGCAAATCAGATAAGTGCGCTCCTGGACGTGGAGACAGACGATGCTAATAACATTTGTCCGGCTCTGGGGGCGAAGGGCGGTCAGTGTTGGGAATCTCTGGGGCGTCTTCAGTTCTGGGAGTTCACAGTTTATGGAGCCATTTGTGGTCGGGAAGCCCAGGCCAGCAGAGTAACGGCCTGACTTAGGACTATTGGGGCCCCAGTGTTCCTTCCTGCCTCCTCAAGCTGCCTGTCACCAGCTGTTGGTGCTCAGGAGTCATGGTTCTAAGAGTTCAGAGGGACAGGAATGCTATAAACCCCCGTCTCACTCCCCTTTACAAGGTAGGTGAGTGGGCTGTCACTTCACCAGAGGAAGCAGCTCTGCCTCAGCAGAAGGCTGCGAGTGGTCACCGGGGCCCCTGCTTGCTCAGTTGGCCCCATGGTGCAAGTGGGGGGACACAGTTCCTGCTCATCTCCACCCATCCCTGGGCCCTCTGTCCCTCAGCAGGGCCTCTTCTGGGAGCCTCACACTCCAAGCCTCCGATGTCTCTTTTTCTCTCATTTGTGCTTGTCCATGGTGAGAAGCTGCTGGACACCTGCTGTTGGACAGACGGGCTGCCTGGCCTTGGGATGAAGGAGCAGGCTGTGTCAGACTCCATCTCCTGCCTGCCATGGGAGGCCTAGGCCTACAGTGGGCTGGCAAACAGCAGACCTTGTTGGGGCCTGAGCAGGACAGAGCAGGACGGCTCAGAAGGTCGGCCACAAAGACAAGATGTTTTAGAGGTGGAGTGGCAGCTAACACTTCAGAAGAGTGTCATGCACTCGACGGTTCTTTTGCACTCCTGTTCTGGGAACCCAGAAGAATGGCCAAAATGAGAGCCAGGCTGAAGTGGGAGGCAGACTAGACCCAGATTGGCACTTTAAAAGGTCTTGGGGCTTCACATCATGGAATGGGGGTGACACAGTAATATAACGATCACTGAAGTTCTGAGAGAAGAGGAGCCAGGAAAGGCTTCCAAGGAGTTGAAGCTTGACTGAAGCCTGGAAAAATAAGCAGGCCAGCCGGGCCCAGGGTTGCACGTCTGTAATCCCAGAGACTCGGGAGGCTGAGGCAGGAAGATCATGAGTTCAAAGCCAGCCTCAGCAAAAGCGAGGTGCTAAACAACTCAGTGAGACCCTGTCTCTAAGTAAAATACAAAATAGGGCTAGGGATGTGGCTCAGCGGTCAAGTGTCCCTGAGTTCAATCCCCGGTATTAAAAAAAAAAAAAAAGATAAGCAGACCAGGAGGGAGGAGCTCCCTGGGCAGAGGAGGATAGGACCAGCCTGGTTGTCCTGGGGACCTCCCAGTTCATAGGTGCTGAACTGATGTCTGGGTTAGATCCTGAGGTCTATGCAGAGATGGGGAAGATAGAAGGGATGGCTTTGAGGAGGAGGGACAGCTATGCCATGGCCAGAGATGGAGAGAGTAGCCAGCATGACTTTGGCTTCACAGGCTTCCAGAGGGTGATTGACGTATGACTGGGACACAGAATCAGCCTCAGAACAGGGCACTTGCAGGAGGTGAGACCTGAGCCCAGCCTTGAAGGCTTCTGGGTGTTAAAAAGAGCAGCTTCAAGGGAAGTCAGGTGGGGAACGGTGCCGACCTTGGGCCAGGGCAGGCACGTCAGTGGACACCCTGTTTGTCATTCTGAATCTGTCCAGCACTCGGGGACTGGGAACCAGCCAGTGTCCTAGAGATAAGGGTTATAGAGTCTGGTCCAGGTGTTCCTGACCTACCAGTTATTTCAAAGAACTACTGCTCTGTTTAAGTACCTCTCTCAGAATTCCACTGGCCATCTGTGTACAGGATTACAGAACTGTGCACACATGAAGGTCTGGGACCTGGCTTGGGGACCCTCTGCAGGGCCACCCTCCCCAGTGCTGATTTTCCTCTCCTGAGCTCCAGCACAGCTTGAGAGTTGTGAGCCAGAAATGAACCTAGAAAGCTCAACTTAGGTGTGAGGGAAGAGGTGGGATTCAGATCCTCCTGAGGGCTGACAGCTCAGAGTCCTGTAGACAGGTGGCCACAGCTGCTTCAGGAGGCCTCCCTGCCCCACTGGCCTGTGGACCACAGCCGACTGTGGGCACAGAATGGCGGCAGTCACTGCAGCTCAGACACTCCGCAACAGCCATTCCAGGTGGTCCACCAGGTAGAAACCCCCCACCCCCACTGTGCATTCCACTTAGGCAGCAAGAGCTTCCTGGTGAGCCTGTAAGAGGAACTGGTTGCTAACAAGACCCCCAGGAAACAATGGCCCATCCTGAAGAATTGCCAGTGAGCCAGTTGGGTGCTGAAGGACGTCAGCTCAAGACGATGATTTGGGTCCTAGGTTCCTTCTGGAAGTCAGAAGGAAGCGAGCTCAGTGTGCTCGAGGGTCTTAGCCAGATGGTAACCTCCTCCACAGAGTAGATTGGGGGGAGGGCATTAGCCAGCTCCCCTCGGGCATAGGAAGAGGGTCCCTGCAATGCGTGGTTTGTGTTTTCCAGAGAGCTCTGTCCCTCTCACCTGGAGCTCTCCTGTTCTTTCTGCTCCCTGGCTCCCCAGAGTATTCTCCTCACATACGTTCACATACATTGTCAATGAAAAGCGAGCTAGGCAGGACCCACCCCAGTGGAGGGTGAATAGGATTTTAACAGCCTTTAGGGTGACAGGAGTCTCCTTGGAGGCCCTGTCCTCTCCCAGGCTGAGAGCACAGTGAGACCACTGCCTTTTCACAGACTGGTCAGCCCTCAGCCGGAGTTGGTGGTAAAACTTGGACAAGCAGAGCCCGCTTCTAATCAGGGTCTAGGGGGACGATCCCTACCCCCAAACGTCAGGCCTGGAGGCCACAGGGAGGGGCAGCGCCAGGGGAGGACTTGCACCCCGGAGAGTTTGGGAATTCCTGGGGAGGGTGCTGCTGTGAGGCTTCTCGATCCTTTGTCTCTTCAGGAGGAGGAGGATGAGCAGGAGTCTCCTGGTCATGTGGCCTGTGGCTGGTGCCTCTATCCGTCCGCAGGGGACTTGAGTGAAATCTGAAGTGCGGTCTGTGCTGCAGCAGCTGTAACCTGACAGCTGCCACCCTCCCCGCCGGCTCTTCCCGGCCGGCCTCGCCTCCCCCAGGCCTGAGCGAGGAAGCCTGTCTGGCAGCAACTTCTCAGCTGTCACACCACATCAGTTGTAGGTCCCCAGCTCGAGGAGACGTGCCAAACGCTAGCGGATGATACACTTAGTGAAACACGCAGGAAGGGCCTGGTTCCAGATATTAGAGGGTCCCAGGTATTAGAGGCCACTCCCTTCCCGTTGGCTCTGGCTGATGCCATGCAGAGCCGTCATGCTTCTGAACCCTGGAGTCAGATCACGTCTTCCCAGAACCTTGTCGCCAGTGCAGGGTCTTTCCTTGAGGGGGTCAATACCAAAAATAGAAGTGCAGTAGAAGTTGATTCTATTGAAAGGCTCTGGACGTGACTGATGCCACATAGGAAAGATGAAACGCGATGTCCTCTCCTGGTGGACTTCCACTATTGACCACGCGTCATTTATACCAGATGTCAAGTCAGGAATACAGCTGTGCATCCGCACACAAGCATGTATATTCCTCTCTAATACGGAACATCTGCACGGGGTCTTATGCCTTACAAGCCTTTTTTATATCCTTTGTCTGGTTTTATTTTATAACAGCCCCATGAAGTCGATATTGATATTCTCCCCACCCCCCCCCCCCCAGCGGAGGCTGCAGAGGCTCTCCTGAGCAGGTCCTCCACCAGAGGCACAAGCTGATGAATGGCAGCGCCAAGGTCTGAACCTACGTGCCCAGTCAGGTTTCAGAAAGTGCTTAAAGGCATGTTGAATCGCCAGCATATTCCATACCTAGAACCAAGGGGAAGTCATTAATAATTGGAATCGTATTTGCATTTATTCTGCCATGAGCAGGAGTGAATGAGAGGCGGGGCCGAAGATAATAACATCTGTGAGCTGGTGCTTCTCTTTCTTACTCACCGAGGCCTGCTGACGTTATCTGGCTGTGGAGCTGTTAGATGCCCAGAGAGGTTGCCAGGTCCCTCACCTGGAGGAGGCCAGCTGAAAATCCAATACAGGCCCCATGGACACCTTCACTTGCTGATGTTAGTGTTGCTACGATCATTTATAAATAAAAACATGAAGAAAGCAATAAATAAAAGGGTTATTTAGTAAATAAATGAGCCACTAAGATCAGTCGGCACCTAAAGTTTGGTCCCTTTGCACACCAGGAAGATGCTGGGGAGAGGGGTGCTATCTAGGGTCTGCCGGCAGGAGCTGGGGCCAGGCTCTGGGGGTCCAGAGCCACCCACCCATTGCCACCCCGGGGTCTTGGCTTCAGACAAGCCTTCGTGTTCCAGAGTTTCTTTACGTATTTGGAATGTTCTTGGGGTTGATCTCAGTTCTGTCACCCGGTTTCCTGTTGGAAGACAACCTCAATTCCGGAATGCGGGCAGGCCCTTCCTAGCAGGCTTGACTGCAGTCTCAGGCTCATATCAAAAATTCCTTCTTCCTCAGTGGCGAGTGCACATTCGTACTCTCAGTTATCTTTAGGTGGGAACTTTGTGTTTTCTTTTCCTCCCACTCTGGCCCCTTACCCTTTCTGTCTGGCAGTGGCATTAGAGCTGCCTTGTTTTTAGCTTGGCTTGATTTTTCTTCCTGTGACTTCCTTTTCCCTCTCATTTAACGCACACACTTGCACACTCAGATAGGCCTCCTTCCCCGTCTCCCAGACTTAATCCAGAACACAAGTGCTAAGGCTCATCTCCAGAAAAAAAGGAAGAAGCAGCATCTCTAGCAGATCTCCAGGATCTCCTTGTAACAGGCTGCTGCTTGTCATTTTATTAAAGTTCCTTCACCTGTCACTCACCTCCTGCTGCTGACTCCCGGCTGAGACACTTGAGTGTACGTACCTGATAGAAATGCTTCTGACATCGCATGCAGCATGTAGAGGAAACCCATGGGAGGTGGGTCCGAGGGGCTGGGGCATTCGGCTGCCAGGGGGCTTGGGGAGTGTGTCTGGGCACTCAACGCCACCTGGTTCCTGGACCCCATTCTACCTCTGGTGCCAGTGGCATTTGATGCTGACTATGCGCACCTCATAGATGACACTTGCTGTCAGACTCCTGGCTGATGAACTAACCGTGCTGGAGTTGACCCTGTGTGTGGTGTCAGGGCATCAATGAGAATCCAGCCTAAAATTTGGTGAAGCAGGCCTGAGGGAATGTGACCCCCACCCTCCACCCCATCTTGTCCCCAAACAAGGGAAAAAGAACAGAGTTGAGGGACCAACCCAAGGCTTCCTTAGAAGTCAACACAGGTGCCAGTCGGACCAGTAAGTGACAGTGAACTAGTGAAGTGATTTGTGTGTCCAGAGCTCCTCCTTCTTCACCTAATGAGCTGAGAGGGTTCAGGGCTCAGAGTCCATCTCCCAAAGCTCTCTTCTTGTGTGGGAATCTGGCCTCCCGTCAGTCTGGATTAGAACGTCTCATGCTGCTGTAATCCCTCTGATCCCTCCTCAAGGAGCCACCTGTCGGGAGGCAGCCTCCTCTGGGGGCATCAAAGGCCCGACCTCCTTCATCCCAAGCACACCCGCCCCCCACAGGGCAACTTGCTCCTTGTCATCCACCTTAGGGTATTTTTTGATTCAGGGCTTGCTGATCAAACTTGGACAGTGGGGATTACCTTGATTTGTGACTTTGAAAGGGTTATCAGGCCTTGGAGAGGGTGGGGACCCTTTGCAGTAAAGCCAGGGGTGCCAAAAAGGGATTAGACCTGTCCACATAGCTGTGTTTAGGGGAGAGCTTTCCCCATTTGCAGTGCCAAGACTAACTACCGTCCTTTGTGTGTCGAAACATCTAGTACATGCCTGCAATCCCAGCTACTTGGGAAGAGGAACGCAAGTTTGAGGCCAGCCTCAGCAAGACCCTGTCTCAAAATTTAAAAAAAAGGAAAGAAAGGGCTGGGGATGTGGCTCAAATGGTGACGCACTCGCCTAGCATGCGTGAGGCACTGGGTTCGATTCTCAGCACCACGTAGAAACAAAATAAAGATATTGTGTCCACCTAAAAGCTAAAAATATTAAAACAAAAAAAGAAAGAAAAGAAAAAAGGAATGGGGACGTAGCTCTATGCTAAAGTTCCCTGGGTTCAGTCTGTACCAGGAGGGGAAAATCCAGAGCTTCTGTGGATGTCTGGAGACATTGTGGGCATGTTCTAGTTAAAGTGTACACCTTGGGGTGAAAAAACAAAACCCAGCCTGGTGGCCCACGCCTGGGATCCCAGCAGCTCAGGAGGCTGAGGCAGGAGGATCGTGAGTTCAAAGCCAGCCTCAGCAAAAGCAAGGCACTAAGCAACTCAGATCCTGTCTCTAAATAAAATACAAAATAGGACTGGGGGTGTGGCCCAGTGGTTGAGTTCCCCTGAGTTCAACAAAACACAGTTTGCTCCAGACTTCATTTCCTAAACTTTGAATGTGTAAGCATCACATGATATGAAAAGTATTTATAAATAATCCCAAAACAGAAGCTGTGGGTCCAAAGCATGTCCCACCAGAATGTGAAGTAGATGGCAAGTGACTCTGTGGCCACAGTGTGAGCTCAGACTTTGACAAAAGCAGACACAGGATATAGTTCATCCTGGCACCAACGTGCCACCTTAGCACTCTGCTCTTCCTGTCTTGGCCTCAGTTTCGTCATCTCTCCTGGGGTTAGTGTGAAACTCATGGCTGAAGGAACAACAGAAACAGTAATGTAAAGCTCAGCACTGGCTCAGGAGAGACACTTCATGTGTGCTATTATGAACCACAAGAGAGGGGACAGTCTTTGGAGGCCACATTTGTAGCTTCTTTTAAAAATCTGTTTTATTGCCAGGCTCAGTGGTGCATACCTGTAATCCCAGCGGCAAAAAGTGAAGCACTAAGCAACTCAGTGAGACCCTGTCTCTAAATAAAATATAAAATAGGGCTGGGGATGTGGCTCAGTGGTTGAGTGCTCCTGAGTTTAACCCCTGGTACCCCCCAAAAAAAAATTTTTTTTTTTGTTTCATCATTACATTTAAAATAGGTGCTAATTTTTTAAAAAGGGAAAAACCTACATGCTCTAGGTAAGAAAATGCAGCCTACAGACATACAGGGACTAAAAAACGGGAACCCTCTCCAGAAACCGGGACCATTCATAATTTGTGTATTCTTAACCCTTTTCCCACCTGCTTACAAAAATCATTCTTTTCTGCCTAAACGCTGTTCATCACAGATCTTGTCCGAGGGCATTCTTTCTTTTGAATGATTCTCCAGTGTGACTAGCACAGTGTGCTCGGTCCTTCTCCTATTCAGAGTGAACATCCGTGAGCATTTATTTCTGCATGTGGGTCTGGATATTTTTAGAAGCAGAACTCCAGGCCATACGGTATTTAATTTTTGTTAGATCTACCAATTTTACCTCTGAAAAGGCCATTTCCAGTTTATATTCCCTCCAGCCATCTATGGGTATGGTTCTCTTCCTAGAAGAGACAAATATTTTTAAAATATTTTTTCTGCGCTAAATTCAGAATGTGCAAGAGGCTGTTTGTTTATGTTGTTCCTTCAGCCAGTATTTGCAGAGCATCTGTGGAGCCAGGTTCTATGCTAGGAATGGCAGGGGGTGTGTCAGGATGGATTAGACTTGAACTCCGCCCTTAGAACTGGGGGTGGGGGTGGAACTGAGCATGCACAATGCCAGAAAGTGACAGGAGTCTCAGGGTCCCCGGGGTGGGGGAGAGACAGATGCCTGGGAAGGTGTTGGATTCCTCTTTGAGCCCCTGCACTGCCTCTAGCATTCTGTGGGGACTCAGTATCCTGTGATCCTAACTGAACAGAAAATAGGACTTGGTGCTCTGGGGCAGCAGGGTTTCAGGTCAGGTCCCTGGGAGGCCACCAGTTGGAAGAGGCTGCCATCGCAGAGAGGTAGGCTCTCTCTGCTTGCTCTCATGTTCTAGAAACTGATGGCACCTTTTGTATCATTGAATACCTGAAGGACACCTTTTCGGGGCCCTCAGGAGGGGCCGTACGTGTATCTGTGTATTTATTTATTGCTCCAGTATAAGCTCTTCATTCCATCCAGGTGTGTCCTTCTTTTCACACCATTCTTGGGTGTGCTGGGTGCTGGGTGGATGGTGTTGGCTGGAACAGCTGTCAGTAGGAAAGAGCCCCTTGAGAGGACTGTGAAGGGTGGTGCTTCTCAGGTCCCCGTTCTTACATGTAGCATGCCCCACTCACCTTCCCTTTTCCCACTATTCTGTAAAACAGACAAATAAAAGAACGCTCCTTAGGGTTTTTGGTGCTGTGACACCGTGACCTACAAGACAGTCGAGTTGGAAAAGCCAGGAGGGTAAGAATTGTAAAACTCCTTACTCAGGAACTGTGCGGATTTCTTACCCCGTGACTTTGGCAAGTTCCCTTCATTCTGATGTTCCCGTTTCCGCTATTAAGTGAGGATGCCATCGCTACCTATGAGGACCCTTCTGCAGCCAGTGGTTATAAGGACCACGTAATGCAAAGGGTCGCGTGGACTGTGAAGTACTCTTTGGGAGAGAGAGCACTGCCCTTTAGTCTTTTTTGGTTAGATTTGGGTTGGACCTTGACAGATGGTCCCTCCTGGGTCAGCTGTGGGTCCCCACTAAGATCCTTGGACTCATAGTGGCTTTGCTTAAGTCTCGAAGGTGGAATTGCATATCCTTCTCAAGAATCTTCTGTTGGACTGTTTGCCTGGCTCTTTGGGATCAAGTAAAGTGGTGTGTCTGCCCTGATGGTGATAGAAGGGTTTCCTTATAGACCCAGCTCTCTGGGTTGATCTGCTGTTGTCAGAAACTGGGTTTCCTAAGAAGGGAACGGATAAGCAGCCCTTCCAAGGCCCACACGCTAGGTTTGTGGTGAAGGACTTCACAGAAGTTTGTATTAATGGGAGTTCTCTAGAGAAGCAGACCAGTGGGGAGAGAGAGAGAGACCGAGATTTATTTTAAGGAATTGACTCTCGTGATGACAGAGGCTGGCAAGTCCCAAGATCTGCAGGTGAGTTGGCAAGCTGCAAAGTCAGTGGTGTACTTCAAGTCCAAATTTGGATGCATGGAATCAGAATCAGTGGTGTAGTTCAAGTCCAAAGGCAGGAAGAAAGCCAATGTCCCCATTTAAAGGCAGACAAGCAGAATTCTCTTTTACTCAGGGAAGGGCTGGCATTTTTTGTTCTATGCAGGGCCTTCAATGGATTAGATAAGGCCTACCCACACAGTGGGGGCACAGCAATCTGCTCACTCCACCAATTTCAATATTGATCCTATCCAAAAATACTCTTATAGACTAACGGTCATCCTAATATCTAGGCATCCCATAGGCCAGCCAAGTTGACACAGATGAACTACCCCAGATGGGAAAGCACAGCTGGGAGTGGGGTGGAGCTTCTCACTGGGCAGTGTTCCCATTGCATATTATGACCGTGTCTTGAAGTGGTTTGCTGAGGGTGGTTGGGATGCTGAGGCCAGCGACCCCCGTGCTGGTAGGGTAGGTGCTCTCTTGTATGCCTCCTGCCTCCTTCCAAAGATGGAGCCACAGCACTTGGACCAGGAAGCCCTCTGTGAATACCTGCTCTTCATGGAACCAGACTGAGTGAGAAAGGCCCCTGAGATCATCTGGTTCAACTCCTCTACCTCACCTGGGAGAGATCTGAGCCCCAGTGGAGCAGGCAGTTGGCCAAGGTCACACAGCCGGTGAGCGGAGAGCCAGGCTGGTCCTGGGCCAGCAGCCTCAGTGCTGCTGTCCAGAAGGCTGAGTTGTCTCTGGGTCCCTAGGGGGATTAGTTGCTCCCTTGAAGAAGTTCCAGGGTAGGGAAGCTGGGCAGAGAACTTGCCAGATCTCAGCAGGTTGCTTCCGCTGGGGCAGCTGCTCTGAGCATGGGGGCTTGATGCCAACATCACCCCCCTCGGTATGAGACAGTGACCCCATGACCAGCCCTAGGCATATAGGTGGGGTTGACCTGTATAGCTGGGAAACATGACAGGTGGTGAGGGTGCTTTAATATAAGTGACCAGGGCCATCAGGTACAAGTGAGGTGAAGAATTATGCTTGGCTTTGCCCTGGGAAGTGGTCCCCTGCACCTGCTACCAGTTTAACCACTGGCTTAGTGCCAGCCAGACTGGGACCAGCAGCATGTCTTGGCCGCCCCTGTGCAGCATCTAGAATGTGCTGAATACCTCCTGATCGACAGCTCTCTGCTTGCCTTCAGACTGATTGTAATGATGCCTGGAGGGACCCCCAAGATGGCCCCAGTTACCAGTTTGATAAGCAGACTGTCAGCCAGAGGCAGGAAATAGCTTGCCTGGCATCACTCAGCTTGATGGACCAGGGCCCTCCAGGGTTTGCTTCCCTTACTGACCTGAGCACCAAGTTTGTGTCTTTTTGTTCCTAGTGGAGTGGAGGGAGCACTGACTTGGGCTAGGAAGATGGTGTAGAGGGCCACATGGCCAAGAGCATGGTCTCCAGAGCTGGGCAGCCTTTGTCCACAGCTCATTTTGCAGTCCACGTGGTACCTCATAGAACTGTCGGGAGAATTAAATAAGAATGCACTTAGCACGTGGGCACCGCTGTGTAATTGAGGCCCAACTCTTCCCACCCCTCTTGTGTAAGCTGCAGGCTTTTATCAGGCAGATGGCAAGGGGCCTTCACATTGTGGATCCTCCAAGGTTTGCTCCAAGGTTCCCTGAGAACATGTAGGTGAAGCTGCTCCATAAGGAGTAAAGCCCCTAGCTATGACTGGTCAGGCATGAAAGCCCGTCACCCTGTGGCTTCATCACATTAAAGCGGCCCCCAGGCCCCTCTGGAAGCTGAGACCTCACTTTGCCCAGCAGACCGGAAGATTGTATCTGTGGGGTGCTGGCCCTCTGCACAGGTCCACTTGTCAACACTCAGAAGACTCAGGCTGGATACAGGTCTGGAAGCCCCTCCTTGGCCTCTTTTTTGCAGCATGAAGAGTCCAGGGTCACCCACCCTCTGAGGATTAGGTGCCTGACCCTGGCCCTCATCCCAGGGGGAATGTCTGCATCTCCACATCTGGGGGTTGCTCACAGGAGCATGTCCTCTCTCCATCCCTTGAAAAGGTGGAGCCCTAATTTTTCAGAGGGTCCTACCTTGGGATTATATACAACTGAGTACCACACGCACCCCTGCGTGTCCTGCCCACTTGGGGAATTGTAATCCACTATAAGGGTTTGCATTAAAGACCTGATTAAGGCTCCTGGCCCCCCTTTTCCAATTTCCTGCCTTTTAAAGTAGCATCCCTCCTGTGACTTCCACACTCTCCTTAGCCCAGCTCCATCCATTCTGGTCACCACATCCCGTTCCCAATGATGAGCACCAGGCTGAAGGCAGCACAGGCTGTTGGGTTCTATCTGATAATCCTCTGGCTTTCCTCTCTCCACCGCTTTGCTCGTGCTTGCCCTTCCTCGTTTGCCCTTTGTCCTGGTGACCTCATTTTCAACTACCCAAGCCTTCCTACTCTTCTTGATTATGTCCTTCTGGGCTTGTCCTTCTCTGTTTGTGATAGTAGGCAGTCCCTCTGTTTCCCTGATCCTCGAGGGCTCTTCTTACACAAGGACCTAAGACTCTGAAATGCTACCACCTTCCTGAAATTTTTCCAAACTCTAGGAACTGGGTTATTTTTTTACCTCCACCCGGCTGCCAATGCACGTACCACTTTTAAGGTGTTTACAACAGTCAGAACTGGATTATTTCCAGCTGAGCCTCATTTGTCTGAGCCTCAGTTTCTGCATGGGAAATAATACAGTCAAGAATTCAAAAATGCTTGCAACAGAAGCATTTTTGGATTTGGGGATTTTTTTGGACTTGGGTATTTGCACTTAATATAATGAGTACCTGCACGGTGTTAGTGTTTCTTGGGGCTGGGACTCAAGTCTAAATATGAAAATGACTTATGCTTCATGTACACCCCATACCCTTTGCCTGAAGATAATTGTGCAGTGTTTTTAGTATGCCTGCATTTTGACCACGACCAGTTACATGATGTCAAGTGTAGAATTTCCCATTTGTGGCACCCTATAGATGCTCAAAGAGTTTTACAATTTGATTTTTCAGGGATGCTTAATCTACTCCTGCCTCTGTGTGTCTTGAGAATGAGCAGTACTTTACTCCCAATACCCAGGATGGTGCCTGGGACACAAGCAGGTGCTTAGTGACTGGTAACCATTATTAACTCATTGTTTATGGATGGTGGCATCCTGGTTCTCCTGCCACACCAGCGTTCACTGAGGACCCCCAGCTTCACCAGACACTGGGCTGGCACTCAGCATCTGGCTAGGAGCCCAGTGTAGCACACAGTTGGGGCTCTGTGAGTGAGGAAGAAAAGCAGGCAGACTCCCCACTTGCCCGTGAAGTTAGGTCTTGCAGTCAACCTGGAATCAAAATGGCATCTCCTAAGAAATCGACTCCTTAAAGGGAGACCCAGTCACTCACTTCCCTGGGTTCCTGGAACAGTGACCCCGCCTCAGTGAGTCTTCGCCGGGGACGGCACCAGCTGCTGGGCCTGCAGCTGCCCAGAATCCTCTGCACGTGAAGGCAGTCGCTGGAAGATGCAGAGTGATGGGCTGGGATAGGACACAGAGGTAATGTCACCGAGAGCCCGTGAGCTCTGGGCCGAGGCCCAAGTGGCCTTTCAAATCCTGATGAAAGCACATTTGTCATCAGATGCGAGGTCTTTGTCTACCCTCTGGTACTCAAGGCCAGAGGGGCTCGTGAGAAGACTCTGTCCCTGTACAGATGGCCAAGGGATGGGAGTAAACCAAGCTTCCTACTCCAGACCCGGGCCTTTCCCTCGCCCTCAGGCTGAGCACATAAGAGCAAGCAGGGCAGGTTGGCCAGTAGCAACAGGCCCTGGGCCGCTGCCTGGGGCCCACTCTTCTTGTTCCACACCTCTGCTTCCACAGAGCTCACCCTCTGCTGCCTGGGGTGTTTCTGTGCATGCCTGGAGAAGAGATGGCAAAAGAAGTCTAATTAGTCTTCTGGCTTCTAGACAGCTCCGGAAACCAGACCAGATAGAGGAGGAGGTGGGGCCTTCTGCATGTGTGAGGGCTGGGTTGTCTCCAAGCCTGGTCTCTGAGCTGCCCTGCCCTTGATGGCCTGCAGCGTCCACCCCAAAGGACTCCTGCCGTCCCTGTGCTGCCCACCCGCAGCCTCCAAGGGACACCTGAGCTCAGCTGCCTGTTGAAGCACCCCCGTTAGGGGGAGGGTCTTTCTCTAACAGATGTTTGAACCGTGCAGATGGGAAAAAGCTTCTGACTCCCCTTTGATGTGGTACCCCGGCACTAGGCTGGGTTTGGGCCCATGTCTAATTAGGAGCAACCGCCTGCCACTCCCGTGGAGCTCATCACTCGGCCTGAGGTGCCGGGTGTGCTTTTTAACAGCTCAGAGATCTGCCTGAAATAGACACCCTGCCTCCTGGAGGTTAAAACAAGACAAGCTGATGAAAGAGATGTCAGGAAGTGTGGAAGAGGCAGAAAAAGCCCTGGTCCAGGCATGAGGGGTCTTTGGGGCCTCTACCCAGCCACCTTCTTCCTTCCCTAGGCCTCAGTTTCCCCATCTATAAAATGTGATGACTGGATTAAACCAAGACCCCCACCCCCACCCCTGTATGTTTCACATTGACTCCCATGCGGGGGTGTCAGATGGCCAATGCAACAGCTGAAAGCAGAAGTTATAGACCCAGAAATGCAAATAGGCTTAGAGGTCGGTGTCCAGCGCTTTCCATTTCCAACTCAGGGTTGGCTGTCAGGTTCCCGTAAGCAGGCATCTGAAGCTCTGGGAGATGAGGCTCCAAGGAAGTCCCCAATAGTGGTGTTTGGAATAATGACATTCACAGAGCACTTTCTTTGCCCCAAGCTCTATTCTAATCATTTGGCCTATGTATTTAATCCTCCATAGCATCTCTCTGAGATGGGTGTAGTTGTCATCCCCCGAGAGATGAGGAAACTGAGGCAACTTGCTCCGAGTTAGGCAGGGGCTGGAGCCAAGATACAGGCCAAGCAGTGTGCTGGATCAGTGTTGTCAGTCCCCGGCCCTGTGCTGTTGACCTGTTAGCTCCTGGACCCAGGCCCTGCCTCCCTCTAGGTGGTCAGTGTGGGGCAGCCCTGGTCCAGTAATGCAGCCCTTCCTGCCCTGGCCAGGACTCTGTGTCTCATCTGCTCACAACCTTGTCATCTTGGGCACAGGTCCACTGTGACTGTGCTTCTGTGTAGATGGGTGGAGATGCTGGTAACATGGCCGGGCATGCCCACCCCTGGCAGAGTAGAGGTTTCGTAGGCCGGAAGTGATGGCAGGGCCTGAGAATGCAGGCCTCCAAGGGCCACACATCCCCACTGAGCTCTGCCACTCTATGATCTGGAGCTGCCGTAGATTCCCAGACAAGCCTGGCCGGGAAAATTAGAGGTGAGGGGCCTGCAGGCTAGCGTCTGTCATTTCCAGTGAGGCTCCTTCCCAGCTGTGCGGTCTGCTCCCCACCCAGCTCCACCCCGCCCAGAGGCTCTGGGGCAGGTAGGTCTCTTTGGTCTCCGGGGGTGCTGTCCCTCAGCATTTGAGGCCTCACAGAAACCTGCTTCCTCTGCCGTAGCTTTGTCTTCCACTGGGCATCTAGAAACCCCCAGCCCTTGAACAACCCACGTATACCTCGTGCTTCTGGTCCCCTGAACCTCAGCCCCGTCTTCCTCCAGCCTGGGCCCATTTCTCTGCCGTACCACAGTACCATGACCTCGTGTCTACATTCTCTGCAGCCTTCCCAGGCTCCCCCAGCCGAGAGCTGCCTCTTCTTGAGGTTGTAGATTCAAGTCTGCTCTCATCAAGGAGCCTGGGTGTGTCTGCCCTCTCTGACTGAGGGTCTCAGCCTCCCCACCTAACCCCAGCCACTTAGTGGAGAGAGGATTGCCTGTGAGTACAGTGGATGCATGTGCCACCGGAGAAGGCCAGGGGCACCAAGATGGGCACGCCTCACCTTCCCAGACAGTGAAGCCATGTTTGCTTTTTCTGTTCCCAAAGAGTTGGTTAAAAAAAGGTTAAAAAAAAAAAAAAAAGATTCATGTTCTTCTAGTCTTCTTGCTGATAAAAGACATTTATCTTGAAGTGTGTACTACTGTGTGTCTTTTCACTTAGATGTGTGCCCGTCAACTTTCGAAATGCAGGTTAGAGTTTGTTTGTAATAAAAGAGAAATGCATGTCTGTAACAAGACCAGGAGAATAGGAATCGAAATCTATTACCCATGTCCTAAGTTATTATAGCTACAGAGGTTCTACATCAAAATCCAAGTTTCCTATCAGCCAAAGCAAAAAGGGAGGCATATAGTAGAAACTTTCATTCAGGCAGGAGTACAGAATAATACGTTAGAAGACAGTTTGGCAATTTTTAAACCAAACTAAACATACTTTTTAATGGTCCTAGGCACTGAACCCAGAGACTTGCACATAAGCATACTCTTATGTGCTAGTAATTGACCTACCCAGTACTTATCCAAAGAAGTTGAAAATTTCATGTCTACTTTACAGTAACTTTATTTGTAATTGCCAAAACTTGGAAACAGCCAAGAGATCCTTGATTAGGTGAATGGGCAAATAAACTCCGGTACATCCAGACAATGGAATATTATTGAAATGTTAAAAAAAAAAATAATGAGAGCCAGGTGTGGTGGTGCATGCCTGTAATCCTAGCAGCTGAAGAGGCCGAGACGAGAAGATCATGAGTTCAAATCCAGCTAGCAAAAGTGAGGTGCTGAGCAACTCAGTGAGACCCTATCTCTAAATAAAATATAAAATAGTGGCTCAGTGTTTGAGTGCCCCTGAGTTCAATCCCTAGAGCTATCAAAACTAAAATGTATATCACTTAGAGAAAGAAGCCAGTCTGAAAAGGCTACATACTGTGGTTCCACCTGTGTGACATCCTGGAAAAGGCTAAACTATGGAGATGGTAAAAAGATCAGTGGGTAGCCAGGGGTTAGGGAGGAGAGAGCAACAACTGGGCAGAACACCTTATAAATGCTTCATGTGACAATACATGTCATGCATTATGCATTTGCCCATAGAATGTGCAGCACCAAGAGTACACCCTAATGCAAACTAGAGACTGGGGTAATATTGATGCGTCCATTGTAACAAACTGGCATTACCAGTCTGGTGGGGGGGCACTGACCACGGAGAAGGCCGTCCGTGCATGTGTGGAACAGAGGGTATGTGCAGTTAGTATAGCTTGTTGCTTGTGGAGTGGGGAGTCTCTAAATCCTGTCACATCCACTCAAGAGGCTGCTCATCCAAGCCAAGCTGGTCCCAGCTCCCCCCCCCAGCCCCCCGCCTGCTCTCTTCCCGGCCCTTGTCTTCTCCACGGCCACCAGCCCTCCTGGTAAATATTCCCAGGCCAGTTCTTTTGCTCCCTCCAGTTCTAACATTTTCTGATACTGAAGAAAGTGCCTTCTTTTCCATTTTTTTTCTCCATGTTTCGTTCCACTTGAAAACCTTTCTACTCCAGAGGTCAACAGAAATCCCCACCCTGTCAATTTAATGTTTCTGCTCGCTGCCTAAGAGGCATGAAATCACTGCCTGCCATCCAGTATAAAAGGTCATTTTCCACAAATGTGTAGATGGCCATATCCAGATAACTCGTGACTTACAACATATGGTCACTAGCTCCCCTATTACATCAGCCTTGGGACCGTCCCAGAGGGATCTGGCTAACAAGGTGGACAGGCCTGGTCACTAGGCAGGAGACAGCAATGTGTGGTGAGCTGGCCTGTCCCACAAGGTGGCTCTTGCCTCACAGGGCTCTTGGCCAGCCTCTCCAGAGGAGAAGCTACTCCCCGAGTGAGCCTTTTCCCAGGGAAAGACTGCTGCTTCCAAGACAAAAACAGCTCCTGGAGACCCAGCCTGCTTAACATCACATTTACTTTCTGTCTTAATTACATTTTTTTCCTTTGTAGCATCTTTATTCATTATTTACAGCTTTCAAAAATAATTATGCAATAATCCCTTCCCTGCACAGTAGCTGTTTACCTTCCTGTATCGGGTTTTCAGCTCTTTATTCGTGTGTGTCTGTACTTAACGACATTGCTGTCACCAGAGTTTGGATATTATGAGCAAAATGTGCCGTGCTGCTTTTGAGCAATTCCTAAGCAAGGAACAGAATTCCCTTTGGGGCATTGTTCACATTGCCCAGGACTTGTTTAGAAAGCTCACGTTACATACTTTTGCCCTCACACATAAACAATTTTGTATTTTACTTTTTAGTTTAGCATAATTTCATGCACGTCTTCCCATGTAGCTACATTATCTTCCAATTTATCATTTTAATGACTACTTAATATTCCATCCAGTTAACGTGCCATAATTTACTTAACTGTTCCCTATTGTTGGGTCCTTAATGAAAATTTGAATTCACCATGTAATACAGGAGGAGGCTTGTTTTAATGATTGCCATTATAACATCCCCTGTCTTAACTGCATGCCATTACAAACCCAGCTTTGGTGAGGCGCAGATGCTTCCAGAACCGTAAATCCTGCATGAGAGGTGTAGCACAAGTCCCTCTGATTTAATAGCTAATCTGTTCGCAGCACATGCTTTCCTTTTAGGTTGATATTTACGTAGAATATCGCCTCTTCTGAATATTATGTAATGCCGAACTGCATGCGTCTGGCATTTTCCTCCAGGTTCTTTGTCACTGGCAACAGGGACTTTTGTAAATTAACTAGAATTTAGGGGTAAAAAGTGGTGTCTTGGGCTGAGGTTAGAGCTCAGTTGGAAGAGTGCTTGGCTCACATGCACAAGGCTGTGGGTTCAATCCCCAGCACACAAAAAGGTGGTGTCTGCCCATCAGTTCTCCATCTACATGCACAGAGCACCTGGACCTGGAGTCAGGCCCTGGGAGGGATCCAGCAAAGGCTTCTAACAGAAGTGCACCTTCACTGCTGTATGGTGCCCTTGGATTGAATGGCAATGCACATGAGAAGTGCTTTGTAAATGATAGTGTTCCAAATGTTTGCTGTTTCTGCCTGTGGAAAGTAAAGAGGAAGGTGGTTTTCCCAGCTCAGCCCCTTATCATCTGCACCCCCAGTATTCCCAGCCCGAGGGTCCTCAGCCTTGAATCCTCCAGCAGGAGGCTAGACTTCACCTCTCAGAACAGGAGGAGAATACTGCAGAGGACAAGGAGCCCTCCAAAGTATTAAGTAGAAGATCAAGTAGTTTGGTAGATGAGTGATTTACAAAGTCGTCTACGGTACTTTACAGTTGATCCTCACTTTAAAGTGACATAGTACTACCATTTTATAGCTCTTCCTTTCTCTTTCTCCCTCTGTAAAAAAATAAAATAAAAAACGGGGTGGGGGTGGACATCATGCTCAAAACTAATAAATGATCCCTGTTTATTTGTAGGACACAATAAAAACCATGTTTTAGCCAGGCATGATGACACACTCCTGTAATCCCAGTGGCCCAGGAGGCTAAGACAAGAGAATCACAAGTTCAAAGCCAGCCTCAGCAATGGCAAGGCGCCAAGCAACTTGGTGAGACTCTGTCTCTAAATACAATACAAAATAGGGTTTAGGATATGGCTCAGTGGTCGAGGACCCCTGAGTTTAATCCCCAGTACCCCCCCCAAAAAAAAAAAAACATGTTTTAGCCAGGCACAGTGGTGTACCCCTGTAATCCAAGCAACTCGGGAGGCTGAGGCAGGAGGATTGCAGATTCATGGCTAGCCTCAGCAACCTAGTGAGGCCCTGGACAATTTAGTGAGACCTTGTCTCAAAGTAAAAGATAAGAAGGGATGGAGATGCGTGGTTAGTTCAGTGTTTAACTAACCCTGGGTTCAATTCCCAGCACACACACACACAAAAACATGCTTTGCAAAGTATGGAACATCTTCTCAGAGGAGACATGATTTTAAGTGGCCTGAGAAACAGCAGATTTTTCCTGTTTGTTTTCTCCTTTTTTAGAGAGAAGAAATGATTGTTTTCCACAGAGCATCTTCCTACCAGCCCTCTGACACTTGCAAATCCCCCTTTTCAGCAGAGAGAAAGCAAGCCCCAGGCTCTCACAGCAGACAGCGGCTACCCAGTAGCTGGTTCTGTTCTCATTCATTCTTTGTATGCTTAGCATCTATTTTTGGCAAAGGATAATGGCTTATGTGATAAAGAGTCTTCTGAAGTGAATTTATTTACTTAACAACATACATAAATAAAAGTGGTAAATAATAACCCACATGGTCCTCGAGCAGCAAAAGTTGGTATGTGACTGTTTGAGAAATACCAGGGTAAAGTTCATGAACGCAAACACCACACGACATCATTGGCTCCTGTTTCATCAGGGCATATGTGTGGGGTGGGAGAAGGTTTTTTTATTGTCCCTTTGAGGTGGCCTTGGACCAGAAAGCCCAGCCCGAAAGCAGCTGGCTGCCATCATCCCAATTTCATGGGCTTCTCTTAGAGGCCTGTTACCCCTGGTTCTTCTGTTGTATCTTTAGGCCATGGAGCTCTGGTTTGGAGATTGCTTCAGAGTCCTTTAAAGAGCTCATTCTAGGACCCTCACCCCGTCTCCCCACCTTGTACCTGGGACATCAGAGCAGACAGTGAAGAGTCGTCTGATGAAACATTGCTCAGCCTGTCACAGGACAAATGCTGAATGATTTCACTTGATGGCTGTTCCTGGAGTAGTCAGAGCCATGGAGACCTGGGGGTTGACAGGGAATGGGGAGAGCAGAGGTGGGGCAGTCATGGTTTACCGGGCACAGAGTTTCAGCTTGGGAAGATGAGAAAGTTCTAGAGACAGATGATGGAATGGCTGTCCAACAGTGTGGACCTACTTAATGATGCTGAGCTGCATACTTAACGACTAAAATGGTCACTTGCCATATCCATCTCATTGGATAAGAAGCCAAGGTAGGCAGTGAGCATGCTCTCCATCCCATTGCCTTGGCCACCTGTTCCTGCCACAGGGAAGGCCCTCCCTCTCCTGTTTCCACCTGTCAGAGCTGTCATCTGCCATCTCTCCTTTGTCCTGCCATCCCCCTCTCAGGTCCCACACTGCGATCCCTTTGCCCCCGAGTATCACGGTGATTTAGGCACATGCTGTCCCCTGGAAATTTGGGTTTCTCAGGCACAGCCTTGGCAGTGAACCCTCCCCAGGTCCCCAGCATGGACCCTGCACACAGTGGGTATTCAAGATCAAGAAACTCAGGTTCCCTGTTTGACCTGGGGGCCCCTGGAGTGCATATCCTAGCATCCGTCCTTCCAGCTGCTCCTGCCTCTCCTGGTATAAATAAATACCCAGCTGATATGCATGGCCCCCATCTGGGCTCTCAACTAGATGGACAGTCAGCCCTCAGCCCACCCTGGACCAGGCTTTCACACCTTCTCCTGAAGATCACAAGCTCCTGTTCCTCATTCGGAAGTGAAACCAAGCATCTCTGAAATTCCCAGGGGTGTTCAGCCTGGGTGGAGGTGTGCAGGCTCTGGGGGGGAGACCAGAACTGTAAGGAAGGGTGTCGTAGGCAGAAGATGGTGGCCCTGGGTCATCTCAGGGAAATAGTTTGCTTGTTGGTTCTTTTACCTGAATCTGTGAGCTACGCGGGAACTTGAGGATCATTTAACCCAAATCTTCTCATTGTTCAGTGTGACTTGAAGGTCTAGTGAGGGGGGTGAACTGCTCCGGTGGGGAGTGTCCCCACATGGCTGTCGAGCAAGAGGGCTGGGCAGTGTCAGAATACACCTGCACCTGGTGTCCAGGGCTGTCCTGAGGTCCACCCAAGAACCTGTGATCTTTGTGAGCAACTCCCCCACCCACCCCCAGGGAGAGCAGAGATGCTGCCTGCCCTGCGCCTAGGCTGCAGGAAACAGAAAGGAGCTGTTCCTGTGCTGTCCTCACCTCCCTGGCCAGCCACTCTGGACCCAGGGGTAGTCCCTGGCAGGGATCCCAAATTCCCCGCGTGCAGCCATTACACCTCTGCTTCCTTCCTTTTTGTCTGCAGAATTCCAGAGGCAGGAAAGTGTCCGGTCTCAGCACAAAGGCATCCAGTTATATGACACCCCTTATGAACCCGAAGGCCAAAGTGTGGACTCGGACTCAGAGAGCACGGTCAGCCCCCGACTGCGCGAGAGCAAGCTGCCCCAGGATGATGACAGGCCTGCCGACGAGTACGACCAGCCGTGGGAATGGAACCGGGTCACCATCCCAGCCCTGGCAGGTAAGCACCTGGGGTCTGCTCAGGAGGTAGCTGCTGGGCCCCAAAGGTGAAGGGATGCGCAGGGTCCCAGCCTGCCACAGAAAAATGTGGGAACATTGTCTGACAATCCAGTTGGGCTGTCTTTTTTCCTAGTACCAAGTGTCCTTCAAAGATGATGTAGGTCCCATGGAGAAGGTCAGGGTCTGGTGCCCAGGATCTAGATTCCAGTCTCTCCATCTTAAGAGACAGTCCTGATGCTCCTGCGGTCTGATCCTGTCTTGGGACTGGTGGTAGAGCTCAGTATTTGCAGAATAGCTTCTCCCAGGGCTGATGGAGCCCAGTTCTCCCATTCAGTCACTCCTGGCTGACACAGACCTGCATGGCTTACAGGGCTGCTGCATCTCCATCCCAGCATGAGCCTGCTCAGAACATGGGCAACCACATCCCAGCCTCAGAGCTGAGCCAGTCCCCTCTACTCTGGCCAAAAACCCTTTGAGCCACTCAGGTGCCTCCTCCAAGGCTGGTTTCCCAGAGTCTGAGTATCTGGCCACATGTCACAAGTCATAAACTTTTGATTGACTCACACCCTTTGATTCTGATTCCTGAGAATCTATGCCAAAGTTGAATTCAGAAAGGATATTGTTTATAATCGTGAAAAATTGGGAACAACTGCCATGTCAAGCACCAGGGATTGGCTAAGTGGATTTTTATGCACCTATGTGATGGAATATTGTGTGACCACTAATAAGTGATGTTAACCACCTAGGAAAATGCCTTTGTCTAATATTAAGAAATGAAAGCCAGATGCCAAGACATTTGTTTGCATCTAAGAATTATGCATGTAAAAAGAGAGACACCGAGTAACTCATTTAATTCTTACCACACTGAAGGTCATGAAGGGGGAGTTTTGTTTTAAATTGACTTTGCCTTAAATCTCCTTATCTGTACACAGCTAGACCCTACTTCCTTTTCTGTCCCCTGGTAATGAGCACAGTGCCTGCTCTGGCCCCTCAGTTGATGTTCTGCCTGTTGCAGCATGAGCTACTCTCCTTTCCCAGGACATAGCATGCCCGTGCACAACCCACTTTTACACCTGAAATACCCTTCCTAGTCTTATCCTGTCTGGAAGACCCCGTGCCTCCTCTGAGGCCCAGTCCCATAGCACTGTCTCTGCGAGCTCTCCTGGTGCCTGCCATGTGTCCCATGTTGTCCTTCCAGCCTCTCTGGGGCCCATGGAGTCTTCCAGCCCTGTCACTGATGGAGCGTTTCCCACATTGTCACAGGGTTATTTCTGTGGGTGTTGATCTCACCTGCTAGCTGTGGCTGCAAGAGGACAGCCTGTCTCATGTTCTTTCTGTATCCCCAGCACCTAACTGAGAGCCAAAGTCAAAAGTAGTCCCGTGGCTTATGATTCTTCATTACCCCACATCTCTCCTCTGCCCCGTCTCCTCTTGACTCACTAGAATCTAAGAACTGTCCCCTAAGTTCTGTGGCTGAGAAGGGGCTGTGCTTCTCAGGGGTGGGAGGAGTTTGTATCATCCAGGAGTTTGCTCTTTGCAAATACCAATTTGATTAGGGGCTGAAAGGGCTCAGGTAGCTACTCTCCTAGACACCGTGGACCCCTAGCATGAGATAGCAGGCATGGGGTCTGGGTTTGTCCCGGATGGGCCATCTGCAGGTCACTTGACTGCTACCGTTGAGACTCCAGTCGAATCTGGCATGTTGCTGGTCAAGAGCGTGATCCCCGGAACGTTGGCATCACCTGGGAGCAGAGTAGAAATATGGCGTCTTGGGTACCACCCGGCCCTATGGAGTCACAGTCTGTTTTGCAGTATTCCAGGTGATTTGTATATTCATTCAGGGAGAAGTACTTTCCATATAAGACATCAGGTCTCAGGGGGCCAGAACCTGCCCACTCATGTCCCGAGGTGGCTTTGGAACTTCTGTACATTTGATCGTTCACAAAGGACGAGAGGCTTCAGATAGAACTCCCAGAATCCGTCTCTAAGTCCACAAGCATCCATTCTAGCCTTGGTTTTACGTCACTGAGTCACTGCTTCAGGTGTCTATCAGGCTGCTAATAGAAGACAGGTGCAGCATCACACCCCGTGTGTCTCATCGAGTCTTTCACCTTGTGTTCCTCTCCGGAGCAGTTGCCAGTTGTGCTTGTCCCAAGCAACCTTGGCTCAGCTCTGACTCCTGAGGTGTAGAAGGAGGAGGCTGGGTCCCTCCAGGGCTGGAGGATGCTATGAACACTGGCCTTTTGTCACTGTTTCCCTATCCCCAAGTCAGAGTGGGTGAGAGGTGGACAGGCCCCTTTCCAGGTACCTGTGGTGCACTGAAGCAGTTTGGTTGGATTGCTGAAACGTCATCACAGCCCCATTTGTTGACCTGGAGTGTGGCTGCTCAGGAATGAAGGGCAGAGTCCCCACCTGAGTCAGTGCGGCAGGTGTGCATGTGTGTGTGAGTGTGAGTGTCCCAGCAGGAACACACTCATGCTTCAGCCACTGGTGTGGCGGGGGAGGAAGGCAGCACTTGGCTGGGTCCTGTCCTTATCCCAGTTTCTCTCTGCTGTCAGGAGCTCTCTCTGATGGGTCCTGGCAGCCTGGGGTGCAGGGTCCATTGCTAAGGAGCAGCTGTGTAGGGTGAAGATTGCTGGGCAAAATCGTGTCCTTCTCTTTTCACATCCCATGTTCCGATTCTGCCTGTCTACCTGAATAAGGAAACCTGGACCCAGTATTGTTTTCAAATTCCCTGAGGATGCAGAGCATGTGGGACCCTTTGGGCCCACCAAGGGGGAGACGGGAGTTTAGGACCCCTGCAAATGACCTGCATGGGTACACTGAGCCTCCTGTCACTGGGGGATACGCAGCAGAAGCTGTTGTGGGCCACTGGCCTGCGAGCAGCTGCAGGGCTACGTGCACCCCAGTCCATCAGGCCCAGCGTGCTGTGAGAGGGAGGCAGGGGCATCAGAATCTCTGTCCTGTCTGGAAGGCAGAGGTTCTTTCAGCTTCTCAGAACGCTGCCCTGCTCGAAGGGATGCTTGACGTTCCTCACAGAGGCAGCCCTGCTGGCCAGGTCTCCACACTAGCACTTGTGGAAGCCAGCTAGGGACTGCGGCCATGGGGGGTCATCGCCCCCCAGGGGTGAGCACAGCGCTCCTGGAGCTTGGGTGGTCCCCTCTTCTTGGGAATGAAATTCTTCCCTTCTCTCAGAGTTCTGTGGCCCACATTTCACTAAGGATTTGGGAGATGGTAGGTGACACCCACCACAATCTCCCTAGAGAGCCCTGGTGCTCCTCACCTGCTCTCTCCCTCAGAACGCTGATGGTGTCCTTGGCCAGCCCCTGATCAACCTGCCACGTGGGGTCCCAGCCCCCAGAACAGACGGTCAGGTTCCCCAAGAGCTCAGCCCCACCCTCCACAGAGAAGTAATGTGGCTTCCATCCAGCGGGTCAGCCCCTTCCACCCGCCGAGACAGCTGCCTTCCCCAGCCACCTGGCCTCCGCTCGTGGCCTGCTGTGAGCACCCCAACTCCAGCCAGAGTCTTACAGGAACGAATTATGAGACTGATGGGAAGGTCTAGAAATGGCCTCCTGCCCCGTCCCCCTCCTCCAGATGCAGTTCTGAGCCCACACAAAGCCCCTTCCCAGCACAGGGAAGGGGATGAGGAGCCTGTGGTGATGTCACCCTGTTGGGGGTGGTCTGACTGGCCCTGTGCTTTGTGGCACACCTTGCAAGGTGAACAGGGAGCCTGCACAGAAGGCGGCCACACTGGGAGGGACCCACAGCTGGGGCCAAGCATTGGGGGTGCAGAGGCAGACCTGGGTCAGGCACAGGTTGGCATCTTCACTTCTGATGCGCCAGTTCGAGGATAGGGATTGAACCTGTCCTGGGGGCCTCGACTCCCTTGTTGCAGAGTGAACCTGGCATCCCCACTGAAGGGGTCTTGGCTTGCAGAGTGGTGTTCCATCAGGAGCATAATCGCCAGCACCACTGAGCACCTTCTGTGTGCATCGTCTCCTTTAACCCTCATGACCACCCTCCTGCAGCTTGGTCTTCTCCTTGTACAGAGAGAGGAACTAAGATCCAAAGCTAAGGTCCACGGAGAAGCCATGACTCGCCCCAGGGGCCCACAGTTGGTAAGGGGAGGAGCCAGGGACTCAGCCTGCCAGGTCCAACTCCAGAGCCCTGGTGACATCTCCATGAAGCCATCATAGATGCAGCATACAATAATTGGTGCCCATACCCTCCCACAACCACAGGGAAGGTCCCAGACTTTCATCTCCCTTGCACCAGCTCCTCCCACATCTCTGGTGGGACCCCCTATATTGAAACAGCTCCAGTGGAGGACCATCAGGAGAACAGGTTCTGGGGGCTCCTACCTGCATAGAAGTGCCCGGCACCATCCCACAAGGTGGCCTCCCACTGCCACTTCTTAGCACAGGGAGGGACCTGTACCATAGAGTCCCACTCCCCTTGTCCCTCTGGGGAAACTGAGGCCGAGAGGAAGGGAGGTGCCAGAAACCAGAGCCAGTCAGGCCATCCATGGGGGGTCCATCAGTTTTCTTTTAACCCAGTGAGTCGACCTGACAGCCACATCTGTTGTAATGTGCAGTCGAGTCAAGTCTGAGGAGTAAATAATCAGAGCTCTTGATCATGGAGCTAGACAGCAGGGGAGCATGTGAGGAGCAACCAGAGGCCTTTTTGAGAAACAAAGTTATTTTCATTTGTGAATCACTATCTGAAGATTCGTCTCCCTTGAAGTGACTTTTTCAGACTGTGCTGGGTTCAGCCAGCGACAGATGTGCCTCCCGGCAGAAGTGGAAGGCAGACATATGACTCAAACAGAAGTATTTTGCTCCGCATAGTTGTGATGGGTGCTTATCTGTCTTCCCTGTGAGCTCCTTGGCAGGCTTCTCTGCTCTAGAAAGTTTAGGACAGCGTGTCCCGCACGTCAGTGCCAAGGGGGGAGGAGGCAGACGATCCCAGGTTCACACACCAGCTCCGCCACTCACCCGCTTCAGGGTCTCAGGTCATGCCGTCGCCCCGAGCCTTAGCTTCCCAGTCTGTAAAATGGGGATAGTCACAGCTCTTGTCACACTGGGTCTCTACGGTGATCCAAGGGGAAAGATCTGGAGGAAAAGACATTGTGATCCCTGAAGAATGGCACCTAAGAATTGTTACTGGTGTTCAGGGGAAGGCTTGCTATGTTAAATAAAATTTTACTTGATAGAAAAACAGCACTATATAAAGAGGCACTCAGCAGCCACAGAGGCCTCATCGGCAAAGCTCCTCCCCCACGTAGCCTGGCACTGGGAAGTACCTGTCACTGTGAGCTCACGGGGTGCTGCTGCTGCTGTGGTACACAGCAGCCTCCCTCCTCCCCAGCCTCTTCAAGTGAGGCTGAAAGGGCAGAGAAAGGGAAAGTAAGATCCCAGTATGTCTGTTGCCCACAGTTGTGAGTCATCTCTGAGCCAGCTCAGTTGGCTGATTTAAAATAACCCCGTTAAGGTAAGGGGTAAGAGAAGGGAGAATAGGAAGCCAACACTTACTGAACACCAAATACGAAGCTGGCATAGGTTAACCCTAGGAAGTCCCACCAGGCGAGTGTTTGTTCACTGAGGGCAGTGCCAAGGCTCAGAGAGGGTGAGCGGCTTACCCACAGCACACAGCAGCGAACTTGGGTCAGTCTGACCAGAGTGCTTGCCCTCTCCACAGCTGCATAGAGATGAGTGTGGGTTGTTGCTGAGGCAGAAGCACCCGCTTGCTCGAATTTGACCTGGCTTATCACTGTCCCCCAGAAGCGTGAATGCTCTGAAGTTGGTAAGGCTGATGTTGTGGGCGGCGGGCTCTGCTCCAGACTGGCTGTTCCCACCAAGCCCGGTGACTCACCCTCTGGTGCTCAGAATAAACAGGCCCGGCCTCTGCAGAGGACTCACTGGGGAATCAGACCTGGCCATGCTACCTGTCGTACCAGCCACAGGCCTTCTCCCCCTCACAACTGGCTCCCTCAGTTCCCAGGACATTTCCTGTCCCCCGCACAACTTCCCAGAATGCCTTGGGCCTGTGAGGAAATTAACAATTGTGTTTGTACCCAGAGCTTTTTGCTGTGTAATGAGTAACAGTCGTAATTAATGTTTAACACGTGTGAACAGCAGGTCGGCCCAGAAAGGGGGATTTCAATGAGAGAGCGGGGATCACTCACTTCCTTTGGCTAATGTGTTACTGAGGGACAGGTTTTTCCAGTTGGCTTTTCTATTTGACGGATGAATAAATTCACTTAGTAACTTAACTTAAAAAAAAAAAAAAGCAAACATCAAGTATTTAATAGCTTTGGTTCATTTGCTAATTATATTAATAGAAATGTTCCTTCAAGTGCCTTTTTCTCCTGTGTGGAAAGAATCCAAAGATTGGTAGACTATTGATGCCTCTCTCTTTGGTGGGTCAGAGATCTTCATGTGAATGGAGCCTCTGAAGCTCCGTGGGATCAAAGGCCCCGGCACATGCTGAGCGCTGAGATATTTGCTAAATGATTGAATAACTCAGACCCCAGGAAAACCATCCCCAAGTTCTCCAGTGCTGGGATCCACAGGTGACCATGTCTGTGCTCTCACAGATACTTTTTTCCTTTTCTTCCTCTGCAGTGCTGGGATCAAACCCAAGGCCTGGTGCGTGCTCGGCAAGTGCTCTACCACTGAGCTGCACCCCCACTTCCTACGGTCTTTTCCTGTTATTCTTTCATGCCCTGTACCTGTCTCCTCTCCAGATGTGGCTGGGAGACCTGCAGGGGTGGGCACTTCTGCGTGGTGGTTGGCTGCCTCAGTTGCTGCTTCTCGTCCGAACTCCCAGTATAAAACTGAAACCATGTCCCTGCCCATGGGAGGACTGACCATGTGTCCAGTGGGTACCAGCCAACTCAGTGGGAGCCGTGTGTGGCCCGCACTGCATGTCCCCTCCTGTCTGTCCTGGCCTTCCCTCCCTCCATTACGCACCCCTGACTGGAGCTCCAGGTGCCTTGGCAGGCAGACTTGTTTTCACAGAGGCCCAGGCTGCTCTGGCCAGCTCCTCAGGCTTGTAGATGGAGAAAAAGTCACTTTCTCAGGCTCTAGGATTCTCGGCACATTTCTGTGGGTGTCTGCAGGTGAAGGTGTCACAGATGCACTGCAACAGACGTGAGCAGGTTCCAGGTGTGTCTTGATAGGTGGGCCCAGCCCAGAACTTAGGAAGGAACTCAGATGCTGGGGCCAGGAGTCTGGATTTCAAGCTTTCTGCTGCCACCTGCCAGCAGGGCCACCTGAGGCAGGTTGCCTGTGACTGGAGTTGGCATGAGGTTCTGAGACCCAGGGCACAGTGAGGGCTCCATAGGTGCTGACTGTTGGTGTCTCTGTTGCCACTTAACTGTGGAGGGTTTTGAGAATGTATAGCTCTGTAAGCAGGCTTGTGCTGACCTTGCTAAGGCCTGGGGATTCAGGAGACGGGGTTCAAGTCCAAGGTCAGGTCTGGCTGTTGTCAGTTCCTTTTTCAGCCCTCTGTTTCTCATCTGTGAAATGCGTTGTGGTGACGACGATGGCTGGCTTTGGCAGCTGTAGAGGCCCTTGGGTTTGGGTTATTTTATCATTTTCATCCAACTTTATCCTTCGGTCTCCTGGAGCCAGGCACCCAGCACCAGTGTCCCTGTTTTCCTTTGGGGTAGGTCACAAATCAGAGGACAAAGTCATGCTCATTCTGCCTGGTCTGCCTCCCCCATCCCGGCATGGGTGGTCCTGTGTGGATGGCATCCTGGAGCCCAGGAGCACCTCTGCCTCTGCCCTCCCACCTGGGTGGCAGCACAGTACCCTGGGGTCTCTCCTTGGCCACCCTAGACACCCAAAGCCTTTGCTGAGCTGCCCATTGTTTCAGGCTATGGGGTGAGCCAGGCCCACTTTGAGCTGGAGGGCAGAGGGAACCTGTGCGGGCCTCAGTTTCTCCTGGGGGAATTCTAATACATGTCTCAGTGGGATGGCGGGGGTCAGACGATGTAGTGCATGTTTTTGAAAAGTTGAAATAGCAGAAGACTATCGCCATGGACACGGAATTTTAGGTCTACAAGTGTTTGTGTATTCTTGTGAACATTTGTGATATTTTTATACACTCTGGGGGTCGTGTAGCCCCCCCCACCTCCAGGCCTGTGCAGTCTCCCCTCCACGTGCCCCTCCTGAGTCCCACCTGGCTGTGTGCAGGAGTCTGCTCCAGGGACTGGTGGAAGGGCTGCTTTGGGCTCCTTGACTTGGTTTCTTTACCCTTGTTTGTTCAGAGTCACAAGACATCCTTGAACAAACAGCAGGCCGGAACAGTCTCCAGGCCCCTCCTGCCAGCCCCATATGGTTTATAAACATGGCCCATACTCACTTCCGGCTCATCCTGGAGAGGCTGGAGGCGCCTCTTTGACAGTGGTGTGCTCCTTGAAGCTCCTTTGTGCACACAGTCTGGTTCTTAATCCTCCTAAGCCTCGATGCCTCTACTTAAAGGAGGCTCTGTCCTGTGCCGGAAAACTGGGAGGGTCACTGGCTGCAGGCCAGCCAGAAGGAAGCAGGGGAACATCTAAACCTGGAGAGCAGTGCTGGCCTTACCTGGCCAACCTTGGTGAGGGGAGGCAACCCAGGGAGCAGAGGGCTCCTGGCTGGGGCTGGAGGCAGGGCTCAGTGCCTGCATGGCAGGCTGCCCCATTAGCCTGGGCTCCTTAATGATGCACCAGGCCTGAGCTGTTAAAAAAAAAAAAAAAAAAACAACAACCTCATAGGTTCACCATGAAGATTAGAGGAAAATGTGCTCTTCAACTCCTCCATGGTACCTACCTGTCGGTGCACAAGAAATGCCAGATGAGAATTAAACCATTTTTCAAAATGGTTTTAAAATAATTTGAGGAGGGGGCTGGGGATGTGGCTCAAGCGGTAGCGCGCTCACCTGGCATGCATGCGGCCCGGGTTCGATCCTCAGCACCACATACAAACAAAGATGGTTATAAAAATAAATAGATATTTAAAAATTCTCTCTCTCTCTCTCTCTCTCTCTCTCTCTCTCTCTCTCTCTCTTTCTTTCTTTTTTAAAAAAAAATAATAATAATTTGAGAAGGGTGTCTAGCTCCTGAGTTTCCTTTCTTGACTGATGAATGGAGGTAGGTGGAGATTTATTGCACAGCTGTGAGCACCTGCTATACATCAGGCCCTGTTCTGGGCATTGGAGACTCAGCGGTGAACACAACGGTCCATCCTCTTGGAGCTTCAGCTTGGTCAGGAATCCCAGCCATGTCGAGGAAAGGGAAGGCAGTTTCTGATACAAGGCACTTTCTCCTAAAGGGTACCTGAAAGGAACCCTTGTGAGCAGACATGTGACCATGGGTCAGGGTCTGCCACTTCCCAGGGGCCTGCCTGAACTTTGGTACATCATCAGATGCTAACCAGCCCCACAGTCCTTCATGGTTGGATGTTGTCAGCCCTTTTTTGCAGACGAGGCAGCCAAAGCTCAGAGAGGTTTAGAAATGTGCCCAAAGTCATGCAGTAAGGAAGGGCAAAGGATTCAGACCCAGGACTTCCTGATTCCTAAGTCCACATCCTTCCCTTGGTGGCACTGTTGTCCTGTATCCCTGGCCTTGTTTCAGGCCTAGGACCATTTATCGCCATCAGCTGAATGTCCAGGAGAGACCGAGGCACAAAAATCTCATCTCTGCCAAGTGTCCATCCAGTTCTAAGAGCCGTGGCTGGGACAGGGGTGTATGGGGACTTCAGGGCTCAGAGGAGCAAAGGGAATTCTCCCCGAGGAAGGATTCCAAAGGTCAGACACTGTCAAAGCAAAGGCCAAAAGGCAGATGATGGATCTGGGGTCCAGCCATCCAGGGTGACCAGAGCCTCAGGATGGCAGGGAGCCCGGAGGGATTTCGTAGGGAAAGATGCCTGTGGAAGGTCATCAAGCACCTTGACCTCTGTAGTGGGGATTCTGGCTTTTACCCCAGGTCCCGGGAAAGCCAGTGAAGGTCTGTAAGCCCAGGAGATTGCTAAGCCCTGTGCCTTGGAAATTCATTGGCTTTTGGAAAGTTGCTGTCTCTGGCCTCTTCTGAACAGTGGACGAGAAAGAGATGGACCCAAAGGAACACATTTATTCCATCTTAGCAAGCATTTCCTAAGCACCCCCTGCTTGCTGGGCTCTGCAGTTTAGGGGCAAAGAACTAGACAGGGCAAAGAGAATATCAGGACCAGGCTCCACCCCACAAAACACCCAGGCAGACTGGCAAGAGTGGTGTGGGTGCCCCTGGAGCCACAGAAGCCGTTCCAAGGGAAGCTTTATGGAGGAGTGGCGCTTGTGCCAGAACTTGGAGGCCTCTAGACATCGTGTTGACAGAGCAGGAGGCTGGCATTTCAGCCCTGGAGACCAGGGGAGGGAAGCCTCACTGTCAGGAAGACCGAAGGTGGACGAGCTCCACCCTGCAGACCTACAGTCCTGGTCTCAACCTCACCCTGCCACTGGACTTTGAGACCCTATAGGTCCGTCACCCATTACCCCCATGGCAGGGTTGGTAGGAAAGTTAATGCCAGTGCCTCCATCTTCTGTCTCTGGCGGCGGTTAACCTCAGGACTGATTGATGCAAGGTCATTATAATATGAGTCAGAAGGGGACCACCAGCTTCTAGCCCTCCAGTGGAAGGACCAGGAAAGCCTCCCAGAAGGTAGGGGGCACCTGAGCTGGGTCTTAAAGGACTAGCTCTGTCACCTGGCTGGGACTTTTTGGAAGACATTTGGGGTAAGACACCTGGCTGGGCCCTGGAAGACATTGATCAGGCCACCTATCCATTAACAGGGATCTATCGGGGGTCCCCATCATGAGAACAAAAGTCAGAGAGGCTCCTGGCACTTCATCCTACCCACTCCCTACCCACTCCGAGTCTGACTCCCTCCTGTAGATTCTAGCTTCCATTTTTAGTTGCCTATAGGCAGAATTCATTAGGTTCTGTCATTGCTAACAACTCAGGAGTAGCGTATTTTTTTCCTCTAAATGCAGGTATTCTTTTGAGGGATTGGGTCTTTATCTTTTGCAGAAAAATCACTAAATTAAAAGAATTGCCATTTTAAATTGCAGATTAAAGAGAAACTTAATTAGAAGGGACGAAAGCAGTTGTGTTTGGAGCTTTTGTTCTTAAATTTTTTTTTTCTTTTCCTGCCGAATCACTGCACTTGGAGTTTGTATATTTGTATTTTAGGTGAAATGATTTGCCTAATTAAGCCTGTCATTCATCACCACCTGTTCTCTCTAAAATATATGGCTGTATTATTAAGCTTGCCAACGGATGCATAAATTAAGTCAATGGGGAATTACAGTGTTGACTAGAACGTTCTTAGGTTTTATCCAATTTATCTGGTAAGAAACCCGATCTTTTTTTCCCAGTAAAGCAAAACAGCAGCTCATTAGGTGTCTTCACGTAGCATTTATTGCTCTCTGGCTACCCTGCAGGTACTGTGGTAGGCATGGGGGCAGGGCACAGGCAAGACAGCCCCTGCCTGCAGGGGCTCACTGGGAACTGAGATTAGGGTGCCGTGGGCAGGGATCAAGGTGAATCTCGGGTGGGATGATCAGAGAGTGCTTCCTAGAAGAGGTTCGAGCTCTTTAGAAAGGACCTTCTCTGGGCCGGGTGTGGTGGTGCACACCTGTAATCTCAGTGGCTCCAGAGGCTGAGTAGGATTATGAGTTCAAACCCAGCCTCAGCAACTCAGCAAGGCCCTAAGCAACTCAGTGAGACCCTGTCTCTAAATTAAAAAAAAAAAATGGCTGGGGATGTGGCCCACTGATTAAGGGCCCCTGGGTTCAATCCCCGGTATCCCCCCACCACCACCAAAAACAAAGGAGGACCTTCTCTGGACGTGGCCCTCACCTGACTGTCTGATCTCATGCTCACCCCCATCCAGAGTCACCCACTAAGGGCTCCCCAAGACAGGTGCTCAGGTCAGAACCTGTTTCACCTTTTCCTCCCTCCACCCAAGAACATGCACCCCATCTGACCAGTTGCTATGGGGGCTTCCCTACAGCCCCCCGGGAGATCAGGCTTCTGGGAGGCAAGGGAGGGACAGGCACCCAAGGTGACTTGAGTGCCACAGGCCTCGTCCCTGGCTTTAGCCCACCACCACCTGCAGAAGAGGCCCCTTCGGTGACCTTACCCTGGGCACAGCCAGGCTGGTCCTCCCAGTCCTCAGGCCAAAGTCTGGGGCCACCTGCCCCTCTCTTTCCCACACCTCACTTTTTTTTTTTTTGATACTGGGGATTGAACCCCGGGGCACTTAACCACTGAGCCACATCCCCAGCACTTTTGAAAAATATTTTACTTAGAGTCAGGGCCTCACTAAGTTGCTAAGGCTGGCTTTGAACTTGCAATCCTCCTACCTCAGCCTCCCAAGCTGCTGGGATTCAAGGCGTGCGCCACCCATGCTTTACTGTGAGTACAGAATGAGTCCTGTGTTCCCCTCTACCCCCCTCCCTACCCCTTTTATTAGTAAGCCTTTTTAAATTAGTAAACTTTTTTTTAGAAACGGAGTAGAAAAGTATGGACAGCCCCACCTCCCCTGCCCTCCGTCTCTTTCTCAGCACAGCCATCCTGTTACCAAGAGTCAGATTAGAACCTTCAGAACACCAGAACAGCTCTCGGAGCACAGCCAGAGTCCCTCCCCAGACTACCCACCCGCCAGTCCCCCTGGACCATTTTGCTTCTCCAAGCCCAGCCACCTCTGGGGCCTGGAATTTGCGCTTCCCTGTGCGGGGATTGTCCTTCTCACAAATGTCCCTCCCTTTCTTCAGGTATTCACTTAGACATCTCTTTCAAGAGGCCTTCCCCATGATGCTATCTTGTCTTGTCTCTGTAGCATTGCCACCAGCTGTTGACATGGTCCTTCTTCACCAGGACCCCGAGCTGTCAGGTGGGGGCGGGGGGGGGGGTTCCGTTTTGTTCCCCAGCCTTGAACTGTGCCTGGCACCTGGGAATGGGTGTTTCAGAGTGACTTGGGTGGACGGATGCACAGCCTGCCAGACCCGCTGCTGGGTGGACCTTCCGGGTCACAAGAATGGCTGGGTCCAGCGTGTCTGGAGCCTTCCCTTGGTAGGACCCTCCCTTCCCGGTTTTCTGTACTGCTTAATTAGAAAGAGTGTCTTAGAGGGACAGAAATGCCTCAGGGCCCCTGACTGCTCCGTGGTTGGCGTGGAACAAGTTCTTTCACATTCCTCGGTCCCAGTAGGCAACTCGCTGTGGCAGTTGTGGCTGGGGTCTCCCTACTGCTTCCTGTGAGCAGGAGGGTTGATTGCCCTGTGTCGGAGTCAGACGTGGCTTGCCACCTCCATTGCTGGTCAGAGGGGAGTTTCTGCCTTTGTGAGGCTTAGCCCAGGTCATGGTGGCCTGCAGCTGGACTCAGCATCAGGAGCCCCATCCTGCAGGCCCATTCCGGGTCACTGGGTACCTTGTACTAAGCCCTTGCTGTATTTCATCTGTCTTCACCATGGCTCATTGAAGTTCAAAATGGTCTCTCAGAGAGGGTAAGTAACTTAGCCAGGCACACAGCTTAGGAGAGGTTGGTTTGGTAACGAACGTGAAGCCCCCAGCATTGCGTCTGCACGGAGCAGACGTGATGATGATAAAAGTGTTGATTTTAACATTGATCGCGCACAGGCTGCCTGCCAGGCACTCTGCTTAGTCCTCTCCATGCCTCACCCAATCTGCCCCCCTCCCATGGAGTGTGTGCTCTTCATTCACCCTGTTTTTTCAGAGAAGGAAACTGAGGCCCAGAGAGAGAACTTGCTAGGTGGACCGCTGGTCTCTGGGAGCCCTTCTGGCAACTCAAGTTCCAGTTCATTATTGTCTGTACTCTGTGGGGTATTTGCAGGGTCCTGCCCTCCAAACGCCTGTGGGGGTGCACCACACTCCCCAGGCCCAGGGCATTGGGAGGCCCATGGGGCCTGTCCCCTGTGGCTCTGCTCTGGCCATGCAGGGGGGGGGTCTGAATGAGGGGGAGTAAACTCAGGAGATGCAGTCTGACCCCCAAGGGCCTCAGAGAGGTCTGTACTGGGGAAAGGGGGCAGATGTGACCGCTGTGGCCCTAGGAGGGCTGGGAAGAGGGGAGGGAAGAGGGAGATTTTTCACACACGGTGAGAAACAGCTCTTCTCCTGAGAGCCATTCAGAGGAGGGAGGCCAAGGAGTGCCACACCCACCCCTGGTGGAGGTCAAAGATTTCTGTAGGGATAAGGCTGAGCTCGGTGGACTCTGAAGACGCAACCAGCCCCTCAAACTCTTAATCCAGCTTTGATGGCACCTGCGTTTCCTGTCTTGGGAAGCTCATTTTTTTTGTTATAACAAAATACTTTGTGTCATTAATCAAGGAAAGAGTTTGTGGCTCTGGAGACTGGGGAGTCCAAGGGTATGATGCTGGAGAGGGCCTCAAGTCACGTCAACTGATGGCAGAAAGCAGAAGCCCTAAAGGGCACCTGCAGAAGAGAACATGAGGGGGGACCCCCCGCTTCATAGCAACCTGCTCCAGTTGTCGCACCCCTTCCTGGGGGGCCGCTATTCCCTTTGGGACGCTCTGCCCCGCTGACTCGAGCACCTCCCCCTGGGTCCCACCTCTCAGGCTGCTGTATTGGAGGAATTAAGGTTCCAACACATGAATTTGGGGAGGGAGGGCACACTCAGACCATAGCCGAAGCCAAAATTTAGTTTCATGGTTCAAAACGCTTCCTCCTGCAGATTGTGAAGTGCCAACCAGAACCGTGGGCTGAGCTCGGTAACCGTTTCTCTCTCCCTCTCTCAGCCCAGTTCAACGGCGGTGAGAAACGGCAGTCATCCCCGTCGCCCTCGCGGGACCGGCGGCGCCAGCTCCGTGCTCCCGGAGGGGGCTTCAAGCCCATCAAGCATGGGAGCCCCGAGTTCTGTGGGATCCTGGGAGAAAGGGTGGACCCTGCCGTCCCCCTGGAGAAGCAAATGTAAGTCTGCAGGGATGGAGTCCACCTCACCCTGGTGGCCTCCTCTAGTCTCGTCCCTCCTCATTTCTCTGTCACAGCTTCCACGTGACAATTGAGACCGAGGCCTTTCATGGAGCCCCTTCTCCCAGCTCCTGTGACTCCTAGCCCCACCTGTCCCCCCACCCCCATTTCCACCCTCCCCCACTGTGTCTAGTAGGAGGCACTGCACAGTCACCTGCACCATGCACCCCTTACTTCTCTGGTCACCCTAGATTCTGATTTCACCACGCAGCAGGCAGGTGCGTAAAGCTCAGCGCGAGCTACCCCTGTCCTCTCCGTCAGTGAGACCAAGCGATTTCTTGGTCTCCATCTGCTTGATACCTGGTAAATCCTCTACTCTCTGGGGTTTTCTCCAGAGATTTCCCGTCTCCAGTCAGTGGCCATATTCCTCCCTGCGGCCCCCAGGTCTCCTGCCCCCACTCCCCACACCCAGCACTGGGCTGGCCCAGGCCATTTAGTGCCCCCCCTCTTTTTTTAAATTTTTATGTATTCTTTTTATTGTACATAACAATAGACTGTATTTTGACATACGTGCATGGAGTATCACTTCGCATTTTTGTGGATGTACACGGTGTGGAGTTACCCTGGTTGTGTATTCATACATGAACACAGGAAAGTTATGTCCAGTTCATTCTACTGTCTTTCCTATTCCCATCCCCTCTCTTCTCTTCATTCCCCTTTGTCTAACACAGTGAACTCCTATTCTCCACCTACCCACCCACCCACCCCCACTGTATTAGCATCTGCCTATCTGAGAGAACATTGACCCTTTTTTTTAGACTGGCTTATTTCACTTAGCATGATAGTCTCCAGTTCCACCCATTTACCAGCAAATGTCATAATTTCATTCTTCTTTATGGCCGAGTAATATTCCATTATGTATACATACCACATTTTCTTTATCCATTCATCTGTTGAAGGCACCTAGGTTGGTTCCATAGCTTGGCCATCGTGAATTGAGCTGCTGTAAGCATCGATGTGGCCACATCAGTGTAGTATGCTGATTTTAAGTTCTTTGGGTATATATTGACTCCTCTTGACCACGATTGTCATCACCTTACTCTGCAGGGTCCTCACCATGTGCAGGAGGACCCTGTGCTGCTCTGAAACTACCATTGGCCCCCCTTACCTCCAGGATAAGGCCCCATCTCGCTGGCCTGCCATCGGCTCTGTGAAATGCCCCCAGACTGCTCTTTCATTCTGTCCCACGCCACATCCCTATACTCAAGAAGTCTTTTCAGAAACTTGATAAAATAGGTGTGGGGCCCTGTGTTGGCACCTCGGGTGTGTCATCCCCTTAACAAGCAGATGAAGGGGCCTATAAGCCCACTGTATGGAGGGGCGAGCACAGCTTGGCTCCAAGGCCAAGAGATTAGCTGACGCCAGCAGGGTCCCTCGCGGGACTTTCATGTAGGTTTTGAGTCCCCTGTCAGCCTTGGCCCAGGGACTTCTGGTCTTGCGCAGCCAGGGGCGCGTCCCCTCTCAGGAAGCTCTCGCTTGGAGAGCAGGATGCAGGGTTTTCCGAATGATGTCATGTGCTGCCTTTTTCAGCCTGCGCTGTTGTCCCAGGAGGCTGCAGCTTCATTCGTGATGGCCGTTCCTGCCCAGAGCAGTTCACGGGAGGCCCGCGGCCACGCAGACTGCGCACCAGGGTTGGCTTATTTCTGATCAACCTGTGCGCTTCTTAATCAACAGAGTGTAGGATCCAGGGATACCTGGGAGCTATTCTCCGTGCATCCAGTGGGCAGTGGCCAGGTCCGCGGGGCCCAGCCCATCCTGTCTCTCATTCCCAGACAGAGCCTTAGTCCCAAGCTCTCCTCCTTTCCCATTCCCACCCAACAAGGCCTCCCACCAAGTCCAGAGCCATGGCTGGCCTCCCAAGCCCTGAGTCATCCTCCGAGAGGTGCTTAGGTAAGCCCACTCCCAGTAGAGCTGAGCAGGAGGAGGTCACGCTGCACCGGCCCCATCCTGCAGACTGACGAGGCTTCAGAGCTGGGGGCTCCTCCGGGGCCAGTCCCCTCCTGCACCCTGCCCCGCCCCCACCTCATCACGCCAGCACGTAAACCTGTTCCATTCGGGAACTCTGTCAGAGTAAGTAAAATCTCCTTGACCCACATCCTCTCGCAGGTGCTCCGTGGAGAGTGGCTCTATGAAGGCAGGAGTTTGTCCAGGTCACTGTTCCTCCCCCGTGGCTCAGGGCAGTGCCTGGCGTGTAATGGGTGCTCAGGAAAGGACAGTTGACTGAATAAACAGAGTCCCCAAAGAATTTTGGTACTTCTCCCCAGTCTGTCACCTCCCCTTCTGGGTCTCCCACCAAGCTCCCCTTTCCTGCCCGAGGCCCCAGACAGGCTCCCTGCGCTGCCCCCGCCCCTGCAGTCCCCACAGCCACCAGCTCCCTCCTGCATCGCATGCTCCTGGCGTTTCTCCCGTCTCCCTGGCCACTGCTTCTACCTGCTCCGTGGCTCCTCGCCTCTGACCTGAAGGCTGGACTCTCCTGGGCTCAGTTCCTGCTGCGTTCTCCCAGCCTCCACTCACCCAGAACTCCCCGCCCCTACCTCCAGCCGCCTGCATGGCCTTTCAGATGTACTGTGTCCAGAACGGGGCTCCTGACCACGAAACCCACTGCCCTCCCAGCGTCCATGTCTCCGCCAGCAGCACCACATCCGCCTAGTTGCCACTCAAGCCACAAACCTGGAGTCATCCAGATTCCTTGCCGCACAGCATCTGCCCCGTTACCAATTTCGTCAAATTCTTGCTCCAAAATGCTGCCAGAATCCGTCTGTTCCTCCCACCTTCAGTCACCTCTCATATGAAGCACTGCACTCGCCTCCTGACTTGATTCCTGCTCCCCCTGTGGCCCTCCTCAAGGCAGCCTGGTTGATCTCTTATTTGTAAGGTCCTCCAGAGCAAGTAACACTACTTCCTAACAAACACCTTCTCCTTTTCGATATGCTCAACAGACTTCTTCCCTCTGCCCTCAAAACCTCAGCTGCTTCCCATTCCACTCTCATTCTGTACCTCTCTCTGCACTCAACAGTGCTTGGAACATCCTTGCACCTTTCTGCTCTCTGGACACCCCAAGCACATTCTTACCTCAGGACCTTTGCACTTACTGTTTCCTTTACAGAGATGATGTTTCCTTTGGCTCTTCACAGAATTGATTCCTTTTTGTGATACAGGTTCACAAGCCAAATGTCATCTCCTGGGGTCTTTCCTGACTGACTGTTCATTGCAAATTGGACGGGATGAAGGGCAATGATGCAACCTCCCTTAACGTCCCGACCTGATGTGCCTACTCCACAGGGTCCAGCCCGGCCCTAAGGTGGCCTCCTGCCTGGACTCTCTCCAGGCAGGCCTGCTCAAGCCCAGCAGTTGGCCCCATCTCCCACAGGACCACCCAGCCCAGCCTGGTCTACAGCCTCCCGCCGACAGGCCATGCCCCAGCTGACTCCTGATCCAGTGCCCTTTGCCCTGTGCTCCTTTGATCCTCCACCCTGAAAGGAACTGGCGGCTTATCCTGTTTACCGAGGGGTTACCCTCGGTGATGATCCAGGCCAGTCTCTCCCTCCGGGGGCCAGCCGGGCCAGCTCCTGAGCTCTGGGAGGGACAGGCTCCGGGCAGCCCTTCCCTGGAGGCCACTTTAGGCCTTTCCCTGAGGATGGCTCAGCTTCAAATGGCTGGAAGTTGTTTTCCTAATAAAACGTTTTTGTCAGCTCACTGGGGGTGTGTGACACAGGCACAGTCCCCGGAGGACCGTCTCACCAAATCCGTTGGCTCTGTTTCCGGAGCCAGGCCTGTTTCTCCCCATTCCAGCACCTTATCCCCTCCACCGCCTCTGGAGAGGTTCCCACTGTGGCCGTCCCTGCAGCCCCAGCCTCGGCTCCTCTGCGTAGCTGGAGAGAGGAATCAGCTGGCAGTCTGTGTGCTCCCTGACCCCCGCCCTGGCCGGGTCTCCCCTGCAATGTCTAGTTCCATGCCAGCTCTGGTGAGCAGCAGCTCGGTCACGCTCCCACTGGACGGGGACTGAACTCCGGGTCCTCACCCACTGAGCCCCATCCCCAGCCCTAGTTGATATTGTATTTAGAGGCAGGGTCTCTCTGAGTTGCTTAGTGCCTCACTAAGTTGCTGAGGCTGGCTTTGACCTCACGATCCTCCTGCCTCTGGAGCCACTGGGGTTCCAGGTGTGCGTCCCCTCACATAGCTTGGACAGGGATCTCACATCTGGTGCCTGGTCCTTGTTTTTTAAAGCTGCTATTTATATTTTTCTCTAATGTCTTTTAGCCGTGGATGGACACAGTACCTCTACTTTATTTATTTACGTGGTGCTGAGGATCGAACCCAGTGCCTCCCGCATGCAAGGCGAGCGCTCTGCCTCTGAGCCCCAGCCCCAGCCCTGGCTATTTATTTTTTGAGATCATGGTTTTGTTGTGGCCGCTGTTGCCACCTGCTGCCTGTTCATGGCAGGAGGTGCCCAGCGGCCAGCAGTGGAAGGCGTCTTCTAGGCAGAAAGTCGGCGATGACAACAGTCACCAGAAGGCAGCACCCCCACAGAAGCTGAAGATGTGCCCTGTGGACTGTGGGCGCAGGGGTGTGCAGGGGGGTGACTTCTGTGCAGCCGGCTAGCCCAGGCTCTTTGTGATGCTCGCAGTCACCTTGGGTTGAAACTCACCCCCTCCAGTCTCTGCGCAAGTCCCTCCTGTGGGTCATCCCGATTCCTTCTCACAACCTCAAGGGGCTGGTGTGACGCTAACTTGGTGGAGAGTGGAGGCTCAGCCAGGGTCAGCGGCTGGACCCTAACCTGCAGGCAGATCCCCTGCTGCTTCCAACCACACTGGCCCCTAACCGTTTCCGGGACCCACGGTGCAGACTCCTGCTTCACACCCTTGTATGGGCTGCCCTTCCCTTGCCAGGAAGGCTCCTCTCCAGCCTCTGTCCTTCGAGGCCTCCTCTCTCTCTCCCCCAGAGGTCTGCACTGAAATGCCATTCTCTCTATTAGCCTTCCCCGGCCACCTTGCCTAAAATAGCAGCCCCCAGCCAAGTGACCCGGCCTCACCTCATCTCCATAGTACCTGTCATCACAGGGCGTCCTATGTGACTCCAGAGCGTCTGCTATCTGACTCCCTGACCTGTGGCCTGAGCCTCTCAAAGGAGGGGACTCTGGGTTTGGTTCACTTTTCTTTCCCCAGCATCTGGCACGAGGAAGGCCCTCAGTAAATTGTCTATAAAATAGAACAGACATACACCTGCCTTGTCACAGCTGGCCGCGGAGGACGCCAAGCCTCCCCAGGAGGTCAGGCCCTGAACATGCTCTGTCCTCTCCCCAGATGGTATCACGGGGCCATCAGCAGAGGAGACGCCGAGAACCTTCTGCGACTCTGCAAGGAGTGCAGCTACCTTGTCCGGAACAGCCAGACCAGCAAACACGACTTCTCCCTCTCCCTGAAGTGAGTACCGTGCAGCCGCTCTGCCTGCAGGAGACCGGCCATATGCATTAATTCAAGCCTTGGTTCTTCAATTTGGTCCTACTCCTGGGTCACAGGGGAGTTTCTGTGGTTGCATCATCACCTTCCAGAGAGGAGGGGTCTTCATAGGGTCTGTGTTTTCCCTAACCTGGAGTAGCTTTCGCCTGTGCTGCAAGCCAGGGCCTGTACAAAGATCTCGGCGTCCCCCCTCCCTGTCTTGAACCTCTCACTTCAGTCCTCTGGGGAACACATTGTCCTCATTCTGCAGATTAGGAAATGGAGGCTCACAGAGGGCATGTGGCTTAGCCCAAGTGGCAGGGCCAGGCCCCAGGAGCAACGTTTTCTCTCTCCTTAGGCGCCAGGTTGTCCTTTGGCGGGTTTGATTTTCATGTGTCTCACAAAGGTTGGAAGGAACACCGGGGGGAGGCGGGGAAAATCCTGCTGGTGTTGATGCCTCTGGCTGCTGTGTGAACTGTCTTGTCTTTGTGAGTGGATGCGTGGAGGTGTGTGGTGCTGGGGACTGAACCCAGGAACATTCTCCCGCTGAACTAGGTCCCCGGCCTTTTTTTGTTGTTGTTGTTTATCTGTTCTGTTTAGATATGACGACATATTATACATACTTGGAATATAACTTAGGGTCCCATTCTTGTGGTTGGGCATGATGTGGAGTTTCACTGATGGTGTATCCATAGATGAACAGAGGAAAGTTATGCCTGATTCATTCCACTGTCTTTCCTGTTCCCATCCCCCACCCCTTCCCTGCCATCCTCTTTGTTTAATCCAATGAATTTCTCTTCTCCCTCCCCAACCCCAACCCTTTATATTTTGAGACAGGGTATTACTGAGTTACCCAGGCTGGCCTCGAACCTGCAATCCTCCTGCTTCAGCTGGGATCATAGGCTTGCACCACCATGTCAGGTTTTTCTGATCTGTGTGGTATTACTGTTGGGATGAACAGGTGCAGGAGTGAAAAGAGGGGTTTTGAGTGATATTGCTAGGTGGAACCCAAAAGATCTTCCTTCCTTCCTTCCTTCCTTCCTTCCTTCCTTCCTTCCTTCTTTCCTTCCTTTCTTTCTCAGTTATAGATGGATATAATAATTTTATTTTATTTATCTATTTTTTTTACGTGATGCTGAGGATAGAACCCAGTGCCTCACCCACGCTGGGCAAGCGCTCTATCACTGAGCCATAAACCCAGCCCCCAAGAGGTCTTCTCAAACCTACTTTATAGATAGGAAAAGGCCTCCAACAAAGAGGGATTTGTCAAGGACTCGGAGTTAGTCACATGGCTGGGTTTGAGCCCAGGCCCTTGATGCGGCAGGTACAGAGCATCCCTCCGGCTTCCTCTCCACCCTCACACTTACTGAGGCCATGTGGAGGGCAGGCCTGCAGGGACGTCCCTGTCAGGAGTGTGGTGTTCTCTTTGCTGACATAAAGCAGTGTGGACAGAGGTCTTGGTGTGGCCGGGGAAGGTGAGGTTGGCCTGGGCTCTCTGTGAAGACCAGCACTGCTGGCTGCCCCGAGGAGGACGGTGACAGACTGCAGAGCGTTAGGAGGACATTGGGCAGAGGCTCTGGGAGAAGGGGGGTGTGCAGAGACATGCAGGGACCATCAGGGCAGCAGGGGCAGCTGCAGGGGTCCCCAGATGGGGCAGTTATGGGCAGACAGTTCAGCCCTGGGAGAGGACAGGTTTTCTAACACAGCTGATCCAAAATTAGAGCTGGCCAGAGCCGCCCCAGGGTAGTGGCCATCTTGTTACTGCGGGATTCAACTAGAAAAAGCTAGGCCACCACCTGGCCAAGGAGGGTGTGGAAACCATTTCTAGCCAGCTGGGAGGACACCCAGGAGGCAGAGAGAGGACATTGCTGTGTTCCAAGCTGCTGGCACGTGCACGCCTCATTGGCTGCCATCAGACCTGACGGGCTCAGAGGATCTGGTCAGTGATGGCAGTGGAAGAGGAGAATTCAACGTGCTAAACCACAACTGGGCTGGCAGGCTGAGCAGGAGGCCGCCAAAGCCAGAGAAACCATAATTGGATTGAGGAAAGGGCAGCCACAGGGAGCGTGCACACCGCTGCGCCTGCTGACAGAGCCAGGCCTCCTGAACTCCCCACTGCCCCAGTCAGCCCACCACCCTCCCTCACTGCCCAGAGATGATCTTGCAACTCAGGTGAATGACGTTCTTCTGGAGGGTAAAAGGCCAGGGAAGCTGGGCACAGTGGTGCACGCCTATAATCCCAGTGACTGGGGAGGCTGAAACAGGAGGATTGCAAGTTTAAGGCCAGCCTCCCCTTCCTGTGTCAATATAAAAAATAAAAGGGACGGGGATATAGCTTGGTGGTAGAGTACCCCGGGTTCCATCTTCAGTTTCACCAGAAAAAAAGAAAAAAGAAAAAAAGCAAGGGAGGCAGGTGGCATTACTCGTATTGTACCAGCCTCCCCACAAACCCAGGCAGTGTGCAGCTGTCCGGGACACTGGTCCCTGTCAGTCCCTGAGTTCCTCAATGAGCCTCATCCCTCCTGCAATCCCCGTGGAACACACAGAGGAGGGGCGACCGCCCCAGGCCAAGCCTGGCTGCTCCTCCAGAAGGACCAGAGCCTCCGCTGCTGCTGAGACTCCGTGTTCTCCGTGGGAAGGTGCAACAGCCCTGTGGTGACTCCAGCACAGCCCAGCCACAAGGGAATAGCCTCCGGAGCACCCAGGATGAGCCCCAGCGTAGGTGCTGACGGGGGGTGCGTTACCAGTTTTAGAAGTACCACCACCACATCCAGCCTGCGGGATCCACCTCTCAGTCCCTGTGCAACGCCCCCCGCCCCCCACACACACACCGGTTACACAAACAGGCCCAGACACCACCTCACGAACAGTTTTCAGAGGGCTATGAACACAGTCTCCTGCGGTCCCTGGTGTATGCCATTCCTTAGGGAGTAGGGCCCTCTCAGGGAAGGGACAGCACCTGGGTCCTCGTCCCCACAGTGTAGGCTTGTCGTCCAGAGGGCCTGGGCTGCAGCGGAGGCAGCCTCATGCCTGGCTTCCCCACTCCCCAGCCTGAGGCTTTCATGCCATCTCTGAGCCTTGTTGTCCTCGTGTACACACTAGGACAACGACAGTCAGCTCCCAGCCCAGCCAGCTCCACGTCATTGTTACCTTGTGTTGTTCCCACTCTGCCCCCACTTCCTGCCATCTACCGGGTTTTAAGACACCCATTGTCCAAAATTCTGGACAGGCATCCTGTCCTGCCACTCACTGCTCACTGTGTGACCTTGGGCAAGCTCCTCCCCGCTCTGGGTCTCAGCATCCACATTTGCCCAGTGAAGAGTCAGACCTGATGCTCACTATCACTTGATACCGACACCGAGGTGTTACCTGACTCCTCACGTGTCCCTGTGTGTGGCCTCAGACCCCTCTCTGTCCTTGGTGTGCCCTGGCTGGCTCGGCTGTACCTCCCAGGCCAGGGAGAAGGGTAGAGGGAGATAGTGCAGTGGCCACCACAACCCTGGACAGGAACACTCTCCAGGAGGCCCCAGGTCGTCTTACTGCACCCATCCTGTCGGATCCAGTTGTCGAGACTGTTCTGTGCCAAGGGGGACGAGCGAGCGATGAGGGTTTGGTTTTGTATGCTTATCCAGAGCCATTAGCCCACCCCCACCCCCACCAAGGACAGAGAGGTGGCCTTCCCTGGAAGAAGCCCAGATTGGGGAGGTGCACTCTCCTGTGGCTGGGCTGTTGGCCGTACCACGTGTCCCGGCCACTTGGGCGAGCACCCCTTTGCCAGCCACCCTGTGGCCCTGCTGTCTACTTCCCACTTGCTGGCAGCCTGCTGGGAGGGGGGTCAGGGCTGGTTCCCCTGCTGGGTGCTGTCAGAAGCCAGGGTGTGCACGGTGACATCGGAATTCCAACTATGCTGGTTCTCCGCCTCTGGCCGTTTCCATGTGAGCCTCTGGTGGACTGTGAGGGTGTTCCAGGATGCAGAAAGCATTTGGGGGAGTCTAGACTCAGAGGAGAGAGCCCCCACCCCTTCGTCCTTCCCCCAGAAGATATTTTTCAGAGCCCTCTGTACCAGGCACAGGGCTGGGTTCGAGGTGAGAACAGTCAGGCCAGGGGCCCAGAGTGTCAGGCCTGGCCAGTTCAGCCTGGGCCTTGGGAGCCCAGAGTTGGCACCTGGTGGGTGGTCCTTGCCACAGAGGGTTGGGAGAAGCCACAGGGGGAGGAGGCTGCACTTGAGTCTAAAGAGAAGCTAGGTGTTCCCTGGCAGGACCGAGTCTCAGGGTGGTGCAGAAGAGCTCCAGCAGGACTTCTGTGCCAGCCACCAGAGAAGTTCGTCTCAGTTCTCAGTGACGAGGACACTGACATGCAGGTCCACTCAGTCCTGCTCTCAGGCTCCCCTCACACACAACCCCCCTTGTGCCTGGCCCTCCCTGCTCTGTGTCAGCAGTTGGGACGTTTTGCAAGGCCAGAGTTTGCTCTAGCACAGCCCCACAAGGTGGCTAGGCAGAGATTCCCCAGGTCCCCAGTATCTAAGGGCAGAGGAGGCTGAAGGCTTGCCAAGGCCTCCCACAGAGCTGAGGCTGGCCTCCAGACTTTCCATCCTGTCCTCAGAGCTCCTTCTGCTCTGTCAGAAAGTCGTAAAGTGTCAGACCTGGAAGTGACCTTAGAGGCCCGACTAGTTCAGTCCCTGTGCTGTGTGGATGAGAAAACAGACCCGAAGGGGATTCCCAGTGGTCCTAAGCTATCCAGCTGGCACTTGTCCACGCTGACAGCAGAGATGGTGACTGTTGCCACTGTGGGGACCAGCTACATCTTTGGATCAGACCACGCTGGCCACTTATCTGGCTCTCTGTGGCAGATACCCCCACCTGTGAAGCTAGCTTCAGAGGTGCTGCCGACAGCCCCCAGTCGTTTCCCGACCCCGTCCAGCCTGCAGAACTGCCCCTCTTCCCTGTCTCCAGTCTGACTTGATGGGCAGCAGCTGACCCCGCCCACCGCAGCCCCTGGAGCGCCACTCCACCGCTCACTCCGCCGCAGGAAGCAAAGGGGATGAGCCTTTGGAAATTGGCAAGAAAGTACCAAACTCGAGCTGTTTCCTGTTTCTGGCAAGGCAGGCACTAGGAAAAGGGGCCAAAAAGTTGTGACAATCTCGTTGAAAGGGTTCTTCAGGCATTTTGGATTGTGAGTGGTTCTTCACAAGTTCTTCTGTTGTGCGTTTTTGCAAAGAATCTGGACGAGATGAGGGATGGGGGACTTTTTAAAGACTGCAGAGCATGCAGCTGGTGGAGGGGGTGAGTCCTCCTGGGTAGGGTACCTGTGTGGCCTGTCCTTGGGATGGGGGCACACAGAATGGCACTTCTGAAGTCTTGACAGCCAGGGAGGCCACTGCTCCTTTGGCAAAGGTCCAGCCTCGGGTTTGTTGAAACAGGCAGTTCCCACCCATTTGGAGGAAATAGCCCTGGAGAACCCTCACAAAAAGGGCCTTTGGCTTTCAAGTCCCCAGAAGCAAATTGCCACTTTCTTGCAGATGTGGCGTCAGAGGCCTTGGGCTGGGCCTGTTTGCACAGTGCCCACACTCCACCGTGAGCATCTAGAGCTTTCCTGTCTCTTTCAGTGAGAGTCACTGACCAGAGCTCCAGCCCCACAGGGGCTCACGGTTTGAAAAGGCCCAGAAGGTCCTTGTCATTAACTCACAGAGAGCAGTGCTTAGAGATGCCTAAGGTGGAAAGCCCTGCCAGAGGAGAGGGACCAGAGAGGGCAGTATTTAAGGATGACCAGGCCTTTGATGGTGAACAGTGGTAAGGAGAATGGGCACAGAGGCAGGAGGTGCGCAGGCTGTGTAAGAACCACAGACAGCACGTGGCCTGAGCCCAGGAGAGGTGCAGCCCAGTGAGTGGCAAAGGAATTGGGACTTTATCCAGTAGGGCAGCGAGGAGCCCCCGAAGGTCTTGAGCAGGGTGCAGGGATGCTCGCCAAGAACGATGAGTGACGAGGACACCAGGAATATTACCAAGGAGGGGACAGCTTCCCTCTCCTTGTTCCTGTACATGTGCCACCTGCACCCACATAGCCTGAGTGATAGCATGGGGTCAGTTCTAAGAGGCCAGGAGACTAGTAGCATGTGAAATCCAGGGTCACCCTTTTCCAGATGTAAAGGGAAACCACAGTCTCTGAAGACAGAGATATCTGAGTTCAAATCCCGGCTCCCTTTGTCACCAGCCTCGTGATGCTAGACTTCACCTAAAAATGGGGCACGCAGGTAAGAAGAAGGCTGGGCAGACGAGCTTGGTTCATGGCAGGCTCGGCTCCTCCCAGCTTATCCAGAACCTTCAGAAATTGCCATGGAAAGCAGCAGTGTGGACAGAACCCTGGGTGAGTCCAGGCCAGCTCTGCTCTGGTAGGTGTCTAGGGCTAGTGTCTCCCTGTCTTTATAATGAGGTTCTGGGGGCTGAGGATAGAGCTCAGCGGTGGAGGGCTTGCCTACTTGGGGCACTGGGGCTGTGGCACTTGTCTAGCATGTGCAGGACCCGGGTTTTGATCCCCTGCACCATAAACAATAAAAAAAAAAAACGGGGGTCTGGGTTTGATGAGTACAGGCTTCTAGTTGAAGGGCTTCACAGGTAGGCCACAGCATTTCCCCTCGGTCTTGCCGTAGTGGTAGGGCCCCACAGCATCCTCAAGTACTGGACAGGGCAGGGCAGTTGATGGAGAACACGCCCCCAAGCCTGCAGGTCGATGGGTACCTTTGCTTCCTCTTGGTGCAGCCGGATTGTGTTGGCTGCTGGGCGCCCATCACCACCCAGCAGATGCTCCAGTAGAAGTGGTTAGGTGCCATGGGGCCAGGAAGAGCTGAGGGATGCATTTCAGTTAAGGGTGTTTTTCTTTCTTCTCTCCCCTCATTGATTTATATCGTAAAAGAGAGAGTTTTCAAACAGTAGGCATGTCTGGGTCTAGGCAGGCAGGCGAGTGATTAATCTTAGTTTGTTGCTGCTGACAGCCAGGAGCAAGAAATAATAAAGGTTTGCAGGGCGGGGAGGGGAGGGGAGCGGGGAGGAGACTGCGGCTGGCGCCCATCAGCAGGGAGCGCGGCCTTCACCTCCCCCTGCCAGCTGAGCATCCTTCCAGTGGGTCAGCATCTGAGGCTCCAAACACTTAACTCCACGGGGGCTGTCCACTCCCAGGCAGGAGCCGCCAGGTTGGTCTCTTCAAGACCACAGCAGGGTCTCCCAGCAGTTGTGGAGCTCCCCAAACAGTCCCAGAATGCCCTGGGCCCCAGCTGGGCCCCCGAGGGCAAATGAGTCCTATGAAGGACGAGCCTTCAAGAAAGGCAGGTGTGCGCAGCTGGGGGCACAGGGACTGCTGGATTTAAGACCCCCACGCTGCTCCCCTCAGACCACAGCTCCCTGGGTTCCCGGCCACATGCCCATGATCCTCTGATCCTTTGACTCCACACCTTGCCGAGCTGCCAGGTGGGTCCCAGGGCTGGAGGAAGAGGACAAGGTGGGGGGCAGGTAGGCAGCCACAGCAGGTGCTGTCCCAGGGAGGTGAAGGATGGTGTAGGGTTCCACATGGGAGTGGCTAGTGCTGCCTGTTGCAGGGAAGAGGGTTCTGACTTGGTCCTTGGAGAATGAGGACTGAGGCTGTGGAGGGTGGTCAGGGGCCATCCATGCTGAGGCAGCAGCCCAGGAGGGGAGCAAATGCTCCAGTGAGAAATGGTTAGGTGCCATGGGCCATCCACGCTGTGCCTCCCCTGCAACACAGCTTCAGTGTATTCCATCAGCAGCACCTCTCCTCCTCTAGGTGAAGAAAGCTCTGAGCAGCAGTGAAGACCCTGGCTCTGGATCAGTCTGGCTTGGGCTCTTGAAACCCAACTGTTTCATGTCCTAGCAGAGTGGTCTTGGGTCATGGGACTTATGTGTCTGAGCCTTGGTTTCCTTGTCTTGTAAAATGAGTGTCATGGGTGTGACCATATAGGTGAAGTGCTTAGTGCGCACCCAACATGCAGTAGCAAGTACTCAATCGTAGAGCTCCACTGTCCTCATCGCAGACTTTGGAGAGTCGCAGATTGTAGGGGCAACAGGTCAGTGTTGGCTCAGAGCCTTTGGATGATCTGGGTTCAACTGAGAAGTCTCTGTACCCACATCTGATTTCCTTCACAGTGGTAGGATTTTAGCATTTATGTGGCTGCAACTAGAGAAAATCCTCCATTCCCATAACCAAGACTTTGAATCTTGCAGAGTTAGGGTCAAATCCAGGCTGCCCTCTTCCTGGCTGTGTGGGCTTGGATAAGTTCTCTCCCGGATCTCTGATCAGCAGCAGCTGCAGATGCTCCTCAGCAGGCTCTTCCCTGTCTCTCCACCCTGCTGCCCCTCCAGCTTTCCCGCCGAGTCTGTAGACATTGTCAATCAAATACTGTTTTTCACTACTTCGTTATGGTCTCCTGCTCATCCGATGGGGAAGCAAGTTTGCAACAAGCCAGGGTAGTAGCTCCCAGAGTACCCTGAACCAAAACCTTGGGATTTAGGGGACAGAAAGTGACCTTTTGGTGTGTGGAGGGGTATACTAGGAATTGAACTCAGGGTCACTTGACCACTGAGCCACATCCCAGCCCTATCTTGTATTTTATTTAGAGACAGGGTCTCGCTGAGTTGCACAGTGTTTTGCTTTTGCTGAGGCTGGCTTTGAACTTGTAATCCTCCTGCCTTAGCCTCCTGAGCTGCTGGGATTACAGGCATGTGCCACCATGCCCGGCTCAGAAAGAGACCTTCTAGATGATCTGTTACAAGTGGAGAAACTAAGGCCCAGAGTGAGGAAGAAGCTTGCTGCCTCCCGCTCAACCCCAGACCTTGTTTCTAGCTGAGTTGGCCTGTGAGAGAGGCAGGCCAGAAGGAGACTGTTTGTAGTGTGCTTCATGTTTTCTTTTTCCAGAAGATCTAAAGGAAATGCCATGATGAGGAGCTGCTGCTTTAGGCCAAACGGACTCCTCAGACTCTTTGCAGGGGACTAAACAAGAACAGTGAGCTTTGGAATGTGCAGATCCCTCACAGATGAAAGGACACATCCCATGTCATTTTCCTTTACTCAGAATGACTAAGAAAATGCGCCATACCAGTGGTAAAGCAAGTCTCAGGCCAGGGCCCTCGCTCTTCAGGTATTCCCTCTCTGGGACCCTGAGCCCAGTGCTGTGGTGATTTGGGTGCCATGAAGTGGACAGTGTGGCAGAAGGCCTAGGCTGGCGCTCACAATGCCAGGAGCAGATCCCGAGGACCATGTCCAGGACCCTGGAGCCAGAGAAGGACCAATACAGTGTGCGCCTGACTCCTGGCAGCTGACCAGCTGGGGTCCAGGACCAGTTGTGGGCCTCCGGTGGCACCTTCCTCTGGGAGGGGGCCGAGTAGTCTGAGTTCCGCCCATTCTTGATTCAAAGTCCTGCAAGCTGGTGGGAAAAGCCCCACACCACCAGCCACCTCTCTGGGTTACTGAAGCCATGCACATTGGGGCACCAGTCAGGGGGCTGGTACCAGGGGAGATCCAGCTTTGTCACTGTAGTGGTGTGTGGTGAGAAGGGGAGAATTATTGCCTTCAACTTTCACGCGTTGCAGGTGATGAAGGCTCAGGAGTCTAACACAGCCTGACACCTTCTTTTTGTCCCATGGGGTCTCAGCAGAAACTACCCCTTCCTCTCCAACAGGGTCCAAGCCATCAGTGTGGACAGCATGGCCCCAGGACCTATGCCAGGTGTTCTGAGCAAGACCTGGGCCACCAGCCCCGTGCCAGGCATTTTTCTGGTACTTTTTCCCAGGCAGTGGCAGAGACCTGAAGCCCCTGGCCCAGTTTGTGGGATTCTGAAAACAGGAGGGCTCGTTCCATCTGGCTCTGACCCAGTGGTGTCAGGATGCTTGACCTGGCCAGGGGATCCCGGTTTCTTCTCTGGGTCCAGTCCTCAAGCAGCCAGTGGAGAAGGCATAGCGCCTCGTTGCTCCCACTTGACATGAAGGAAACTGAGGCTCAGGGAGGCTGAGAACATGTCCAAGACCATGGAGCCAGAGAAGGACAGAAGCAGAGTGTGACTGTAGACTGTGACAGAGTCAGACCAGCCTGACTCCTGGACCGCTGATCTTTCCTGGCTCCTCTGGGCCGTCTGCTCCAACTGAGCTTGGAAGGTCAGTTTCCACCCAGGGACTGGTCTGAAGGCCTCTGGTAGCAGAGAGAGGCTGAGGCCCACTCAGAAGGGCCAGTGGTGACCTCTGTACTTGGCAAGACAGGTTTTCAGAAACTCCACCTGGCCGTGGATGGTGCTAGATCCAGAGCCAAGTGAAGGATGAGGGGGGTGGCGGGAGGAGAAAGGCAACTGACGAGGGAGGGGAGAGAGAGGAGTCCAGGACCATGTCCAGAACTCTGAGCAGCGGGGTGGCTGTGGACCAGGAGTGTTGGTTGAAAGAGCTAGGAAAACACTCTCCCAGTTCTGCTGCCACTTCCCCGCTTCCCGCCACTGCCCAAGACCCAGAGCAAGAGGTGCTGCTCTCACCTGCCTCCCTCTGCCAGTCAGGCTCCAGAGCACCTGCCCGCCTGGCAGCACCACACATGCCCTCCCCTGCCTGCCCCATGTCCCCGCCCTGCCAGGCAGCAGCATTGCCCTTTGTTCCCCCGAGAGCTGCCCGGTCCTCTCAGCATCTGAGCCGCCCTGATTACGTTTCCAGCCAGTTTTTAATTATCTCGTATCAGCCCGCGTCAATCTGCCTGTGCAGCCTGGCCACCAGGGGAGGCATTCCAACTGCCCATCCGTCGCCAGGAAACCTCTCGTGCCCCAGGACAGTTCCTTTCTGGAAGCACTGGGTGGTCTCCCCAAATGAGAAAAACATTTCTTTCCAATCACATTTCTAACATCTTGTTAATGTGACTTATTTAACAAAATTTTTGTAGGAGCCATCTGGGAATGGGTTGGTGGGGGGGTTGGGGGGAGGGTCTATGGGATGCCACAGGGACAGGCCTTGAGGGCAGCACAGACCACGTGCCTGCCCTCAGTGAAAGGGGGACAGCACAGAGAATAAAGATGCCACCAGGAGCCAGAAGATCAGAGCCTGGATCCAGGCAGGGGGGTCAGCCAGTGGCTTCCCAGCTCTGAGCCTCTCAGCCCTAGGCCAGGGACACAATAGAATTGAAAGCTCTTGTCAACTCCAAGAGACTGCGCTCCCCGCTCCTCGGGTGTTGGGGGTGGGGAGGGTTGCAGAGTCTTTGTGCTGACCCCAGGAGAGGGTTTGGGATGTAGGGTTTTATTTTGCTTAGATCTGGGTAAATAACTCAAAAGCCCCCAGAGAAATGCGGTTGGCCCCCACCTAGAGGTGTTTGGTAGATTTTGAAGTGACCAGCTTCCTACAGTGAAAACCCAGTGTCACAGGCAGGGTTCAATGATTCCCCAGACCTCCCGGCATTTAGCGCCAAAAGGGGTCTTGGGTCAGATGCCTGACGAGGTCCTGGGGTGAGCTGCTGGCAGAACCCACATGTCCCACTTCCATCCGAGGATTATTGCCCTTCTGAGCTGAGAAGCACTGTCTTTCTTTCTCCCATTCTCTCCATAAATGCTCTTGGTATTTGAGGCAGATTTATAAAATCAGATGTCGGATTTTACAGCCCTTGTCTTTGCTCCCAGAGTTCAAATGCTAAAGCTATAAAAATGGTGTTTTGCTCTGGGGGTGGGGAGGTGGCACTCACACGAGCCTGGCCCTCTGCTGGAGAGGACACCGCCTCACTCCCAGCTCTTAGTGCCCCAGCCTGCTCCTTTCCGGGCAGCTCCCCCAGTGAGCAGCCGCCAGCCTCCTTCCAGCCCCAGCCGTGGGTGGTTTTTGCCACTTTTAATAATGCTTTTTCTTTTTCTTTTCCTTTTTCTTTTTTTTTTTTTCCTTTTCTTTTTAAGATTACTTCACCCAAGAGGAATATCAGAAACAATTGGGTTTGGCAAAGCACGCTTATTAGAAATGCTTTAAATAGAACTTCCTTTTTTTCCTCCCTGCTATTTTGCTTTTGAATATCCACATGCTGCTGATGGCCCCCAGGCTTGGGGACCAGCCTCACACACTTAGCACAGACTTGCAGAGCAGGGTGACAAAGGAGCTGGCGCAGGCTCTCACTACTGAGCGCCTGCTGTGCACGGGGCCTTCAGCTGGGCTGGACAAAGACACCAGCCTCTGAGCTCCCAGCTTAGACAAGGAAATAGGTAAGCACGGTGCTGAGGAAGAAAGTAAGTCTGACCAGATGCATCTTGGAGGGCTTTTGGGATATAGTAGCATTTGAATAGGACCTCAGAAGAGAAATAATATTGAAACAAGAAAACCAGGGTAGCTGGGCGTGGGAGCAGTTCAGGAGGCTGAGGCAGGAGGATCACCAGTTCAAAGCCAGCCTCTGCAACTTAGTGAGGCCCTGAGCAACTCAGTGAGAACCCTCAAATAAAATATGAAAAGGGCTGGGAATGTGGCTCAGTGGTTTAGGGTCTCTGTGTTCGATCCCTGAAACAAACAAAAAGAAAGAAAATAAAACTAGGATAATTGTTTATTGGTGAAGCAACAGCAAGGTTTAGGTATTTTTAGATTTGGGATTAGAGGGGAAACCTCTGTGATATCCCCTCTCTCCCATGACCCTACCTTTCTTTGTAAGGGTGGCTTTTTAAAAATGTCACCCATTTTAGTTTCCATGTTAAAATCGGGCTACATAAACTCAGGACTCTGCTTTCTGCCCTCTGATGGCTGAGACTGCTGACCTTGACCCTCAAGGTGATAGTCTGAAATGATCTGGCATCTGCTAGGGATGTTTTGTGGCCGAGAGTTTCTTTAGAAGTCTTTTTATCTCCCCACCATCCGAGGGCCTGGCACATAGTAGGCACTCAGGAAATATTTGGAGATTATATTCCAGAGAAAAATACTTTCAGTTTTCAAAATGAGCCATGATTGTCATGAAGTCAGGTCACAGACTCCAGCCAGCCTGTGACTGTGCATCACATACATATGCATGGGGTGGGGCTGTGCCAGGATGTGATTAACAGCTATCTGCGAGTGGTAAAATGAGCGCCGGGGTTTGTCTTCTTTTTACTTATTTGTGTTTTCTAGATTTTCCACACTGAATCTTTTTTTATAATGATCTTTCTTTCTTTCTTTTTTTCCTTCTTGTTTGTTAAATGAGGCTGAGTAGGAAACTCATTGGCTGTGGAGTCAGGAGACCCATTTATGGTCTCTACTCCCTCTTAAGGTCTTCTTTGTGACTGTCTTTTGTGTCTGTTCCTTGGGGGTACTTTAGTTGGGGGTGATCAGAAGAGAGAGATCACACAGAGCCGTGGCTAAGAGGGTGTACTGTGTAGAGCTGAATACCTGGTTCAAATCTGGATTCTGCCTCAAGCTAGCTTTTTTGGCCTCCGTTTCTGCCTCTGTACGACGGGGGTAGTAACAGTCTCAGGATCATCGTGAAGTATACATGAGATTGTGGTCTGGGAGGTGCCTTGAAACTCAGAAGTGCTGGTCAGTGATCTCTAGTTCCCCAGCACATCCCCGCTCTGGGTCTCCACCAACCAGCGTGACCACTCCTGAGTTCAGATTTTCAGGCTCGAGAAGTACTTTTTTCCAGAATTGTTTCAGTCTTAACCAAAAGCATAGTCCAGGGAGAAATGTGGCGTTGACTCCTGTACTTTTGTGGGAGTCGTGCTTTTGAAAAAGCAATTCGTTCCGATAGTAAGTAACTTTGGGACTCAATTACTTGCAGCCATGCTGAAAAAACCTGTAATTAATGTGGTCAGACCCCAGCCAAATAATAAAATGAAAGCCTTGTTGTGTATCAAGGCAGAAATCAATTTCATTAGGGAGCAGAGAGCTGGAGATTTAATTTTGAGAGAATTCTCCACCCTGTGGAAAGAGGTTGTCAGGAAGCTGCCAGAGTGAATGTCCAACATGAGAAGATTTGCCCTCCAGAGCCCAGACTACCGACGGGTGACAGTGACCTTTCAAAATTGCGTTTCTGAATCTTGTGAGCGTGGGCAAAGCCGATGGACTCTTTGCTTCTTAATGTTCTTGGACCCAGGCTCTTTTTTGGTTTTGGTCAGAAGGTGAGAGCTGTCTGCCCCTGAGGACTCTTGAGTGTTAATAGGATCCTGTCCTTGGGGATTAAGAGGATGGGGAAGAGAGAGGTGAACTCAGGAGGTCAACAGCCACCCCACATTCATGATCTCTGAGGGGCCTTCCCAGGGCAGGAGTGACCATGGCCTGCAGAGACCAGCTCCTGGAGCTGGCACCGCTGTCAGCACACTGCCATGTTTCAGCTCAGCATGAGGAAGAGCTTGCCCATGGCAGGGCTGGCTGAGGTTGGAAGGGGGTATCTTCGTAGGGAGTGAGCTCCCTGCTGCTGAGGGTAAGCAACAAAAGTTGGGCCCTAGGCTGGGGCTGTAGCTCAGTGGTAGAGCACTTGCCTAGCACTTGTGAGGCACTGGGTTTGATCCTCAGCACCCCCATAAAAATAAATAAATAAATAAAAATAAAGAATTGTGTCCATCTACAACTAAAAAAAAAAAAAAAGATTAAAAAGTTGGACCCTGAAGGGCTGGGGAAATAGCTCAGTTGGTAGAGTGCTTGTCTTGCATGCATAAGACCCTGGGTTCAATCCCCAGCACACACACACACAAAAAAAAAGCCTCCTCTATGTGATGAATTTGCTCAAATGGTCTTAGAAATCTTTGGGGCTGGGGCTGGGGCTGGGCTCAGTGGCAGAGCACTTGCCTAGCATATGTGAGGCACTGGGTTTGATCCTCAGCACCACATATAAATACATAAATTAATTAATTAAAGTCCATTGCCAACTTAAAAAAAGTTTAAAAAAAAAAAAAAAAAGTTGGACCCTGAGTGCTGTGGCTATCAAAATGATGCAGCCAGAGTGGTGGTTCTCAACCCTGAATGTGCTTCAGAACCTCCCAGGCAGCATGTTCAATGCAGATTCTGACTCCAGAGAGTCCCAGGGGAGCTGCAGTTGCCGAGTCTCTGGGCCCTGCGGACCTTCTGGGCCACATCCAAAGAAACTGCTTTTGAGAAACCTGCACTCTTCTTCCAGCCCAGAGCTCTCGATACCTCTAATGACCACGAGGTTTTCATTAATCCCCTGAACAGCTGTTCTCCTCATGGGGTATGAGCATCTCCTGTGTGCCAGGCCTCAAAGCAGGAGGTGAGTGGGACCCTCATGGCCCTTGAGTTCCATCTCTTCCTTGTATAGATGGGGAAACTGAGGCCTGGGAGGGTGGCAGTTTTCATGGACTATGAACTATTCCCCATTTCACAGATGAAGAAACTGAGGCTCAGATCCCCAAGGACAGTGGTTCTAGTGGGAGTCACTGTCATTCATATGATTTGCAAAAGACCAGGGTGTCTGGATGCCTTTGAAATTCCAGGGAGGAGAAAAACACCCTCAGGTTAGATGCAGGGGCCACTGAGTAGGTAGATCTGTTTTAACTTGCAGTTTTTGGCTTGTTTTGTTTTGTTTTGGGTACCAAGGATTCAGTTCAGTGGTGCTTAACCACTGAGCCGCATCCCAAGCCTTTTTATTTTGAGACAGGGTCTCACTGAGTTGTTTAGGGTCCCATTAAGTTGCTGAGGCTGACTTTGAACTCACAGTCCTCCTGCCTTAGCCTCCTGAGTCACTGGGATTACAGGCAGGTGTCATTGCACCCAGCTTAATTTGCAGTTTTAAAAGACCTCTGCATTTGCTCAGGGTGATGCCAGCTCCTCTTCCTCCTCCTCCTTCCTCTTTCTCATTTAAGAAAAATTATATATAGGTGCTTTATGAACAGTAAATCCCCTTCATTGCGGTGCTGATGAATTCCTTGGGTTGCATAGCAGAGAAGCCCCTGTCAGGGCAGTGGTTGGACTGAAAAGACTAGTGAGGCCAGCACCATGCCTGACGGTGGCCAGTGCTCGAAGGGATAAGCATCAAGGATGGAAATCCAGGTGTGGGAGGATGCCACTGCTCTTCTCTCCATCGCCCTGCCCCTCTCCTCATCACACTCTGTCATGGGCATGCGGGTAGTGCCAGAGGCTGACCTGCAGCTGATGGCACGGGGGCAGGCACACTGCAGAATGGGATTCATGGTCAACTATAAAATGAAGACAGGGAACCAAATGGTCTCAGAGCCTGTGGTTGAAATCTTGTCTCCCTCAGAGTGTTAAATACAAAGCAGTGCACACACTAGGCACTTAATAAAAGTCAGAGACCATCCTCCTATTCTCTTTTCACATGGATCCTTTTGTGTGACAGTGTGCTTTAGAAGGAGTGTCGTGAAATCCCACTTGATGTTTGGGAAAGTTGATCTCAGGGCAGGAAGCACCCTGCCAGTGTCCCCCAGTGACAGAGCCAGCGCCAGAGCCTGGGCCTCCTGGCTGTCCGTGGCTTTGGCGTGACAGGACAGACAGACAGGGAGACACTGGTGCTTGGTTGGGCCAGCCTGGAACCAGCCAGACAAACCAAACGGGCAGCAGCTTGTGTAGTGGCTTCTGCCCTGGAGGCAGAAAGGAGGCCCACATGAAGACCCCGGGCCCTTGTCCCACATTGCATCGGTGCTCTCAGAAAGAGCTGCGCTCTTCATTTCCAAACCTAGGAAGGGCATCCCGAGCTCCAGTCTGCTGCCAGCCTCGGGTTCCCCATCATGCTGCCAAGGGGTGAGGCTGGCCAACCAGCCGACCGGGCCCCTGGGCCATCAGCGTGTTCTGGGAGCACCTCAGCACCTGGCAACATGTGCTTACCCACAGTCCAGTTCAGACCTCAGGACAGGGCTCCATCGCACAGATGAAGAAGGAAGCGAAGACAGTGTGCAGCTCAGAAGGGCCAGGGCAGGCCTCAGACCCAGCTCTGGTGGCCCTGAGCCCTGGGTTGTGTCCACTACCACCTCCAAGCATCCTCGCCTGGGTGCGCTAGCCCTCCTGGGTGGATCCCAGCCTCTAGCTCCCCTTGGCGTGTAAGAGCCATCATGCCCTTCCTAGGCGGCTAGCTGGTCCTGACCCCCAAAACTGCCTTTGCCCAGCATCTGCGTGACCCCTGCTTTGGAGCTTGCTTCAGGTGTGGCATGTTCCCCTCATCTGCTAGCTGGAGGTGGGACCTGGGGCTTGGTCCCTGGAAACAGCCTGGAGCCCTTAGAGACAAGCTGTTGGGCAGGTTGTGTTGAGTCTTAAACTCTTGAATCAAGAGTGGACTGGCCTCTCCTTTATCAAGCACTCTCACTTCCGGGGAAGTTGGCACTGTGCTTGCAGCAGCTGTGAGGCAGGACTGGATGCTGTTTCCGTCTCAGATGAGGAATTACAGGTGCTGGTGGCACTTGAACTTCAGCACTACTATTTTGAGCTTGGTTATCCTCTCCTGTGTGCTTAGTTGTGTCGTTGTGTGTTTAGTAGCGTTGTAGCGTCCCTGATCTCTTACTAGATGCCAGTAAAACCCACATCCGCTTCAGATATTGCCAGATACCCCGGGTTAAGGGGCTTCACATTGGCCCCAGTTGAGAGTGTGGGCTATGAAGAGCTTGTCCTCTGTAGATAAGGACCACCCTTGGCCTGAATGGAGTCTGTCCATCCCATTGACACAGGCTTTAGGAAGCCTGCTTTTGCCATGTTGCTGTCCCCAAGCCTGGAGGGCCACTGTGACCAGTGCTGGACATGAGGATTTTCCCTCTTGTTTGGTGCTGGGGTGATCCCTGTCCACCCTGCCCTGGCTTGAGAACTTCAGCACTAGAGAAACACCTCCACCTTTTCCAGATGGGGACACTGAGACCCAGGGAGGAAGGGCTAGCCTAGCCCATGACATTAGGGGGACAGAGACCGACCAGGCCCTGACTTCAGTTCAGTGCTTGGCCTCATTCAGGTGCCATCGCCAGCCCTACCTGCAGTTTCCCTGTGCATTTGCCCAAGTGTGAGGGCCAGTGGGAGCATTGACCAGGAGCACTGCAGCAGCCATCCAGCTGACCCCACCAGACATCATTACCCTCCCACTGATTACCGCCAGCAACAAGAAGGTCACTTCCTCTGCTGTCATTAAAAAAACCTCTCATTCCCTGTTACCCGAGCTACTTGGGAGACTAAGGCAGGAGGATTGCAAGTTCATGGCCAGGCTGGGCAACTTGGGAGACCCTGTCTGAAAATAAAATTTAAAAGTGCTGGGGGTATAACTCAGTGCCCCTGGGTTCAATATCCAATGTTATTAAAAACAAAAGCTCTTATATATAAACTGTTGATTTTCTCCTAAGAAAACTGCCCATAATGGATTCATTCTGACCCACTGCTGCTTTGTGTGCCTCTCCCTGTTGGCCTGAAGAAGTCCCCACCTGCTCTTCTGCCTGGAGATGGCTTTTGTCATGATTTACCAAAGACCTTCACCCTGGGCCGCCAACGTAGAGCGGCCTGGGAAAGCTAATTGCTGCCCGTGTGCTTACTGAAAACCTAATTATTTGATTGTAAATCAAGTTGTTTGGCTCGGTCATGTTTACATTTAGACACGGCTCACAACAACTTGGTGTCTGTGTCCATGTGGAGGGAGTGGCAGGATGCGGGTGTCGGCCACATGGTCTCATGAGCCCCTCCTCCCCACCACCTCCTTTGACTCCTAGGACATCTCAAGTGGAAGCGGCCTCCAGAGCCCACCTCTTGTGCACTTGGAGAGCCCAGTCACACAGCAAGAAGGACTCACGTCCTGGTCCCTGGCCCAGGAAGCCCTTGTGCCCTTGCACTGTGACTGGCAGTTGCTTCTCCCCGGCCCTTGGTCTTCTCACCTGAGCAGTAGAGGTCTTCCCTTTAATGCCAGCCCTCCCAGCTTCATCTGCAATGTATTAGGAGAAAATGGAATACAGGAAGCCACCAGGTGGCCACAGCTCTCTGTGGAAGTCAGTGGGCTTCAGTCTCCTGTCTGCCTTCTGGCTGTGTAGCCCCAGGCAAGTGCCTCCCACGGTTTCCCCTCAGAGGTCTCTGTCTCTTGGGGTTGCCGAGAGGAGGAACTGAAGACCCCAGCACCACAGCCACACAGTGGAGATGACAGGGGACACTGATCCTGGGATCATCTGGCAGAGAATGCTGGTCCGCTGCAGTGGGGGCTGCACGCTGCTCCCAGGTGTGGGGAGGAGGGCTTCTCTAGAGACATCTTCCCAGCACAAGGTCCCACCTCCTTGGAAGTCAAAGAGGAGGTGGTTAGAAGAGAGGTTCTGAGCGGGAAGCTGGCTGCTTCAGAGGGAACGTGGCCAACCAAGGGGCAGGGTTGAGGCAGGAGGGAGCTGTTTTGTAGGCCCCTAGGTAGCCATGGAGGGAGCTTGCTGTGGTTAGCCTCCAGCCTGTCCCCTTACCCAGTGCTCACAGCAAGCAGCATTAGGGCTGGCCGTGACTCCCCAGTGATTCTGCACAAACATCCCTGTCCCTCTCTGTGTGGACTGGAGCCAGTGCATGCCTATGGGGGGTGAGAGGGCCCTCTGGGCCAGTGGCGTGTCTACTCCATCCTGAGCACAGAGCTTGTGCTCCCAGGGCTCTGTGCCCGGGCCTCCTTGCTCTTCTACTCATGGAAGGCAGGCAAGGGACCTGTGGCACCTCCCCTGAGAACCATCTCGTAATCAACTGTTGCATTCTAAATGACAAGGTCAGTCTCTCCTTCCACTGGTCTGGCCCAGCAATCTTTATAGCATGTAAAGCTCAAATGTTTAAAATGTCCCAGTAAGAAATGATGCAACTACTCAGAGCCCCAAAGTAGAGGGCCAGGTGGGCTCACATCCTCACCCCTTCAGGAAGACCTCCCTTAGGAAGGGGACGGGTCTCCTGTTCGCATTCCATTTATTTAGGCACTGGGCAGGGACACTGGCCAGCTCAGCTCCAGGAATGACTTCTTTTTGAACTGCAAGAAAAAAGGATCTCTTCCTGATGGCCCCCCTCAGGCAAAACTTCTCATGACTCAGGGGCATGTGGGTTTGTACCACCTCCCAGGATTGCCCCTCGGGAAACTCCCCATCATCCTGCCTCTCACTGAGCTCATTCTACAGTCCTTGCTGGCTCATCTTGGAACCAGTACTGACCCGAAAAAGTCACCACTGCGTCTGGCCTCTGGCCTCTCAGGCAGTAGGCAGCTCGGCCCTGGCTCGACCCTGGCTCAACCCCGGCTCAGCCAGGCTGGACCCTACAGGGTTGGGGTGGAGTAGCCTCCAGGCCTTATACTAGGGCAGGATGCATGGGGCCTCCTTCCCTGGCCCTGGTCAGACCTTGACTAGATCACTGAGAGATGGAGGATGGCCGGCCGGGACAGAGGAGTGCCCTGGCTGTGGGCCTGACATTCCCTGTGTCCGTGGGAAGTAAACCTCAGCCTTCTGGGAGGCATCACAATGAACAGGAGGATTCCTGACCATGGGGTCTCACAGAGCTGCAGGGAAGCCACTTGGCAAAAAGAGTCCAAGGGGCCACCTGGGTCCACCTGGTTGGGTAACAGAGCCAGGGAAGAAGAGGCTGAGGCTTCAGATTCCAAGACTTAGGTTCAGTCCTGGCCCCACCCTGTCCCAAGAGACAAGGCCCATGAGCTTCATGAGCCTCAGTTTCCCCATCTGTAAATGTAGTAGTCATGCTGACTTAGCACTGCTGTGCTGCTTAAAGGAACAGTGGGTGACAACAGCACAGCTCAGTGCCTGGTGCCCAGCTGGGGCTCAAGAAGTGCAGGGTATCCTTAAATCTGTATTGGCCATGGGGAGCCATGGATGGTTTTGAGCTGAGGGACAATATTATGGAGGTATCTGATTCCCCCCCAAAAAAAGCAGCTCCCAACTACCTTTCAGACCAAGGTGAACCAGATATCCCTTGGGTACAGATTCCTATAACCAGGCCCTGCATCATAGTCCCAAAGGGCAATTTCCTCCCCCACCCCCGCCCCCCTCATAAATATTATATGCAAGTGTTTTTAAGTCATTTCATCATGAAAAGAAGCAACTTAACATAACTATTACCCAGGATTCTTCATGAAATATGCATCAAGCAATTAGGTCTAAAAGCAAGAGGTGAGGCCTCGCACCCTGCTTGGAGGCGCGGCAGCTGTGGGCTGAGTGGTGTTTTATTAAAGCTCATGATTAGGAGGCGAGGCGGGGCCTGTGATTAGCACCGCTCACCAGGCCCTGTCTGCTCATCCTGGTGACAAGGAGATGCTTTTTGTGATGATGATGAGCTATCTGAGCACATGACAGCCCCAGCACCCCCACCTCTGTGACCTTACAAGACTCATTAGACAGGTCACCCACCAGAGACACCCCTAATTGTGACTTTGCTCTCGCAAGATGTCCTATCAAAGAGATGGGACTGATGCAGGCAGCAGGAGCCTGTCAGAGCTCCGTGGGGACAGTGCCTCCCGGAATGACAGTGGTGCCCCATGCTCAAGAGCTTCTCAGGAGCCACTGCCTTAAAGAGAAGCATCCCAGAGCCCATCCCACCTGGGCCTGGAAACCAGGACCTGGGGTCTGGCTGCATCTGCTGTCCCCCTTACTGGATGCCTTGGGCCGGGTAGTGTTCCTCTTGGCCTGTTTCCTCTAAGGTACCAAGGGAGTGAGAGATATGTACCCCACAGGCTGCTTCTAATTCCATAAATGTTCTGTTCAAAGCCACCATGGCTGTGTACACCCCATCCCTGAGACACCCCTTTTTTCTCCACGGAAATTCTGATCTTTAGGTCGGCATCCTTCTCTTTTGTGTTGGAAGTTACTAAAACCACCACTGAGGTACCAAGGAGCCGTGGTGCATGCCTGTAATCCCAGCAGCTCAGGAGGCTGAGGCAGAAGGATCACAAGTTCAAAGCCAGCCTCAGCAACTTATCAAGGCCCTAAGCAATTCAGTGAGACTCTGTCTCTAAATAAATATCAAAAAAATGCTGGGGATATGGCTTAGTGATTAAGTGCTCCTGGGTTTAATCTCCCCAGTACCAAAAAAAAGAGAAAAACTATCACTGACAGCCACTTTTCAATCTTCAGCTATTGTTAGGTGGCCTCTCACTCTCAGAGACCTTGTGACTAGTCAAGATAAATTATGGGAACATAACAGCTATTCGGTGTGTGTGGACAAGGTGTCATCTGACCATAGCTGATCCTCCTGGAACCCAAGAACCCCTGGGGATGTTAATGGCTGGGGTCTTCACCATTCAGGACACGCATTCCAATCCTGAGACATCCCCTGTGTAAAGGCCACACGTCCTGTCTTTCATTCCCAGCCCTTTCGCTGCCTCTGAGCTGCTGTCAGCCTATAGGCATTGTGGATGCTGAGGTTCAGAGTCAGGGAGACACTTGGTCAGGGTCTGACGCCTCTGCCTGACCTGGCCTGGCCTCACATCGAGCATCAAGGGTAGGCAGGACACTCTTCTGGCTCTGGAGGTGCTGGGGTCAAGAGTATCTGCTATGATTGCTGTGTAAGCATGGGTCAGTGACCTTCCCTGTCTGTGCCTTAGTACTCAGGGACACAAGGCCTGGTTAAGAGGAAGTATGTGGGAGCCACTTGCCCCCAGGCAGTGATCCAGGGTGATGCCCCGGAGAGCAGGACTGAGGCCCAACAGCAGCAGAGGGACAGAGACCGTCTTCAGAGGCCTTCCTGCAGGAAGCCCTCTGGACGAGGCAGCTGATGAGGTTTACGCAGGAACCCAGGACTGGAAGGTGGGCCTCAGAGCCAATCATGGATCCAGCTGGGGCAGGGACTGAGCCCAACAAGGCACAAGGCAGCCTGGGGGCCAGAGAAGCACAAGTCCAGTGCTTGAGCCCAGGAGAGTCAGGGTGGGGACCTTTCACTCTGCCTGGGATATCAGGTCAGAGACTGGGGGCTCTTAGGGCCTGAACTCTGGTCCCAGATCTGCCTGGGTGTCAGAGCTTCATGACCAGCTTGGCTTAGAGTGACAAGCTGGTGGGTGCTTAAATGGGTGAAATAGCCGTGGGTTGTCGGAGGAACAAACAGGTCCCGTAGGTGGGAAGGACTCAGGGAGCATCTGGGCCCGCTGTCCAAAGGCAGTGGAGGAGAGATGACAGTGTGTAATTTCTGCCACCCGAGGGATTATTCCAAGCTGGTGCCCTGGACAAGAGGAGCATCAACTCCCACCTGTGGCACCAACAGAACTGCTGCTACCGTCACCGCCCACTGGACAGTGTAAGACAAACCAGGGGGAAGGTCACGTTCGCTCATTTAGGAAGTAAAACGGGCTAAAAATGCCCATGGACAGAGCTGTGCCAACGTGGCTCCCCCAGCCACTGTGATCCTCTGTCTTGTCCTCTGCTCTGCTCCCCCAGCCATAGAGCTGAGAGGGTCCCAACCCCATGGCTTGCCTCCCCAGAACATGACCCCACTCTGCGCCTGCCTAAGGGAATGACATACTAAGGACACTCCCCCCTCCAGGCCCAGGGTCCCACCTCCAGCCCAGCTGAGCACTAGGCGGAGCTCTCCAGGCTCCCTGTTCTGCCCCATGGTTGCAACACACCACCAAAGTGCTCCCAGTCCTTCCCAAGCCGGCACGGATGGATTTGCAGTCCCTCCATGGTGCTGTGTGGAAGGGTCCTCGCTCATGGGGGGCTTTGCATTTTCCATTTAACACGCTCACTGTTGCCTTTCTAAGGGGCTCAGCAAGTGCGCCTCCTGCTCCTCAGACACATGGAGGCAATTCTCTGGTGAAGTGACCCTTCACAGAGGAGCGGAACTTGCTACAGGCTCTGTAATTAGAACATTGCCAGCCTTAAAAAAATCTTGATTTAAATTTTAGTTCTTTGCAGGAATTATTCTCTCTTGAAAACGTAATTGCTCTCCAAACGATTTCCTTTAAGCCGAGGGTGACATCTCTAAATGCATTATTATGAGCAGACGTATTGCTCAGTGCCCACACTTCATTAAGCATTTGTTCTGCCCATTTGAAAATGTTGTTATGAGGGGGCACTTGGGCCCAGTCCTGAGTGAAGGAAATGTGTCTTCTACATCCACCAGGGCTGTCAGCCTTGCTGGGTATGGCTATGGGCCCCTGGAAGCCAGGCCCCTCTGGCTGTTCACAAGTTAACCAGTGGAGGTGGTTGCAGGAAGCTGGGAAGCCCCTGCTTTCCAACTAAGGGATAAATACTTGGTAAACTGGGCCTTGCTCTGGAAACTCCAGCCTCTGCAAGTGTGACAGCAGAGACATCATCCCGTCATAAAAGGCCAGACTTGGCTGAGTGGGCAGGGAAAGGATGGCCTGTGTGAAGGCAGGCTGATGGAAACCTGGGTGAGCCAGTGTGGTAGGAGCCAGGGCATGAGATGGGAGAGGTCTGATGGTGCCATGCGGTGCCAGTGGTTGGACTGTGGCCTTGGCCATCTGTGAGCTGCGCCCACCCAGCACACTGATGCATGGCAGGCTGCATGGGCCTGGGGACACACAGGTTCAGCTCCCAGGTCTGGTGTGGTGGGCACAGAGACCTAGCCCTGCTCCTCTATGGTGCTCTCAGGAAATTGGGGAAGTTTGGGAAGGCAAGTGCCTATGACAGTGGGAGTATCCTCAGTAAAGAGTCCTGCCTCAGGGAGCCTGGAAGACTGCTCAGAGCGCTGCAGAAATAAGCTGGCCCTTGAGGAGACAGGGGAGTGCCTGCCCAGGGCTACAGCTAGTCACAAGGCTAACTAGACCCAAGGGAGGCTGGGAAATGTAGTCCCTGGGTAGGTGACCCTTTCTCAGTGACAGTTCCTCGCTACTAAGAGAGGAAGACAGCTGCCCTTGCCACACCTTTTATTCATGTGACAACCAGGTATGGACCCCTGTCCTGCCTACTTGTCATGACACTGGGGACACAAGCATACTTTGCACCTGCCAGGCAAGTCTCCAGCTGGTATTATATCAGTAACAGCCAGAGGGGCTCCTTTTTACTCCCAGAAGTTCTCAGGGTGGAAAGACCCTCCAGCCTCTGGTTGCTACTGGTTCCTGGTTGGACACTGGAACTGGGGGTGCTCTTGGGTTCAGCGGCATTTCAGCCAGTCCCTGGCTTCATTCCTGGCTTGGAAAGTGACAGCTCACAGCTGCTCTGTGGCTGGAATTCCTCTGCAGCTGGGGAGTCCTTGTACCTTAGCAGGTATCTGATCCCAGCCCCTGCACCAGGGATAGTTCTTGGGAAATTAGAAGAAATGAGGGGCACCGTGACAGATGCTCCCTTTCTCTCAGCCCCAGCAACCTGCAGATCCGACTAACCTCTGTGTTTTGTTCACAGGAGCAACCAGGGCTTCATGCACATGAAACTGGCCAAAACCAAAGAGAAATACATTCTGGGCCAGAACAGTCCACCCTTCGACAGTGTCCCAGAAGTCATCCACTACTACACCACCAGAAAGCTGCCCATCAAAGGGGCTGAGCACTTGTCCCTCCTCTACCCCGTGGCCGTAAGGACCCTGTGAGCGGACCAGCCCCTCCCTGCTCTGTGACAGAGCCCGAGACTTGGAGGAGCCAGCAGGGCACCAGCCCCAACCAGCCGGCCATGTTGCCAGCCTTTCCACTTTGTCGTGTATGGTACTAGCACACCACTGCATGTCTTAGGATGCTGTTGCCACTTAGGGGGGTCAGGGGCTGGAGAAGGCCTGGATGAAGGGAGAGGGGTGGCGGCCACACTACCCCAGTCCCCACACCCACCCCCTCCTTGAGTTCTGTGAATTAAAATATTTGCAATCCAAAGAGATGCCTTGCAGGGTGAACAAAGGCACAGCAGCTCTAGGGGGCGGGGCGCAGGCTGGGTGCTCCTGGGCTGCATCTCTTTGTTCTCCAGCTGTCTCGAACTCACACCTGTGTGTGGGCAAAGTTTTCCCACTGGTGCTGGGAGCTGACTGTTGGCTCCCGGAGCCACTCCCTCTGGCGTGTGCGTATCTCTGAGTGTGCACAGAAGCACATATGTGAGAGACCATGGCCACACACACACACACACACACACACACAGAGTAAGCCCCATCTACCTTTAGTCACAGTGTAATCATTAGATCTCTAAGGAATCATTGTGCCGTCAAAAAGAAGATGCAATTATTTATGAATAGGGTGTGTAAATAAAATAGTCATTTAATATATATTCTTATCCCTTTTTTATAAACCACCGTGAGGCAGTGCTTGTCTGTGGGTTTCCTCCCCTGGGCAAGCTGTGTCTCCTGGGCTTGCTGGTTGGTGTGACAGGCCCTGGGTGGGGCGAGGGCAGAGACTCCAGGCAGGCAGCTGACCGGGCAGAGGCACATAGGGGAGGCAGTGTGGCCAGAGGACAGTCACCTGCAGGAAGGTGTAGCTGGGCCCTGTGTTGGGGCTTCAGCAATATAATCAGGCTGACCAAGCAACCAGGCCCCCACCTGACAGTGATGACCATTTCTAGCTGAGTCCTCAGGTGCCCAGCACCCAGCAGTCTAAAAAGAACTCTTCCCATTATCCAATCAGTGTCACCCTGTGGAGAAAAGGGAGGCTCAGAGAGGGAAAGTCACTTGTTCAAGGTCACACGGTTTATAAGCAGCGGAACAGACTCCAGGGCCACTGCTCTATCAATCATTGGTTCTGCGTGACCTCACTGTCACCCTGCTCTGGAGGTGGGGGTGGGGACATGGATGCTGGTATCCACACTGCGTCCACACAAATAAAACCACCTGCACAGACACAGATAGCATCCTGTCTCTGTCTTCTCCACCACTCAGTAGGCTGCCAGCTGCTGAATGAGGTGCAAGAGACTCAGCCAGGGTTCTGCAGCCTGCTGCAAGTACAGGTGCTCCCCGTATCCTGCGGATCTGAATGGACTGGAAGTATGGTGGCCCACTGTGATGGTGATCTCCAGCACACAGGGGAAGAGTAGGGAGGGCTGAGTCTAGACATCACCAGCAGGTCTAGACTTAGTCCTTCCAAGATGGCTCAAGCCCAGGGCTTTAGAGATGGTTTAGGCTGCTTCTCAGATGTGGAGGCAGAGACCCAGAGGAGCAGGACTTGCCAAGGCTGCCTGTCAGGCTGGGGCAGATCAAGACTAAAAGGTACATTTGGGCGGCTGCCCTGGATTTCAGCAACTTCTGGCCAAAGCCATTTCCTTGGCCTCCCTTCCCTAACACCCAGTCCGCCTCTGGGGTCATTCTCCGGTCCCTGTATGTCGGTCCAAGGGCTCCAGCCCCTCAGGATGACCGAGTTGGCTGCAACCTGGGTTTAGTCTCCAGTGAAACCAACTCTGAGCCTTGCCTGTCTTGCATTTTCCAAAATGTCCTTCAGGGCACTGGGGGAGCAGGAGTGACCAAGGCCTCTGGTGGGGGTGAATGAGGAAAATGAGCCAGGAACTGGCACTTCTCCAAACAGGTGCCACCCAGAACACCTGGTGGAGGCTGAGGATGTGGGGAGGCGACTCCATGGGCCAGCAGGAGGGAAAGGCTTTCATTGTCAACAGCCCTCCCAGAGCCCATCTGCCAGAGAACTTCTCAGAAAGGCTCTGCCTGTGGGCAAGGGGAAGCTGCCTCTCCCTCTCTCTTGCCTTTGCTTCTTTAAGGAATTCCCAGGACCCTCCTTCCCAAGCCCCCTGCCTTCCTCTTCCAGAAATTTCCCCAGAGGCCCAATCTCCTGCTCCCCTTAGGGACCAGGGCCAGCAGAGGAGCCAGCACACAGGACAGGAGCTGCTAAAAGGATTTTTTTCCCTTAATTTTATGAACCTCTCCCTCTTCTTCCTCTAATTGTGGCCGTTTCCTCCGTCAGCGTGTATTCATGTTTTCTTGGACATCTAACAATTGAAACAGCTTTTCCCTTTCAGAAACACTCACACTCAGGTTACTGGCGTTGGTTTAGTTTTTGTTTTGGCTGTTTTTTTTTTCATCTGCTGCCAATTAATGGAAAGGGGTGGGGGGAAATGAGCTGGATTTCTTTGAGTAAAAAGAAAAGCTCCCGGCCACACCATATCTCCCCCTCAGCATCTTGTCTCAGAATGCAACCTCCAGCCACCAACAGGCAGTTGTTTTCTTTCTTTGCCTCCTTTGCTGACTTCATTGTTGACCACAATGCCCTGGGCACTTCAGCAGCTCTGTCCTTGAGCGCTGAGGAGTCAAGGACCCTTTTGGCAGCCCAGCAGAACAAGATGGCATCCACAGAAAGAAAGGAGGCTTTGTCGGGGAGAGGCCCACCTGCCTGTCAGCCCTGAGCCTTTCAGTGGGGGGTCCCCTGGAGAGACTCCCAGAGCAGCCCTGCACAGGCAAGTGGTGAAAGGCTGAGTCTTCAGGCAGGCTGGGCCTCTCCCTGCAGGGCCACTCTGGGCTGGTGGCAGGAGCCATTCCGGTGGAGCTTCCCCCAAGGGCCTCGTGTCAGCAGGTGAAGCCCTCTCAGGGGCTCTGCTTCCGTGGTTTCAGGATCAAGACTGTGAACACCAAGCCCAGTAGCTCTCAGAGACACTCAGAAGTCGCTGATGTCACTTGGCAAGGGTTTGGCAACGACAGGTGGCCAGGCCTATCCTGTGCTCCCACAGGCCATGGGGAAGTACATGCAGAAAGCCTGCTCACAGAGCCAACTGGCTTTTGGGGTTGGCCCGTGGACACTCCTCCCGAAGGGCCCTGTCTGAATCAGATGACTGTCCAACAAACCACCCCGTCTCTTCACACTTCTGGAACCAGTGACCTGCAAAGACCAAATCTTGAAGGCACCCTTGGGGCACAAGTGGCCCTGGCCTCTCTGTCATCCTCCTTGAGGCTATTTGTATCACTGCCTCCTTCTAACCATTCATGGCTGAAAATATGTCCTGTAAAGTTCCAATTCTATGTGATACACTGTATAATGATGTATATTTAATGTGAAGTTTTTAATATACAAATGTCTTGTTTAAGTGTCCCTCCTTGTTCACTCACGCCTCATTTCTTTAAAACCCAATCGGTGCCCCAGGAATCTCGGCAGATGGCCTTCTACTTGCAAAGGCTGAGCTTCTGCCGTCGTCCCCTGAAGGTAGATCTTTCCAAGAAAGAAGGAACCTTCCTGCTTCCTAATGGTGGGAAGACAGATCCCTAATGAGCTTGTTAAATGGAAACTAATTAATTTGTTCAGCAGACATTTCACTGAGTGCCTCCTGGTCCTCAGGTCTGATAGATACAGACAGGGGTGAGTAGACCCAGCCCCTGGCCTCAAGAAGTTTCCAATGTAGAAAAACAAAATTCTACATGATACAGTAGAGGTGGCCCCAGGTATACAAGAGCCCAGATGGGGAGGAATTGAATCCACCACCACCAGGTCAAGCTGGGCCTTGGAGGGTGTTGCAGGCCCAGGAGCAGGCATTGGGATCCTCGGAAAGCTGAAGGGCCCCGTGGGGCTCAGGAGATGGCAGGGCTCCTGAGGCTCCCAGGGCTTCTTCCTTTGGAGGCAAATCAGGGCAAGGGAACAAATGTTCACCTCCCCCAGCCTGGAAATCATTCTTTTTTTTTTTTTTTTTTTTTTTTAAATCTGGAGGGTTTGACATTACTAACTTTTTTTTTGAGAGAGAATTTTTTAATATTTATTTTTTAGTTTTCGGCGGACACAACATCCTTGTTTGTATGTGGTGCTGAGGATCGAACCCGGGCTGCACGCATGCCAGGCAAGCGCACTACCGCTTGAGCCACATCCCCAGCCCCTGGAAATCATTCTTGGTCTCCCTGAAGGCTCAGGAGATTCTGGCCTCCTTTTCTAGAAGAGGCAAACAAATCCTTAAGGAGAGGAGGGTGGGGCACAACTCCTGGCACACAGTCTCCCATTGTCTGCCCATGCCCATGGTGACATCATCTGTGCAGACTCCGTCTACCTGAGGCAGGGAAGGCCCCTCCTCTGTCATCATCAGCATGGGGTGGAGCTTGCACTGGAGCGACCTCTAACCCTCTCCTCCCCCCATGCAACTCCCAAGAGTGGCCTGGACTCCAGGTGATGCCCCTGGGCTCCTCAGGCTTGGGTCTCCTCCCTTCTCACCCCCAACGACACAGGACCACCAACACCTCCATCCCTCAGGTCCCACCCCCACCCCCCCTCCATACACACATACAGGATGTCCAAAAATGTCCCTGGGCTCAGCCAGAACCCAAGAGCAAGAGCAATGCCAGTTTCTGCCACCCAGGAATTTCCTGAAAGGATGCAGAAAAGAGCACCTCTAACCTACTTTGGGGGGTGGGGGGGGTTATATCTGTTTAAGTTCAGTCCAAACACTGGGCATGAAAGAGATGGCATGGGCTGGTAAGCAAGAAGCAGCAGGCCAGACACAGGAAACACCTTCTTCAACAGAGTCTGCAAGCAGTGGTGGACCCAGCAGGCCCAGAGAGGGACAGGGGCCCACCCAGGGCCATACAGCAAGTCCAGCTCCACATGCTTCAGGGTGCTGGAGGGTGGCCAGCGCAGCTCTGGGAAGACTGAGGTGGGGCTCATCTTAGAGGTTATGAGCCAAGTTATTCCTCACCTTTCTCTCCCCTTCTGAGTGGGAACATCTCAGGCAGGCAGTGGCTGGTGTCATCTCTGGTTCTGGGAAACAATTTCCAAAGGAGCCCCAGTCTGAGCATACATCACCCATCAGAATGACTCCAGTGTCCTCGTGTGGTTCTCCTCGGCATTGCAGTCAGACCCAAGGAGAAAAACAGCCTCCAAGTCACAGGGCCTGTTCCAGATGGAGAAACAGGACATCCTAGACAAAGGGAATGCACTGAGAGGCGCTCGCTCTTTGACCCCCCAGTCCAGGGCTCTTCCCTGTGTGTCCTACAATTCATGCCAGCAGAGGAAGAAGGTCAGGCTAAATCAGGACAGCTCAGTACAGAACAATTTTACACAATTTTTTAAAGTTACTGACTTTGTGGTTAAAAAAAAATTAATATGTACTTGCTGAATTTGTAAATTCCAGGAAAATTTGCATTTCAGAAAAATATAAAGAAGATAATTACCCTAAACTCAAGAGAACAATTAGCATTCTGACATATCTCCTCAGTTTTAATTCTATGCCTGTATATTTTATCTTAAATGAAACTGGGCCTGAACTTATATAGTTTTATACCCTTTTCTTTTTTTTTTTTCTTTTTTGCATTTAACATAGTGTCATGTCATTTTCCCTTTATGTTATTAAATCTCCCACAACATGATACTTTTCATAGCTGATTATATCCTATCTTCATTTAGGTAATTTATATTTAAGTTTTTGTAAACAAGCTTCTGCGGGGAATACCTTTGTTCAGAAATCTTTGTCCATATTTTTGTTTTGTTTTGTTTCATTCAAGGAGAAATATTTAAAAGTGGCATTTCTGGGTCAAAGGCTAGGTACATATTTGAGTTTTTCTGTCCACCAGAGATTAGGAGTGTCTAGTCTATGTCTAGGAGTGTCCCCAAAGAAAAACTATACAGTTGCATTTAGGAACTTTTAACCATGTGGACTTTGCCAAAAACATGAAATGTGAAATGAGCATATGCTAATCAGTTTCCTTTCACCAAAGAGCTTTCATTCAGGCAGGGGGCCATGGGGCAGGACAGGAGACCACCTGGTCTTTGCTTATAGGGTGACCAGTTATCCCCAGTGAGGAGCTTTCCAGGATGCAGGATGCTCAGTGTTAAAGCCAGAAGGACTCCAGCAGTTGGTCACATCACCTTAGCTGTCATGCCCCTGGACAACCCCTTGCCTTCTGCTAGCAGAAGCTTCTTCTGCCCTAGGAGGGTTAGGTGCTGGGATGTGATTTGAGTCTGGGAGGACCCAGAGACACTCAGAAGGAGCTTCATCCAAGGGGCTGGGGTTGTGGCTGAGTGGTAGAGTGCTTGCCTAGCATGTGGGAGGCACTGGGTTCGATCCTCAGCACGACATAAAAATAAAATAAAGGAGCCTCGCCTCCCTTGTGGGGTACAGGAGGTAGGTGAGAAGAGGAATAGCTGTCATGGGGTAGTGGAGGGTGCAGCATCTGACCAGGCTGACGTTCTAACTCCATCCCTTTGCAGCTGCATCCGCAGCTGCAGAGAGCTTCCATTTCCTCCAAAAGAAGCCACCTCCCGGGCTGGGGATGTGGCTCAAGCGGTAGCGCGCTCGCCTGGCATGCGAGGGCACTGGATTCAATCCTCAACACCACATAAAAATAAAAATAAACATATTGTGTCCACCTAAAAAACTAAAAAATAAATATTTAAAAAAAAAGAAGTGACCTCCCTGGGATGGGGTCGTAGCTCAGGGGTAGAGCGCTCGCCTTTTTTAATATTTATTTTTTTTAGTTGTAGTTGGACACAATACCTTTATTTCACCTTTTTATTTTTATATGATGCTGAAATAAAGGTATTGTGTCCAACTACAACTAAAAAAAATAAATATTAAAAAAGAAGAAGTGATCTCCCAGGGTTAGTGCAAAGATTGCCTGCAGTTTGGATGAATGCCCTTGGCATGGCTTAGCATCATCAACCCTCAGATAACATCAGCTAGCATGAGAATAAGGGGTAACGGCAGAGGCCATGGTCTGGGTGCCCAGAAGTTCTCCTGTAGGAGGTGAGAGTGGACTGTGTTTTACAAATGAAAAATGCCCCGAAGTAAGGACCTCTAGGGTTGGAAGCCATCTGCAGCACTCTCTCTAATACCCCACCTCTGCACTTAAATTAATTCTAACACACTATGGCAATTACCTAAGTAATAGGCATCTGTTGTGTTTACTATTTAAATAATTCCCACATTTGATATTTATTCCAACATTCGATCTATTTATTGTCTCTTATTTAAATGCTAAATCCCTGCTGCATCTCTACTTGTTTAAATATTAAACATACTTGTGTTCATTATTTACTGTCTGTCTCCACCTACTAGAATGTAACTAGAATGCCAACTCCACACGAGCAGGGATCCAGGAGAGCTCCTAGCACATAGTAGGTGCTCAGTAAATATTTGTTAGATGATGTAACAATGCTACAAGATCCCACGAATGACGGGCTTGCTCTGTGCATGCTTCATATAGTACGTGCACGGGTCTCCCATGATGAGGGCCTGCTGTCACGATAAGAAACTGAGACTCAGAATGGTTAAGTGACACTAGGAAAAGCAGACGTTGGATTTAGCAGTGGGATCCCAGAAGAAGGTCCTACCTGAGAAATGGATGGGATCTGTGGGGAACTACATGGTCCCTTCTTCCCCAAGAGCAACAGAGGGTGCCATTCAGGGTCTCAGAATGTGGGCACCAGGAAGAACCCTCATTGTATAGACAGATATTGAGGCTCAGAGAGGGAGACCTTTACCCCAGTGACATCACCAAAGGTGCTGGATCAAGTCTTCTGACCTCAGCAGGCTGTTTCTGGTTCGGTTGTTCCCAACTTGCCTGATCATAAGGTTCACAATTGGTTTTTGTAAAGCTACAAAGTCCTCAACTCTTCTGCTTGGAGATTTCGACTTGGGTCTTGGGTGGGCCTTGGGATCCTCTTTTTTTCAGAAGCTCCCCCAGGGTGTCTTATAATCAGAGCTTGGGAGATACCCCTCCATAGGAAAGGGCAGTTTGCAGGCAGCTCAGACCCACCTGGGCATTGCACAGTGCCAGAGAGAGTAGGGCCTCAGCTACCAACTGTGCCTCTGTGTCTATCTGTTCCTAAAAAATGGAGGTGGTGGAGGCCCGGTCTCCCTCTCACCGGGCAGAGGCAGGTTCTGGGACTTCTCTGAGCACATGATAGGTGCAAATCGAAGGAAATAATGACTGTGAAACTGCTTAGAAAACCCAGAGAATTATGCAAGTGTCTGTCGTCGTTTTATTGACTCAGCCCTTGCTAGATAAAAACGTGTTTGTGTCACTCAGATGCCAAATAAGGTGTCTCCTGGTCCTACTCAGAGGTCAGCAACTTTTCTGAGCCCTGAATTACCAGGGACCACAAACTTTGCTCACAGGTGTACCTCGGAAAGGGCAAAGTTAGCTACGGTAACCAGATCACAGACAAGGAGCAGCCTGGTGACTCCTCCCCTAAACACTTCTTCCTGTCCCATGTTTTCCTAGAGCCCACCTTGCTCGAGTCCTAGTCATCCTTTGTGAATCACCTCTTCCAGGCCGCCTTCCTGGACTGCAGATAGTACAACTTCCCTCTCCTATCACCACCCTTGGTATTCTCCCACTTCCAGCAAGCTGATCATTTCTCCTCAGGACTGGGCTCCCATTTTGCTCTGGGCTGCAGGCTCACCCACCTACAATTTCCTGAGTTCCAAAGGACCCTGTGTTTCAAATCATGGGTGATTATTATGGGCCAAGATATCAATGAAGAGCTACTGTTTCCCAAAATTGCCTGAGCAGTATCACCTGGGGCTAGTGTTACATCTCTCCAGGTCAAGTGGGGCTCTCCCCTAGAAATTCGTGGGACTTGGGACCTATTTTCAACCAAATTTCTAGGACTTACAATAGCAATCTTTCCAATCACAGGAACCACCTGTGAGCCTGTTCAGTGCCAATCCTGGCTCACTCAGGCCAGCATCCACATTGCTCACGAGCTCTCGGGTGATGATGATGCCACAGGTCCATGGTCAAGTTTAAGTGATTCTCATCTTCAGGCACAATGGAGAAGCAAGACTTAGGTGCTGTTAATCTCAACCTCAGCACCTCAGGGAACTTTTAAACCTACTAAGGTCCAGATTCCACTGCAAACCAGTTAAATAGGACTCTCTGGGGAAGGTGGGCTTTTGCTGCAGAGCTGAAGATGGAGCCCAGGGCCTCCAGCAAGTCAAGCATGGGCTCTACCACTGAGCTGCAGCCTCAGCCTTTGTTGGCTTTAAAGGTGATTCTTTTTTTTTTTTTTTTTAAGAGAGAGAGGAGGGAGGGAGGGAGGGAGGGAGGGAGGGAGAGAGAGAGAGAGAGAGAATTTTTTAATAATTATTTTTTAGTTTTCAGCGGACACAACATCTTTGTGTGTGGTGCTGAGGATCGAACCTGGGCCCCACGCATGCCAGGCTTGAGCCACATCCCCAGCCCTGAAGACGATTTTAATGGTTCTAATTGCACTCATTAGACTCTGATTCTAAGGATTCCTATTCTAATGCGCAACAGCATTAAGGATCACTGATTTCGCAGAGCCCCCACCTGCATTAAAATTAATGAATGACCAGCAGCTCAGGATGCTGAGGCAGGAGGATCACGAGTTCAAAACCAGCCTCAGCAACTTAGCAAGACCCTAAGCAACTCAGGGAGACTCTGTCTCTAAATAAAATACAAAAAAAAAAAAATAGGGCTGGGGATGTAACTCAGTGGCTGAGTACCCCTGACTTCAATCCTCCGTACCCCAAAAAATAAATAGACCTCACAGGCATGCCTCAATTAACCTTGGTCTTGATTATGTGTGTCATAAACACAAATGCATGTGAGCTGCTAGATTAAAGCAGGTTTGAAAATGAGCCAAAGGACTTCGGGTGTAGCTCAGAGATAGAGCTTTTGCCTAGCACGCGTGAGGCCTTGGGTTAGATCCCCACCAAGGGGAAAAAGAAAAAAAAATTGAAAATGAGCCAAGAAGAAAGAGAGTAGGTCTTGGAGTTCATGGACCAGTCATGGGGACAAATGTTCTGCACAGATCAAGGACACAGGGTTGGGCCAGAGCTTCCAGCAGGGCGGGGAGGAGGGAGGTGCCAGGAGGGTGATGGGAGGCCATGAGGTCAGACCAGAGTCAGCAGTACTGAGGAGCCTGTTTGACCTGAGCAATGAACAGAACGTTGTCTTCTACGCACAGAGGACAAAACCTGCGCAGCTCTGGGTGTGCAAAAGAATGCAGCGTTGGGGGAAGGGAACCTGCAGTGGTAGCCCTGGGGATGAAGCCTAGAGGGCGGGAAGGGGAGTGGCCGAGATAGGCCCAGTGGATTGCAGAGGCCTGGGAAATGTGAGAAAGGAAGGTCACTGACCCCTTGTTAGGGGATGACCGCAGGCAACCTTCTCTGGGCAGAGCCGTGCATAGTAGTGAGACTCCACTGACAAAGCGGTTGTTGGGGACACGAGGGACAATGAAACTCAGAGCACTAGACAATTTTCCAGGAAGCTTTTTTGTGGGGTGCTTAAGCAAAAATCCATCAGCAATATTCCCATGTCCCTCTTTTCCCAAGGACAGACCCTCCCTTTTTACTCTTTGGTCCTGGGGATGGCACACAGAGCCCAAAGCGTGCTAGGCAAGTGCTCTACCATTAAGCGATACCCCTTTTAACAGCTCTGCTCTTCACCAGCATTTCATTTTGGCAAACTTGTCCTAAGCACTATTTTTCCCAAGCCCTGAGTTGAAGGACCAAGAGTCAGACAGCTCTGCCCTCGTGAACTGGCAGTGAGAGAGAGACACACTTAGGAGTGACTATAACAGAGGGTAGGAGGATAGAAAAGACCCCAAAAATCATGCTACGAAAAGGGAGAGGCAAGAGCAGTCTATTCTGCCTGGGGCAAGTAGGGAAGACTTCTAGGAAGAGGAGGCAAGAAGACCTTGAAGGACTCCTATGTTTGGTAAGGATCTGATGGTCACCGGGAGAAATAGGCTTCAGGAGCTCAAGGATTTGCAAAACATGAAAGACTGCCCTGGTCTGAAGCATAAAAGGTAGTTTGGGATAAAGCGGACAGGGAGGTGTCAGAGCCAGGACAGGGAAAGCCCTGTGAGGCCAGTTAAGGGGTCTGGACTGACTGGAAAGCCAAGAGGGAACCGAGGGAGGTTTTGACGCTGAGCGACATGGTAACAGGAGGGCGAGAGGGGGCTATCTGATGGCTGAGAGGGAGGTGTGCAGAACAGTTCAAGGGACTGGATGATGTGTGAAAGTTCACTTTATGATGAATTGTGAATTTAAAAAAAAAATAGAGGGTTTTTATTTCCAACATTTGACTGCCCAAGAACAGCCAATTAAGGGCCTGGAGATTTATGACTAGGAAGCAGAGGCTGGAGGGGCGAGGCCTATGCTGTGGCCTGGACTGGCTCAGATCCAGACTCCAGTGTTCCTGGGGAACCTGGGATTTTTCTCACTCTCTTGAGTTGGTTATGCCCCAATTGTATGTTTAATTTTCATCTTTCCCTTCTCTTTATGTTTTTTTTCCACAGGAGAATAACCTCTCCATTCTAATGAAATTAATTATTTATGCCATATTCTGAACATACTGGATGCCTGCCTGCCTTATGTATTTTTTGAATAATACATCTGAATAGGAACTCACACAAGCCAGGGGCCAACATAATTTTGAGGTAAATGCCCTTTCCCCAATGGTTGTCTGATTAATTGTTTTAAACTATGGTGTAGCCTTGTCTATATTCTGTGGAGTCAAAAATTTATCCCTTACCACACTAAGGAGATGCCAGAGACCTTAACTGGCAGTCAAGATTCACACTGCCTACCCCCTGACCTTGAATATCCTTATCTTCTGCTCTGACCTTCTCCACAGGTCCAAATTCTGACCACTCATCCTCTAAAGCCCAGTTCAAACCCCTCCTACCCTAGGAAGCCATCACTGTTAACCTCTCAAAGGGAAAAGCCCCTCATGCTTCTAAATTTGCAGTCTTCTGTTTCTATGTCTTTTGTGAGATGCTCGGTTCCCTTGGGAGGACCTGGCACACAACAGGCACCTCCCAGAGTGTCGAAGTGGGGAGCATTGCCTCCTGTAATTAAGAAGCAGATAAACACAGGGTAGGGATGGTCCCTCACCTAGAGCTGATCCCACCATCAATGCTTCACTTTGACAGTGAGATCTCCAGCCTCAGGCTGGAAGGAGGGGAAGCATGAAGAAGGGCCAATCGTGTGGTCACCTTGAGGTCCTGGTCCTCTTCTGCACGCCCATAGTGCCTGCTACCATTCCCAGGTGTGCCCCAAGTACAGTGCATGCTCTTCACACATTTGATAAGCTGCTTGGTGCTCTCTCTCTTCAAGCTGACTTGTGTCCTATAACTTCTCATATCTGTGGTGTGCTTTCCAGCTTATGAATTAGAGCATTATTTCCAGTAAGAATCATTTATGACGGCCAAGGGACGCGTTCAGGCAAGGGTTACTTTTCCGACAAGGATTTGGGTTCAGGTACCAGTGACTTGACCAAGGTCACTCCTAGGAAGGGCCAGGGATACCACTCTGACCCAGGACATCTAACTCCAAGACCCCACAAGTTGTGTGAGGGTCAAAGGAAAAAGGGTTTAATAGTGACTTGCATATCCTAAAGTACATTTAACAACAACAACAACAACAAAAACAACGGTGTTTTGTGAACTGCGGTATGGAGTAGCTGACAAAATGCACCCGAAGGTTTGAGCACATCTAACCAAGGATACAAAGCGCTAGCCGCCCAGAAGGGCACTGTCGGGCCTTCCGCGCACGCGCTTGCCACCCCCAATGAAGGATCACCAGGCTCCTCCCGCACACTAGGGAACGCGTTGTTGTTTCTGGCACAGTGAGGCCACCGTACAGCACCAAGGCAAGACACCCTGGCTAGCGGAGCTTCACAGTTTAACTATAGGTGAGACGACGAGCCCCTCAAACAGCGCGGACCGTAGCCGGAGAAATACACCGGCGTCCCACAGCAACGCGCGGGCTTAGGGAGAGGCGGTGTCCCTCTCACGTGATCGGAACGGCGCGCAGCGCTCCCCGCCTCGCCCCGCCCCACAGATCGGTCGAGGTCTGCGCCTGCGCGGGCGCTGGCTCGCGGGCTCGCTCGCCCGCTCTCCGCGGTCCTGCGGGCCCGTGGCCCGTGGCTCGGGGCGTGGGGCCCGGCCCCCGCAGCCATGGTAAGTACGGGAATGTGATGGGGAACCCTGGGCTACGCTCGGCATCTGAACAGAAGGAGGAACAACATGAAAAAGGATCGAGGAGGCGGCCGCCACCGTGGGGATTTGGCCTTGCTTTGCGCGCGCGCACTGCGTCTCCCTCGCGGACTTCCCAAGCCCTGCGCTACGGGCCCGGATCCGAGCTCTCTTGGTCCCTGGCTCTCCGGCCCTCCTGGACCTCTGCGGGCGCCGGGGCAGCGTAGCGACCATCCGCGCGAAGACTCGGCGCGTTCGTTCTCTTGGGCGCTCTCAGGCTGAGGAGGTTCCTCTCCGGGACTTGGGAACCGCTGGGCGGGGAGGGGCCGTGCATCGCCGGCGCCCGGGGTGGCCAGAGCGGGCACCGGCGGAAGGGCATCCACCCACCGCCTCTGGAGGCAGGGATTCCGGCATTCTCACCACCGGACCCCAGACTCTGGAGTTCCAGAGACCGAGGAGATCCTGGTGATCTTGCTTGCCCGCTCCCCCCTATTAAGAGATTGGGGAAATGGACGCCTGGAGAATGCTTTTTCTTAGACACCATATTGCATCGCGTTGTACGAAAACAGTTTACCAAGGCTTTTTGGGATGGGTGTGTTAATTGTTAGTCTCTCTACTGATTATTTACTGTTAAGTTTGGCTAGCTGAAGCATGTCAGAGGCTCGCTCTTTTACCCCTTTGGCATAACCTTTATTTTATGCCTTACAGTTCTACCCAGTTGGTCTTAGTTCCACCTTCTGTTTCTCTACCTGCAATCTGTGAAACAAAAGCCCTTAAAATACGTGAATAGTGACCTTGCCATTTGGAGCTTCCTGCGCCTTTGCATTGTAAGGATTACACGGAATCAGATGTGCTAGACACTTCATGTCCCATAGTGGTTCCATGTCACAGGTTAGAGGCTTTGGACCTGGAGTCATCCTTAGGGCATCTCAGGGGAAAATAATATGCTGTTTACCTGGAAAATAACATGCTCTTTACCTTGACACGTCTGGTCTCTCATTTGCTAGGTGAAAGTAAACTCAGATCAGTGGATTTTAAAGTCATAAACATTGTTTTGTACATATAGTGGCAAAACACTGTCATAATTAGGACTAGAACCCAATCTGACCTTGTTCTGAATGCTGTCTCAGACCTGCTGACTAGTGGGAATTCACATCCTTGGAGAATTATAGTCACCCTCTGCCCAGGGTGTCTTTTTGCACATAGACCTTTATACTGGAATCACTTCTGGGTCATTTGTATCCACGTGAACTGTAAATTACAGTGGCTAAACTTTACACTGTTTCTTTAGCCACAGAAGTTTAACCTTGGCAGTTGAAAGTCACGTTCATTAACTTTGCTTCTTTATGTTAAGATAGGTTGAGCGGTTCAGGTAATGAACAATGGTAAAGTTATGGTAAATAAATTTTGCAATAAATTGCAAAGGATTACTATCCATGTTAAGGAATTTAAACACAGATCAACCTAGCAAAGAAATTAAACTGTGTTCGCAACATAGTATGCATGCTAAGTTCTAAACTCTGTTGCTACAGAATACTGTGCACACTCTTTCTGTTGCTAAATTAAGAACCTATTCAAGCCATCCTGGTGTTAGGATGAAAAGAGAGAAAAAGCTCTCCAGCCATGCTGATGAACCCAGGAAGGCACCACTACTGAGCTACATCCCCAACCCTTTTTCATGAAATTTTAATTTTGAGACAGGGACTACTAAATTACCCAGACTACCCTCAAACTTGTCCTCTGGGTCCTCTTGCCTCAGCTCCCCATGTAGCTGGAATAACAGGCATATGCCACCACACTGAGTGGAGGAAAAGCTTTAAATCTGTGAAGTCCCAGAGGTTTTCATAACATTCCTCTTTCCATCTAGGCCTAGTTTTTATTTATTTGCTTTTATTTTATTTTATTTTGGTATCGGGGATTAAACTCAGGGGCGCTTAACCACTGACTTACATCGCCAGCCCTTTTCATTTTTTCAGACAGTCTTGCAAGTTGATAAGTCTGGCTTTGAACTTGTGATCTTCCTGCCTCATCCTCCAGAGCCTTAAGCCATTTTTTTTTTTTCAAATATGAGAATTTAAATCTATGGTAATGGCCTTAAAATTTATTTGATATAGTGGTCAGTAAATGACTGGCTAGCTTCTCTTAGCCATAGTTTTGTTTGTTTAGTAACAAGTCCCCATTATTAGAGTCATGACAAACTGGATGGAGTAACTTTAATTTGCAAAATTTTGTGAAGTAACACAAGTACCATTCCAGTAAAAATGAAAAATAAATGTGGACAAAATTCTTATTGTTGAAGCACACAGATAACTTGGTTTGTATCATCCAGAAACATGTACAAAATAGCTTCTAGGTGATGACTTTAGAATTCAAAGTATATTGGGCCTGGGGATGTAGTTCCATGGGAGTGTGTTTTCCTGGCATGCACAAGGCCTTGGATTTGATCCCCAGCAACACATACAAAATGGAGAGAGTGTGCGTGCACATGTGAGAAAGTTATGTATTCAGTATGTCAAAATGAAGTGTTTTTAACATTCGTAAGTTGTTAAAATATTGATTAATCTTGTACATTGAATATTTTTGTTGATTTTAACTTTAATTGTGAACCCTAAAGAATAGCAAATTTCTTTGCTGTTCTTCATTTCTATACTAAATTTCAGTTTTTTAAATATTGGTTAATCTTAAATTGGTAAGTATAGTACTAGTATGAGTTTTTTGTTTTTGTTTTGATATATAACAAAACAAATATATATATGTTGTAGTTGGACACAATACCTTTGTTTTATTTATTTATTTTTATGTGGTGCTGAGGATCGAACCCAGGGCCTCACACATGCTAGGCAAGCACTCTACCACTGAGCCACTACTCCAGCCCACTAGTAAGAGTTTTTAACGAAGGCTGAGGCAGGAATATATCAAGTTCAAGGCCAGCCTCAGCAACTTAGCAAGGCTGTAACCAACTCAGCAAGGCACTGTCTGAGAATAAAATATAAAAAGGGGCTCAGTAGTATAGCACCGTGGGTTCAATCCCTGATACCCCAAAAAAAAAAAAATAGTTTAACTCATGCCTGTCAGCTGAAACAGTGAAAAAGTAAGGCTGTTGTAGACAAAGTGGTTAATTATTGTCAAACTCAGTACCCTGGCATACTTCTCATCTATAGAACATTTTCTTAAATTTGGTCATATTAAGTCACAAAACCTTGCTGCATTAACAAAGAGGTTAGATGATATTCTGGTACCTTTACCACTGAGCCACATTCCCCAGCCCTTTTTTTGTATTTTATTTAGAGACAGGGTCTAAGTTGCATAGGGCCTTGCTGAATTGCCTAGGCTGGCTTTGAACTTGAAATCCTCCTGTTTCAGCTTCCAAGGCAGCTGGGATTAGAGGCGTGTGCCACCCACCACTATTCTTTTTTAATATCATTTTTTTTTTTTTGCATATAACAACACTAAATGAGCAAACAAGATTTTAGAACACATAGAAACAACTAGAATAAAATGCAGAGTATCTTAAAAAGAAGTAGAGCTTTTTGCTCAAAAGAAAATGCATAGTCTTATTAAACACTCAAATTGGGGCTAGAGTTATGGCACGGTGGTAGAGCACTTGCCTAGCATGTATGAGGCCCTGAGCTTGATCTTAGCACCACATAAAAATAAACACATAAATTAAAGGTATTCTGTTTATAAATTTTTTTTCTAAAAACTACTTAAATTATGAAATGCAGGATAAATTAGAATAACCGTCTAATCTTAGAAATTAGAAGAAAACCCAGACAAAGCATGTGAAGGAAGTAAGGAAAAGGAAAAGCAAATTTAAAAACTGAAAAATAAGGGTGGGGTTGTGGTTCAGTGGTAGAGCACTTGCCTCGCATGTGTGAGGCACTGGGTTTTATCCTCCGTACCACATGTGTTCATTTACAACTAAAAATATTTTTTAAAAACTCTGAAAAGTAATAAAATTGATTATTGAAGAGCTGGTTCTTTGCTGGGGGTAGGAGAGGTACATATCAGATAAACTGATTGTTCTCAATGAAAAGGAAATAAAAATACACATGGTTAGAAATATTTTTTAAAAAATAGCCAGTGCTTAATAAGACTACAGAAATCAAACCAGAGTTTATTTTTATTTTTTACTTTACTTATTTAAAGGGAATCCAGTTATCAACATTGACTCCAGAAGAACGAACCTGATAAACCAGTAACAATGGAAGAAATTGGGAAAGTTGCCAAAAAGCTAGCATCCCTCACACCATGAGGCTCATCTGGTGTCACAGGTAATTTTTTCAAACTTCCTAGGGACAAGATAGTTTTGATAAGATTTAAATTGTTCCACAGGATGAAGAAGGAAAAATCTCAGGTTCTTTTTAAAAAGCCAGTAGAACACTGATGCTGGAACTTGATGTGATGATAGCTGTAAAATTGAAGGCTTGATCTGTTGTGAATAGTATTGTGATTTTAAAGTAATACACTAGCAGATGGTAGGCTACGAGTATAACTTGGTGGTAGAGTGCTTGATTACCATGCACAGGCCTTGAATTTGATCCTCAGCACCAAAAAAAGAAAAAAAAAATATCAAATGTTATTTAATAAAACATTGAAAATGTATTTTGCCAAGCCAGGTAGGGTAGTATATGCCTGTAATCCCAGCAATTCTGAAGGCTGAGGCAAGAGGATCACAAATTCAAGCAAATTAGCGAGACCCTCACTAACTTTTTGAGACCCTGTCTCAAAATAATGGCTAGGGATGTAGCTTAGTGGTAAAGTACCCCTGGGTTTCAATCCCCAGTTTAAAAAATAAATATATATATATTTAATTTTTTTTTTTTGCCATGGCCAAGTAGGATTCATTCCCATTTTCTAGGAGTGATTACATATACAGAGTCTGACTTATAACAGTTCAACTTATAATTATTTTGCCCTTTTTTTAAAAATATTCATTTTTTAGTTGTATTTGGACACAATATCTTTGTTTTTTTATGTGGTGCTGAGCACTGAACCCAGGACCTCTTGCTTGCTAAGCGAGCGCACTACCACTGAGCCACAACGTCAGCCCTATTTTGCCCTTTTTTTGTACTTTAAGTTGCAAAGCATTAGCAGTGAGCCACAGCTCCCAGCCAGCCATGCATTCATAAGGGTAAACCAACAGTACTTTGTGTTTTTGAACTGGTAGGTTAGGCATATTAGATGCATTTTCGGGGGCTGGAGGTGTAGCTCAATGGTAGAGAATGTGCTTATCCTGAGGGAAGCCCTGAGTTCAATCCCTGGCACCAAAAATAAGTAAGTAAATGAATAAATGAGTTTCCAACTTAGGATATTTTCAGTTTATAATGGGCTCATCAGGATATAATCCCATCATAAGTCAAGGACTATCCATACATTAAATAAATACTTCAGGAAAGAACAGTAGCAATAGTTCATACTTGCTGAGTACTTACTATACTTCAGACTATACTCCTGGGTGCTTTCTCTGTATTTACTCAATTAAGCCAGCCCATGAGCTAGCTAGGTACCTTGCCTATCTTATAAACAAGGAAGTTAAGTCATAAATAACACTTGTCAGCTCAGTAGATTATGATAGAGCTGGGATTTGAACCCAGGCAAGTAGTAGATTCCAAAGGCTCTTATATGTTATAATGGCTCTGTGTCCTGCATCTTATAATTTTAGTAACTACCTAAAAGCATTTCACTAAAGTTCAAGGTAGATTTCTTATTAATTATGGTGGGAAAGGGGGGTGGTAGTAAAAACTGGAATAAATATACTTTCTTCTCATATTTGTAAACTTTCTTTTTTCTTTCTTTTTCTTTTTTTTCTTTTTGGTACTGGGGATGGAACCCAGGGGCACTTTGCCACTGAGCTGCATCCCCAGTTCTTTTTATTTCTTATTTTGAGACAGGTCTTACTAAGTTGCTGAGGCTAGCCTTGAACTTGAAACCTTTCTTTCTCAGTCTCCCGAGTTGCTGGGATTACAAGTGTGCCCAGTATACTCTTTATCAGATCATTGTTAGTTGATCATTAGTAACTCGGAAAAAATGGAAATCTTTTTTTCTTTTTTAGTGGTACTAGGGATTGACCCCTGGGTGCTCTACCACTGAGCTACACACACGCCCAATTTTAATTTTTTTTTTTTTAATAGAATTTCATTTTTTTTAAGAGAGAGGAGAGAGAGAATTTTTTAATATTTATTTCTTTTAGTTATTGGCGGACACAACATCTTTGTTTGTATGTGGTGCTGAGGATCGAACCTGGGCCGCACGCATGCCAGGCGAGCACGCTACCACTTGAGCCAAATCCCCAGCCCCCAATTTTAATTTTTATTTTGAGGCAGGGTCTCAATATAATTGTCCAGGCTGGGAGTCACTAGGATTATAGGCATGAGCCACCACAAACAACAGAATCCATTTTCAATGGCAAATAAAATTCACAGTAAAGAGATAGGGGCCTAAGTTATAATTGCCTCTATACTAATATGGGATTTTTTTATAATTTTTTTTTAAAGAGAGAGAATTTTTTAACATTCATTTTTCAGTTTTTGGTGGACACAACATCTTTATTTTATTTTTATGTGGTACTGAGAATCAAACCCAGCACCCCGCACATGACAGGCGAGCACGTTACCGCTTGAGCCGCATTCCCCAGCCCCTGATAATGTTTTAATATAGAAAAAAAAACTAATTTTTTTGAGTATAGAATAAAATTTTTTTTTTCTAAAATCTTTTTTTTTTTTTTTTTTTTTTAAGAGAGAGTGAGGGAGGGGGGGAGAGAGAGAGAGAGAATTTTAATATTTATTTTTTGGTTTTCGGCGGACACAACATCTTTGTTTGTATGTGGTGCTGAGGGTCGAACCCGGGCCGCACGCATGCCAGGCGAGCGCGCTACTGCTTGAGCCACATCCCCAGCCCCTAGAATAAAATTTTGTAGCCTGCCCCCACCTTTACTGGGATTGACCCCAGGGTTACATTACCACCGAGCCGCATCCCCAGCCATTTTTTATTTAGAGACAGGGTCTTGCTAAGTTACTTAGGGCCTACCTAAGTTGCCGAGTCTGCCTTTGAATTCATGATCCTCCTGCCTCAGCCTCCTGAGCCACTGGGATTATAGGCATGCACCACTATGCCTGGCCATCTTGAGCCTTTTTTATTTTGCTGAGGCTGGCCGTAAACTTGTGATCCTCCTGCCTCACCCTTCAAAAGCTGGGACTATAGGTGTATGCCACTATGCCTGGCAGGTTTTGGGTTTTCTAAGCGTAATCTTTCAGATGATGTTAAATTATAGCACTGAGAAGACATCCTTCACTTCTTGTTTGTAACATAATCCTAAAGATGGGCATGGATAAATGATAAACAGGGATGCTTGAGAAGGAATAAATTCATATGGGTCAGTTATCAGTGACTGTTTTTCCCATGTCATGGTGATTTACAGGACTTGAATAATAGATAACAAGACTTCCTGTTTCTCAAACCAAAAGCCAGTGTCATGCTTACTGTTCATTTCTGAGTCTTCTTACAAATGTCAAGGCAAATAAAAGGATGTTCACTATATTTATAACTTTGTTTAGGAAGTATTTGTCAGTCTAGGAAAAAGATATGTATTACAAAAGAAAAGTCAAAAATTATTTGCAATTTTATTTTTTATATTATGGAAACTAAAACAGACCTATAAAAAGGTGAGAAATAGAGGATTTAGTAAGTGGGTTGTTCTAACCTTAATACACAAGAATTGGTAACTTTTTAATATACAGGCAAAAACAAATTAGAAAATTAATACAAGGAGCCAAGTGCTATGGCACATACTTGTAATCCCCAAAACTTGGGAGGCCAAGGCAGGAGGATTGCACATTGGAGGTCAGCCTGGGCAAGTTAGTGACACCCTGTCTCAAAATTAAAAAGGACACTGGGTGTGGTTGTGCATGCCTGTAATCCCAGCCACTCGGGAGACTGAGGCAGGAGGATTGAAGGTTTGAGGCCAGTCTCAGCAATTTAGCAAGGCCCTAAGCAATTTAGGGAGACCCTGTCTCAGGATTAAAAAAAAAGAAGAAGAAGAAAGGGGCAATCCCTAGTTCCTCCTTCCCCTGGGCCCCCCCCCAAAAAAAAAAAATTGAAAAGGACTAGAGTTATAGGTAAGTGGTAGAGAGACTACCCATGGATTTAATACCTGGTACCCACAGAAAAGGAAAGGAAATTAATAGAAGGAAGCAACATATTGATAACAGTATCCATATGTAAGAAATAGTCAAGAGAATAATTTAAGTGCTATAAGGTTTGTGAAAAGATGTAAGAAAGATTTTTATTTTGGGGAAGGGGTTGGTATTGAGGAAGTGAACCCAAGGGCACTTTATCAGTGAGTTACATCCCCAGCCCTTTTTAAATTTTGAGATAGGTCTCACTAAGTTGCTGAGGCTGTCTTCAAACTTGCCATCCTGTCTCAGCATCCCAAGTTGCTGGGATTAGAGGCATGTGCCACTTTACCTGGAATAAGATGCAGTTTTTAAAAGGTGATCATTTTAAAATCTATACTTTACAGCCACCTCCACTATAAAACACTAACAGATTTTTGGGGAGGAATACGATGAAATACACTGAAGTTCTCCTGGAAAAGGTAAGAGAACCAGGAAAGCAGTGATGATTCTTTGAAGCGTGGAGGGGGAGTCTTGAAATAAAGAGATACATTTGGACATCACAGTTGGCTAAAACAGATTAGTGCTGGAGAATGAAGAGTAGGCCAACACGGTAGAGAAGAATGGAGTTCAAAAATAAATGCAAATCCTGGGTATTTAGATTATGCAAACCACTAAGAAAAAGAGTTTGGTTGATGGTGTTTTGCACTTTGTTATCTTTGCCTTACTCCTTCCATTGAAAGTTAGGAGAGAGATCAGTGCAGTTGATAAATGAAACTGTAGAAGAAAGCCTAGGTTACTTGTTTATAATTTTTTGGAGTAATGAAGGCCTACCGAGGCCATAAAATCTAAAAGACAAGTTTGATAGATTTACTGTCCAAAGGATTTTGTTAGTACCACAAAAATGATACAGACAGAGAGAAAAGGATTTGCAATTCTTTTATTAATATACCTAGGTTTGATTTTCTTCATAGACAAAGACATTTACAAATCAGGGGGGAGAAGTGCTTGCAAGAGAATGGGCACCATAAACGAAAGCTTAAGAAACTTAAATGGTGAATAAAAAGGAAAAATGCCGTATTTTATTCAAAAAAATTGAAATGTAAAATAGTGCATTCATCATGGTTTAGGTACAAGGTTGCCCATTGCCGTATTGTTTAAAGGCCAAAACAAAGAAGAACAAGAAACAGTGGTTATACAGGAGGATCAGTGGTGTACAGAGCATTCTTTTGATAGAGTGCAGCCATGCAGAGCTCTCAGGCACCCCTTTGCTGATCCTCAATCCCACAATGTGTGTGCTTTCCTTTTTTTTTTTTTTTTTTTTTTTTTGCTTAATAGTACGTTCTTTTTGCTTATTTTTAAAATGATAGCTAGATTGGAAGAGGGCCAAAAATAAGAGGTGGAGTGAGAGTGGTCTCAGTCGGTTTGATTGCTAAAGATGAGTGGGCCAGTGAGCCCACTCCAGGAGGGAGTGTCTGTGAGTTTAATTGATATACAGCTTTTTTCTAATCACTTAACACATTTCTTTTATGAATTTTTATTCAAATGGTTCATTTTTTATTGTTGGATCTACAAGCAGCTCAACTCCAAGGAAACTGGCATCTCTGTATTAAACATAGTGACTTCATGATCTAACTGATTTGGTACAGGCGAAAATTAGAAATAATTTTTCTGTTCAAATTGCAGTGAAGCAACTTGTCAAAACAAAAATTTTGTTCAAGTGAACAAAATTTTTGGACTTTAGAGCTTAGAGCCACAGCTCACCTGGTCATCAGAGTGTTTAGTGAAAGGTTTGAACCCTGTCACTCTGCAGTTCTCTAGGAACAACCTGGTGACATGTAGTGGACAAAAGTTTCCTGCTTTTATTACCTTAGAGGGTTGTGCAGGGATACTCAGTCATAATTCTTTAACTGAAGGCGAGTTTATCTTTTCTAATAGAAGTGTTCAGCAAGCCTGCTCAAACTCTAAACAGAGGCTCTGGACCACACATGGTACAGATGTTTACATTTTCTTAATCTGTCTTGGAAAAGGCACACAGATCTTGGTGTAACATACCTAAGAAAGGTATGTTCCATTTGCTTCACATGTGATTGAGGATGGTCTTGGGATTTTCCTGAGGGTCTCCCATGACACAGGTCCTAGCCTGCTTCTCCTTTCTCATCAGCTGCCTGTCCTCCCACCTACGCTGTGCAGAGCATACATAAGTAATTTTTCAAATATGTGATACTGTTGATCCCTTGACACAGGACCTGTGCCTCAGCCTGTGCCATTGTTGGCCAGAATGTGCTCTCCCATTATGTGCCTTACTCAGCTTTCAAAGCCAGGCCAGAGGCCCTCTCCTGCCTGCCACCCACCAGACTGCTGAGAGCCCTCTGTGGGCCTTGGATACCTTGTGCATGTTTCTGTGATTCTTGTCACCTTGTAGTCTAATTATTTGCTTATCTTAATCTCTCTGAAAGAGGCATCTGATACGCATTCTCTTCATCTAATTTTCACTCTAATCTTGCAGAGGGGATGGTATTCTAATTTATAAATGTGGAAACTGAGGCTCAGAAGGGTAAAACAATTTGCCTTAGGCCACTTTGTAATTTTCTCACGTCTATCACTGTTGGCTTTTTCTTATCCTCATTAGACCATTATTATTGTTGTTGTTATTATTTATTCATATGTGGTACTGAGAATCGAACCCAGTGCCTCATACATGCCAGGCAAGTGCGCTACCTCTCAGCCCCAACCCCAGCCCCAGCATTAGACCATTATTGTTACTGTTTTAACTTTTGAAAACAGTTGAATAGACCAAGGCAAATTTAATTTACATTGAAAAATGTAAAACAGGAAAATATAGCATTACTGTGAAATTAGAAAATATAGATAAACCACTCACTTTAGCCATTTTGTGTATGTAAATTTTGATTTAAAAATAGGATTGTGGGCTGGGGTTGTGGCTCAGTGGTAGAGCACTCGCCTAGTACGTGTGAGGCCCTGGGTTCGATCCTCAGCACCATATAAAAATAAATAAATAAAGATATTGAGTCCAATTATAACTAAATATTAGTTGTAAAAAATAAATATTTAAAAAAATACATAGGATTGTGCTTTAGTACTGTTACATGTCAATAAAAAATTTTATTTTGCTTTTTTCTGTAACATTGTTTATTCCTTGAATAAAGGACTTATTTAAATTTCATAAGCAACATTAAACATGTAATAATATTCTGAACCTTAAATGCTTTTTTTCATGTATTTATATTTATTTTTATTTTTTAAAATTTGTCCTAATTTATAATACATGTGTATTTCAATTCATTGTACACAAATGGAGCACAACTTTTCATTTCTCTAGTTGTAGATGATGTAGAGTCTCACCACATGTGCAGTCATATGTGTACCTAGGGTAATGATGTTCATCTAATTCCACCATCTTTCGTACCCCCTTGCCCCCTACCTTCCTCTCCCTCCCCTTTGCGCAAAGTTCCTCCATTCTCCCCCACACTCCCTCTCCCTCATGATGGGTCAGCATCCACTTATCAGAGAGAACATTCCTTGTTTGGTTTTTTGGGATTGGCTTACTTCGCTTAGCATGTTATTCTCCACCTCCATCCATTTACCTGCAAATGCCATAATTTTATTCTCTTTTAATGCTGAGTAATATTCCATTGTGTATATGTACCACAGTTTCTTTATCCATCAATCTGTTGAAGAGCATCTAGGTTGGTTCCACAGTTTAGCTATTGTGAATTGAGCTGCTATGAACATTGATGTGGCTGTGTCACTGTGGTATGCTGATTTTAAGTCCTTTGGGTATAGACCAAGGAGTGGGATAGCTGGGTCAAATGGTGGTTCCATTCCAAGTTTTCTAAGGAATCTCCATACTGCTTTCCATAATGGTTGACCAATTTGCAGTGCCACCAGCAATGTATTGAGTGTACCTTTTCCCCATATCCATCACTGGAGTGATGAAATCTTAGAGTAGTTTTGATTCGCATTAAATACTTTGATTTTTTTGTTATTTTTTATTTTTTAGAAGTAATTGGACACAATACCTTTATTTTATTTATTTTTATGTGGTGCTGAGGATTGAACCCAGGGCCTCATGCGTGCTAGACGAGTGCTCTACCACTGAGCCACAATCCCAGCCCCAAATACTTTGATTTTTTAATGATCATATAATATCCCCGTTAAGAAGGCTCTCAACACCCGTAGATACATCTTCATTTATGCAGTGGGTCCCTTACTGTTGAGCATTTAATTTTTATTCAGAATTTGCTATTAAAAGCACTGTTATGCCTGATACTGTGGCACAGTCCTATAATCCCGGACACTCAGGAGACTGAGGCAGGAGGATCACAGGTTTGAGACCAGCCTGGGTAACTGAGCATGACACTGTCTCAAAATTTAAAAATCTCTGGGGATGTGGCCCAGTGGTAGAGTGCCTCTGGGTTAATCCCCAGTTCCAAAAACAACAAGAAAGCGTTGTGATGATGTTAGGGGTGAATCTTTGCATACATCTTATGTAAGTAATTATTTCCCTAAGCTTTATTCTTAGAAGGGAAATCGTGGTTGTGTGTTGTGGACTTTGTTGTGGACTGTGGCTTCTGTGGATGTCAGCTTTCAAGAGCTGCTGCTGGTTTTTCTCTGCTTCAGCTACATACTCTGCTTGACCGTGATCACATTTCTCTGTACCTTTAGTCCTGAATGTTTCACAGTTCACAGCGGCACATGTGTAGTATTTGGAGGGAAAAACATAAGGCACTTTGTAGTTTTTTGTCCTAAGACAGATATCTTGATGAGGTATCTGACTCTGTTTCTCGTGGAAGCCCTTGTATGTGGCTTGGATGCCTTCACCTCTGGGTTCTTTTTTTTTTTTTTTTTTAATATTTTTTAGTTTTAGGTGAACTTCAATAACTTTATTTTATTTATTTATTTTTATATGGTGCTGAGGATCAAATCCAGTGCCTCACATGTGCTAGGCAAGTGCTCTACCACTGAGCCCCAACCCCAGTCCTTGCCTCTGGGTTCTTAAGTAGAGCTGCTCTAAATGTGGATATGCATGGTCTTTATGGCTCTGCTTTGTTATTTTGGATACCCAGGTGCAGGATGCTGTTTTCCATAGCAGTTGTACCATTTTGCAGTCCCACTAAGGGTGTCTGAGCATTCCAGCTTCACATCCCTGTCAGCACTTGTTACTTTCTGTGTTTCTATTGTTGTTCTTTGGTTTTGCAGTAGTAGCCACCTTCATAGGTATGAGGTGATACTGTCTTGTGGTCTTGATTTGCATTTCTCTGATCACTGACATTGAGCATCTTCTCATGTGCTTATTGGTCATTTTGTACATTATCTTCAGAGAAATGTCTGTTGAAGTCCTTTTTTGTTTGTTTTTTGTGGTGCTGGGAATTTAACCCTGGGCCTTGTTTGTGCAAGGCAAGCACCGTACCAACTGAGCTATATCCCCAGCCCCCTTTGTTCATTTTTAAATTGACTTATTTAATAGTCTTAGTAAGTGTGCTGACTTACTGTTAAGGAATTAAAGTCAATTTTAAAATATTTAGCCTGATATATCTAAAGTATAATAAAATGACCATGTCATCCCTAAATACAGTTTCCAGGACCACACTTGCAATGTAGGAATTGTTCTGGATAATCCAATTTGAATCTTTTGTTTTTGTTTTCTGTTTGGAAAAGTCAGATTTTTTTTTTAAGAGAGTGAGAGAATTTTTTTTTTTTTTAAGAGAGAGAGAGAGAGAGAGAGAATTTTTTTAATATTTATTTTTCTTAGTTTTCGGCGGACACAACATCTTTCTTTGTATGTGGTGCTGAGGATCGAACCTGGGCCGCACGCATGCCAGGCGAGCGCGCTACCACTTGAGCCACATCCCCAGCCTGGAAAAATCAGATTTCGATGACTGGAAGCAAAGAGCTTGCTTGTATTTTATGAAAGCAGATGTGTTACAGGGGTAGGACTTTGCCTTGGTGCCACTCAGTAAGCAAGCCTATATGTTTAGACTTCAGATCCTTGCACTCTCTGGTCTACCTGCCTCTTATCCAAGGCAGCCTCCCACAGTCATTGCAGTCTGTGGTGTGGTAGTAGGCATGTGAGCCCTGGAGTCAGACTTCATTTCAAAATGCTGGCCCCACCAGTTACTAGGTATACCTTGAACAATGGAGAATGTTGATTTTTGTTTTGGGGGGGAGGTTTATTTTGTTTCATTTTGTTTTGTAAAACTGAGAAAATAATATAGAGTTGTTTTGAAAATTAAATTATGTAAAAATATAGTACAGCCTACAGGCCTTCTGTGACCTCATTTTCCACATCTCTCCACCTCCCAGCATTCGTACCTCATGTGTCCAACAGCACATATTTATCATAGAAGATATTGCACTGCGTTGTAATTGTTTACATTGGCAGGTTCTTCTTTTAGTTTGTGAATTTCTTGTCTTTGAATCTCTAATACTTGCCAGAGGGCCAAGTTCAAAGGTACTAAATAACTTGTATTTAGTACCTTAGTATGAATAGAATGCATGCATGCACATTTTGCTGTATTAACTACCATGGGAAGACTTTGAGTTTATTTCAGTAAAATAATGGAGATATACCATTGTTTAGTACAGCCAATAGTTAGGAAGTAGTTCAGTGGTGCTTGAACTATTTTGGTCTCAGGATCCTTTACACTATTTTTATCTATTTGTTTGTATTTAGTACTAGAAATTGAACTGAGCTACATCCCCAGCCCTTTTAATTTTTTATTTTGAGATGGTATCTCACAAAGTTGCTGAGGCTGGCCTTCCTCAGCCTCCCAAGTCATGTGCACCACTGTGCCTGGCTCCCCTCTTTTTTTTTTTAATGTTTTTTTAGATGTTGGTGGACTTTAATTTGATTCATTTATTTATTTACATAAGAGAATCGAACCCAGTGCCTTACACATGCTAGGCAAGTGCTTTACCACTAAGCCACAACCGCAGTACCTGGTTCCACTCTTAAAAATTATTATTGTGAATCCCAAAGAGCCTCCCCCTTTCCCACATACTGGGAATAGAACCCATGGGTGCTCTACTACTGAGCTATACCTCCATCCCTAGTTATTTTTTAATTTGAGACAGGGTCACACTAAGTTGCTGAGGCTGACCTTGAACTGGGTCTTCCTATCTCCCAACTAGCTAGGATTATAGGCGTGTGCCATAGCACTTGGCAAGGGGTCTTCTGAAAATACTTTAAAGAATTGCTGATATATAGTATAGTGCACTGAATTATCACACTGAATTCCATTCATATATACTAAATTAACATGATAATGAAAAAAAATTTATGTGACGAACTACTTGCCTAGTCTAAAAGGGAAAACGTATGGTTCATAAATTGGAGGAGGGATTAAAGAGAAATTCCATGTGTTTGTCTCTCCATGAAAAGGTTTTCCCTTGGACTAGAGGCATAATTCAGTGGTAGAGCACTTGCCTGGTATGCACAAGGCTCTGGGTTCCATCCCCAGCACCACAAAAAAAATTTACCCATTATCATTTTTTATTTGTAGGTTAAAAAAAATCCTTCATGAAGAAGAGAGACCTTAAGCAACATGATGGATTCAGAAGCTCATGAAAAGAGACCACCAATCCTTACATCTTCAAAACAAGACATCTCACCTCACATTACAAATGTTGGTGAGATGAAGCATTACCTGTGTGGCTGCTGCGCAGCTTTCAACAATGTAGCCATCACATTTCCCATTCAGAAGATCCTTTTTCGGCAGCAGCTCTATGGAATCAAAACCCGGGATGCAGTGCTTCAGTTGAGGAGGGATGGATTTAGAAACTTGTATCGTGGAATCCTTCCGCCATTAATGCAGAAAACCACCACCCTGGCACTTATGTTTGGTCTGTACGAGGATTTGTCTTCCCTTCTCCAAAAGCACGTCAGTGCCCCAGAGTTTGCAACCCGTGGCGTGGCGGCAGTACTTGCAGGGACAACAGAAGCCATTTTCACTCCATTGGAAAGAGTTCAGACATTGCTTCAAGACCACAAGCATCATGACAAGTTCACAAACACTTATCAGGCTTTCAGAGCACTGAAGTGCCATGGAATTGGAGAGTATTATCGAGGTTTGGTGCCCATTCTATTCCGTAATGGATCCAGCAATGTCCTTTTCTTTGGTCTTCGAGGTCCCATTAAGGAGCACCTGCCTACTGCAACGACTCACAGTGCTCATTTGGTCAATGACTTCATCTGTGGAGGTCTACTGGGTGCCATGTTGGGATTCTTGTTTTTTCCAGTTAATGTTGTAAAAACTCGCATACAGTCTCAGATTGGTGGAGAATTTCAGTCTTTCCCCAAGGTTTTCAAAACAATCTGGCTAGAACGGGACAGAAAATTGACAAATCTTTTCAGAGGTGCCCATTTGAATTACCATCGATCTCTCATCTCTTGGGGGATAATCAATGCTACTTATGAGTTCTTGTTAAAGGTTATATGAGAAAAGTCGTTGGTGAAGTGCCATGTATTAACTAAATAGACCTAAGAATGTAGTTTGGTCTTATTCCTAATTGGCTCAAATATAAGTTGGTGTCACTAAGTCCAGGCTGAATGAATTATGGGCAAAGTTAATTTCCTTAAGCCTCAACAACAAAAATAAACAATAAAAAGTTTCAGTAGGAAAATTTAAGGGTTTTTTGTTGTTTTTGTCATTACCCAAGAGCTTTAGGCTTGTTGTCTGGTAAATAGCTTCTGTCTGGTGACCTTTCACAGGGTAACCAAACAGCGAAGATATGATTCTTTTTTTCCAGAACAGCCTGAAGACTTCGTTATTGAAACATGAATGCCTGTGACCAGCCAGAGAGAATGCTCTAGGGCCCTGGGACTTCTCAGGCTTACTTTGTTACTCCATTTCTTGCTTCTTGGCTTTCAGGAGCACTTGCGAAGGGTAGTCTTCATTGAACTCCAGCATTTATGTGGTAGACAAAGGAACAGAACAGAGAAGAACAGCTAATTAGGTGTAGGTGTTTCATGATGAATTGTTGGTGTTAGTTTTGAAACTAAGCACCTGTTGGGATCGTGATTGTCCAAGCTGCCTGTTTTAAATGTGGTAGAATCAAGTAGCTAATGAAAGTTTTGCTTTCTAGCTTTGAAAGTTTTCTCTTTAATTCTGACTATGATCTTAAGCCCTTCCAAAATATCCTTGTGTTAATTTTACTGATTTCTTTGCTAAAAGATGGAGGACTATAAATATTTCATGCTATTAAGAGGTCATAAATGCATATGGATCACACTCTTTTATCTTGGTTTCTTTAATATTATTGGTGCCAACTTAGCAGAGGGCTTTGACGGTTTTCCCCCCTTGAGTAGTAATATATCATATTCAAGCATCCTGGTCTTTTGAAACTACTTTTAAAAGATAAACACTTCCATATTAACTGATCCCCATTTTTTTTTTTTTTTCCTGCTTTCTAAATGTTACAGGGCTCAATGGGGAAGCTCAGGATAGATTTTGCTCCATGGTATTAGCAGTCTTTATTTTACTTTTGGAAATAGGGACATCTTAGGATTTGGGCATTTGGGGAACTTAGTTCTACCAGTGTGACATTAAAACAAAATAATTTAAGAGCATATGATCTAAATAAAGACATTAGAAGGCTTATTTTGAATTTTAGAGCTTGGTATTGGCTCAACAACACACTCGTACCTTATTTAACAGATAAGTTATTTGTTAAAAGAACCAGGAAATATTAGAACTTTTTTTCGAGGTAGATGAAACAAAATGACTCTAGGATCAACTGAAAAACCAATGAAACATAAGGAACATTCTAGAGAAGTAGCTTATGAATCTTTAAAAAAATCCATCTGTAAATATTATATAGCTTTTGCCTCCCAATATATGACATGAAGAAGTGGGTGGGTTTGGGGGAGGGGGTTTGCTTTGGTTTTTTTCAGTGCTGGGAATGAAACCCAGGACCTTTTGCCTGCTACACAAGTACTCTGCCACTGAGCTATGCTTCTCACCCCCCTCCCCCGCTCCCAACCTACTTTGAAAGGTTTTTTGATACAAATTTTTCATTTTTCTGGGTAATATGTGCACATACCAACCAAAATAAATCAGGGCCTCATCTAGTAGCTTACTCAAAAGTTTTTGTGGACTTATAGTCCAAACAGTCATTTACCTCTAAACACAGTGTGGCTGGTTCAATCAGGTGACCATCCTTTCAACTGTGAAGGGTTAGGGAGCACATTAAATATTTGCAAGGCAGTAATGGAATTAAATAGCTTTACAGCAGCTCTGCTTCATATTTTTGTGGTAGATACAGCAGTTCAGAGACCAAGGTACAGATGTGAGGATTTCAGAAAGCAAGAACTTGACACCAAATAAATTTTAAATAGCTTCCCTTGGCCTACTGAGTCAGGATTTAAAGGGAGTTTCAGAAGTGAATGGAGACGGCACTCCTGACCCCCAGTCACGTTTGAGCAGAGGTGCTCCGCACATGGAGCAGCCCCTGGCCTTGAAGACACCTCCGCGGGGCCTCCATTCTGTGGGCCTTTTTGTCTTTACACTCCACACAGGGGAGAGATTTAAGTTGTAAAGCACTTTTGTGAAATAAAAGTGATACGAGAATTGAAAGTGCTTTGTTTTTTTTTGTGTCTCAAATGTGACATTTAAAAACAACATTGTTAATGGTTTTAACTCATTTTTAAAGTTGTCGTTTTTACAGCTCTTGAAGACCAAACTGCAAACACATTACCAGAGATGGTTTTGTGTTTTCCTAGACTTTTTTTTTAATTTGTCAATTCAGAACTTGTAGCCAACAGCTTTATCTGAACTTTAAGTCAAAATGTGTACTTAAGAAATTCTAACTACTCTTTTTACCTTCAGTGTGAACTGTTGTGCTAATCATTTTTAAAAGGCAAACATGATTGAATAACTATCTGAAGAGCTTTAAGTGGCCTTTCTGTTACATACATGGCACAGGCAGCTCATGAGTATAAGACACTTGAGGTTTTGTGTCCTATGCTCCCTGTTTGATGCCTCCAGAAATGTTATGAATTCTGCATTTAACACACTTCAAGTGGTACAAGCCCTCAGGACTGCACCACAGAGCAAACACAGCCTTTGTATGGTGGCAAATCTTGTGTCTTGTTCTTTTGTAGTAGGGGACAAAGTTGATGTTTTTGTCTAAATAATCAAATGTTCATCTTGACTCATGGTTGATTATATAATCACCTGCTATACATTGTGACCTGTGCAATAAAACTTGTGTATATAAACTTACGTTTGGATGCCTGAAATTCCCAAGCTCAACAACAGTGATAATACTCATATAAGGCTGTGCAAACCTCTAAGGGAATACTGAGCCGCAGATAGGGTGTATGTGGGACCTAGAGGGCTTGCTTCCAGGAAGCCAATCATGTCCAACCAACAGCAGGGCAATACAGGTGAAGTACTGTGGTGTGGGAGTCCGAAAATGAAGGCAAGGCGGGAGATGGTACTCGAACAAAGGGTAAGCACTCAGACTCGGTTTCCTTTATATTAAAATCTTTGTTTTTTCATGTGCAAATAAATGATATTGAAGACTTGAATGGCATTCTCTCTAAATTTGAGGATTTTTAGCTTTTAATGCTTTTGCTTAATATTTGCTTGCCTAAATAGCTCCCAAATTGTGTGGGGGTCTGTTCCCTCTTATAAAGTTTTGTTATTAAAAGCAGTTAAACACACAAACTCTTTGCTGTTTTGAGTTATGTGACTATGAGTTAAATTCAAATCTGTTAACATACTTTTAAAAAAAGTATAAAAAGTTAACATACTTTTTGTGGTAATTGGAATAAAGTTTGTTTTTTAAGCCCATCCTATTTGGTGATTTGTGATTAATTTCTTACCATTAACACTTTCTTTTTTGTGGTAGTTTATTGATCTATTGGTAAAACATTTAGCACACTGCCTTGTCTTTTAGCAGTTCACCTGAGGAATGCTGGTAAAATGAACATTTATCCTATCTTGTTTGGTCAGGAGGAAGTCCACACAAGTTAATTTTCTACATAGCTTTGCTACTAAGAATTTTGTCTTTTTTGTTGTTTTTTGTAGTGCTAGGGATCAGACCCAGGGCCTTGCACATGCTAGGCAAGCATTGTCCCACTGACTTAATAATCCCCAACATGCTTTTTTTCAGACATGGCCTCCCTAAATAAGCCTCAATTTTGGAATCCTCCCCCCTCAGCCTCCTGAGTAGCTGGAATTCCCAGCTTGCCCCACTGCACCAGTCTCCAGTGATTTAATTGCTTTAGGGCAAATCCCTTGTTAGCTCTACTCTTCAACATCACCAGAAGTAAAACCAGTTTAGGTGTAATTAAGCAGTTACTTGTGGGCAAAGCAGTTACTTGTTCCTTACAAAGAGTACACTTTTGGGGGGAAAAATGCTTTTAGCTACATTGAGATGCTTCCTATTTGTTTCAGATAGTACTAACTGCTCTTTCAAGGGTGGTCATATCTAATAATAGTATTATGGTAAGTAGCTTTCTCCTTTCTCTTGGTGGAAGAATTCTCAGAATTTTCTTTAGCACTGTTAGACTTTTCTGGGCAATGAGTGACTAAAACTTCTAGGTTTTCTTGAATTAATCACTCCTTGCGTCTCCATTAAATAATTGTGATTGATAGAGTATTTTAAATTTTTATTTATTTTGGTACTGGGGATTGAACCCAGGGGCACTTTATCACTGAGCTGCATCCTCGACCCTTTTTAATTTTTTCACACAGGGTCTGAAGTTGCTGAGGCAAGTCTTGTGATCCTTCTGCCTCAGCCTCCTGAGCCACCACACCCAGCTTAAGAGTTTTGAGAAAGACAGCGTAAGGAAAACTGGGAAAAAAACATTGGAACCCAGTATCTTCCATTTGTAATTTGTGTGTAAAATATGAAAGTAATGAGTAAAAAAGAAATTAGCCAGGTGCAGTAGTGCACACCTGTAATCCCAGCAACTCGGGAGGCTGAGGCAGAATGATCAAAAACTCAAGGGGAGGGAGGTGAAAGGAGAGGGCATGGGGTTAGGAAAGACGGTGGAATGAGATGGACATCATTACCCTAAGTACATGTATGAAGACACGAATAGTGTGACTGCATACAACCAAAGATGAAAAATTGTGCTCTATATGTGTAATATGAATTGTAATGTGTTCTGCCGTCATACATAACAAATTAGAGTAAAAGAAAAAATTTCAAGGTCAGCCTGGGCAATTTAGTGAAACCCTGTCTCAAAATAAAGGCTGGGGATGTAGCTCAGTGGTAAAGTATCCCTGGTTTCATTGATCCTAGACTTGGAGATAAAAGAGGTTTTATATGTCTTGAGAAAACTAAGGTGAAGAGAAGTCCAAGTAGATCAAAACTTGTGTTACTATTTGGAGCTCCTAAAGCTTCTATTATTTGTGGAACAAAAAGTACATTGCGTTTTGAGAACAATACCAAATACATTCAAATTTATATCAACTCAAACTAGAGGAAAACAGAATCTTTAATCATTTCAGTTTGCACCTTTTAGTCTCTTGTTTAGCAAATTTCCCTTGTATCTGTTCTATAAAGTTGCCTTTTTAGTACAAATCATTTTGAATTATAAGATTCTACAGACAGAGCCTTGGCTGTTTAAGACAGATTCTGAAGTCAAAAGATAAACCTCCCTTGAATGGACACTACTCCCTGACTGGATTAAGTCCCTTTCTGGGGCATGTGGTGAGTGTGCATGCCTGGCTCCATCTCTGTGAGGCCTCTGCTATGTAGCCATAGTCAAGAGGTTCTTATAATAATAAATACCTATTCCATGCTTGAATTATTTTCTGATTCCAGATGTTGTCTTTATCATATTATTCTGTTTCATAGGTGCTTTTTCCCCCCTTAGGAATTTCTTTTAAGAGAAATACATAATGTATGATTCTGTTTATATGATACTATAAGAGGCAAATCTAAAGTGGAAAAAAAAAAAATGGACAGTGAGGACCGATTGAGAAGGGACAGGAGGGTAGTACTCTAATATCTTGAGATGGAATTCACCGGTCTAAACTTTGCCAAGGTACAATTGATATTTGTGTACTTCTATGTACTGAGGATTTTTAGAAGGATGGGTACAGATGTCAGTATTTTATCCAAAATACATAAAAAATTAATATGGATTGATGGATGGCTAGAGTAGTAGATGAATGATACAACAAGCTTAGTCAAGGTTAATGAAGAACCTTGGTAAATGGAGGCTCCCCGTAAAATTCAATATTGCTGTATGTTTGAACATTTTCATAATGTTAGAAAATCATTAGGGGGTTTATTACAGAATACAGTATCAGGTGTTCAGTTCTTGTAGTATGCTAGTCACACTGCCATGAAATTATAGGGTACTACAGAAATAGACTTGCTAAAAGGGAACACAGGCTGATCACCTAGGGACTTACTTATCTTCCCCAGAAATGATAATGCTATAGCAGTCTCCCCTTAGGCCCAGACTGTCCCCAAGATTTTGACAGGGCTGTTGGGTAAAACACAGACTAATCTTTTAATTCATTCTCTCTTAAAACTGCCCTAGGGGTGGAGAGTTACCTAACACCTGACTAGACACTGAAACTTTCAACAAATACCAGGAAATTCTTCTGTGAATTAAATACATTTGTTACCCATGCAAGTAAAACCCAGGTAACACCCTCTTAAGAATAAATGCAGGGCTGGGGATGTGGCTCAAGCGGTAGCGTGCTCGCCGGCATGCGTGCGGCCCGGTTCGATCCTCAGCACCACATACAAAGATGTTGTGTCTGCCGAAAACTAAAAAAAATAAATATTAAAATTCTCTCTCTCTCTTTAAAAAAAAAAAAAAGAATAAATGCAATGTATTCATGTTAGGTTTGATAATTTGTATGTAACTTCTAAAAAGCAATCCTTTCACAATGAGATTTGGATCCTTCATTTTACCCCAACAAAAAATAATCTTGAGAAGGGCCTTTACTATGTAATGCCAATACAGCAGACTCTCATATCCATAACTTAAATGACTTTCATGAAACAACTATTTTTAAAAATTGGGGGGTTTTTTGTTTGTTTGCAGTGCTGGGGATAGAACCCAGGGCCAGGGCCTCAATGGTTTGAATTGTGTATGCCCTGGTTAAAGTGTCAGTTGTTCCTTTTCTGAATTTGTGGTTGTTAGCCACTGGGGCCGCTATCTACAGCTCCTTTCAGGGAGTGTGTGTTGCTGTTTCCTCTGTTTGACTTGGAAGCCACAGAGCACCAGGTCTGTTCCACAGTAACTTCAATCACATGTTCAACTGGGGATAGCTTAGCCCCAGCTGAAGAAGTGCCAACCTGTCAAGGTACTGGAATGCGGTAGCCAATGGGACACAAACGATCCACACTACCAACCTTAGGAAGCTGTTTTCTAATTGACTTCCAAGGACACATTTCATTCATGAGAAATCTAAGCCGTAACTGCATTTTTTAAATATCCATGGTTTTCAGAATTCTAAATTTTAGAATTTAGTAAAGCTACAATACATTTCTCTTATAGCATCAGCCTAGAACAGGTTAGACAAAATTCAGGGCTCCCCCTTAATCCTATGACGTCAGACACAATGGATATGGACCTAGCCATAACCTCCTGTGGTAGAGCAAATCCCCCAGGTGCTGCTCATGCATGCTAGAATTGAGCATCACTTCTCACACCCTCTGCTGGAAGGGAGGCACCTGGAGGACAACTCAGTGGACAAGTCTGGTGGATGTCAGGAAAGGAAAGCTCAGACTTTCCCCCAAAGGGGTGGGGTGGGGTAGGGTGGGAGAGGGAAGAGCATGAATCTTCCTCAAAGAATGAGAATAGTACTCCATGACCAGGATCAAGCCAGAGCAAATTAATGCAATCCCACAGCAGGTGCTTCTCATTCCTGGTGCAAGAACAAGGAGAAGCAGTTTGGGGCCTGTGTTAGCTTCCCATTACTGAAACAAAGTCCTGAGATAAACTGATTTAACAAGAGAAAAAGTGGCTGGGATGGTGCCTTATCCTGAAATCCCAGCTACTCCCGAGGCTGAGGTGAAAGGATTCTAAATTTGAGGCCACCCTTGGCAGCTTAGCAGCACCCTGTCTTTAAAAATGAAAAGGCATGGGAGAAAAAAGCCTGATTTAAAAAAGAAAAAGAAAAGAGCTGCGAATGTAGCTCAGTGGTAGAGCAGCCAGGGCTCAATCCCCAACACCACCAAAAGAGGAAGTCAGAGAGGAGAGTTCATGTGGGCTCACCGTTTGGGAGGGTCCAGTCCACAGTGGTGAGGCAGCACCTTACGGTGGGAGCACATGACTGAGGGAAGCACTTACCTCATGGCAGCCAGAAAACAGGATTAGGAGCCAATTTATCCTCTTCAGGAGCATACCCCCAATGACATAACTTCCCTCAACTAGTTCCCATCTCTTAAAGTTATCACCATCTCCCAGAAGATCTCCTGAATGATACAGTGAGCTTTAAAACATGGGTCTTTGGGTACATTTCCGATTGAAACTAAGGCAGGACCCCAATACTGGCCACTATTTTTTTTCCCTTTCCTTTTTTGGTACTAAGGATTGAACCTAGGGATACTTAACCAGTGAGCTACATAGACTCCAGTCCCTTTTATTTTTTGACCCAGGATCTCACTTAAACTGTTTAGGGCCTAAGTTGCTAAGGCTGGCCTTGAATTTATCATCCTCCCACCTTAGCCTCCCGAGTTGCTGGCATTAGAGGCATGTGCCTGGCCTGGCCTGGCCACTGTCTTAAGTGCTACTATGGGGGAAAGGGAGTCAAATAAGAACCCAATTCTGAGCTGGGCTCAGTGTTGCACACCTACCATTCCAGTGGCTCAGGAGGCTGAGGCAAGAGGACCACCAGTTTAAAGCCAACCTCAGCAAGGTTGTGAGGCCCTGAGTTGCTTCAACTCAGTGAGATGCTATCTCTAAACTAAACATAAAAAAGGGTTGGGATGTGGCTCAGTGGGTAAGTGCCCCTCGGGGTTCTATCCTCAGTACCAAAGGCAAAAAAAAAAAATAAGAACCTGATTCTGAGATCTAAGATATCCTAGAATATAAATGCAAACATGCAGTCTGTCCACGCTACTCACCAGGAAATGCTGGAAAACAGAGTTGATGCATTGTTTTCTTTTCCTTTCTTTTTCTTTTTTTTTTTTTTTAAGAACTTAACCTTTATTTTGTTCATTTTTTTTAATGTGGTGCTGAGGATCAAACCCAGTGCCCACCTGTGCTAGGCAAGTGCTCTACCACAAGCTATGCCCCCAGCATAAGATGATGCATACTTTTCTAACCCTTCTCAAGATAATCATTGATTACTGGTGATTTCCCTTAATACATATGTATTTATTTCACCAAGGGCCAGGAAATTGCACAATTATCCCAGTATATAGAACGACTATTTGAGTATGGGTTTCTTAGTCGATGCCACTCAGATCAAGAGAGAAACTTAAGTTATATTTTATGTAGGTATAATATGTCAAAATACACTCTACTGTCATATATATCTAAAAAGAACAGGTTTTTAAAAATTGTAAGAGGGAGGGAGGGAGGGAGGGAGGGAGGGAGAGAGAGAGACCCAAAGCTTAGAAAGTTTTAAGCTTTAAACTAAAAATAACCCACCCCCACAGGGAACAGATCTGGGGGAGAAAAGCATTTATATCTCAGATGGCAACTCTTGAAATATTAGTGGACCACATAGGGAGAGGCTTTCCAACTTTTTTGTGCTGATACTAGAATTTAGTAAAGCTACAATACGTTTCTCTTACAGCAAGCAAGCATGACCATCAGTAATCATAGTGTTCTAAAACAGGCTAAATACAGTAGATAATTTCTCAACAAGTTATCAAATCAGTGATTGAAAGTTGGGGCCTGAACTCAGACTTGCATGAGTCTAACTCTGAAGATTATAGGTAAATTAATCTCTTTTAAACCTTATTTTTTTTCCTCTATAAAATGGGGATAATAGTATCTACTACATAAGAATGCTTTAAGGATTAAGGAATGCTGTGAAAAACTAAGTGGGAGCAGAACACTAAGCCTATCAGCACACAGTAAGCAAGCAGAATAATCCCCCAACCAACATCCACATACTTAATAACCAGAACCTGTGAGTATGTGATGTTACAGAGCAAGGGGTAATTACAGTTGCAGATGGAATTGTTTGCTCACAACCAGCCTTAAAATAGGAAGATTTCCTTAAAGATACAGTGAACCCAAGGTATTCACTGTAAGTGAAATAGGGAGGCAGGAGAGTCAAGAATCAGAGCCATACCTGTAATCCCAGTGAGTCAGGAAGCCGAGACAAGAGGTTTGCAAGTTTGAGGCCAGTCTCAACAACTTAGTGAGAACCTGTCTTAAAATTTAAAAAAAATATATTAAAAATAAAAAGCTGGGATGCAGTGACTCATGAGTCTGATTTATCAAGACCCCGTCTCAAACTTAAAAAAGGGCTGGGGATGTGACTCAGTGGTAGAGCACCCCTGGGTTCAATCCCCACTACTCCCTGCTACACTATACATACACACACACAAAGAAAAGAGATCAGAAGATGCTACACTGTTGGCTTTTAAGTGGGGGAAGGGGCAACAAGCCAAGGAATGCAGACAGCTTCTAAAAGCTAGAAAGGGCAAGGAAAAGGATTCTCTCCAGTGTCCCAGAGGGAGTGCAGTTCTGCTGATGCCTGGATTTTGCCTAGAGACCCATTTTGGACCTTTTTTTTTTTTGAGACATGGTCTCATTATGTTGACCAGACTGGTTTTCAACATGCCTCAGCCTCCCAAGTAGGTAGGATTATAGAGTGTGCACCAATGTGCCCAGTTTAAGTTTGTATTGTTTTAAACCATTGTGGTAATTGTTACAGCAATAGGAAATACATACCATTAATTCATTAATATGAATACATGCTAAATAATCATTTTCTCTTCAATAAAAACCCTATCTTTAAGCGGGGCACAGTGGCACATGCCTGTAATCCCAGCAGTTTGGGAGGCTGAGGCAGGAGGATCATTAGTTCAAAGCCAGACTCAGCAACCTCAGCAACCTCAGCAATTTAGCGAGGCACTATGCAACTCAGTGAGACCCTGACTCTAAATTAAAAAAAAAAAAAAAAAAGGGATGGGATGTGGCTCAGTGATTAAATGCCCCTGTGTTCAATTCCTAGTACCAAACAAAACTAAACAACAAAGCCCCCTATTTTTTCTTTTTCTTTTGTGATGTTGGGGATTGAACCCAGGGCCTTATGCATTCAAGGCAAGCACTGTTAACTGAGCTATATCCCCAGGCCCCCCAAAACCCCTATTTTCATTTTATTTGTAGATGGATGTAGTACCTTTGTTTTATTTATTCATTTTTATGTGGTGCTGAGGATGGAACCCAGTGCCTCACACGAGCTAGGAAAGTGCTCTACCACTGAGCTACAACCCAGCCCCCCAAAAACCCTATTTTTAAACAGGCCAAAATGTGTCAGAAATAGCTGAATAAAAATTAGTATCATAATTAAATCAGTCTAATTTCACAAAATAATCTGAATTGAAAGAGACTTTCTCTTCTATTTTTCATTTCTTTCTTTTTTTTTGGAGATGGGTCTCAGTTGTGACCTCCTGGGTTCAAATGATCCTATCCCCACCTTCCAAATAGCTGGGACTACACCAATATAGTCATGTCCAGTTGATTCATTCTATTTTTTGTCTTTAATGACTTACCAAAGAAATGAATGTCCCAAATAGGACTGTCATCATTCTGGTGAATGAAAACAACATGATAAAATGAACTGTCAACCACATTGTTGAATAATACAAAAAAATGTATAGCTTGACAGAAGTAAAAATTATCAACTAACCTTTCCATTGACACAAATAAAATTTCCACTGAATAATAATTTTGAAAGCTGTAAAAACTATGATTTGTACCATTTAGACTTATAAATGGCCAGAACATTAGTGAACACATGAAAGGATGAAATCTCAGTTCACCTGTTGTCTTTCTGCAGTACTGGGGATTAAACTCAAGGGTGCTCTACCACTGAGCTACATCTCCTACCCTGTTTTATTTTGAGACAGAATTTCACTAAATTGTTAGGCTGGTCTTGAACTTGCAATCCTCTTGCCTCAGCCTCCTGAGCTGGGATTTCAGGCATGTGCCACTGTGCCAAGGTCAGAACATGAGTGTAAAATGCTAACTCATGTTTCAGACAGTGGTTCATACAAAATGAAGTGTGTGTATACCAGCCAAAGCAGAGTTTATCCCTGGAGGTATAGGAAAAAATGTAAACCTTGGTTTTTAAAAATCTTAATTTTCTTTTTCCTCTGTTCATGTTTTACAATGTACATGATAGATAAATAAGATACTATAATTTATAAATAATTAAAATTTGGTATGTGGGCTGGGGTTGTGACTCAGTGGTAGAGCATTTGCCTAGCACGTTCGAGGCACTGGGTTCAATCCCCAGCACCACATTAAAAAAAAAAAAAACTAAATAAACAAAAAAAAAAAAAAGGAAAACAAAACAAAACAAAAACTTGGCATGTATTCTAAAGTTTTTTTTCTGATGCATGATGGTAAAAAGTTAAGACTGTCATTAACAAGAACCATCAAGCTACTGCCTCTGTCACAGTTTTGTGCTTGATTCTGGTCTAAAAATGTATATCCCTGAGGTTAAAGCAAAAATTATCAAATTACTACTAAGTACAAATTTGCTATCAACCTTTTAAGCAGGTTAACCACACACAAAAAGTGTGTAAAATGTTTCAAAGGAACGTTTTTTAAAAGCACATCATGAGGTAGACTTATACCAAAATATCCAGTGCACGTAAAAAAATGAAGGTTTATTAAAACCTTAAAATTTTATGTGGGTATGTACATAGTTAAAATCAACTCACCTACTCTACATCCATCCATTTGAAAGACTCAAAATAATTCAATGAAAAAAGAAAAAGCCACTTAGATTTTTAAAGCAGCTTTTCTATTCTACAGTGATGGACATTTGTCAAAAACCTTGAAGGAGGGATGAAGTTTGGTTTAAATTTCACATTTCAGAAGTTATTTTACTAAATCATGCATTTTATAGCTAGTTTTCAATGAATGTGAATATTTACTGGAAGGCAGGTAAGATTATATATAATTCTCATGTTTCTACAGTGTCAAAAATAGTTAACATTTAAGCAAGACTAAATTCATAATTTGTTAAGCCCAGGGCAAAATAAAATGCAGGCTTGTTGTTTGAAACTTTTCAAGACAGCTGGAGCAAGCATTTAACCAAGTATGAGGCCTTTCTCTGTGTGGGGCCCTATAGGACTGCAAAGGCCCAACACCTATAAAGCCAGCCCTTCCTCTAAGTTTATTCCAACTGCCACGATGGAATATCAAGATCTTAGTTATCTTTCTTTTGGGTCCTTAGTACAAGACTAAGCATATAAGAGAGATTCAAATGCTTGTTTAAGAAAAACTGATTCTTAATTTGTAGTTTTTCAAGTCAATGAGAAATAGCTGGTTACTTATGATCAGAACAAATCTTACCCTGATGAAGACAGTCTGTTGGTTACAATAATAAACAATTTGATTCCTCTAGTACTAAGTAACTTGCGCATCACATTCTGGCTTCATGGGAGCTGGAGGCCACATATGGTGAAGGTTCATTTGATTCATTCAACAAATATTTATTGAACAACTACTCTGTGTTAGGTTCTATGCCAGGCACTGGGGATACAAGAATAAATAAGACAGTCTTGCCCTCAAGGAGCTTACAGTCTAGAATAAGAATTTACAGCACCTTAGAACCGACTAAGAAAACTTTCTGGGTGTCTAGTATATTATCAGAAACACTCCCAAGAGTCCTGAAAATGTCTAAAATTTTCCAGAAAACACTTTGGAAATGAAGGATGCAGTGAAATTTAAAATAAAATTCAAACATTCATTTTTTTTAATGTAAAAAGCATGATATCTAAAAAACTTAGGGAAGCTGAAAATTCTAGCTATTTTAAAGACTTTGGACCAGATTTAAATTTTATAAGTTATTTTATTATCTCTGGGTAACACTTTCATTTATAGTGGCATTTATATACACGTACAGACAGGAGATGTATGTAAGATGTGCTCCTTGGGTTTTTGATAAAACCCGTATGTCTATCATTAATTCATTTACAACCAAAGAGAGCAGCATAAAGGTAACCTAGACTTTCTTTTAATAAAAATTTCCATTATCATTTGGGAGACATTCTTCGGATATCATTTAGAATTATCTCTAGGATATAAATTTTAGTACAATCTTATCCTATGGGCCTAAACTGTCTTTGTAACAACATGTGATAATTTAACACACATTTAAATAGTTACTGACAAAGTTTAATGGCAACTAAAATGGCATCTAAAATAGTTTCAAGTCCATCTGGATTTTCTTATTTTCCTGCACTCTTCCTCTTTACTTAAAAGCATAAAAGATCCCTGTGCATACACAGAGCTTTTGTTGTTGTTTTCCTGTACTTTGGTACATTGCTATTTTTTTTTTTTCCTAGCAGCTTCCTTAGTTTGAAGTATCTTACTTGGTTGCAACTGAAAAACTAGCCTAGCTTTAACTGGGATCTTGTATTATCTAGAAGATAAGCAGAAAGCAATCAAGGGAGCTGTCCCAGACTGTGTACTGAGAGTTTGTCCAGTTCTAATTGTAGACATTCTGAACAGCTTGGTTATCTCATGTCCCAGCTCATAACAGATGAACACTGCACAATTAGAAGAAAGTGGGGAGCCTGCTAGAGGCAGGCATGTTGACAAAACACACTACTTAGGAGATAAAAAAAAAAATTTTTAAAAGTTAGCAATCTGAGGCAAATGATATATCTCAGAATTGAAGGAATCACTTCATAAAAGATATTAACTCATATTTGTTTTAGCCCTTTATATTCTATGAAATGTTTTACATATTATCAGAGCTCTCTAGGTATTTATAATAACACATTATGAATATAACTTTTCATCATGAAAAAGTGAATGATACTGAAGAAGGCAGGGAGGCATACTAACACACCTGAAAGACTTGCATCAAAAATAATTACAAGTTTTTAATTTTGGCACTTAAGAGATATGCATTACTTATCCAAAATTCATATGTATGGTTTCCTTCATGACCGACACAGAGTATATAACTGAGTGGATTTTCACAGTACTCAATGACTGCTGGTCACTAAATGGGGATGATTGTCTTCAGTAAGTTATCAGATTTTTTTTCCTGCTAAATAAAAGTTTAACAGATACTTGTGGATGCCAGTACCAATATATTCTAATATAGGAAACACTAGGCTTCTAAAATATTCTGAGTGTTTTCCCTATATTGCACTTTCTAGAGAACACCACCTTAAAAATTATATAAGGTGGTCTTGGTTTTAGACCCAGGAGCAGGGAACATGTGATTTACCCTTCCTTGCTTGCTTTCCTAAAATTTTTGGTATGGGCTCTTCTCAGGGATGTAACAAGGAGGAATGATATATATTCATTTCTTAGAAGCTTTAACCTTCTAAGAAAAAAGACCACACATATTTTTTAAAGACTAAAACTGAGGTTACCTCCTGCTTAGTCACTTCATTTCAAAACTGAAAGTAGGGAGTTACCACATATTTGATGTACTTCATCAACACAGCAGTGTCGTAAGTACACTGTTCTGGAGAAAGCTTTTCAAAACAGGAGAATAATCTATATCACATTTATCAACAATTGTATTATATTACCAATAATGATACCTTTTATCAATTATCATGAAAAAAAATGACTGACTAAAATTTAGAGTAAAATATAGCAGATTCGATTTTTACACAGAAAGTGAAACAGGGCCTGGAAATGGTAAGAAGTCATTTCTTTCAATAATATAGCATTCCTGATGCCCTTTAATTCTCTGATGACTTTTTGATCATGACCATATCTCAAGGAGAGCAAGGGTTCTTTTGTTGAGTTTGCTGCTGTTAATATTTTTTTAGTTGTAGATGGACAATACCTTTGTTTTTTATGTAGTGCTGAGGATTGAACCCAGTGCCTCACATATGCTAGGAAAGGCTCTACCACTTAGTTACATCCCCAGCCCACTGCTGTTAATTTTTTAAAATATTTTTTTAGTTGTTGAAGGACCTTTATCTATTTATATGTGGTGCTGAGAATCAAACCCAGTGTCTCACACATGCTAGGCAAGCGCTCTACCACTGAGTCACAATTTTAGTCCGCTGCTGATAATTTTTAATTCTAATTTGGATGGCTCTATTTTTACACAATGCTCCATATTCTTCATTTTCTTTTCTATTTCACAGACACTTATCCTGCTTGAGGTTTTTTAGTAATGAATGGACTCTATGTATGCCCTGAGTCTGTGGTATTTGAATTATTCTCATAGAAACAGTCAATCTTGTACATGTTCTTTTTACACAGTATACAAGGTAAGATAAGGCCAATGCTGTAATTAAAAAAAAACAAAACAAAACTTCCAGAAGATGCTGAAAAAGTAAATTAACAGGCCAATTTACCATCATTTAGATACTAAAGGGCAAAAGCATAGAGTATTTTGCACTATCTTTGGATTAAATCAAATAAAAAGACAAACCTAGGTTTGAATCCCAGTTTTGCCACCCACTGCCAACTCTGTGACTTCAGACAAGTCACTTATGGTTTCTATCACATCATGGCTGCCAAAGATTTGGGGCTAATTCTAACTATCTTCCTAGTTTTTGTGGGGGCTAAGAGTAAAGCAGATACATTATTTAACACATGATAAGTTCCCTAAAGTGGTTCAAGAACCATTGGCTAAATTTGGAGTTGGGTGGCATGTGGGTCCAGCATTTGACATGGAATCCTTTTTTTTTGGTACTGGGGATTAAACTCAGGGGTACTCAACCACTGAGCCACATCCCCAAGCCCATTTTGTATTTTTTATTTAGAGATAGGGTCTCACTGAGTTGCTAGTGCCTCACCATTGCTGAGGCTGGCTTTGAACTTGAAATCTTCCTGACTCAGCACCCCCAGCCACTGGGAATACAGGTGTGCACCACTTGACATGGAATCCTTTCCAAAGTTAATAAAATTTGTGGAGTCTTCTTTTGAATTCAATTTGATTTGTACTTCATAGCTTTTTTTTTAAAAAAAGTATTTTTAGTTGTAGATGGACACACATATTTATTTATTTATTTTATGTTGTGCTGAGGATCAAACCCAGGGTCTCACACTTGTGAGGCAAGTGCTCTACCACTGAGCTACAGCCCCAGCCCCCCTTCATAGCTTATTTTTAATACTAATTTTCAGTGTTTTTATCTCCAAAATTTCATTCTGTTGAATTTTTTCTTTTTATGAAATTTACGGCAAGCCTGCATTTTCACTGTGCTTTTATGTATATTTTTCCAATGGCTACAAAATTTCCAATTTTTTCAACATCTGTGGTAAGATAATCTAATTCTGTTCTAGAGTTAACATTGTTCCAAGTAAGACAGAACCTCTTACATATATGTGTGTGAATGACTATTTGGCAGGTCCTACAATAAATGTCACTTTTATTCATGTATTAGGGTTGTTTAAACATTTCTGTAAGATTTAAAGTACTTTTCTTCATATGGCTGTAATCTCAGCATCTACTCTCAAGCCCTTTTTTTTTCCCAACCTATAAGGATATTCACAATAATACAACTTAATGACAAAGTGTTCATAAGTCATTGATTTAACAGCCAGCATATCTTAGAAATTGCCCTGAGCAAGGAATTAGGAAACTTAAACCCATGTCATGGTTCTGTCACAAACTTTGCATGATGATCTTAAGCAAGTGACTTAACTTCTCAAATAATGCAATTAATTACATTCCAAGTTGTTTTATATCTCTAAAAATGTTTTCATTTACTTATTAAATAATCAAAACACTTTGTGGGAATTATGTTAAGCACCAAATGAGTATAGAAGTATATAATGCTGTTTAAGACTATGTTTTTAAAATTGTGATTCAAAGGTCACCTGAATAAAGATTACCTGGGGCTCTTGTTAAAAATAGAGATTCCTGTCCTCTCCCTGCCTAAATCAGAATCTCCTAAGGTGATATACAGGTTTCTGTATTTTCACAATCTCTACAATGGTTATAATGCACCCTAATGTTTGAGAACCACTGGCCTAAAGAGGACAAGGCTGGTGCATGGCTTAAATTACTCCAGCTTCTGGAAAATCCCTTCTAAATATAATACATTCCATGTAGAGGAGACAGGAAGAAAGCTGCCTATTCAACAGAGCATCAGCCTGTGCTTGCCCCTACCTGATGCTTTCAGTTGCTGTGTTCTATAACAAAACAGAAAAAAGGATGACACCCAGGTCACTGCCAGGATCATGATAACATCTGGAAGAGGACTGCAGCTCTCTGTTCGCTAATGGTAAGTTGAGCTTGTGACCCTTGGCTCAAGGAAGAAAGATGAATAAAATGCCATTTCTTTACTCTTAATTCACCGTCCACCCCAATACTGTTAATACATCATTCTGGCAGAGAAAACACAGAAAGTCTTAAGTCACATTGTTCCATCTCTCTGTGGCCAAATACTGTACTAATAGTTTAAATCCTCTTCTGTACAACAGAAATGACCAAAGCCCATTTCTTCTCCTCCTTTCCTCTCTGATGTTGCTGATAGGAGCTAAATACCAAATAAGGGGACATGAGAGAGATTATAAATTCATACAAGTAAATTACAAAGAGAGGTGGTAGTATTTTTTCTAGAATTTCATAAAATCTCTCACATGAAAAAACTTTCCTGTATGATTTTATCAGGAAACTTAAAAGACATTTTGATGCAAGACTATCTAATAGTTATGAGAAAAATGCCATTATCTGTGCTCAATATAGAGAAATATAACAGCAAATTTAAAAGGCCAAGTACATTGATAAATCAAGATAAAAATTTTTTTTCAACAACTGGCATGTCAACATCCAACTTCTGAGTTTTATTCAATACTAGTGTCATGGGTTTCTCTTATCCCAATCAAAACTCCTCTGCCAAATGTCCATACAATTCATACCAACATACCAAAACTAAAAAAGAAAAAGGAAGGAAGGAGAGAAGGAAAGAAGGAAGGAACAGAAGGAGGCAGGAAGGGAAGGAGGAAACTCAACTACCATGCAAAATAACCATAAGAACTGGAGTTCAGCGGCACAGACCAGCAGGAGCAGAGGAATGCTGAAAAGGACGATGCTGCATAGTCTACTTGGAGATGCCCATATGATGCTGGATGATCAAGTACTCAGGTCACAGGTGTATTCATGGACCCATAAGAACCAGGATCTTGACCCAAACTTATAAGATCTTCTAAAAAGAAAACACTTCACCTAAATTGAAGTAATTAATAAGTCAAACACCAGAGAGTTCCTTATTTGATGTAAGTTGTGCCTAAAACTTTGGCTGATACAAAGAGACCCGTCCACTAAGGCACCCTGAGGCAATCTGACAATGTGTTGGAGAGAACTTTGTTGTCAGTACCACATCATTGTGAGAGTACAGAGATCGGATCACCCGCAGGGGACTGGATTCTTTGGGTAAACAGTCAACAAGTTCACTGCACTGTTTGTCAAATCCCAACAAGCGAATCCCATAGCCATGTGGGGAAGAAATCATTCGCCCATCAGGGCTGAAGCAAAGTTCTTTGATATAACCCCTGCCTACATTGGCTTCTTCAATGTAATGAGTCAGTCGTAGGGAACAGCGAGGTGAGACTGGTCGCACTGGAGCTCCTTCTTGGAATTCATAGACACAAGTCCACTAAGGAAAGAAAAGGGAGACAAACCATGGTTACAGAGCACCAAAGAGTGCTACAGAAATTCTCATTTTTCAAAAGCTCAACAGAATGCCAAAGTCACAGGATTGTTGCAAGATATCAATTAGATGAATACTATCTCCCATTAACTAACAAAACTTGTAGGCCCCATACCTTCTTCTCTTCATAACCTGAAGTTATTCTGCACTGTGAGGTTTTAAAACCTTTTGTTCCCTGAGGCTGCCTGTGACTTCTGTAGTAATACTTTTCCTTTTCTTACAGCAACAACGATCCTGATATTTAAAAAACTTCTGGGGTACGGGCTGGGGTTGTGGCTCAGTGGTAGAGCACTTGCCTGGTATGTGTGAGGCACTGGGTTAGATTCTCAGCACCACATATAAATAAATGAATAAAATAAAGGTCCATCAACAACTAAAATTACATATTAAAAAAAAAATTCTGGGTATATCCAAGCCCTAAAGTACCTCTTCCTCTGCACTTCAAAAGCTCTTTTCCCCTCCTTTTAGTTGTGGTCTCTGGAACCACTGAGATCCTTGCTTTCCAGAACACTCTTGCTATCCAGAATCCTAAGGTCATTTAACCTTTTCCCCTTAGTCATCAGTTTAGTCTCCACCTTGCCCAGATATTCCTGATTTTTAAAAAAATAAATAAAATTATGATAATTGGCTAAAACCTCACATTTATCCAGCTTAGCTAAAACATTTCAGTGCTATGTTTACTATATATTACCTTTATTTATTTATTTTGACAAGATGAAAGAGGCAAGAATTAAGAAGCCAGACACAACCTGAGCTGATGATGGCCATTAGAGTACTTGCTAGCCTGCTACACCCAAGCAGGAGAGGAAGAAGGGTTAGCAAGGGATAAGGATACCATAAAACCACAGGGGATAGAAAGAGGATCGTCAAGAAGAAGGGTCTCTTGCCAGTCATGGTGGTGTGTGCCTGTAATCCTAGCAACTTGGGAGGCTGAGGCAGGAGGAACACAAGTACAAGGCCATCCTCAGAAACTTAGCAAGGCCCTAAGCAACTCAGTGTCACCCTGTCTCAAAAAAAAAAAAAAAAAAAAAGGCTGGGGATGTGGCTCAATGGTAAAGTGTCCCTGGATTCAATCCCTGGTACCAAAAAAAAAAAAAAAAGAAGGAGAGTCTGTGGACTGTGGTCTGATACACCTAGATTTGCACACACAGCAATGGCAATTTGTCCAATGAAACCTACTGAAGATAAAGCACTGCTAACTGTACCTCCTGATCATCAGTGTTGCTTGAGCACCGAAGAAGAGTGGCCCAGCCTTTGGGGTGCAGCTGTAAGGATGTGATGCAGTTTCCACGGTCTCTCTCACCAGGTACTTCAGGGGTTAAGACTTCAAGACTATTTCGTGGTGAAACGCCTGAGAAACAAGGAAATGAGGATTGGGATTTGTATTATTCAAGGACTAAGGCTGATTTCTGGCAGTTATCTTCCATGCCTTATGTTAACACATGTAAAAAAATATATTGTTCCTCAAAATACAGTGAGTTTTGGGATATGGGCATGGGGAAAGAGTACTACTATTACGAAAGAATACAAGTCCCTAGCTGGGTGCAGTGGCACATATCTGAGACAGGAGAATTACAAGTTCGAGGCCAGCCTAAGTAACTTAGCAAGACACTGTCTCAAAATAAAAATAAAAAGGGCTGGGGACATAGCCTAGGTTCAATCTCCAGTATGGGCTTAGGGGGAAGGGGGACCCAAGTTCCAATAGTAGGAATCACTGGGGACTTAAGGCTAAGACATGGAAGCTGAGCAGGGGTCCTTTGGATTTCGATCTATACCTCAGAAAGCTGTTTATTTATGGTTTATCTCCACCCCACCCCCTCGTTTTGTACTAGATATTGAATTCAGGAGTAATTTATCACTTAGTTTTATACCTAGCCCTTTTTATTTTTGAGACAGGATCTTTATAAGTTGCCAAGGCTGGCCTTGAACTTGCAACCTCCCTGCTTCAGCTTCCCAAGTGTATGTGTGGTGCGGGGAGGTCATAGGCATGCACCACTGTGCCTGGCTTTTCTTTTTAAAAATTCCCTTGGAATTACTATACCACTGATGGAAACCTATAAGGCTCTAAATTACACTGCAACAACCAAACTATACATAAGTAATAATTTCACATGTGATTGGATTTTAACGATTTTAGAGAAAAACAAACCTCCATTTTAAGCATTAATTTTGTAAACCTCTAACAAAAGCAGAAAAGAAACGCACTCTAAATAGGTAAGCAAAGGTTTGATAGTTGTATTTTCTGGAGTTTCTCAGGAGTTGACAAAAAGGGAAACTATGAAGGAGCTGAATGGAGAGGGGGTAGGAAAGACTGGAAGATCAAGGATACCACTGATTTCACTTGAGCCAGAGATAAGTTTAGTTTTATTTGTGCTATATCCTTAGAATCCACAGAAGATATCATGTCAAAAATAAAAGTTCTGACCAGGCACAGTGGTGCACACCTGTAATCCCAGCGGCTCAAAGGCTGAGGCAAGAGCATCATGAGTTCAGAGCCATCCTCAGCAATCTAGCAAGGCCATGAACAACTCAGCAAGACCTTGTCTTTAAATAAAATATAAGAAGGGCTGAAGATGTGACTCAGTGGTTAAGCACACTGGGTTCCATCCCTGGTACCAAAAAAAAAGTTCTAATGCTGCTCTAACTCTCAAAGGAGAGCTATACTTATTTCCAAAAGGTGACCTAAAAGGCCATTTTTGGCCAATAAAGAGGAGGATAAACAGCTAAGAGCTTAGATTTGGATTTAATATGGAGAGGGGTTATAATGGAATTTGTCCAGGTAGAAAGCATTTCAATCAGGAAGTGGAGGGATGGGCAGAGAAGCTAGTTCTTTTAGAATGGCGGGGGGGGGGGGGGGGGGGAAGATACAGATTAGGGCCAGATTAAGCTCATTTTATCCCACAATCCCTTTGCAACTGTCATGCGATGTACAGAAAGGGCAGAAAATGGCAAGACATTTGGAGTATCACAGGTCTGTAATTCCTGCTTTTTGGGAGGTTGAGGCAGGAGGATTCAAAGACTGAGTCCAGCCTTGGCAACTTAGGGAGAGTCCATCTCAAAATAAGAAACTGAAAAAAGGGTTGGGGTGTAGCTCAGTAGTAAGGCACTCCTGGGTTCAATCCCGAGTACTGAGGAGGAAGGAAAAAAAAAAAAAGAAATGGCAAAAGACCTAGAGTAAAAGACTAGGTGACATTCACAATCACCTGATAAATTCATTTCTCATGTTTATATAGTACTTGCACATGTATACTCTCATTTAATTTTTCCAACAATCTTGACTGGAATCTACATTTCCCAACTACTTCCTCTCCAAACTAGAACAAAGTAAGTTTGGTACATGTGATAAAAACAAAGTTCAAATTCCATTACAGATTTCAGCATAAAACGGTCAGTTGACTGAGAGGCAAGAGATAGTCTCATCTCCACTAGTTATTTTTATGGATTAAAACCAAACCAAAGAAAATTATTTGATGGAATCTGTTATTGCAAGATTATAAAATCCAGCTTTTAACCTACCTTCTCTTTGGGAGGCTCGTGAAATGTGCTTCTCAGAAGATGAATTAGAATCACTATGATGACAAGGTGAACCGGAAACTCTGGGACCAGCTGAACTCGATGAAGTGCTCAAATCTTAAAAACACAAAGAGTTTGACAATAAATCTAGCATAACTCTGGTAGTATCTCTTAACTTTTTAATTATCTACTTGAACCATATTCTAAATCATCCAAAACATGGCCAAAAAAGCTCATATAAACCTGGGGTATAACTAAGATGAAGGAAGGCAGGACATATCTTTAAAGCGTTATTTAAGGCCAAATTCCTTTTAAAAACATTTTATGCTGGGCTGGGGATGTGGCTCAAGCGGTAGCACGCTCGCCTGGCATGCGTGCGGCCCAGGTTCAATCCTCAGCACCACATACAAACAAAGATGTTGTGTCCGCCAAAAACTAAAAAATAAATATTAAAAAATTCTCTCTTAAAAAAAAAAAAAACCATTTTATGCCAAAAACTTGTGTATGTGAAATAAAATAAACAAAAAAACAACCCCAACCAAATAAGCACTGGAATATCTTTGGGTATCATTTCTGTACTAAAACAGAATAAGAAAATTTAATGAAAACTGAGTCGTTTAACATTAGAATAGGGTCCAAACAACAGGCCCCATTACTGGTAACATGAATAAATCTTTCTATAAAGCATACTAAAAACTTCTATTATGTAAATCTATGTAAATCCTCTTTGAAATGCAAAGCAAAACTTTACATTAAAATCTGTGGAAAAGATAAAATTAATATGAAGTTTGGCATATTACTAGAAACTCAATTTCATCATACATTTTCAGTAGTCCCACACCTCTGCAGGGAATTCTTATTTTATTGAATTTCTTATGGTTTTATACCAGAATTACCCTTAGAAGTCAGAAAAGCTGCTGCTTCTTTTTTTGGTACCATGGATTAAACCCAGGAGTACTTAACAATTGAGCCACAACCCCAGCCCTTCTTTGTATTTTATTTTAGAGACAGGTCTCACTGAGTTGCTTAGAGCCTCGCTAAATTGCTGAGGCTTTGAACTTGCAGTTCTCTTGCCTCAGCCTCCTGAGCCACTGGGATTATGGGCATATGCTACCACACATGGCTGAAGACTGAAAAGCTTGGTTTTGAGTCAAAAAATGCCAACTACACCTTCTAGATAACTATCACTAAGCTAATTATTAGTATTTAACTTTTTTAAAAAAAGGCAATTCTGAATCTAAAAGGATTACATTCACTTTTATCAAACACCTTGCTTGCAAGGAAGTTGGTAAACTTAAATTTCTACTTTTAACAGTTAAATTGGTCAATAATAGTACAATTATGCCTGTATTTTCCCAAAAGAGTCTTCAGGAGTGGCCTTGTGCACATATGAGAAAGATTCCAACCATTTAAAGTTATCTTTTAATAGCACTTCATGAAAAGTTTGTATTTGTGTTCCAAATAATTAAGTCTGTTTTCCTCCGCTCCCAGGCCACTCTTCTCTTTCCCAAGTCAGATGAAATATATTCTCTTTATCATAAAATATTGATGAAGTATAGTATTTAAGTTTTTCTGAGCCCCAACTTCACTTAAGTCTAATAGAATCAGCAATGGGAAAAAGGACAAAGCTTTGGCAAGAGGGTGTTACAAACAAGATGGCACCAGGTACCTATGTGTGGACATTTGGAAATCTAGGATACAATACAAATTTAAAATTAAAACTCTATAATCATAACTTAAAAAGTTCTGCTGGGGGGTGGGATTGTGGTTCAGTGGTTGAGCACTTGCCTAGCATGTGTGAGGCCCTGGGTTTGATTCTCAGCACCGCATATAATAAAATAAAAGTCCATTGATAACAAAAAAAAAATTTTTTTTAAAGTTCTGCTGGATTCTTTATTAAAAAAAAAACTTTTCTTTATTTAAAAAAATTTTTTTAGTTGTATATGGACAAAATACCTTTATTTTTTATTCATTTTTACTTTTATGTGGTGCTGAGGATTGAACCCAGGGTCTCGTGTGTCCAGGCAAGCACTCGACCACTGAGCTACAATCTCAGCCCTACTAAACTTTTAATTAAAAAAAGAAAAGCTGGGGCTGGAGGTTGTGGCTCAGTGGTAGAGCGCTTGCCTCGCACATGAGAGACCCTGGGTTCGATCCTCAGCACCACATAAAAATAAATAAACAAAATAAAGATATTGTGTCAATGTATAACTAAAAAAAAATTTAAAAAAAAAAAAAAAGAAAGAAAAGCTTACCTGAACTTGATGTAGTTCTCCTTGCTCTCAAAATGGGATAGCTGCCTACTTCTAAAGACTTTGTTAAGTCAAGATCATGGAGAATCAAGAGATATCCAGAGGATGTTGAGATCAACATTTTGGAACAATCTGGTGTTAGTCTCATTCGCATGAGAAAACGAGTGTGAAAGAATTTCTTATGTGGACAACCATCTTCTGTACACCTATAAAGAAACAAACCCAACAAAACCTAGAGTTATCCTAAATTTAATGATTCAGTGATAGTCAAATTGTTTTTCCCTTCAAAACAGAATTAATAGTGTATGTTTACAATTATTTTGCTCACCATTCCTTCTCTCATCTCTAACCTTCCTTTTTAGATCACTCTTTTTTGTTCTGAAGTATATCCCTCAGAATTTTGTATGTAAAACTTTGTTGAGGTAAATTCATTTTTTTATTGTTCTGAAAATATGTATTTCATCTTTATTGAAAAAAGGTTTGGCTGAACATACAACTTAAGGTTGACAGTTACTTCTTTCTGAATAATGAGGATGTTTCACAGTTCTGGGTTCCAATATTACTATTTATAAACTTGCTATCAGTCTATCTGCTACTTTTGAACAATTGATCTTTTTCTGTCTGGTTGATCTGTCTTTAGAGTCCTACAGTTTCACATTGGTATGTGTAACTTTGGATTTCCTTTTGTTTGTATTTATTGAGATTCATTTGACTTTCTAAATCTTAAGATTTATTTTACTCATATATTCTGGAAAGTTCTCAGTCATTATTTCAATATTGCCCTTCACCCATTTTCTATATTCTTTCAGCACTCCAAAAAACTTTTGAAACATTCATATTTGACTCTCCTTGTCTCACAATTTCTCTTTCATGGGTTTGTTTTTGGGGGGTGGGGCTGGGGCAGGTACTGGGGATTGAAACCAGGGACACTCTACCACTGAGCTACATCACCAGCAACCCCCCCCCAATTTTTTGAAAGTCTCACTAAATTGCCAAGACTTGCTCATATTTGTGATCCTCCTGCCTCAGACTTCTAAATAGTTGGGATTACAAGTGTGCTCCACTGTGCAAGGCTTTTTCATGTTTCATATTTCCCCATTTTCATATGTTGTATTTTGAGTAACTTTTAGATATGTATCTCCTAATCTATTGTTTTAAGCTAAAAAAATCTATTGTTTTAAAGGTGTGCCTAACCTGCTGTTTCACCTGCCCTATATATACTTGCATTTCTATAGTTCTATTAAGTTTTTAAAGTTATCAAATCTGCCCACATGGTTTCTTTGATAGACTTTTATTCCTTGTATATTTTTGTTCCTGTTTTATTTCATTTTTGTTATCTAAAAAAACATACCTATAGAAAACATAAATAAAACAAGTAGAGCTTAAAGAAAAATGAATATTCCTCACCCACTTTAATAGTACATCATTTATACTTTAGACACTCCATCTATTTCTCTCCACTGTTGCAACCCATTTTTGTCTCAAACAAAAATACAAATATTGAGAGCTCTTTTTAAAATTTTAAGTTTTCTTCTCCTTATATTGTTATTCAAAGAAACTTTCCTTTTGTATCTCTATATTATAAGTTTTCCTCGCCCTTTTTTCTTTTTGTCCTCGTTGCACCCTTGAAAGCAAGATGGGTCACCAACAGCTCTATTGGGGCCACCCGCGAAAATTTGGCCAGGGTTCTCGCTTTTGCCGCGTGTGTTCAAACCGGCACGGTCTGATCCGGAAATATGGCCTCAACGTGTGCCGGCAGTGTTTCTGTCAGCGCAAAGGACATAGGCTTCATTAAGTTGGACTAAGTGATCTTCCTCGAATGGATTACCCAAGATAGCCACCCAGTGAAGGAGAACATGCTAATTCTTTGTACATAAAATACATAAAATAAAAGTTCTAAAAAACTTCCAAAAATGTGAAGAAGTAAAAAAAAAAAAAAGTTTTCCTCAATTTCTGCTCTGCTCATGCTTAAGAGTGGGAAACTAAAGCTGACTAGAACTATATAGTTTATATAATACACACACATTCATATATATATATATATATATATATATATATATATATATATATATATGTATATGTATATATGTATATATATATGTATATATATATATATATGTAACCTTAGATCATCACCCGAGAGAAGGCCGAGGATCTCTGAAATCAATATTCAGTACACATGTCATTTAATCCCCTTGGTTTCAGCAACATACCTGAACCTTCAACTGTTTCTGGAAACTTTTAATAAAGATTCTTCATTTTACCCTCTCTATAAAGTAAAATTAGAAACTTCTGCTAAAATGGGAAGTTGATTGCACTGATATAGGTTAAGAAAGGAAGAAGTTCTTAAATATCTCTCCTGTGAATCCTTATTTAGCTACTTAAAAAGTACCCAGGGTTGCCAGTTCCTGTGATTTTGAGGATTCTATGACAATTATCTTAAGTTTTTAACTTTCCCCCTCTGCCAGCTTAGGGTTCAGATTCCTTGGACTTACTAAATCAAGTTGCTTAAAACAGCTGCTTAGTCAGTAGTCATTCATCTCCACCATCTTTCCGGCTTCTAAAATTCTATTGTCATATTTCCTCTCCTGTTTCCCCATCTTTATAAGTTTATGCCCTTGACTTTAAAATGTCTTTTTTGTTTACTTAGGTATTACAGTGACTTAAATGAAAATTTACAATTTTCTCCATCAAGGTTACACATCTTCTTTTGTAATTTATTCCTATGTATAACAACATATTTTTAAAAATTTATTTGTTCTAATCAATTACATACGACAACAGAATGGAGCTCAATTTTTCACATCTCTGGTTATATAAATTTTTTTATTATGAAAAATTGTATACTTGAAAAATTTTGCACTGACATAATCCCAATAATCAATGGGAACACATTGATTTTTAAAATTTTCATCCTACTTCCAGCCTGCAACGTTTTTTGGTTTGTACTGCAGATTACATGGACACTTAACCACCAAGCCACAGCCCCAGTCCTTTTTTTTACTTTGAGACAGGGTCTTGTGAAGCTGTTTAGGGCCTTGCTAAATTGCTGAGGCTGGCTTGAGTTCTTGGGATTACAGTCGTGCACCACCACACCCAGCTGGACATTTCATATAAACAGAAGTATACAATAAGTAGTCTTTAATCTGGCCTTTTCATTTAGCATAATTTCTTGAGGTTCTTCCATGACACAGCATATATCAATACTATTTTTATTGCCAAATAGTATTGTTGTATAGACACAATACATTTTGTTTAACTATTAACCACTGGATGGATATTTAGATTGGTTCCCTTTTTCTTTGGCTATGATAAATACTGCTATTGTAAATATTTATGTATAGGTCTCTGTATAGACATATGTGTTCATTTCTTTTGTGTAGGTATACCTAGGAGTGGAATACAGTAAGTATTATTTTAACACTTTACAAAACTGCTAACCTTTATAAAATGGTTGTACCATTTTACTTTCCCAGCAGCAATGTGGATTCCAGGAATGAGGGTTCCAGTTTTCCACATTCTTGCCAAGACTCGTTATTCATAATATTGAGTCTTCTAATCTCTGAACATGTAATGTCTCATTATTAGTAACTACTTATATTTCTTTTAGAAATGTTACATAGCATTCAGTGTACAAATCTTGTACTTTTGTGTGTGTACGTGTGTGTACTCCTGGGGATCAAACCCTGGGTCTTGTGCATGCTAGGTAAGTGCACAATCATTGAGCTACATCCCTAGCCCAAATACTACTGTATTCTTTTTGATACTATTGTGAATGCAATTGTATTCCTCAGCCATTTCTGGATTATTCATTGCTTTTATTTTTAAATAAATCTTTTTTTTTTATAGAGAGAGGGAGAGAGAGAGAGAGAGAATTTCAATATTTATTTTTCAGTTTTTGGCGTACACAACATCTTTGTTTTTTTGTATGTGGTGCTGAGCATTGAACCCGGGCCGCACGCATGCCAGGCGAGCACGCTACTGCTTGAGCCACATCCCCAGCCCCTATTCATTGCTTTTAAGTAGAAATATCTTTGACTTTTGCATATTAATCTGCCATATCTTGTTAATTCAATGAACTTGTTTATTATTTCTAGGTTTTGGGGGGAATTCCTTAAGATTTTCTATGTAGAAAAACGCATAGTAGTATACACCCATAATCCCAGTGACTTGGGAGGCTGAAGCAGGAGGATCAGAGTTCAAGGTCAGACTGCAAAACTTAAAGAGACCCTATTTCAAAATAGAAAATAAAAAGGGCCTTGAGATGTAGCTCAGTGGTAGAGGGACCCTAGGTTCAATCCCCAGTACCAAAAAAGAAAATATAAATAATAGAGTCAAATCTTCTATATATGAAAACTGATTTTACTTCTTCCTTTCCAATCTGGTAGCTTTTTTTCTTCTTGCTTCATGGTGCATCCAGAGTAAAGATGTATCTCCAGTACAATATTGAATAAAAGTGGCGAGAACTTTGTTACTGATCTTTTTTTTTTTTTTTAAATATTTTTCAGTTTTTGGCGGACCCAACATCTTTGTTTGTATGTGGTGCTGAGGATCGAACCTGGGCCACATGCATGCCAGGTGAGCGAGCTACCGCTTGAGCCACATCCCCAGCCCTTTGTTACTAATCTTATGGGAAATGTATCAGTCTTTCAACATTAAGATTTTAACTGTAGGTTTTCCATTGATGTCCTTTATCAAGTTAAGGAAGTTCTCTTTTATTCCTAGTTTTAGCACAAATGGGTATTGAATTTTATGTTAATTGCTTTTCAGTCTTTATTGAGATGATTATGTGGGGTTTTAGTTTTACTAATATATTACAATAACTGATTTTTGGATATTAAAGCAACATGGCATTCTTGAAATAAATTCCACTTGGTTGTGACTTATAATCCTTTATATGTATATTGCTAGATTTGACTTGCTAATATTGTTTTCAGATCTTTGCATCAATTTTATTGCAGGATATTAGCCAGCAGTTTTCCATTCTTATGATGCCAGAGTAATACTAGACTCCAAAGAATTCAGCTGGGAAGTGTTCTTTCCTCTATTTTCTGAAATAGTTTGTAATGGAATATTTGGTAAAATTCATTGTGAAGCCATTTGGGCTTGGGCTTTTCTTTGTGGGAAGATTTACAAATTACCAACTCTTTATTTACTATAGGTCTTGTGTCTAAGGATTTTCCACTTACTCTTTGAATCTGTTTCAGTAATTTATGACTCTCTAGGTATTTGTTTACATAAGTTATTATAAAGAGGTTCATAATATTCTTTTATAACCCTTTCAATTTTCTTCTGTAAGGCTGGTAATGATGTCCTTTATTTTGTTTTTAATCATGACTGGATGTTGAATTTTATTCCTCAATTGAAATAATTAACCCTCCTACAAAGGTGTGTCTTTGGATCCCTGTCTTTGGACACATAAGAATTAGAGGAAAAGAAATATGAATTTGGAGAAGTCTTTTCCAAATTTTCCCCCATGGATCAATCATCCCACATAGAAGAAGAAAAGAAAGAATCATATGGATTTATTCATTTTATCTCTTAATGTAATTAATCATATTAACAGAGTTTATATTGACAAAACATCCTTTCATTTCTGGAATAAGAATTCTCTTTTTCTAGAATCTCATCAGTTTAATAAAACCAGAATATCATTTCAGTATCTGACAGGAGTCACCTATAAAACTGATAAGGCTGTTCTTTATTAGATCAGTTTTAATTGATTTAAAATTTTTCTTCAATGTTTACAGAATTGATGTTCAGAGTACTTAAATAACCAGTAGTGCACAAACACTGGAGAGTCAGAATAGATATAGTTGGCAATGCTGGAATAGAGTCTTAGAATTGTATTACTGTGCAAGAAAAATTTCAGTTACTGGATGATGGGAAGATCTTGAGGGAGGTAATCTTAGAAGAGAGGCCTAGGTAGCCAGAGGGTGACTCAGGGCAGCAATTATTTAACAAATGGTAAGAAAGAAGTTCAATCTTTTAACAACTACTTCAGCTGAATCGGTACACATTGGTTAAACATCAGTCCTGGAAAATGGTTTATTTCTTCTTTGGTTAGCTTTGCTAAGGTGTCTTTTTTGTTTGTTTGTTTGTTTTTAAATATTTTTAGTTGTAGATGGACACAATACCCTTATTTTATTTATTTTTATGTGGTGCTGATGATCAAACCCAGTGCCTCACACATGCTAGGCAAGTGTTCTACCACCAAGCCATAACCCCAGCCCAAGGCGTATGTTTTTAGTAAACTATTTCATCAAAGTTTTCAATATATTTGCATACAGTTGATTTTGTCATCTTACTCTCTATATTTTTGTTAAAGCTCCTTTTTCATTGCTATTATGATTTTTGGTGTGGGGGATCAAACCCAAGGCTTCGCACATGCTACTTAAGTAACACTGCTACACTTCCAGCCCTCATTGCTATTATTATTTGTTTTCTATTTTCTCTTGATGAGTCTTTTTTTAAAAATATTTGTTGATTGACCTTTATTTATTTATTTTTTACTTATATGTGGTGCTGAGACTCGAACCCAGTGCCTCATGCATGCCAGGCAAGTGCACTACCATTGAGCCATAACCCTAGCCCTCTCTTGATGAATCTTGTCAGAGAATTACCAATTATTTCAAACAACACTTTAGAAAATTCCTTTTTATTATATTATCATTTTCAATCTTAATTTTTAAAATTTTTTTGTTGTAGTTGGACATAATACCTTTATTTATTTATTTTTTTGTGGTGCTGGGGATGGAACTCAGGGCCTCGCACGTGCTAGGCAAGTGCTCTACTGCTGAGCCACAACCCCAGCCCTATATCTTATTAATTTTGTATTTTTGTTATATCCATATATCCACTTGTTTTTTGGTATCAGGGATTGAGCCCAAGGGCACTTTACTAATGAGCTACACCCACAGACCTTTTTGAGAAAGGGTCTCACTAAATTGCTTAGGGCCTTGTTAAATTGGTGAGGCTGATCTCAAACTGGCAAATCCTACTCCCTCAACCTCCTGAGTAGCCAGTATTATAGGCATGTGCCACTACTCCCTGCTGTGGGGGCTGAACCCACGGGGGTGGGGGGCTTAATCACTGAGCAATATCCCAGCCCTTTTTTATATTTTTATTTAGAGACAAGGTCTTGCTGAGTTGCTGAGGCTGGCTTTGAATTCTAATCCTCCTGGCTTAGCCTCCCAAGCTGCTGGGATTACAGGTATGTGCCACTGCACCCGGACATACATCTACTTTTACTGGGTTTATCCTTTTAGTTTTTACGTTTTTAAAGTAAGTTCATCAATTTTCAGTCTACCTTCTGACATTCTGAATTACTTAGGAAATGAGTTTATAAGTCTCTAAAGATGGGGAGAGAATTTCTCTTTTCTTTTCAGTACTGGGGATTGAACCCAGGGGTGCTCTACCACTGAGCTATATTCCCAGCCCTTTTTATTTTGAGAAAGCATCTCACTAAATTACCCAGGCTGGCTCCTCCCACCTCAGTCTTCCAAGTAGCTGGGATCACAGGTGTGAGCTACTATGCCTGGCTAGTTTTACTTTTAAATCCAATTTAACACTATTTTTTAACTGGCTAGTTTAGTTCATATATATTTATCATTACTGATGTCTAGATTGATTTGTAGGTTATGTGCCTACCATATTTCTGTGCTACCTTACTTACCTTTTTTTTTTTTTTTGGCGGGGGCGGGGGGTGACTGGGAATTAAACTAAGGATGCTTTACCACTGAGGTAAAGCTACATCCTCAGTGTTTTTTATTTTGAGACAGGGTCTCACTCAGTTGCTGAAGGTCTTACTAGGTTGCAGAATCTAGCCTGAAACTTGTGATCCTCCAGACTTAACGTCCTGAGATGCTGGGATTATAGGCATGCACCACTATGCCTGGCACCTGTTTATTTTTTAAATGATTCTTTTTTTCTCCCCTTCTCTATTTCTACTGTCTTATTAGTTTTTTATCCTTCTATAGATTTGGAAATTGTCGTTTTTATTTCTGTTCAAATTTTCTTTCTAGATTAAAAAATACACATTTGCCTCTAAATTCTAACATATATGTTTATGTTTGTCTAAAGATGATCAATAGCTGTATCCTCTACTCAAAATGTACATCTAGAAATCTTTAATATTATCCCCTTTTTACATATGATCTCTGAAGAGCATATTTGAAAATAATCCTGATGTGTTACTATATTATCATTTCACCAGTTTGCAATAGGTATATTTTAATTATTTCTCAAACTTCAATTTTCAAATAATCAAATTCTCTATTAGCAAACATTTTATTCAAATGTTTCTCAATGGAGGTATAACTTGCATTTTAGGTGGGTCAATTGGTCCAAAGTGAAAAATAGACCATAGAAACTATGGTCCTACCAACAAATGCCATAGAAATCCTCCCTTTTCCCCAACAATGATAACCCAAACTGCCCCATACTGTGTTTCCAAACATTACTTTCAGGATCAGTGTCACTCACTTGAGAATACTCTTTTAATGTATGAAAAAAAAATTGCAAAAATTACAAAATAAATAGATTTAGAACTGAAGGAACAAAGAGTAAGAAATATTTTAGTTTCACAAAGGAAATAATAAAAACATTTTTCCTTAATCTCAGGAAATTCATTTTATACAGCAGTTTTCAATCATTAGCTATATGCCTTGGTCTCTTTATCATACAAAATTTTTGCTTATTTACTTTTTGATTTTTGCAGTGTTGGGCATCAAACCCAGGGCCTCATGTGCACTAGGCAAGGATGCTATCACTGAATCATACCCTGAACTCTAAAGTTTTTAGTTGTAATATGATTAAGTAACAAAAAATGGAATCACTTTTTGTTTTTTCTAAAGCCAGTTTTTTTTCTTGAGGCTTCAGTAGAATACTGAATTTGTTCACCATTTTATCTGTTTATTTTTGTGGTACTGGGGATTGTGGTATTCAGGCCTCACACATGCCAGGCAAGTGCTCTACCACTGAGCCATATCCCCAGTCCTGCTCACAATTAAAAAAAAAAAATGTTTTTATTCATAATCCTAATATGGTCTCCTGTTACAAACCTGTTAGTGTCCCAAATAATGACATTTCCATCAAATCCTGATGTTACTAAGAGTCTTGTATTAGTATCGTATTCGATGTTCTTCACCCAGCTAGTGTGACCATGTAAAGTGCATACTTTGGTGTTCAATTTTCTCAGATCCCATAATGCTATTGTAGTGTCATCAGAGCAGGTAGCGAACAGCCGGTTATCAAGAAATCTACAAAAGCAGAAAAGAAAAACTGGTTTATTTAATCTCTTCTTGAGGAAAATTTGTTGAGAAACGATCTCTATATTACCTAATCAAGAAAGAGGAAAAACAAATGACTATAAACTCATTGTACAAATCTAGTGATTCTGATATACAATTAACTGTAAGTATAATTTACATAATCACAGGGCCAGGCCACTAAGATTTAATAAGAGCCACAATGTAATTTGATCCATTTCCTTTAAATTACTGATGTTTTTTGGAACTGGAAGTAGGCATAGGTAGACAGAATAGAAGGAAAGAACTTAATAATGAGAAATATTTACTCTGCTATAAGTAACATCCCTTTAAATCTAGAATATTTACATTAAAAGTGCTTTTCAAATTGCCATCATTTTAATTTATTAATTCAAAGGCATTCCCCAAGGAATCTCATTTAGCAACATTTTATTAGGACCAGTTAAGATTACAGGACAGACTTATTTGAAACACTCTTATAATTTAGACTTTTTATTTTGCACTAATTTCTCAATCCTTAGCAAGAGTATATTTTTATACATTTACTTAAAAGACAGGAAAGTTAACATTCACACTTAAACTGGTTTAATTTAACATTAGGATGATCTCTCTAATATATAGTGTTATACACAACTTTCTTAATCTCTTGCAAAAGAAATAAAATCTAGAGATCCTTCCAAGATAAAACCATACAAATTATTGTCAGAAATTAATTTCAATATCCACAAACACCATTGTGACCTCAAAACTTATCCTGGTTTTAAAATTCCAGGCCCATCTTCCCCCTGCCCCTTGATATGGCTAACTCTTGCTTTCTTTTTAATATTTAGCTATCATCCCTTCCAGGAAGCCTTCCCTTTCTGTCAATATGGGGTAGATCTACCAATTCTCTTAGTTCCCAAATCATTCTACAATTGTATCATAATACCTCAAACTACAGTGAAAGAAATAACTTTACAAAGCTATAAACTCCTTGAAGGCTGCCTAGTTCATGCTTAGAATTGTAGTACCCAACAAACAGTGCCAGGCACATAGGCATCAACAAATATTTATTAAATAAATAAGAAGTGTTCACTACCTAGTGAAGACATTATAAATACATAATTACATAAAATAATTATGTGGAATAAAAAAAGGAAAGAGGATTACTAGGAAAGACTTCATGGTGGTCTCACTGGTACCAACAAAAGATAAGCAGGAACTCCAAGTAGCCAAGAGATAAGCAAAGAGGCAAGGAATGCTACTTGCGGGAAAATAGAGACAGGTAGGGGACATATCATGGATTTATTCCATAACAATCCCCAATAAACAATTTTTTTAATTATAAGTTTTTCTTGAAAATATTTTTAAATGGGAAAAAATATATCACCAAAAATAACCAGTTATTGATGTTCAGCTTAATTTCTGTATTTTAAAACCAACATCTCAAATATTTCACCATCTCATTAAAGATTTATCAACAAAATTATTTTTTTTCTCAGTTTTTGTCTCTTTTAGCTTTTATCAACAAAATCACTTTTTTTTGGGGGGGTGGGACAGGGTACAGGGACTGAACCCAGGGCCTCCAGCATGCTAGGCAAGTGCTCTACCACTGAGCTACATACCTACCCTGCAGTATTATCTTTATTATTGAGTTGTAAAATCTCTCTCTCTCTCTCTCTTTTTTTTTTTAAGTGGACACAATATCTTTATTTTACATTTATGTGGTGGTGCTAAGGATCGAACCCAGTGCCTCATGCATGTGCATGCTAGGCGAGCACTCTACCACTGAGCCACAACCCCAGCCCGTAAAAATCTCTTTATAGTAAAGATAATATATCTGAGATTTAAAAATACAATATATTTCATACATTTTCCACATACATTCCTATCTTTTAACGTAGTCTATGTTTTCTTACTACATCAAAATTTTAATTCTTTTATCATTAAATCTATTTTTTCTCATGTAGATTTACCTTTACTAATGAGGCTTTGCAAAGTACAACTAGTTCAATGGCTTTCATACTTGATGGAATTTTATGGATGAAAAAAAATACACTCCAAAATATTTTAGGGCTGGGGATTACAGTACAGTGGCAGAGCATTTGTCTTTAACATTTGCAAGGTCCTGGGTTTGAGCTCTAGCACCACAAAACAAACAAATAAAAATCTTAAAAAATACAAAAGGCTACTGGAAAGTAAGTCAACCTTAATGAGTATCTTCATACACTTGAAATATGTATAAATATACTACCAAATATTTTATTCAGTCTACAAAAATATTAATATATGTATTAACAACTTCAGTGTGCATTGCTAATTCTAGCAACTTGGGAGGCCTAAGGCAGAAGGATCACAAATTCAAGACCAATCCAGGGAACTTAATGAGACTTTGTCTCAAATTTTCAAAAAAATAAAATAAAAATAAAAAGGACCAGGATGTAGCTCAGTGGTAGAGCAACCCACGACTAAATCCCCAGTATTGCAAAACAAAAACAAAAAAACACCTCAGTGAGATTATATTGCTGTGGCTCACAGTGTTCCCCCTGATGGTTTTTTTATTTGTTTGCTTTGCAGTACTGGAGACTGAGCCCAGGTGTCTACCAATAAGCTACATTCCTAGCTCTGATTTGAGACAGGGCCTCACAAAGCCGTCCAGGCTGGCCTTGAATTTATGATATTCTTGCCTCAGGTTCCTGAGTAGCTGAGATTATGGGGATTATAGGCATATGTCACAGTGCCTGGTCACTTGAAGGGTTTTAAGGAAGACAGCAAGATGATTAGAGAATAGTTGAAGGGATCTCTCCTAGATGACTAGGTTCCCAAACTCTTGAATTTTCATAAAAAATAAAGTAAGATGGGGGATCAGTTTTTAAATTTTTGTTATAGAATCAGTTGAAAAAAATAACTGTTACATAAAAGGATATTTAACTTCAAAATGCAGAAAAAATATAATCTTGGCAAAAAAGTTAACAGTTTTGAGTTGAGTTTACCTTAATGAAAAATTCAATACTTTGACTTTTGTTGGCTTGTTTTGTACCTTTTAAAAAACAAGAGAATGATTGGCAAAGAGAATAATTCATAGACTACTAACAATGTTGATGAGATCATCAGTTATAGCACCTAGGACAGCTTTAATCCCCAAATAAGCAGATGTAGAAATGTAAAATATTAGAGAAGTTCTCGGAAACATGGCCCTGTCCTCTCAAACTAAAACTCAGTATGGCCTAGTAATAATTGTAAAGTATTTATAACTCCACAGTCCTGAAAATAGGAGACACCTTACATATACTGAAATCTATGTGTTTCTGCATCACCGAACTTCTCTAAATGTCCCCACCAAACTTCAACATATGATTATAACAACTCTGGATAAACTCACATTTGGATTATATTGAAGTAGGTCTTCATTATCAGAGAATAATTGGCTAAAGGAAAAAAGTAATTGAATGAGAATTCTCTTAAAATAGGTGCTGACATTTCAATGTCTAAATGAAAATGGTGTTGAGTACCTTAAAAAATTTAAACTAAAAATTACAAAAATAATTTTTTTCTATTTATGTAACCATGTGCAAATTCTGAGAGCAAGAATAAACTAAATTTAGGGTTTGGGGGGTATAATCCTTCCAATGAAATTATGACAGGATACACCCATTTCATATTTGAACTCTGTATAAATCAAAATGAGTATAATTTTTAAATAAATATTCAAAGGCTTTATCAATTTTCCCAAAAGCCCTTCCTTAGTCCTGTGAGATAGTCACATCATCTTTGAGGTGTCTGTCATTATTTCTGTTATTTTTCTTTATTCTAATTGATAATTTGTCTAACTAAATCCAATCCTCACTTACCAATGATTTTATATGTAACTTAACCAGTTCTCTAATATCACTTTTAGGGTTTTGTGAAATTCTTTGTCCTTTACAAGAAAAATTCCATGTTCTCACAGATACACACTGCATTGCATCATATTGTTTTAAATACAACAATCAGCAAGAGAGCAACAAAACCAGTGGAAGAAATAGAGCCTGGGATATTTAAATGGGTATTAGTAAATATTCTTACAATGACTTCAGGGCTTCTCCCTATGCCCTCATAATAGGGTGACCTGAATTGCTGAATGGACTCTGAAATCTAAGTACTGAGTCCACATGACTGAGAAAGAAGTAAACCTGTCTGATTGGTGTACATATTTAAGTTACAGACTTTACCCTATCTCAAAACATGAAGTAGCAGAAAACAATCTCCACAACTACTTATGTTTTTATTTCACAAGATATATAATCTACAAAACTAAGAAATGAACTAGAAGACATTTCCAAATATGTGCAAAACGACTATATAGAACCAAACAAGAACATGTATGCCCACATCTCTGAAGAGTACAATGAAGTAGTCTAATGGAGCTGAATATGAATTTCATTTCTACCACCTGCTATATATATATGACCTTAGGTAAGTCGCTTTATTTGAGTTGCAATTTCTCAAAACTGGTACAATATCTGTCTTACATAGGAACACTCTAAAGAATGAACAAAATAATGTATTAAAAGTTCTTCCCGGGCTGGGGTTGTGGCTCAGTGGTAGAGTGCTCATCTTGCATGTGTGAGGCACTGAGTTCGATCCTCAGTACCACATAAAGATAAATAAATAAAATAAAGGTAATGTGTCCATCTGTAACTACAAAATTAAAAAAAAAAAAAAGTGCTTCACAGAAGGTTTGGTTTATAGTAAGATCTCAAAAAACAAAAGTTAGTATTATTAATAAGTAACGCACACTTCAGCTCATGCATCAGAAGACCCCTTCAGACCCTCGCTGAAAACTCTTAAGTTAGATGTATTTCTAAACAAGCTTCAAAATCCATTTTTCTATTCAACAGATCAGAAGAAGCAGATTCAAATTCGTTGGCATGGGGTGCTGTGGCAGGCACATAATGACAGCAGCAAATGAAAGCTGACATTGACAAAGAACAAATTTTAACAGCAGATTAGTCAAAGGTCATTTTGAGTAGGGGCAAACATCTTGATAAAGTCTATTCTTTTTGAGATGAGAAAAATTTATATGGTAAAATATTAGAAACACAGAGAAAATTATTAATAATATAGCAAACATCTGTGATACCCACCACCCAGCTTTATCGAATTTTAACATTTTGTTATATTTCAGGTTTTTTTAACATTACGAACACAGTTGAAGTATATTGTGTATCCCTCCCCAACCCCATTCCCCTCCCTCCCTCTCTCCAGAGGGAACCACTATCCAAAATTTGTTGTTATTCCCCATGCAAGTTTTTAATATCATGAATTCATATATATGTATCAAGCAATAATTTAACATTATTTTGCATCCAATTTATTCTGTAAAAGTTTAATGAGCACCCACTCACTATGTATAAGGCACAGTTCTAGGTGCTAGAATAAAACAGAACAAACACATGCTTTCATCAAGCTCATGTTTGTGAAGTTTTCAAACTTTATATAAATGGTATCACACTGTATAGTTTCATTCTACAATTTGCTTTTCTGCCTTGATCTTAACATTTCTGAGGTATGTATCAGATGTCGATGCTTTTAGTTCATTTAACTGATGTATAGTATTCCATTGTAAAGTATATCAGAATTTATTTATGTTTTCTCCTCTTGATGGACATTCAAATTATTCTTAGCTCTTCTCTACCACTAATGATGCTAAAATGAACTTTCCGTTCTTTACATACCTTTGTTCACAAGTGCATTCTCTTAAAAATAATGATCTTCAATTTTACAAGATATTGCCAAACTGCTTTTCAAAGTAATTTTTACCAATTTATACTCCAATGATATCTAAGAGTTCCTATTTCTCATCATCTTTGCCAATACTTGATATTTCTTCACTGTTATTTTTATTTGTATTTCCACAACTAGTAAATTTGAATATCTTTCCATATTTATTCTCTTATGTGATTCTCTATTTTTGTTATAGGGTTATTGTCTTATTTATTCTAGATATTAATCTTTCTTGAGTATGATATTGAAAATATCTTTAACTAGATTATATCTTCTCATACTGTTATATTGTCTATAGTAAAATAGAATGAAGTCTTAAATTTTTATGTAGCTGCGCTTATCAATCCTTCTGATTTGTGCTCTTAGTGTCTCAACAACCTTTTCTCACATTTAAGACACAAACATATTCTATACTTTCTTCCAAAGCTTTAAAGGCTTGCTTTCATAATTAGGTCTTTAACTGGAAGTTATTTTCACTTATGGTATAGGCAGAGATCTAATTTTATTTATATATCTAAGTCATATGTTTTATATATTTAAACTTTTCTATTTTTCCTCCCATCAATTTGTAATGCCTCTGCTATCATATATAAATTTTTCATATAGCCATAGGTCTGCTTCTAAGAGCTCTATATTCTAATATACCATCACTTAATCTATCCCTGTCCTGAGACTACATTTGATACCTGAATGGGGTGATTACTTCCATCTTTTTCCCCCCCTTTTTCTTTTTTGCAGAACTGAGAATAGAACCCAGGAGTACTTTACCCAATGAGCTACATTCCCAGTCCTTTTTATTTTTTTGGTGTTGGGGATCAAACCCAGGGCCTTGTGCATGCCAGGTAAGCACTCTACCAACTGAGTTATGTGCCCAGCCCTCCTTTTTATTTTTTAAGATAGGGTCTTGCTAAGTTCCCCAGGCTGGATTTGAACTTGAATTTGTAATTCTCCTGCCTCAGCCACCCAAGCTGCTGGAATTACAAATATGCATTATTATGCCCAGCTCTTACTCCCATCATCTTAAGTCCTCCAAAATTCTCTCAGCAATTCTTGGCCCACTGCTGCTCAATATGAATTTTAAAATTAAGCTTTATGAAAAACTTTGTTGAATTTTGACCCTACACGTGCATGAGGATTGGTCTATAGTAAGATAATCACAAAGAAGATTTTCTGACATCACTTTACCCAATGCCAGTCTAGATGAACAAAATGGCTTCTTTACAGACTGCCTTTATGTTGAAAGTGAACTCTTTGGTGTCTTATGCAGAGTTTCCTGTTAGAATCTTTATTTTGAACTGGCCCTAAAATTAATTCTCCTGTTCCCTGTACTTCTCATACTTGTCAAAACAGAAGCTTTGCCAGGTGTAGTGGAGCACACCTGTAATCCCAGTGGCTCAGGAGGCTGAGGCAGGAGGATTGGGAGTTCAAAGCCAGCCTCAGCAAAAGTGAGACCCTAAACAATTCAGTGAGATCCCATCTCTAAATAAAATACAAAACAGGGCTGGGGATATGCCTCAGTGGCCAAGCCCCTGAGTTCAATCCCTGGTCCTTGCCCTCCCCCTAAAAAAGCTTTGAGTTTTCGGGTCATCTGCACTTGGCAGATGCTTCTGGGCTAAAAGCTAGTGGAACACCTGTGTAATCCTTTGCATTCATTTTTGGCATGAGGAATTCTTTGTTATCCATTCAACTATATACTTTAAAATATATGTATATGCACACACGCGCGCGAACACACACACACACACACATATGGATAAAATATTCAGCATTTGCGTTTTTACTAGGAAAGATTATTTAGGATATTTAACAATTTTCTACAGGCTAGTTTTCATCTGGTCAATTTACAAGTATTAGAACTGTACTAAAGCCAGGCACTGTGGCACACACCTGTAATCGGGAGGCTAAGACAGGAAGACTGAGAGTTCAAGCCAGCCTCAGCAATTTAGTGAGGCCTTAAGCAACCTTGTCTCTAAATATAAAAAAAAAAAAAAGGGATATGGAGATACAGCTCAATGGTTAATGCCCCTAGGGTTCAATCCCCCACCCCCCAAAATAAAACAACTTAAATATTTCACTATAGTTTGGCACAGTGGCACACACCTATAATCCCAGCAATTTGTGAGGCTGAGACAGGGAAATCAAAAGTTCAGGACAGCCATGACAATTTAGCAAGACCTTGTCTCAAAATAAAAGTAAAAAGGATTAGGGATGTTAAACCATGGTAGAGCACCCCTGGGCTCAATTCCAGTACCAGCAATAAAATAAAATAAAATAAAATATTCTCATTATGACTGTAAACTTGTAATTCTTAATATTGGTTTTGCTCTGTACATTTAAAAGCTATGTTTACGGTACATAAATGTTCATGATTATTTTATCTTTTTGGCAGATTTCTCCTTTTATATGTACTGTTGTTTTATCCTTATTAATGCCTTTGTTGTTTCACCTGTCTCATAGTGATAATCTACTTCTGGTTAGTTTGGTATCTCTAAAATGAATATATAATGATTTTGTTTTTTATTCAAATTGTTGACTATGTGTTTTTTAATAAAGAATATCAACACATTATATTTACTGTGAACTATTCATATTTTTGGAACCCTTTCTTTTTTTTTTTTTCCTTTCTGGTATGGGGGATTGAACCCAGAAGTGCTTAACCACTAAGCCACTTCTCCAGCCCATTTTTTTAAATTTTAAAATTTTGAAATAGGGTCTTGCTAAGTTGCTGAGGCTGGCCTCAAACTTGTGATCCTCCTGCCTCATTTAGGGCCCATTGCTTCAGCCTCCTGAGTTGCTGGGATTATAGGCATGCACCACCATGTCTGGTCCCTTTCTACTTGTTTTCCATTTATTCCCTCTTTCCTTTGCTTTAATTTTTTTTTGTAACTTCTTATAGCTTTCCTATCTTCTAATGATCAAGTTTTCAATATTCTCTCCCCACCTTTAGCTTATTTTAAAGTTATAACTTTTATTTCCATCACTTTAGGGTTTTTTATTGTACATATTTAATTATGCATTAATTTTAAAGCATTTGAAATTACTTAATACTACTATCTTCTTCCTAAACATGGTTAAAGGTCTTAATATATTATATCTTCACACTGAACAAAACTCTCCCATATATTCAATCTATTTGTTTTCACTGTCTAGAGCTATACTATGCAATTTGGTAGCCATTAGTCAGTCACATGATGAAAAAAGTGAAAGTAAACTATCTCAATAATTTTTATATTTGATTACATGTTAAAAGGATAATATTTTGGACATTTTGAGTTATATGTTATTAAAGATTAATGTTGTCTCTCTTTTTTTTAACATAACTACTATAAAATTGATAATTACATGTGGCAAACATTACATTTGTATTGGATATTGCTAAATCCAGAGGTTTGGTTTTTTTTAATTATTGTTACTGTTTTGCAGTACTGGAGATCAAACTCACAGCCTTGCACACACTAGGAAAGCTCTCTTCCTACTGAATTATATCCCCAGCCCCAGTTTTTTTGTTTTTGTTTTATTCCTCTTTGAGATAGGGTATTGCTTAGCGGTTCAGGCTGGCCTTGATCTTTGGGGTTCAAGCAATCCTCCTGCCACAGTGGCTCCCTCCTTGCTGGTACTACAGGCCTGCTCAACCATGCTTGGCTTTGAGTTTTAGTTTTAAATATACTCCTCAAAAATCTCTAAATTATATTCTTTATGCTATTGACAATAACATTTAACCTAATTAAAATTATTCCATCTGGATTAATAGTTACTTGGAATATAATGTGGTACAGAACATTATTTTGCTTCTTTATTTAATCAGGCTTCTAATCTAAGTGGCTTTTAAATTTTTCCCTTGATCTTTGATATTCCCAAGTTTCAGCACAACATGTAGATTTATCTTTATTTAATTTGCTTTGTCTAAAGCTAACTTTCTTTTTAAAATATTTTTCTTAGTTGTATATGGTCAAAAATACCTTTATTTTTTACTTATTTATTTTTATGTGGTACTAAGGATTGAACTCAGTGCCTCACATGTGCTAGGCAAGTGTTCTGCCACTGAGCTACAACCTCAGCCCTAAAGCTAACTTTTTTTGGTACTGTGGATTGAACTCAGAGGTGCTCAACCACTGCAGGACATCCCCAGCCCTATTTTGTATTTTTATCTACAGACAGCGTTTCACTGAGTTGCTTAGTGCCGTGCCATTGCTGGGGCTAGCTTTAAACTTGCAATCCTCCTGTGTCAGCCTCCAGAGCCGCTGGAATGATAGCATGCGCCACCGATAGGGGCCCTAAAGCTAACTTTTGATTTGAGAAGTCTGGTCCCTCTCCAATACTAAAAATTTTATGCCATTATAAAATTAATTTTCCACCAATCCTTGAGAAAAACTTTTTTTTGCAATCCTTCCTATACATTGGAGTCTCTCAATTAATGCTGTCTTTTAACTGCTTACATTTTAAAAAGTTTTTTTCTTTCGTGTGTGCCTGAAATTTTTAGTACTATTTTCTAACTCATTAATTAATTCATCTATCATATAAAGGGTAAAGTCTATCTCATCTACTGAGGTTTTTTTGGGGGGTACCAGGGTTTGAACTCAGGAGCACTCAACCACTGAGCCATATCCCCAGCCCTATTTTGTATTTTACTTAGGGACAGGGTCTCACTGAGCTGCTTAGCACCTCATTTTTGCTGAGGCTGGCTTTAAACTTACAATCTTCCTTAGCCTCCCAAACCGCTGGGATTACAGTTCTGTGCCAACACTCCTGGCTTCTGAGTTTTTTATTTTTAATTTTGGTGCTAAGGATTAAACCCAGGGTCTCACATACGCTAAGCATGTTCTCTTTTCTCTGAGCTATACAACCCTACAATCGGGCTTCCAACCCTACAACTGAGCCAGCTCTAAATATACACTTGCTACTCAATGGTAGGAATCAAATCGAGGGCTTTGTGTATGTTACGCAAGTGCTGTACCATTAGCTACACTCTCAGCCCCTCTCCCTCTTTTTGAGTTTTTAATATACCAACTACATTTTAAATTTCCAAGTATTCTGGCTGGTTCTTTACTACATCGATGTGTTCTTGTTTAAGCTGTTTGTTTTATAACTTTGAATTCTCTTTGAGAGCATCCTAAAAAAAAGTTTCAAAGTTTCTCCCAATCAATGGAATACCATGCAGCTGTTAAAAAGAATAAGATCATCCCACGGATACTAATATGGAATGATCTCTATATTCAGTGAAAAAGACAAGGCATATAATAATGTAGAATGCTACCATTTATATAAAATATATGTACGTATATATTTATATGGTTGTACATGCATAAACTATCTTAGAAAGAAGAGCAAGAAATTGGTAATAGTGGTTGCCTCTGGGGAGGGAAACTGGGTGGCTAGGCGACAGAGGTGGAAATAGACTTACTTTTCACTGTTTACCCTTTTGTACCTTTGAATTTTGTACCACGTGCATGTATTACCTAGTCAAAGAAAAAATAAATAATTTATTTTTTAAAATAAAGACTTTGTTGGACTACTCCATAAATTAATTTCATCCAGAGACAATGCCTGTTCTGGTGGTTGATTCTGTTATAATATTAATTTTAGATGTCTCCATGAATTTTGGAGTTTTGGTTATAGGCCAGAGTAGGAAAAGTTTTTAACTTTTTTCTGTCTCCCTATTTAATGTTTTTAAGAGTGTCTACACTTGGCCATTTGGGGTCCATGTCTACAGCCAGGGTTTATAATGACATTTCAGGGCTTCAGTTTCAAGATATTGGAAATATCACACGTAACATTCAGTCACTGATAGGATAAGCGGCTTTATTCAATTCTTGTTGATGAGGCTGAGTATTTATCAGCTAAAACCTATAGCACCAACTAGTAAAGAACTTTTGCCTTTTTTTCAGACTTTCACCAATGAGACAAAGATTCCAACTAAACCCTTGGATTCATGTACTAATTCTGACTCTGGTTCCTGCCTCACAAAAAACTAGCATTTTTAATTCTTTTACCTGAATGCAACAAAACCATTAGATATCAATGCTAGAATGAAACCCATTAGGCCTATGGTTTCAGACCAGCTCAAAGTTTATCTGTGCTCCATTCCTGGCCCACAAAAATGTTTATATTATTTCAGAACCTGGCTATATTTTTTGTGCTATTTAATTTTAATTTACTGTTCTATTGTGTTTGGAGCAAAGCGGTTATATCAAAACTCAGTATGTTACCTTGACTAGAAGTAATTTCCTCAATTTTTTCATTTATAGAATATTTAAATAATCATAAAAGTAACACAATCTCATTTCATATAGTTTATAAAATTAAAGATAATCCATCCATTCCAACTAAACTACTGTTAGCACTTTAAAGCATTTCTTTTTAATCTTTTTCTTCTGCTTTATTTCATATTTGCACAATTTTATCATTATTTTATTCTATATCATCCCAACCATTTGACTATGTTGCTATGTAGTCTCTACAACCATTGATGACTGCATATTAATCCACCAAACCATTCAATTGTAATTTACTTCCCACATTAATGAGAATATAAGGAGCTTCAACAATGCTACAAAGAAATTCTCTATGCATGTCTTTCTTCCTCATCTGGACTTAAGGGGTAGTGGTGTGGTGAGAAATGTTAACCAACAGGATTGCCATAATTCTACACAGATTATTAGCACAAAAGGCATTACAGGACTAGCATAATACATGGCGAGGTTCATAATGATGGTCTTGATATACAAAGAGAAAAGAAACAACAACAACAACAACAACAAAAACCACCATGGAAGTGAACAGTATATTTCAGAAAAATTCCAATCCAAAATAAATAATAGTAAATTTTATAATTAAAGGAATAAACTTTATAAGGAATTAGAATCACAATTTACACACGTGGATCACTGAGGGACAAGGCATGACATATTTTCACTAACTTATAAAACAACACTTTGAATCACACTTATCAAGTTCATATGTTCACTATAATACTGACCTGATATTATTTACACAGTCTTCGTGAGCTTCAGAAAGTGTTTTTATGTGCTTTGAAGATATAGGGTCAAACAGGAGAACTTCAGTCTGTTCACAAGCAACTGTCAGAACTGACCTGAAAGCAAGTAACACATTTCTCTTGTTTAGTTTTCTAGCATTTGCTGGTTATTGATAATCACATCCACTGTGAGAAAGAATAATAGGAAATGGTACTCTCTCTCTCATACATGTGATAGGATGTAAAATAGTAGACCTAATGTTTGCAAAGTACCTCTAGTACTCGTATATATCAAAAATTTAAATATGCACAATTTCTGACAATATTTTCTGAAAATTTAAATCAAGAGAAATAATCATTATAAATACAAAGAAAAATTAATACTAAGACATGCTTCACTTTAAAATGGAGAAACTGAAAGTAATCTAAATGTACATGAAAAGAAAATGAAATAAATAAGCCATGGTATGTAACAGCACTCCTCCCTCACCCATAGAGAATACATTCCAGGACACCCACACTGGATGTCTGAAACTGCAGATAGTACCAAACCCTATGTATAGTTTTTTCATACACACACACACACACACACACACACACACACCCCTAAATAAATTTAAATAAATTTAATTTATAAATTAGGCACAGTAAGAGATTAACAACAATTACTACTAATACGATAGAACAAAAAAATCGTAAAAATATGCTTTAGTAAGTTATGTGAATGTGGGCTTTCTCTCAAAATTTTATTGTACTGCACATCTAGCAACCTTAGCATATGATTTTTTTTTTTTTTGTCTTTCCTTATTGAGAATTTTCACCTTTTTACTTAAAGGCCATATTTTATGGTTTGTCACTGGCATATCCAAATTGCTAGCATTGCTACTCTTGCACTTTTGGGTCATTATTAAGTAAAATAAGAGTTACTTGAACACGAGCACTGTGATGCCATGACAGTCAATCTAAGTGCCTAATGGGTGGGTGGGTAGTATATGCTGTGTGGATGCTAAGGACAAAGGGACCATTTACATACTAGGTAGGACAGAGATGGCTGATGAGATTTCATTAAACTATGCAGAATGTCGTAAAATTTAAAATTTATTAGTTTATTTCTTGAATTTTTTATTATAATCTTTTTGAACTGTGGCTTACTATGGGTAATTCAAACCTCAAAAAGTAAAACCATGGATTCAGAAAACTAGCATACCATGCAGAAATAAAAAAGAAAGAGTTATCTTTACCTGGATATGAAAGAACTCCAAAATACATTTAAAAAAATATATAAACATGCATATATGAATAAACTCAGTGAAAAAAATATACGAACAAATAATATGTCTCTTCATCGGTTATCTATAAAATGTATTGAAAAAGGTCTGGCTTACATCACCAGGTCTATTAGATATAAACTTATCAGACTTTTCCTTTATAATTTTTAGTTTTCTTCCTTCTGGCTTTCCCTATTGTAAGTTATAGTTTTACAAACCTTTTATCAACTCAATTTTGATTTGTGAAAATCCAATGTCTTTTATTTAAAGTTTCAATTTTCTATGGGCACTTCTCCTTCAGATTCAGATCTAGCAAATGAAATCCTAAGTTTTTGAAACCTCAAGTCTTCCCAGTTTTCAGTACCAATAACAGATTTTTTTTTTTTTTTTTGAATAGGATCTTGCTAAATTATTGAGACCAGCCTCAACTTGAGATCCTCCTGCCTCAGCCTCAGCCTCTCAAGTCCCTGGGATTACAGGTGTGCAGCACTATGCCTGGCTAATGGAAATGTATACACACAAGATGGACATGCATAAGACAAAATTTTAAATAGTCAACTGTTTCTATTCAGAACAAATTTTTTAGATAAAGCCGGAAACAGAAAAACCTCTACTACATTGAAAATTTTTTCTTTATTTAGTAATCATGTAATTGTCCTTTAAAAGATATTACCAAAAACACTTTTATGAGATATACAAACTTCAAAGTTTAATAATACCTGAAGGATTTTGCCATGGTTTGAATGTGTTCTCCAAATTTTATGTGCCAGCAACTTGGTTCCCAATGTAGCAATGTTAAGAAGAGGGACTTCTGGGAGGTGACTGAATCATAAGGGCTCTGTTCCCATGAATGGATAAGTCCATTCATGAATTAACAGGTTACTCTAGGAGTGGCTTTGATATAAAAGTGAGTTCTCTCTGGCATGCTTACTCTATCTCACCACTTGATGCCCTCTGCCATGTTATGATATAAGCAAAAGGTTCTTATTAGATACAAGCACCATGCTCTTGGACTTCTCAGTCTTCTAGAATCATCAGCTTAAGAATTCTCTTTCTTTTGGTGCTGGATATTGACCAAGACTGAACTACATCCTCAACCCCCCACAATTCTATTCTTTAGAAATTATTCAGCTGTTGCATTCAGTTTTTGCAACAGAAAATAGACTAAGACAGGTTTTTATGCTAGTTAATCAACATGAGTAAAAATATTCAAATTAAAATATATCATTTTTAGAAGCCACTTTTTTGTTGTTAGTTAGAAGAGCCATGGAAGGAACTTTCCCACCTTTTGTGCATAAGTAAATGGATTAATGATTCTAAGAGATTCTTAAACATTATAAATAAAGATCTATAAAATTAATAGTTATTGTTTTAAACTAGTTACATTTTTATACATGGTGTGATATGTAATTTTTCTAATAGAATCTACTCCAATATAAAATTCTACACTTTTCTCATTTATAATGCCATTTTTATCACGTATTAAGTTTTGGGTTTTATATTGTGTTCTGTGCAACACCACACTATCTTTTTTTCTAAAAGATTTATAGTATATTTGCTATATGGCAAATCAAGATCTTTTCATTGTTTTATAAACATTATTTTTCTTGGCTAAATCATTTTTTTCCCCAAATGAATTTTATATATAGCATGTCAAGTCCTACTAAGAAATACTGTTGGGATTTTTTTAATGGGATACAGTGGCTACAGGTTAATGGGGTAGTATTTATAAGAAAAATATTGAATCACCTCCTAGAGTAACAATGTGTACCTTCTCTATTTCTAGTTTAATTGTACTCCCATTAAGAATATACTCTGGTCAATTTCAGTCCTTGGAAATTACATGAGATTTATTTTTTGTGTGGCCTGATATTAATATAGCATATCATCTTTCATTTTGTTAAATCTAGCAGTAGTATGCCTTGACATCCTTTTGCTTTAAAAAAACTTCTACATTCTTATTTTCAGTAAGAAGTTTTTAAAAAATCTAACCAGGGCTGGGGATGCAGCCCACTGTAGAGTACTTGCCTAGCATGTGTGAAGCCATAGCTTCAATCCTTAGCACTACAAAATAATTAATTAAAAAAATCTAACCAACAATCTGTCTTAATTGATTTACATTTAACATAATTACTAGTAATTTTTGAGTTTGAATCTATTATCTTAGTTTTTGCTTTCTATTTGTTCTGTTCTAGGTCCTGCTTCATCTTTCTTGCTTTTAAAATTTATTTTCACTATTCATATCTCACCCTATACTACTTAGTATATTAAATATACATTACCTTTTCCCCCAGTGTATACCTAAGAGCTTATAACATGCATCAACTTTTAAAAAAAATGAAGTATGAATTATTAGTTCTATCACTTCCTGTATGATATAAGAACTTTGGTATATTTCAATTCCTTTTATTCCATTCTAATATTAAAAAATTTTTTTTTAGTTGTCAATGGATCTTTATCTATTTACATGTGGTGTCAGGGTCTCATTAAGTTGCTCAGACTGGCCTTGAATTTTCTGATTCTCTTGCCTCAGCCTTCCAAGTAGTTGGGATTACAAGTGTGTACCACTATGCCTGCCTAAGGTATACTACTTACCAGTCTTAAAATTTGTGGCCTTGTAAGTGAAAATGAAAATTTTGTACAACTGTCACATATAGTTAAATGTAGTATTCAAAATTTAAATAATCAGTGATAATGTGAGTAGCTTGTTTTCTAAATAAACCTACATAAATTATAAAAATACTCACCAAGTGATATTAGTTGTAGTTCAAATTGTTCAACAAATTATTCTAGTAATTTCCAATCATTTATTAGTTTTGGAAACTATAGCCATAATCTTTTATTTGTCTTAGATATCCTTTTCTGAACCATGAATAGGAAACTGGATAAAGCTCCTCTAAGAATTTTCAATTTAAATTGATAGTCATGAATTAACCTGTAGTCTTGATAAGTTAAAAAAAAAAAAAAAAAAATCACTCTTAACAGAATAGTGGCACACAACTAATCCCAGCTACTCAGGAGATTGAGGCAGGAGTATCCAGCCTCAGCAACCCTCAAAATTAAATAAAAAGGGCTGGGAATGTAGCTCAGTGGTAGAGTGCCCCTGGGTTAAAACAAAAAAACAGAATCAACAGAAAGTTATCACTGGGGCTAAATTTTCTTTTTAGCTTTTGGGGCAGTAACAATAAATATATTAAATTTATTTAGCCCTTCAATGTTTTCTATTAATTTTACATACTATTTAACTGTAGTAACAAGTAACAGATAAGAGATAATGTAGTACTGAAGTTAAGAGCATAAGCCAGGATATAAGTCTTTTGTATTTAATGACCTTTCTGCTTTGAAGTTCCCCCAACCAAATGCAACTATACAGAGGGGAAAAATCTATTTTTGTGATCATTTTCATTGATAAAATGAGTATTATTAATGCTTATGGAGGGCATGGAATCAGTGGATTTTGGCAAACTTATCCCACTAAATAATGATAAAAATAAACAAGAATGATAAAAATTAGGGATTTGTAGTTCAGGAATTATTCACCCATAAACCATTCCCATAGGCTTTATTCATCTGCTGTAGATTCTACTCTGCCATGGGAATGTACTATGAACCTGTAGTAGTACTACTATTCTCATCTGATTGCTTTTCGTCTCTCTGGATCTCCCCGGGGCTGCAGTTCCCACAAATGACTAAGAGACAATTATAGGGAGAATGCCTCGAAGTAGGCTGAGCTACCTTTAAGGAAGCCAGATGATCACTGGACATTTAAGCATTTTCTGTGTGGGGGAAGGTACCAGGCAGCAGTGAGGAATAGTTAGAATAGATGCTGGCCTGCAGTTCTCTAGTGAGATGGTTGTTGACAGCCCCTTGCTAGGCCATTTCTTAACACTGTAATCAACGCTGAGGCAGTCAGATCTAAAATTTAAGGCCAACTCAAGAAATTTAGAAAGGCCCTGTCTCAGAAAATAGTGCTGGGGATGACTCAGTGGTAGAGCATTCCTAGTACTGTAAAACAAGACAAAAAAAAAAAAAAAAAAAAACTTGGTACAGTGGAATCAATGTTTATCAGCTTGATATGAGGCCTGACTGAATCCAGCATCTATATATACCCTTGAAAGCAAAATTTTAAGTGATGCTGTTCACACCTTTTATATCCTTGTGTTTGTCTAACTGAGGCACACTAAACTCAGTTTAACCTTCTATGAGGTAGTGTATTAAAATCTTCTATGATAAATTTGCCTGTTTTCTCCTTGAAGTTATTGAATCTTGATGTTTATATTATATTTAAAATATAAGACTCATTCAAGGCCAGGTTCATTTAAATCCATAAGCAAATACTCATTCAAGCTTCCAGGTGAACTGAATATTTATCGTTAATAATTCTATCTCGGGCTGGGGATGTGGCTCAAGCAGTAACGCATCGCCTGGCATGCGCGGGCAATGGGTTCGATCCTCAGCACCACATAAAAATAAAAATAAAGATGTTGTGTCCACCGAATACTGAAAATAAATATTAAAAAATTCTCTCTATATAATAATAATTCTATCTCTAGTAACTTTTTTGCATGAAGCCTATTTTATTCTGATAATATAGCTTACCAGTTTTCTTTAGAATGTGTTTTGTTATATTTTTCTATATCCTTTAACATTTTTCTCTATAATAGTCCCATTTTTTTTTTTTTTTAAAGAGAGAGGGAGAGGGAGAGAGAGAGAGATCGAACCCTGGCCGCACGCATGCCAGGCGAGCGCACTACCCCTTGAGCCACATCCCCAGCCCCGCCCCCCCCCCTTTTCTTTGAGACAGGATCTTATGTTGCCCAGGCCAGTCTCAAAACTCATGGGCTCAGGTGATCCTTCTACCTAAGCTTCCTGAGAAGCCAGAATAGGGGCATGCCATACCTCACTTATCTTTGTTTTTAAGTTGGAGTTTGTGTGTCTATGGGGGAAGGAAGTACCAAAGATGAAACCCAGGGACACTTCAACCATGTGCTGCATCCCAGCCCAACTTCTTTCTTTTTTTGAGACGACTTGTTAAATTGCTGAGGATGGCCTTGGTCTTCCTAGTCACTGGGATTACAGACATGTATCACCACCTTTGTACTTATTGTAACTAGTAATATTGGGATTTATTTTCAGCTATTCTTTGAGCTTTTATGTCTTGCCTTACCCCATCGCTTTCCCTTTCTTACCTTCTTTTGGAACCTTTTTCCTTATTATATGCTTTTTGTTCTACTTATCTAGAAATTTTATATTCTTTCTTTTGGTTCCTCAAAATTTTTAATATGCACACTTACTGAAGTCTATCTATCTATCCATATATATGATTTATATAATACTAATATGTGTAACATTATAATATACAATTCTTCCTCAAAGAACATAAGTAACTCACAATATTCCCTCATAATGTACATGCAATTGTTGTATATTTTACCTCCAGCTTTATTATTCTCAAAGTACATTTTTGGATTTAGTTTTATGAACATATGTAACACATTCTCTGCTCTTCATTCCTTCTGGCATCTCAGACTTTCCATTTGAAAACACTTCCCTTCTCTCTGAACTTAGAATTCATTTATTGATGGTCTGCTGGCAAATTCACTAAGCTGAATACGTATTTCATCCTTGTTCTTGTTAAGGACAAAAAACTGTTTTTACTGGGTATAAACATCTAGACTGCAAGTTTTTCTCCAGCATATTGAAAATAATTACCACTGGCTTTTGTGTATGTGTCAGATTATTATTGAAGACTAATCAGCTGTTATTCTTGTAGTGTTTCTTTGAAGGTTTGTTTTCCTCTTTTAAGATTTTACACAGCTGGGCACAATGGCACATACCTATCTGTAATCTCAGTGACTCAGGAGACTGAGGCAGGAGGATCACAAGTGCAGGGCCAGCAACTCAGTGAAAGCATGTTTCCAAATAAAAAAGGGCTTGGAGCATATATAGCTCAGTGGTAGAGTTCCCTGGGTCTGATCCCCAACACAAAATAAATAAATATAAACATAAAGAAAAGATTTTATATTTACTTTCTTGAAGTGTCTAGGGAGGATTTCTTTTCTTGTTTTCTCTTTTGGTACCAGGGATTGAACCCAGGGGCACTTAACAACTGAGCCACATCCCCATTTTGTATTTTATTTAGAGACAGGGTCTCACCGAGTTGCTTAGGGCCTCACTAAGTTGCTGAGGCTGGCTTTGAACCTGTGATCCTCTTGCCTCAGCTTTCCCAGCTGATGGATTATAGGCCTGAGCCACGGCACCTAGCTCTAGGGAGAATTTCTGCTTGGGTTAGTTGTGCTTCTTAAATCATAGCCTGGTGCATCTCTTTAATTCTGCCTCTCTTCCAACAGCTGCCCCTCTCCATTAATCTCTCGTTTTCTTTAGGAACTAAGTAAATGTATGGGCTTTTCTCTCCATGCTCCATGTTACTAAACTTTCTTCATATTTTTAATCTTTGAATTTCTATTTATGGTGTAGATAAATACTTCATTTCTATTTTTCAATGTACTAAATTCTTATGTGTTTTCATACTATTATCTAATTTCATAACATGAAATTTACTTTTTCAGAATGTCACCTTAGGAGGTAATATACTTATTTTGACAATTTTGCTGTCACTTAAACCATTTTTTAAATTCTTTTGGAAATTACCTTCTAGTCCACATATCCTTTCTTTTTAAATACTAAATCCCTTCTAATCTGGTCTCCATTAGATTCATAAACTTGATTCTTACATTCTATGTCATTCCTCCTCCCTGTATTATAAAGTCCTTGTAAATGGCAGTGGCTATCATACTTGAGATATGAGAAATCATCTTTCTTACTACAGATATGTCATTGTCTATAAAATTACTTCAGCTCCTACACAAATGTTGGGCACACTAGTAGATAAAGTAAAAATACTAAAAAAATTGAAACACTGAACTATTTCACCTTGACAAAGATAAAAAAGAATGGCAATAGCAGTGCTGGCAAGGGTATCCGGAGATAGGCACTTGCATATGTGTTTGATAGGAATGAGAACTGGTTCTTTCTTCAGACAACAATTTAACAATGTTTCAAAATTCCTTATAACTTTTGACTCATTCCAGGGACTTAGCTTTAAGGACATAAATTTAAATTATTTTTTGTTCACAAAGTTTTATTTAAACTTATGAAAAAATTAAATAATGCAGAAATATTAATGTGTTCACAAATTTTAGGAAAAAAGCAGGCTACAGAATAGTATGCTTACATGTTTATATTAAGCTAAATATACAAAGAAAAAATTTTCCTTGGAATCCATTCAGTCTCTAGAATAAGTGATGTTTACCTCATTTATTACCTAGGCTTTCTGCAACATACTGGCAATGAAAAATGACTGAATTATTTTAAGTATAGCAAAGTTCCTAACAGATTTTTTTTAATTTTTATACATTTATTAATTTTTATGTGGTGCTGAGGATTGAACCCAGTGCCTCACATGTGCAAGGCAAGTGCTCTACCACTGAGCCACAACCCCAGCTCCCCCAATCAGATTTTAAAAATTCTCTTGGAGGGATGGTGAATATGGCTCAGTGGTAAAGCCCATACCTTGGGTGTCCAAGCCTTGAGTTTGATTTCCAGCACCACAAAATAGATGAATAAATAAATTAACAATAAATGTGTGTATATATGTCTGTGTCTGGGAAAATGCAGTCTGGATTTAAATAAAAACTATGAATAATATATCCTTCATTCTAATATCCCTGGCAACTTAAATTCAATATTCATAACTCATTCTACCATTGCCTCCACCTAAAATTTCTCTCACAAAGAACAGAAACAGCTACTTCTCAAAGTCCTAAAAGTATAGGTAGGAAGTTAAGAGGAGAGGGGCCAGGATATAGAGAAGAGAGAAACCGAATGTTGACAAGGAACAGACCCTCAGTATTGGAATAGGTTAAGAACAGGACTTGTAGGAAGGAGAGAAGCTTCTCCTTTAACCAGTTTTCTCCCTTTCTCAGGCACATTCATTGCTACAAGCTCCACCCAACTGCTATGAGAAAACCCAGAGATCCCAGCACCAGGTGTGATAACCATGGCATTTACATGAGTGAAGTGGAATAGGACTTACCAGCTCAGAGTAATTCCTGATTCTGTTCTTTTGCATCTTCCTTAGTATACTGGAGGTCTTTCTTCAGAAAAGTTTTGCTTCATTGTTTCTCAGCTTTTCTAACATGATATACTGCCTCTCTTCTACCATTGGACCTTCAACATATCAGTTTTCATCTGAAATATTTCTACCCTCTCTCCAACCCCATCTTGACTCAAGATATTTACTCCTACTAATTTTTCTGAACTTGGTTCAAGTGTCAACTTTCTCTGGGAAATCTCAAACACCCTAGTCCACAACTAATTCCTTTGAGCCTTTATCCAATTTGTAGGTATACATTATGCATTATTAGTATAGTTATCTAACATCTAGTTGAACTGATGAAGTTCCAAGTTCAATAAAAGCAGTACCATTAACTAATTTTGCTCACCACTGCTAATCCTGTATTTAGAACATAACAAGTGCTCAAGAGGCATTTGTTAAAGGAGGGAATGACTAAATGAACAACTAAGATAATTAGCAACCCAGAGGTCTTGAAGTGGTAAGAATTATATTAACTACACACAATTATACATGGTGGAACTTTGTACAAATTTTTCCTTTCTTTGCTGTTAAACTTGAGAACTCACAAGACATAGTTTTAAATATATACAGCATATTATTTTGACAATTCCTAGAGCCCAAAAGTAAACCAAGACCAGATATTAAATATCTAATTAATCAAGAAGAAGGCTGGTTTCCCTTAGCAAAAGTAGGTAGTCCAGCCTGGGAACTTCACAAATAGCCTAAATCATGAGAGCTGCCTCTCTGAAATGGCTTAGTATTTCTTTTTATTTTTTTAATATTTTTTAGTTGTCAATGGACTTTTTTTTTTAAAGAGAGAGTGAGTGAGTGAGAGAGAGAGAGAGAGAGAGAGAGAGGGAGAGAGAGAGAACTTTTTAATATTTATTTTTTTTTAGTTCTCGGCGGACACAACATCTTTTGTTTGTATGTGGTGCTGAGGATCGAACCCGGGCGGCACGCATGCCAGGCGAGCGCGATACCGCTTGAGCCACATCCCCAGCCCTGGACCTTTATTTTATTTATTTATATGCTTGCCTCACACGCGCTAGGCAAGCGCTCTACCACTGAGCCACAACCCCAGCCCCTGGCTTAGTATTTCTTGAGCAAACGAATGCACACTTGTCTCTTTCTGGCTGGTTTAGGCACAGGGGTACAGAGATTCTATAGGCTCTCTACCCTTAACAAAAGCTTAGATGAGTGAAAAGCAAACCTCGGATGACAGCGAAAGAATGAGCATTTATTAAAGATGTATTTACTGAGCACCTATGGTGTACCAGAAAGCCCTAGTTCTGGGAATTTTTCCTTCAGTCTCCCGAGCCTGAAGAGAAGCATCCCAGGCCTGCCTACTTCAAAAGGCCAGGATGGGGGTTCCGTAACGACTACGCGCTTCTGAAAGTACCAGGGGGCAGAAAAGCCAGAGGCCGAAAAAAGGTCTCCAAAGCCCGGGCCGAGCGAGCGAGCTCTGGATGGCTGCGCATCCGGAGCAGAGCTGGCGGAGGTGGGGACCTACCCTCCGGGGGACCGCGCTTACCCGTCGGGCGAGTACTCGAGGTTGAAGACCGCTCCGTGGGTGCGGGTGCTGAGATACACCGAGTCCGCAGGGTGGATGGAACCATAGAGGTTAGTCATGGTGCGAAAATTGTCTCGCGCCGGGTCCACGAACAGCCCGCGGCCCAGGCTGCGTTCTCTCAGCCACCCGAACAGTCTGGCGCCAGGGCCGCCCAGGCCCGCGCTGACGCCGTGCCGACCCCGGCTCCCGGCCCTGCAGTCCTGCCCGGGACGTCGGCGTGACGGGGAAGGAGGTGAGGGCTCTCCCAGGGCGGAGGCGGCAGATGATTCCACAGTCCCCGGCGGCGATAGGTCTCCCGCCCGCGCGGCCGGGGGCAATGGGGGAGCGCCAAGGCGGCGAGGGCTCCGGGCGGCCGGCGGGGGAGGGGCCGCGTCAGTCCCGGGCTGCTGAGGCACGGGCGGGGCAGCGGGAGAGGGCGGCCTGGCGGTAGTCGTTTGTTCCCCGTGGGGCGCCGGCTCCTCAGCTCCGGCCGCCGCGTCTCCGCTGGGGCTCCGGGGCCCGAAAGAAAACATGACCAACACCCCCGCCCCCAGCTCCCAGCCGCTGTCCTGCCGGCCGACACCTCGGCGCTCCAGCTCTAGCCGACACTTCCGGGTGCGACGGCGTAAAGCTGCCGGCTGGGAAACCTGCCCCACCGCTTGGTTGCCCTCCACCGGGGACAAGGAAAGCGGGGACACTGCAGTGTTGCGGTTTTGCAACCCCGAAGGACAGCAGTCCTGAATGGCTAGCTGTTCGTGTGAGCCACTGAAGGTGCCAGGGACCCGGGTGGGTACTGACTGACTGAGGCTGGGAGTGGGTCTATAGATGTCAGTGAGCGGTTGATGTGTGTCTGACCAGTATTATGAAACTGGGCAGGATTATGTTACTATTGTCCCCACTATACACTGAGGGATGGATTACCGTATTAGGTGCAGGTCCCGTATGGTAAGCTGAATGGCATACTACCTGCTCAGCCTATAAGTATGAGGGCTCAGGTTAGTAAATTTTGCACTAAAAAGCCCTGTCTGCGCAGTTCCTGAAATTGTGGACTGTTGATGCCCTGAATATCTCTGCCCAATTGCCATCTATTGTCTAGTAGACCAAGTCTTTATCGACGCTCCTTCCTACAGGAAGGGGCACATATCCAGCCAGGAGGGACTGAGAGGCACTGGAGATCTGAATCAAATCAATCTCACAAGCAACAGAGCCCAGGGTCAGTCCTCCTTGTACTGCATCTGCCAGGGAGGTCATGGAACCGTGATGGAGGTGAGGCCTCCATCACTGTTGCTGAGGATAATATATAGAACTTGCTAACAGAAAAGGGTTAATAAGAGCTGGCAGTTTCTTGGGGGAGTGAAGCAAAGTCTTCAGTAAGGGAGAGGCTGAGGCACAAGGAAACACATTTATTTACTCTTCTTCTCTATCCAATGACAGATATTTTTTAAAAAAATTACTTTCCAACTGATGTCTCCTAATACAACATGACTGAAATGATAAACACTGTTTTGTTTTGTTTTTTCCCTTTTCAGGCTTTTATACTTTGGGAGCAGCACCTTCACTCTCGATGATCACTAGTTCTGCCCATAAAGTAGAATTCTTTGTTGGGAACGAGTTTGATAAAATGAGCAAGGCGATTGGCCATGGCATAAAAAGATGAAATGGCAGCTATGTCCCAGGCATCTTCTCTACTGAAGCCATATATCTCAAGCTTTTTGAAATGGTCATCTGTTATATCATCAGCTTGGGAAACAGCAAGTGCAAACTCCAGCATTGCTTTTTCCCCGAGCAGGAAGGTCAGACTTTCTCCAATTCACACAGACCTGCAAGAAAATATAGTCAGAAGCAGATTATCTTGTCTACTGCAAATAAATAATCGAACAAGGGCTTAATAAAATTGACATTGATGGTTAAAAAAAAAGTCCCTCAAGGTTAGAATAAAGGAGCAAAATCAGACTAAAACAAAGTTTTCTGAGAAAAGTAGAGCTCAAAGACTCTCTTTGACCTGCCCCCCACATCAATACCAAACAAAATATAATATTTGCAAAGAGTTTACATTTAGCAATTACTATAAATTAAGAATGTGCTCAGTGTTTTGTATTCATTATCTCATTTAATTCTTATAAAAACCCCAGACAGTTGTATTTTTATTATCATCCCCTTTTTATTGACAAACTGCAGTTCAAAGAGGTGAAGTGACTTTCCCAAGGTTATATGGCTAGAGCACAGTATAGCTGGGATTTCAAATACACTGGATTCCAAAGACAATACTAGGTAATCAATTCCCTTGCTAAAGCAAAATACTAGAAACCACTACAAACCTTAAAATAAAATAGTTTGGTGTTTTAGTCAGCTTTTTTGCCACTGTGATCAAAAGTCTTGGCAAAAGCTGTTAGAGGAGAAAAAATTTACTTGGGGTCTCATGGTTTCAGAGGTCTAAGCCCACAGATGGCCAACTCCATTGTTATGGGCCTAAGCTGAGTGTAGATATGGCAGAGAACAGCTCAGGACATGACAATCGGGAGGGAGGGAGGGAGGGAGGGAGGGAGAGGGAGAGAGAGAGAGAGAGAGAGAGAGACTGACTCTGTTTACTAGGGACAAATATATACCCCAAAGGCATGCCCTTAATAACCCAACTCCTCCAGCCACACCATCTACCTAGAGTTACCACTCAGTTAATCCCTCTCAGTGGATTAATGCACTGATTAGGTTAAGGCTCTCTTAAACCAATCATTTCACCTCTACTTTCTTGCACTGACTCACACATGTGCTTTTAGGGGACACCTCATATCTAAACTATAATATTCAGTAAACCATTGTGTGACAACACATTCTATGACCACTTGGGAGAGAGATCCTGGATGAGCAAAAGTTGGGTGTCGAGGCAGGATGCACTCAGCAGGGCAAAGGGGATGATCATGAAATCATTTTTAGGCCAGCAAGAGATACCTTTAGGGAATAGTTTACAAAGTCTCTATAGATCAGATCAGAAGAGAAGACTGGGGAATAGTGAAAATGATGAACCTCAACTCTGAGAATAAATGCAGAGAACAGATATTTCTGTTCTCCAGTCTTAAGGATCAGGGATTTCACTATAGGGTTCAGTAGGACTTTGTAATGAAATAAACATAGTAATGATACCCAAAGGGCATGACTTTGGACAAAGTAAGGACAGGATAAGTTGTTGACTGAAGAACTGATGGGCAAGAGCAGGTGGAGGCAGTTCCAGAATGAGAAGCAAACTGGCCAATGCCTGGGGTCAACAGTAAGAATTCAAAAGCCTAAAACATTGGTTTGGGCCCAGAAGGAATAATTAGTGGATGGACAAAATTCATACTGGAAGTGCAAACAGTATAATTAGCAGAAAGATGGCAAGTTTTGAAAAGAGACTCTTGCCACATTATAGTTATATATTCCATACTAAGTTAAATCTCTGAACCTTGAGTCTAAAATGGTTATAAGGCTTGCCTTGGACAGGTAGTTATGTGCATCTGATAGAATGTATGCCAAATAACCACCACTATGACTGATATTAATCTGGGGCATAGCTCTTCCTAATACTAAACATCACATACATGCAAAAGCAAGTGGGCACATAACAGGAACTGGAAGGGAATTCAAGCAATTAGAGATTTTGTTCCCTGCACCATATCATAACATGGGCTTTGTCCATTCCTCAGTTAGAAAGGCCCTGAAACTGGAACAGGAGAGGTAGGCACTAACCTGGTCAGAGAGCACTGGGTTCTTTGAGTAGACCCTGTACCAAGCACTATGGACAACCACATGGTATAAGCTCCTGTTGACCAGGCTGGTCACTACAATGATGAGTTCCTTATCTGCTCTGCTGAGCTGTCCTGGGGAGGAAGAGGAAAGAAGACCTGTTCATAATTCCTGGGCAATGGCTTAGAACCTAAACAGGTTTAGCTATATTTTAGCAACAGGCTCTGCCTACCCACCAATTTGCCTGCCATTCACTTATACATTTATTCATTCATTCATCTCTTGTCCCTAGCTACCAACTGACCTATTTTGTTTTTGTTTATTTATATGGTGGTACTGGAGATTGAACCCAAACCAGGATCTAGTGCATGTTACCAAGCACTTTACCAATTACCCACATCCTCAGCCCTTTTTGAATTTTATTTTGAGGCCCTAGGATGGCTTCAAACTTCTGATGCTTGGCTTTAGCCTCCTGACTACAGGCAGGCCACCATGCCTAGGCTATTTTACTTTCTTCACAGTATGTAGTACTTTCTGAAATCAACAGACTTCTTTCTTTCTTTCTTTTCTTTTTCTTCTCCTCCTCCTCCTCCCCTCCCCCACTTCCTCCTTCCATCTTCTTTAGTTGTTCACTATTCACTTTCTCCTCTTAAGAGTATGTTCAAGGGGCTGGGGTTATAGCTCAGTGGTAGAGCACTTACCTAGTATGAATGAAGCACAGAGTTCGATCCCAAGTACAACATAAAAATAAATACATAAAATAAAGGTATTTTGTCCACCTACAACTAAAAACTATATTTTTAAAAAGCAGTATGTTTGAGGGGCTGAAGATGTGGCTCAGTGGTAGAACGCTCACTTAGCCTGTGCACGACCCTGGGTTCGATCCCCAGCACCACATAAAAATAAATAAAATAAAGATATTGTGTCCAACTACAACTAAAAAATAAATATTAAAAAGGAGCATGTTTGAAATCCCATTTTTTCTCCCAGGCATGCCCATAATTATGATGATCTGGGAGGCTGAAGCAGGAGAACTGAAAGTTTGAGGCCAGCTTCAAAACTTAATGAGACTCTGTCTCCAACTAAAAATAAAAAGGGGTGGTGGGTTCAATCCCTAAAGAGAGGGAGGAAGAAAGGGAGGGAAGGAGGAAGGAAGGAAATCCATTTTTTTTAAATTTGTTTTTTAAAATAAAAATCATATCCTCAAAGAAATACCTGGCAGATAGTAGTTGCTCAGAAAATGTGTTAATAAAATACTAAATTCAAGAAATATTTTGTGAGGCCTATCAGGTACTAGGCTAACACTTAAAAGAGGAGGAAAGAAGTGGGTGTGGTGGCATAGGCCTGTGATTCCCAGCTATTCAGAAGGCTGAGGCAGGATTGCAAGTTCAAGGCCAGGATTGCAAGTTCAAGGCCCTGTCTCAAAATAAAAAGGGCTGGGGATGTAGCTCAGTGGCAGAACATATGCAAGGACCTGAGTTTAATCCCTAGTACTGTAAATAAGTAAATAAAGTAGAAGAAAAAAGAACAGACTTCCTAACTTCATGGAAGCTACTATTTGAGATAGGGATAGGCAGAAAAGGGGAGAACCCGCTTTGGTACCGGGCACAATTCTGGGAACTTTACATATGTAACCTCATTTACTCCTTACCTCAGCTCCTCAAGTGGGTATTATTAATGCCATTTTACTAGTAATGAAACTAAGGCTCTGAGGTGTTCAAATACTTTGCTGAAGTTGCTTGGATTATTTATGGCAGAACTCACATTTGAACACAGGATTGGTCTTTTTCTAGTAGGATAGAGAAGCTGCAGAAAGATATGATGAAAATAAAAGGCAGACAGGACTCTGTATGCCATTAGAAAAGGGCAAGGAGCGGGTTGTAGGCAATCGGACAAGGAATTCTTCCTTATACATGAAGGAAGGTGAGATGGACTTTGAAGGAAAAGTCAGATTCACAAAGGCATAAATAGGAGAAAAAGCATCCCAGGGGCATAGCAAAGTTAGAAGATCTAATGAGATCAAAATGCTGAAGGGGACAAAATGTAGCTCCCATTTTGACTTAGAACATAAAGAGGGACTGAGGGTAGGAAGCAGGCTGTGACAGACCAAAGAGAACCACCCCATAACTGCTGGCTGTCTTCCAGTATCTGCCTTCTTCCTTTAGTAACAGAATCTCTTCATTTAGCTGGGCACATGACCAATCAGCTTCCCTCATAGCTAGATGTGACAGTGAGACAAAGTTCTACCCAATGGGATAGAAACAGAAGTGATATATGCAACTCTTATGTCAGGACCTTAAAGAGAAAGGGCTTGTGCCCACCAGTGATGCTCCTTTCTGCTGGTACAGTGGTGATCCAGCTAAGCTTGTAGGCAAGGGCAGTCCCAAACTGTAAACAACACTTGCCAGCCCTTAGCAGCTTCTATAGACTATCAGGTGAGAGTGAACGAGTGAGAGAAAAAAAATATTATTTAAACCAAAGTCTTTGTCTCTGAGTAGCAGCAGCCTAATCTGAATCTAGTATCACATCCATGGTTGCCAGTTTATTTCAGTTATATATCTATAACCATAAAGCTGGATTCAGTCCTCACAGACTCAAAATCCAGAGTTGTCACAGAAGCCGAGGTTTTCCCTAATCTCATCAATCTGGAAGACATGGGAAGCGATGTTGGCAAACAGGCCACCTATATCTCAACCAAGAATGATTCAGCATTGTTTCTCTCTTTACCTGTTGTTTTGTTGTAGATGGCATTGTAATAAGCAAAGAAGGCTCGGAATTCCAATGGCTGGTAAGACAAAACTTTCAATATATTTGGTAAAAATCCTGTCTGCAGGGAAGAAAAGACAGGGTCACACAAAATGAAAACTAAGAGCAGAATAAACAGTAATCTGGTACTCCCCATATTGTCTGAATCCAGATGCACTCTTGGAAAGGTCATAGCCTTTTTATACATATCTTAACCTTTCAGGGTATTATAATTGTTATTTCTAAAGGTGTATAAAATGTCTTTTTGATACACAATCTGATGAAGTTCAGAGAGTGAATGTAACAAATAAAACAAATGAGACTTATTTGAATTTAGATTCTACTGTTTAGGTCCTACCTTTTACAGACGGGCTGGTGGCATTCATTATTTCTAAGAATTAAGTTAGTAACAAGCCCCAATATTAGTAAAGTATTTTGTAAGGTTCTTTCACATATCCAATCTCATTTATCCTCTAAACCTTGTAAGGTAGTCAAGGGAGATATTATTATCCCTGGTTTACAGATAAGGAAACCAAGGCCCAGAACTGAAGGCCATACCTTGGGATTTTGAGTTTTCAGATGGCATGCTATGGCAAACAACTGTCCATTTCTTCCCTCTTGACAACAGAACCTGGATGTTGTTCAGATATGAAGTTGTCATGGATTTCAGAACAGGTTAAACCCTTCCCCACACTAATGAGTGAATCCTGATTGTTCTAAATAAATTATGGTGATTTCATTCCACTTGTCAGTGATAGGCTGAGAAATGGACATGTGACACCATGGTGGCTACTGAGAAATGAAGGGAAGTCAGCTGGGGGCCTTCCTGGCTCTCCAAAAGGAATATAAGGAAAGGGTATGCCCTCCTCACTCCTGCTAGAAGTTGTGCAAGGATGTAATGTTTGCTGATACTATAGTCATCTAATGACTACAGGGAATAAGTCTAAGCAGCTATCACACTGAGGAAGATAGAGCTCAAAAAGGAAAGAATCTACTGGATACCTGCCTGTAATCCCAGTGATTTAGGAGGCTGAGGCAAAGGATCACAAGTTGAAGGCCAGCCTTGGCAACTCAGCAAGACCCGATCTCAAAATAAAATATAAAAAAGGGCTGGGATAGAGTGCTTGCTTAACATGTGTGAGGTCCTGAGTACCCAATTCCCAGTACCACACACAAAAAAAAGGAAAAAAATCTAGTCCTTGATGGTAACAGTAAGCTACTGAATTTTAACAATATAGGAATTTCCCTACCGCTAGACCAGCAATTAAGTGTGACATTGAATTATCCTTACTGTTAAACCAGCTAAATTGGATTTTCTATACAACTATAGCTGAAAGCACCCTAGCTGATAACAGATGCTAAAGGTTTGTTAGTGGTCTAAAAGACAGAGCATAAAGAACTATTTGTACTAACCAGGGAGAGTCTGGGGAGAGGGTTGGGAAATGGGAGAGGTGTGGAGAGCTGTTGATGGTGCCAAGGGCTCCAAACCTTTCCCACCAGAACAGCCATATTTTAAAAAAATATTTTTTAGTTATAGATGGATGCAATATCTTTATTTCGTTTATTCATTTTTTTTTTATGTGTGTGTGCCTCAAATGTGCGAGGCAAGCGCTCGCCACTGAGCCACAACCCAGCCCCAACAGCCATATTTTTATCTTTATATAATGGATTTCCATGCAATATTTTGTTTGGAAAGAAGTGCCACAAAATTCTACTACCAAGTTGGAACAACAAAGGTTTAGAACAAATGTATGTTTAAGGAAGCATCTTATAATTTGGCAGCATAGATCACACGCTTTAAAACTACCATCAGGGGGTCGGGTGAGTGGTCATGCCTGTAATCCCCAGTGGCTGGGGAGGCTGAGACAGCAGTTCAAAGCCAGCCTCAGCAACAGAAGGTGCTAAGCAACTCAATGAGACCCTGTCTCTAAATAAAAAACAAAAAAGGGCTGGGGATGTGGCTCAGTGGTCAAGTGCCCCTGAGTTCAATTCCTGGTACCCCTCCCCCCAAAACAACTTCCATCAGGAAATAATATACAAAAAGATGTATGTATAAACATAAATATGTATATATATGAAAAATATATATATACAAAAATTGTTACAAGTCCTAAAACTCTAAGATTTGGAGATTGTTGAACTAAATTACAGTATCTCTGTTATACAATGCTATATCATGTAACCCTAAATAATGTTTTGACCTAGAAATCAAGATAACATGATCTCATTTTAAAAAGTACAAATATATATATATATATATATATATATATATATATATATATATATATTTTAATTTTGATGAAAAAAAATTTTTTTTTAATTTTTTATTGTGGGTTGTTCAAAACATTACAAATTTCTTGACATATCATATTCCACACTTTGATTCAAGTGGGTTATGAACTCCCACCTTCACCCCATACACAGATTGCAGAATCACATCAGTTACACATCCATTGATTTACATATTGCCATACTAGTGTCTGTTGTGCTCCGCTGCCTTTCCCATCCTCCACCCTCCCCCCTCCCCACCTCTCCCCTCCCCTCCCCTCCTCTCTCTCTACCCCCTCCACTGTATAACCCTGAGGGTCTCCTTCCATTACCATGCAATTTCCCTTCTCTCTCCCTTTCCCTCCCACCTCTCATCCCTGTTAAATGTTAATCATCTTCTGCTCTTCCTCCCTACTCTGATCTTAGTTACTCTCCTTATATCAAAGAAGACATTTGGCATTTGTTTTTTAGGGATTGGCTAGCTTCACTTAGCATAATCTGCTCTAATGCCATCCATTTCCCTGTAAATTCTATGATTTTGTCATTTTTTAATGCAGAGTAATACTCCATTGTGTATAAATGCCACATTTTTTTTATCCATTCGTCTATTGAAGGACATCTAGGTTGGTTCCACAGTCTTGCTATTGTGAACTGTGCTGCTATGAACATCGATGTAGCAGTGTCCCTGTAGCATGCTCCAAATATATTTTTTTAAAAAAATATTTTTTAGATGTTGTTGAACCTTTATTTTATTCATTTATTTTTATGTGGTGCTGAGAATCCAACCCAGTGCCTCACACTATAGGCAAGCACTCTGCCACTAAGCCACAACCCCAGCCCTAAAAAAGTACATATATAGATTTATACAAACAAAATAGGGAAGAAGAAAACACCAAGATGCTAATAGTGGTTGACTTTGTATAGTGAAATCATATTTTTATTCTTTTTAAATTTTCTGCTTTTTGTCTACTTTTTCAATAATTTTTCTTTTTTTTTCTTTTTCTTTTTTTTTTTTGATATTGGGGATTGAATCCAGAGGCACTTTGCCACTGAGCCATATTCCCAGACTTTTTTATTTTTAATTTTGAGATGGTATCACTAAGTTACTTAGGGCCTTGCTAAGTCGCTGAGGCTAGCCTCAAATTTGGAACACCCTGCCTTAGCCAGCCTCAAATTTGGAACTCTCCTGCCTCAGCCTCCCAAGTCACTGGTATTACAGGCGTGCATCACCATCCCAGGCTTCAACATGGAATTTTTTATTTTTTGTACTGGGGATTGAACCCAGGGGCACTTAATCACTGAATCACATACCCAGCCTTTTAAAATATTTTATTTAAAGACAAGGTCTTGCTAAATTGCTTAGCACCTCGCTGTTGCTGTGGCTAACTTTGAATTTGTGATCCTCCTGCCTCAGCCTCCGAACCACTGGGATTGCAGGCCTGCACCACCACATCCGGCTCAACATGTAATTTTTTATTATAATTTTTTAAAAAAAGAAAAGATACCTGTCACACTTGTTTAAGCAACTCCTCATATTCCAATGGTTTTATCTCAACACTACAGTGCTAAACAGAACTATAGTTATGCCTCAGGCAATAACCTCAAGTCCCACTGAGGAAACAAGGGAGGTCGGTAATATTCCCTGAATTGTCCCTCAGCGTCTCCCCCCACCCCCCAAGGCATAACTTTTAATCAGCCTTAATCTATGTGAGCTTGGTCATCAGTACCTACCTGCTGGTTCCAGGCCCTCTGGAGTTGAGATGGAGTGGGGAAGTAGACGAGCGCAGTTCATATCATCTCTGCCCAATGAACTCCCACTCCTGCCAGGGTGATTAAATAAGAACAGCTATTTCAACAATCTGATTGCAAAACAAGTTTTATTTCAGTTGGCCTTTTATTACTCCAAGAGAAAATGGCTCTACAGCATCTTGTCAAATTTGGAGGTGTTAGTGATGTCTATCTTAAAAATAAAAAAGAATCTAAAAATTCACGTTGGAAGCAAAGATATGGGCAGTAGCTAAGAGACATGGGTCAGAGTCCCGCCCTCTCGATCTCCAGGAGCTCTCACCACTGCGGGGGAATTTGAGCAATTGCTCACGTGGGCAACTGAAGTGTGCTGCAGAGTACGAAGCAACAAGGCTTCGTTACTTTCTCAGGCCATGTAGGGTTAACTCATGTATATGAAAAGGTAACATGATATTTTATTTATATTTGGAGAGGGTCTAGCGAGAAAGATATGTGTTACACCAGTCAGGTATTGTCTATTCATGTCAGACCACCATACAAACTTAGAACTACTGCTGACAGCACAGCAAATCAAATGGGCAAGACCAATAAATCATTTCCTTATTTTATTGTTTTCCACTCTGGAAACAACCAAAAAGGTTTTATTTTGAAAAAGAAAAAAAAAATTGTGGTGAAAAGCCAGCTGCCTTTCTGAGCGCGAAGTCGACAGGCAGGGCCTCTGGGCCCAGCCAACTTCAGTTGACTTCGTCCCTCTGCACAGCTCCTGGGGTTCTCAATCTATTCGAGCTACGCATTTCTTCTACCGGTCCGCGGACAGACTGCAAGATGGATGAACGGTTAAATACACAGTCACTACCACTTGGAAGAGGCGGGGGTGGACCGCCAGGCTGACAAAGACCAAATTTCATAGACTAAGGTCCAAGACCCAGGGATCGCACTGACGGAAACGGAAGACCCTGAGGGGGGTTGGGGATTGGAGGAGGGGCAGGAAACGGAAACGGGGTACCGGAAGTGGCGGTTGGTGGCCGCTTCAGAATGGCTGAAGCTGTGCAGTTTGCGGCTGAATCTCTCGCGGGTGGCAGGGCACGAGCTGCGCGCACAGTACTCGATCAGGTGGTGCTCCCGGGTGAAGAGCTGCTGCTGCCGGAACAGGAGGATGTGGAAGGCCCTGGTGGTGCGGGGGAGCGACCGTTGCGCCTTAATGCTGGGACGCGCTCGCGGTTACGCGTAGTGTGTGGCCCCGGCTTGCGGCGCTGCGGCGACCGCCTGCTGGTGACAAAGTGTGGCCGTCTCCGTCACAAAGACCCCGGGAGTGGCAGCAGTGGTGGTGTTTACTGGGTGGACTCGCAACAGAAGCGGGTGAGCTGGGACTTCGGAGGGGCAGTGTGGTAGTGAAAGTCTAATCCTGCGCCTGGGAGACTTCCTGGAAGAAGCAGGGCCGGGGCCCTGGAGCCCTCATTTTGTCAAGGTTCGCTTAGAGGCATCGTAGTCTTTTGCTTACCTCTGTCCTTTTTAGAGGGACTACGAACAATAGAAACGTTGCTTGAGAAGAGCGATCAGGAGAGAAAGCCTCTAGAGACCCTGTGTCATGATTGTCTTCAAAACCCAAAGGTCAAGAAGCTGTAGGCTTGCCTTTGGAATCCCAGAGGGCAGGACCAGCTTCAATGAATGGAAGTCACAGGGAGTTAAAATGCTCTTAGAATAATTAAGAACTTTTATATAGAAAAAAATATCTTGACAATGGAATGGTCTTCCTTGGCTTTAAGCATCCCTGTGCTACTTACTGCTCCTGTGTGCAACAGAAGTTAGGGCTTTCTGTAATAATGCTTAAGTATGGGATATTGCCTCAAATTAACAGACTATCAGAGACTGCAAAGCCGGGCTGGGGGCACGGGCCTGTTGTCCCAGCTACAGAGGAGGGTGAAGTATGAGGATCACCGGAGCCAGGAATTTGAGATGAGCCTGTGCAAGGTAGACCCTGCTAGGTGTTGTAGTGCAGGGCCTGTAATCCCAGCAACTTGGGAGGCTGAGGCAGAAGGATTGTAAATTCAAGACCAGCTTCTGCAACGTAGTGAGACTTGGCCTCAAAAGGGGGTGAAGATTGCCCTGGGGATGTAGGTCCTAGATAAAAGACCCTTGCACTTGATCTCTAGTACTATGGGTACTAGGGGGGGTGGGTGGGGGGGGAGGAGAACAGAAAAAAACAAAAAACCCTGCAAACCCAAGAGTTCATGTTGTGATTTTCTTTTATTGAAATAGTATCATTGTTTTATGTAAGACTTACATGAGTTTGTAAACTTGAATTTTAAAATATTTTAAACATCTCTTTAATGAAAAACAAGGACTAAGGACTTAATGAAGATATCTTCCATTGATTCCTTGTTGTTTATGGCTGTTTGTTCTGATGTTTTTTGTAGTATGTACCAGTGAAAGGAGACCATGTGATTGGCATAGTGACTGCTAAATCTGGAGATATATTCAAAGTTGATGTTGGAGGGAGTGAACCAGCTTCTTTGTCTTATTTGGCATTTGAAGGTGCAACTAAAAGAAACAGACCAAATGTGCAGGTAATGATGGGATTATTTGGTTTCAACAGTAAGAAAAATATCCATTTCTCAGAATACTTATCTGCCCCAAAGGCTACCTGAATTGTCTCCAAAGCATGAACTATTTTCCTAGTTCTACAGGATAGACTCTAAGCATCTGCTTAATGTCCTAGGCTCCAAGAATTCTTCAGATGCTCCAGTGCCAGACCAGAGCCACTACATTGGTTCTTGTGATATTTGATCTCTAGTGAGTTAAAAGTTTATATCTGTTTTCTCCATTGTTATATGTCATGTCCATATCCATTGCACAAGGATATCAGCCATAGGCTTCAGGAGGAAAGGCAAATCATTAACATTGTCGGCCATCCATCTTGCTTAGAGGTCCTTAGAGCTGATTTAGGAGTAAACTTGTTATTGCAGATTTTCAATTTGGGCTTTTTAGATACTATAGCCATATTCTTATGTCTACCCAGCCAGAAATTTTGACTTCTATGCACCTTTCCATCCACCTTTTATAAGTTTAACCCTATTTTGATTCTCTTTGACTCTCTGATCTTTATCTCCACTTCATAAGTTCAGATGTCAGCTTCCTTTTGGCAGGACTCAGTCAGTAGTCTCCTCATTAACATTCCTGCTTATATACAAGATTCTTCAAAGCCTGCAGAACTCCTTGGCATTACACGCTTCTCTCATCCATGTTATATCCGTCATACAGCCATGCTTAACCCATACAAACATAAATGAATTATTTCCTACTCTTGTACATTTGCTCATGCTGTTCCCTCTGTCTGGATTTGATTATCTCCTCAGTCTGTAGAACACATGCTCATCCTTTGAGGCCAAGGCTAAACATACCACCTCTGTAAAGCTATCACTAGTTGTCACTTTTATATCTGCCCTGGCAGGTAGACATTTAGCCCTGAAGGGATTTTGTTGTTTACATGTCTATTCCCTCTGTCCTTCAAGATTAAATGCTTCTGAAAGACAAAAGTGTTTTGTTCCTCTCTGGTTCTTGTAGTCATCAGCAAACAATAGGTACTTAATAAACATTTTGAGAAGAAAACAATTCATTTTCCATTTCCTTAGTTTCTTTTTTCTTTTTTTTTTAACCATACGATTTATTTTTATTTTTTTAGTCATACATGACAGCAGAATGTATTTTGACATATAATACATACATGGAATGTACATACATCAATCATATTGTCTATTCTGCTGCCCTTTCTATCCTCCCTATTCCTCCCCTCCTCTCCCATCCTTTCTCTCTATCCAATCTAATGTGACACACTCATTTCCTTAGTTTCATTATTTTGAAATTCAGTTCTGTGAGGTTTTTAAGCAAATCATGTATAGAGAAGTATCCGTTAATTACCACTATTCTATAATAATTTGCATGCCAGGTTTTTCCTTCTTCTCTATAAATCCGTAATTATTCAGAATAGTGCTAATAGAACTTTATATGATGGTTCTATTTTACATCTGCACCAATATGGTAGCTCCTAGTTACACAGGGCTGTTGAGCATCTGAAATGTGGCTAATACAACTGAGGGACTGAATTTTAAATATCTAATTTTAATTAACTTAAATGTAAATTTATATAAATACATGGGTACTGGTTACCATATTGAGCAACACAATGTTGAAGAGTATTCTTTGGCTTTGAGATGATTCCTACTCTAATGATTTCTTGGAGGGTGAAGGAAGGGTTACATGTATTAATTTTGCCTTTGAAGACTCAACTCCAATGTGGAATCCTAGGGTGTAATCAGCCCATTAGCCACAAAACTGTAGGTTGCTGGTATTGCTGCCTATGAAAAAGAGCCAATAGCAGCTTTTGTAGCATGGTATGCTGAGAGGATTCAATTATTCTTTTAATGTCTTGTAGGTTGGAGATCTCATCTATGGTCAATTTGTAGTTGCTAATAAAGATATGGAACCAGAGATGGTCTGTATTGACAGCTGTGGACGAGCTAATGGAATGGGTGTGATTGGACATGATGGTCTGCTTTTTAAAGTGACTTTGGGCCTAATTAGAAAGTAAGTCCTAATGCCTTCTAGCTTGCCTGTGTTCTTTTATTTTTATTTTTATTTATTTATTTTTTTTTTTAGAGAGTGAGAGAGTGAGCGAGAGAAAGAGAGAGAGAGAATTTTTCAACGTTTATTTTTTAGTTCTCGGCGGACACAACATCTTTGTTGGTATGTGGTGCTGAGGATCGAACCCGGGCTGCACGCATGCCAGGCGAGCGCGCTACCGCCTGAGCCACATCCCCAGCCCCTGTTCTTTTATTTTTACTACACCTGCTTTGAAATTTGGATTGTTAATAACATCCACATTTCTTCAGAGTTAAAAATCAATATCCATTTAGCCTATTTATAAACTCATAAATTTAGTTCTGCCCTTTTTTTTAAAGTCAGTGTTTCAAATTTAGATGTATTTGGCTGTGTTGTTTACAGTGTGGTGATCCATCCTTCATGTTTCAACTCTGTCCTTTTCATTTCTTCTCTACCAGAGGCCCGCTGCTCCTTATAACCAACATACTCAGCCTAAATGTGAAAACTGGCCTTTCCTCATTCTAAGTCACTTGAATACAGGTGTATCTGCATTTGTACAAAATTATCAGATTTCACTAAGGGTGGCCAAATGCAGCTAGACTGATGGATCCTCAGTTAGGTATCATTTACAGAAGGTTCCTGTTATTCTGACCTGGTAGTTCCCACTCAGGAGAGTCTCTTCATTAGGTGTTTGGATCTTTATCTGCCTAGCTGTTTACTTCTATAGGCACTGAAGTTCAGATCTATCTTCTATGCCTTTCCTTTCTACCCATTCTGCAGATTGGAGATTGTTTGGGGTGACGTTAGAGAAGCCTGTTATTTAACTAGATAGTAGTACCTTTGTACTTTCATAGAGCCAGTGCTTTTCTCCAAGCATTAAATTTAATACCAGGGAATAACTTACATGATCAGGAAAACAAATTTAATGTGTTCTCTTAATAATAAATAAAAAAATAATAATAAATACTGTTGGTAATTGGGAAAAAAAAAAAAACAAAAAAAAACTAATGACTCTAAAGTCCAGAATTAAGTGTTCTGACAATCTCTGGGAAGAACTTTATATATTACGCTATGTTGATGACAGAAGGAGTTTGACATCTTTGTAGTGAGGTAGCTCATTACTGTGACCTCTGGTATACCTTTGAAAAGTGTTAAAACTTCTTCGAAGAAAGGGGGCTGTGAGCTGGGTATAGTGGTACATGCTTTTAATCCAGTGTACTCAAGAAATTGAGGGCAAGAGGTTCTTGAGATCAACGAGGGCAACGTAGCAAGACCCCATCTAAATGGGGTGGGGTGGTGTGTAAAGAGGACAGTAAGTGTCATTTTATGCCTTATTCTTAGTGTGATGATGACAGTGCCTTAAATAACTTAATAGTTCAGAAAAGGAGTCTCCTTCTGAAGGATATCTAGAACACATCCTACCTTTTTATTAAATTTCATTTTTATTCCTCTTTACCACTAGGTTATTAGCTCCAGAATGTGAAATCATACAGGAAGTGGGAAAACTCTATCCACTGGAGATTGTGTTTGGAATGAATGGAAGAATATGGGTAAAGGCAAAAACCATTCAGCAAACTTTAATTTTGGCAAATATTTTAGAAGCTTGTGAACACATGACAGCAGATCAAAGAAAACAAATCTTTGCCAGATTGGCAGAAAGTTGATACATGTGGACTTCTTCAGTGGGTCATTTGAGCCAAGAGACTATGAGTTTCCTGGGAAGTTTTTTTTTTTTTTTTTTTTTTCAGGTTAATCTCTCCCTATTAAATCTTCAGAAGACAAGATGTGAATTTTGTCTTCTAAATAAAATATTTTTATAAGAAAGTTACTGGTTTTCACTCATGTTCTTGTGTGGGTGAGAAAATTTTTTAAAAAATCATGTTTGTATGTTCTATACAATAAAATTTACTAAAAAGTATCATGGCTTATTTGAAGTCAAGTCCCTTCATTTTGCTAGAGGCAGCTTCAATAAGAACAAGAAGTCGGCATTAAAATATTTTCTGATCATTATGATAAAACTTCTTACCAAAGGAAATGTAGAATACATAAAAAAGTATATAGAGGTAAACACAGGTCTCCTGTAATCCCATTAGTAAGTGGAAGAGTAAAGCTAATAATGTTTATCATGCAGCATGTATTGTTCTAAGTGTTTTCACATGGATTAAGAAAGTTATTCCTAGTAACTATAGAAGACATTTATCCTCATAGTTGAAGAAACTGAGGCACAAGATTAAGCTTGTCCTACATTCCCAAGCACTAGGTGTATGTATTTTTTCAAAGTGGAATTAGTTACAGGGTGTTTTCTTAGACTGAAAAATTCATGATTGTTAAAATTCACCCCGTGCTGTGGCACATGCCTGTAATCCCAGCAAATCAGGAGGCTGAGGCAGGAGGATCTCGAGTTCAAAGCCAGCCTTAGCAATTTAAGCAAGGCCCTAAGCTACTCAGTGAGACCTGTCTCAGAATACAAAAAAGTGCTAGGGATGTGGCTCAGTGGTTAAGCACCACTGGATTCAATTTCCGGTACAAAAAATTAAAATCCAACAACTGTATATTTCATTTTCATGTTACAGAATATTTTGGACATATTTGGCTTTTTTGTTACACAAATTTCAACATGATGAGGATTTCTGAATTCAAGTCTGGCCAAATTCTGACAACCATTTTCTAGAAGGCAAACAAAGTATACCTGCTTGGGTTTTGCATAAATGGGAGAGGTCTGTGATAGGGTTGATGAGAAAATTCTTCCATGCTATTTGGTGTACTAACCAATGCCCTTTTAGGTTAAAACGAAGACTGGCAGATGATAAAAGCTCAGTAGTTCTGGGGTCAGACCTCTTAGAAGAGCTATGGGCTCCTTGAAGCCTACCTACATAGTCCCTTTAGGATGAAAGAGATTATAGCACTTATTCATTATGTTGGTACTGATTAAGAAGCATTATGTGTTCATAAAGATGTTTTTTGAAGGATGGCCTATTTTAGTTAAAAAAAAAAAAAAAACATTTATCAAATGACCATAATTCACAAAGAATTAAATGGTAAGGGATGCAGACAAAGCAAAATAATCTTTTGGTTCTGAGATAAAACATTTTCTGAATTTGCTAGCAGGTTAATTAACCCCAATTGGCAAGAGTAAATGAAGCAACTGTATATAGGACACAAGAAAAGGAAGTATATTTGATAAGAGGTAGATTAACATGCTTGCATGTCAGAACGCAACATTTTCTAAGATTCATCAATACTTTGGTTTTGTTTTTAATTTGTTACAAATATACATGAAGAATGTAGTTTGTACAAGGCTCAGAATGCAAAACTATTCACACAAATTGGAAGAGAGAGGCCCTGCATTCCTATATTCAGAACAAGGGAGTACTGGGTGAGAGCCACAGGCGGGAACAAAGTGTGCTCTGGGGGCTCAAAGTAGATAGGTCAGGTCAGGCAGATTCTGCAAAGCTTATGTGCAGCATATCACTCAGCTGGAAAAATCAGCATACTCAGAGGCAGCTGGAGAAAGTCATACAATTTAATGCCAGTTTAGTATATATAAAATAATTGATATAACAATTATTTTGCCACATAAACAGTCTTTAAAAGTAGGGTCTTTCACAAATAGAGAAGTATAAAAGATGAATTAACATATCCAAAGTCATGTAGTTTTAGAGCTAATCCTTGTTATATAATTTTTTTTTTAAAACATTGATCAGGGCACTTCCTGTGACCCAGGCACTGTGGACAATGCAAAAGCATAAAATATGGTCCCTGTCATTAGTTTATACTATGAAGATCCAAGATATCAAGTAAAGGCAAGTGTATGCCACTACTACCCTCTGCCCTTTTCTTTGGTTGAAACACCTCAGGCACTTCATCTCCTGCAGCTGCAATCTTAGGCTGCCCGTTATTCCACTGAATTTCGAAGAACATAGCCTTTTCCCGAAGAAACTCCTTTCTTCAATGCTTCAGGCCAGTTGTGAGTCTCCAAGAAAGTGGACAGGATATCAAACACTGTTAAAAGGTAAACAGAAGACAACAACCATATGAGAAAAGAGAACTAGTAAATAAATAATGAGAAAAATGGGTGTTCCAGTATATTTTATTGAACATATGTCCTCTGCATCTCACATGGTACCAGGACGGAGGCAAAGACACAGCCTTGCCTTACCATAAGGACCTCATCCTACACTAAGATACAGGCCTGTCAATGGGCAATACTGCAATACAGAAACACAGTCAACAAAGAAGGGGCCCTGACATGGCTTGGGAGGGGAAGGAAAGTTAGCTTACATGTTCTGAGGAACAAATAGGAATTCATCAATCAATAAAGCAGGTCATAGGCAAGGAGAACAATTTCAACTATCCTTAATGTAGTTGGGAAGCAGGAAGAAAATGAAAAATGCCTCTTGGTGGCCAGAATACATGTCACAAAATGCACACGATGAAGTCCAGGCATATAAGTCACAGGAGACTGAGTCAAAGGGCATTATACTTAATGCAATATAGCAGCCTCAGAACTAATGTATGTTGGGCAAGGGTCACGTAAACAGTACCTTGATTGATAGCCAATATCTCTGAATGATAGTTTTTCCCATTCTGGAGCCTGACCATGTATTCCTGGATTGGTAAGCGGGCTGTCTTGACAGAATACTCCTGGGCCTTTTGAAACGTCACCTTCTGTAAATCAAAGTTAAATACTTTTCATATTACAAAAATTATAAATGAATAATTATCACACATATGGACATGAATGGTAATCATGTAATATGCAAAGCAAACTGTGAGATCCCCATTTATGCCTATGCTAGTTTCCACCAGTAATCACAGAGACAAACATTAAAAATATGTAGTCTAGGGCTGGGGTTGTGGCTAAGTGGTGGAGTGCTTGCCTAGCATGTGTGAGGCACTGGGTTCGATTTTCAGCACTGCGTGTAATTAAACGTCCATTGATAACTGAAAAATACATATAAAAAATAAGTATATGGTAGAATGGAAGAAACTTCAGAAAATGAATTGTACTCATCCCAAGTAAGAAATGGCAGCAACACCTCACTTTCTGGGGACCATTTATTCACAAGCTTCCGTTTACTACCACTTATAAGACAAATAAAATAAGCAAAAGAGGCAGATCTATAGCTACAAGGCTTCAAAGAGCCTAAGCAGTTTAACCAGAGACTGCTCCTGGCTCGAACTAAGTAAGACTTGATTCTGGATATCTGGTGTTTTAAGCTCAGTCAATTGACAGCAGCAAATGAAAGAAAAGGAAAACAGGATTCAAGAAAATTAGGCAGCTGGCAATAAAGCAGCACTGAGGGGCTGGGGCTGTACCTCAGTGGTAGAGCACTTGCCTAGCATGGGTGAGGCACTGCGTTTGATCTTTAGCACCACATAAAAAAATAAATAAAATTTAAAAAAAGACAGCACTGAAGTGTAAGTTTCAACAATCTCATCAAAAGGAAGGGCAGAAACTGCAAAACGGAGTCATAAGAATCAAAAGAACTTAAAAAGTCCAACCATCTAAAGTTCCCCAGGGTCAGTGCACAGAACTGATGACTCTATGAGATGCCCCTGGGCCACAACTGAAGCTTCACAACATTCACTACCTTGTAAGAAATACAGGAAAGATTTTTTTTTTTTAAGATATCATGATTAAAGAGAAAGGTTTAGATCACAAGGATAATCTTCAAATTTGGGTTTAGAGGGGGCCTCAGCCATGTTGACTTTTATTTTACTTTTTATATTTAAAAAAAAAACTTTTAGTTGTTGATGGACTTTTATTTTATTTATTTAAATGTGGTGCTAAGAATCAAACTCAGGGCCTAACACATGTTAGGTAAGTGCTCTACCACTGACCTACAACCTCAGCCCCTATGTTGACTATTTCACTTCAACCACCTACCCAGTGTTTGTCTATCCTTTATAACCTCTTTCCCATTGGCTATCTGGCCTCTAGATGGACAGCCATCATGACAGAGTTCATATACCCTGGGGTGACCCATTTCAAATTGATGGTACCAGATTGCAGGAAATTATCCTTTTTTTTTTTATATTTATTTTTAGTTTTCGGAGGACACAACATCTTTGTTTGTATGTGGTGCTGAGGATCGAACCCGGGCCGCACGCATGCCAGGCGAGCGTGCTACCGCTTGAGCCACATCCCCACCCCAGGAAATTATCTTGATATTGAAATAAATTTTCCATTTGCCTTTAGTCCTCTACTCATTTATCTAGGTCTTTTATCCCAATTAAGCAAGTAAAATGGCCCTGCCACAAGATGGCCATTCAGATACTTTAAGTCAGGCATCATTCATTCCCTATGGATGCTCTTGTCTCCAGACCAATAATTTCAGTTCTGTCACTCTTCTTTGACTATAACTTAGTTTCAAGTCCCTTCATCATTCAGGTCAGCCTCTTCTGAACTTGTTCTAGCTTGTCAACATCCTTTAATTTATGGTCCTATAACTTACTGGTCAACATGAATTACAACCTTGTGTATAAGAAGGTCTAACATCTACTCTGCTTAGATGTTGGATGTGATGGCCAATCCTGAATTGTCAATTTGATTGGATTAAGTGATACCTAAGATTAAGAGGCTTCTGAGTGTGTCAATGAGGGTGTTTCTAGGAATGATTGGCATGTGGGACAGTAACTCGAACGGGAGACCCACCCTAAATGTGGGCTGCAAGATCCAGTTGATTGGGGCCCTGAATAGAACAAAAATGCGGAAGAATGAGGAAGCAACAGTGGATGCAAACTCTGTTCTTCTTGAGTGAGTGCTTGGATTGCTGTGCAATCACCTGAGGACATCAGACTCCAGCTCTTTCACTCTTCCAAAGCAGACTCTGACCAGTAACTCTCCAGGGAGTTTCCAGGCCTTTGATCCCGGACAGAAGCTAGACCACTGGGCCCTTTTGTTCTGAGACTCCAGATTCTTGGACTGAGCAGCTACTGGTTCCTCAGCTCTCCAGCTTGCAGACTATCACTGTGGCACTATCTAGTTCTGCAATCTAGTCTAATAAATTCCCTTTTTATAATCCTAAGAATATAGATTATAGACATCTAACCAAGGCTCACTGTATTTGACAATTATTTTTATCCATTCTCATATATATATATATTTTTTTGTACTGGGGATTGAACTCAGGAGCACTCAACCACTGAGCCACATCCCCAGCCCTATTTAGTATTTTATTTAGAGACAGGGTCTTACTGAGGCTGGCTTTGAACTCGCTATCCCCCCAAGCCATTAGGATTACAGGTGTGTCACCACGTCCAGCTATTCATATATTTTTGAGATGGACTTAACTATATTTCCCAGGCTGACCTCAGGGCTCTAAGCTCATGTGATCCTCCTATCTCATTCTCCCAAGTAGCTGAAGCTATAAGTGACACCACTGTGCCAGGCTATGTTTTTTGTTTTTTAAATCTCTTTAATTTACAACAGATGCCTTCTATTTTAGTTTCTATTACATTGGCCTTTTTTCTGCAAGATTTTTTGTCTTGCAGAATGGCCCCCAGTCTGGATTTGTCTGTTTCCTCATCATTAAATTCAGTTTAAACATTCTTGAGTAAGAATATATCACATCACAGGTGAGATTCTATCATACCAGGAGGCACACAATGTCACTATTTATGATACTATGTTTGATCAAATTTGGATTAGACAGATTGCTTCAATTTAATAGCATATTTTTGCCTTTATAATCTGTATTATGGTACTTTGAGACCATGTAAATGGTTCCTCCACAACTTTTCATTTATCAATTGCCTGAGTTGATGACTACATTGGGAGTGATAAAAACATTAATATTCTAATTCTATTATACATCCCTTATTTATTAGCTGTGTCTTCTTTTTTAAAAATTTTTTAATACGTTCTTTTTAGATATATATGACAGTAAAATGTGTTTTGACATACTATACATACATGGAGTATAACCTATTCTAATTAGAATCTCATTCCTGTGGTTGAACATGATGTGGAGTTACACTGGTTGTATATTCATATATGAGCATAGGAGAGTTATGTCTGATTCATTCTACTATCTTTCCTATTCCCATCTCTCCTTGCTTCCTTTCATTACCCTTTGTCTAATCCAATGAACTTATATTTCTTCCCTGCCCCCCTTATTGTGGTTATTAGTTGATATTCTATAAGAGAGTCCTGCATTATGTTATAAGTTAATGCATATAAGTTAGCATTATGAAGTCATGGAACACTAATGTTTTAAAAATAAATGCAATTAAATTGAGCTATCATTTGAGCTAAATATATTTCATATATGTGCATCACACATATGGAAAAAATATAAAAACATAAAACCTACAAAAGGGGCTGGGATGTGGCTCAAGCGGTAGCGCGCTCGCCTGGCATGCGTGCGGCCCGGGTTCGATCCTCAGCACCACATACAAACAAAGATGTTGTGTCCGCCAAATACTAAAAAATAAATATTAAAAAAAAATTCTCTCTCTCTCTACCTCTATCTCTCTCACTCTCTCTTTAAAAAAAAAAAAAAAAAAAAAAACCTACAAAAACATTTATATAAAATAAACCCACCAACATATACTTGTGGGATCACAAAACATATCAAGAAGGACACATGTTGGGGCTGGGATTTTGGCTTAGCAGGAGAGCATTCACCTAGAATGCATGAAGTGTTAGGTTCGGTCCTCAGCACCACAGAAAAAATAAATAAATAAAATAAAGGTAATGTGTACAACTAAAAAATTATATATATATTTAAAAAAAAAAAGAAGGTCACATGTTATGGTTTAGATGTGAGGTGTCCTCAAAAAGCTCAAGTGTGAGACAATGCAAGAAAGTTCAGAGGATAAATGACTGGCTTGAAAAAATGTCAACACAACCAGTGAATTAATCCTCAAAAAGGGATTCACTAAGTGGTAACTGAAGTGGGAGGGTGTGACTGGAGGAGGTGGGAACTTGGGGCTCTGGGGTATATATTTGTATCTCGGCAAGTAGAACCTCTCTCTGCTTTCTGATCACTGTGTGAGCTGCTTCCCTCTGCCACACTCTTCTGCCATGATGTCCTACCTCACCTCAAGCCCCAAGGAATGGAGCCGGCCTTCTATGGACTAAGATCTCTGAAACTGTGATCCTTCAAATAAACCTTTCCTCCTTTAAAATTTTCCTAGGCAGATCTTTTAATCAGAGCAGTGAAAAAGCTGACCATAAGAACACATAAGAAAACAGCGATTGCCTTGGGGAATAGGGAGAGAGAGACTTACTTTTCCCTATACTCCTTTATGTACATGTTAACTATTATATCCATTATAAAATTTAATAGCTACATAACATATATTATTTAGTAAATATAAACAAAGAAAATTATCTTAGAAAATACTTGTATAGTAGAAACAAAGTTTAAAATTTTAATAACACCCAAATTATTCCAATACAATTCCAGTTAACAATAACAAAAAAAAATCTGGACAATTTTACTGAGTTTGAAGTTTTGGAATAAGATACATATTGGCAGGGAAATTAGCCAAGAAAAAAAATGGCTGATAAAAATATTGTATCAATGCTTACTTAGTCAAGATCAGAGTTACCCCTGTAGATCTGAAGAGAAGACAGAAGAAAGAAACTCAAGAATGACTATTTCTGTAACTGCCACACACTACCTATATTAATTCCTGCTTCTGACTTTTGTGAGGTTCAGGACCGCCGAACTGCTGGTGAGAAGAAGGAATGCACTGATAGAGAGCCAGGCTCTTTCCTCTTGTCCCTCTAAGCTCCAAGACTCTTTGGGTAAAATTACAACAGGGCAATCAATCATCTATAAAAGTAAGCACTACTTTTCAAAATATAGATATTGGGGCCAAAATGTACACTTACCTTCTGAATGCTTTCATCCACAAGTCCACCAAGGATGTAAACTTTGTTTAGGTCAACATCTTGAAGAGCTAATGAAAAAATAAAGGCCATTGAGATCAAATCCGTTTTATAATTTCAAAATCCAAAGAAAGCAAAAGTAAAGAAATATTAACAATAAGTTGAAATTTAATGAATAGAAAATAAAGATTTTAGACTTGTTCAATGAATCCAAAAATTAATTCTCTAAAAAGACCAATAAAAGTCAGGCACAATAATGAATGCCTGTAACCCGAGCAGCTTGGGGGGCTGAGGCAGGAGGATCATGAGTTCAAAGCCAGCTTCAGCAAAAGCGAGTCCCTAAGCAACTCAGTGAGACCCTGTCTCTAAATAAAATACAAAATAGGGTTGGGGATGTGGCTCAGTGGTTGAGTGCCCCTGAGTTCAATCATCCCCGGTACCAAAAAAAAAAAAAAAAAAAAAAGACCAATAAAATAGACAACCTATTGACATATCTAATCAAGAAAACAAGACAGAAGGTCTAAATCAATATCAGATTCAGAAAGGACAAAATTAAAACTAAAGAGGAACATGCAATAATTAAAAGAGAACATTACAATCAACTTAATACCAATAAATTTGAAAACTAAGTGAAATGGATGATATTCTAGAGGAAAAAATATATATATGTTGAACACTGACCCAAGAAGGGACAATGAAGAAAGCTGACCAGAGGAACTGGACTGCCTGAGAATGGAGACCCTGAATCTGTGCGGCAGTTGATCAAGGCAGGACACCTGAAGAAGCCTCTGCTCAGAAAAGGTGTACAGTTCACACCCTCTGCAAAGCAGTTCAACAAATGCCTTTTTGGGTACTTCTTGAGTGGCTTTAATAAATGGCCAGAGAATACTTAAACTAAGGGCTAGGAGCAAAGTGCTATACGAATCTGTGCAGTAAGATACATACCATGCTCTGAATCAGGAGTCAGGTATACAAGGGTTTCCAGGGGAAATAAACTAAAGCAGTCTTCTTCTGTTACATCCAGCTGGAAAATGCAAAGAACCCAATATGGTAGGAATGAGGTTAGAAGGTGGCCCACAGTTCAACAGCTAGTTACGTGGCATCTAGTTTCCATCAGGCACAGTTAGCTCTAAGTATATCAAGGAGTGGCATGTCTGACAGTTTATTCTCAGAAAGTACTTGGTCAGGGAGCAAAGACACGTGAAAGGGGCTGGGGTTGTGGCTCAGTGGCAGAGCGCTTGCCTCACACATGTGAGGCACCGGGTTCGATCCTCAGCACCACATAAAAACAAATAAACAAAGATAGAGCATCCATCTATAACTTTAAAAAAAAGACGCGAAACTATGAAGTGAGACAGAAAGTGACATGGGGCTCTCATGGAGGTAAAGGGATCACACAGGACTACAGGTGAGGGAGTAACAACACCAGGGACAACCTTCTGGTAAAGGAAATGCTGGAGCTGGGTTTCTGGAAAAACAAATGGAAGAAGAATCCAAAGCAGATAGAATTGCCTAAAAAAGCAGTAAGACAGCAATAAGACAGAGAAGTAAGGAAACCATATGTAAGTGAGTCTGTTCAGCTTACATACAAGAATTATTAAAAAAAAAAGTATAGAGAAGTAAATCTGGAAGTGGCTGTACTACACTAGGGACTGTTCAGACAGTAACAGCAACACAGTCAGCTGCACAGTTCCACAGAGCACACCCTACACACTCACAGCCTCTATGGATCTCCAGAGGGAAGGCCACAAGTGCTCAGCCCCAGCTACAAAATGCAAACACATAAGGCTCTGTGTGTGTGTGTGTGTGTGTGTGTGTGTGTTGCTGGAAACTGAATCCAGGCCTCACAAATGCTAGGTAAGCACTCCAACAATGAACCACATCCCCAGCACCCATGAGGCATTTTTAGTGTCATTTCTTAGAAACTGATCTGGATTCTCACTTGCATATCTATCATTTATAAGATCCTAGGATAAGAGTTTAAAAGTACCTAATATTCCCTAAAACTCATCTGGAATCTAAACTACTTCAAAAAATATTATTTCTTTTCCTCCAAAAATCATGTTTCCTAGTTTTGCACCTAAGAGCAAGAAAGAAGTTATGGCATTTCCAAAAATAATTCTGGAGTTTATAGTCTACCATGAGCTATACAGGTAGCAAAACAGTCCTATTAAGTAGTGGTGATATTAGCTTGCCAATGCAGTGGAAGAATGAGAAAAAAAATTAAATGTTAATAACTAATAAGTTATGAATTTTAAATTGCAATAGTGAAAAGATGTAAATTACAGTGGCCTCAGTACCCATGGTGGACTGGTTCCAGGAACCCCCTACAGATACCAAAATCCAAGGATGTTCAAGTCCCACATATGAAATGGCCTAGTATTTGCATTGAAGCTATGCATATCCTCCTGTATACTTTAAATCATCTCTAGATTACTTATACTGCCTAATACAATGCAAATGCTATGTAAACAGTTGTTATATTGCATTATTCAAGGAATAATGACCAAAAAAAAGTTCACACATGTTTGGTACAGAGAGAGACCAGCTGTATATCAAAATAAGAAAAATTTTAAAAAATTACTATTAATCCGTGACTACTTTTTAGATAATTCAAAGAACAAGCAAAAAGATTCTTACCAGGTAACTAGAAAATCCATCATTCATCCTCAAACATTCTTCATAGAGAGGACTATCTGTCATGAATCCAGTAAGGCAGATCCAAAAGGGTCTGTCAACTTTTTTGTTTGAACCATACAACCTTCGGATCTGTCCAGCCAGCCTACTTAATTCCTTCAAAGAAATAAGGACAACTCAGGGTGGAAACATGCCAAATCACTTTCAATTCACTATTGAACAATCGCTACACAAAATGCTATTCCAGAAAACCTCATGGACTAGGATGGCACCTTTATCTCTAGAAATAAGTACATGCAAGTGTGTTATACACCCTGTGATACCACACCTCACAGATGAAAGTTCAGATGATATTAACCCAGAAATGATGAGTGAATGGAAAAACATTTTCCCTTCTGCTGACCCCACTCTTGCATATTTAATACATAAATTGGTTATGTCAGCTTTTTCCCCCCAATTATTTTTTCAAAAATCTGTACTTTTTAGTCATACATGACAGTAGAATGTATTTTTTTTCCTTTTTTTTTTTCAGTTGCAGATAGGCACACTACCTTTATTTTATTTATGTGGTGCTGAGGATCGAACCCAGTACCCCATGCATGCAAGATAAGAACTCAACCCCTGAGCCACATCCCCAGTCAGTAGAATGTATTTTGACATATCATAAGTACATGGAGTTTAACTTCCCATTCTTGTGGTTATACATGGTGTGAAGTTACACTGGTTGTGCATTTATATATTAACACAGGAAAGTTATGTCCAAATCATCCAATTGTCTTTCCCATTTACATCCTCCTCCCTTCCCCCATCCCCCCTGTCCCAATCTGATGAACCTCTACTCCCCACTCCACCCCTCCTCCTATGAGTCAGCACCTGCATATCAGAGAGAATATTTGGCCTTTGGTTTTTGGGGACTGACTTATTTCACTTAGCATGATAGCTTCCAGTCCTATCCATTTACCAGCAAATGCCATAATTTCACCTTTATGTTTGAGTAATATTCCATTGTATATATGTACCACGGTTATGTTAGCTTTTATCTTAAACTTTACCAATTGATATTTACTATTTAAGCTATTAAAAAGAAGCTGATTACTGAAATTTTTATACTTCTTCAGGAATATTTGGCATCTCTGCCCGTAACTTAGGGAGATGTCATAGGGTTGGAAGTTTTAACTTTCCACCCTCATTCTAGAATGGTTATCTTATAACCTAACTTGATTTGTTTGGTAGAGGAAAAAAGTCTTTGTATTTGATTTAATCTGCTATATCAAGTAATGTAACTAGCAGAGAATTCCTAGTTCACCTTTTCAGAGGGCTAGAGGTTCCATGTAAATCCCCAAATCTACAATTCTCCTAGTTTCTCTGAAAAACATGTTAAACACTAGCACATATAACAGGAAAGTTTGAAAACAAAGAGATTTGTTTAAAGTCTCCACTGCAGTATAAGGCCTAAAATTGAGGAACATTATATGCTGCCATGACTTCTGGTGAAAACAGGAGGACCTCAAATGACCTAATTCAAGTTCCCTTGCCAACTCTGCCCCTACAGATGAGATGAGGCTCCCTAGCTTAAAAACCCTTTTTATCAAGGGGATGCAGTATAATTCCTGTTTATCCCTGAGTAGCAGGTTTTGGTTCCCTGCCAGCTCAAGGAAAAAACTAAACGAACTAGTCATATCTTCCTATAGGAATCAGGAGACACTTCACCCCCTTGATACCACAGAGCCCACATCCCATCACCCTGGTTGCTCATTTTATTCTCAAGTACAACCCCTTTTGTGGCTTCGTGGGATGTGTAAAATACTCCTCCCTAAGGCAGTGAGTATATGAGACTAAAAAAACTGCTGTTAATACATGTTGTCAAGTACACTTTTTGTATCTGACCATCCCCAGAACCCTAGGGTGAAAATCCCTCCCTCACCAATGGGATGAATGAGAAACAATTAAAACATACACTGCAAAAAAAACTTCCACCAGGTAACCACCCCACAACATACTACCAGGTAAATAGTCCTCTTCCCAGCAGAAGGCCAAAGATTTAGGGTCTGGAGAATTGAGCCTGAAAGGTTCCATCCAGACTAAAGACACCATGAACAGAGAGATAAAGGTGGTGGGCTCAAAACAGAAGACAAGGTGACATCTGCAAATAAACCAATGGATGTATGTTCTCTTTCAGATTCTTTCCAACAGCCATATCAGAACTTAGTAGCCCAGTGTAGAGAACACTTTGGCTGGATTACTAAAGAACTACAGAAGCTGATGATGCATACTCTTCATGAAGGCTGTACCCTTTGGACCTCCCTCAGGTAAGCAGGAATTCCAGGCTTAGTGCATGTTCTACCTTCTTTGACATGTGATGAGTCATACTCAAATCGATACACAGTCTTGGTCCTGAATGTTTGGCCTCCAAGAGTTTCTCTTTGGTTAAGGCTCTCAGAAATCTTTTGCTGTGCTGGGGGCAGATGCCTATAGCAGAAATATCAGAAAAAAAAAAAAAGAAATGGGAAAACAGGAATAATATTCTGTAAAAATAGACTTCCCGGGGCTGGGGATGTGGCTCAAGCAGTGGCGCGCTCGCCTGGCATGCGTGCGGCCCGGGTTTGATCCTCAGCACCACATACAAACAAAGATGTTGTGTCCACCGATAACTAAAAATAAAATATTTTAAAAAATTCTCTTTCTCTCTCTCTCTCTCTTTAAAAAAAATAGACTTCCCTTTTATTTTTGCACATAAAGAGAATCTTGAGACTCATGAAAGGTATTCATTCATTAGATTTATGACTAGCAGAGTGGTGAGGAGTGTGGGATCTGGAGCAGACAGCTGGGTTTACATCCAAGTATGGTCTGTTCATTCATTAAATTAATTATCTTAGGCATACAATTCAATTTCTATGAGTCTCTGCTGCTTTTCTTACAAAATGGAAATAATCATTCCCTTTAGAGAGTCCAGTAAAATTTTTAGAACTGAACCCAACACATAGTACTGTATAAATGTTAGTTGCTGCTGGAATCTTTACTTCTGAGTTTATAAACACATATGTCAACCAGACTACTTATATTTAAAAAGCAGTATTCAATTTTGCTTTGATACTTTGATGTCCAACAAAATCAGATAATGGGTCCTACCTCCCAGATACTTGTTTTTCCTTAAAACATAATTCCTACTCTCCTAGGAACATGAGGACATGAGTTTGCTAAAAAATAAATGATTACATCAATAATCTCATTAATCATTACCTGGATTTTCTACACGGTTGGCTTTTCTTCTTTCTTTTTCTTGCTTTCTTTTGCTCTTCTTTGCTGCAACTATCTTTTCCCAGTGTCTCTGTTTTCTCTGGACATTTTTCTTATGTTATCCAGAAAAAAAATTGTTTGAGAACTTCATAAGCAACAAAAAGGAAAATGAATATTAGAAAGTTATATTATTTTTAAAAAATTATTATTTACAGGTAAAGTTAGGAGAGAAAAAAAGATCTCATCTTAAAAACAAACCTAGACTGGACTGTTTAGAGAAAATACAGCCCTGGAAAAGATATGTGACCTGGTCAATGTCAGTAAAATTCATCAGGGACAGGACCTAACCTACAGTTTAGATTCCCTGACCCTTCTCAGGTATGTAAAAAAATTTCTTTTGAACTTTATCTACTTTTCCCATGACTCAAATGAAACAGAAATATTATGATGAGCAGAAAACTAATTCACTATTTTAAACATACAAAAATCATTCCCAGTCTCTTTTTATTACTAGTAACTACCCCTGAAGCAGGGGTCTTGGGGACAATCAGTCCATCACTGAAAGCCCCCTGCACTCACCGAGCACCATGTTGCACTGCTTGTGGGGAGGGGCTCCCTGTCTGGGCAGTCACATTCCACATCAATCTGCAGAAGCTGGAAGCTTTCAGAGAGTCCATCTTCACCTATGTCTTCTAGGATGCCTTCTTGCCCCTGCAACTCTGGTGACTCTGTTCTCTGAACACTCCTTTCCAATTTCCAGTCCATGTGCCAGTCTCTGACCTTTCAACCAGATTGGAAAAATACAAAATTATGTGAGATAATACACTATTTCACTTACAAGGCTAATTCCCTATATCCAAAAGATAAATAGTACTACTGTGCTGCTGATGGAGCAAACAGGTGTAAAATACTGACCCCTATTTACTGACCCAAGAAAAGCATGTGTCTTTCAGAGAAATATCCAGCACAGAAGCAGGTAGTAAGGAAGCCAAACATACTTTTTTGAGGACAAACATATTTCCTGACATCTCCAAGCAATGGGTGATTATTCCTTTTTACTGTGACACAGACAGCCAAGTTATTTATTGTGTGGATGTTCTTTCTGAAATACACTGTATGACTATGTTTCAAACAATTTACTTTCAAACCAGTGATTTAACAAGTACTTATTAAGCATCTACTACATATAAGGTCCTATACTAAAAACATCATGGGAGAATGAAGAACCAGCCAAAAAATATGGTAAAAGGTCATGAAAGCAATCAAGAATTCTTCTAGGTTTTGGTGACTATCAAAATTCTTCAAACTATATACCACCCCCTCCAGCTGTGTGTCACTGCAGCTGAAAGCCAGTCACCAGTGTGACTGTTTAAATATCCCTTAGAAATGCTTTGTTGGAAAATATGGAGAAGCACTGTAACAGCTCACTTAAGAAATGATGTCATGATTCGGGTAATTTCTGATCTGAGAGAAAACAGGTCAGAAATGTTCTATAGTCAAGTGTCAGAGACCAAGAGTGGCACAAATAATGCCCCTGGCTTGTTCAATATGCGATTTATGTATATGATAAAAAGACCTATTTCTGATGAAAAGTAATGATCTTCCGTCCCACCTGCTTCCACCTCTAGTGGCAACCCTCGTTAACCAGTTATTTTTAGTTCTAACTCCTTAGCCTTGAAACTATATGCTTACACATGACTTCTTGATTCATCTGCTTTGAACTTACCGGCTTCGAATGATACTTCAAATCACTTAAGCAAATCCCCCTCACATTTTACATCTTTTATTAGTTTTGTTGGTTGTTTTTTTTTTTTTTTCTGTTGTTGTTGTTATTGTTTTTCTTTCTTTCTTTTTGCGGAGCTGGGAGTGGAATCTAGAGCCTCGCGCATGGTAGGTAAGCACCCCACCACGACTAGAACACCCAGACTCCAGACCCGGGAGCACAAGGGTCCCTCCTGCCCCGCAGGCCACGAGCGCGAGCGCGAGGGGTGGCAAGAAGGGGAAGCACTAAGAAGGCAGCGTACCGCGGTCACTCGACCTCGATGCCGCCACCGGCCAAGAGCATGCAGGTGCTCGCATGCTGAGCCTCTTAACGCCTATCCCACCGGAAACGAGCCCCGAACATACCTGGGACCAACGCCTCGCGCAGCAGCAGCGGCGCCCATCTGGCCCCGCCCCGAGCCCACTTCCGGTTCCGGATCCCGCTCCGAGCAGCATCCTGGGAATTGTAGTTTTCAACTTGGCAGCAAGATGCGCAATGATCTATTTTTTTTTAAATTTTTTAACATTTATTTTTTAGTTGTTGGTACACAATACATTTATTTTATTTTTGTGTGATGCTGAGGATCGAACCCAGTAATTCACGCATGCTAGGCAAGCGCTCTACCTCTGGGCCACAATCCCAGCCCTTTTTAAAATTTTTTAAAGTGGTAGATGGACACAATACCTTTATTTTCTTCATTTTTATGTGGTGCTGAGGATCTAACCCAGTGTCTCACACGTTTTAGGCAGGCTGTCCAACACTGAGCTACAACCCAAGCCCCGCAATGCTCTTCAGAGCCTAGATTTCCTCATCTGTTAGTCGAAGATTACGATCCCAGACACTTGCCAAAGGTGCAGGGCTCCTGTAGGTGACCAGGAGCCTTGTTGGCTGTCAAGGGCTGATCATTGCAAAACAGGTGAAACCATGTCTCGAATCACCACCATCTCTCAGCCTAGCGCTCCCCAACTCCCCATAGCCAACAGGGTCCACAAGCTGACACCGCCCTTCTCTGAGCACAAACCCTCTGGTCACTCTCCCTCCTCCATTTCCCTTCATACATCCATGGGGACACTGAGACTCCAGAGACATGAAGTAACTTGCCCAAGCCTTGTCTTGATAAAGACTACTAGCTACTCTTTCCTTCACTCCTGCAGTCCTGGGGGAATGCCCTTTCAGAGAGACCCTACCATAAGCAGGCCAGAAATATTTCCTCAAGAAACTAAGGCCTGGCTGGAGCCCTCCTTGGCCCATTTTCTCCTCTGGATTTCATTTGCACAGTTCCCTGCAACCCATGCTTCAATCCACTTTTTAACCACGAACACAAAACATTGCTCCCCAACCCCCACCCCCATTAAGTCTTTTTCTAAAACCCAGCGCTATCAGCTATTTGCTCAGAAGCTGGCCCTGGCTTCCTACTGCCTGCTTGCAGTGCCTCAGTGAGGCCTGAAAAGTGGTTCAAATGACTTTCAATGATCCTTTCATGATTGAGCTCACACCACACCTGCCTGTCATTATACCTCAGACTCAGCCATATTGAATAGACCCATCATCACCACCACCAAGCTCTTGTGTCCCTTCATCACTGAATGAGCTCTCATGGCTACTCTCCCATGGAAAACAAAGACATTCTGGCTGGTGTCACTGCTTTCCCATCCCCACCACATCTGTTTGCTGGATGATTATGCATCCCCTGCTCCAGATCCCCCAGTGGCTTCCCAATGTACTTACATGTAAAATCCAACCATCTTCCTAAGGCCTTGAACTAATAGGTTCCTGCCTGCCCCCCCACTCTAATATCCTCTCTGTCTTCCTCCCTCCAGTTCCACTCAGTGGTCTTGAAACGCCTGAAAAACACCAAGGGCCTTTGCACATACTGTTCCCTTTCCTCTCACATTTTCCATGGCTGGCTTTTATTTAGGTCTCAGCTCAAATATTTCCAGTTCAGAAGGGCCTTTCCCATCTACACTAGGTAAGACAAGCTCTTCCTATCCCTGTCTTGACACCTTCTTTGTTTTTAAAAATCACTTTTCAGTCAGTAATTTATTTTTTTAATATTTATTTTTTAAGTTATAGGTGGACACAATATCTTTATTTTATTTTTATGTGGGGCTGAGGATGGAACCCAGTGCCTCACACACACTAGGTGAGTGCTCTCCCTCTGAGCCACAACCCCAGCCCAGTAATTTATTTTTTTTCCTCTTATTCCTTCTAACTATAAGTTCTTTGAACATGTCTGACATGCTCACATTTGTATTCTTAATGCCACTGCATAGTAAATATTTGTTGACAGAATAAATTACTTTTGTCCTTTCTTGATAGATCCAAATCCTAACTACCAAATCTGGGGCCTGATACATAGTAGATACTCAATAAATACTTCCTGACATATTAGTTCTAATGAATGCCACCTCCTACAGGAAGTCTTCTCTGATTGCTGCTCTGCTTCTCACCCCCAAAATGACTTCTCACAGCATCTTACCTCCTCTCTTTGGTAACCTTGAGTACATTGTGCCTTATGTTTTCAGTCTCTTTCTCTATATGCCATGTAACCTCCAACAGGAGCTCTTGAAAATAGGATTCTCACCCAATTACTTACATCCATAGTCTGGCGTCAGGCATCACCTGGCATGGGTGTTCCATAAGTGTTTGTTGTGAGACAAAAATCAGTTGATACGATGGTGGTTGGGAAAAGAAAGGAGGGGTATACATGTCCAGCAATTTCTTAGTCATTAAACAAATGACTCTTGCACTGTAGGGTAGGTAGCTTCATCCTGCCTATCTCATATGTCTCAAAGAAAGGGCCGACTTTCTTTGAGACTTCTCCTGCATTACCTTCTCAACAAGCAGCGAAGAGTTCCCACCACTTCTGGGACTTAGTTCTTCTCATGGGAACTGTCCAGAAAAAGACCATCTCCATACAATTACTACCCAAGAAAGGTGAAGGATTTGAAAGGATAGGAGGAAAAGAAAGAAGAAAGCACATACTTCCTGAGTGCCTCAGCTGGAGGCTTCAATCCTCCTTGGCCTCCATGACTATTCTCACAAAAATGCTGAATATATAGTATATAACAATCCCTGGGATATTGGTCATGTTAAAAAATGTTTTCAGGCTATCTAAACGAAATGAGTTAGATATTATAACCCTAAGTATATGTATGAAGACAAGAACGGTGTGAAAACATGTTGTATACACTCAGTGACTTGAAAAATTGTGCTCTATATGTGTAATATGACATGAATTGCATTCTGCCATCATGTGTAACAAATTAGAATAAATAATTTAATAAAAAAGGTATTCAAGCTATCTAAATAAGGCATCTGTTCTACTAACTAAGTGGAGACTAGTATTATTTCCTTTTGTCAGATGGGGAAACCGAGGCCCAGAGAAGTGCCTATAACACCACAGGCCACAGCCAGGATCCAAGCCCTCGTTGAGAGAAGTTCTAAGCACCTTCCCTAAACTCATGAACACATAGGCTCTGTTCACATAAATAAGTTAGTTGACTCTTTATATCCTTCTAATGGAGAAAGTTTCAAATCCTTTTTAACATCTTATGTCTAAAAAAATTAATGCCCTATTGTTCCTATTTTCCTTACCATTAAATTACTTCAAATTTGTGTTCAAGAGCTTCATCTAAATTGTATTCAAAATATTATGTGGAAAGAAATAGCCCTCTAAGAAAATAAATCTTTTCTTGGTGCAAGTACTGAACAGGTAGTTACTCGTTAACAAGTAACTGATAACGGTTCAGGAGAGAGATATCTTTCTCTCTTCTTCCAAGTATTGCTTTTCTGCTGACTGCAGAAAGCTGAGGAACATGATCTAACATACTCATTCCTGATCTTGCTTTTGCTAGGTGAAGGGGAGGAACCAGGGAGCCGACAGAGGGGAAGCTCTGAGCTCACAATTGGTCAGGAGTACCAGAAGGACAATGGCACCCCTTTAGTCACCTCTATTAGCCCAAGGTGAGCCACTGAACCTGGAGAGAGAACCAGGGCAAAACATTTCTCAAAGGAGTCTTAAATGTCTCCCAGAAGTCTAAGAACAAAATGTAGGGAATGGTTTCAGACTAGAAGAGCCATTCATAAATGTTGAAAGTTATTACTAACATTGATTGAGAATCTATTTCCTAGATCAATGTCCCATAATATGGAAAGTGTCAGCATCTCCAATTATAAAGCGTAAAATCAAAACACTGAGAGGTTAAATAGCTTGTCCAAGGTCCACTGCCGTTTACTAGGATTAACTGGTTCAGCTGGGATTAGTTAGAAAGGTACTGAATGTATTTCTTTTGACCTAATATTATTATTTAAAAAGCACATCTAACTGGAGCTTTAGAATTTGCCTTTTATATATTTAAAAATGGAAATGGGGGGGGGGGCTGGGGTTGTGGCTCAGCGATAGAGCTCTCGCCTAGCATGTGCGAGGTCCTGGATTCAATCCTCAGCACCACATAAAAATAAACAAATAAAGATATTATGTCTAACTAATATATATATATATTTGTATATATATATATAAATATTATATATATATAAATATATATATGAAATAGATTCAAGATTCAGGGATGCAATTTCAGATCAAATACAGAATACACCTGCCTGTGGTTGGCTGTACAACTAAGGAACTTACTGTCACCTAGTGGCAACCTATGTTGCTACAGTGAGACAGCCAAGAACACCAGGCCTCCTTGGGTGGGTTGAAAACCTGGGAAGGTAATCCATCCAATATCACCCCATATGCGAAGTTTGTTGTCAAAACCAGTGTGACATGAGAATGTATGACTATGTTTTATAGTCGCCTCCATCTTTCTCCCTCATTCCTGCCTATTCATAATTCTCAAGCTACTAATACAAGGCCTGGCACAAAATAAGTATCCTGTGAATGTTTGTTGAATGAATATAAGTGAGTGCTTTTGACCCACACTTGTTATCACTCAGTATGATTCAGGTCAAGATTAAGCAGCAGTTTATTTGAATACTCTGTATAGTAAACATTTGAATGGGGGCAGGGGGACTGGAAGGGGGTCCTTGGGGAAGTGTCCATGGAAGGGAAGGAGCCCCTGGGCAGTTGACCTGCTCATAGGGCAGTGGATGCCCTGAACTTCTGGGTCAAACAGAACACAGCAGCCGTGAGGGCTGTGCACTGACGGGCCAAGAGTTTCACACTCAGGTCATGATAGCCTCTCTCACAGGTCAATTTTGCAGCCTCCACGAACTGTTGGTAGGTGAACACCACATCCCTCAGGTTCCCAGCTGCTTCCCTGTGCCGGGCAGAGCAACGGCTGCAGTCTGTGAACTGGAAGCACAAGCCAGCCAGCTGGACCAGGTGCTGGAAGGTGTCACACACAGCACCCTGCATCTCTTCAGGGGACTGGTCCATTCTGATCACATGCTGACAGCTCGAAAGGAGCTTCTGAGAGCCCATGCAGAGGCGGCTCCGGCTTTCTGAAAAGTGCCAGGTGCACTTTTCTGGGGGGTGTTTGTTTCCAACTCCCCAGGAAGCTTCTAGGATGTCTTGTAGTTCCAGCAAGTTTTCCATGAGTTGGATGAAGCCCTCAGGGGTACTAGTAGGGGCAGCTTTCAGCTGTCTCAGTGCCCTGGAACAGTACTCAGGCCAGATGTGGCTTTCCCTTGACAGCAGTGCTGTGCTGCAGCTGTGAGACCGGGCAGGCCTCCAAGGCAGAGCCATCCTGCTTCCTGCAGAGGGTGGTGAGGTGAGCGGGGCCATGGGGTGTGCCTCAGGGCCCCTGTCTTCTTCCTCTGTGTCAGGCTGTGGGCCACGAAAGCATGTGGCATAGGAGAACTGGCAGCTACACTGTTCCATCCCAATCCTGGGGGCTACTACCTCCTCATTCATGCCTGCGAAACCCAGAGATGTGGCCTTCCCAAGACCGACAGAAACTGCAGGATGCCTTTCTGGGGCAAAGCAGAGGAAAGACTTCTCAGTAGGAAGGCAAATACTAGAACTGCTGTCTTTGCTTTCTGATAGTGAAAAATGGTTTGATGCTTCATAGTGGGACTCCTCTTGGCAGGGTTGTGGCTTTGTTAGGGAAGGATTAAAACAGACCTGCTGAGGAGTGTCTCTAAGGGCTGTACTTTCCTCTATGACATGGTTAAGTGACTCTGCCTTGACCCCCTCTGGAGGGAAGGCTGATAGAACAGTCTGCTTCCCAAGTAAAAAATCAGGGTCTAAATCCAACTCTGCCAAGTGTTTTTGTTCTTGGGCCCGCAAGGCTTGGCTTTGGGCTTCTCTGCATTGTCCTTGGGGGTCTTTGGGAGTATGTAGTGGGGTCTGCTCAGTGCCTGTCCCAGAAGCTTCCAAGGAGAGGGAGGTAACTGTTTCACCATCTGCAGTACTAACGTCAAGAGCCTGAGAAACAACATTTGACATATCACCTTTCAGGCCACCTGCATTCTCCCCAGATTCCTTCTGAAATAAGTTGGTATCATATTTGTTTGTAACTTCACTGTCACTTTCCAAAAATAGTTGCTCCTCTTTTGTAGGGAATGTGGCCATCTCTCTTGAATTCATTCCACATTCATCATTTCTAGGTCCATCTCCAGGAGACAACAAAAGCTCTGTGTATTGGGTGGTAGTTTCTTGAATATGATTTGTTAAAAAAGATCCCAATCTCATTGCCAATGGGATGCCTCCCAGCTCCAGTGAGTCTCTTTGAGAGACATTATGTGGCCTTGGGCTGTCTGGGTTGGGGTCTGCACTGGAGAGGGGGAAGGAACTGTTCCCAAGCTCTAGGATGAGTTCTTTGGGGGCACTGCCATCGGAGTCTTGAAATGGAGACAAAATTTGGAAAGGCCTAGACTGAGCAGTCTCTGGGCCAGAGGAACCTGGGTTGGAACCACGAGGAGTGCTTTCTGAGGAACTGTCAACAGTGGCAGCCAAAGAGGCAACCTCAGAATTCTCTTTATTGTTGGGGTCAATCCTGAACCGAATGGCAGAAATAGAACACACTCGAGAGTCAATGACCGACTTGGTTTCCATGGTCTCGGGCTCCATTTCCATGACCCTGGAGGCTGGGTTTTTGCTCTTGGTCTCCCTCAGGGGAGCCAGCAGCCCCAGGGCCTTGGTCTCCAGGAGGCCTGGTTCACCTTGCACGTCCTGCAGGGAGGACACAGTTGGGGAAGGTGCACTGACAGTCAGGTAGGGCTCCCTATCATAGTAGCACACGTCATCCACACTCTCCAGGGAGGCCGATGGCACCAGGGGGAAGGAGACCTGAGACGTGTAGTCAGTCTGCAGAAAGGACCTTCTTTTCCTCAGGGTCCTGGCATACTTCTTCGCTCCTCCCTTTCTACTTGGCTGTATTCCTTCTGGCCTGGGGTGTAGGCCATCATCACAAGTGCAAGTGTTGGCCTTACTCTGCAAGCCTGTGGCACTGGGTTCTATGGCAGAAATCGCTCTGGGTCCTGGGAGTCAAGAAAGAAAAAAATACATAAAGAGGAGAAAAAGAAAGGTTTATAGAACTTGAGCTCAGGACATGGGCCTGCCTGGATTCAAATCCTGACTGGGCTGTGTATCCTAGGCAGGTTAAATATTGATCTTCTCAATTTCCTCATCAAAAGATGGGAACAATAATTGTGAAAGACATTCTTTGATTTTTGGTTGTCTAAGATCTGTTTTATTGTCTTTTGGTCAAATCACTTTCCCCCAGGGAATATCCTTTCAGGGGATGACATCTTCCCAATAGTTACAGTCATCTGGAAGAATTACTATTATTAGGGCTGGGGTTGTTTGTAGCTCTGGTAGATTGCTTGCCATGGGAGGCACTGGGTTTGATCTTCAAGCACCACATAAAAATGAATAAATAAAACAAAAGTATTGTGTCCATCTACAATTAAAAATTATATTTTAAAAAAAGAATTATTATCATCATTATTTTATTTTTTTGCAGTGATAGAGATCAAACCCAGGATTTCATGCATGCCAGGAAAGTGCTGTACCACTGATTTATGCCCTACGCCCCTAGAATTATTAATGAAGTTACTCCCACACAAGTCAAGTGATCAGATTTACAGCCCAGTTAACTCAAATTCTCCAGGATTTCAAACTTGAATACATTGAGTAAAAACTAGTAATGCAAGTAAAGCCTATGCTTTCCAGCCATCATCTTCTGATAGCACAGATGAGGAATTCTGCTACTCAGATTCCTGGGCTGGTTGTTGTCCCTGTCTGAGCCCAGTTCCCCAGGCTTGCTGGAAATTCACAAGCTCTTACCTCCTTCTAACACTTTTTTCTTGGTGCTCACATTAACCTGAATCAGTATCAGTCAATGCTGCCATGCAGGTTAGATGAAGCCATGTGTTTTTGTAACTTGCCTAGTGTAAGGCCTGTGTCTAATAGGTATTCATGAAAAGGAAGCTGCTCTTTTTGTTATTATGGTCATTTCATGTGTGAGAGGTCTAAAAGAACTTTCTTTTGACAACAAGGGCCCCAACCTCAGTCACAGGCATGAGGGATTTTGAGGAAGCTGGGATGGATCTTTCCGAGGGAAAAAGCACTGCTGTGAAGAAGTCTTGGGAATCAGCCAGAAGGAATCAGGATCACAGATTTGCACTTAAGAATCAGAGGAATCATCTACTTAGATGAGTTGTTCCCAACCTGGTTGCACAGTGTTAAAAAAATCTTATCAAATCCCAGGCAGTTCCCTAGACCTTTAAATAGGAATCTCTAAAGTTGAACCAAGGAAGGAATCCATAGTTTTAAAACAAGGCCCCTTGGGTGATTCTGATGGCCAGATATGTTCTGCCTAGGCTAACCTGTAGCCACTGATCAAAGGAGTTTCTGAGGCCCAGAGAAGGAAGGGCTCCCACAGCAAGTCAAGGCAAGACCAGAACTCAGGAGCAGGAATCACAGTTCTGGGATCCTGTTCAGGACCTCACTGGCTCCCTCCCTGTGAAAAAAAAGAGCATCCACAATGGAACTTAAGTCCCTGGCTAGACTCCTGTGATAGGGCCTGTCTGACAGTCTCTGTAGCACCCCTACCCTAACCCCAGCTTCATGGCTGGCCCAGTGAAGCAAAGTAGAGGCATGGAAGGCTGTTGTCTGGGCTCTTCAGGGACAGCAGTCTGGCCATAGCTATTCCTTTCTTTGGGGGCAGAGTCAATAACTGAACTCAGACTAGAGGGTGGCCAGTTCATTCATCATTTAGCAACAACTTTCAGGCTCTGTCTAGAGACACAGTGATAAGTGAAAACACACAGTAGCTAGGCTCAAGGAGCTCTCAGTCTTGTGGGAGAACAACACAGAAACATACAAATAAATATACCTCTACAGGCAGGGCTAAGTGCCAGGAAGGAAAGTCCCAAGTGTGAGAGAATATGTGACCAAGATGGACAGACCTGCTCTAGTTTGGGAAATCTGGGAACCATTTCTTGAGGGAGTGGGCCTCCAGTGAGACCTGATGGAGGGATGGGCGTCAGCAGCTGAAGGTCAGGGCAGACAGTAGCAGGTACAAAGCCTGGAGGTAGGAATGGGGTTGGTGCCTCTTAAAAATGGCAAAGAGATTTGTGTGTCACGAGTACAGAGAGAGCTCAGGAGTAAGAGAGGCAGAGGTCATGTCACAGAGGGCTTCACAGTGTCCACTCAGGATCTGGCCTGTCTTCCAAGAGCAATGGAAACTGCTGGGGAGCAGGAAGTGGTGTATCAGGGAGCAGCAGGAGAGCACTGGAGTAGAAAGAAGAGAGCTGCAGCACTCCCAGCTCCTAGGAGGTCACCTAGCCTGTGTGCTGTGAGTGTGATGGTGTGTGTGATGGTGTGTGTGTGTGGGGGGGAGAGAGAGAGAGAGAGAATGAATGAATGAATATACATATGCATGTATGTCCAGCTCTCAGGTCTAGTTGGAAGCCATTATATGTGGATACTGCACACTCTCTATAGAAAAACGTACAAGGAACCTGGCAGAAATGTAGTCAACAGATCCCCTACCTTCTGGTGTCAGGGTCCCTTGGACCCCAAAAGGCCTTGAGTGCCTCTGAGAGCCTGTCAATTACAGTCATCTTGCTTCAAGGCCTCATTTAAGGTAGCCTTAGGGTCAACAAAGACACAGCTACCTCCTCTGCTGGATATTTCTGTCAAACCCTTTTCTTTTTTGTAAATTCTGTCAATCCACAGGACCCAGCACATCTAGCCCCTCTTCCTGGAAGTCTTTCCCACTGGGGAATGAGTCCCTCCCATCTCTGCTTGCAGTCCTGACTGGAAGCCATGATGCTGGTAATTTGGTCCAGGGAACCCAGGTCTACCTTCTTGAAAGTGGACAAGGGCCCCATTTTACTCCTGTGTTGTCTTCTCAGCTTGGCCCCAGCCCTTAGGAGCTGCCTGCTGAGCCTGCAGACCTGCAGGGGGCTCACCTGAGAGCACATCTGGGGGTGTGAGCTTATCAGCTGCATCATAGTACTCCTCATCCGAGCTGCCATCCTCAAAGGCCAGCGGTGGGCGCAGGGGCAGGGCTTCCAGTGTGGAGCTGGGCTGGGGCTCAGTCCAGCCCTGCTGGCTCCAGGCTGGCAGGATAACCCCCTGCCTGGAAGTTGTGCTCTCTGAACTGTCACTCAGGTGGCTGGCTGGGGAGACGCTGGAACACAGGCTGTAGTAGTTGTCCCGGCTGCCCTCATACAGCCTGGGGTCCAACCTGCCCACACTCAATTCTGGCCCCCAGCTGCAGTTCTCAGAAGCTAGCCGTTGGGAACACTCCATCTTCTGGCACTGAGCACTGGCACTCTGGGCCAGGTCCAGGAGACAGAGGAAGCCACTGGTCTCAATCCTGTTCCTGTCCTCTAGGCTGTCAGAATCAAGATCTTCCGAGAAGCCTGATGAGCCAAAGCGGAAGAAGTCAGACCTGCTGGAGGAGCAGGCATCTAAGTCATCCTCTTCCAGGGCATCCATGGACTCGCTGGAGCCACTGGTCCTGCAGCCTCGGCTCTCGGTGTTGGCTGAGTCGGATGCTTCAGACTCGGCACTGTCTGTGGCGCTGCCAGCCCCGCAAGTGCTCGCACCCCTCCTGGCCAGCTCGGGAGTGGGGCTGTTCCCAGGAAGCTGGTCCTCTTTGACAGACATTCTGCAGGGGCTCAGCTTCACCAGGCATCTGTCCGAGAGAGGCTCCAGCACACAGTCTACTTCAGAGGACTCCTCCGAGTCACTGCAGGCCCTGGACTCATAGCCTGCAACACAAGGGACAAGGGTTACAAAACAGCCTCCAGGACTGGCAAATGGCTGTGAGTTCTCCTGCCTCATCCAGTCAGAAGGGAAAACAGAGGTCTGGAAGTAGACGGGGCTTAAATCCCACTTTACTGACTGACACAGGATCCCCAATCCCAGGTTTCCCCACACTGTTGGGCTAACTGAGCCCCACATCTGAGCCACCCAAGGAGAGATGATTAACCCATACTCTCTTCTAAAGAGGCCTGTCTGCTCTGTCTGTGGAAACACGTTGACTATTGAATTAGATTTTACTTTGCCATGAGCAGCAGTACTCAGCTTGCCAAGCCGCTCCTCAAATCTTACCTCTGTCCTATTTGAGCATCAAAACCATATGGGGAATCATATTTAAAGCACAAAAAACATCTTTAGTCCTACTCCTGATGCACTTAGTCAAACTCTACAGAGAATCTATTTTTAGCAACTTCATGGGGATTCTGAGGCTGCTAGGCTGGTACTATCCTGAAGCCTGGACTTGGGGACCCATTGGTGCTATGGGCCCTTCAGGACAGTGAAAATTCATCTAGCTGCAGGTAACTACATGGTGGGAATAGGGGCGGGGACACTGAGCCAGGTCTCTGGTCTTTCCCCCAGTGATCTTTTCTAAAACTTCTCTCTGGTCACGTCTTACTCTGCCCTCTCATGGAAGGGCTAAAGCTCTCCCACAGGAGTTAAAGATTCTCACATATGGACTTGCTGCCCCTGTCACAGGATGGACCTGACCCCCTGCACTCCTCAGCAGCCTCCTTGCTCTCCCTCACAGTGAAGTCACCTGCCTTCCAGGATAGCCCTCTTCCACAGTTCAGTCACCCTTCTCACAGTATGGCTTTGACCCTCCTCAACATCTTCCTCACCCACACCCTATCATGGTTTGGATAGATTTTAAATGTCCCCCCGCAAGTGTTCAAAGCTTGGTCTCCAGTTGGTGGTGCCACTGGGAGGCAGAGGAACTTCAGGAGGTGGAGCCTGGTTGGAGGCAGTAGGTCATATAGTCTGACCCTTCGCAGTCTGCCCCGGCACCTCTTCCACAGTCTGTTGCTTGCCTCACATTATGGCTTTGGTCTATCCTCAGGCTTGCTTGTCACACCCCCTCACAGTATGAACTGACCCCTCCTCAGCAGCCTGGTGGCCTGCTGCAGACTTCCTCACCACGTTCCAGCTGCACCCGGAGCTTCTGATAGACCACAGCCTTGTCTGGTGTTCCCACCTCCACGCTCCCTCTGCTCAAATGATTGTTCCTCCTTTTTTACCTGGTAACTTCAACATGTTCTTCAAGATCTATTTCAGGTACTGCCCCCTCCAGAATTTATATATCAATTCTAAACCATTTTATAGAAGGGGCTTGAACATCTGTGGATCTGGGTATCCCAGGGGGTTCTGGAACCCATCCCCCAAAGATAACATGGGATGACTACATTTTACTTTATTTTACTATTATCTATTCTCTTGAGGTGATTTACACCTATTTTACCCACGTGGAGGAAACATTGTATAAGGTGTTCTACTGAGCACCTCGTCCCACCTCCACATTCCCTGATATCATGTGGGGCACTTGAAATTGGCATGGTGGGAGTGTTTATACCATGTTTAATATACATTAAGCAACTGTTTCAAGTCAGGCTGTTTTCCCCCTGAAGCCAACATTGAGTATGGGCAGGTTGGACCCCAGGCTGAATGAGGGCAGCCGGGACAACTACCACAGCCTGTGTTCCAGCATCTCCCCAGCCAGCCACCTGAGTGACAACTGTTAAACATTTATCAGCACACCACTGGAAAGTGCTGCAGGAACAGAACAGTGCTGACCCGAAAGCCTGCTGGAAGCTGGAGGCTGGAAGCTGGCCCAGAGCCTGCCTCCCACCTGCCCTCCAATTCTTCACTCCTTACAGGACACCACCCCTAGTCTTTTTTGTCTCCAGCTATCATTCCTAAACTCAAGGCTGAGAATTTCTATTATCATTCAAGAGAATGCAAAAGAGTGCAGAGGCCTGGAGGGGAAACAGGCCATCTACTTTCTGAACACATGACACTTCCTTTTGCTGAGAAATGATGATAAAATGCAGTGGATCTTAGGGATGATTTCAGGAACTACTACAGAGAATCAGAGCATTAGCATTCCTTGGCTTAGGAGAATTTAGGTACACAGAAAACTGTTTACTTGGAAATAAATGGAGAAATATCTTCATCACCTTGAGTGGACGTCTGGGTTCCATTCAATCCACCGCCTCCCTTTGGGCTGCCCTTACCTACAAGGTTGGGGAAATGGGCCTGTCCTTTCTGGGGAAAAACTCAGCATCTCACCTTCTTCAGCAGACACCCGGTGCACTTGTTTATTTCCAGGCCAGAGGAAAATGGAGGTAACTGGGTCGACAAACAGCCTGTAGTACCCAGCAATCAGGCAGGCTAGATCTTTTGCACTGTTGGATTCTAGCAGCAATGTTAGAACCTTTGAAGGCAAAGAGAACTCTTGCTTAGAAAAGGGCAAGGGAAACAAGGCCATGTGGGGCCAAAGAGAAATACCAAGTGAACCCAGCCATGGTTCACTGACAGGCCTCATATTTGTATCAATCGGGCTCTAACTGACTGTATGTGTACATAACTGCCCCTGCCCAGTGGGGTTTCCCACCAAATCTATACTATATCTCTTTTCTCTATCCTCCACCCCAGCCCTGGCTCCACCCAGCACATTCATACAATGGGGCCCCTTTGAGACCTGACCTAGAAAAAGAAACAGGCAAGAAAAAGTAGCAGAATGAGGGAGAGGGCAATGAGAAGAATACAGCACAATTCTTGAGCATATTAGGTTAAATCAAAAGAGGGAAGGGTAAGTGTCAGAACTTCTGAGAGGCTCAGGAGGTACCTTGAACTAATTATCCATTTTAGTTTCTACCACTCAAAACTCTTGGGCAGCCATTCTGGTCCCATGCATGTGATCAAATCCTCTGGTGTTCCCATCTACCTTTTCAGAAACCGACAAACTTTGGGTTCAGAACTTCCCATCACAAAAGCACATGATCCATCTCAGTTTATATAAAAATAAACAAACTCTTCTACTCTCCTTCCTCCCTTCCTTCCACCCTCCCTCCCTCCCTCTGCAATCTCTTCCCAGCAGCTAGAACTGTAAGAAACAAATCTGTTTCTTATTGTAAAGCAAACAAAAATACTTTTAGGACCTTCTCAGGCTAATGTGCCCTGTTCACCCCTTGCCATTAGATGGGATAGGATGGATAATCCATCCTTATAAGCAGATGTTGATTTTGTTACTGTTCAAAATTCATATAAATAATCCTAGAATAATTTAGCCCCAAATTCCAGAAGCTAAATTCAGAATCTCTTCCCCTGTATTACCTTAATGTCCTGAAGATACACTCTGACCATGCTCACTTTCTCAGACTCTTCTGTCAGCTCTACACGGCTGATGTTGGCAAACTCTGCCAATGAGGACATGATGTTGAGTTTACTATTGATAATTTGGCTAATCCCATACTTGGCTCCAACTAGAATGGCAATGTAGGATTCTCTATCCTGTAACTGCAAAAGGGAGGAAGGGGGATTAGTTTCCATTCACAAGCTAGTGAAAATACAGTCCTCATTCAAGAAATGAGATCTCCATCTGCATCCTCCTTGATTCCTATTTTAGGCCCTAAGCACGACTTTCTAAGACTATTTCTGAATATAGCCAGGTTAAAAAATTTTTTTAGGTGGGTGTGATGGTGCATGCCTGTAATCCCAGCAGCTCAAGAGGTTGAAGCAGGAGGATTGCGAGTTCAAACCCAGCCTTAGCAACTTATCAAGGCACTAAGCAACTCAGCCAAACCCTGTCTCTAAATAAAATATTAAAAAGGGCTGGGGGCGGGATATGGCTCAGTAGTTAAGCACCCCTGGGTTTTATCCTTGATGTTAAAACAAACAAAATTGTCTCCCATAAAACCCCTTCCAGTTAGAGGACTATTACCTGCTCCATAAACACAATCTATTCTTTCTTAATTTTTTTTTATAGATGGACACAATATCTTTATTTGTTCATTTATTTTTATGTGGTGCTGAGGATTGAACCCAGTGCCTCACACGTGTGAGGCAGGCACTCTACCACTGAGCCACAGCCCCAGCCCATGTACTTTCTACCCCTATGCCTGTTTTCATGCTATGTCCTTCTCTAGGAATATCTTCTCTGCCATTGTTACCTAATGAAATTCTGGCCCTCCTTTAAAAAGTTTGCATCAAAACATATTGTCTACAGAGAGCTTCTACTTGGTCTCAGCCTCCACCTAGAACAGCCCCTTTCCTCCATATTCTCCATGTTCCCATGGTACTTTCTCTGGGCTTCTCTGATCAAACTGGGCATGTATGGCTTGTCCTAATTATTTCTATTCAATTTTGTATTCATGGTAAGTTCCCTGACAAGAGGGTCTATATCTACTTATACTTGTAGGTACCCAGCAAGCACCCTGAGCCATTCTCTGTGACTGGGCTGCTTTCCCCATTACCAGTTCTTTCCTTTTTTTTTTTTTTTTTTGAGAGAGAGAGAGAGAGAATTTTAATATTTATTTTTTAGTTTTCGGTGGACACAACATCTCTGTTTGCATGTGGTGCTGAGGATCGAACCCGAGCCGCACGCATGCCAGGCGAGTGCGCTACCGCTTGAGCCACATCCCCAGCCCACCAGTTCTTTCCTTAAATAAGAAAGGTAAAGAGAGACTGGGGACAGAACTCCAGCCCTTGGAAACTTTGGGAAGTTTTTCTTATACCTTTGAAAGCTTCCTTTCTGCAATCTAGACTTTTCCCCACCTTTTGGGGCCTCTACTTACACAAAACCTCCATCTGTTTCCCTGCTTTTCCTAACTACCTGGCACTCTTCTTTTCTCTCAAAACATTGATTCTCTTTCCATCTACATTGTTCAGTCAGCTGATTAAATAGATCCATCACTGAAAATAACTAAGAGGTACAACAAATTCTCTAAAAAAAATTTGTTGATATTAAAAGAAAACAATAGCACACAAACAAAAAATAAGCAAAAACACTCTGATGGCAAGTTGGCTTTGTTCTGAGAGTTCTGGGGCTGACCATGTGGAGGGTAGAGTCCCTTCAATCACACCCTCAGATGCTGGTCTTCTGAAAAGCACGTGCTCCAGGCCTAGTACCAAAGGAAGAACAGCACAAAGCAGGGGGCTCTTCTGCTTATGCCCACCACTCATTTCCTCCCTTCTTCTGAACAATCAGGACCCCACCCTGGCAGTCAGTCTAACATTTCTATTTTCCTTCATGATTCCCAATTTTTCTTCTTTACCTTCGTGTCCCCAAAGCTCCAGAGTACACTGCTTACAATACCCTTCACCCAGAATGCCTTTCCGCCACACTGACATCTGGCCCCACACAACCGTCTCACCTGTCCTTAATGCCTTCTCCCACCTAGACACACCCTGTGTTAGCAGTGGTGCGACAGCCCTCTCCCTGTCTCATGCTTTGCTCTGTCTTGTTGGGTAGCTTGTTTTGTCCTTGAGGGCAGGATGATTCAGCTCCACCTCCCCGAGCATCTTCCATAGGGCTAATCCCAAGCCAGGGCATGATAAGTAGTTGCCTATGGCATGATATTTAGCTTCATGAATAAATTCTAGTACATGGCAGAATTCTCAGGATACACTGATCCTATTTAAGAGCATAATTCCACAGTTCTCTAATACATACCATTAAAGTAGCATTAAAGATTCTCCCACCATATGTCTTGAGCTCCCCAAGGATCTGTAGATAATTTAAACGTAGCTGAGCAGCAGAAATAAGTTGCTTAAATAGAAAAACAAAAACAAAAAAGATTGTTGAAGTCAGAGTTACTCTCGCCTAAAATCTAGGTAAGTTGAAAATGTTTTCCCTGAGGCTCACAACAGACAGCTGGATGGGGTGGGCAGAGACCGCAGCTACACTACCTTCTGTCGGGGTTCCAGCAAATTCTGGTTCCTCTTCATGTGGAAACTAATGGCCTTCTTGATGTCTTTGCCTTTCATGTTTCGGAGTAAAGTTGGAGATATAAAGTTCTCTATTCCCCAGTCTTTCCTGCCACGAGACATTGAAGACAAGCAGGCCCTTTTGGAAAGTGTACTTGGCTTTAACGAAGAGCATAATTACATTTGATTCAGTACTTATTGTTCCCATAATATAGCTATTATAAGCCTGCTTCTCCAGCAGAAGGAGTGTGCGTGCATGTGTGCGTATGCATGCGTGCTTGTGTGCTTCCCCTCAGTAGATATACATCAATACACATACTCCACACAAACCACCACAGATATTCAGGAATCAAATTCCATTGACCATTCTGGCAGCAGATGACTCTTGGTGTGGTGTGATACTCCATTAATCAGAGCAGAAGTTCACAATCTTTTTCACTATAACATATGACAACATGTGTGACACGATCACGTATAAAGTACTTTTTTTTTTCTTTTTACAATGCTAGGGAATTGGAACCCAGGTCCCCAAACATGCTAGGCAAGTGCTCTTCCACCAAGTTACATTCCCAGCCCAAATATTAGTTGTGGGGCAAATAAGAGCACCTACGAATCCTCAAAGCCAAGCTTCAGAATGGTGTTAGCCTAGAAGCCTCAAAATTCCTCATAAACTTGTTAAAAAATAAAGCATCTCGGACTCCTCTACCCTCGAGTTTTGACTAGTATATTAGGGGGTAAGAGCAAGGATCTGTTCTATTTTAAAAATATGATTTGCCTGTATGATTCTGATGCCAAGGCAAGATACAGCTGAGATTTGGGGAGGGGCTTGGCAAACCTGGGTGATTCTACTCAGAGTGATTCTAAGCTCAGAATCAGGAGTTACTAGATCCTAGGACTTGAAATGCCCTAAGGGGGGTACAATACAATAGAATTTGGTTTACACCCCATAAAAAAATTAATTTCTGGGGCATTTCTGCCTTTGGAAGAGCTTTACTGAAGTTGTTCACTGATTGACCAGAACCTCTTTCCAGAAACTGGAAATTTACAAGGGAATCCTTTGTCATTCCCTTTGGAGTTGTCTTCCGCCCCAGAGGGAATAGGTGGGTTCTGACAGCTGGGCAAGAAAAGGGTACAGAGGATGGATGAAAAGACAAGGACAGACAGGCAGGTGGGTGAATATCAGCTTCCCATGGAGTCCGGCCACCTGCAGAGTCACAAATGCAGCACAGCAGCTGTCCCCTGTCACTCACTCAATGTACTTCAAAGAGATCTTCTGTGGCTGGGCACATGCGTAGATCCGCTCCTGGATGTGCAGGGCTGCGAGTCGGAGTGCAGAGCTGCATTTCATTTCTACAGCAAAACGTTCCTGGAGCACATCACTGCAGCTCTAGAAGAGATTAGATAGAGTAGTTGGAAAACAAGAACAGGAATATTGTATCTCCTAGTTCTTTCTAGTGAAAGGCCCCAGGAGCAGGAGCTGAGTTTTGAGATGTGACTCTGACAGTTCTTGGCTGTGTGACCTCAGTTAAGTTACTAAGACTCTCTGAGCATTGGTGTTTTCCACTGCTAAATGCAGTCAGTCAGATCTACCTTACATGGTTTCTTTAAAAAAGGTAAAGTATAGGGCTGGGGTTGTGGCCCAGCGGTGGAGTGCTCACCTAGCAGGAGTGAGGCCCTGGGTTCAATCCTCAGCACCACATAAAAATCAATAAAAGGTTTTGTGCCCAACTACAACTAAAAATAAATATTAAAAAAGATAAAGTATATAGAAGCAGGTTTGAGACATATAATTTCATATAAATAGAGCGCACTGACAATATTATTCCTGCTGTTTTTTCTGCCACTGTTTCTGTAAAACTTCGGGCAAGTCGATCCATTTGTATCCATTTGTTCTGTAGAATACTGATGCCTCAAAAGATTCTTTCCATCCAAATGAGAATGGTGTAATAAATGTCACCTCAGGGGCAGCAGAGGGGAGGACCAGGCTAGGAGTCAAGGAACCAAGTTTTGGCTCTGCCACTAAGTCGGTCCACACCCCCCCAACCCCTGCACCCAAAACCATATGTCCTTCCCAAGACTCAGTTTCATTGTCTCTAAAATGAGGCTTTGAAGCACTAAAGCCCCATTTAGCAATAAAAACTGAAATGATAACAATCTTTAAATGGATTTAGAAAATGTATCATCCACATTCAGGACTAAGCCTAAATTTCATTATTATACTGCAAATCTCCTATTACAGCAACTCAATAACAGAAAAGGGAATTCTGAGGGATAATCAGGCCCCTCCTCCTTGAGAAAAAAGGAATCCCTACTAAAGAGTTGTTTAATTGCCTGGAGCTCATGTTCAGAATAACCCAATGTGCCATCTTTGAGGACAACCACCATTACTTCAGGAAGCACAGACCCAGTCACCTGCAGATAGAGGTACTCAAAGGCCACAGGGTCTTCTTTCAAGAGGTCCAGGGGGTCCTTTGGGACAAAACACACCCTGAAGAGGCAGCGGGAGTCATGTAACTCCTCCCTTTCTACCACCTGTCAAGGGTAAAGAAGATACTGTTAATCTAGCTACCCTTATAGCTATTCCATAAAACAACTTCAAAAAGGAAAAAAAAAAAACAATGAAAGATGGACCCCAGTTTCTATTTTAATGCTACCCAAGACACAGTCATAGACCTTCATTCCTGATTTGACTCTTTTTCCCATGAGTAGAAAAAATAAAAGGTTCAAAAGAGTGATGTATCCCAATGACCCATCTCCCAGATCCCCTTTCTAGAGGAAATCCCTTTCCAATTCCTTAAATGCCTCCAGAGGTAGTCTATGTATATGTGCCCACTGACACAGGTAAATTCTTTTCCATAAATAATAAACAGTCTAAACACCATTCTGCACCTTATTTTTTCCATTTAAACTATCTTAGAGATTTAATTTGGTTTTCTTTTTCACTGCAAATGCAATATAAGTAATTTGAAAAAGACGTTGCAAGCAGCAAACTTTCTAATGGGAGAGGGACGGGGCCAGAACTCACCTGCAATGAGGAATATCCAGAGCGATTCCCTTGAGGCTAGACCTTACTCTTGCTGTCCCCCCTGCTTAAAAGGCCCCCTCCTCATTTCTAATTGTTCAACTCTTTCCCACCTTACACACTCAGCAAGGATATGTTGAACTGACCAAGGATTTGTTGTTTGGCTTTAGAAAGTGGGTACAACAAATTACTGGTTGGCTGAACAACTGAGTGGTACCCAGGGACCAGCTGTGTTTGCTCTATCCTGAGAACAAGTCTCTATACTTGTTGGATAAGTCCCACAAAAAGAGGCTTGGACACAGGAACCGATGCTCCCTAATAGCTCAATGCAGCAGGTATAGGGGAAGCTCATAAGAACCTGGAAGCAAAAGATTGGGGCTCTCTCAGCTGTATTACCTTGAGTGAGGGGTCATCAATTTACCTCTCTAAGCCTTTATATCAGCATTGGTAAAATGGGGACCTTAAATCTGTGCTCTGCCTACCTCAGAGGAGCAGATGAAAATCAGGCCTGATTCCCATCCTATGATCTCAAGCCAAAGGAGCTCTGAGCTTCTTGGGGCAGGATAAAGTATATCAAGCCTGAAGAAGAGCTGAGTCTTTCCCTGGACTGAGGTGTGCAGCCAGCCCAGGCCTCCCAGCAGCAAGTCTGTCCTCCCTACCTGCTGGATGAGCTCCTCCTCATGCAGCAAGTGTAGACGTGAGACGTTGTACTGCTCTTCCAGGGCCAGGGCAAAGTACTCAATACTTCGGATGGACAGCTTCTCCTTCACAGTGAGGATGATGTCCTAGCAGGCACAGAGAGTCACAGGGTCAACTGAGGAGCAGGGAGGACTTCCCTAGCCTCATTCATTGTTCCTTGATGCAACCAGGGAAGGAAAAGCCTGTTCTGAGGGGCCCACTGCCAGGTCAGCAGGGCTCCAATTCCTGCATGTCAGGTCCTTGTGGCCCTGTACCCTGCTCTCCTCAGCCCCATGCTCCAATACCCTGACATGGCCACTTGCTCTTGAATGACTTGCAAAGCTGAAGCCACCCAGTGGAGGCGTCTCTCTCCTCAGTGACTGTGCTTCACCCTCTCTCGCAGCTTCCAGTCTGCATAGTCAACTGCTTTCCAGGCAGATTCCCACCACCCACCTGACACATGACTATGGGAAATTGTCCTGACATATCCAACCTCAGTTTCTTCCTCTGTGAAATGGAGGATAATGATGCCTACCCTCTCAGAGTGGCTGGCAGGATGGAATGATAATTATGGCTGTGCTGAGGTCTTTATAGTTGCTAGATCACACTCCCTTCATTTGCCATGGTGGCTTTCCCTCTATCATTGTGAATGCCTTGGGGCACTCACACATTGTTCACTCTCATTGCACACTTTTCCCATTACTAATCAGAGGCTGCTTCTCTCCCTTCAAGTTTCAGCTCAAATGTCACCTCTTCAGAGGCCCTCTCTGGTCTCTGTATCTAAATGTAAATGTCCCTGTTATTCTCTGTTCCAGGGCCATGTTTATTTCCCTCATTGTTATTTAATATTAATTTTTTAAAAAAAACAGCCATGTTTTTTTTCCAGTTACCTTGGAATTTATTTAAACTAAGAGGAAAAGGTCATAATGTTTTCATGCAATACACACTTGGTTCTTTAAATAACAATTGTGACAAATAGCAGAAAGAATTAAGGAATGCTGCACTGGTGATCCATACAAAACACCAACATTTTAGGTTGCACATAACTAAAGAAATATCTTACTTTTTGAAATACTGTAACAGCCAATACACAGATATATGCTTTAGGTAGGCATAGAAAGCAATTTTAAAAAGGAAAATAAAAATCACACTGGAACTACTCAATTTCTTTTAAACCACTGAGCAAGAAAAGCAACATTGAACTTCCATATTGATTTTACATGATTTATATACAGAACCTTGACTTAAATCCAAGAGCAAAAGTTAAGACTCTCCTCCTCTATTTTTGGTAAATAATTGCATGGTAAACTTATATGACTTTTCCCTCTGGATTTTACCTGGGAGTGGCTTTTTAATATTTTATTTAAAAGAGGGCAGGTTTGGCACTTTTATACAGATGTCACCAATGTTAATATTTCTTAGGATCTCAGGAAGATTCATATTATTTACAGCTGATAACACATAGGCTGGAGCTCCCACTAAGCCAGCCTTAGGTTTCTCCAGTTTATTTTGTGCATCAATTTGTGTAACAATCTCATCCATGTTGGTCTCCAATACCATTTCCCCCATCACTATTTCTGCAATAATATTGTGAACCTTGTCTACTTGGAAAATTAAATCCAGTTCACAGGCATTTTCAAAACATTTGTCTAAGGTTTCCATGAATACTTGAATTAGATCTAAAATGCCAACTCATTTTCTGATCTGCACATAATCTAACTGGTTTCCCCCTATATGTAATCTGATTCCTTTCTCTTGTGGCTTTTAATATTCTCTCCTTATTCTGTATGGTAGGCTATCTCCACTCCATTCCTAGTCCTTTCCTGTAAAAAGCCCATCTACCTTTCCATGTCTGCCACAGAGGCCACTGTTTTCTGGAAGCCTTTCATTGCTACCCATCTGGAAGTTCTCTCTCCCCTGAGCCTGAATGGCACCATTTCAGGTATGTGTCTACTGTGTGTGTGTGTGTGTGTGTGTGTGTGTGTGTGTGCGCGCGCACGCGCACGCGCGCATGTGAGAGTGTATATTTTGGCTACTGCCAGTTATCTATAGCTGCATCAGCTCACCTAAACCTGCTGGTCTCCATGTTTACTCTTTCATGGTTTTTAATGATAGAAAAACTCTGTTTGCTTCTTCACTACAGCTTCACCCTAACACCACTTCCTTCTTTGTTCATATTAGAGTCATCTTTCATTGTCTCTGGATAAAATCCAAACTCTGCTGCCTGGCCATGTGAGGCCCTCCATGCCCACTCCCCAGTGACCCCTTAGCAAACAGCCTGTGTCCTGCTGCATGGTTCACTATTGCCTGGGCAAGGCCTGTTTTCCTGCTCTCTGCATTTGTTCACGTGACTCCCTCAGACTGATATGTGCTCCACCCCACAACTGCCTGTCCCTGCCTGCACTTGTTGAAATCTTAGTTGCCCTTCACTGCTCAGTTCAGGTGCAGCTTCTTCCCCAGCTTTGGTCAGCATCCTGGCAGCATGGAACAGACAGTACTCTGCCTTTTCCCTCTCTTTATAGCCCTTATTTCATCTTGTCCTAAATACCTGGAGGAAATCTAGACTGTTCACTCTCCCTCAACTAGACTTCAGGCTCCTGAAGACAGATGCCACCCTTTACCAGAACATCTCAAGTGGGTGCTTTTTAAATATAAGTTGAACTGACTTCAAGGCAAAACAGAGTATGCAGGGGCCTGGGCCTGTTCTCATATCTTGCCTGGGTTTTTAGCTGCTCTTGTATTTGAATAGTAGTTGGAGACAAGAGGCAGAGAAGCCTGATTACCAGTGAAGGCCTAGGAGTGTTAGAGGACCTTGGGCAAGTCACTTCACCTCTGAGTCCCAATTTCCTCCCTTGTAAGAGGTGATATGTATACTTGCTGAGGTTGTGTAACTAAATGAGATAACACAGTGCCTGGCTGATCACAAGTGCTCAGACCACAGTGACTGTGAGAACACCAAGGCAGATGTAGGGCAAGATGCTACAGGTCCTCAGAGCCAGCCAATTATCCCAAGAAAGAGGTTCAAGTTTACTCCTATTACCTTCACAGTTGTGTTTGCCTCAAACTTGAAAGCTTTGGTCTGTCCATTCTCCAAGTACAGCTTGAGCACATTGGGCATACACAGTAGAGAATTTCCCTGGAAAACATAAGAATAGGGTTGTCTCTCTGACACAATGTTCCTGCCCCTGGGTGTGTCAAATCCTTGGCTGCCTGGTTTGGAGAGTAGGATCTTCTCTAACCTCACCATGTCAGGGGTTGCTTCTTGGCATTAGGGAATTTCACCAAAGGTCAGTTATGCTTTGCCAATGGACACCCATGGAAACTGTTAGATCTGATGGACTGTGGAAAACAGTGACCCTTGCACAGCCCTCTGCAGTGTCTCATAACCAACAGCTGGCATTTCTCTGCTGGTTGCCACCTTTATGGGACAAATTTGGCAAATGAGACCACCAGCACACATGCTCTGCATATTGGGCTTTTCTGAGATTCTTGAACCCTGCAATGAGGGTCTGGCATGGAATGGGGGGTGGTGAACAGCTTCCTTAGCCTGAGATCCCTGTCATTTTACTGCTATATTCTCCATAATGAACCACTGCCAAAGGACAGAGGGATGCACTCCACCTCCACCCACCCCAGCCAATCACCCCAGATTTGTGAGATCTTTGAGGAACTATGCCACTCCTGCAGGATTTTTGGAAAGAAGACACAGGGCTGGTCTTGGTTTGATGACCCCATGCCAGTCAGGATTTCTGGGGTGGGGCAGAGCAGGGTTTTGGAGAATTCCCCCAGGACCAGTTCTCATAAAAAGTGATTTCTGAGTGTTCATCTACAAGTGAAAAGGGGTCTTAGGGCTGGTGTCCTCTAGAACCACTGTAAGATTATAGAGCCCAGGATTTGAATAGAATTGCCCTTCTCTACAAAGGGTTTAGGTATAAAGCTCACCTGGGTAAAGAAGTTTATCACCTTTACTTTTTTCAAAATTCCTGCGGTCTTTTCTGATGAGAATCTTGAGTCTTCTAAATATAAGAGTGCTTGTATCTTCTAAGCAAGACTCACAATCCTACTATTCTCTACACCATTTTTTTAAAACCACAGTGTTTTGTAGAGACAAAAAAGAAATATGGTCATAGTCCAGTGTCACTTCACACCTGATGAGGACAAAGGGTTTCCCAATTGCTCACTCTGCTGTCATCTCACTTTTCTGGCTTTGGGTGCTTAGAAATCCTAATTTTTGGATTTCCCATGGGGGAAACTTTTTCCTTGGTACTTCATTATTCAGACTTATCAGGTTTACAAAAACATCCACAATATCACATACTTATCATCATCTAGTTTTTTCTACATTCTCTAATTTTCACTTGTATTTGTAAGTTGCTTTTAGAGAGATTCAATAACAGCATATATCTAATTATATGTTCATTTGTTTTATTTTTGTATACAATTTTTAGTGGGCTTAATATTTACACTTTTAATAGCTTTCTAATATTCTATCAAATTGAAATATCAGAATTGATGTAATTATGCCTCTTCCCCGAAGAGTTAGCATTTTTTTCTATTTCTTAGTTATTTAAAATATCAATACTATAAATATCTTTAAATATATTTTTAAATAGATTTTTGCATTTAAATTATTTTACATTCTAAATTAATAGGAACCTGGGCTACTTTTTACAGCAGTCATTAATTTGTGCTTTTTTCCTCCCAAAAATGTTGGAGCCAATTTATAAAGCCCCAGTTAGTGCAGACTGTAGTTATTTTCTCAGCATCAAGGTTTCCATTTTAGTGACATCAAGCACCAAGTGTCACTTTATATCTTCCTTGGCATTTCTTTAACTGTGAGCAAAGTTAAACATATGCCAGATACTAGTTTACTACTTAAAATTCTTCTAGTGTGACTGGGTGTCCCTGAAGCTGCCTTATCATTTTTCAAAGGGAAAAGTTTAACAATCAGTTTTATCATCTTTTTAAGTATTTGAAAGGATGAATAGACAGGTCGCCCCATGAGGCCTCAGTGTTTCACAGTATCTGCCTCTTGTGGCTGATGCATACTCCCCAAGACTCTCCTTGGTGCCCAAACCTGCAAGTCTTCCCAGAGACATCATCTAGAGCCCTGCTCCTCTAAGCTCCCCATCCCCACCTAAACTCTGAGCCAGGATGACAGTAAGTTCAGGCCTCAGACCTTGTCCTTATCTGTCTTCTCAGTGAATGCCAGTTGTGGGGGAGCCGTCATAGCCCTTTTAACAAATTATTGTCTTGGCAATCTGGTCCACACTTGAGGTGACCCTATTCTCTACCTATTCTGTTACCTCCACTGCTCATTTCTGTGCACTGCTCTTGAAATCACATGTCAAACCTAAACTTAATCTGCTAAAGAGATTCAATCCACTTTCATAAGTATGGACACCCAGAGACTCAAATATTGTTGACCAACAACATCATAGGTCTTTTCTGATTATTTATTTGGCTACCCTCCGGCTCCTTCCAGAAAAAATTCACCTTTCACTCAGGTCTAATGAAAGGTCTAAAAGACCTTTCTCTCAGGTCTTTTAAATGGCTGGACAGAGAGAGAATAAAGGCTTTGTAGATGTGGAGCAGGTCACCTGGATCCTTTGTTAAAAGGGCCAGGAATCCCTCCCACCCAGTACTCCTGCCCCACAATTTGCTGGTCTCTGTAGCAAGAAGACCAGATAAGAATAAATTTTTACTTCAAAGTTTCAAAATCTAATATTTGCCTGGGCATGACAGCATGCATCTGTAATCCCAGTGGCTCAGGAGGCTGAGGCAGGAGGATTGCAAGTTCAAAGTCAGCCTTAGCAACTTAGCAAGGCCCTATGCAACTTAGAAAGACCCTGACTCTAAATAAAATATTTTGAAAGAACTGGGGAGATGGCTTAGTGGTTAAACATCCCAGGTTCAATCTCTGATACCTGCTCCCCCCCAAAAAAAAAATCTAATATTGGCTGCTGTATTCAGAATGGCAATAGTTATAGATTATTATGTAAATTATGAATAAATGAGCCTTTATCCAATAATCCACATCAGAAACATCAAACTTTAGCCAACATTTTCACTTCCTAAATGGGTCTTCTGGCTGCAGATATAGCTCAGTTGGTAGAATGCTGGCCTCACATGCATAAGGCCCTGGTTTAATCCCCAGTACCACACACACTAAAAAAACAAATAGGTCTTCTGAATCTCCAACCCTGGGTCTTTATGTTTCAATAAGGACTAGATAGTATGTCATAATGAAAAACAGAAGAAATGAAGTCACATAGATCTGGGTTCCTGTCTTTTCTTACTATGTGATTTTAGTAGTTAATTCTCTTAATCTCTCTAAGCCTCTGCTTACTCTTTTATTAAAATACCTCGATTGTAGAGTATTATTGTGATTTAGGATTATGTACATAAAAAGTTTAGGTCACTTAATACAGGCTTAATAGATAATGGACTCCTAAAAAAAAGCAATCCCCACCATGTACATAACTGTTATCAATAAATCACTCTAGAGGGGATAATTAACTTGAAGGTTCATAATAAGAAATTAACTACTGGAATTTATTGAAATTACATGGGCAGAAGAAAGAAGCCTCAGGATAACATGGAGCTACATCCAGGACTTCTTTCCTAGTCCCACTCATAGCCCAGAACTCTCACCGGCATCCGTTGTTCAGGGCCTGCAGGTATCTGACTGAGGGTGCACGAAGCCTCTAGCAAAAGTGCTGCTCTGTGTCCTCTCTGTGCTATGGGAGTCCAGGGTTTCAGAGAGTCTATGCTAGAAAGTGCTCACCAGTTTCATCAAAAGTAGTTTCTGTGTGTGTTACTAGGAAATAAACTCAGGGAGGCACACTATACCATCCCCAGCCGCCTTTTTCTTTTCATTTGAGACAAAGTATGGCAAAATTGCCCAGGCTGGCCTTGAAACTGTGATCTTCCTGCCTCACCCTGCCAAGTGGCTGGGATTGTCTGGCTTCATCATCAGTAGTTGCAATCCCCTGACTAGTGACGCACCTGGCTGTGTCCACTGACAAGCACTTCCTCAGCAAAATGCACCTTCACAGGATTGGTCTTCAGCCTGGCCCTCTTCTCCTCAGTCAGGAAGGAAGATTTGGGAACTCCCTAAAAAACATCAACATGACATATTTTAGAACAGTGCTTCCATAAAAGCCATGTATACCTTCTCATTTCTTAAAAACACTCTGACAGCTATTATGGATTTAATTAAAACTTATAGGAAAAGATACCATTCCATTTCAACATCTCTTTTCCTAAAATCTAGGGATCCCAACACAGACAATGCTTTCATGTGTTTGAACAGCTGAAAATTCAATATGGCAGCAAAGAGGCTATGATATGATGAAGACAGAGAACTGACTTGTGAAGGAGGAGGACTGGGTTCCAACCCAAGTTCTATTAACTTGACAGTTGTAAGAACTATCTCAAACCTAAATTCCCATGAAAGAAAACTAGAGGTGTCTGCATGTGTAAAACAAAACAAAATAACTGTGTGCCTTTGGCCAAGTCCTTGCCCCTCTCTGGCCTTCAATCTTCCCATCTGTACAATGTGAGAGGTAGAATTCCCTGAAGGTCTGACCCCTGTGACTTAACCTTTGGCCCTTCTTTACTCTGTTCTAGAGAAGAAAGATCATTATTGGTTGGTATATATAAATGTTGAAGCCCTTGGACTAGACTGTATTAAGATAAACTGTAGCACTTGACAAGAAGAATCTTATATGATTTAGAGCAACAGGATGTGATCTTCCTGGATGAAATCCCAATACACTATTTCTTAGTCTAGCATCCTATGTTGCCCTGGTCTGAATGGCCCTTTAAGCCAGCCTCTAGGATGTTAAATGTGTAAGAGTCCTGATAGGGAGCTCTGTGTGATGTTCTGTGTAGCTGAGGGAAGAGATACGTAACAGCAATCAGGAAAACTGCTGGAGATAATGCTCACAGATTCAGATTTATCAACATACCAACATCATAAAGTATGTAACATAAGAAAATAACCCTAAAAATTTAATGCAAGAAGATATATAAATTTATTGGTAATTAGAATCTTGGTGTGACAATTCAGCACCTCAAATATATAATTTGCTTTAAAATAACAACAACAAACATTTAGTAGAAGAGAAGGGGAACTAGGAATGTTCCAAGAGACATTCACCTGTAGAAATTACTGGTCAAAAGGGATAGAAGAAATAAGTAAAAAAAGAAAATCACAATATAAGCTAGTGAGGAGAGTATCTGACTACTTTGAATGAGTTTAAAACTCTTTCCCAGGTGAATCTAGGGAGCTCATGGACAAGGTCACAAATGACATTCCACATGGGAAAAGAATGGAGGAAATATTAGGAGACTAAAGATGTTCAAATAGCAAGTTTCCCAGACAATGAATATGGAGGATTCAGAAAAACACATACTGGTAAACTTTGTCATTAATTCTTGGAGAAATCTAAGACAAGAGATGATCAGAGAGCTTTTAGGCAGCAATCACTAACAACTAATATGGAGTTACCAAGAATAAGTCAAAGTCAACCAAGTTCATTTTTCTTTTGAAGATAGGATTCCAGATTGGTAAGCCAGGGTCTTGTGGATATGGAAGTATTCCTTCATTCTTGTAAAGCATTTGATAATCTCTCCTATAATCCCCCTGTGGAGAAGGCCAAAGGCAGAGCCATTAGGTAGATTCAAAACTGGTTGACCTACACTCAAAATAGTCTTGATTTCTTTCTTTCCTCACCCACTCTTGACATATTGGGCATTGAACCTAGGGTTTTGCACATGCTAGGCAAGTGCTCTACTACTGAGCTACACCCTGATTTCCAAATGAGAAACTCAGGCTCCCTTTGGCTCCATCTTTATCAATGCTGTATAGCAATGCCTTAGTTGATGTCAGAGAAAGTGAATTTATAGTGAATGACACAGAACTGCAAGGTTTTGTTCAGAAGATTTCAAGCAGCAGAAATTGAGAGGAAAGATCAAGGAACTGGGAATCTAAAAGAAGGCTGCACAGAAAACTTGAGAAGCTAAGGGTCAAAATCCAGGAAATCACCAAGAACAAACATAAGAGGGTAAAGAAAGAGCTGAAAGGAACAAGATTAAAGTGAGCAGTCAAAGTGACTGGTATAACCATCCCCACCCTAGAGACTCAAGGGAATGAGAAAACAGGCAGAACAGAGGAGAGATGCAGAGAGAGGAGGAACTTGCAGGCGGCAACCATTGTTGTCTCTAACCTTAGGGAGAACAATTCTGAAAGACTTAGATCCAGAGCTAGATCATGCTAAAGAAAATTAACTGGCCAGCAGCTGGGGGAGTCTTGGAAGAGGAGGTTTCCTGACAGAAAGGGAGATGACTGCAGCTGGCAACTGTATAAATAAACCTTTCAGTCCCACAATTCTCTGACTATAAAATGTCAGCATGCCAGAACATCGGGCCAAAGCGACATGACCTGACAGGGATTAAAGTGAAGTGTGGCACTGAGGATCAAAAATATTAATTGCACAAGCATGGGATTGGGGGTGCTTGGCTTGAAAGCTATCCATTTGAAAACTAGCTCAGTATTTAGTTGACCACAAGTTTCACCCAAGCCAACAGTGTGATTGGGCTTGCCAAAATGTTAATCCAATCTCAGACTTCACTAGCATTCTTGGTGCATCTCAGAAGGGCACCCTCCATTTCCCATGGTCCTTTTTGGTTGCTGGTGGAAGTAATCCTTTGGGGGTGCCACTATTTGGGAGAATCACCATGAAACTGGAATCCATTCAGAAAGCTACCATGGAAGTGAGAGTTCAGAAAAACACATCTATGAGAAGAGTTGATGGAACAGTTGTTTAGATTAAAGAAGAGAAGGCCACAGTTCCAGATCTGTGGGGAGCTATTTCATACCAGGTAGAGTTGTTTTTAACTAGGACTAATTGGTGGGAGTCACAGGGAAAAAGGGCTTCTCTTACATTTGGAGCTACCCAACTCTGAAACTGGCTGCTTTGAGAAAGAAAGAGCTCTCTTTCATGGAAATGTCCAACCCACAAGACCCACAGTGGTTCCTACATCTGAATATCAGTACCATGTACCTTGGCATCTAGAACATACTGTAAAACACCCACTTAAGTGCACTTGGGTTAGCTGGTGTTTTAAAAAGACAACTGGAAGAATATGAGCTACCCTTGATTCTAGTACTTTTAAGCTCTCCCAGGGCTCTGACCTAATTCATCAGAGAGAATTCAGCAGACACATGCTGATAACATCTCTGTGTTTTTGCTGAGGTAAGAGTTAATGCTTAAAAGAGCATTAACATGGACAAGTTGGAAAACATTTTTACATCTTTTTCGAATACCCACCCCCTGCCCTGAGTTACGCAATGTGATTTTATGAAAACAGCAGGGGTTAAGGCATACAACAGCATAATGTTATCAAGTGTGTGTTCTGCAATCTACTACCTGGAAAACAACCCAACCCTGGATATGAGACAATGGGCGTGCGAGGCCCCATGTCCTCATCCATAAAAGGGGGATAATGAGTGTACCTGCCTTGGAAGTTTTCCTTTTGGAGACATTCACTATCAGTATTAATTTTGTTATAAATAATTAATATAGTATAAATTAATATCAACAAATACAGATCTTTAAAATTAAACCAAAAATATTTTTCCATAAAATTGTATGTCCTAGAGAAGCAGTAATTAATTTCCAACTTTGGATTTTATCATTTCTAATTGATTTCAAGTCATCTGAGGATTCCAAGAATCTAAGTCTCCTTGCTGAAGCAAGACACGTATGACTGTTTGCAATGCTTGCAAAATGCTCCAGGACATTTCTGGTGAGAGGCCCAGTGTGGGTGGGGGACAGCCAATGTTCAGGGAATTTCTCAGAGGCACTGACAGCCATAAACCGGGCTGATACCTGCTTTCCCTTTAGGACCTCCAGAGAAACAGGATTCATATTACTCCTTTCCTGGAAATCCCGTGGGATTCTAAGAGTGGAAGAGAAATACAGCAATTTTCCTTTCTTTTCCACTTTTCATTTTTTAAATTTTTTTTTAGTTTTTGGTGGATATTTATTTATTTATTTATTTATATGTGGTGCTAAGAATCGAACCCAGTGCTTCATACATGCTAGGCAAGTGCTCTAGCACTGAGCTACAACCCCAGCCCCCTACTTTTCATTTTTTAAAGGATGCTGCTATATGATGTTTCCCACCCTATTGACGTAAGTGTTTTATTTTGCTCATTTCTTGGAACTGGAGTAAGGAAAAAAATTCCCACCTAATTAAGATTAAGAAGTTTCCCATTGAGATGATAATCAGCTAAATAAAAAGAATGTCTTAACACCTGCACCACCATTTATACTGATTAGCCTTCCCTGTGCTTTATTGGTTTCACATTATTTCATAGGTTTAGAATAGAAAAATCTCCACTTATTGTGCATAAAACACTTGGTTTGTCATATACCTGGCAAACATCTTAATCCTAATTAGGTGGATATTTTCCTACTCTATTTCCAAAAAATAACACTTGTCGAGTAAGGAGGGGAGATCATTTCTTTGCTTGTGAAGTGTTTAGACTACAGGAACTTTATATTTTCACATAATGAAATAGCCATTTGTCCCACTGTACTGTTCCTATTGCCTAGGTACTTAGGAAATCTTTCTAAAACCTGTGACCTTATACATATCCATCCATGTTGTTTACATTTCTATGGTTTGTTTTTTATATTTAAATTCTGTAAAACCGTGTAAGTCCAGACTGTATATTTTCCAAATGTCCAAGTATGTCTTCTTGAATAATTGTTTTTTCTCCTCCTGGTTTGGGATGTCATGTTTATCACATACCTAAATTCCATACAAGTGTCTGTTTTTTTTTTTGTTTTGTTTTTGTACTGGGGATTTAATCAAGAGGGGCTTTACAAATGAGCCACATCCCCAGCCCTTTTTATGTTTTATTCTGAGACAGAGTCTCGGCTAAGCTACTTAGGTCCTTGCTAAGTTGCTGAAGCTGACTTTGAACTTGTGATCTTCCTGCTTTAGCCTCCTGAGTCACTAGAATTACAGGCATGCACCACCACACCTGGCTACAAGTATCTATTCTTGGCCTTTCTATTTGATTACATCCATATGTTCAATATTTTACAATATCTTACTGTTTTAATGATTGTGGCTTTATTAGTTTTAAAATCTGTACATCAAAGTCATCCTCATTGTTCTTGTTTAAAAATATCTTCTTGATAAGTCTCACTTTGGTATATTTTGTTAATACACAAATAAAAGTTCCATGAGAGTTTTTTTGAATTTGCATCAGCATATACATTAATATAAGAATAACTGATGCACTAAGATAAAATGAGAATACTTCATCTCCCCATCAAGGAGCTTGGTATGGATCTCTTTTCATATTCAAGAACTGATTTTTTACATTCATTAATAATCTTCCTTCCTTTCATCCTTTCTCCCTTCCTGCCTTTCTGTGGTGCTGGGGATCAAAACCCCAGGGCCTCACCTATGCTGAGCACGAGCTCTACCACTGAGCTCCCCAACCCTTTTGCCCCCTTCAGGGAAATTTTAGTTTTCTTCACAAAGGGCCCACATATTTATTTTCCCTAAGGTTTTCCTATTTTTATATTTTCCCCCTTAAAGAACTAGTTCTTGAATTTATAACTTTACAACTTTTCTGTTTTCTAAATCATTATTTAGATTTAGATTATTTTCTTTAGTCATATTAGTTTTATTAGTCTTATCTACCTACTTCTGGTGCTGATTATTTAATTGGTCTATTTCTTTTTAACTAATTAAAAACAATAAAGGCTATGAATTTTACCCTGAGAATTGCTTCAACTGTGCTTAAGTTTTAAGAAATAGGTGCATGCCTGGGAGCAGTGGATGCATGCCTGTAATTTCAGCTGCTTGAGATACTGAGGCAGGAGGACTGTTAAGATTGAGGCCAACCTGGGCAACTTAGTGAGGCCCCGTTTCAAGATTAAAAAATAAATAAAATAAAAAGGACTAGGGATATAGTTCAGTGGTAGAGTAATTCTGGGTTCAATCCCCAGTACTTCCAAAAAAACCCCATAGGGTTCTAATTTATAATTATTTTCTAAACTATAACAATAGCTTTGCTTTTCTACTTGACGCCATCTTTATTTAGGAAACTGCAAATTCCAAAGGGTTAGATGCTTTTAATTAAAGTTTTGGCAATTATCGGTTTCTATTTTAAATTATATTCAGGAAAAGGAACCTATACAGTTTTTCATTTGGGGAACTTATTGCATTTTCTTGGTAGCCTGGTGTGTGGTCAATTAGGTTAGATTATTAAATTTATCTATGTCCTTTCCACCTTTTTTGGGGGGGTGTATCTGTATTAGTGTATTAGTCACTCACAATGAGAATTTTCTATCAACTTTCCTCCTTGGTAGTTGTTGCCCTTATAATTTGATCATAAACTCTCCCTTGAATAATAATAAAAAGTGCCTCTTGGCCTGTGGTGGTTCAGGATTGCCAGTTCATTCCTGTGCTCAGATCTGCCACACCTTGTCTTGTGAGCCTCAGAGTCAGTAAAACACTGTCACATTCAACAGTTCATTTGGTCCTCAAAACAATCCATTAGACAGACAAGACAATCATTGTCATAAACACTAATTTAAAAAAGTGAAAACAAAAACTAATAACTTGCCCCAGGTCATACCACTCAAAACCCATCTCTCGACTCTTAGTTTGGTGCCCTTCCTGTGGTCCCCTCTGCAGAAGCACAGGTCTGTCTCCTTCACTGGGCCATAAGTCCTTGAGGCCCAAACCATGTTCCTCCAAAGCACCTACAAGCAGGGGGTCTTCAAGCCACCCACTGCCCAGCAGCTGTTGCCTTCTGCCTTTTGACTTTCCTGCTGATTTTATGAGAGATCTCTTCCAGGGGCTCCAGGCCAAGAAGACTGAGACTAATACACAGGACAGAGAGAGATTTACCGATATGCAGCGAACAACTGTGATTGAAAGAGACTCTTCGGCTTCCCTGAAAGAAAAAAAGAAAGAATAAAAACAAAAACATTCAGTCATTCTGTATGATATGTGTGTGTACGCATGCACGTGTGTGAGAAAAAAAAAACTGATGGCATAACTATAAAGCAGCCTCTTCTACATCGATTTCTTTGCTCAGCAAAACTGAGGAGGGCAGTGAGGAAAGCAGCCACCTGAAAAGGAGCTAAGCTGGCCCCAAGTGCTTCTTCTACCTCAAGGGAATTTTTAGATACACCTTCACCATGTAGTCTACACCCAGTCACCAAATTAGGGTTCCTGATTTAGTCTTATGTGATGGACAACACATCCAGTTGATACTAGCTAGTCTTATGTCCAAAAAAGTTTTAAAGAAAATGTGGCACTGACACAGATAAGTTGCTATTTCAGAAAACTTAGAGTAAACATTTCACTAAGTAGAATGAATGTCTGATGTTAAGATTTATCAGATAAAAGCCAACCAGTTTGTTATGTTTGGGTACACAAAGTTAGTAATGAGCACAAACATAATCAAGATACTAAACATTTTAGTCTTATTTTAGATTTCAAAAGTGATTAAATCAATCAGATACTTGACAAACCTCCACTTTCTACTAGTAAATGGGATCACAGAATTGATTCATTTTATCCTTTCTCTTTGCCATTGCAATACAGAGAAGCAATTTGCAAAATAATTTCATCTGACTTCTTACAATATGAACATTTAAGCCAATGCCAGCAGGTGTGTTATTTCCTCCAATGAATAACTCAACCTGAGTTTTCTTAGTGTCTGGGGACTCCTCTCCATTTTATGTGATAACAGGCCTCTTCTGAGAAAAATCACAATAAACCTAGGTCTCAGTAAGCTCTCGAAAGGACATTTTGGCCTCACAAATATTTGAAGGAATTAGAAAGGTTTTATTGCCATTCCTGGTGTGTTATTTTGTTTTGCTTTGTTTTTTCCCCCCTTTATAACTGCTTTTAGACACTGGAAATTAACATTAAAAGATAAGAGGTCCTGGGATTTTCACATGCAAAATATGGACGGGCCACATGTGCACAGCACACCTAGTGTCATGGCCTGCTCAAAAGCCTGAGGTGGCATGCCTCACCCCACTCCAAGAGTAGAACACTGGAACTTGCTGTGTTGGCATCCAGGACCCTCCATCATCTAGGTTTCACTTTCTAGAACATTTCTGGAGGCAAACTGAACTGTTTAGCGTCCCCTGCTACCCACCCTGCTGTTTCTACTCATCACTTTGCCTAGTTACATCTACATCTTTGGGGGCCAAACTCAACGGAGCGTTAAAGGTTCAGTTAAACACTTCTAGAACCTTCTCTGCTTTGTCAAACTACAACTTCCTTTGAAGCTGGAGGAATCTCCAGTATTTATAGTCCATTTTCTCTGCTTTTCTCGAGTACCTGCCCTCAGTCTCAGAGGGGTGTGCACAACCAGCCTGTAAGTGACTGAGCTGTGGAGCCGCCTTGCCCCACAGGATTTCTTGCCCAGCATCTGTGCTCAGTGAACAGACAGGGGGTAAATCATTACCTAAACATCCCAAATTCTAGTTTATTGCTTAAATGTTATCAATACATTTATTGATTCATCAGAGTTTGAGCTAGTCTGACAGAAATATTAGTAACACTGAAAACCTAAAAGTGCATTTTCTGAAAGTGATCATATTTTGGAAATTGCCCAATAACTGGGAAAGCAAACTTCATGATTCCATACCAGTATTTCTTTATTTTTTAGAAATATTTTTAGTTGTAGATGGACACAATATCTTTATTTTATTTACTTATTTGTATGTGGTACTGAAGATCCAACCCAGTGCCTCACACTTGCTAGGCAAGTGCTCTACCACTGAGCCACAACCCCAGCCCCAGTATTTCTTTATTTTTAAATGAGAATATCCAATCTTTTCCTGATAATCCATCTACTCAACTTTGTCTCTGGCATTTCTGAAACAATACTGGGCTTGGTAGAAGGGATTCTGATTTCTATGATTTGACAGACTTTCTGTCAATCTTTTATTGGCACCAAGGATTAAACCCAGAGGTACTTTACCACTGTGTCACATTCCCAGCCATTTTTTATATTTTATTTAGAGGCAGGGTCTCACTGAGTTGCTTTAGGGCCTTGCTAAGTTGCTGAGGCTGGCTTTGAACTGGCAATCCTCCTGCTTCTAGTTCCTGAGCTGCTGAGGTGACAGATGTGTGCCACTGCACCTGGCTCTGAAAATCTTAAATTCTCTCTGTGTGTGTGTGTGTGTGTGTGTCCATGCTTCCCAAGGGTGGAGACTGCATCCTTCATTTTCTCTTCTCTGCCTTGCAATTGTAGTTGCCTATTGCTTTGTATGGGCTAAGATGATATGCCCTCAGAAATGAATTCTAGTCCCAAAGCATATCAGTCAATTTACAAAAACCACAAGTTAACTTTCACCTAATTCTACTTCTCATCTCTCTGTATATTAAAGTCATTAAAACAGTGTTGAGTAGGAAACTTAAAAGCCAGAACCTGCACATGCCTAGGGAATGTCTGGTAGTCCCTTCCCTCCTGTTGCTGACATTCCTCCTTTAATCAGGGTCACCAGTTCCAAGTGCTAACCATATTTCCTGTTTCAGCTGAGCACCCACTGTGTGCCTGCCCTGGTCTCAGTGATCATGGCATAGGTAGAGAGTGAGGCATTTACTCAAATCACCAAGGAGGCATTTAACTCAAATGACACCAAGGAGACAGTTGCAGGTTACATCAGTGAGATTATATGCCAACCAGACTGAACCTGCAGGAACATTTAAGAGATATCAAAAGGATTAAGAAGAACAAACAGATTTGGTATCACTTTAGCTCAGTCTCTGGCATAAGTACAACAAGTTCATCAATTCTTAGAAGGTAGGACCTACGGGATATTCATTACTATATCTCCCGCTATGCCTAGCAGTGTTTTGGGCAGAGGAGGTGTTTGACAAATAAGCACCTGTGATGGCTAAGTTCTTCTGTAGGCAGGTGAGAGCAGATAGTACCAGCCCCTACCAAGAAGCCACCTCACCAGACATAGTTAGAACTCTAAAGACGGTGTTGCTCTTACTTTTTAAAGGAGACTGGACCTTCCTAAAATCACAAGATCAACTATACCATTCCTGTTGCTCATCTTGCTCTGTGATCATCTATACAGCTCTGGATGATGGGAAACAATCTGGTACCTTAGAATGTCGACTGCTCGTTCACAGGAGAGGTCTTCAGTGGTCTCATTGTTCATTTGGAGGATCTGATCACCGGGGAAAAGCTTGCCATGAGCGGAGCCTCCTGTTGGACAGAAAATAAGTAATTGGTGCTCAGACCAGGAGTGCCCAGACCCTATGTGTCACAGAGTCACAGCTGAATGGCAGCCTGAGTCTCTTGGACACTGGTTCATATGGAACTTAGTGTTCCACTTTATAAACCATGTATAATGTATATATCATCCATCAACTTCAAGGGGTGTTAAGATACTATCCTGAGAAAGAAATCTTCCCAAAGCAATAGAGCTGGTTAGTGAATCTGTTATATTCTTCTCTGAAGGACTCTGTTGTGTGTCTGTGCATGTGTGTATACAAATTGAAATTAATATATTTTAACTAGTCCCAGATTTAACATCACTACATAGCTCATATATGAAAACAAACACTTGGTTTTCCCAGCCTGCTATTCTCCACCCCAGGCACAGCCTATATTTCACAAAGACTCAAGTGAAAACAAATCAATAGTTTCTATTATTGTCTGCTCAGAAACTGTTGCCAGCTAGAAGCACAGCAGGGTTCAAAGACGAGGGCAGCTTATCTAAACACTTTCATTGCCCCTGAGATTGGCCAGGTAGCTGGGGGAGGACAGACGCTTTTGGGGACCTGGGGCTCAGAGCAACAAGTGCTCTAGGGGCTCCTTTCCTCCTAGAATCAAAGAAAGGTGCAAAGCCCAAGACAGAATGAGGTCAGAATTTTCTAACTTCTTGGAGTAGGTTTTTATGCCTTTTGTCATAGGATAGATCGATGGGAGGAGAACCAGGGCTACTTTCCCACAAGAAGCCAAATTCCTTTCACATTTTCCAGTCAATCCTTACCTGCTGTGACAGCCACCACTGTGAGAGGCAGGGTCTCAGAAATCTGAAATCCATAGTCCTGGAGGAGGGCATCTTTTTCTATCTTTACTGTGTGCCTCACAGGGGTGAGGGCCTGTGGTGGGTTCCCAGGAGGCACATCAGCTGCAGCGATTTTAGCCCTGGAAGAGACGGACTGTGTGAAAACAGCGAAAGGGAGGATTCTAGTTGGTGGCCACAAACTGGGTCAACCCCAGTAATGACAGAGAAAGATGCAGAGCTGAGCAGACATCAGTTCTCCTCTTGAGAGGGATAAGGCACAAACACCACTAATTACAAAACCATGCAGAACTTCACCCTGTGGGTTTTTGTTTTTGTTTGGTACTGGAGATTGAACCCAGGAATGCTCTACCACTAAGCCACATTCCCAGCCCTTTTTGTTATGAGACAGACTCTCACTAAGTTGCTAAAGCTGGCCTCAAACCCCCCAAGTTGCTGGGATTACAGGTGTGTACCACTGCATCCAGCTTTAGCACTGTGCTTTAAAAGAGAGGTTGTGAGGTGCTGTGGGCACTCAGAGAAGGTGGAGAATGGTTTCCACTTTGCAGGGCAGGGGATAAGAAATCAGGGGAGCATTTGTTACCTGGAAAAGGTAGAATTTGAGCCACATCTTGAAAGGTGTCTAGGGTATATCTACACAGCCCAGATCCTGGAACTCATTGAATATGCTGCAGACTCAATGAATGGATAGATGAATGGATAAATGAACAGAGAAGTATTCCAAGCAGGAGATACTGCTTGAGCAGAAGAACAGGAGAAGAAAAACATGAATAGTGAACAGGAACAAGGAGTTATTTAGTTTGACTATTTGATGATGTCTAATTTTACAGATGGATTGTTTCTTTGGGGATTTAAAAAAAACTTTATATATATGTGTGTGTGTGTGTGTGTGTGTGTGTGTATCTATGATAACTTTTACTTCCCTTTAAACTATGTAACTGTGAGGATTCCAATATAAATTCCAAATAGCAAGGACTCTCTATAGTAATTTTTATAAACATATATATTGTGTCTATATCTAAATGCAGGGTAACTCGAAAATTGTATTTTCTCTTAAACTGACAAAGTGAGTCACAAGCTATTTTTCATTTGTCTGTGGCAAATGATTTTTTTCCTTCTAAAAACAGTGGTTCTTTCTGAGGAAGGTCAAATGACGATGAGATGAGGTGTTTACTGTCATTATAAACAACAGAAACGTGGAGAAGTAACAGCTTCCTGGGGTTCTGCAGTTAAGGTCTATCATTTATTCTCATCCATTTACTAAACACTGTCAGGAACTGGGCCTAATGTAACAGGACCTCACTTATTGGAAAATCACCTCTGTCATTTATAATGATCTCGAATTTCAACAAGAATCAGGAAACATGAAAAACGGTTTCATGGGGTCAAAATGCACATGACAAGTACAAGTGCAAAGCCTCCTATGCTCCACATGTCAGCCACCGAGGAGCCCCTCAGATGGGAAGTAGATTGAGGCTCTGTCCAAATAGGTGACGTAAGCTATACAGTGAGATAAGCAGAGAGAGGATTTCTTCCTGGCAAGCAAATGGGTAATACTGAGAAGGGCCAGCAGAGACCTACTACAAGGGAAGTCACAGAAAACAGAAAATTTCTACTGAGTAAAGCCCATAGCTCTTCCTGGTTTAAAAACAAAAACTTTAAAGCTATAAAACAGCTGTTAAGCACAGTGGTGTGTGCCTATAGTCCCAGTTACTCAGAGGCTTAGACTGGAAGATTATTTGACTCCAAGAATTGGAGGCCAAGACTGGGCAACATAGAGACCCTGTCTCTTGTGGAGAGGAAAAGGGCATAAAAGGGCCTTTCTAATTATCATACTGTATACTAAAAATCAGAAGTCAACATTTACCTCCGTCTCCTCTCCTTCTTCTCTCTCTCTCTCTTTTTTTTTTTTTTTTTTTTTTGGTACTGGGGATTAAACCCAGGGGTGCTTAACCACTGAGCCATATCCCCAACCTTTTTTATGTTTTATTTAGAGACAGTGTATCACTGAGTTGCTTAGGGTCTTGCTAAGTTGCCGAGGCTGGCTTTGAACTCATAATCCTCCTGCCTCAGCCTCCTGACCCACTAGGATTATAGGTGTGAGTCACAGTGTCTGGCAACATTTGCCTTCTTTTTAAAAAAGCCATAGGAGTTTGATATGGTGGCATTTGCCTGTAATCCCAGAGGTTTAGGAGGCTGATGCAGGTGGATCCCCATGTTTAAGTCCAGTTCCAACAATTTAGTGAGACCCTGCTCAAAAAAAAAAGGACAGGGGATGTGGCTCAGTGGTAAAGTACCACTGGGTTCAATCCCCAGTACAAAAAGAAAAGAAAAGAAAAAAAAAAAGCCACAGGATAAAGATACCCTAGACAATAGACTTATTTAACATGACGGGAAAAATGCTTATACTATTAATCAGGGAAAGAAAAATGGTAAGAAGAATAATAAGCATAAAAATGGAGAAGTACCTTTTTTTTTTTAAAGCAGATGATGACATATACCTAGAAAATGATGAACAAAGAAACTTTCTAGTGCTACAAAATAAGTAGAGTTGCAGGATAAAAAACTCAGCCTAAAAAAGCATTCAACAGGGGCAGGGGGTAAGGGTTAGCTCAGTGGTAGAGCTCTTGCCTAGCATGTGGCCAGCCCTGGGTTCAATCCCCAGCACTACACAAAACAAAGCCAAAGCAAAAGCATCCAACAACTCATTAAAAACAGATTAGCTGAATGTACATCAAGTGCCAGGCATTCTTAATGAGTTGATACTCAACAGCTAGAAAATGCCATGAAAGGATCTAAGTCATAAAATTAGTGGTGTATATTAATTTAATGCAGGGTAAGAGAAATCAATTAAGGAGAATAATACAACTTTCCTTGAAGCAATAAAGGAAGATAGAAGTAATTGGGCAAAAGTTGTGCTGGGTTCCTGGTTGAAAAGATTAAATATTGAAAAATAAAAGCCCTAAGTTAAAATATTGACTTAATGTAATATAGATAAAAAAATCCTTCCAGATTAAAAAATATATGAGAAATTGACAGGAATTGTAGTGGTAACAACAATGGTATAATAATAACACAAGCACAACTGTATATTGTAGAATAATCTAACTTGTTTTCTCATACATCTCCTTCAACCCTCTCAACAAACGTGTGAGGTAGGTGTGATCATTATCAACTTTTCACATGTAGATAAGGAGACTGCATCTTGCTTTGATAATATTTAACTTGGTAAAAGTCACCTGGCTGTGAGGTAAGTTTCAAATTGGGGCTACTCTCTTTAATAGGCACGTCATAACAACTTCTAGGACACAGCTGCCCAAATGAAATCTAAGGCAAGCCTTAGATAAAAATGTAAGTTTTCTGGTAGCCATGTGAAAAAAAGGAAAAACAAGCAAAGTGAATGAATTAATTTTAGCAATATATTTAAATTTACCCAAATATACTTCAAATACTATTAACATATAATTAATACAAAAATTATAGATGCTTTATTCATTTTCCCCCATATAATACCTTCAAAATCCAATGTGTATTTTACACTTGGAATCTATTTTCATCACACACAAAAAACTTAGCTCTCACAAAATTTACAGTTGAAAAGTAAACTTTTCATGTCCAAGTTGTTTCAAACATACTTAAAATTTTTTCCATAATTAAATTGTCATTCCTCAAATTTGAATTACTTAAAATTAAATATTCAGTTCCTTGATCACACTAGCCACATTTCAAAAATTTAATAGCTATCTGTGGGTAGTGGTGACCATACCAGACAATACAAATCTAGAGTCTATAAAAATGCATGAAAAATGAATGAGACTCCTATGTGTGGAAAAAAAAAACTTTAAACATCAAAATGGTAATTAATACATATCAGAGTAAACATCTAAAATGTACTTTTATAGAATGTGTCAAACCTTAGAGTCACAAAAACTATTCATTGTGAGATATGGGTATATTTCATGTACTATATATGATATCATGTAGATTTGGGCCTCCAAACAGAGATGTTTGAACCTAGATGGTCTGATTTGAGAGCCTGAGCTCTTAAACTCTAATACTGCTATAAGAATGAGAGCAAGTTCAACATGTAATCACACATTTGACCTCTCTCTCTTCTACAGATCGTAGCTTCATTGTGCTCCTATCAGACAGAGGCAATGATCACACGTGCTTGCTTGCTGTGGCTTTTGGCAATGAAATTGAATAGGGATTCTTTCTCATGTCTGGCAGTTCTCAGGTCTAAACATGGAGCATAATATGTCCAGCAGTTTTACTCCTGGGTATATATCCAATAGAAATGAAAATGTATGTCCACATAAAAACTTGCTCACAAATGTTTATAGCAGCATTATCTCTAACAGTTCAAAAGTGGAGACAAATCATCCACTAATGACATAGATAAAAAAATTCCATGACAGAATATTATTCAGCAGTAAAAGGAATGAAATATGGATGCGTGTGCTATAACATGGATAAGCCCTGAACACACTGTGCTAAGTGAAAGAAGCCAGTCAGAATACGTGTTATATGATTCCACCTTTGTGAACTCTCCAGAATAGGTAATCTATAGAGACAGAAAGTAAATGAGTGGTTGCTTAAGGCCAGACAAAGGAAGTTTGGGAGAAAATGAGGAATGACTGCTAATAGCTATGAGGTATCTTTTGGAGGTGATGACAATCTTTCAAAATTGACTGTAGTGATAGTTATACATTTCTGTGAATATACTAGAAATAATTGAATTGTATACTTTAAATGGATATAAGAATGCAAAGTATATCTCAATAAAATAATAAGGAAAGAGGTTAAAAACTAAATAAGTAAATTGATTAAAAAAATAATATCCTAGCCGAGCATGGTGGTGCATGCCTATAATCCTAGTGATTCAGGAGGCTGAGGCAGGAAGATTGCAAGTTCAAAGCAAGGCCCTAAGCAATTTAGTGAGATACTGTCTCAAATTTTAAAAAAAGAAAGAAAGAAAGGAAGGAAAGAGAAAGTAAAAGAAAAAAATCCTGCTGTGTGCCACAGCACATGCCTGTAACCCCAGTGACTCTGGAGGCTGAGACAGAAGGATCGCAACTTAGCAAGGCTGTAAGTGACTTAAAGATAACCTGTCTCAAAAAAAAAAAAAAAAATCTGGGGATGTAGCTCAGTGGTAAAGTGCCCCTGGTTAAATCTCCAGTAACAAACAAAAATATCCTGAGAGGAGAAAGCTTATAATTCAAATATGAGAAGAACAAGCACAAATGCATATGGTAAATATCCAGATTTCAAATGCTCAGAGCAAGAAAATTGATGATTATCACATGCAGAAACAAAGCTGGTAAATAAGAAAATGTACAACCTTATTAATTAAGAAGCAAAACAGAAAGGGCTACAGAGTACTATTACATTTCTACTAAATTACCAAATATGAATAAATATAAAACCCAACATGTATTGACGCTGAGATTCAGGGCTGACAATATAAATTGGCTATTTCATTTCTCTAGGAAATAAATCAGGGAAATTATAATATGAATTTAAAACTTGATCATTCTCTTCAACCACCTATTACTCTTTGGACTAGTAATGATCCCAAAGGGAAAATATAATATAATTGCATTAGACCATAAGTTCCTAACAAGGCAAGCATGGCATCTATTCATCTCTGTGTCCCCTGTGCCTAGTGAAGTCTTAGAATAGAGTATAAACTCAGAAAGACCCTGGCTCTTGCATGTTCCAAAATATTCATCACAGTTGTACTCAGAATAGTAGAAACACTTGAAACAACCCAAGAAGGGATAGATAAACCAAGAACAGCAAAGAATTACCCAAGACTATATATCAACAAAGTATCACAGACCTATGAAACTTCAGACATGCAAGGAACCAAGGCTTTGAAAATGCAACTTCTAAGCTGTAGTTGGAATCCCTTTCCTAAAGGAGAACTGGGATTATTCTGTCCCCATGATTCCCTTCCACTCACAGAACAAAAGTCAAACTCCTCAGCTTTGCCCTTGTGGTCCTGTGTCCTCAGACCTAGGCAGTGGCCAGCATCCATATGCCCTACACTCCTTCTAGGACATTACTCTGGACAAATAATATCTTCTACACTAGTTTTAAGTGCTGGGCCTCAGCCAGCTGCCCCTGTAGGAAAGTGTAAAGCCAGGTCAAAGTCCAGCTCAAATGCCACCTCTTCCTTCTCTGTTTTCCTAGCTAGACATAATTTATCTTAGAGACCTGACTCACCCTTTATTAGAAGTTATTAGATCCCAAATATAATAAACTTTGTATTCTTTGGAAGCAGCAGGAACCACATTTTATCCATCTACATTGAAGATCTCTGCTTACAGGAAGCATCAGTGCTCAGTGGACAAATAAATAGCAAAATACTATGCATATATAGCATGGTACCTTCTATAGTTTTACCTCTCCTATAGTTAGAAAAAGGTGAAAATATATATAGAACTACAATTTGAATATAAGTTGCAAGTTCATTTTCCTTTATGTTTGCTTAATTTGGTGCATTACTCAGCCCTGTGACTACTGTCCTAACCAGGATTCATATTCTCCATATCCCAGAGCTCAGTAAAGGGTATCATGAGGATTATGGCAGTTGCCCAAGCCAGGCTCTTGGAAGTCATGCTTGATCATTCCCTCCTCTCATCCATAACATCACATTAGTCCCAACATCAAAAGATCTCTAAAGATGTGCATTTATTTCATACATCTCCACATCTCCCATTCCATTTCAGGGTCCCACCACCAGGCCTACAGATAGATTTCTGAAATAGGCTCCTGACTGCCTCCTGCTCTTTATTCTTTTCTCTCTGGATAATTCTCCATGTAGCAGCCAGACTGATTTTACAAATGAAAACTTGTTCATTTTGCCCCTGACTTAATGTCCTAATTCAGACTCCTAAATATGGCTTAATACCACTTCTGCCCTTCACTCCAGTCTCTCAGACCAAGCCAGTCATTTTCTTTGAAACTTCTGTTCCATCCAAACTAGTGTCTTTTGAGTTCCTCAAACACTGGCCTCTGGACAAGCTCTTCCCTCTGTGTGCGTGCATACATATTCTTTCTCTTGCTCTCTTTCTTTCTTTCTTTCTTTTTCCAACATGCCTAACCATGTACTCTACCTGCCTACCTGCTTCTCAAACTTCCAAGTAGGTGGAAATATCTACGGAATGTGCTGAATGTGCCCAATAAACGGTACATCTCTTTTTGAAACACACGCCATATTCATAACAACCAATGCAAAGTCTCTTGTCCTCTCTGTAGTGTAATTTGCATAGCAAGAACTGAATATTTCTTGTTCCATGTGCTGAACTCAATGCTAGCCATAGAATAAGGCTTAATAATTGTCAGGAGAACAAAAGACAGAACAAATCTTACCACAGGGTTTCAAAATGAAGAACAAAAGAAAGAACAACCCTTACCACAGGGTTTCAAAAGAATCCACTTTGATGCTTTCCAAATGGGTGGGCTTCAGTTATCTGACACTTTCCATTTGGAAGGGGGTATTCTTCAACAATGGTGGACAAATGAGGCCCCGCTGTGTTGACTAATCCCTGAACAGTGTCAGTGGCTTTGGCTCAAAGTCTGGATTTGACATTTTCCCAAAGGCCATGTTCTAGCTTTTGTTTGGAAAGGGATTACCTAAGTACATGACCAAACTGTGGCCTCTCTCACAGGGGAACATTTAATATTTGACAGTAAGCTGAAGGAAATGATTTCTGTAACAAAATTTCCTCCTCTGAAGCATCTTATAAATATCAAATGAAGCACTGATCCAAAAACATATGTCTGCTGCCTTGTAATGACTTCAAACCATAAATCTGAGGTCATTTCTGTGATCTTACTCTGTAAGTGTATAAGACTCATCATCACACTAATGAAATTCCTGTCAGATAACCAGATTTACCCCAAGGTAGAACCAGAAAAACATGTTGAATCTATCATAAAAACAGTCTTGTGTAGGCTAATTCTAAATTTCACAGGTCATAAGTTCATACTGAGCAGATCAATAACAGTGAGAAGAAAAATTACCAGATGGAAACAGATTATGCTTCAAATCTTCTCTGACTTTTTATCTGCTCTCTGATACGCTGGAAAAATACATTTTACCTCTGTCCTGTAACAAAGAAGTTACCTTCATGTTTCAGCAAGATGTGGAGAAACTATTTTGAATCTATGTTTAAACACTTTATTGTGTTCAGCTTGAGTGATTTAAAAAGCTAAATTTGATATAAACTGGATTTTGTAATTTAAAGTATATTCAAAGAAAGCTGAAAGAGAAGCAGGCTGAGTCTATACCAGAAAGAAATTTAGCACGTAGTCACAATCAGATGAATATGCTAGGGGCTGTGAAAATTTCTAGGGTGGCATTCAACGTTGCAAGCACAATGCTCCTACAGTTTAGAGAAAGAAAATTCTTCCATTATTACTTTAAAAATAGGATTTGAGAAACAATGGAACTTTCTGGATGTCATTTAGGAAGCTTCCAGACTGTTCTCTTCAAATGTTTCCATTTTGCCCACAGGTAAAGCAGCAATAAAAATTGGTACCTAAAAGGGGCTTGCTACACCACCAGGAATACTGAAAAGGTCAAACAAAGCTAGCCTTATAGGGACTGGGGTTGTGGCTCAGCATTAGAGCGCTTGCCTAGCATGTGCAAGGCGCTGGGTTCAATCCTCAGCACCACAAAAAAATAAATAAATACATAAAATAAAGGTATGTGTCTAACTACGACTAAAAAAAAAATTAAAAACTAGTCTTATAATTATTAAATTGGCTGTTTATAGTTGTAATGAACAAGTAAACTGGGAAAGTGTAAAAAACCAGTAGCAAGGGCTTCTGACAAAAGATGCTGCCTTATGTGTATATGTGTACACGTATGCATACATGTGTTTGTGTACACATATGTGGGTGTGCACACATGTATGTATGTGCCTTGTTCCTGTGTGTGTAGACATGTGCATGTGTCTTCATTAGTAAAAGATTCAAGCTAAGTTTTCTTTTAGTAAAAGCTTAAAGTCATTTAGAGCACCTGGAGGACTGGTTCAGACACAGATCACCAGGGTCTGGAATTTCTAATTCAGTAGGTCTGGGGGGGGGGGGGTCCAAGAATTTGCATTTCTAACATCCTTCCAGACGAAAAAACCTAAGGAAGCTGGAAAGAGCACTGAGCTAGGATCAGGACATCTGGGGTCCTCTCTGGTTTTGCCCCTAGTTAAGCATAGATTTATACAAGTCACCAAACTTCTGGTTATCTTTTTTATCTTCACTGAACATTTGCCGATTCTAAAATGTTATTACCTTGTCACTCCCCTCCTCAAGTCCTCCAAGCTAAGTTGAAAGAAATCTTCTTTTCAAACCCTGAAGATACAAGTAAGCAATAATGAAGAAGGTAAGAAGTTGCCTTAAGCTCTTTCTGCTTCTTTAGATCTTGTTCCATAGAAGTAACCTTTCTAGATTAAGCATAAGAGAGTTCAGTGAATCTCATGCTTAATTGCTTTAATAACAGAATTATTCTAAAGTTCAAATGGCAGAAAAGGCAGGTAGGAGTAAAAACACTGAAAACAAGAAATAGAAGCCTAGTTTAATAGATAATAAGATGTACAAAGCTATAGTAAATAATTTTAACACAGTTGTGTTAAAAATAGGTAGTTACATCAATGGAACAGAATAGCCCAGAAATGGATCCAATCTTCCACTTGGAGACACAGGACCTTCATATACAACAAAGGAGAGGGGTTGGGGAAGAATAAGTCAATTGAGAAGGGAAAGATTGCTCAGCGTTAATGGTGATACAAACCACTACTTACTATCTCAGAAAAAGATCAAGATAGATCTTCATTTCCTAGCATTCACTAAAACTCAAAATAAAGACTTACTTGTAAAATATTTTGAATTATTATAAATAGAGTTGAAAGTTAAAGTTTTATAGGATGAGGATTTTTGTAAGCTTAGAAGCAATTAACAAAGTCATCCAAGAAAAGGATACTATTTAAAACTATATAAAAATGGAAACTTTCACAGGGAAAAAAACCTGATATAATTAAATGGAAAGTTATACTATGATCTAAGTCTATTTTCTTTCCTCTTTTCCTCCTTCTCCTCCCTCTTTCATTCCTTTCTTCTTGGTGCTGGGATCAAACCCAGGGTTTGCACATGCTAGGCAAGTACTCTACTACTGAACTATACCCCCAACTCCATTTTATCACTTTTATAATCATATAAACCTATAAAGAAGACGACCATTTAAATGAAAGAAAAATGGTTAAAAATTACTTTGTTTGTGGAGTTCTTTCAATGTGTTATAGTTTTTTTGCAGAGCTGGGATTTAGCTCATTGGCAGAGTACTTTCCTAGCATGTGTGAGGCCTGGGTTCAATTCCCCAGTATGATAAGGGGAAAAAAAAAGCATTTAGTATTGTGTTATTGTTGTTGTTATTGTTATTTGACAAATTTACTCCTGGATAGTTCACTCAGAGCCAGAGATCAAATTTTATGGGGAAAAAATGCCAATTACAGGTAAAGTGAGTGAGTACAAGGCTGAAATGACTGGAATTTTTTAAAAATATTTTTTTAGTTGTAGTGGGACACAATACCTTTATTTTTTTAAATTTTATTTCATTTTTTGTATGTGGTGCTGAGGATCAAACCCAGCAGCTCGCACATGCTAGGCGAGAGCTCTGCTGCTGAGCCACAACCCCAGCCCCATGGAGTTTTTTTAATTCTGAAAAAAATATAACAGAATATGTGTGTAAATTGATATGACTGAAGATGAGCATCTGTTTCCTTTGTTTTGGACTACAGAAAACATTTTGATGTATTTCCTTCATTGCTGGCCATAGCTACCAGGAAACTCAGAGCTAATGTTAATATTAAAATATTAAAATGCTAAATCCTATCTAATTAGCTGGAAATCTTTTTATAACATTTTTATTTTTTATTTAATTTTCCCTACATGTCTTAAAACTGTATGCCATCAAAATTTTTTCTTGGAAGATGGAGGGATGGAAATTTCAAATATATTAAATAAATAATACAGTCCTATACTATGAAAGCTCTTTATCAGTATAAATTTATTGAACATTTACTACATAGTAAGCACTCTGCCACAGCTGAGAATACTTTGTAAAACAAGACAGTCATGGTCCGTGGTCTCACATGTGACAGTCGGGTCATGGGAGAAAGGTCACACAATAAGTAGGTGAGGGAGATAAATAGGTAAATGGTGAGTCTATAGAGTGGAGAATTAGCTGGGACAGATAAAGAATAAATGACCATGGCAGTGTTCCCAGGGACAGAGAGATTTGAGATAAATGTCGATGTTATTACCAAGTGTGGTGAGTGGAGGAAACAGGATGGACCCACCGTGCCTTAGATAATCAGGAAAGACCTTGTAAAGAAGGTGATGTTTAAACAATCTGAAGAATAAGGACCAGCTGTAAAAGGAAGAGAAGAAAGAACTTTCTAGGTCAACTTAATAGTGAGTAAAATGGAAAGAGCTTGATTGGTTCCAGGAATGTAGAGGGAATATAATAATGGAAAATGTTAACCAAGGTTGCAAGAGGAACAAGGTGAGGTTGGAGAGTTAGGCTGGAGCAGATTAGGAAGAGACCTATAGGCCGTGGCACAATGGAAGGAGAACCACTGAGTAGTTTGGGGTGGGGGGTGATGGAATTGGGGGCTAGCTCAAGCACAAGAGCCATTTGCATTTTGAAAAGTCTATAGAGTGGAGAATTAGCTGGGACAGAGAAAGAATAAATGACCATGGCAGTGTTCCCAGGGACAGAAAGATCTGAGATACGTTTGAAGGCAAATCAACAGGAGCTGCTGGTGGGCCAGATATAGGGCATTCAGTACGATTCTCAGGATTCCTGATTAAGCAACTGGATGGTAAGTGGTACCTTTTACTTTACTCCTGGAAAAAGTATTTACCCAAACTTAGGGTTTTTAATTCTTGATCATTTTAAAAGTAATCAGAGGAGAACAAGAACCCAGCCTATATCCAGGTTTCAGAATCAGAGATGAAAAACTGTTTAAACAAGCCTACATGTGATTCACTCTGGAAACACAGATGCAAAAATGCTGTCTTCCATGGGTGCTGTGAGGAACTTCTCTCTTTCTTTTCTTTCTCAAGCACTTAAAAACAAAACAACTCCCTAGGCATGTGAAAAGATGTTCAATGTCATTAGCCATCAGGGAAAAGCAGGTCAAAACCATGAAATACCACTTCATTCCCACTAGAATGCCTACAATAACAAAGACAGATTATAGCAAGTGTTAGCAAAGACGTAGAGACACTGGAACCCTCATAGAAAGCTGGCAGAAGTGTAAAATTGTGCAGCTGCTTTAGAAAACAGTCTGGCAGTTCCTTCAAAAATTAAACATAGAGTTACCATGTGACCCAGCTAGTCCATTCCTTAAGTATATACCCAAAAGAACTGAAAACATAAGTTTGCATGAAATCTTTTACACAAATGTTCATAGCAGCATTATTCCTAATAGTCAAAAAGTGGAAACAACCCAAAATGTTTCTGTCATATAAATACATATCATGCGTGTGTGTATATATACATGCTATATATTTTTGAGAGTATTTATCAATCCAAATGTTTATGATATATCAACTGAAAAATGAACAAAGAAAACATTCCATAATGGAATATTATTTAACAATAAAAATAAATGAAATAGTGATTTTTGCTACAACATGGATGAATCTTGAATACACTATGCTGAGTGGAAGAAGCCAGACCCAAGTGATACTCTATTTTAAGATTCCATTTATGTGAAATATCCAGAATAAGCAAATCTATAGCACCAAAAGTACTTTAGTGGGAACCTAGGACTAGGGAAGGAATAAATGGGAAATGACAGTGGGTATAGTGTTTCTTTTTGGAGTATTAAAAATGTTCTAAAATCAGATTGTGTTCTAAAATATATATATATATGTACTAAAAACTACTTAGTTGTATATTTGGTTGAATTTAATGGTATGTGAAATGTACCTCAAAGAGGATATGCGGGGGGAAAGCTTGCTAGAGGTCAATATTATCTCTCATGTACATCCTGTGAGAGAAGTAAGATGTTAACAGGTTCCAAGGTCAAATAGTTAGGCAACATCCAATTAAATGGGTATCTTTTCTGCAGAACTTTTTAAAGGTTTAATTGATACCATGTGCATAATATGTATAATGAACTAACAAGGTACATGATTAGATAGAACATAGGTAACATAATTTCCCAAACACTTCTCGTCACAGGATCGTTTTTAGTGGAGCAGCACCTCACAGGACTAAGTTCTGCAGAATACTGGGAAACAAGATGCTTTGTAGTTTCCCATTCATTCACTGAGCACTACCTGATCACCTCTAATGCTTGTACAACTCAGTCACTTCTGGGCTACAGAGATTAGGCTAATACTTTCCAGGACCTTGTGGAAGGATGGTCTAGAAGAAGGAAAATGAATGTGTTCAAAGAAGTTGAACACACCAGGAGGAGCACAATGCTGTGGCTATAATTCAAATACCACGGGGTCCCATGGGAGGGTTCATTCTGAGTGTGGACTGGGTAACACTTCATGGAAGACCCAGTACTTCAGGCAGCCTTAACCATGGGTGGGTTCTGGACATATGCAGATGAGAGAAGGGGCCTGGTATAGGAGCCCAGGTTCAAGGGGCAAAGGGGAAGAGACAGTGGCTGTAGTAGTGAACAGTGAATAGTTCATTTTTGCATAATATGAATGCAGGCGAGTAGTAAGATAAATAGCTTGAAGGACTATGGGTCAACCACAGAGAAACTGGAAGTCTAAACCATTTAGACTTCATTCTATAAGAAATGGGGACTCACCAAAGATTTCTGAGCAGGAATGGTCCTAAAGAAATTACTCTCTGAACCTCAGGTGTTTATCTGTAAAATGGTACTAATTCTATAGCCTTATCTCAGCTCAACGTGTGAGGATTGGGGAACTTGCCCAGTGAGCAAAGCTTCTTACTGGGCAGCAGAACAGCTGTTTCCATTTCCTTTGGAAGAATGTGTGTCTCAGAAACACCTGACATGTGATATTTCATCTCTGTGGCAGGGCCAGACGGGAAATCTGAGATGGAAAATGAACACTTTAAAACAGAACATATTTTAAAGTTCTCTTGTAGCAGTCAAATCAGATCTGTATTTGATTTCATTTTATTTTGTTAAGAATGAAATAAGGACTACAAGGAAGGAACAGCTGCAGGAAACAAAGATAGGGAAAGAATATAAACAGCAGGTTGCTTGGCTCACATATCAAATACCAAGACAAGGGGTGTGTGTGTGTGTGTGTGTGTGTGTGTGTGTGAGAGAGAGAGAGAGAGAGAGAGAGAGAGAGAGAGAGAAAGAGAGAGAGAGAATATGAGCATGTATTCCACAAAGTGCATATGTACATGTGTATGAGTATGCAAGAGCATTTGTGTGACTGTGTCTGTTTCTTTAAATATGTGTGTGAGTTTGAGGTGAATGTGACTGTGCGTGTGGGTGTATGTTGGGGTGGGGGTACAGGGAAAGGCATCCCAGCCAAATCACTGAACTATGTACACTTCTCCCTCCCATATGGTGTAAGAACAAAGCAAAGCAGAGACTGCGATCCCCAGGTGCTGCCAGGACTGGCAAAACCTCCTCCCACAGGGATACCAAATCCTGACAGATAAAAATCTGCTCACTGGGGAGTGGGAGCCTTACCGGGCTGAGCTGTCCCGGGAGCGTCGAAGCCATCTCGCTACCATTTGTTCTATTCTGTGTGCTTTCCGAGTCTGGAATAAACTGGTCTCCAGCTCTTCCATTTACCTAAAAAGAAGAAGAGTGTTCTTAAGAAGCTAACCAAAATGCTGTAAGGTATCATACTTCCTGTATTTGCCCATTTGAAGACATGCTGAGCAAATATCTAGTGTTCTCCTTCTATCTGAAATCAACATAAAGCTCAATGCCTGCAAAGTAAACACTTAGCTATCTCTGCCCTGAAGAGGCCAATCTTTGGTCAACAGAATAGCTTTGTATCTGTCACACAAGAGTGAGACAGTGCAATAGATAAGGCTTCTCAAACTTCATGACTATGTGACACTGTCTTTTCTCCCCCAACTATGTGTGCATCCCTGGACAACACAGTTCAGTGTAGCCTGCGTCAGGAACTGCAGGAACCTGGGAGCATTCTCAATCACGCTGGGCATATTCTTCCAAGTGCTGCTTCTTTGGCTCAACATTTTATATTTCATTTTTGAAGAGGTTGTTCATATGTATAATTCAACTCTAGCCTTTAAAAAAAGATGTAGCTACTTGTTGTCTACTTAAATGTTTGTGAAGAGGGTAGATCTTTTGTTAAGTATCCTTATCATAGTAAAAAATATGTACACAGTGAAAGTTCTTGACTTGCCATCCACCCAGCTCCCCTGCCCACACTGTTCTCCTGCTATCTGTCCTCCCAGAGTTTCTTCATGTCTATGCAAATAAACACAAATACAGATTTTTCTATTTCCTCAACACAAAGGGCAGTACATCACACACTGTTCTGCACCAGGGTTTGTTTTCTCCTTAGACTATACATCCTTGATATCTTTCCACATCAGTGCATAGATTCCTTCCTCATTCTTTTTGCAACTACTGAGTATTCCATTGTATGAATGTACTGTAATTTAAAAAAGAGTCCTATTGGTAGACATTTGGGTTATTACCAATCTTTCACTATTATAAATAATATTACAATGAGTTATGTTGTACATATATCATTTCTGCATGTTTACAATTATATACCTGGATAGGTTCCCAAATATTAAATTGCTAGGTCAAAAGTTGCATGCATTTGTGATTTGATAGATATTTTCAGGTTAACAAAGGAAGAAATACATATATATATATATATATATATATACAATATATATATACACACACTATATATATATATATATATATATATATATATATATATGATTAATGTTCCACAAATCAATATATATTGAGTTTTTTATTATAGTCTATTCACTTTAAAAAATATTGGTCTCAGGCTGGGGTTGTGGCTTAGAGGCAGAGCACTCACCTAGCATGTGTGAGGCACTGGGTTCGATCCTCAGCACCACATAAAGTAAAGACATTTTGTCCACTTATTACTAAAAAAAATAGATATTTAAAAAAAATTGGTCTCAACTCACCAAATTAATCCCATAGCTCAATAAATACCCACACAAAATAAGATAAGACATTTGGAAATAAACATAGATACAGAACAATTAAAAAATAAGAATTATAAGATATTATGTTGCTTAACACTACATGAATACACTTGAAGACCCTGATGACATGGATAGTTTCCAAAGGAAAACATAAATGATCTAAGATGACCCTGGAAGACACAGAAAAGCTATAATTATTGTAGAAGAGAAATTTGTTAAAATGCTTCACCCCTCTTCTTACCAAAAAAAGCCATTCACAGTCTGGCTTAAAGGTGAAGTCCTACACATTCATAAGATGCAGGTCACCCTAGTGATTTGTTCTTGTTTTGTTTTAAATAAAGTTTTCACTTAGGAATAACTGTAGATGTATAATCAGGTTACAAAGATAATAATAAAAAAAAGTTACCAGATGCTCTTCATTTGGTTTTCCCTACTGTTAACATCTTACATAAGCATTATGCTTTTTTCAAAATTAACAAATTAACATTATTAGCACAATACTATTAAACCAAACTATAGACTATAATCAAATATCACCAGTTTTTTCCACTAATATTCCTTTTTCATTCCAGGATCAAATCCAGGATACCACATTGCATTTAGCCAGCTTAGTTAATTTTTCCCCAATGATATTTCAACTGTTCAAGAGCATAAAGAAGGAAACTTTCCAAATCCTTTTTAAGGAGCCAGTGTAACACTCATACCAATTTTGACAAAAACAGTATGGTGTGGTAAAAATGCACTCTTATCTATGCATACAAAAACATCCTTTAAAATTAGCAAAAACCTAGCAGCAATCAAGAAAGTAACTGTGGGATCTATCCCAGGGATATAAGAAGAGAGGACTGACAAAGGTACACAAAAATGATCACAGGACACCTAACCTGATCACTTTGAAAACCTGGAGTTGTACACTGTTCAGTCAAATGGAAGCCAAATACAAATTCAGGGGCAAAAGGCTAACAGAAACATAGGCTGCAACCAAAAATAAATTACACTTAGATCAAGGGATGTATCTAGTTTTATTCTATAATGGGGACATCAGACCTGAACACTATCTTCAGTTCTAGGCATCTCACTTTTTAAAATGTGTAGGTCAGGGGAGTTAGCACACTCCTGCATTCCAAGATACTTGAGAGGCTGAGGCAGAGAATCAAAATTTTGAGGCAGCCTGGCCAACTTAAAGTGAGACACTGTCTCAAAAGGGCTGAGGATATAACTCAGTGGTAGAGCACTGACCTAGCCTGGATAAGACCCTGGGTTCAATCCCCACTATCACCAGCTCCCAACACCTGACTGCCAAATATAAAAAAGTAATATGAGAGAGTAGATTTCTGGTTAGACATGGCAAATGAAAACAATGTATTAATCTCTTCTTCCCAAACTCTATATATTATAGCAAAGAAATAAAAACCATAAATCTCTAGAATAATGAGTAGAGGAGAGAAGACAATAGATGAGAGATGTCAATGATGTTTGGAAGGTAGGAAGTGTTTGGAAGAGAGGTAACAGAGACCTACGCGCATTCCCAGGGGGATGCTCATGAAAAATGAGCAGATCCTCCCAATGCCTCAGAAATTAGAGGCAGTAGGTACAGGAGAAAGCAGGAAGGAGGCAAAAGGCTGAAAATACGGGTAAAAGTCTCCACAAGCAGCAATTGTCCCATCCTCATTCCACTGCCTACCCAGACCACTATCTCTCTCCCATCCTACTGGAGACAAGAGACTTATTTGCTGAAAAAATTAAACAAAAAAGGATTGGGGATGTCATGGGAGAAGAGATGTCTCTGGAGAAGGGTCCTAGGAGATCCCTGAAGGAAAGGGAAATTCGACTCCGGACCAGTGGGGTTCTTGTCATACGTGATGAAAAAGAATCTCAGCACATTAGACAAATGCACAGTAAGTAGACAGACATGCAAGGGGAAATGCAGGCTATCTGGAGAGTGAGAAGTCCCTCCTTGCATAGGAGCTCCAATATTTATAGAGGGGCAGTAGTTGGGGGCCAAACTGGAGGTAGAGCCAGAGTAAAGCCTCACATCTACGTACAGGATTTCTCTAAGCGTGCCAGTTTCCCTCAGTTTACAAGGGGGTGGCCCCAGGGCATGTCTATCAGGAGTTACAACTGTTCCAGAATGCTTTCTGCATTTCAGTGGCTCATGGATGTTTCCTTTGAGACTCAGTATATCTCTTTCTTTATCCTAAATCCTTATCTTGAGCAACCAGGCACAATAGCAGGTGCCAGAATGAAAATAGAAGGATTAAATAAAACTCTTTTTGCTGAATGACGTCTTTCTTTGCACAGTTCCCAGAATAAGAGCAGCCAGGACTTTATATCCCAAACAAGAGATTACAGAAACCTCTGGAGAACTGAAACGCACAGAGAAAAGGCCTTTAGATAATGACACCTTCAGTATTTCCCTAGTGATGAGGCAACTTATTGCAAATCATCATGCATTGAAGCCTATTTGTCCATGGGTCTGACCCATTGCCCGAAGCTTCCAATTCTTTGTTTTTACTACTTTACTATTACCTATGAATGGGCAATGAAGGAAAGACTGCATTACGAAAAACAGATGTAAACAAATAGAAGAATTCAGAAGTAACAGAGACAATGCAGGAAACAAAAGAAAAAAAATTATCTATTGGGCTGGGGATGTGGCTCAAGCGGTAGGGCGCTCGCCTGGCATGTGTGTGGCCCAGGTTTGATCCTCAGCACCACATACAAACAGGGATGTTGTGTCCGCCGAAAAACTAAAAAATGAATATTAAAAAATTCTCTCTCTCTCTCTCTCTCAAAAAAAATTTTCTATAGTTTACCTCCTCAGAAAGATGTTACGTCCATAAAGTGTCTTTTTTTAAAGTAAATTATCAGAGAACAAAATAAATACTTACAAATTATAAATAAGAGCTGGAATTAAAGAATTCAATTAAAATTTTGAACAATGTAGCCAATGAAATATTGCAGAGAATAGTCAAATGTAAATGACAGAGAAAACATACAATCCAATAAGTGTATACTATCTATCCAGAAAGTACAATATTCATGTAATAGAAGTTCTAGAAGTAGAAAATAAAGGAAAAAGAGGTAAGAAAATTCTCCAATCATTCAACAAAATTTCCCTGAAGAATCTATTTTCAGATTATTTACTAATTGCCCAGAACTGCGAATGAAAAAATACCCAAACCAAGGAACAAATTATAACATTTCAAAAACTAGAAACAAAAAATACCTTACAAATTTCCAGGGGGGCGGTGATCACAAACAATTGATAGTAAAAATGGCATTGCACTTAGTAACAAAAATGGAAGCTGAAAAGACATTGAGGTTATGCCTTCAATTTTCTGAAGGAAAATATTTTCAATCTAGAATTCTATATCCAAATTCACAATCAAGTACATGTTCAGATCTCAAAAAATTTCTCTCTCACATACCCTTTCTGAGGATGATACTAGAGGGATGTGTTTCTGCAAACAAGTAAGTAAGTAAATAAAGAACAATGAATTCTAGGAAATTGGTGTTGAAATACAGAGAAGAGGCAAAAGGAGCATCTGTGATAACTCTGAAGGGATGCATCACAGAAACACCTGCAAAAAAGACCTAAAGAGCAAACTGTAGAGATTGGTGCATGAAGACAGAGATCTTTTAGGAAACAGAAATAGGAATGGTTGTATTATCTGACTTGTTTGTGTAGAAAATGTGAGAGGCTGTTGGAATGTGTGGGAAGAATTCGCAGTAAATATATGGAAGACTAAGCAAATAAAAAACATAGGAAATTATGAAATCTAGGAAATATAAAAAGCGGTGCAAGAAAGAAAATAAAATTATATAGTTCCCTACTTGGTTCAGCCATGAACATTTACATTTCCATAATAATAGACACTGAAAAGTGATTTCTCAAAAAAAGTGATATAATAATATTGGGAAGATATGGTAATGAATATTAGTGTAGTGGCATAAGAGCTAAATCCTTATCTACCATAATGATTAGATGATGTTCTGAATTAATAAATTTAGGAAACAGTAATATAAGCATATTTCTCAGAAATATGGAGGAAAATTCCAGGGGAAAAAGCTAGAAGAGTTGAAGGAGGTTGCTTCTAAGGTTAAGGCCACTGATTTTTATTAAAAGCCTTAGTACTATTTTTTTTTAACTTTTAAAATTATTTAGCTCATGTTTTTATTTTTATTTTTTTTAATATTTATTTTTTAGTTTTTGGAGGACACAACATCTTTGTTTGTATGTGGTGCTAAGGATCGAACCCCGGGCCGCACGCATGCCAGGTGAGTGCGCTACCGCTTGAGCCACATCCCCAGCCCTTAGCTCATATTTTTAAAACTGAAGTAACATATGCTTATAATAAAACATAAAAATGTAATGGAAAATAAAATCTTCTATAATCTTGTATCCTAGAGTTACTGATTATTAATTTTTCATTCTTTTTCTACGTTTAGAGAATGTGTGTATTTTTTGGGGGGGGTACCAGGGATTGAACTCAGAGGCACTTAACCACTGAGCCACATCTCCAGACCTTTTTAAAAAATATTTTATTTAGAGTCAGGGTCTTGCCAAATTGCTTAGGGCTTCACTAAGTTGTGATGCTCGCTTTAAACTCATGATCCTCCTGCCTCAGCCTCCTGAGCTGCTCGGATTACAGGTATGTGCCATCAAGCTCAGCAGAAAATGTGTGTATTTTTTAAATAAAGTGAAGAAAAGGGGCATAATTCACTGGTAAAGCCCTGGGTTTGATCCCAGCACTGAAAAGAAAAATGATATTATACTTTCCCACTTATAGTTTCATAAATATCATTACATATTAATATTTAAGCATTTACACCATCATTTAAAATGGCTATATAGTTTATTTTCTCTTATATCATAATTTATTCAATAAATATATCATCAGAAATCTATGTTTCCAGTATTTCACTCTTATAAAAGCTTTACAACAAACATCCTTATTCAAGACCAATGGCCACTTATCAGGTATTTTCTTAGGATAAATACATAGAAGTAAAATTATTGGATATAAATATATATTCATTTCTTCAAATTTTGGATATATGTTATCAAATTGCTTCCAAGAAAGCAACAATTTGCTTTCTTTCCACGAGAGGACTTTATAAACACTGAATATTATCATTTAAAAAATATTGCCAAGAGGTTGGAAAGTGGTGTCTAATTATTAACTTGAATATTTAATATTTTAAAAAACACAGAAATTAAGGCAAATATCCACATTTTCATAAAAACTGGATGTTATAATTTGAAAAATATTTGCTAATGGTATGGAAAGTAGAATCTATCATTAATTTAAAATATATATGTATATATACGTAAGTATACATATTTATATAAAACAAAAGTAAAAATCACACATAATTCCATCACATTAAAAATTAGGTGAAATAAGAATTTTATTTCAAACATCCAATCCATCCCTTCAGAGGTAAACACAGTTAATAATTTGGTACGAATTCATATTAACTTTGCCCTAAGTTTATAGAGGCCAATATTACAAATATTAAAATGCTATTTCCATAAAAATTATATAATGTTACACTCAGTGGTCTCACTTAGTATTTTTTAAACCTGTGAGTATATTATGGACATATTTCCAGGTCAGAGCTCCTTATAGTTTTGATTTGAAGTTATTTGTTAACTAGTATATCTCAATATTTTTTATATGTTCTGGCCATTTATATTTATTTTTTATTATTTTTCTATTTCTGGTTTCCCCTTATATTCTTTTTTTTTAAATATTTATTTTTTAGTTATAGGTGGATGCAATATCTTTATTTTATTTTTATGTAGTGCTGAGGATTGAACCCAGTGCCTCACGCATGGTAGGTGAGTGCTCTACCACTGAGCCACAACCCCAGCCCCTCCCCCTATATTCTTACTGAAATGTTGGCCTTCTCATTACTGATTTGTAAATGCTCTTTTATAAATAAGAATTATTTAAGGTTCCTTTGCCAATGACACAGAGTCATATATTTCTGTGAGACTTAACATGGAGTATGATCAAGAATGTATGTTTGGTTTTCTGACAAGATAAGGACTAATCACTGAGGACAGAATAAATGTCTAGCAAAGTTCACAGGACACTTTGTTTCAAATATCAGTTGCCTCAGTCAGTCCTTCTATAGAATCAAGTTAGGTGGCAGTTTTAGGATATGGATATTAACTTTGTCTTCTTCTGAGTATCATACTTTCAGGAATCTAAGATGGCAAAGAAGCTTAAAATCAAATTATATGAGGACTCACTGAAAAATCACAGAATGCTTATTAGACAAAATTTGGGGATGACCTGTATGGTTATGGTTCACAAACAGCTTAAAAGCCATGGTGTGAGAACACAATCCATATGCTTCTGGGATGCAGAACCAGGATTAATGGGGAATGTCACAGATTGGCAGCCTTTAGCTCAGTTTAAATCAAGACCTCTGTAGGGTTCTTTGTAATCCAAGGGTGCAATGGGTCTTCTCAAGAATTGTTAAGATCCCAGTCACTGAGGGTACTGAAGCAGAGACTGAATAACCCTGCATGGGGGAAGCAGATGGGATACTACAGTGGAATAGAGGGACCTTCTATGGAGTACATGGACTAGAAGAATTTTGCAGTTCCTTCTATTCATGCAATTTGAGGGCTCCATTAGATCTCAGAGCCAGGCAAGATGGTATGTGTTGCCTTCTGTCTTGAATTAAAACCCCTAGAGTATTTGAAAGTCCTGAGGTAACCACAGCACTGGAAGATGCAGAATTTCTGACCTCTAAATTGTTTCAGTTTCTGAATGGCTGCAGTGTTGTCAGGGATCTCAGACATGTCCACAAGTACTGAAGGTCAGCAAGCCTTTCCATTCCTTTTGAAAGTCATCAAAATTGCAATGGTTACTTACAGGGAATTATTAAGAAACTGCTGCCAAATACAATTTAGCTAACTGATTTCTATAAGCATATATGACTCTAATTAAAATAATTAATTTGGATTGTGGGTAAGCACATGCCTTCATCCAAGGATTTCCCCGAAGACCAAAGAAATGGCTACATCAACGAAGCATTAAAAGTGCTCCTTGACTCAGCAAGGTCTGAGCAGAGGATTTTTCAAGTCAAGAGAATGACCTGCTAATGGCTTTAATATTAGCCTCTGGATTGCAGGGCTAATGGAACAAAGTAAGAGCCTGGATAATCCCCCAAATATTTGAATCTTCTCTACAGTCTCACTGCCAAGATGTCATCTAGTCTCTAATGGTTCTGTCATTCACTGTTGGACCCATCTTGTTAACAGAAAGTGTCATTACCCAAAGCTCTGGTCCTCAGCAGTAGTGTTGTCCTCTGACCACTCTAACCACTGCCCCCAGAATAAATCAGCTACCTCCTCAGTACACTAGACTTTCTGGATTTGAACATGGAAACCTTGTTGTCTTTAAGTCTCCTCTACCCAAGACTAAACATCCTCAGTTCCTCTAATAGTTCTTCACAATACAGTGACACTTTAGATCACCCTGCTTGGGCACATATCAACTTAGCAAAATCCTTCAAAAGGCACAACTCCCAAACTGAACATGCTTCGGGAACAAAGTGAATATGAAAAGGCAAACCCTTGCAACATATTTTGCAAGTGGATAAGATGACTCAGTATGACAGGGTGATGTTATCTCAAAAGCAAATAGATAATTAAAGAGATAAAGCTTCAAGAGGGATAAAAGAAGTGATGGAGATTTTCAGGTAACTAAACAAGCTATTGAGAAATGAAAAACAAGGAGGGAGGCAGTGAAGGATAGAAGAGAAACTGAAGTGCCCAAAACCATTTACACGAAATTGGAATTTTAAAATAAAACTGGAAAGCAATTCAAGTGAAACTGTCAGACCTAAAATTAGACTAAGAATATCCAGTTTACAAATAATAGGGACTAGCAGAGAAAAATTAAAAAGGAATGCATAAAATTATAATGAAAGTAGTAGTAAAATTTCTTGAGCTGAAAAACACCTCTGTTTTCAAATATGAAGAACCAAAAAGCAATTCGCAGATATGCTCCAAGGAAGGCTCTTACTCAAGTTCTTAAATTTCAAAGATTAAAGAATTATCCTTTGCCTAGCATGCATGAGACCCTGGGTTAATCCCCAGGAGTACAAAAAAAGAATCACCCTTAAAACTTATTTTAGAAAAAAAAATGATTGTTTAAAAAAGAAAAGATTACATTTCATATGTTTTGCAGCATGTTATGTAGATATAGACTCAAGCTCATTATTTTTCTCTTTGAAAAGCATAAAATCTTTATAAATGATATATGACACATCAGTGAAAGACATCCCTAAGAGTCATTCTGTGATTTTTCAACCTCTTTTGTTAGCTTAGGTTTTTTTTTTCCCCCTTTTCACTATTTCTTCTTTCCTCTTAATTATCAGCAATTTGAGCATAGAAACCATGTCTTATCCCCATTTATTATCTCTCAGGGTGTGAAACATAATAAAACTTGATTTATGTTGTTGAATAAGTAAATGAATGAATGAACAATATTTAAATAAAAGCAGAAAATTAGAATCAAATTTCACTTAATAGAGACAATGTGAATAATGTGAGATTGACAAAATCAATAGACCAATGATACAAGTTATTCTCAATAAAATGAGTAATGAGTAAAAACAAACATTAGGGAAAAAGGAAAATATTAGAATATCACACTTGTTTTGAGGATGTGCTTGCCTCACATATCCAAGACCCTAGGTTCAATCCCTGACACCACAAGGGCAGGGGAGAACACTATACTTGTCATTCACAAATAATTTAGATTAGCTGAGTTATTGGGTGACTTTGGAAGATGTCTATTTCCAGTCAGCCTGGTAAGCCTTTCTTTTCTTTTGGTACCAGGGATTGGACCCAGGGTCACTTAACCACTGAGCCACATCCCAAGTCCTTTTGTGTATTTTATTTAGAGACAAGGTCTTGCTGAGTTGTATAGGGCCCTGATAAGTTGCTGAGGCTGGCTTCAAATTCATGATTCTCCAGCCTCATGAGCTGCTGGGATTACAAGCATGTGCTACCATGCCCAGCTGATAAATCTTTCAATTTCAGCAGAACAAATTCTGGGTAACAAGATCAACTTCATAGAATGGTGCTCTCCCAAGATTTCCATATTAATCCTTTGGGATGGAAGTGCATTCTTACTTATCAAGGGATTCCCCTACTTATGGTTTGGATGTGAGGTGTCCCACAAAGGTAGGGTGTGGCTGGGGGAATTGGTTCATTGTAGGTGTGGCTTTGGAGTATATATTTTGTATCCAGCAAGAGGAGTCTCTCTGCTTTTTTGATCATCACGTGAGCTGCTTCGCTTTGCCACACTCTTCCTCCATGGTGCTCTACCTCACTTTGAGCCCCAAGGAATGGAGCTGGCCTTCTATGGACTAAGATCTCTGAAACTGTGAGCCCTCAAATAAACTTTTCCTCCTGTTATTCTGGTTGGGTCCTTTTAGTCACAGTAGTGAAAAAGTTGACTAAAACACCCCTAGACCAGTTCCTTGGACACAGTGGAGGACATGTGAGATTCCATGTGAAATCTTAAAGAAGAATCTAAGTCCCATAGAGGGAGATAAAAAAAATAGGATTCTTACCAATGAGATATGCTGACAGCCTCTGGGGACACGCAGGATAAAGAAGTTGATGTTAGTCTTTCCTGGATGTGCTGAAGACACCATTTGTCATGTAAAACATCCAATTCACTGAAAAACACTCAGTGCAGGTGTTCAAGAATGAGAATGGCACCAGGAAGGGCCAGTCACTAAACTACTCACTGCCCAGTGGCAAGAGGTCCTGGCAAGGTGGTCAGTGTATCTGACTCACTTATTCTGTTGTTTCCACAAATTACTTTAACCTTCAGCTACCCAAAGGCTGATCAACTTCAGCCTGATCAACTGAAACTGAGGTAGTTCAATGTCTTTGTTATCAAAAACAAAGGATCAGAACAAAAACAGCAAAGTTAAAAGTATAGGTAAATCTATATCTGCAGAATAAAAAAGGAAAATAAAATTTAAAAAATCCTATGAGAAGGAAAAAACCCCACATAGAACCTGATGTGGTAGTGTATTTATCAAAACCTCTCCTCAAAATTAATAGATAACATCTCTTAACAGAGAAAATGACAGTAGCTGGCCAAGTTCTTTTAATGATGCAAAGATAACCTTGAATTTAGAATCTGACAAAGATTATACTTTAAAAAAGGAAATGTAGGTCAATTTCACTAATGAGCTACTCATAAAATTATGAAATAAGAACCTAGCCAGAAAATTTTAATAATTCATGAATTTGTGAGATAAATACACAAAGTTAATTTTACCATTCTCTCTGCTTTTGTGTACATTTAAGTTTTCCCTTAATAATCTTTTTTTAATGAAAAGTAACTGCCAGCAAAATCCAGCAGCAACATATTATAAGGATTATATACTATAATCAAGTTGGATTTGTCCTTTAAAAAAAGTTTTTAAAAAGCTAAATTTAAGGAAAAGTATTATATATTTTATCTAATAAAGAGAAAAAAATGAATAAGGTAAATAATTACATCATAAGAAGCTGGAAATAATTTGTTAGATGTAACCTCATTTTCTTGTTTAATAAAATAAATAAATAAATAAATACAGAAATACCAGGTGATTTAATGCTATTTTAGAAAGAAAAATAGAAACATTCCACTAAATGGAGAAAACAAAATTACTTTATTCATCACATTAGAGTTGCTGGCCAGTGCAACGCAAATGAACAAGAAATTGGAGAGATTTACAGCTCGGGCAGTATTTAAACCCTATAAATACCTGCAATTAGCATGACTGTATACATGACTGTATACAGGACTCAATTTTGATGTATACAACCAGAGACATGAAAAATTGTGCTTTATATGGGTAATAAGAATTGTAATGCATTCTGCATTATATATAAGAAGGACTCAATTTTGAAATATTGGAGATCATGAATAATCTTAGCAAATTTGTTTAGGAGGCTTAGGAGACTTTAGGAACAAGCAAAAGTACTGGAGTAGACTTTCTGTGTATAAGAAGCCTGGACTTGTTCTGTATGGTCTAAAAGTAACAATTCATTCAAGCTCAAGAAGAAAAATATTGACTCAATCTAAAGAGCTTTTAAATTTTTCTTAGGGAAATTTTTAAACATACATAAAAGTAGACAGAATCTCCGTGTATGTTACTCAGCTTGAACACTTACCCTTTTTGCCCATCTTGTAAAGAATTTTTCATAATTAGGTTTCTTAAAACTACACTGGGGGTGGTGGGGCTGTGGCTCAGTGGTAGAGCACTTGCCTAGCATGTGTGAGGCACTGGGTTCGAACCTCAGCACCACATAAATAAATAAAACAAAGGTATTGTGTACATCTATAGCAACAAAAAAGTGTATTTAAAAAATTTTCAAAAACAAACAAACCAACAAAACTGCACTGGGCTACCCTGCTTTTCATCACCAAAGTACATAAGAATACAAAAAGATCTGCTTGTCAGAGACCCTATAGGGGACAATCAAGATTGGATGAGGACTAGACCCAACATGTTTTCCAAACTAAAGAATGATTTAGGAGAGATGAATCCATGTTATGAGCTGGTTGGGGCCAGATCATAAATAACTTGAAGGCAGGGTTTTTGTCTTAGTCATGTTTGTGTCTCTAGCTCTAACATAAAATAGACATTCAATAAATTCAATAAAGTGTTTGCTAATGTGAATAAATGATAAATTAATAAATGAGACACAAATAGGATGGTGTTAATACAATAGTAATAAACAGAAAAGTGAAATATCAACCATTCCACAATACATGAGGTCCAATATATAAAAGGTATATAAATTGACTGTTGGCACAAGAAGAAAATACAAATAGGAAAATCAGAATATATGACAAATATTAAGCCTTTGGGGAGAAATAAACTACAAACTAGCACTTTCTCTTAAACTAACATAAATAAAAATGTTACATACAACTTTTCAACTTTCCTCCTTGGCTCCTGTGACACCTGTCCAGTCTCAGGCTACAACTTACTCAAGCCTTCTTGCAAACTCCCCGCTATCTTGAATTCCAAAGTTTGGTTCCCATCCTCCCTTCTCATCAGAAAAAATATAGTAACTGTTACTTCTAAACCCATGGTTTCCCAAACTTCACTGCATATTAGAATCACCTGGGGAGCTTTTAAAGCTCCCAGGTTACACGCCAGATCAATTAAATTAGAACTTTTGAGGATGAAAGCCAGACACTGGTAGTTTTAAAGACGCCCCCCCCCCCAAGTAATTCTAGTGAACAGCAAAGTTTGGGGCTTGCTCCTCTCGATGGGCAATCCCACTTATTCCCACAATTTCCTGCTGCTTTGAGAACCAATTGCCTCTTTAGTATATCTACCAAGAGGTCCAATAAACAAAGGAGCTATTTCATCTAAAACAGAATTCACCATCTTTCTTGGCTCTATTCCTCCAATGCTTTCCTCTAAGGTGGAACATGTTGTTTAAAAAGACCATCCTTTAACTCTCTAATTACCCAAGTAAAAAATTGGGGAATCATCCTTAACTCCTTGTTTTATACCTCGCATTGGTCCAGTCTCTAGGTCCTGAAGCTTTGTTCACAGTTACCTTAATTCTCACCCTCTCTCCTTTCTCAATACTACTGCTGTAGTGCAAACTTTCATTCCATCTGAAAAATTATAATAACTTCCCAGCCAGTCTCCACAGCTTTACCTTCCAACAATCTATCCTCTATGTGACTGCCAAAGTAAGATAACATACAATTCTAATCATGACACTTTTATTATCATTAATTCATTTAAAAAATTTATTTTGCAATTCTGGGAATCAAACCAGGAGCCTCTTGCATGCTGGATAAGTGTTCTACCACTACTACCACTGAGCTGCCCCCACAGCCCAACACTTTTATTTTCAAAATCCCCCATTGGTTTTTGTTTTGTTTTGTTTTTTTTAGAATAAAGTCCTACAATAATGTGAATAACACAACTACATTAACAATACTACCATTTACTATGTGCCGGTCACTGAGCTAAGCACTTCAGAGATACTATTTAATGCTTATAACAATCCTCATTCATAAAAGAAGGAAACTGAGGCATGAAGAAGTTAAATGATTTGGTTAAGAGTACACAGAAAGAAAGGGGAAGAAATGAGATTCAAAATGAGATTAGTTCAGTTTGTGCTGCAGCTGGACTGACCTTTCCATTCCATTCCCTGTCTCTCCGTCTTGGAGTCACAATCAAAGCCTTTTGTGATTTGGTCCCTGCCTACCTGTCCATTTCATCTCTCTCACTTTACCCTTCAGAGCAACTGATTGCCTGTGTTCCCCAGGTAGGCCTTGATTTCTCATGCCCTTACATCTTTGCAGATGCAATTTCCTCTGCCTAGTCCCCAACCCCCACTGCCTACCCATCAAGTTCCTATTCACACTTCCATGAACAGAAATGGTAGTACATGACCAGCAGAGAACATCCCCTCTCAGTTTTTTTTTCCCTCATCCACAAAAACAATAATAATAATCCCTGTTGACTGTGTGCCAGGATGGCTGTAAGCCTTACATTCCATTCTGTTGTGACAATGCTTTGAAAACTATAGAGTCCTATGCAAATGTGAGTAACGAAGTATAACCTCTTTTTCTGAGGTAGTGTGAACTCAGGTATGTGACTCAATTTGTTTAGGGCAAAAGTTTGACAATAGAAGTTTCTCTCTACCATAAAAAGGAATTTGATCCTAAGGCTGGGGCTGCAGCTCAGTGGCAGAGCACTTGCCTAGCATGTGTGAAGCACTGGGTTCAATACTTTTTTTTTTTTTTTAGTTGTAGTTGGATACAATATCTTTTTTTATTTTTATGTGGTGAGGAATGAACCCAGCACCTCACACATGTGAGGCGGACACTACCTCTGAGCTACAGCCCAGCCCAGGTTCAATCCTTATCACTGCATAAAAATAAATAAAATAAAATAATTATTTTTTTAAAAAAGAATTTGATTCTGACAGATGGTCTATCATGGAAGAGCCTTGAAAACATGTTAAGAAAAAGACTCCAGACATAAACGTTCAAATATTTCATGATTCCATTTGTATGAGAATTCTATAACAGACAAATCTACAGAGATAGAAAATTGATTAGTGATTGCCAGGGGTTATGGGGAAAGAGAAACAGAAATTAATTGCTGATAGATAAAAAGTATTTTTTGCATGGTGCTCAACTTCACCTGTCTGTCCCTTCCCCCACTCCTTCCTTCCTTCCTTCCTTCCTTCCCTCCCTCCCTCCCTCCCTCCCTCCCTCCCTTCCTTCCTTCCTTCCTTCCTTCCTTCCTTCCTGTCATTTAGAGCACCTGGAGGACTGGTTCAGACACAGATCACCAGGGTCTGGAATTTCTAATTCAGTAGGTCTCAGGTGGGGTCCAAGAATTTGAATTTCTAGCATCTAGGGAAAACCTAGGGAAGCTGAAAAGAACACTGAGCTAGGATCAAGACATCTGGGGTCCTCTCTGGTTCTGCCCCTAATTAAGCATAGGTTTATACACGTCATCAAACTTCTGGTTATCTCTTTTATCTTCACTGAACATTTGCTGATTCTAAAATGCTATTACCTTGTCACTCCCCTCCTCAAATCCTCCAAGGCTCCCCAAACCTAGAATCCAATCTCTTCCAGGATATCCAATTCCATCTCCCACTGCTACCCCAAAAGACTGTTTTCCTGACCAATTTGGAAAATTTAAACTATTTACTCCTCATGACAACACTTCATGTTGAGAAGTCATAACTCCATTTTGAGGGCAAAGAAACTGAGGTTTGGATAGATTAAAGAACTTTGAATAGTCAAGGGGACCCTAAAGACTCATCCTCTTCCTACCATGTAATTCTCTGTTTCAATACTGTTTTGGTTCCTAAAAATACCCTTACATAGCCCCTCCTTGTGTCTTTGTTCATGATCTCCCCAGTCTTGGAGACTTACTCAAATCCTATCTAACCATCAACACCCAGCTGGAGCGCCACCCCATCCAAGACAGGTTCCTGGCAACTAGCGTACCATGTTCCCCCAAGGTCCCCCGTCACAGTGCTGCTGTGTAGTATCTTACTCCTCCATCCAGCCTGTGACCATCTTCCCTGTGGTTTGACTTGTGTTTTCTAACTTCATTTGGATTCAGGTCTTGTTTTCTGCCCCCTAGATTGTAAACTCCTTGAGTGGAGAAGAGTACCTGGTTTACAATCTCTTCAGGGATAGATACTTGTTGAATTTAAAATGGCAGGCTATGAATGTCTAATACGCAGTGGAAAGAACAGAACACCAGAACAATGATAGCTTTAATTCTAGAACTTTCTGAGCACAAAGAAAAAATTATTGACAAATATTTCAGGGAAGCTCACATTTGTATTTCTAATCTCAATCATTTGATGTTGCCTTGGTTCATTACAGTGATCAGAGTTCAGTGAGAGAGAGCGGGCTAGTGTCTCAGATTTGCATAAATTCCTTAAAAAGAATTCAGATTAAGATGATAGTTCATTAGAAAAATGACAATACTGAAAAATGAGAGGGGACTTCTCTAATATACCATGTGATTACTCCTTAAAGCACAATTGCAAGTAGGACTCCATGAAGGAGTTTCAAATCTCTCTCTTGTGCAGGGATTCCAGTCAATCTTTCACTACAACACAGGACCTGATATGTGATGCCTTTACATGTCCTTTAACCTGTGGCCATAAAAGAAGACAAGGAAGAACTAAGTGGAATCACTTCATTTCTTATTTTGGAATAGCACTACATATCATCCAATGTCTTCTCCATTTTTTTCTCTTTTTAAATTTTTTTAAAAATTTTTATTTGTTCTTTTATCTATTTATTTGTTCTTTGTACATATACATGACAATAGAGTGTATTTTGACATATTATGCATACATGGGGTATAATTTACTCTAACTAGGATCCTATTCTTGTGGTTGAACATGATGTAGAGTTTCACTATGGCGTCTTCATAATAAACATGGGAAAGCTTCATTCTCTAACAGGATCCCACTCCCACCTGCCTTTTTTCTTTTTATTTCTTTCTTTCTTAAACATATATATATAAGGACTTAAAATGACTAAAAGCAGGTTTATTATCATCGATCAAAGAAAAGAGTGGCTCCCAGCTGGTTTCCTAAGGTCATATGAAGGAGCTCGGGCACTAGCATCCTCTGCCATCTCACCTTGTATCAGGTGACACAGGAGGTAGTTCATGGGAAAATACCCTGGATCACCATCACCCTGTGGTAACATTCCCCCATGCCAGCTGACCTCAAACTGCCTTCATGACTTATCATGTCAGCAAATTACCGGGCTACCACACATGTGTCACATCCACAGTTCTGCATGAAAAAGATTTAGATAATAATATTCATTAAACCACAGGTTTCATCATTCTGGGTATTTTTCACCCTAATACACATTAAAATAAATATACAACAATTTAAACAAACAAACAAACAAACAAAACCCCATTCATTTGTATATCACCCCAAATCATCTTGAGTTCACATGATACAAAGCTCTTGGGAACCCTAGTCCAGATAATCGTCATGCCCCTCAGATTTCACATCTGCCTAACAGGATTAGACATCTCTGAGAAAGGGCTTAGTCTCTTATCTAGCTCAGTACAGATGGCCTCCATGTGGCCCTCTGGGAACTATAAGGCGGCCACAAGAATAATAAGCTTCAACAGGGACCCAGGCTGTGTCTTTCTCTTGCTAGTGATCACAGAGGGTGGGGCCCAGGTTACTCCAAGTAAAAGATGGGATATTGGCCAAACCAGTCATACACTTTATAAGATGGACAATGAGCTCTGGAGAGAATGTAGGACAGGGCTGACACTAACACAGATGCTACCTGCAAGGCCACACCTCACCAGAGCTGGTTTGCTGGGGTCCCTTATGCAGCCTCAGACATGGAAGGCAAATGATATTGCTGAACATCCTATCTCCACCTGGGTGAGAGACAGAGTACTTTACAGGGAGACAAAAGACCTTCATTTTCCTGCTCTGTTACCAGTTGGACAAGTGACCCAAGTCACATCCCTTCCTTCTCCAAGTCTCAGTTTTTGTACCTGTAAAAAGTTAAGGGGTTAAGCATTGATGCACCTTGAAAACCTTATGCTTACTCTTTTCATATGAAAATACAGAATCCGAAAATCTTTGTGCCAGGAACTGTTCTAGGTCTTGGGACACATCAAGAACAAAACAGAAAAACAATACCCTGGTGGAGCTTACATTCTGGTGGAAGTTCCCACTAGGCAAGAAACAATAGACATACAATGGAATATGATTTAGCCATTAAAAAGAATGAAGTACCAATGCATGTTACAACACAGACTGATCTTGAACACATCATGCTGACTGAAAGAAGTTGGACACAAAAGGCCACATGCCATATGATCCCATTTAAAATGTCCAGAACAGAAAAGCTACAGAGATCAAAAGCAGACTGGTGATTGTCAGGGACTGGAGGGAGGAGGGGATAGAGAGACTGATTAATGGGTGTGATGAAATGCCCCTAAAATTGTACAATTTAAAGTGGTTCAAACATGGTAAATTTATGTTATCTATTTATCATGAAAAAGTACACGATCAACCATATTAAAGTCCGAAAAAGCCAAGATAATCAAAAGAGTCAGGCTGAAAAGGGCCTGTAGATTTGACAACTAAGACCTACACAATGACACATACTCCTGGTGCCGCCTGCTGTTAAGTCACACAAAGTGCCCAGGAGCTGGACTAGAAGTCTGTTAGGCTGTCCAGCTCACAGATTTTAAGATCCGGGGGCTTCAGTGTCCCCTGGCCATTCAATATGAGGTTGTTTTCTTCTCCTTAGATTTGTTGGTTATTACAAATGCCTTGAATCTGGTTGGTTGGTTTGTTATTGTTTTGTTTTGTTTTTATATTTTCTTGACAGCCACCTAGGCATAATTCAACAAAATTGTGGAATGTGAATTCAAAATCTGGATTTTTTTCCTTTTTACTATCAAATGATTCATCAAATGTCATTGCACACCAACTAATTTTCTTTAACTTCTGGGAATGTTCGATACCACAAGTGCCCAAAACAAAACCCATGGCAACTACAGTGCTTGAAAAATTCGCACTGAAGACTCCCAGAGCTGCTGTTTGCCACCCTGGGAGACTGAGATTTGATTTCATGTGTCTGTGACTGGAGAAGGAAGGAAAGATTCCAATCCTATTATGCTGAAATAAACAATAACAACTACAACTACAGCACAAGATATTAAGAATAGCTTCCAGGGCTGGCCCCAAGATATGCTCCATAGAGCTCCTATCCATGACCTGTGACATCAAGGCTTTGTTCTGTGCTTGAGGTCCCTTCTCTGAAGTCCTTACCCTTTCTATAGACTTCGTACTAACCATGGTTTATGGGACCCCAGTCTCTGCATTTTTCAAATCCAGTCCCAGTAGTTCAGACTCCAGTTTGAAGGGTCTGCAGCCATCTCAAGCCAAAGAATTTGGTCCCCGAATCAATGTAATTCATTCCACTGATCTCAAGTCCCTTCTTTCCACTGGGATGTGTGTTGGGTATGGTAGAGGAGACCCAGGTTAACCAAACTTGGCCCTTGTCCTTAGGGGGTTCATTGTGTTATAAAGAAGATGAAACACACAGACAACTCTTTATGAATATAAGGCAGATTACAGGGTCCATAAGAACAGGGGTCTCAAATGCCCGAGGGAGTCTAAGAAAGTGCTCAAGCCGAACAACAGGGCCACCTGTGCCTCGCTCACCTCTGCCTGGGGCTTGAGAACAGCTGATTGCTGTCAGCCAGCCAAGAATGCCAGGTGCTAACTGCCAATCAGAACCTTCGTCAAAAGTTCAGTCCAAAGGGCCTCCTTGGCTGTCTTAATTAAGCCCTAATTAAGTATTCTGCCCAGAAACCACTTCTCCCTCCTGTAGAACTGTCCAGTTTACAGCAAGTTATTCAGGGAATCGGGTCAGCTGTTAGAAGATGGCAGCCATTAGGAACGGAGCTGATAGCTGTGAATGAATGCCAACTGGATTCAGAGACCTGTGAAAACCACAGAGCCCAGAAACACAGAGAGTCAGCCCTCATTAAACATTCTGTCCTCTGTCCCTAGCCTTGGTACAGAAAAGTGTCCAGTTTGAGTCACTTTAAAAGTTCATAGAGACTGCCATGGCTGGGAGTGTTACCTACAAAGAAAAGGAAAAGGCCACGCAGCAGGGTGCTCACTGAGGCACAGGCACTGTCTCTGAGAAGGTAGAACAGGGGGCAGGGGCTGGGGCTGGGGCTCAGGGGTAGAGTGCTGTCCAGCATGTGCGAGGCCCTAGGTTCGATCCTCAGCACCACATAGAAATAAATAAAATAAAGGTATTGTGTCCACCTAAAAATAAAAAATAATTTTTTAAAAAAAAAAAGAATGTAGAACAGAACAATGTGAATGTGACCTAAACATTTCTCAAGTTTCCACTTCACTCCATCCCCACTGCCATCCTACACACGCAGGTGATAGAGTCTCTCAGGATCATTGCAGTAGCTGGTCACTGCCTTCAGCCTTGCTTTCCTCCAATCCTCCAGATTTACATTTATAAGATGTAAATCTGACCTTTTCACTCTCCTGCATAAAACTCTATGATGTAATCCCATAACTTTTATGATAATTTATTAGGTCCCTAATGTGAACTCTGAAGCCAGACCTCCTGGGCTCCTATTCCAGCTCTGTCACTTAACAGATCCATGACTATGGGCAGGTAACTCCCCACTGATACCATGTGGACAACCACAGTACCTGTCTCACAAGGTGGTTGTGAGAATTAATGAGTTAATGAATGTAAACTGCTTAAAACAGTGCCTTGCATACAAGCTCTCCATAAATGGTAACTATTTTAATAACTTATAGACATTCAAGGATTCACCCCCCTCTTCAGCCTCTTTGCTTAAACATTTTGCTTTTAAAAATGTTTAAAAGGCTGGGCTGGGGTTGTGGCTCAGTGGTAGAGCACTTGCCTAGCATGTACCAGGCCCTGGGTTCGATATTCAGCATCACATAAAAATAAAAGAGATAAAATAAAGGTATTGTGTCCAACTACAACTAAAAAAAATAGAAAAAAATGTTTAAAAGGAAGAGTTAGGGAATAGAGTTGTAGCTCTGTGGTAGGGCACTTGCCTAGCACATGCGAAGCACTGGGTTCGTTCCTCAGCACCACATAAAAATAAATAAATAAAATAAAGGTATTGTGTCAATCAACAACAACAAAGAATATATATTTTTAAAAAAGGAAGGAGTTAGTTCTGGAAGTTTCCTACAAAGCTATTCTGTTAAGCAATTTTCATTTTCCTACAGATTCCCCATTATAAAATTAGAGCTGCATCTCCCCCAAACAATAAGCTATGCCCTGGGAACTTATTTCAAAATCCAATAACCATATTAAGAAAAGTAACTATCTCCTAATTAAACATTAAGACAAAAATTTAATATATCAACACACTAATGCAAAATAATTACAAAATAAAAATAACAAAAGCCTCCCCCTCACACACCTGAATCTACTTCCTGCACTAATGGCAGAATGGAAGTACACCTCTGGTCAAGCCTCACGCTTGTTGGAAACCCTTCAGTAGCAACCTATGCCTTCAGGATAAAGAACTCCAAAGTGCATATGTGCAGATCCTTCTCTTTTTGGCACTGACCTACTTATATAGCCTCAAATTTCTTCTAATTACCTTCAAATAATTCTGATCCAAACAAATTGCACTGGGTACCCCTGCCATGCCTTTATCTTTTTCCACCTCTGCCTAGAATGTTCTTTACTCACCCCCAAGATCTCCATGTCAAACCACTACCTCCTTTTAAATATCACCCATGGTCTTCATGAAGTCTTCCATGTCCTCCTCCATGACACCTGCTCTATACCATCTTCCAAGCCCTTTCTTTAAAGATGAGCTTCATGTATTGCTGGCTTGTAGTATGGTATTTCTGAACGTGTGCTCCACCTCTTGAGAAACCATAAACTCAAATACACACTTAACATATGTCCTGCAAATATATGGTACTACAGTATTTGTTGAATGATGAGTAAAATAACAAGTAAATGATAGAAAAACATGGCACAATATGGTCAGACGCTGTCTAATTTATCTCTGAGTTTAGAGAAGTAGCAAATTTTGACACTTAGGAAATATGTCTTGGTGGTTGAGACTTTTTTTGTTTTCTTTTGGATCTGCTAAACTGTTTCTATTGAAATCCTCTATTTACTTTCATTATTGGCCAATATTGCTAGGGATGTAGGAATGAGGGGGAAGCAGAGTGAAGAACAGGAGTTATTATTAAAAGTTGGCAGCAGCAACAGAAAAATGCTCTTTGGTGAAGAAAACTCAAAATCCACAAAAGAGACAAGATGAGTCACAGCATTGGCTGTCAAAACACAGGTCATGTCAGGCAGTGGTTCTCCAACTTCACTGGATATTGATCACATGAAAAAGTCATTAAAACATACATTGCTGGGCCCCACCCCAGGGTTTCTGCAGGTCTGGGGTAGAGCTGAGATTTTGCATTTCTAACCAGTTCACTGGAGAAATACTATGGAAACCATATTTTAAGGATCATCAGTGCAGACTGTCAAATAAAATCAAGTGATTCAAGTCAAGGTCAAGAGGGTGGTTGAGACTTGCTAGCTTTAGAAATGCTTGTGCCTATATACCAGCCATGGTATATAGTGGTCTTTGGTTACATAGCTCTTTAGTGACAGAATTAGAACTTGAGCCCAGGTCCCTACTGGTCTCATCTGTAGAATTTAGCCTCTGAATTACAAGTGAGGAGGAAAAAAAAATCACTCTTTGATTTAGTTTTTCTCTGTGTCTTGATCTAATTAAAATGAATTTGCTAGCTTTAGAAATGCTTGTGCCCGTTTCCTCCTCACTTGTAATTCAGAGGCTAAATTCTACAGATGAGACCAGGGAAGTATAGACAAGGGAGTAGGGACCTGGGCTCAAGTTCTAATTCTGTCCCTAGTGAGCTATGTAACCAAAGACCACTCGTTACCCTCTCAGGACATCATTGCACTATCTGAAACAGAGCTATTCAACCTGAAAACGTCTACTCTCCAGTCTTACATCCTACAATCTCACAATTTTGAAAACTTGTGGCCAATTTAATTCCAAAAGCATTGAAGGATTATTCTATCTATATATAAAATGATGAAGATACTGCCATTTAAAAGCACAAATGTGAGAAATAGTTGTCAGTTAAACTTGAGAAGAACCATCAACAATTAAATTGCCATTATGAAAACTGGAAGAACCTTCACTCAAACAGGTTGCATAAAGGATAAATATTCAGGAACAAATATACTGTGGAAATATATAAAAATATACAGATTAGATATTACAATTGAAAAGCAAAACAGCTTGCCTTTCTGAAAATAGTCTAGACGAAACAGAATATGTTTCAGAGTGAGAAGTCATCAACTCACCATTCAAGCAGAGCTGAAAAAACTCCTCTGAGGAACAAAATGCATGCCTCCTCCCCATGAAGACACCTCCCCTCCATCTCTGGACACTGCTCCTGGGCCTCCCAGCACACAGCTATTTTTAAAGACAAAAGGCCACATTCCCAAGATTGCAGCCACAAGAATGTGACTATCAAATGACCTTCCCATAGCTCGTCAATAAGCCCAAGTGAAGCAGGCTGTGTGGCCTTGTGGGCAAAGCTGGATGGTCTCTGTGTGGCCTGGGCACCAGTGGTTGCAGAGCCTCTGTGGCTGCTGATCCTAGGCACAGCAGCTCTGCCTCTCAACTCAAGGCTGGCTTCTCTCCTTTCAGCACCATGAGCCCAGAAGTCCTCCAGATGTCACTGTCATCCTCAAGACCTTGGCCACCTGAGCCAGCCCACAGGAGAAACCCTAGAGGGCCTTGATTGGCAAACTGGCTTCCTCTGTGCTAAGGGCAGCAGAGTTGATGACGTCAAAGTCTTCGGACACATCCCTTTAATGGCTGTAGTATATTCTGTGCCACCTAATACTTGGTCTACTGCCGGTTCTGCAGGAGTCACCTTTGGTCAAAGTTAATAGCAACGGCATTAGCTCACTAAGCCTCATAGCATCCCAGGGATGCAGGTCACCCCCAAGCACATCATCCCCCCTTAACAGATGGGGAAATGACGCCACAGGAAGATTAAATAACCTGCCCAGCCTCACACCACCTGCCACAGGTGGAGCACGAGAGGATCTCAGCCCTCAAGCCAGCTTGTGAACAAAGAATGCTCTGGAGAAAGCCCTTTGCAATTCTAGGATCCCGTGCAGCATGGATGGTTTGCACAACAGAGGTTGAAAGGTAACCTTTTTAAAACTGCTCCATTTGTCTCTCTTGGCCTGTGCCTCCTAGAACACCATGAGAAAAGAATGATTTTTAAATATACAAGTATTGAATAAAAGATTGTGTGGACACAGATGCATTGGGCTGGTTGGCAGCAAGAGACCTCAGTGAAAAGGATCAGAGGAGGCGGGGGCAAATGGGGCGCTATCAGTGACCTCTGTCCTCTGTACGCCACAGGGCTCTGCACAAGCTGCTGGCCTAAAACTGTGCCCATTTCTTTCTTTTCCACAATGAACACTCGCACATCTAATGTGTCCAAGAAACTGAGAGAATACAAAAATGAATCGACCATATCTGCAGTAAAGAAGCTTTAAATATCACCAAGGAGCATACATAAATCACTAAACACAAGGTAAAAGACAGCAAGGACCACAGCTGGTAGAAGCTGGGAGTCTGATGGTGGCAGATCACTCCCAAGGTAGACAGAGTGAGCTCTCAGGAGGCTTTGAGCAGGAGGTGGCCTGTTAATGATGGTCAGAAAGTGAGATATACTGGGGTGAGGAGAAAGACACTGGAGGCAGTATCTAGGAAAGTGCATAGAAAGTGCACAGAAGATGGCACTGCATTAGTCTGTAGACCAAATGTTCAGCTCAGGATGAGAAGTGTGCCAGGTGTAGTGGCACAAGCCTACAATACCAGTGACTTAGCAGGCTGAGGCAGGAGGGCTGAAGTTTGAAGCCAGGCTCATTAACTTAGCAAGATCGTGTTCCAAAATAAAAAAATAAAAAGGAATGAGGATGTAGTTCAGTGATAAAGCACCCTTGGATTCAATTTCCAGTACTGCAAAAACAGACAAATAAACAAAACCCTGACTCTCTTTTGTCAACCATTAGGACAACTTTTAAGTTTCCTTATTTATTATGTTTGCCCCACATGGAGAACATAATACTCTCCATCAACTTCTCACCCAAGAACACTGAAAATTAATGATGAGGTAATGTCTGTGAAATGCCCAGAGCTCTTTGAAGATGTGGCAAAAGGCATCACTATAATTAATATTTAATGAGATGCTACCCAGCTCTGATCTCTTTTTCTGCAGACTAATGTTACATTCACAGGATAAGGTGATGCCAGATTGGCCCCTAAAGAAGCATTTCCAACAGACAGTAGCAATACAGGCCCACTTTCCCTAATCCCTTACATGGGGCTCGTGGAGTCCATCATCACAAGAATGCAAGAGTGGTTTCTCACGTGGGAATCCAAGGTTGCCAAAGAATTTGGGAGCAAAATGATCAGGTAGAAGGGAAAAATAGATTCCAAAGTGTGATCTTCCTTGGGACCCCATTTTTAAGTATAAGAGAGATTCCAGTGGAGACTTCAAGGGGAATTATTTTAGCAAAACCCACATCCTAAGCAAGTTAATATTTTTAGGTCTAACACAGTGTCCAAGAAAGGAAGAAATAAGAATAGCTCTGTGGGTTCAGTTACAAATGGAGTGGAGAAAATAATTTCAAAAGTTCAAGGGGAAAAAAAATCAATCTATTTCCTCCCCCTAAAGCTTTTATTTCTATAAATACATTCACACAAATGGACCTAAGACCACTTTTCCTTCTGAAAACACTACCTGTTTGGAATTTGCAAGATAAATGACATGTCAGGCTAGCTTTCAACCCACTAAAGCTTAAACAATGCTCTTCAAAAGCTTATCTCTTCTTCTTAAATAATACTCATTTTCCCTCTCTGACTATAAAACTAATACATGTGCCTGGTAGAAAATGTTGAAATTTTTCATTTTTCAGAAAGAAGAAAATAATTATCCACTAAAATCTACAAGTTGCTAATTACCCTTCTAGCTTTGTGTGTGAATGTGTGAAAATACACTTTTTTTTTTTTTTTTTGGTGGTGCTGGGGATTGAACCAGGGCCTTGTTCATATGTGAGGCAAGCACTCTACCAACTGAGCTATCCCCAGCCCTAAAATACACATTTTTTAACATCACTTGGGAACTTACTGTATATTCTGGTTTATAACCTGATTTTCTCCTCAGAAAAATACACAGTAAACGTTCCCTGAATCTTCATTATCCTACAACATTATTTTATGTCCTATACATAGGACATTCATTTTTAAACTAATCCCCTATTGCTGGGCATTTTGGTTTATCTTTAATGTCTGTATTACAAATAACATTGAGATAAACGTCTTTGCCTAATACATCTAGATTTTTCTCTTGAGATAAGTTCTGACGACTGGCACTGCTGTGTCAAAGGCTGTGCATGAGTTTTGAAAGCTCTGATACAGTTAAACTGCCCTGCAGAAAGGTTATCCTAATCTCACTCTCTCCATCAGTGGGAAAGCCACTTCTCCCATTTGCTCACCAATACCTAATTTGGAAGATTCATAAAGGGAGTGTGGCTGCTTTTATTTGCAGTTCTTTGATTATTCTAGAAGCCTATTTTCCCCAACAGTTCAGTGTCAATAGTAGTTTTCAGAATATTTTTTACTGTGCACTTCTTATCATCAAAAAGCCAACATCGGACCCCATCTGCAAAGGGTATGTCCCCTACTCTACCTCCAAGGGCAACCCAGTGGTCCTCCCTCTCTGCATCTACCACTCGTTTCCACCTTCATGCCCTTCACTCCTCTCTCAGCAAACATTTTGCAATTCTAGCAGGGCAGTCAGACAGAACCCATGGGTCATTTATTCATTCATTCATTTCTTCAACTGACATCTCTCAGGGGACTGCTATGCTTCTGGCATTATACTAAGAGAAAATAATAGACTGATACTATAAGAAGCCAGGAGAGAGAAAGTAATGAGGTCAGAGCAGCAGAAGCACACTCAAGCTAAAAGATACCTAGTTTTACTGGTAGGAGAGGGGTGGGGGGAAAGAAGGCAGGCAAAGGGAATAGCATGTGCAAAATTCCAGAGGTATGCTAGAGTTTCATGTGTTGAAGGAACATTTTCATTGTTAGGGCATAAGAAGGAGAGGCTGAAAAATTAGCTCATGCCAAATTTACATGCTGGGTTCACCTGCTGATCTGTTCTCTTTCCCCTGCATTTCAGCTCTGGCTTCCAATTCCTGCCTGGCACGGCAGACTCCTCCAAAAACCTTCCTTGAGAGCCTTCATCAGCATCCATCTATCCAGATCTTTCTGCTGGGGCAGGAATCCTGGTAGGGACACCACTCTACTCAGCAATCCCCAGTGAATAGAGGACTGTTTGCTGACTCCTAAGTATAAGTCTTATAGGTCAAGCTAGAAAAGAAACTTCTGGCTACTGATATGTTCTCATATCCCTAGGTTCTCAACCCTGGGCTAAACTTATCTAACAGGCAATCAATAAAAGCCTATAGAATCTAAACAAATTAAATCAGGCAGAATAAACACAAGACAGGATGAGTGTACATGGGTTGGATGCATCTAACTGTCATCCAGGCAGCTGGGAAAATTGAAACTGTCTTTGAAAATTAGCTTCTAAACACAATCATGGCAAAGGATGGATTAATTCTCTTCAGGCATGTAATTCTGCATCTAGCTAGACATTTCTCAGTTAGGCACACAAAAGGTACTTGTTCAGCTGAGCTGCATAGCCCAAAGGCTTCTGTGTAAGAAGGTTAATCTATTCTAAAGGGTTTTTTGTTTTGTTTTGTTTTTGTTTTTCCTTTGCAAAAAGGTAGGAAAAGAAGACAGGAAAGAAAATCCCTAACACAGACTATTTCTTCTGGGATTTTCAATACTGATAACTCCAATTCAAAGCAATAATCCTGGGAGGACCTCGTCTTCACCATTCATGTTTTCATGAAGACAACAGAAATTTCTAGATAATTCTTCCCTGAAGGTAAAAGCCCAAACATTCCTCAAGTGGCTCGTCTTTCCCTGTTCTGGTTTGGATTCCCTCAGTCCTGGATTCATCCCCTACAAAAGAATTCTTCATGCTGATTTATTTGTCCCCACACTAGGCTGTGATCTCTATAAGACTGAGGATCGTATCTCCATTCCTATGTCCCTGAAGCCTAGAACCTTACCCTACATGTACAGATTTTCTACATTGTGAAATTAAATATAGTGTCAGGGCATCAAAAGACCTTAGAAATAACCCAGTCCACAGACAGGAATCAGGCCCTGACAGGGGAAGCGATCTCCAAATTCACCTGGGGAATTGGTGGTAATCAGTAAGTGAAAGAATGAAAAATAGAAAAAAAAATGTCAGCAATGTTTTAAACTTGAGGAAATAGAAGGTATAGGGTTGGGAAGGGGTGGTTAATGGAATTTGAAACGGATTTCAACTTAGGGAAAAACTAAGCTTGGTCCTAGACTGTCTCTAACACATAGAACAAGTCTTATCTCTTCTCCATGACAGTCCTTCAGATAATATAAAAAGGAAATTAACATTTATCGAACATTTCCCATATGCAGGTAGAAAACAGGAATCCTGTCCTCCCTGTATCTTCTATTTTGTAAGTTTAACACTCCCTGATGATTAGTAAGCAGCTAAATAATAGGTCTCAGCTATGTGGATAGCTAGTAAACCAAGGCCTGATGGAGTGAGAAGTCCAGGCACTTTCTTCTGTACCCCATTTCCCCTCTGACCCTAGTCCTAAGGCTAAAGTGCACCAAGAAAGAGCCAGCTAGACTCCAGGTCAGCTTGGTCATGTCCCAGGACAAAGGAAGCACACCCAGAGGCTGCATATTAGGTTCTTGGCCTCTTCGTCCTCTGAGAATGCAGCGAGTGGCATTACCCTCTGAGTTCATGCTAGCATTTGACTTGACAAGGCAGATTGACTCCAGGTGTAAGATGGAGAAACACAGAGGCCCACATATGTTCTTGACTTAGGCAGCATGCCCCCGGAGACAGTAAGGAAAGCAGTGTGCAGCAGGGAGCCAGAAGCAACTGAGGCAGTAATCAGGATCGATCATTCATTCATTCATTCATCAGTTGACAATACACAGAACTTGTGCCCTGGACTGGCCCCACTTCTGGGTTCTGGTTTGAGTAAGTAGCAGGGCTCAGTGCCTGCTCAGGAGAAGCTCATAATACAGTGGGGCAGGTTATACAGAAACCCATGTGACCATGCAATCTGGGGAGTGTTATTTTGAAGCGAGGAGGCTCCCTTAGCCTGGAAAAGACATCTCAGACAAAGGAAAACATTGTGATGTGGACATATTTCAAAGAAGATATGCCAAACAAGCCTTGTCAAAATAGGGAATCACTGTGCTTTGAATCCATCAAGCAAAATAAGAAGCAAGGATCTCTGAACAACTGCCCTGCCCTTAGGGCTCCAAGCAGTACAAACTGAATATCTCTGCCTTAGTAGGTGGTACTTAAAGTCCCTTTCAGACCTAAGGTTCTCTCAATACAGCTCAGGTTGATGACCAGGAAAGGGGTCATCTGAAACCCTGAAGAAGACACAGCTGAAGGCATCTTTGGGCACACTGCTCTAATCATCTCTCCCCTCTTTGTCTCTTACCCATTGGGACTTAGTTGAACAGCCAGTCTCTCCTGGAAGCCTCTCTGGATCTCCTCTAAGGCATGGCCAGCTCTCTTTTGGGCTCCCACGGGTCTCTATAAAGTACAGCACCTTGCTCAGGCTCACTTACTGCCAGCTGCAGGTGGGGCAGTACTGTATGATTCATCTGTCTCCTGTCTCCTCCCTCTTAACCTCCCCAGCAACCCAGCCCTACACAGGACTTTCTAAGCAAAGCACAGTGAACTGAGCAGGTAAGCAGCCTAGGAGGCTAATCTGGGCAGATGTGAGATGGGAACTCTGGGAGCAGCAGGGACAGCACTGAGCAGAGTCTGGATCTGTTCTGTACCCAGATCTTCCCAGATCACCCTGATTTTCCTTGGCTCTGCTATAGCTTGCACCAGACCCAGCACTCCTGCTTGCCCTGAGGATTCTTTTGGTGCTCTGGAATGTCAACTGCAAACAAAGTGGTGCCCACGCTTTGGGGACAAAAGCACATGTTATAATTGCATTGCGAGAGCTCAGAAGCCAGCAGTAGCTGCAGGCCACACAGGACCATGAGGCTTCAAAATAGGCAATTGTAGACAAGATTGCATTATACTACTCTTTCAGGGTTACTACCAGGCATGTCCTTATTTTTAACAGAAAGAGATGTACACTTGATTATTGAGAATATAAATACTTTCCTTCAAGTTCAATGAGCCAATATTGGACTAAATTAGTGGGGAAATATGAGGACCAAAGTTTTCCTCTGTGTCCCTTCCTTGTCCAGAGCACATTCACTGTGGGATCCTTCCTAAGCCTAACAACTGTAATGAATATTTTAATAGCTGCAGCTTCTCCTTCCCATTGATAAAAACTCCACTGACTAGCCAGAGCACGCTGGTGAAAATGAGGGTGTGGACCAGAAAGACCTGAGCTTTTCTGAACAGCCTGATCCCTGATGGCCCCACCCAGTCATACAACTGGGATGATTAGAGCAGCACTGGCACCCCTCAGAGCAGCAGCCAGGATGCTGAAAGAAGGGAGACACCCAAAATAGGCAGAAAAAAGACCAGAGGCCAGTGACCCTGGAGAACTAGGTTCAAATACACTCAAGAGAAAAGGCAGACGCAAAAGTAGCCAAAAGGAAAAATGTCCAAGTCCCAACTCCAGAAACCTACAAATGTGACATTATTTGAAAAAGTCTTTACATGTGCAATTAAGTTAAAGATCTTCAGATAAGGAACTTATTTGGACCACCCAGGTGGATTCTAAATCCCATGACAAGTGACCTTATAAAAGCGAGGCAGAGAGAGATTTGATGTAGACAGAAGAGGAGGAGGTAATGTGACCAATGAGGCAGAGAACTGGAGTGCTAGGGTCATAAGTCAAGATATTCCTGCAGACATCAGAAACTGGAAGAGGCAGAGCAAGGATTCCCCCTTATAGCCGTCAGCACTGCCAATACCTTGATTTTGAACTTCTGGTCTCCAGAACTGTAAAAGGATAAATTTTTGTAGTTTTAAGCCATGGTTATGATAATTTGTTCCAATATCCACAGGAAACTATATAGAACCTAAGAAACAGATGAGGAATTTCCGTTCCAGTGTGGTGGCCAACTGACTTGGGGCCACCCGACATCAGCCACTGGTCCCTCTGACAAAGGGCATGGAGTTCCCTAATGGCACAACACAAGACCCAGAAGAGGGCCCCTGGGGAGCCTAAGTGAGCCTAAGCAGTGCTAACACAAGCACAGACCTCTGAAATGGGGCTGCAGTGTCCTGGACTCCTCTGGGCTCATCAGACTCCACGTGTATAGTTGTCCAATTCTTAGCTCTGTCCTTGTCAGGGGACTGGATAAACCGGAGCATTCTGCCTGAATAAGGGAAGACTCTGGGGCCTGATGCCTCTTTCTGAATGTCCAAATAGCCCATGTGGCTGTCAGGAAAGAAGAAATGGACTTTTATGTGGGGCCTCAAAGGACAGAATCAAGGCCAATGGGACAGCCATTGCCTGGAGGAAGATTTTTGGCTAAGTACAATGAAGAATTTTCTAATAATCAGAGCCAACTGAGAGTAGAATAGGAGTGCCTGAAGGATTGGCAGGTCCAAGCAGACAAAGTCTGGGTGTGCTGGGGGAATTCCTAAGCCACACAAAGGCTGCTCTTGATCATCTCTGGAGCTGACAGTTGTGTCTGAGGGTCTAGGATTGGTGGCTAAAATATCGTGTAATGTGTGTGTGAATCTAGGTTTTCTACTTAGAGACAAATCACATTCTAAGAAACTTATTATGCAGCTTTTGTGAAGGACTAAGATCAGAAACTACCCAGAAATGACCTGAGAAAGAAATAATCAATTCTTGGGCTGGGGTTGTGGCTCAGTGGTAAAGCACTTGCCTAGCATGTGTGAGGCACTCTGTTCGATTCTCAGCACCACATAAAATTAATGAAATAAAGGTCCATCAACAACCAAAAAATTTTTGTTTATTTTTTAGTTGTAGTTGGACACAATACCTTTATTTTATTTATTTTTATTTGGTGCTAAGGATCGAACCCAGGGCCTCGCACATACTAGGTGAGTGCTCTACTGCTGAGCCACAACCCCAGCCCTACAAATTTTTTTTTAAAAAGAAATAATTAATTATTTCTTAGTTGCAGTGGTACACACCCATAATAATCCCAGTACTCTGAAGGCTGAGACAAGAGAATCCCAAATCTGAGCCTCAGAACTTAAAAAGACTCTATCTCAAAATAAAAAAAAAAAAGGAATGGGGGTGTCGCTCAGTAGTAGAGTACTTACTTAGCTCTGTGAGGTCCTGGGTTTGAGTCTCAGCTCCACAAAAATATTTAAAAAGAACCAATTCTTCCTGTCCCTACATACAAAATGCCTCCCACTCCCAGGCATCAAGAGAGCAGAAAAGCATGTATCTCTGTATAGAAATCATTTTATAACTTCACCAGGGACCATAGCACATACACAGGTGACAGGGGAACCCTGGACAGTCTGGGTTTGATGTCCTTTCCCAGGGAAAATCAGAGAGAACAGAGGCTCTGGCTACCAGCTAAATTATTTTCATAAGAACAAATAAATACACCCTCATCTTTTTTTCTGAATTTGGGACAAAGAAAACAACAAAGTAGTAACTCAGAAGCTTAACATGTTAATGTCCACAAGTTAGCTCCGGGGAAGGTGTTTTGGGTGGGGGCAGGTTTAAGAGGCTGTAGCCTACACTGAGTATTCTGGATACTCAGGAAAGGAAGCACAGCATTTCTCATCTGTCTGCACATCTGTCTTCTTTTAAGTCAAAATCTCAGAACGCAGCACATTGCATCCGGATGAGTTCCTCTGAAGCTCTTTCCGTTCAGGATTTTGAAAATTTGCCATGTTACCCTTTTACTGAAACAGCTAAGGTTCTCAGATTATTCCTCAAGAGAGGTCAAAAGAATACACTTTCATACTTTTAGATTTACCATCATATCTTTCCTAGTCTGTAATTAGTGTTTTGTGTTTTTTTTTTTTTAACCCCACTTTTTCTCCAAAAGAGCCAGTGTTAAGAGCACACATCATTTAGCAGACATCTTGGGACATGATTGGAAGCCTGAATCTTTTCTAATCACTGGCAAAAAGGTCTCCAAACATTAAATAAGTCCCTGAAAATGCTGTCACTTCACTGAAAATAATGGCTACTGCCCTCCCATCAATTGGCCAAGCACCAAACCAAGCTTCCCACTGTCCTTCAGGCAGAGTTAATTTAAAATTTTAATTTTTTTTTTTTTTTTGCTGAGCAACAAATTGTAATCTGTAGTTACTCAAACAGATTTAAGCCAGTATTGCTACTGCTTCCATGAACATTATTAAATTTAGTATATATCTTAAAATAGAGTAGAAACAGCTGGGCATAGTAATATACACCTATAATCCCAGCTACCAGGGAGGCTAAAGCAAGAGAATCACAAGCTCAAGATCAATGTGGGCAACTTAACGAGATCCTTTCTTAAAATAAAATTTGAAAAAGGGATAGGGATGTAGTTCAGTGGTAAAGAGCTTGCCCAGCATGCATGAGGCCCTGGGTTCACCCCAGGACCTCCTCCCCAACATGCCAAATAGAAATACAACTACAACAGCTGTACAGAAATCAAAATTTTATATATTGAATGGTGTTAAGAACATCAGCATGTTTGGTATTTGCCAATCTTTCCATCTCAGATATTTTGGTACAGTAAAGAATGTTTTTTATAATACAATTATTGTCAAAAACTTGAAGCTTTAAGTTTTACATAGTATATTTATTTAAAATAGGCCAAATTGGAAAGCCAGATTCAACATGCAGGCTCATCTTTGAGGCTGCATGAACTGTTCATCAAACGAAGGCTCTACATTTGAGGCATCAGAATGCCAGGAGTTCGTTCAGCTGAGGACCAGATGCAACCCCTACATAGCAGCACTGAGTTTCTGGCTTGACTCAAACCACTTCAGATCTCAGAAAAATCATAGGCTGTTATCAGTCCCAAACGGCAAACACATTATCAAGCTTGTGCTAGGGGTAGGCTCTATGAAAAGGGCTGTGGAGTGAAATGGGAAATCGTGTCTGCCGTTCCAGGGGCTCCTTCTGGGCCACAGCCACATATATCAATGACCACATACAACATGCCTTATGGCTGACAGCAACTGCTTCTCCAAGGGAGGAACCAAGTACAGTGGGAGATAAGGGTTCTAGAAAAGCCCCAGGATAAAGGGATCAGAAAGACAGCCTCCTAGGGGAAGGAGGATTTGAGCTTGGCCTTCAGGCATGGCTAAGACTGTTAAGACTCAGTTGTGAGGGAGAGAAGCCATAGAAGGGCAAAGGCCTAGAGTACTGGGGGTCGTAAGGTATCATGATGCTATTCTTCACCCTCCTGTCCTCTTCTTCTTTAACCACCATAAATGCTCAGCAACCTACATTAGGGCAGAAGGGAGCCAGAGTCCAGTTCCCAGCATATATGGACAAAGAAGATATATTTATAAACTGTGTCTGACTATCAAATCCTCCCGCCTGGGTCCTTGAGCACATAGTGATAAGCTTATGGGAGGCAGGGACTGAGTCTTCTGATTAACCCATCTGTAGCTTCTACTACCTAATAGTATTTACAGGACATTGGCTGCTGCTGATGTTAGTATTTGACCTGAGCACTCTCAAAATAACAAATAGCCCTTGTCTCTGGAATCAGAATGTACTCTGAGTATATAACAAATTGTCACTGCAGATCTATCCTGGTGGAGAAGTTCAAGTCAATATACAAGCTAAAACAAAAAGCACCATTTTATACTCTAATAGTGCTTAGCAATATACTGAACTTGTCCAAGAACACACTGATAAGAGGAACCAACTTTTATCAAACACCTATTATATAGTGACACTCTATTTAGGCACTTTTACACATGATCTCATTTAATCTTGTGAGTTTGAAATATCATTATTTCCCTTTGAAAAGTGAGGTTCAGAGGCCCAATATCCCAAAGCCAGTGGACACCAAGCTCAGGTTTGGAGCCTACTGCACCTCTTCCCACTGACCCTGCTTTAGAACATTCTGCCACCTCCTGTGTTTCTACCAGACTCACTGGTGTCATTTGCATCCTGGGCTTTCCTAGCTCTTTGCCTTTACTCATATCAGTTCCTTTATATATGTCACCACCTGCTGGAATCTTCTTCTTCCCTCCACCTTCTAGGGGGAAGTCTTTTCCATTCTGTTGTAATTACCATCCTCCTGTTCTTAGAAGTCCTAGATGATGAAGCCCAGAATGCCCTGTGATATAACCTCTTTATTCCTTAGGAGAATCTGAGCTCTTTGAGGAGAGGGCCTGTTAGTAAGTTTCATGTTTGTTTATTCCTGTATGAGTGGTAAGAAAGTGCTTGCTGAACCACTAGAGAATGAAGAAGGAAAAATTAGGTTTGCATTTGAATGCATCTGAGAGATAAAAGGTTCTGGACAAATTAGCTTGGAATACAAAGTATCACTTGAGAAAGGCAAACTTATGCCCCACAACTCTGCTCCAGTCACAAAGCATGCTCTCACCAGTCCTCTGACTTCATAAAGCTTGAAATTTAAAACCAGGATCTCTAGGAAGGAAATAATAAAATCACTTCCATGAGAATCTTTTCATAGTAATGCATTTTATCCACACACTGGGGAGACACTAATTGCAGCACAAGAGGAACAAGATTTGGGCAAAAGAACAAAGCTCACTTTCTAGCATATCACTGTTAACTACCTCCTGCTTATCTTGCTGCGGCTGTACCATATTCTCCTGTTCTGAAAAATATGTACTTGCTGATCTGTAGGCCTCCCTAAGGACCCCTATAAGACCGCCCACCAGGGATGCCTGATTTAAAGTGATTTTAAATGGTCTCCACTGGAAAACATCTCAACCATAGCTTTAGATTAGAAACAACTAGATGTTGGCCTCTCTATCAGACCCCTAGAATAGTGCACTATTTTTTTTCCAAGCAACAAATTGAGGTTTTTACAAAAATACCCACCTCACAAACAGAAACATTTCCTGATCTGTAAGCCACTTTGAAAACAAATCATTATGCCGTTGAATATTTTATGATGGTCCAAAGCACTGAAGGAGGCAAAACGAGCATTCACCAAATGCTATTTTGGTACTCCCAAAGCAAACTGCAAATATTTCCTTTATTTTTTAAACATCCATTTGCAAGTGCTGGATGGATTTTTGATGAAACATTGCCTCCACCCAAATTGACCCTTTAACTCAGAAACCCAAGGTTCCACTTCCTTAGAACTTACAGCTGGAGGACCTCAGCGAACATCTAGTGAACGCTACTTTCACCTTATGGTAGAAGCCGCAAAACCAGTGGGGGACTTGCCCAAGGTCACACAGCCTCCAAGGTAGAGGAGGCACCAGGATCCAGACTCTCAACCCTGTGTTTCCACCAGACTGGGAGCTTCTTCTGCTCTGAAGCTTTCTCAATACCCCTCCTAAAGCTCAGCCGAAGCTACTGAAGCTTAGCGATAGGACTCCTGAGATTCACTTCTATGGGTCCCAACATTCCTCTCTAACCCGAATGAACCCTGGAGCCGAAGCAGAGACGCCCCTCCACTCACAAAATGGCAATACAGGCTTGGTGCTCAGCGGGCAGTCCCTGGAGAATCCCTCCGGGTCCAGGTAGGGCAGGGCAGGGCAGGGAGGGCCGGTCTGAGGTTACTCAGAAAATTGGCGCTGGCTGCGGCCGCACCTGAACTCAGGTTTGCCTCCCGGTTTGCCGCTCTTTCCACTAACTACACCATGCAGGTCTCGGAAACTTAAGCGACACATCGGTCGTGTGTAAAGAGTTAACCGTTGCAGGTCCTGAACTAGGCGGCGGACTAATCTCGCGTCGGGAGTGGGGACACCAGGACCGGAGGCAGGCGCGGATCACCCGGGACAGCTGATGCAGGCAGAGCGCACGGTGGAGGGCGGCGCGGAGGAAGCCGAGGGGCAGACAGCTTGCAGCTGCCGGAGGCGCAGGCCTGGGGTGTGGAGACCGGCAGTCCCCGCAAAACTTTGCGGCCAAGGGACCTCGCCCTTACCTGCAGAGGAGGTGCCGCCCGCGCGGACACGGACCTGGCGGGCTGACGCTCTCGGCGAGGGGCGGCCCCGCCCAGCGGCGGGCACCGTACCGGGCCAGGCTCCTGCAGCCGCTCGGCTCGGGCTCGGCTCGGGCTCCGCCTCCCGCGCAGCGGCTGCAGCCGGAGGGGGGGCGCCAGGCCGGGCCGCGCCCGCGCCGTCTGGCGGCGGCAGGTGCTGAGGCTGCAGCTGCGAGGCCGCCAGCTGCCGGCGCCGCGACCCCCGCCCCGGGGGAGGAGCCCCGCACGCCGCCAACTAGGGCCCGGGAGGTCCCAGCCGCCGCAGTGGGCGGTCCTGCTCCCACCCGGGCCTGCCTCTGTCCGCCTTCCAGAGCTCCCAGCCGGCGCCCTGCGTCTGCCAAGTACCCATGGGGACACTGAGGCCTGAGAGAAAACGGACTACCCAAGGTCACCCAGACCCACAGCGGTCGGGGTAAAACTAGAACCCAGAATGACCTCCTTCTCACTCCTATCTTCCTCGGCTCTCCTACCCCAAGGCTTTTCAGCAGAAGGGGACACAGACGACTCTTCCTTTCCCCTATAACCTCCCCAACCCTCAGCCCCTCAGGACCTTGGGCTGAGGGGAGAGGGCAGGATGAGGGAGCACATATGGCACTGTGGAACTCTCTCCCGCCTCTTCAAACTCCTTCGGTCTCGCCGGGACGCTGCACACTCTCAGCTCTTCTCTTGTCTCTCCAACCCTCCCGGACCTATCCTCAAATCCTGAGAGCCCTAAACTGCTGGAGTGTCCTGGGTGACTGCACTCAGACCTCTTCTGACTCCTTGGGCCATCTCACCCACTCCCTTGGCTCCAGCCTACCACCTCTCTGTCCAAATAACCATATGCCTGTCTCTAACCAAGAGATACTTGACCCTTACAGTAAGGGTCAAGTATCTGGCTATACAGCCTTCTGCAAGATAGGATCCATGCCCTCAAGGAATGTAGAGTCTAGCGGATTATTAATATAGTGCAGCTCCAGTAACAATATCACATCCCAGGTGTTCAGGACACCATTGCAGTGCCTGCATTAACTTAGTGAAGGCTTCCTGGAGGAGACACTCTCTAAACAAACCTGAAAAGTCAACTGGGGTTGGCCAACAAAAGGGAAAAGTGGGGCTGAGACTGTACTCTGTGGCAGTGCTTGCTTAACACCTGTGAAACACTGGGTTCAATCCTTAACACCACATTTAAAAAATCAATAAAATAAAAGCATGATGTACATCTATAACTACAAAAAAAAAAGAAAAAAGAAAAAGAAGAAAGAAAGGAAAGTGTGGAGAGAGCATTCCAGGCAGAGGCCACAGAAATAAAGACCCAAAGATGAGGCAGTTCCCACTGAGGGAGCAGCAGGAAATCAGAGCAGAAGCCAGAAAGTCAGAGTGGCCCTTGCCGGATCAGGAATTTGTACTCTGTTCTCAGTAAAAGGCAGGTTCATGAGAAGGATTATGAGGATGGAAGGAATACCAGTAGATTGTCATGTCAGACCATTGAGGGGATAAATCCAGCACAGATTGATGTTGTCCTTTTTCCAGCTGGGAGGAAGAAGCAGTCTCACAGCATTGGAGCCAAGTGGATCCAGATGTAAGCAGGTGCTCCAGCACCTGCCTTCTCTGTATCCTTCATTCCCAAATCTAGGCTTCCCTCCAGAAACTCTCCCTTGAGCAACTCCATCTTTGAAAGGCCTCCTAGGTACTGCACCCAAGCTTTCTTTTCTCTCACTGCCCAACCCTGTGCCACTCAGGGCTGAATAAGCCTTGGCTTCTGGGTATCTGCTTCTGATCTCACTCATCTCTGTTGTAGATATGATGTACAAAGTTCTGCCCAAGGGTAAGCACTATTGGGAGAAATGGACAAAAATGGAAAATTCTGAAACCCTAGTAGAAATAAAGTAAGCCTTTAAAAAAAATAAATGTACCTTTCTGTATTATTCCTTACAACTGCATATGAATACAGTTTTCTCAAAATAAAGTTTAACTTAAAAAGTATATTGTAGATAAAGATTAATAACCAAATTTTGGTTTCCAGTGTAGGTTAAGCATCAAAGAGGCCACTTGTCAAAAAGGAAGGTAAGAACTCAAACCTCTTGTCCAGTGAGTAAAAATTTTCCCCATGGCATTTTATCCCATCCTTCTCAATTTCTTAGCTGCCTATGCCAGAAGAATCTGCCTCTTTAGGTGCTCTGTATAAACAATGCCACATTTGGCTCCAGGGACCCGCCTCCCCTCTGCTAGGGTTCCCATTCCAATTGCTCTTCCTTCTCAGCATCTTTTGTCATTTCTTCCTCATCTGCCAGTCTGGCAGATACTGAGGTTCTGCATGCTCCCCTTAGTCTCTTTTCCCCCCTTCAGTCTCACTGAGCCGTTCTATTGGCTGCATGGCTTCAGCCCAGACCTTCTTTTAACACACAACTGCCTGCTGGACATCTCCTGAATGCACTTTAAGAACCCTAGTCCTGGGTCTGGGGTTGTGGCTCAGTGGTAGAGTGCTTGCCTAGCATGTGTGAGGCACTGGGTTCGATTCTCAGCACCACATAAAAAAATAAATAAAGGGCCACCAACAACTAATATTTTTAAAAAAAGAAAAAGAAAAGAACCATGGTCCCAACACAGCTGTTTTGGTCAGCTTTGCATTGCTATGACCAAAATACCCAACAAGAACAATTATAGGAGGAAAAATTTATTTTTGTTTATGGTACCAGAGGTCTCAGTCCATACACTCCTGACTCCATTGCTCCAGGGCCAAGATGAGGCAGAACATCATAGGGGAAGGGCATGGCAAGGAAAGCTGTCCTCCGCATGGCAGCTAGGAAATGGAGGGGAGGGGGTGTTGTGGAGAACGAAAGGAAAGAAGAACCCTTCCAGGGAACACCCCCAATGGTACACCTCTTCCTGCTAGGCCCCACCTACCTGCAGTTACCACACAGTCAGTTCATTCCACTTAGTATGAACTGATTAGGTTACATCTCTTGTAATCTAATCACTTCACCTCCAAACATTCCTGCATTAACACAGAAGTTTTGGGGGTCACTTATCCAAACATAACAGCAACCAAAACCAAAATCACATCTTTCCCCCAAGTTACCCCTTCTGCATTGTTCCCTGTCTCCATTGGTAGGACCATCTTCTCATAGGTACTTAAATTAGAAACAAAAGTACATTCCAGACTCTTTGTTCTTCCTGGCCCTCATATTCTATTGGTTACTAAGTCCAATCAACTCTGTCTTCTTATTCCTTATGCATGTCTCCTCTTCATCCTGCTGCTCTCTTTTCAGTTGGAGCCTTACCATTTCTTGCTGTAGTAATTGCCCCTAGTCTCAACTATTTGCAATTCATCCTCAAATACTGACTGTAATATATAATATTTTAAACCACAAATCTGACAAGTCACTTTTCTGCTGAAGATACTGCAATTGTTCCTTTTATTTATTTATTTATTTACGTATTTATTTTTGGTACTGGGGAATAAACCCAGGTTTACTACTTAGCTCCATCCCCAGGCCATTTTATTTTTGAGACACGGTCTTGTTAAGTTGCTCAGGCTAGTCTTGAATTTGCAATCCTCCTGCCTTAGCCTCCAGAGTAACTGAGATTATAGGCATGTGCTACTGTAGTCAGCTCCATTGTTCCTTTTTGACCTAGTAATAGTCTTGACATCTTAGCATAGTAATCCAACCTGTTACCACTGAAGCTTCATCTCCACTTCACAATATACCTGTATATCCTTCACCCTATGTTCCCAGGGTGCTTCATGCAATAAGAAAAGAGCACTGAGTTTTGTGGGGTTTTTTTAAAGGAGTCTTGAGTGAAACCAACTGGGTTCAAATCCCAGTGCTGCCACTTTTTAGCCTGTGTAATTTGAAAGGATACTTCCATAACCTCTCAGTTCTTTCTCTGCAAAGAGACCATAATAAGAATACCTACACCTCAAGCCAGACAAGATGGTACATACCTGTAATCCCAGCAACTTGGGAGATCTGAGGCAGGAGGACTAAAAATTGAAGGCCATCCTAGGGAACTTAGCAAAGACTCTGTCTCAAAATTAAAAAATAAAAAGTGCCAGGATATAGCTCAGTGGCAGAGCATCCCTGGGTTCAATCCCCAGTACCCCAGTACCAAAACCAAAAAACAAACAAACAAAAAATACATATGATCTAGTAATGTTCTCTAAATTCTGAGTTTCTAGTAATGATAACCTGCTAACTAGCACTATTAGTGAGACTTATAATCATCCTATACAGTGAGGATTACTCTGCTTATTTTACAAAGAAGGACACTGAGACTCCAAGAAATTAAGTAATTCACCTAAGATTCCATAGCTATAAAGTGGCTGCCCTGAGATTCACAGGGGATTCTAAATCACATACTGTTAAAAAAAACTTTGAATAAGCTCTTACCTCCCTCTTGTTTCCCTACTTTACCCATTGCCTGCTAGACAAGCTTTTCTTCTTCCTTTAAATCCTGGTAAAAAATACTTCCTCTTCCATGAAGACTTCCCAGTTCCTCTTTGTGCTTCTGCTATCTGAAGCATCTACATCAAATAAAGTGCCCATTACAATGGTTTGTTAACATGTCTATCACCTTTAGACCTCTTTGAGAAAGACAATGTCTTATTTCTGTCTTCCTAGAATTCTATAAATATTTGTTGAATGAATGAATAAATCAACACATAAAATATGCATAAGATTCTCAAAAGAGTTTTACCCAACAGCTGTCATTTCCATATAGATCACTTTTTTTTTAAAGAGAGAGAATTTTTTTTAATATTTATTTTTTTAGTTTTCGGCGGACACAACATCTTTGTATGTGATGCTGAGGATCAAACCCGAGCCGCACGCATGCCAGGCGAGCGCGCTACCGCTTGAGCCACATCCCCAGCCCCATAGATCACTTTTAATATTTATTTTTGTCACTCTGAAGAGTAATTTTTTGGTGAGAGAATAGCATCAAATGATCCCATATTGATATAGAGCAAGATGTAGCAAGACTGAAATTTCTCATCTTGCTGTTTGGTTGTGCCTTGTCCCTCTCGAATGTCTCTCCTTTTTTTAGTGACACGATGTAATAACCCATAATGAGAAGCCATGTTGCATCCTAATGAGACTTCCTGACTAAAACATCTGAGGTTTGAATTTATTTCCCATAAGTACCATTTCAGCTAAAAGTTTGCTTTCTCTATGGCAATGAGTGTACCATTTGTCATTTGCTAAGTGCCTGGACCTTCCCTTTATCTGTATTAATCTCTTTGCATTCAAATAATTCTAAGAGCTGACTAAATAGTTAGCTTTTCTATACAATTTCACTCTTAGAATGTCTAACTCTTCCTGAATGCACGTCTATTGTTCCCAAAATAGAATAGTTTATTGCTTCAAATTTCAGCTTTACTGTCTGCAGTAACCTGGACAAGTTTCTACTCTTCCTCAGAATGATCAAATTCCATATGGCTAAATAAATAAATAAATAAATAAATAAATAAATAACTGGCCTTGTCATTTTATATGAAATAGTGATTTTAAACTAGATGTTAGAAACATTTATTTTGTACCACAACACAATTATATTAGCAATTTTAATGACTTCCTCTCCAGTTAATGAGAAGTACTGCAGGTGAAAGAAAGCACACTGTCCTGGGAAACAGTGCAGACAGGAGTTTCTAGTAGTGTTTTTACACTTGTACACATCTTTTTAGGATTTTAGTAGAAAAAAGAAGAGACAAGATGACCTTTCAGGTTTCTCTCAAAATTAAAAATAAAAAGGGCTGGTGATGTAGCTGAGTAGTAGAGCATCTTTGGGTTCAGACCTCAGTTCTGAAATAAATAAATTTAAAAATTAAATCTTTTTAAACAAAGAAATAGCCCTATTCAAAGCCTAAAGATGTGACTCAGTGATAGAGTGCTTGCCTAGCATGCATGAAGCCCTGGATTTGACCTCCAGCACCACATGCACACACAAAAAAGTAAGAAATAGCCTTTTCCAAGATCTGTGTCAGAGTTCTAGATCCTAGTTCTCTCTACCTTGCTTCATGGCAAACCCACTCTTCTGGACTATATTTTTTTTCCATAAGAAGAGAGAATGGTATCTAATGATAACCAAGATCCCTTGAGCTCTTCACCAAATGATTCTTTGAGATTAAGTAAGCTAAAGTGTTATCGAGTCACAAAGAGAGGCGCTGCTGTGCTCTGCAAAAGAAACTGGACGCTTATCACGAGGATTACATTACTTCTTAAGGACAAGGAAATTGTTGCTGTACAGAGAGAAATGATTACATAAAAACAACACGTTCTTACTCCCCAGGTTCTAGGACACAGACAGGGACATTCATTGCTCACTTCTTAACAATGAATCACCCAACTCACTGGGAAATACAGGGAACAGGGTGTTGGGCTAGACAATCTACCATCTGTGTATTCATGAAGCAGGATCAGTCCTCCAAAACTCCCCAAATCTTGCTCAATCACTTATCACAGTTGTTCCTACAAAGATGATCATCAATTTTTACTTTTTCTTTGTGGGAGGGTTGCTTGGGGGTGGTTAGGAAACATCTCTCCTTGCTGGATTGCTTCCTTAGCTCTCATAGAAGCTTTGCTTAGATTTCTTTTCTTGCTCCTTGATAAAACTGATATTCTAATCTATTGCTAATATGATAAACTTAGTGACTCAGAAAGAGAGGGAGAGGATGGGAGTGATATAAACTGGGAGTATAGAACTGGGAGTGATTATAACAATTTAAAAAATATTCAAGGTCTTTATGCCTCTTGTTAGATGCATTTGAATCTCATTTCTTAGGCGATAAAGCTGTTTTGAGGACAGTTTTGAATATATAGGAGTGACTTTAGCATCTTTTACTCTTTCTTTTTTATCTCTGTAAAAATCTCTTCACCTCTGCTGCTTTTGGGAGATAGCAACTGGAAGGAATATGTGCTTTTGAGGTTATGGCCAGTCTCTGGTGTGGCCCTATGCTGGTCTCACCAACTAATCTGATCCAATTTCCAGAGGTTCGGTTCTGCTCTGAATCTGCTGGGTGACTGCAACTTTGCACCTCTGTTCTGTTCTGCTCCCCACAGCTCCAGGAGCAGATGCCACCATCTTTAGTGCTACTCCACCATTTCCATGTCACCCCTTTACTCTTTCATAGAATTTAAAGTTTGTAACACACCAGACAGAAGTGCTCTCAGTTATTTTCCCACCATTTCCTTGAATTATGCAGAACAACTATTATGATCCTCATTTGACATAAGATGAATCTGAGACAAGTTCAGAGAAGTCAAATGATCTGCATGAAGCCACAGAGCTGGTCAATGGAATTCAAATTCAGGTTTATCTGGGCCTGGGATATAGCTCAGTGGTAAAGCCCTTGCCTCACATGCTTATGAAGCCCTGGGTTCAATCCTAGTTTAAAAAAATTTTTTTAAAAATCAGGTTTATCTGGGTAGCAGAGTTCTATCCTTGGTGTGAAAAAGGTATTAGGAAATTTCATATCAAGTTATGGAGAAATTACCTCGATCACCTTAGGATGATCCAAGGGGGTTCTTAGATGACAGGGACCTTATCCTACAGTGAATGACTCTCTCACCCAACTGCCTACAGAGGGAACTCAAACTATGAGATGTACAGTGAATGGAGGGCATAGGACACTGGGACTTATAGCTGGAGCCTAAGGGAGATCCCTAGGGGATACAGCTGGCAGAGAAATACAGTGCAGAACAGTGAAGGGTAGTATCTGCAACATTGTTTAAAATTGCAAGGTGAACCAAAGCCCAGGAGCCTGGGGGAATGTCTTGCCTCACTAGATTGCAGTGAAAGGTTTTGATCCTGGAATTAGCAGAGGAGCTCAGCTGACCCCAACTAAGCAGGACCCTTTGGCAGGGAAGGAAAAATAGCCTGTCCGTTTGTGGCATGTTTGTTGCCTGCCTGAGTGAAGGCCCCTGATTCTACTGAGTCTTACCTCTGTAGAGAAGAATGTCACAATTGGGTCAAAGTACTTTTTATAGGCCCACTACTAGCACACACAGCATCTTTATGTGGGTAAGAAAAAGGCATTTCATTTCAGATGTCATTGTGATAATAAGAAAACAATGCTCCCTTCCTTTGGGCGGATATAACTCCACACCAGCGTATGCAGTTCAGCCAGTACATTTTAGCTCCTTTTTAGCCTCTCAACCAGGTGCTCTTATGCAGTAGACAATATACATAAAGGCACATAGCAGCCCATAGCCTCCCCATTCATCCTGGGAGTATCCAAAGATCCTAGAGGCCTCTCCCCACTCACCTAAGCCTGGTGGATCCAGTCAGTCAAGCTTGCTCCCCTCTAGACCACTCGAAATGAAGCATTTTTCTTTCCTCTTAGAATTGCTGAACTACTACTACCAAGAGGCTACAACAGCCTGACCCGACCAGGTGATGCTGACACCAGTGGTCAAAACAGATCAGAGATCACTGAGAGGAAGTCAAAAGCTTGAGGGAAAAGACTAGGATGGATAAATAACTAGAAGAGAGAAATCATTCTGAGATAAACAGATGAAAGAATATATTTAATAAGAATTTTAAGGAGATTCAGGTAGAAATTTAAAAGAAATGATCAGAGTGAGGAAAAGTTGTTTTTGGAAATTAAACAGATAATTTTTAAGCTTAAACTTTACAGTTGTAGAAGTGAAAAACAGAATAAACACCACTGAAAACTTATTTAATGATCTGAGAGAAGAAAAAGGAGAACTATCCCACAGTACAAAGCCAAAGATACAAAATAATAGATATTATAAGTGAAAAGGTTTTAAAAAATGGATGCAATATCCAGAAGACAAGCAAATAACAGGAGGACCAAATGGAGCGAAAAATAAGAAGGGAGCAGAGCAACAACCAAAAAATAATAGAAGAAACTGGGCCCAGTGGTGTATATCTGTAATCCCAACAACTCAGGAGGCTGAGGCAGGAGGACCAAAAATTCAAGGCCAGGCTTGACCACTTAACAAGACCTGTCTCAAAATTTTAAAAAATTATAAAGGGCTGGAGATGTAGCTCAGTGGCAAAGGGCCCCTGGGTTCAATCCCTAGTCTCCCTCTCCACCCCCACCCCAAATAATAATAGAAGAAAAATGTATGGACTTTAAGATATTTGAATAATCAGATTTAAAAGATTCATTGATTGCTATGCTTATTGATTTAAAAACACAAACCTAGGACTTCCAGTCCTAAGCAAGATAAAGGAGATTCATTTCTTCCTGCTAAATACAGCTAAAAATTCTGAGCATAATGTATAAAACGTAAGACTCTGAAAGCTGGAGAGAATACGAATCAGCTAAGAACCTCAGGACTCAGGAGCAACATGATGATGAATCCCCTCTTGCATCCCAGACAGGCACAATTAGGAAATTCCAATAGGCACAGACAAGGAAGAGGAGAAAGAGAGGGTAGAACGCAAGAAAAGCCTGATCTCTGTAGCCAGAAGAATGGGAAGAGATGCCCCTAACAAGACAAGTCTTCATGATAATATCCCCCATTCTAGCCAAAAACCAAGGGGGAAAAGTGGCACATAATCCTCTCCCTGCCATCCCTCTGCTCTTGGCCAGTGGAGGCCAAATGGAGAGCTTATACTTCCACCCCTTCCTGTGGTAACAAGGATGCCTCCAATACCACATCAGGGTGGTGTCAGCAGAGGCTGAGTGGGGAACTAGGACCCCCCCCCCCAACTCAGTGACAATGCAGAGGTGTTCTTATTCTTCTACCGGTACACTATCAGTGCAGGCCTACTGAAATAGAGAATCAAATAAGATCCAGACTCAGTATAATATCCAAATATTCAGGATCCAATTTAAAAACTCACTCATCTCACCAAGAATCAAAAGAATCTCACCTTGAATGAGAAAAGACAAACCACAGATGCCAAAATGAACATGCTATAGGTGTTACAATTATCTGACAAGGTTTCTAAAGCAGTCATCATAAAATTGCTTCAACAAGCAATTATATTATAACACTTCTGAAACAAATCAAAACATTGAAAATATCAGCAAAGTAATAGAAGTTAACATCCAGGTAGAGAAGTATGGAACTAGAAAATTCAATAATTGAAATTAAAACTTACAGGATAGGCTTACTAGTAGAATGGAAACAACAGAGTTTAAAATCAGTGAACCCAAGGATAAATCAATACACATAACTTGAACAATGAAAAAAATAGATTGGAAAAACAATAATAAAGAGTGAAATTCAGCCAACATTCACATGTTCTGAGTCCTAAAAAGAGAAGAGAGAAGGAATGGAACTGAAAAAGTATTCTAGGAAACAATTGCTGGAATTTCCCCAAATTTGGCAAAAGAGAGCCTAAATTCAAGAAGATGATCAAATTCAAAATTGGATAAAAATCAAAGAAATCCACATTATTATATTAAAAACAAACAAAAAATACTTTGAAAGCTCAGAGAAATAGCACTTGATTTATAGGGAAACACCAATTCAAGTAACAGTGGAATTCTCAGTGAAATCATAGTGGCCAGAAGTAAGTAGTACACCATTTTTCAAGTGTTGAAAGAAAATCTGTGTTAGCTCAGAGTTCTATATCCACCAAAAATATCCTTCAGGAATGGGAGTGAAAAAATAAGAGAATTTGTAGCCATAAACCTAAAAAGATGAATAGAGAAAATTATGAAATATCAGCAGTGTAAAATGAATAACAGGGCAAAAAATTACACAGTATAATATATTATCATTTTCCTCTTGAGTTTTTTTTTGTATGTTTGGTGTTGGAAGCAAAAAATTATAACATTGTCAGATGTCAATCTTGATGTATGTAGAGGTAATATTTAAGAAGTATTATATATAAAAAGGACAGAGGATAAAGGGATCTAAATGCAGGTCATGTTTCTACAGTTCACTCAGGAGTACAAGTCAACATAAGTAGATGGTGATAAGTTCTGTATGTATAATTTAACACTTGACCAACAACTTTTAAAAATGGTACAAAGAGACATACTCAAAAATACTACAGATAAATCAAAATAAAATTCTGAATAAATCCAAGTAATCCACAGGGACACAACACAAAAGGAAGAAGAGGAATGAAAAATGGAGGACAAACAGAAAATAATAAAATAGAGGCTAAGTCTTAAAATTTCAAAAATGATACTAAATGCAAATGATCTAAACACACCAATCAAAAGACAAAAGATTGGATGGATTGTTTTTTTAAATTTCTGAATTCCAAGAATAATGGATAGGGCTGGGTTGTAGCTCAGTGGTGGAGCACTTGCCTAGCACGTGTGAGACACTGGGTTCAGTCCTCGGCACCACATAAAAATAATGTTTTTAAAAAAGGTATTGTGTCCATCTACAACTAAAACCAAAATTTTAAAAACAGGAATAATGGATAAACATCATGAACTTCCAGACAATGTCAATAACCTATGTATTGAGAAAAGAGAGCCCTCCAGAATTATTTTGTGGACCCTACAAACTGTCCTTGTTAAAATATATTGCGCTCTAATATTTATTAGGCATTGCTCTAAACAGTTTACTTTATTTTAACAACTCTTTGAATTATATACTACTAGTATACATTACTAGTACATTGTACTAGTGATACATTACTAGTATCACCATTTTATAGATGAGGAAACTAAGGCTAATTTTCCCAAGGTCACTCTGGCTTGGATTCAAACCCAAAGGCTCTAATGAAGGAAACCAAAGAATCAGTCCAAGTTAGCTGCCTGAAAGGGAAAGGAAAGCTAGAGCTCTTAGGCAGAGAGAGCAGGCTATGGAAAAGCTATACCCTACTCTATGCTAGGTATTTTAAATATACTATTAATTATCAAAAAGCTCCAACAGGTATTCATTTTACAGATGAAGAAATTCAGTGAGGTTAAATAACTTGCTCAAGATCATCCAGGTAATAGGCAATAGAGTCAGAATTTAAATCTGGTTCTACCACCATTCTGTTAGGTCAATAGGCTAGAATGGCTTTTGGAGCATATTTCCCGTGATTATTGTCTTTGTTATCCCAGTGATCCAGAAAGAGAAAGGGGTCTGCCTTTTCTGGGTGGTTTTAGTCAAGCCTGCTCTGAGTTGCATTATCATCTATGAAACAGAACTAGACTCCAACAATACTTTTCTAACTTGGGTAGAGGGAAGACCACAAGAATCCTTTATTCAACCAAATCCTATTAAACAGATACCCAATGTAAAGGACAGGTCTAAATAGGGCAAACAAAAGTGAAGGGAACTGAGTAGTGTAGGGGTGGTATAGGCCTTGACCCCTCCCCCCCCAACTAAAATACTCTTTCTGGACCCTAGGGTCTGGGAGCAAGGACATGGAGAACTCCAGGCACACAGGAGTCTCAGGAGGCTCAGAGACTCTCTGTGTCATCTTCAGCACAGGACAGGGAGTGAGAGGGATGACAGCAGATTCTCTTAAAAACAGGGCTTTATTTGTGATTTGTTACTATGTACTGTGTACTGCAATACTGTTTCAGCCTGTTCTTTGAATCTGAGGAACATTCTGGAAAAGATCTGGGCTGTGGTGTCAGATGTAGTTTGAATCCCCAGCTCTAGCCCTTGCTAGTCTTGTGACCTTGGACAACTAATGTAACCTCTGGGTTTTCTCCTGATAACAAAAAGATAATATTGACCTTGAAGAATGTTCTGAGGATTAAGCGAAATAGAACAAAGTTCTGTGCATGGGACCTGGGGTATTGTAGGCATTCAATAAACAGCAGCTATTATTATGCATTTTGAGACTCACATACTCAAGACACTTTGTCTATCTTTTCTTAACAATTTATGGAACTTCTTCCTTTTGCTCTTACATTCTTTTTTAGGCAGACTTTTAAAAGAGATGCTACTTCTTGTAAAGAAACCCTCAAGCTTATGTAAACATAACTCAGTGACCTCTGAAGAACCATGTACTTATTAATTATACTGAAGACAAGATATAGTTTCATAATTTAGATCCTGATTAATTAATGCCTATTACACAAGGAGGTTAACTTGAAACAAAACAAGTGTTCACAAAATAATCCAATACAAAATATAAAATTTTTTTTTCAAAAATAGAAGTTGCTCTTATGAGCCTAGTATTGACAGACAAGGATAACATTATTTTACAGACTTTCAGTGTTAAAATAAGTGCTGTCTTGTGCATCATCATGTAGTTGGGGGTGTAGCCTGACCTTCCAGAACCTAGACGATCTATGAGTAGGCTTTACTGGAGGCTAAAGTCATGTCAGATTTCCTATAATGGACTGGGAATTCCTGCTATTTTCCATGAAGCTTAATGGGACAACATTTCAGAGCATATGGTACTTTGTCAACTGATACTAATTTGTCCATTAGTGCAGCTCCAGAGGGAATTGTAATCTAAGTCCAGAGAATGGTCACTTGGGGAATAAAAATAGCTACTTACAGCCCCTGCCTTCACCACAGCTCTGTCCAGTGTTCAGCCTCTCCCTCCTCCTTCAGCCCTACCAGGAAGAAGTGTAGAATAGGGTGTCATTAATGGTACCTATGTAATCGACACTTGAACCATAATCCTTCAAGGCACACCACCTTAATGTCCTTCAAAGCCCTTAAGCAGACAGTATCTCACTTGACTCTCAAAATATTCCTCTGAGTGAGGTATTGTTATCCCATTTTGCAGATGAGGAAAAGAGAAGCTCACAATAATGAAAACTATTTGATCAAGGTCAGAAGTAAGTATGGGAGCTATCCTAGTTCAATGCTGTGCCCAATCTCATGGGGAATGTATGTAAACTTGTACATTTGGCCTGATGGGGTTCTATGAATTGCTCCCTTTGCTAAAAGGTGTGGTCCCAAATTTAGTGTATGCAAATTTATTCATTCAAATAAAACCAACTGGTAAGGCACTGTGCTATGTGAGGCAAAGTAGTGTCCTTGAAAGTACATGGACTTTGGACTCATCCAGTCCATAAGCTGTATTAACCCTAGTAAGTGCTCAAGTGCTAGATACAATTATTGAGAGGTGCTGTAGAGGAAACAGATGAGACAGGGTCCTGACATTCAAGGTGTAAAGAACGGTGGAAAAGCTCCATATACTCAACAAGCCAAAACAACCATTTACCTGTCCGAGATTTTATTAGCAGGACCATAGCCGCCAGTCGAAGAAGAGAAGGGGGGAGAGGGGGAGAGAGGGGGGGGAAGAGAGGGGGAGAGTAAGAGAGGTAAAGTAAGAGAAAGAGGGAGAGGAAGAGAGGAAGAGAGAGAGAGGGAGAGGAAGAGATGGTGGGGGGGAGAGGAAGGATTGGAGGTGATGGTTTGTGCGCTATTAGTGCCTCATGGACCTGAGCTCCCGGAAGAGAAGCACTCCAGGCGCCATCTTTACCATACCAACACAAGGCTCTAATAGGAGATACATTTTCAAGTAACTGTCACAGAAGGTAGAATGTGCTCTTTGTCATCAGAGGAAGAGAAGCACTAGGGCCAAACTATGGTTGAGGTGCCCTGGGAAGCTGCAGCAAATTCTAGGGATACTGAGACATTTTAATATTTTGAGAGAAACGTAGCAATACTCAAAATCTACTGGACATGCACCAACGGCTAATTCCAAGTAGTTTCATGTTTTCATCATTAGATCAAACTACATGCCTCCTATGACATCATATCTTTGCAAAGTAGAGTTTTCATCAGTTGCAATGAAAAAGTAAACACTGTGCAAAAACCAACATGGAACAGGGAATGAAAGTACTAGCATAGAATTCCAAAGTTTGAGAAGTTGAGTGGCACCCACTAGACACACATATCCCATTTAATTAATAATTGTGGTTACCTTAAAAATGAAATAAAAAGCCAGGTGCAGTGGCACACACCTATATCCCAGCAGCTGGGGAGGCTGAGGTAGGAAGATTACAAGTTCAAAGCCAGCCTCAGCAATTTAGCAATCCCTAAGCAACTCAGGGAGACCCTGTCTCTAAATTAAATATAAAAAGAGGGCTGGGGATGTGACTCAGTGGTTAAGCGCCTCTGGGTTCATTCCACACCCCCCCCCAACCAAAGAAAGAAAAAGTATTTTTTTCATTTTATGTGTATTGTTTTGCAAATGCCTACTAAATTATTAGGCTTAAAAACTTAAGTTATTTGGATCTAACTACTTAATATGTGAAACTATTAGGAATTTATTTTTTCCTGGGGCTGCTAGAACATGAGGAAGTTGAGGAAATCCTCTTCTTAGGGATTTCAAAGGAGGGAGGGGCACTTCAAGATGGGGGGCCAGGACTGTGAAGATCAGGATAGACTTTGAAGAAGAAAATGAATATTTGAGGCATGTGCCTTACAAAAGTGGAGTGCTGGAACATACTGCAACAATCTGTAACAGCTGTCTGTAACAATTCTCCCCTTGGAACTCCAAGAACTTGCAGAATTGTGAAGCACATCAGGTACAAGGCATTATTCTCTTATCCACTTTGAGGAGCCAATAGTTGCACAGATTTAGAAAATACCTCCCCATGGGGCTGTAGCAAGTGACATCCTGGACTTTCTGCAGCACAGTATTACGATCAAATCCCTTTCTCTGGGATGATATAAGAACAGAAGATGTTTACTACACAAAAGATTAACTAAAATGAGATCTGATCCTGAAAGTCTGTGGACAGAATTTTATAATAAGACAGGTGGGCAGCCACCTCCTTGTCACTATGAGGGTGTTCTCTGAGCCACAGAGCATAATAAATCCTTTATTAAAGGCATTTTATTTTGATGTACTTTGAAAAGCCCACAAATGCTGTGGCTCATAAAAGCTAACCCTGATTACCTCTTCTCTCCTGAAATATTTTTTTCATTCATTTTTTTTAACCCAGGGTGATCGTTTGTCTTTGTGTAGCACTTTGCACTGTTCAACCTTAATTTCCACCATGTCTTCCTATCCTCATAATAAATCTGAAAGGCAGAAGGGATGTGTTAGTCAGCTTTGCATCACTGTGACCAAAATACCTGACAAGAACAATTTAGAAGAGGGAAGAGAGATTTAAACCATGGTCAGCCAACTCCATTGCTCTAGACCTATGGTGAGGCAGAATATTATGGCAGAAAGGTGTGGCAGAGGGAAGCTGCTCCACTCATGACAGCCAGGAAGCAGAGAGAGAAAAGTTGGAAGAGGCCAGGGCACACTCCCAGTGACCCACCTTCTCAAGCCACACCCCATCTGCTTAGTTATCACCGTATCAGTCCATTCAAACTATGATGAACTGATTAGGTTATAGCATTTGCAATCCATTTTACCTCTGAACATTCCTGCATTACCACAGGAGCTTTGGGGAGACACCTCATATACAACCATAACAGGGGATAAGTAATATAGTTCCCACTTTACAGAGGGGCAAACTAATACCCTAAAACTCCTCTAGTCTCTCTACCAGTTTATGAGAGCTTTATGAAGTAACATAGAACACAGCAGAAAAGGAGAGACAGAAAAGGAAAAAAGAGGTTTTTTTTACTGACATAATGAGATACGTACCCGTGGTGCCAGCTGTTATGACCAATTAAAGGATCACAGTGAACTGGCATGGAAAAGAATATGTGAAGGCCTCAAACCTTTTTTATTCCCTGAAGCAGGGAATCATCCAGGATCTAGACATATGGAAAGATGCAGGAGACAGCTATCGGTGGCAGATTGTATTTTCTAAACATGACTACAGTGTCTTCCATCCCACACATTCTTCTTATGTGTGACTTTGACAATTCTCCCATTGAATTGGGGGGATGTCTATTTTCTTTCCCTTTGAATCTGGGTAGTCTCATGGCTAGCAGAAGTAATGTTATATGACTTCCATATCAGGTCATAAAAGATGATACAGCTTCTGACTGGTGTTCTGAGGATACTCACCCTTGGAACCTAATCGCCTTGCTTAGAAGTACAAACTAGCCTTTGCAGAGAAACTACATCGAGAGGCCAAGGGTAGCTTCCAAACTTCAGGTCAGCTGAGGTCCCAGTCAATAGTCAGCATGTGAAGATATTTCCAGATAGTATTGTACTGTTAAATTGGCTTTAAACACACACACACACACACACACACACACACACACACACACCCCAAAACAAACAAACCAAAAAACCTTGATTTATAACGTTTGCTAATTTTCATGGTATAAATACTCTGATCATGATGGATTTCAAGACTTGAAAGTTTTACTAAAACAGAATTTGGTACAAAAGGTACACTTTGGCTCTCTATAGCCAGTGTGAGCCAGCTTCAGCCTACTACTGCTCCAAATGAGTCCAGCCTCCTGATATTGAATCACCTCTAGCCTGTATCTTACCAAGAAGGCCCCAATATCATGGAGTAGAAACAAGCCATCCCATGTGCTCCATCCAAATTATTGATCCTGGAGACTTTGAGCATGACAAAATGGTTGCTTGATGACAGTTTGGGGGTGGTCTATTACACAGTGAGAATGACTAGAGCACAGGGCATTTCATATGTCCTCTGCTTTGTGGATAGAAGTTTCCAGGGTGACCAAATGAGTACTCTACTCTTAAATTATCAGCTCCCAAAAGCCAATAATAAAAAGATCACTACCACTAGAAAAATGAACAGAATATAGAGACAGATAATTTATAGTAAAGCTATTATAAATGGCTCTAATACCTATAGAAATGATCAATTTCAGCAGTAGTGCACACCTGTAATCCCAGCAACTTGGGAGGCTGAGGCAGGAGAATTGCAAATTTGAGGCCAGTCTTGGCAACTTAATGAGAGCCTGTTTCAAAATAAAAAATAAAAAGGGCTGAAACTCAGTGGTAGAGCATTCCTGGGTTCAATCCTCAGTACCAAAAAGAAAAAGAAAAAGAAAGAAAGAAAATATTCAACTTCACTTATAAAAATACAAATAAAGGCAATATTAAAGCTGAGCATGGTGGTACACATCTGAAATCTCAACTACTTGGAATGCTAAGGCAGGAGAATCACAAGTTGAAGACCAACCTATATAATTTAGTGACACCCCGTCTAGGGCAGGGGAATGGGAATGGGGATATCTAGGAATGGGAATGTAGTTCAGTGGTAAATCATTTGCCTAGCATGTATAAGGTCCTGGGTTCAATCACAGGACCACTTTTTTTTTTAAAGTGAAACATCAAGATATTATGTGTATATAAGCAACTTCCTGAAGCTGTGACAAATTACCTGAGAAAAACAACTTAAAAGAGGAAAGATTATGTTGGCTCATGATTTCAGTCCATGGCTGACTGATTCCATTGCTTTGGGCCTGAGATGAGGCAGAATATCAATGCTGAAAGGCATGACAAAGGAAAGCTGCTCTCACCTCAAGGCAGCCAGCAAGCAGAGAGAAAGAGAAAGGGGGAGATGGTGCTTAGGACAAGGCTGTCCCCAACAGCATGCCCCCAAGGAGCTACTCCTTTCAACTAGGTTCCACCTCCTTCATTCTCTACCACCTCCCAGTAAGGCCATCAGCTACACCCCATTGATGGATTAATCCACTGATGAAGTCAGAGCCTTCATGATCTAAGCACTTACCAAGAGCCCCACCTTTGAACATTAATGCACTGGGGACCTGGCCTTCAACACATAATCCTCTAGAAAACATTCCAGATCCAAATCATAACAGTGTATTATTTATCACAATGGTAGAGATCAAAAAGTTCCATAATACCCTGTGGTGTTGAGGATGTAGAGAAACAAACTATATTTTATTGATGGGAGACAACATCTCTAGGGAGCAATTTGTCAATGTCTGTGGTTCCCCCACCTATTTTTTTGTACTAGGGATTGACCCCAGGGGTGCTCTACCACTGAACTATATCTACAACTCTTTTTATTTTTTATTTTGAGATAGGGTCTTGCTAAGTTGCTCAGGGCCTCACTAAGATGCTGAAGCTGGCTTTAAACTTGGGATCCTCCTGCCTCAGCCTCCAAAGTTGTTGCTATAGGCCTGCACTACCATGCCCAGCATGTCTATGAATTTTTTTTAAATGTATACTGAAATAAAAACATTTTAAACAACCTAATGCTCACCATTAAAGGACAGATAAATTATTCCTTTTGCTAGAATACCATGTAATAAAGTTCTTCAGATACTATTGATTAAGAACAAATTTCACAGAAGCCAAAGAATCTTAAAATAATATGCTACAATTTCTATTTTTGAAAATGAAGGAAATAGTTGTTTAAGAATGCACATCTAACTGATAATTCTGATTGACTTGGGAAAGATAAGTAGGAAGTCAAAGGACAAAAAAATGAAAGTTAGACTTTCTATCTTCTGAAGTTTGAACTATGTAATGGAATTATATACTTCAAACATTTAATATTGAAAAAAATATTTTAACCTACTTCTAGGAACTAATTCAACATATTTATTTACACATGTACTTCATATGTACAAAAGTATTCCTATGGAGATATTTGAAGACTCTTGAGTCCTCTCTTCTCTGGCCCAGCTCTAAATCTGAGTGTTTGCTCTAGGAGAGATCTGTCTTCATTCTGGTCTCCACCTCTGGAGCCTCTCTGTCCCTAGGGTATTTTGGAAAGACCATTACCCAAAGCTGAGCACTCCAGACTACTGAGGCAAAGATAGCCATACACTTTCTTTTCTTTTGTGAAGAGGCAGTGGCCATCCTAAACCCTGTAATCTCTTACCCACAGCAGAATATGGATTCAGAGTGGCTTGCTTGAAATCATGAATTCATAAAGATTTAACAATACAAGAAATGCAAGTTGCTTCAGATCACTGTTGTGAGAGACTGTTCATGAAGCTGTTTCAGGTGGTGTTGGAGAAGAGCAAAGGGTATCTGCAACTAGCTAAAGAAGTGCTCATGCATGCTGGACTTCCAACCTTACCCATGTAGCTCTGCATCACTGTAAGAAAGTGTTGAGCTGCTTTAGGAGGGGCATGGAGGACCTCTGTGGCTTCTACAGACATCTCTAATTTACAGACATCTCTAATTTAGACACCATTATAAATTTACCTTAGTCCTTCTTGGGTCTTTCTTTTTAAATATAATATTTATTCTTTATGATTAGAAAAATAATACATAAGTATAGAATTTAGAAAATATAAAAAAAAGTTCAGAAAAAGAACACTCATAATCTTACCACATACATACCATCATTTTTTTCCTTATTTTTGTTTTGTTTCTTACAATATTGAGTGGCTGACATACAGTTTTGTATTCAACTCCCCCCCCCCCCCCCAGAACTGAGGATCAAACTCAGGGTCTTGTGCATGCCAGGCAAACACTCTGTTGTTAAGCTACATCCTCAGTTCTCTTAATTTTTTATTTTTTATTTTTTGCCATACTGGTTATTGAATCCAGGGGTATTCTACTGCTTATTTATATCCCCAGCCCTTTTTTATTTTTCATTTTTAAGATATTTTTTGTTGTCAATGAATCTTTATTTTATTCATTTATATGTGGTGTTAAGAATCAAACCCACGGGCTGGGATTGTGGCTCAGTAGTAGAGAGCTTCCCTAGCACGGGCGGGACCCAGGTTCTATCCTCAGCACCACATAAAAATAAAGGCATTGTGTTGTATCCATCTACACCTAAAAAATAAATATTAAAAAAAAAGAATCAAACCCACATGCTAGGCAGGTGCTCTACCACTGAGCCACCACTCCAGCCCCTTATTTTTCATTTTGAGATCGGGTTTCTAAGTTGCCAAGGATGCCCATGATTTTGTGATCCTCCTTCCTTAGCCTCCCAAGTAGGTGGGATTACAGGTGAAGGCCACCATGTTAACTGATTTTCAAAAACATGATTTATAATACTTCAAAATGGTCTTTCATGAAGATGTGCTATAATGTATTTAACCACTCACCTATTTTTAGATATTTCATTTCCAATTTTTCCTTAACTGACGCTGTGACGAACAGCTTTGTACACATCTGCCTTCTTGATTATGTTTTAAAATAAATTTCTAAAAGTGGAATTCCTGAGCCAAAGTAACTCTTGATATGTAGTATTAAATTGTTCCAGAAGGAATATACCAATCATTGTGCAAATGCAGGTACCCATTTTACCTCACCCCAAACTAAATGGGTATTATCATTTTTTAGAATATTGCTAATTATGTATGTAAGAAATGATATCTTATGACTTTAAATTTTATTTACATTTATTTGATTACCAATGAAACTGTGTTTTCATATGCCGATTGACATTTGTAATTCTTATATGAATTATCTGCTTAAGTTTATGATCTTGGGTCCTACTTGAATGTTGGTCAGATTTCAGAGGATCTGTATAAATGGCCCGTTCAATATTGTCAGGTATTGTGTTCTCTGAAGCCATCAAAATATTAGACCATTCTGAAGAGGCAAAGAAGGATTCCTTCTATTTCATTCTGTGAGGGATCAGGTCAGAAGGCAAGGAGCATACACTCTACACTGGGCCGGGAGCTAGAATACCTGGAGCCTATTCTTGGCTCAGTCTGAGTCTAGGCTCACTTTTTCTGAAACTTGAAATGGGCCTTGGATACCTGAGACCATTTACCTCACTTACAGATGAGGCAACTGAGATTCTGAGGGCAGAAGAAGGCCCTTGGCTAAGGTTTGTTGGTTGGTTGGTTGGTTGGTTGGGTGGTTTTTCATGGGAAAAGACTTTTCAGAGTGAAGATAAGGAACTATTGGTATGTATGGCCTCTCACAGCAAATGGAGTACCAGAACAACAAAGGGTGAGACAATGGTCATTTACTCATCCAAAGAGGGATCCACTCAGATAGTCTCTGCGGTTAATTGCAAGCTCTGACATTCTGTGAGTCACTCATAGGAAAGTTATCTGTATGTTCTTGGCACATACCGAGCTCCAGTCTAGGATAAGAGATTTCACAGACCATACTCTTGGGAAGAACTAGCCTGTGGCTGGCTAGATATAGCTACTTACCATCACCCGAAAACCAACCAGTTTCTGAGTCTGTCACAGTGTGTCAGTGGGGCCATATTTGTAGTGCACAGTACGCAACTTTAAATTCTGGAGCCAAATAGCAGCTAACCTAGAAAAGTATAGGGATGCTACTTCTGTGGGCCTTTAGTCTCTGCAGGGGCTTCTGGAACACTCTCACCCTCAGGGTACAAGGACATGCTCCTAGAGGTGCTCAGGGTGCAGGGCAGAGGCTGCATTACTATCACAAATGGCATGAGTTCAGCCAGAGAGGAACCATCAGTCATAGCAGGGAAGATGACGCTTGCCTTCAACCCACTAAGGCACAAGTAGACTAAGATAGACTAAGTTTATTTTGTGCGGCCTTACAGGGCAGAGCCACAGACAGTGGAAGGAAGTGTCTGGGAAGCAGCTGGAATGGATGAAAGGAAGAACTTGAGTTCACTCGTGCTTCCATGTGCTCCCGTGACTGTTCCTGGGAAGGTCATGTCTTGCCTCCTGAGTCTGGAGCTCAGACACCTAGCAAGGGTCTAAGAGTAGGGGCTCTGTCTGGCTTTCTCCCTACCCAGACTGGCAAGGATGGTAGTGTTTGACTTTACAATCAGTGAGAGCAAAACTGGACCCTATCAAATAGAGTACTGGGTCCCCAAGAATCCATTTTTTTTAATTTAAAAAATCTAATTGTAGGGCAATTCCTATTTGGGTCCCCTCTTGCCCTTGCAAGAGTTCTAGTTCTATTCTTCACACTTGAATAAATTCTACTCCTTTCATTCTGGAAAAAAATCTAACTGCAAAATAGACAAACAAAGAAACTATAGAACTCAATAAAACAATCAATAATTTAGACTTCACAGACATATACAGAATATTTCATCCATCAACAAGCAAATACATTTTTTTCTCAGCAGCACATGGATCCTTCTCCAAAACAGACCATATGTTATGACACAAAGCAAGTCTTAGCAAATACAAAAAAACAGATATTTCCCTACATTCTATCTTACCATAATGGAATGAAATTAGAAATCAATGATAAAATAAAAATAGAATCTATTCCAATACCTGGAGACTAAATAATAGGATATTGAATGATGCATGGATAACAAAATACATCAGGAAGGAGATAAAAAACTCTTAGAGGTAAATGAGAACTCTGATTCAACATATCAAAAGCTCTGAAATATTATGAAGGCAGTGCTAAGAGGAGTTCATTACATTAAGCTCATTCATTAAAAGAAGAAAAAGTCAACAAATAAATGACCTGACATTACATCTCAAAGCCCTAGAAAAAGAAGAACAAACCAATACCAAAAGTAGTAGAAGACAGGAAATAATTAAAATCAGGGCTGAAATTAATGAAATTGGAACAAAAAGAAACAATTCAAAAAACTGACAAAACAAAAAGCTGGTTCTTTGAAAAAATAAATAAAATTGACCAAACCTTAGCCATCCTAATGTCAAGAAGGAGAGAGAAAACTCAAATTTCTAAAATTTATGTTGAAAAAGAAAATATTGAAATACAGAAGCAATTAGAAATTATTTTGAAAATTTATACTCCAGTAAAACAGAAAACCTTGAAGACACCAACAAATTTCTAGAGGCATATAATCTACCCAAACTTAACCAGGAGGACATACACAATTTAAACAGATTGATTTCAAGCAAGGAAGTAGAAGATGCCATCAAAAGCTTACCAACCAAGAAAAGCCCAGGACCAGACTGATTCTCAGCCAAGTTCTACAAGACCTACAAAGAAGAATTAATACTGATACTCCTCAAATTATTCCATGAAATAGAAAAGGAGGGAACCCTTCTAAAATCATTCTACGAGGCTAATATCATCCTTATACCAAAACCACACAGAGGCACATCAAGGAAAGAAAATTTCAGGCCAATATCCTTGATGAACATAGATGCAAAAATTCTCAATAAAATTTTGGCGGGGCTGGGGATGTGGCTTAAGCGGTAGCGTGCTTGCCTGGCATGTGTGCGGCCGGGGTTCGATCCTCAGCACCACATACAAACAAAGATATTGTGTCTGCCAAAAACTAAAAAATAAATAAATACTAAAAATTCTCTCTCTCTCTCTCTCTCTCTAAAAAAATTTTTGGCAAATCGCATTCGAAAACATATTTTAAAAATAGTGCACCGTGATCAAGTGGGGTTCATTCCAGGAATGCAAGGATGGTTCAACATGCAGAAATCAATAAACATAATTCATCCCATCAATAGACTTAAAGATAAAAACCATATGATTATATCAATTGGTGCAGAGAAAGCATTTGACAAAATACAGCACCCTTTCATGTTCAAAACTAGGGGGTAGTAGAAACATATCTCAATATTGTAAATGCTATTTATGCCAAACCCAAGGCAAATGTTTTAGTCAGTTTGTATCACTCCCAGGAATCCCTGACTGCCTTATTTCTTCACCTTATACATCTAGTCACCAAATATTATCAATTCTATGACTTACAGCCATTCTCTCTGGTCCATTCTACTGCCACTATCCTGATATAGGTCCTCATTACTGCTTGCCTGAAGCTTTTCTTTAAAAAGTCCCTTGTTGTTCTCTCTGCCTTCCACCCCATGTACCTTCAGCCATCCAATGTACTGATGATGCTAGAGTACCTAACAAAACATAGCTCTAGTCCTGCTTTCCTGCCCCATACCTTTCAGGAAGGTGTTCATTCATTCATTTATTCATTCATTCAACAAACATAAGCTGACTGCCAATTAAGTGTGTTCAACAGTGGGAATATAATAGTAAATAAAGCAGAGATTGCCTGATATCACAATGTCTACTGTCCATTGGATTTTTTTTTCAGGGCGTGGGGATTGCGGATTGAACTCAAGGGGCTTGACCACTGAGCCACATCCCAAGACCTTTTTGTATTTTATTTAGAGACAGGGTCTCACTAAGTTGCTTAGTGTCTCACCATCACTGACACTAGCTTTGAATTTATAATCTTCCTGCTTCAGCCTCTCAAGCCACTGGAATTACATGCATGCACCTCCACACCCAGCTTGTCCTTTGGATTCTGTCTGGCATCCATGACCCTCTACAATATGGCCCAACCCATCCACCATTCCAGTCTTCTCACCTACTACCTCTTCCATGTGCCACAGCTCTGCGAAGACAAAACCACTCAAGGTGTCTTGGATATGACCCACATATTCCCATCTCCCTGCTGACCCTTCTACTTGCCTTCCTCCCTTTTTTCACATGTCTTAATCTTACTAATCTGTCTAAGCCCAGAGCTAATTACCACATTTTCCAGGAAATATTTCTTGACCCTTTTTATGCTTCTCCCCATCAGGGTGGATATGATCTTCTTTCTTGACTCCCATAGCCTTTTAAAAATCTTTTTTCAGCACTAGGAATTGAATCCAGGGGCTTGTGCATACAAAGCAAGTGCTCTACCACTGAGTTATATCTCTACCATTTTTAAATTTTTATTCTCAGATAGTGTCTCACTGAGTTACTCAGGCTGGCCTTGAGGTTGTGATCCTCCTGCCTCAATCTCCCAAGTAGCTGTGATTATAGGCTTGCAACATCACACCCAGACTTCTACAGTTCTCTTATCATACCTTCAGCACATAAGGTTTTCACCTGTTAGGTCCTCATTTGCAGTACTTCCTAGGCCAGACTCTGGGAGAGCAGAATCCACAGCAGTTGGATTAGGCCTGAGGATCCAGACACTCCAGCTTTTTGGAGTCCCTAGGTGGTTTATTCTGCTTTACTTTCTTCTCATCTGTGGACAGGGCTCCAAATAACAACCAAGGCAAAGTTCTGTGTAAAGAGGTAGAAAAGGGGCCTCTTCTAAACATGAAATGAGTGAGATCCTGAAAGGGAAGGTAGAGTATGGTTCTTTCCTAAGACCTTATAATCCTATCTCCTTCACCTGTAATGCTCTTCCCCCACTCTTCTGATTGTAAGTCAAGGACACTCAAATACCACCTCCTTCATGAAGTCCTCCTGGGTCCCTCCAATCTTAATCAAGTCTGCATTGAAATACAGACTAGATCTTTGTGTTCCAGACTTAGACTACAAACTCTCTGAAAGCAGGCCCTCTCTGTATTCATCATTTAGCACAGAAGCTTTCACACCACCATTAACCAATAAATATATTTTTAAAATTTAATTAGTTATAAAAATTTAAAAACTTTCTAATCGCCAAATAATTTTCATTAGCAATATAAACAAGAAGGAGAGAGAGAGATTGTTTTAAGATGTATATGAAGTACCCTAGACTTTCAAAAGAATGAACTTGATTGTTTGTTTTTGGCCTAAAATGGATTAAATACCAGAAAGACCTATCAACTTCATACATTTTATTATACATGCCTGAAGTCAGATTACAGAAATGACAATAATAAAAATAATAACAACAAAAATGTAATAGCTAGCTTATACCATGGGCCAGATATTTTGCTAGGTTCTCACTCTCTCTCTCTCTCTCTCTGTACGTCTAATTTTTTTTAACAGAAACTCTATAAAGTGAATCCTATAAATATTCCCCCATTGATGGAAAACTACATTAAGGCTATGACAGCTAAAGTGACTTGGTCATAAGTGATAGAGCAAGGTTCCAGTGTACTTTTGTTCCTTAGCAGGATTATGATCCTGGGTCTCTATCCAGAACTGGTGAATCAGAATCTCCAGGGGACAGTCTGGAAATTTGTGTTTCAACAATAGTTATTCTTGGACTCAAGATTAGGGAAAAAAAAGAATAGGATAGAGGCTTTTTTTTCTCTACTAGTGACACTATGTGACTTCTAAGGCTAAGTTATCAAAAGCAATATAACTTCCACCTGGCTCTGTCTCTCTTAAAATGTTTTTCCTTGGAACTCAGCCACCATCCTGAGAAGAAGCCAGGCCATATGGAGAAGAACCAAGGTCCATAGTCTTCTCACTTTCCTGAGTTCACAGTTACAGCAAGCACCAACTTGGCAGCTATCCTGAAAGTGGATCCTCTGCTGGGTGCAATGGCACATACCTGTAATCCCAGATATTGGGGAGGCTGAGGCAGGAGGACCTCAAGTTTGAGGTCAGCCTCAGCAACTTAGCAAGACCTTGTCTCAAAACAAAAAATAAAAATGGTTGGGGATGTAGCTCAGTGGCACAGAACCCCTGGGTTCAACCTCCAAAACTGAAAAAAAAAAAAGAGGAAGAAAGAAAGAAAGTAAGTGGATACTTCAGCCCTCAACTGAACTACCCAGCTGATGCCATGTGGAGTAGGAGTCTTTCCTGCTGAGTCCAGTCTAAATGACAGTGTTGGAAACAGCATATCTTTTTATTTTTTCTGGAAACTGCTATGTCCAGTCTGGTTCTAAACAATAGAATACCAGAACACCTTCGTATCATAGTGGTGGAAACTGTGCTTCAGAAGGCCCAAGTGACGTTTCTTTCCTGAACGTTTCTGATTATTCCAAAGTAGTTATCAGTTCTCAGAAAGACAAACAATCTTTAAACTCTCTGAGATTCAAATATATCCCATTCCTCATTTATGGTATCATTAATAATTTTTAAATTGTTTATATATTTGGATATCTTCATGTTGATTTGCCTTTTAACATCTAATCTTAAAAAACACTGAGAGTTCAAATATAGTGTGTCATTTGGACATGGTGGTTCAGACCAGCAGAAGTACAAGATAATGTTAACATTAGCCAGAAAAGCCTGGCACAGGGACAGTTCCCAGAGAAACAATTTTTAAAAATATATCATCACATATTAGCCTCATTAAAAGTTGGACTAATAGTCCTTTACATGAGTAACGTAACTATAAGAAACGTAAATGAGAGTAAAGTTAAGCAGAACTCAATGGATTTTATATCCAATATTTATATACCACACCCTTCAACTTAGCTGTTGCTTGGCAACCAATCTAGGGACCTTCAATTCTACACTTTGGTCTTCTAAATTTCTTGGAGATTTCAGGGAGGTTAGCTAAATTCACAGGACCTGTTTCCATATTTATAGAACAAGGGGGATTATCCCTGCTTGTCAACTCTTTCCCTCTCACAAATAAGCATATTCACTCTCTTTGCTTGCCTTCCAAGATGGCAGTGTAGGGATATTGTGTGCTCTGAACAACTCAGGGGATGGTCAATACTGTCATTCCCTACTACAAGACCCACAGCCAGGTCAGTTCTACTGCAGGGAGGCTCAAAGCAACACCAACAGGGCAATGCCAGCACAGGACGCGCAGGGTTAGGAGAGGGTGTGACAGATGGTCAGAGGGCATTGTCTCTCCACTCTTCCTGCCAGCACAGAGCTCTGAGGACATTCCTCACTCTATCTAGCTTTTCTGATGCCACATTGCTAGAGATAGACTTTTTCTTTGAGCCATTGGTAATCTTAGTGAATTCCCTATTAACTTCATCCAGATTATTTTTTAAAAGAAAAAAATCACAGTAAGATCATACAGAGAAAAAAAATTAAAGGAATGGCTTCTAGGATATGTTCAAGAGGTAGTTAGTCAAATAGTCCAATTCAATTGTTAGTTTGTCCACCTGAGAAATGAAAAAAGAGTTAATAAAATAATGGGTGAGGTCCCTTTGGGCCCTGCGATTCTTGGTCCATAATTCTGTGTAATTTTGCCTACACCATCCACCCTCATTCTGTATTTCTCTGACATTGCTGCATTCCTGAAACACTTAAATGATATAACTCTAATAATCTTTGCCCAAATTGCTAAAAGAATATCTTTTCTCAATATTTTTTGGTATAAAAATATAGATCATTGCAGGAAATGGGGTTGGAGCATATAGGACATTATTCCTTCCTAAAACCAGATGAATAGCTTTGTTCAATTGTTTACTTTTCAAATAGGTCTCAACACTGAATTTTCTTCACAACATAAAAAATGGGTACCATCTTTTTCTTTCATTAAGGAAAAAGTTTTGTAGAGAAATGAAAGTATTTTTGACTTTACTTCAAATACTTACACTGTTATCTAGTCCAGCTCCCTGCTTTTTCACATAAGGTATAAAGACCTTATATGAGAGGTCTCTAATATGAATGGGTAGGCTTGTTACCTACCCATTCTCATTGCTTCCTCCTTAGAAACGGAGTCCTGGGTATTGCACTCAACTGAAACTTTACATTTCCTAACCTGTCCTTCAAATACAGGCAGCCATTAGTATTTAAGAAATTATAAGAAGAAATGCTGGGAAAATTCTTTAAAGGAATAATCCTTTTTCTCTTTTCCTTTTCCTCCTCCTTGTTACCTGGAATTTGTATATGATGGTTGGAGCTCCAGCATCCATATGGCACCAGAGCTGACCTTGAAGATGGAATAATATGCTAAAGACTGCAATACAAAAAGATAAAAAGAATCTAGGTTTATAACAAATCAAGGATATATGCTGTAATCTCAAGGGCAACTACTAAAATAATAGTAATGAATGTATAACTAAGAAATACAAAGAGAAAAAATATGGAATAATAAAAAATAGTTGACTGATCCAAAATAAAGTAAGGGAAAAGAGAAAAAAAGAATATAAAACAGATGAGACAAGTGGTAAGATGGTGAATATAAACTCAAATCATGAACCCAAATGTCTAGTAGAGTTACTGCTATCATATCCACACACTGGCCAAAGAAGGGAAAATAATAAGAGAATTGGATTGAAACTTATATAATGTGTTTTAATTCATTAATTCATAATGACACACAAAAAACCTAATTTGTCACCTTGGAGGATCCTAGGAAACCAATTTATTATCTTGTAAGCTGATGAAAAAAGAGGGGAGAACCACGTACTTATCTGTTTTTCTTATAAGAACCATACCCAGTTGTATGAATGTTTAACAACTGGCTGTTTAGTGGGGACAGTCCTAATTTGCATCACTTGCCAGTTTCCATGGTGTAAATACTCCTGGAACCCACAATTTCAAGTTATCAATATGACACTGGTGAGCCTGGGCCTGAGAAGAGATGTGCACAGACAGCTCTCATGAGCAGATAAGACATGGCTTCAGCATGCCACTGACCAAATCCCTGAAGAACAAAATAGTTCAGGAAGGGAAACATCTCTTTGTCAAAAGTAATCTAACAAATAAATGATAGAGTTAGAACATAATCATTTTGCAACTTCTATTGAACCAATGGATCTTGACATTGTCAACCCACAGCTCACACAACATCACACTAGGATAGACCAATCAAGACTATGTGCCTCCTGCTGAAAGAACCACTGCCCTTAGGATCTTACCAATGGGATTGAACCCAAGTCTGAAAAACTTCTAAATCCAGCTGTCAGTTTAGCAGGAAATACAAAAAAACAGGGGATACATTGAACTGCAATAAGCAAATCCAGGCTGTAGAAAATTCTAGACTGGTTAAATGATTCAGGTTTTCAACAGATAAATTATGAGAAAAAGAAGGGAGTGAAGGAGAAACTAGTAGATTAAAAAATATTTAAATGACGTAATTAACTTTTTTTCCAGTATGGGGGTTGAACCCAGGGACATGCTACCACTGAGCTACATCCCCAGACCTTTTTATTTCATTAATTTTGAGACAAGGTCTCACTATGTTGCTTAGGCTAGCCTCAAATTTATGATCCTTCTGCCTCAGCCTCCAGAGTAGCTGGGATTACAGGTGTGAGCCACTGGGGCCAACTATATCAACTTTTGTAATGAGTGAGATTAAAATATAGCGTCTGGGGATGCAGAGTTGAGTGATAAAACATAAAGGAATGCAAGGAATTCACTTTAAAATCAGGAGACTTGGGCTGGAATTCTGGCTCAGTGGTAGAGCACTTGCCTTGCACGCAAAGGCACTGGGTTCCTCAGCACCACATAAAAATAAATAAAATAAAAATAAACATATTTTTTCTATCCACAACTTAAAAAATATTTAAAAAAATAAAATCAGGAGAATTATTACTTTTAAACGCATGGAGTTGAGGTTGCAACAGGACTCATGGTGGGAATCCTGGGTTGGCTTGCAGAGTTCTACTTCCTCATCTGAATTCTAAGAACCTGTTACATATAATCCTTTTAAAAACTAAACTAGACAGGGGTTGGGGATGTGGCTCAGCAATAGAGTACTCTCCTAGCATGTGTGAGGCCCTGGATTCAATCCTCAGCACCACATAAAAATAAATAAAACAAAGGTATTGTGTCCAACTACAACTAAAAAAGAAAAGAAAAAATAAACTAGCCACATGCGGTGGTACACACCTATAACCTCAGTGGCTCCAGAGGCTAAGGCAGGAGGATCATGAATTCAAAGCCAGCCTCAGCAATTTAGTGAGCCCCTAAGCAACTCAGCAAGACTCCATCTCTAAATAAAATATTTTAAAAAGAGGCCCAGGAAGTGGTTCAGTGGTTGAGTGCCTCTGGGTTCAATATCCAGTAAAAAAGAACAACAACAACAAAAAAAAAAATTAAACTATATATTTGCTTGTAGTTTTCTATACCTGTGTTTGAGTTCACAATAAAAGGTGAACAGTACTGGGGTTGTGGTTCAGAGGTAGAGTGCTTGCCTACCATGCATGAGGCACTGGGTTCGATCCTCAGCACCACATAAAAATAAAATAAAGATATTGTTATAACTAAAAATAAATATTTAAAAAAAGGTTGAACAAAAGCCAGATGAAAACATGTATAATTATTACATTTTTTAAAAAAAATTTAAGAAGATAGAAAAGCTGACTATTTTTTATTGGATCATTATATACTATATATACATATCAAATTATCATGTTGTACTCTATAAATTATGTACAATTAATATAATAATAAAAAATTAAGGCACACGTTGATTTTGTTTAACAAAGCTCAAAAACAGATAAAACTAATCTGTGATAATGGTCAAGAGAGTAGCTACCCTTAGGTAGGGCTAGTGACTAAAAATAGGCACAAGAGGTTTCTGGGTAACATTCTGCTTTTTCTCTGGTTGCTAGTCACATGGGTGAGTTCACTTTGTGAAAATACATGAAAGAAAATTAATCCCTATGTGTTAATACCACCATTATTTTGGACTTTCTGTTGCATGTGGCCTAACTTAATCCAAAGTCCCATGATAAGTTCATCACAAGGTGACCTCTCTCCATTACTTTCACTGTGATGCTGCCTGCCCTGTGGGCCCTAAATGACACATATCTGTTTCTGGGGTTTGAGTCAGTCTCCTCTCTAGGAAACAGGCTACTGAGTGCCAAGCCTCCCTCTACCTCAGAAAGGCACTGTCATTCCACCACGCCATACTGAGCCATGACCTGTGCTATTACACAGATGAATTAGTCACCATCCTCATGAGCTCAAAATCCAGTGGAAGAAGAGTGCTAAATAACAGTAACAGGATTTATGTAGAAGACTCCTTTAGTAACAACAGAAACATCAGCAAAGTGAGCCTCTCTCCTTCCACAGCCAGCAAGGACAAACCACACACTCTGCTGTGTCTTAAGAATCTCCACCAGTTAGTTTCTAATCAACCATGTTTCCATTCTGGTCTTGCCTGGCTCTGATCTTTGGCCTTTCCACCATTATTGGCCCTGTTCTTCCTGTCCAGATCTGTACACTGATCTGATGCTTGCAGCTGGACATATGCAGTCTCAGGACTCTTGCTTAGTTAATTTTTCTGGATGTTTTCACTTGTTTTAAATGTCTTTACAATCACCTGTCCTGGATCCAGACCCTATGGGGTTACGAACAGCCACAGCTACCCAGTATCTTTCTCTTCAAATCCAGACTATCAAAGGGAAAGAGATGGGAAATCATTTTACCTCTTCCAAAAATTCTTAAATGTCAGATCTTTCAAACGTAGTGCACAAGAACGAGAGTAAAAATGGAAGAAAAGGAGGAAGTAGGGATGGAGAAGAGTTTGTGAATTTGCTGTGATGATTTCTTCTTATGAAAAATAACTAAATTTGTGACAATGATGGAGCATTTCACCTAGAATTGCTTGCTCTCCAACTCCTATCAAGAGTCTGCTTGAGGGGCTGGGGTTGTGGCTCAGAGGTAGAGCGCTCACCTAGTATGTGTGAGGCACTGGGTTCGATCCTCAGCACCACATAAAAATAAATATTGTGTCTACCTATAACTAAAAAATAAATATTTTTTAAAAAGAGTCTGCTTGAAGAAGTCATATTTGGGAATGAAAAAAAAGTGGGGATCACTAAGTACTTATTCCCAGATTCTCTAAGCTTTGTCCTTGCATCAATTCAGATCACCATGAAGCTGTGTTCTAGGTTTACATTATTATGACACTCCATAGAAATAATTGCACAGAAATTACAATCTAATAAATAAAGAGCTCTTAAAAATAAATAAAAAGCAGATAACTATCCAATAAAATGATAAATAATTCACAATGACTTCTAAATGGAATTAAAAGTAAGCACCCTCTCTACTACCATTTCCCCTATAAGCAGGCTTATTCTGGTATGTGATTGGGATCCTTTGACTGATGAGAAGAAGGACAGTTGTAAGTATTCATGCTTGAAGAAACCATAATAAAATTAATTCCTGACAAAGAGATAAGAAGAAAATGAAGAAGATTCTAAAGCACTGAAAGCCAGAGCTATCAAACTAAGCACAATGGAGGGGACAGAATAAAAGGGAACTTAATAAAAATATGCAGCAATATATAAAAAGGATAATTCATCATTTTTATTGCTTTTATTTTTAAATACATGATAGTGGAATGCATTACAATATTTATTACACATATAGAGCATAATTTTTCATATCTTTGTATATAAAGTATGTTCACACCAATTCATGCCTTTATACATGCACTTTTTTTGCATTGCAATTCTTATTACACCTATATACCACAATTTTTCATATCTCTGTTTGTATATAAAGTATGTTGATGGGCTGGGGATGTGGCTCAAGCGGTAGCGCGCTTGCCTGGCATGCTTGCAGTGCTGGGTTCGATCCTCAGCACCACATACAAATAAAGATGTTGTGTCCGCTGAAAACTAAAAAATAAATATTAAAAAGTTCTCTCTCTCTCTCTCTCTCTCTCTCTTTCTTTAAAAAAAAAAAGTATGTTCACACCCAATTCGAGTCTTCATTCATGTACTTTGGATAATGATGTCCATCACATTCCATCATCCTTGCTAATCCCCTGTCCCCTCCGTTCTCCCACCCCTCTTCCCTATCTAGAATTCATCTAATCCTCCCATGCTCCCCCTCCCTATCCCACTATGAGTCAGCCTCCTTATATCAGAGAAAACATTTGGCATTTGTTTTTTCTGGGATTGGCTAACTTAGCCAACACCATCCATTTACCTGCAAATGCCATGATTTTATTCTCTTTTAATGCTGAGTAAAATTCCATTGTGTATATATGCCACATTTTTTTTATCCATTCATCCACTGAAGGGCATCTAGGTTGGTTCCACAGTTTAGCTATTGTGAAAAATTGTGTGCTATAAACAATGATGTGGCTGTGTCCCTGTAGTATGTCCTTTGGGTATAGTCTGAGGAGAGGGATAGCTGTGTTATATGGTGGTTCCATTCCCAGATTTCCAAGGAATCTCCATACTGCTTTCCAAATTGGCTGCACCAATTTGCAGTCCCACCAACAATGTATGAGTGTACCTTTTTCCCCACATCCTTGCCAACACTTGTTGTTGTTTATCTTCATGATAGCTGCCATTCTGACTGGAGTGAAATGATATCTTAGAGTAGTTTTGATTTGCATTTCTCTGATTGCGGAGATTATGAGCATGTTTTCATATATTTGTTGATTGATTATATATCCTCTTCTGAGAAGTGTCTGTTCAGGTTCTTGGCCCATTTGTTGATTGGGTTATTTGTTTTTTTGGTGCTTAGCTTTTTGAGTTCTATATATACCCTAGAGATTAGTGTTCTATCTGATGTGTGAGGGGTAAAAATTTGCTCCCAGGATGTAGGCTCTCTGTTCACCTCACAGATTGTTTCTTTTGCTGAGAAGAAACTTTTTAGTTTGAGTCCATCCCATTTATTGATTCTTGGTTTTAATTCTTGCACTATAGGAGTCTATAGGAGTATAAGGAAGTTGGGGCCTAATCCCACATGATGAAGATTAGGGCCTACTTTTTCTTCTATTAGATGCAAAGACTCTAGTTTAATTCCTAGATCTTTGATCCATTTTGAGTTAAGTTTTGTGCATGGTGAGAGATAGGGGTTCAATTTCATTTTGTTGCATATGGATTTCCAGTTTTCCCAGTACCATTTGTTGAAGATGCTTTCTTTTCTCCAGTGCATGTTTTTGGCACCTTTGTCTAATATAAGATAATTGTAATTTTGTGAGTTAGTCTCTGTGTCCACTATTCTGTACCTTGGTCTACCAGTATGCTTTGGAGCCAATACCATGCTGTTTTTGTTACTATTGCTCTGCAGTATAGTTTAAGGTCTGGTATAGTGATGCCACCTGCTTTATTCTTCCTGCTAAGGATTGCTTTAGCTATTCTGGGTCTCTTATTTTTCCAGATGAATTTCATGATTGCTTTTTCTATTTCTATGAGGAATGCCATTGGGATTTTGATCGGAATTGCATTAAATCTGTATAGTGCTTTTGGTAGTATGGTCATTTTGATAATATTAATTCTGCCTATCCAAGAGCAAGGTAGACCTTTCCATCTTTTAAGGTCTTCTTTGATTTCTCTCTTTAGGTTCTGTAGTTTTCATTGTATAGATCTTTCACCACTTTCGTTGATTCCCAAGTATATATTTTTTTGAGGTTATTGTGAATGGGGTAGTTTTCCTCATTTCCTTCATAGAGGATTTGTCAATGATATACAGAAATGCCTTTGATTTATGGGTGTTGATTTTATATCCTGCTACTTTGTTGAATTCATTTACTAGTTCTAGAAGTTTTCTGGTGGAGTTTTTTGGTCTTCTAGGTATAGAATCATATCGTCAGCAAATAATGCTAATTTAAGTTTTTCTTTTCCTATACATAATACTTTAATTTCATCTGTCTAATTGCTCTGGCCACTGTTTCAAGAACTATATTGAATAGAAGTGGTGAAACAGTACATCCCTGTCTTGTTCCAGAGGGAATGCCTTCAATTTTTCGGTTTAGAATGATGTTGGCCTGAGGCTTAGCATAGATAGCCTTTACGATGTTGAGATATGTTCCTAGTTATCCCTAGTTTTTCTAGTATTTTTTAACATAAAGGGTGCTGTATTTTGTCAAATGCTTTTTCTGCATCTATTGAGATGATCATATGATTCTTATCTTTTAGTCTATTGATGTGATGAATTATATTTATTAATTTCCGTATGTTGAACCAACCTTGCATCCCTGGAATGAATCCCACTTGGTCATGGTGCACAATCTTTGTTATATGTTAAAAAGTATAATTCATCATGACCCCATCAGGTTTATCCTGGGTATGCAAGTCTGGTACAACATTTGAAAATTAATAAATGTAATTTACCCATATAAGCAAACTAAAAAGAAAATCCTCAGAATTATCCTAATAAATGCAAAAAAAAAGGTATTTGATAAAATTTAACATCTGATATAGTTTGGGTCTAGAATGTCCCCCAAGGGTCCTCCGTGTCCCCTTTAAAATTTCAGTCCTGTTTAGTATCAGAGGCAGGTGATTGAAACTAAGAGGTGGGGCTTAGCAGGAGGTTTTAGATCATTTGAAGCATGCTCTCAAAGAGAACTGTGGGGCCTGGGTCTATTCCTTTTTCTCTTTCATTTTCTGACATGAGGTGCCATGCACTCCTGCCATGATGTACCACCACAGGCCCAAAGCACTGAGGCCAATCAATCATGGACTAAAGCTTACAAAACTGTAGGGCATAATAAACCTTTTCCCTCTACAAGTTGAAATTTTCTCAGGAACTGTTATAGTAATGGAAAGTTGACTAACCCAATATCCATTCATTCTCAGCAAACTAGGAATAGTACAAAACTCCTTAGCTTAGAAAAGGGCATCGACAATAACCTCCTGCTAGCATACTTAATAGTGAAAGAAAGAACACTTTCTCAGTAAGGTCAGGAACAAGGCAAAGTGTCTGCTCTCACTACTTCTATTAAACATCATGCTGGAAGTCATACCTAGTGAAATAAAGGCCAGAAAAAAAGAGAAAAAGAGCATACATGTTGGCAAGGAAGAAATAAGACCATTTTTATTGATAGATGACATAATTGTCTACTTAGAAAATTCCAAAGAATCTACAAAAAAAGCTAGCACGTTCTAATAGCTGGGTATGAAGTCAATATTTTAAAAATCAGCCTTATTTCTATACAGTAGCCATGAAAAAATGGAAATCAAAGTAAAAAATAAATGCCACTTAAAAATATTTTTAGTTGTAGATGGACAGAATACCTTTATTTTATTTATTTATTTTTACGTCGTGCTGAGGATCCAACCCAACAGTGCCTCACACATGCGAGATGAGCGCTCTACCACTGAGCCACATCCCCTGCCCCAATAAGTGCTATTTTTAATTGTACCCCAAAGAGTTAAAAATCATAGGTTTTAAAAATCTTTTAAATATGTGCAAGATCTATATACTAAAACTATAAAACATTAGTGAAAGAAATGAAAGGAGACCTAAATAAATAAAAAGATATTCTATATTCATAAGTTGGAAGACTAAACATCATTAAAATATGTCAATTCTCCCCAAACAGATACATACAGTCAGTGTCCTTCCAATCAAAGTTCTAGCAGGATTCTGTAGAATCTGTTGACTGTAAAATTTATATGGAAAGGCAAAGAAACTAGAAAAACCAAAATAATAAATTTGGAGGATACATACTACCTGAATTTCAGACTTTCTGTGTAACTGAATTAATCAGGAGAGTCTAGTATTGGGGAAAGGTTAGATTATGGAACAGAATAGAGAGTACAGTGATAGAACCACACACGGTCAATTGATCTTCCACAAAGGCAATTCAATGAAGAAATGATATTGGTGCTACACTAAAACGGACATTTTTTTTTTAAAAAAAGCAATACAAACAAAAATCTCAATCTATATCTTCCACTATATATAAAAATTAATTCAGAGTATGACATATTTCTAAATGTAAAACTTAAAACAGAAGGAAAAATCTTGTCATCTTAGGTTAGGCAAAGATTTCTTAGATATAACACTAAAAATACAATCAAGAAAAGAAAGACTAATAAATTGAACTTCATTAAAATTAAGAGCATCAAGTCTTCAAAAGATACTATTAAGAGAATGAAAAGAAAATCCATAGATGAAGAAAATATTTTCAAATCACAAATCTAATAAAGGACTTGTATTAAAATATATAAGCAGCCCTCTAAACTTACTAATAAGAAAACAACCACTTCTTAAATTGGGTAAAGGACATGAATTTTTTATATGAATTTAAGAGGAAAGAAGATATGTGGAATTAACAAAAGAAGATAGACAGAAGGTAAAGAAGGACATGAAAGATACTCAAATCATTAGTCATCAGAAAAAATGAAATTTTAAATCACTATGAGATACCATAAAACTTCAGACCAATATCCTTGATGAACACAGATGCAAAAATTCTTAATAAAATACTGGGCAGTAACATGTAAAAACATATTTAAAAAATAGTGCACCATGACCAAGTGGGTTTCATTCCAGAAATGCAAGGTTGGTTCAACATAAGGAAATCAATAATTGTAATTCACCAAATCAAAAGACTTAGAGATAAGAATCACAGGACTGGATTATATCAATAGATGCAGAAAAAATATTTGACAAAATACAGCATCCTTTCATGTTCATAATGCTAGAAAAACTAGGGATAATAGAAATATACCTCAATCTTGTAAAAGCTATATACATTAAACTCAAGGCCAACATCATTCTAAATGAAGAAAATCTGAAAGTTTTCCCTCTAAAAACCGAAACAAGACAAGGATGCCCTCTTTCACCACTTCTATTAAACCACTTGAAACTCTGGCCAGAGTAATTAGAAGAAAGAAATTAAAAGGATACAAACTATCCCTATTTGTCAACAACATGCTTCTATATTGGAAGACTAAAAAAAAAGAAAGAAAAAAAACTCCACCAGAAAACTTTTAGAACTCATAAATGAATTCATCAAAGTAGCAGGATATAAAATTAACACCTGGGGATATAGCTCAGTTGGTAGAGTACTTGCTTTACATGTATAAAGCCCTGGGTTCAATCCCCGGCATCACAAAAAAAAAAAAAAAAATTAACACCCATAAATCAATTTTGTTCCTATATACCAATGATGAGTCAGTCAAAAGAGAAATTAAGAAAACTACCCCATTCACAATAGCCTCAAAAATAAAATACCTGGGAATCAATCTAACAAAAGAGGTGAAAGACTTGTACACTAAAAACTACAGAAAACTAAAGAGAGATATTAAAGAAGACCTTAGAAGATGAAAAGATCTCCCGAAGTTTTGCATAGACAGTATTAATGTTGTCGAAATGGCTATACTACCAAAGCGCTATACAGATTTAATGCAACTCCCTTTAAATTTCCAATGATGCTATTTATAACATAGAAATAGAATAAGCAGTAATGGTGTTTTTCAAGATAGCAGAATAGAGAAGGTTGCTTTCCTGGCTGCTCTGTGGCATGAAACCAAGAAAGCAGACAGCTTCTCAGCAAGGTGGGTGAACAAATAAAGGGGGCCTTACTGAGATTTAATACTGGACATTCAAAGCAGATTTTAAGTTGGATATAATAAAATAAGGAAGAAACCCCCAGGACCACCTCTGCTGTTGTCACTGGAGGCAAAAGCCAGAGTGGTCCCTCCCCGAGCAAAGTGAAGGGATAAAGGAATTAAAGGAAGTTTCATTTTTAGGAATCCAGAAGTGCGTCTGGGTATGGAGAGCTTAGAGATCAAAGATACTGCCCAACTAAACTGAGGTGTGCTTCCTAATACCCTTGTGCAGGAAAGAAGCTCCATCGCTCCTGGCTGCGTGTGGAGGACAGAGGAAGAAACCATTTTGTAGCTGCAGTGCAGGGTCTGGCAGCTAGGGGAGCCAACTCCTGGCATTCCTGAGTTTGGCCCAAAATATAAGCCTGGCAAATCCACATTGCATGACATAGATTGTGCCTAAGTGACCAGAAGAAAATTAAACGTGGAGAGAGGTTTACAAAGGGGATTATTGGTCATGGAAACCCACCTGGCTCTTCCCCCTTCCCCTCCAATCCAGCTGTCTGCAGGACCAGCTGGGAGAGACACTCCTAGCCAGGAATTCAAAAGGCAGCGGGTGAGAGAGATTGAGTTTGGAGACAAAACCCAAGACCCAATATGGGGCCCACAGGTGATACAGTGGACCAAGAATTAGCTCCCCCACCATATGAGTGGAACCCAGGGGAGATCCCTGAATGCAGTCTTCCAGTGTGGACTGGCAATTGCTGTTCCCTGAAAGTGCACTGATCTAAAATCTTTAGACCAATTTGCATTCAACAAAGAACCTAGAGTCTAAACCTCACCTCCAGGAGTTCCAAAGTCAGGATTACTTCTCTCACTCCAACAACCCCACCCCGAGTGTGGAGCAAGCATCACACTTCAGATGACCCCACCTAACACTATTGAGAAGGGAGCTGATAATCTTCTGAACTCCTAAGGAAACAATTCTTTAACTTTTCTTTTTTTTTTTTTTGGTTTTATTTTATTATTATTATTTTTTATTTTTTTATTTTTTTTAATTGTTGGTTGTTCAAAACATTACATAGTTCTTGATATATCATCTTTCACACTTTGCTTCAAGTGGGTTATGAACTCCCATTTTTAGCCCATATACAGATTGCAGAATCACATCAATTACACATCCATTGATTTACATATTGCCATACTAGTGACTGTCGTGTTCTGCTACCTTTCCTATCCTCTACTATCCCCCCTCCCCTCCCCTCCCCTCCCCTCTTCTCTCTCTACCCCCTCTACTGACCTTCATTTCTCCCCCTTGTATTATTTTTCCCTTTCCCCTCATTTCCTCTTGTATGTTCTTTTGTATAACCCTGAGGGTCTCCTTCCATTTCCATGCAATTTCCCTTTTCTCTCCCTTTCCCTCCCACCTCTCATCTCTGTTTAATGTTAATCTTCTTCTCATGCTCTTCGTCCCTACTCTCTTAGTTACTCTCCTTATATCAAAGAAGACATTTGGCATTTGTATTTTAGGGATTGGCTAGCTTCACTTAGCATAATCTGCTCTAGTGCCATCCATTTCCCTGCAAATTCTATGATTTTGTCATTTTTTAATGCAGAGTAATACTCCATTGTGTATAAATGCCACATTTTTTTAAATCCATTCGTCTATTGAAGGGCATCTGGGTTGGTTCCACAGTCTTGCTATTGTGAATTGAGCTGCTATGAACATCGATGTAGCAGTGTCCCTGTAGCATGCTCTTTTTAGGTCTTTAGGGAATAGACCAAGAAGGGGAATAGTTGGGTCAAATGGTGGCTCCATTCCCAGCTTTCCAAGAAATCTCCATACTGCTTTCCAAATTGGCCGCACCAATTTGCAGTACCACCAGCAATGTACAAGTGTACCCTTTTCCCCACATCCTCGCCAGCACTTGTTGTTGTTTGACTTCATAATGGCTGCCAATCTTACTGGAGTGAGATGGTATCTTAGGGTGGTTTTGATTTGCATTTCTCTGACTGCTAGAGATGGTGAGCATTTTTTCATGTACTTGTTGATTGATTGTATGTCCTCCTCTGAGAAGTGTCTGTTCAGGTCCTTGGCCCATTTGTTGATTGGGTTGTTTGTTATCTTATTGTCTAATTTTTGGAGTTCTCTTTAACTTTTCATCAATTTTTTTTCTAGTTTAATTTTTACCTTAATGGTTCATGGGTGTGTATATATATATTTTTTTCATGTTTTTTTCTTCTTTTTTCTCATTTCTAGCATTTTTGAAGTTTTTTATTTTTCATGGATAGTATTGTGAGGACTAGGATGTTTGGTTAGTAATTTCAGTTTTGCTTTGTATTCTTTAATTTTTATGTTTTTAAAATTTTACTTTATATATATATATATATTTTTTTTTTCTCTCATTTATCTGTTTTCCTTGATTCTCTTTTCTTCTGATAACATCCAATCTCTATTGTACTCTTTCACTCATCCTTTAATTTTTTACTTCTATCTTCTCTCCTTCTCCTTCATAATCATCACATACTACATCACTTCTGTTCTCTCCCTGTCCACCATTCAAAATTGTAAACCCTTTTTGCAAACTTACTGTTTTTATTGTAGGCAATAACTGATCATTTTATTTCCATTTATTATGACAATTAACATTGTAGACATCATAACAGGAAATATTTAGTTTAATGCTGTATATTGTTTGCATTGGTGGTTGTTATTATTTGTCCCCCTAAATGGTGAGGTACTGAAAATCTTCAGGGACACTATAAGTCCACAGGGTGGAAACTCTATTGCCTCAGATCCATACCATTAGATGGGTAGACACATAAATAACACGAAAAAGCAAGGGAACACATTGTCCCAAACAAACCAAGATACTTCAATACTAAAATCCATTGACACCACAGTGGAAGAAATGTCAGAAAAGGAGTTCAGAATGTACAAAATTAAACTGATCTGTGAGGTAAAAGACAATGTAAGGAGTGAAATCAGAGAGAAAATGTAGGAAGTGAAAGATCACTTCAATAAAGAGAAATTCTGAAAAAAATCAACTAGAAATCCTCAAAATGAAGGAATCAATAAACCAAATTAAAAATTTAATGGAAAATATCCCCAACAGACTAAACCACATGGAAGACAGACTTTCAGTCAATAAAGACAAAATATTATAAAATCTTGAAAATAAAGTTGACAATAGAGAAAAGGTGTTAAGAGACCATGAACAGAAATTCCAAACAATATGGGATAACCTGAAAAGACCAAATTTAAGATTTTTCTGGTTAGATGAAGGCTTAGAGATACAAAACAGAGGAATGCACAATCATTTCAATGAAATAATATCAGAAAATTTCCCCAAACCTAAAGAATGAAATGGAAAATCAAATACAGGAGGCTTATAGGACCCCAAATATACAAAATTACAACAGTCCCACAACAAACCACATTATTGTAAAATATCTAACATACAGAATGATGAATTTTAAAAGGCTCTGAGAGAAAAATGACAAGTCATATTTAGAGGTAAACCAATCTGGATCTCAGCTGATTTCTCAAGCCAAACCCTCAAAGATAGGAGGTCTTGAAATAATATATACCAAGCTTTGAAAGAAAATGGATGCCAGCCAAGAATATTATACCCAGAAAAATTAAGCTTCAGAATTAACTGTGAAATAAAAAGCTTCCATGGTAAACACAAGTTAAAAAAAATTCACAACTAGGGCTGAGGATGTGGCTCAAGTGGTAGCGTGCTCACCTGGCATGCATGCAGCCCAGGTTCCATCCTCAGCACCACATATAATCAAAGATGTTGTGTCTGCCGAGAACTAAAAAATAAATATTAAAAAACAAAATTCTCTCTCTCTCTCTCTCTCTCTCTCTCTTTTAAAAAAAATTCACAACTAGAAAGCCTGCACTACAAAACATACTCAATAAATTATTTCATGAAGAAGAAATGAGAAATTAAACTGAAAACCAGCAAAGGGAGGAACTACTCTAAAAGAATAGTCAATCAAAGAAAATATTAATTCAAATTAAAAACCAGAAATAAATCAAAATGACAGGGAATAAAAATCATTTCTCAATAACAGTGAATATAAATAGCCTAAACCCATCAAACAAAAGACATAGACTGGGAGACTGGATATAAAAACAGTACCCAACAATATTCTGTCTCCAAGAGACTCACCTCATAGGCAAAGACATCCACAGGCTAAAGGTAAAAGGATGGGAAAAAACATATCATTTACATGGATCTCATAAGCAAGCAGGGATTTCTATCCTTCTATCAGATAAAATGGACTTCAAGCCAAAATTAACAAGAAGGGACAAAGAAATACATTTCATATTGCTTAACAACAACAAGACATAACAATTTAAAATATATACACCCCAAACAATGGATCATCTACATATATCAAACCAACACTTCTCAATTTCAGAAATCAAATAGACTACAACACAATAATACTGGGTGACTTTAACATGCCTCTCTTACCACTGGATAGATCATCCAAACAAATACTAAATGAAGAAGTTATTAGAACTAAAAAATACAATTAATAATTTAGACTTACCAGACATATAGAGAATATTTCATTCATCAATGACTGAATATACTTTCTTCTCAGTGGCACACAGATCATTCTCCAAAATAGACCATATCTTAGGCCATAAAGCAACTCTTAACAAATACAAAAAAATAGAGATAATACCTTGCATTCTATCAGATCATAGTAGAATGAAATTAAACATAAACAATAAGTAAAAAATAGAAGCCACTCTAACACCTAGAGACTAAATAATACACTATTTAATCATCAATGGATAGCAGAATAAATCAAGGATGAAATTGAAAAATACTTAGAGGTAAATGAGGAAAACAAGACAAAGTAGCAAAATCTCAGGGACACTATAAAGGCAGTTCTATGGGGAAAGTTCAATTGCATTGAGCTCACTCATTAAAAGGATAGAAAGTACAAATAAATAACCTAACATTACATTGCAAAGCTCTAGAAAAATAAGAACAAACCAATACCAAAAGTAGCAGAAGACAGGAAATAATTAAAATCATAGCTGAAATAAATAAAATTGAAATTTTTAAAAATAAAAAAAATCAACAAAATAAAAAGTTGGTTCTTTGAAAAAATAAACAAAATTGATAAACATTTAGTCAAGCTAATGAAAAGAGAAAGAAAACTCAAATTACTAAAATTCATAATGAAAAGGAAAATATGATGGACACTACTGAAAGTCAGATGAGAATCACAAACTATTTTGAAAATGTATACTCTAATAAAACAGAAAATCTTAACGACATCAACAAATTTCTGGAGACATATGTCCTACCTGAATTGAATCAGAAGGTCAGAAAATTTAAACAGATCAGTTTAAAGCAATGAAACTGAAGATGCCATCAAGTGCCTACCAACAAAGAAAAAAGCCTAAGACCAGACAGATTCTCAGTTGAGTTCTACCAGACCTGCAAAGAAGAACTAACACCAATCCTCCTCAAATTATTCCATGAAAGACAAAAGAAGGGAACCTTTCCAAACTCATTCTATGAAGCTACTATCACCCTGATACCAAAACCAGAAAAAGACACATCAAGGAAAGAAAACTTCAGACCAATATCTCTAATGAACATAGATGCAGAAATTCTTAGTAAACTAATGGCAAATCCCATGCAAAAACTTATTTAAAAAATAGTGCACAATAACCAAGTGAGTTTCATTCCAGAAATGCAAGATTGGTTCAATGCATGGAAATCAATAATTGTAATTCACCACATCAACAGACTTAAAGACAAGAATCACAGGATTGGATTATCTCAATAGATGCAGAAAAAGTATTTGACAAAATACAGTATCCATGTTCAAAACACTAGAAAAACTAGGGATAATAGAAATATGCCTCAACTTTGTAAAAGCTATATATGTTAAACCCAAGGCCAATATCATTCTAAATGAAGAAAATCTGAAAATTTTTCCTCTAAAAACTGTAACAAGACAGGGATTCCCTCTTTCACCACTTCTATTCAACATAATCCTTGAGACTCTGGCCAGAGCAGTTAGACAGATGAAAAAAATTAAAAGGATACAAATAGAGAAAGAAGAACTCAAACTATCCCTATTTGCCAACAACATGATCCTATATTAGAAGACAAAAAAAAAAAAAACCTCCACCAGAAAATTTCTAGAACTCATAAATGAATTCAGCAAAGTAGCAGGATATAAAATTAACACCCATAAATTCACACATCAGTGATGAATCAACTGAAAGAGAAATTAGGAAAACTACCCCATTCACAGTAGCTTCAAAAATAAAATATCTGGGAATCAATCTAACAAAAGAGGTGAAAGACTTGTACAATGAAAACTACAAAACACTAAAGAGAGAAATTGAAGAAGACCTTAGAAAATGGAAAGATCTCCCATGGTGTTGGATAGGCAGAATTAATATTGTCAAAACAGCTATACTAGCAAAAGCGCTATACAGATTTAATATAATACCTATTAAAATTACAATGACATTCTTCATAGAAATAGAAAAAGCAGTCATAAAATTCATTTGGAATAATAAGAGGCCCAGAATACCCAAAGCAATTATCAGTGAGAAAAGTAAAGCAGGAAGCATCACAATACCAGACCTTAAATTATACTGCAGAGCTACAAAAATGGCATGGTAGTAGCTCCAAAAAAGACATGAAGACCAATGGTACAGAACAGAAGACATGGAGACAAGCCCACATAAATACAGTTATCTCATACTAGACAATGGTGCCACAAACACACATTGGAGAAAAGATAGCCTCTTTAACAAATGGTGCTAAGAAAACTGGAAATCCATATGCAACAAAATGAAATTAAACTCCTATCTCTCACCCTGCACAAAGTCCAAATCAAAGTGAATCAAGGTCCTAGGCATTAGACCAGAGACGCTGTTCCTACAAGAAGAAAACATAAGCCCAACTCTCCATCATGTCTGCTTAGGAACCAAATTCCTCAACAAGACTCCTAAAGTGCTAGAAGTAAAATCAAGAGCATGAAGAGAGAGCCTACAGAATGGGAGAAAATCTTTTGCCACTTGCACCTCAGATAGAGCATTAATTTTCAGGACACATAAAAAACTTAAAAAACATCTAACCCCCCCCCAAAAAAATAAATAAATGGGCAAAGGAAGTGAACAGGCACTTCACAGAAGAAGACATATGACTAGTCCACAAATAGGTGAAAAAATGTTCAACATCTCTAGCAGTTACAGAAATGCAAATTACAACTACACTGACATTTCATCTCACTCCAGTCAGATGGCAATTATCAAGAATACAAGTAACAATGTTGGTGAGGATGTGGGGAAAAGGTACATTAATACATTGCTGGTGGGACTACAAATGGGTGGGACTACAAATGGGTGCGACCACTCTGGAAAGCAGTATGGAGATTCCTCAGAAAACCTGGAATGGAAGCATCATTTGACCCAGTTATCTCACTCCTCAGCATATATCCAAAGGTCTTAAAATCAATGTATTATGGTAGCATGCCACATCAATGTTTATAACAGTTAATTCACAAGTGCTAAGCTATGGAACCCTTCCCTAGGTGCCCTTCAACAGATGAATGGATAAAGAAAATGTGGTACATACACAGAGTGGAATATTGCTTAGCCATAAAAAAGAATGAAATTATGGCATTTGCTAGTAAATGGATGGAACTAGAGACTATAATACTAAGTAAATTAAGCCAATCCCAGAAAACCAAAGGTCAAGTGTTTTTTTCCTGATATACAGATGTTAACACACAGTGGGGTGGGGGGAGAATAGAAGTTCAGTGGATTAGACAAAGCAGAATGAGGGGAAGGGAGGGCAGATAGGAATAGGAAAGACAGCGGAATGAATCAGACATGACTTTCCTGTGTTCATATATGATTACACCACCAGTGAAACTCCACTTCATGTACAACCACAGAATGAGATCCTAATTAGAATAAGTATAAGTCCATGTATGTATAATATGTCAAAATACACTCTACTGTTATGTATATCTAAAAAGTTTTAAAAAGATATCATAACGTATCTATTAGAATGGCTAAAAGGTTTTTAAAAAAAGACAAACATGACACTATTATATGCTGGTAAAGATATAGAGCAACCAGAACTCTCACTCTCATTGCTGGTGGAAATGGAAAATGATAGAGCTCCACTTGGAGAGATGGTTTGAAAGTTTCTTCTAAAGTTAAAAATATACTACTTATAATACAACCCAGCAATGCCTTATTACACCTTCATTTAGGTGTAATGAAAACAGGTTCATGAACAAAAATCTATTCACAGATGTTTAAATGTCTTTATTCATAACTGTCCCAAACAGGAAACAACATAAATGTCCCTCAATTGGGAAATGGATAAACAACCATCCAAACAATTGAATATAATTCAGCAATAAAAAGGAATAAATAACTGATAACTGCAACAATATGGATGAATTTCAAAAGCATTATATTAAGTAAAAGAAGCCTTGACTTGGAATGCTACATAGTCTATGATTCCATTTATTTGACGTTCTTATAAGGCAAAACAATAAGAACAAAAAACCAGATCAGTGACTACCACAAAGTATGGGTTAGGAGGACAGTTGGCCACAGAGGGGCAGGAGTTTTTTGGGCTGATGGCACTCTTCTATATCTTGGCTGTGATTGTTGCACAACTTGATTGCACAACTGTATATCAGTTTGTCAAAAGTCACAGAATTACATACTTGAAACAGTGAAATGTATATAAAATTTTACCCTAATTTTTAAAAACAAAAAAATAATAACCAATCAATTAAAAAATGGGGGAGATTGAGCAGAACTGTCTAATGATGTCAAATGCGAGGCAATATAAACCTCGATCTCTGTTTTCCCCAGAAAACAACACATAAATTCTACAATAAATATTAATGGTTTATGGAATTGTCTCTCTTTATAAAGGATATGTAAATAAAGTTCAAGGACATTCTTCAAGACTGATACAAGATAAAAACAGAAGCTATCCACAGGGGACAGCCAATATATAGACTATATAATTCACTCAAAAATGCAAATTACAGAGGAGTTACCATTTCTTCACTACCATATTGGCAATTTAGTAGAAGTTTGAAGGGTGAGAATGAATAAAAACACAATGGATTGATTACTTCAAAATTCTGGGGGAAATGTTTTTCCATCTAAAATGTTATAGCTAGATGAATGATCAGTCAAATAGAGGAAAGAAGAAAGATATTTTCATACTTTAAAAATATCCAAAATTTGAGGCTGGGGTTGTGGCTCAGTGGTAGAGCACTCACCTACCATGTGCAAGGCCCTGAGTTCGATCCTCAGCACCACATATAAATAAAATAAAGGTATTGTGTCCATTTACAACTAAAAAATTTTAAAAAATTTAAAAAATATATATCCAAAATTTGGGCTGGGGTTCTGGCTCAGTGGTAGAGCGTTCGTCTCACATGTGTGAGACCCTGGGTTCGATCCTCAGCACCACATAAAGATAAATAAAATAGAGGTATCATGTTCATTTACAACTAAAAAAAAAATTTTAAACAAATATCCAAAATGTGACCTTCCATGCATCCTGTCTTTAAGAAGCATCAGGAAGAGCTTCTTTAAAACACTGACAGTAAATGAAGAAGAAAAAAGGAACGAGTTTCAGAAAAAAGAAGAGTCCAATAGGAGAGAGTTGAAGTAAATTGGGAAGCACCAGGATGAGAGTTTATATCTAGAAAACCACCAGTGCAGACGGCACTGGCACTGGAAGCACAGGACTGTGAGAAGGATGTTTGCATGGGGAAAGCAGAATTGGTGCAGTTACGCAGTTAATCCAAAATATTGATAGGTACAGAAGAGATATTTTGGGACACTTGAGGAAAAATAGTAATAAATACAGAAAAAGTCAAACAAATGAGACAAAATACACCAAGGAAATGAGTGACTCCAAGAAAAGCTAGGGGCTGTACGAGGAGGCATGATGTGTACTTTTGGGCCTAGCAATGAAGAAAATTTGCAAGCTTATAATAATGTAAGCACTGGCTGGCAAATGAACACAAAGAAAGAAACAAAATTAGTGAAATCTGAGAAATGATGGAACTGAGAAGTAAGGAGATAGTGTAAGAACTAAATTTTCATCTTACCATAATAGGGAAATATATTTCTATTATTCCTACAGGGAATGCTTAAAATGGATAAATGAATGTATAGTAGTATAGGCATGTGATTTAGAAATACAGAGGTGAATAAAATAGAACACAATAATCGAGTGTGGTTCCCTCTGGGGAGAAAAACTGGGTGTTAGCGAGGGAGGGGACTGGAGACACTGATTGTTATTAAACACTGCTGCTAAACACCTCCATTATGGGGGAAGCCTTGGTGGGAGCACGTGAAGCACAGACTTTGGTAAAAACTACACATCGAGGATTTTTCTTTTTTCCAGAGAGCCAGTTTACAGCACATCACTGGTTCTTCTGGGGTTTATAGGTTTATAGACGTATTACCATGTTAAAAATGTAACTATTTAAAAAGTACAATAGCATTGCCAGATGATTATGAGAGTTTAAGGAAGAGGACTTTTTCATATACTGTTAGTGAAAGTGAAAGTCGAGTCACATTTCTGGAAATACAACTTAATTATATGTATTAGAAGTTTTTGTTTAAAAAGTGTATCTTTTGATTTAAATAACCCTCTTGAAGAAATTTGTCTTTGGAGAACTCATTTTGGTTTTAGTCTGACCAGCACCCCCTCCTTTGAGAGATCCTCCCTTCCTCATTCAATAGTAATCTTGTTTATCTGTGTGACTGAGGGCAGCTGACCCACCCACCAGGTGGGCAGATGACTCAGTCTTGGCTCATTACAGTATTCTGGCCCTGGCCATAATGAATGATTCAGGGATGGGCATGTGACCCAGGTATGGCCAATCAGTGTTTCCCTGAGACTTTTGCTGGAGCTACCAAGAAAAATGCTCTCTTTCTCTAGAATTGTGAATTATTAAGACCACATAAGCTGGCAGCTGCCGGTAGTCATTTTTACGACTTTATGGAGAGAGAGCTTGCCTGAGAATAAAGCCTCATAGAAGAGAGTGGAGCTGAGAGCATGAAAAGAGCACTGATGACATCCTTTGAGCCCTTAAATCCAGCCATGCCTGAGGCCAATATATTCCTGAATTTTTCACTTACTACAACAATAAATTCCTTTTTTGTTTAAAATAATTTGGCTTGGTTTTCTGACATTACCAGCCCAAAGAGCAATAATAATACTGAAAACACCATGAATAGGCCCAGTGATTTATCTACAGGGGTGTTCATTAACATATTGAACACAATATTAGAAAAGTGAATGCAACAAAATGTAACATTGTGAAATCATGGCATAGCCACTAAATGGCACAATAAAAATTTTACTGTAGAGGAATAATTGGATGTGAGGAAATGTTCCTTAAATATTCTTAAGTAAAAAGAATTGTAGATTAAAACAGATGTATTAAACAATCCCAAAGTTACACATGCTGAGCAGCCTACCCCTGAGTACAAAACACCAGATATGGCATGAAGAGTGACTTTTTTTTTTTTATCACCAGTATATCTACGATAATGACAAAAAAATTACTTTTTGTCATCTGGAAAAAATATGAAAATTATGACCTTAACTTTTATTCAGGAATTAGTATAAAGACATAAAGAATTTGTGAAATTATTATTTCAACTATGCTGTTCAGTGAATCCCATATCAAGGTGCACATTAGAAACTCTTTAGAGTTGTTTTTTGTTTGTTTGTTTGTTTGTTTGTTGTGTGTATATGTGGTTCTGGGGATTAGAACCCAGGGCCTTGTGTATGCAAGGCAAGCACTCTACCAACTGAGCTATATCCCCAGCACTGTTTAGAGTTTAATGATGAAATAATAATTTTTTGGCCAGCCAAGCCAGACGGGAGGAGGAAGCTGTCCAGCGCCAAGCCAGACCAGAGGAGGAAGCCCGGCCCCGCCCCGCGTGCTAGTCCGGAGGAAGCCCATCAACCCTTAAAACCCATTAAAGGGGGTGTGGCTACCAGCACGGTTCTGTGGCTGATCCAGGTACCCGGTTTCCAACTCCCCCACCCTTAGCTGGGATCAATCAAAATATTTCCCACAAGCTTTTGGGGGTTGTAGCTATCAACGCAAAACAACAACTGTACAGGCACCTGGTTTCTACCTCAGAGACTAGAGTAGGGAAGATACAGGTGGAAGCTCATTTCCTTTCACCCTGGCTATACCCACCACCCTGAATACAGAGGCTCAAGCTAGGAATAGACAACGCTACCTACTGGAAGCAAGGCAAACAGTGTTCTGAGAGACTTTTTTTCTCTTTCTTTCTCTCTTTTCTTCTCTCTCCTCCACAACTTCAACATATGTGAAACCAAAGTAATATAATATAGAGGAATTGCATATACCCCACCTTCCCCCCATTTTTTTCTTTATTTCTATCTTACTTTCCTTTTCCTTCTCTTATTTCTCTTTTCTTCCTTGTTATTTTTTTTCTTTTTTTTTCATTCGTATTCTCTCTATCCCACTTTCAATCTCCTAACTTTTGTTATCTATACATAGGGTAACTATCTAAATACAGATAGGAGGTTGAGTCTATACATTCTTCCATAAATTACCAGTCTATTGGTTAGAGTTCTCCAAAGGTGCTAAGTTAGTTTAACCTCATACCCTCACTCCTTTCCCTCTAAGTATAACATCCTTCGTCTGAAATTAAGTTTTCTATATGCCACCAGATACGGTATGCCTTTTATGAAACTAATGAATATATTCTTAAGTAATAATTAAAACCAATATCTATAGACTTAGAATCTAACTATAAATGTATTAATAATGAAAACTTGTGCTTAGATAATGTACTTTGATATTGGGAACTGTTAACATTGTCTTTCTCCACAAAAGAGGGATTTTGGAGCTATACAAGAATAATACAAATATATAAGGGGAGAAAAATTAACACAACAGTTTCCCAAAGCTAGAAAGAATCATGAGCAGTATGAAAAGACAAGGAAAGAAAGGACCACAAACAATACAGGTCAATTCAACATTAGATGAGGTAATATCTGCAGCTGATGGAATGTCAGACAAAGAGTTCAGGATATACATGCTTCAGATGATCTGGAGTCTCAAGGAAGACATTATACAGCAAATTCAGACAATGAAAGATCACTTCGACAATGAATTACATAAACAAATCCAAGAAGCAAAAGATCAACTCTATAGGGAGATAGAGGATATAAAAAACAAACAAACAGAAATCCTGGAAATGCAGGAAACAATAAACCAAATTAAAAACTCAAATGAGAGTATTACCAGCAGAGTAGAACACTTAGAAGATAGAACTTCAGACAACGAAGACAAAGTTTTTCAACTTGAAAAGAACATAGACAGCTCAGTGAGAATGTTAAGAAATCATGAGCAGAACATCCAAGAATTATGGGATAACATAAAGAAACCAAACCTAAGAGTTATTGGGATACAAGAGGGTATAGAGGTCCAAACCAAGGGAATGAGCAATCTATTCAATGAAATAATACTAGAAAACTTCCCAGACTTAAAGAGTGAAAAAGAAATCCAAATACTAGAAGCCTACAGGACACCGAATGTACAAAATCATAAGAGATCCACACCAAGACACATAATAATGAAGATGCCCAACATACAGAATAAGGAGAGAATCTTAAAAGCCACAAGAGAGAGGAAGCAGATTACATTTAGGGGTAAACCAATCAGGATAACTGCTGATCTTTCAACAGAGACTCTGAAAGCTAGAAGATCCTGGAACAACATATTTCAAACGCTGAAAGAAAAAGGGTTCCAACCAAGAATCATGTATCCAGCAAAATTAAGCTTCAGGATTGAAGATGAAATAAAAATCTTCCATGATAAACAAAAGTTAAAAGAATTTGCAGCTAGAAAACCAGCTTTTCAAAACATCCTTGGCAAAACATTACAGGAAGAGGAAATGAAAAATAACAATGAAAACCAACAGCAGGAGGTAGTACAGTAAAGGAAAAACTAATCATAGAGGAAAAACAAATCATGTTAAGTAACATACATAATCAAATATGGCTGGAAATACAAACCATATCTCAATAGTAACCCTAAATGTTAATGGCTTAAATGCACCAATCAAAAGACATAGACTAGTAGAATGGATTAAAAAAAAAGATCCAACAATATGCTGCCTACAGGAGACTCATCTGATAGGAAAAGACATACACAGACTGAAGGTGAAAGGTTGGAAAAATCATATCACTCATACGAACCCCGGAAGCAAGCAGGGGTGTCCATACTTGTATCAAATAAAATAGACTTCAAGCCAAAGTTAATCAAAAGGGATAAACAAGGACACTACATACTGCTCAAGGGAACCATACACCAACAAGACTTGACGATCATTAATATATATGCCCCAAACAATGGTGCAACTACGTTCATCAAACAAACTCTTCTCAAGTTCAAGAGTCAAATAGACCACAACACAATAATCATGGGAGATTTTAACACACCTCTCTCACCACTGGACAGATCTTCCAAACAAAAGTTGAATAAAGAAACCATATAGCTCAATAATACAATTAATAATTTAGACTTAATTGATATATACAGAATATACCACCCAACATCAAGCGGATACACTTTCTTCTCAGCAGCACATGGATCCTTCTCAAAAATAGACCATATATTATGTCACAGGGCAAATCTTAGCAATTACAAAGGAGTAGAGATACTACCATGCATTTTATCTGATCATAATGGAATGAAATTGGAAATCAATAATAAAATGAGAAAGGAAAAATCCTACATCACATGGAGATTAAACAATATGCTACTTAATGAACAAAGGGTTACAGAAGACATCAAAGAGGAAATTAAAAAATTCTTAGAGGTAAATGAAAACTCAGACACAACATATCGAAATCTCTTGGACACTATGAAAGCAGTACTAAGAGGAAAATTCATTTCATGGAGTTCATTCCTTAAAAGAAGGAAAAGCCAACAAATAAATGACCTCACACTACACCTCGAAGCCTTAGAAAAAGAAGAACAAATCAGCAGCAAATACAGCAGAAGGCAAGAAATAATTAAAATTAGAGCTGAAATCAATGAAATCAAAACAAAAGAAACAATCGAAAAAATTGACAAAACCAAAAGTTGGTTCTTTGAAAAAATAAATAAGATTGATAGACCACTAGCCACAGTAACAAAGAGAAGAAGAGAGAGAACCCAAATTACTAGCTTACAGGGTGAAAAAGGCAACATCACAACAGACAATTCAGAAATACAGAAGATAATTAGAAATTATTTTGAAACCCTATACTCTAATAAAATAGAAGATAGTGAAGGCATCGATAAATTCCTTAAGACATATGAACTACCCAGATTGAGTCAGGATGATATAAACAACCTAAACAGACCAATATCAAGTGAGGAAATAGAAGAAGCCATCAAAAGACTACCAACCAAGAAAAGCCCAGGACCGGATGGATATACAGCAGAGTTTTACAAGAACTTTAAAGAAGAACTAATACCAATACTCTACAATCTATTTCAGGAGATAGAAAAAGAGGGAGAACTTCCAAATTCATTCTATGAGGCCAATATCACCCTGATTCCCAAACCAGATAAAGATGCCTCAAAGAAAGAAAACTACAGACCAATATCCCTAATGAATTTAGATGCAAAAATCCTCAATAAAATTCTGGCAAATTGGATACAAAAACATATCAAAAAGATCATGCACCATGATCAAGTAGGATTCATCCCTGGGATGCGAGACTGGTTCAATATACGGAAATCAATAAATGTTATTCACCACATCAATAGACTTAAAGATAAGAACCATATGATCATCTCGATAGACGCAGAAAAAGCATTTGACAAAGTACAGCATCCCTTTATGTTCAAAACACTAGAAAAACTAGGGATAACAGGAACTTACCTCAACATTGTAAAAGCTATATATGCTAAGCCTCAGGCTAGCATCATTCTAAATGGAGAAAAACTGAAGGCATTCCCTCTAAAATCTGGAACAAGACAGGGATGCCCTCTCTCACCACTTCTATTCAATATAGTTCTCAAAATACTGGCCAGAGCAATTAGACAGACAAAAGAAATTAAAGGCATTAAGATAGGAAAAGAAGAACTTAAATTATCACTATTTGTGGATGATATGATCCTATACCTAGAAGACACAAAAGGGTCTACAAAGAAACTACTAGAGCTAATAAATGAATTCAGCAAAGTAGCAGGATATAAAATCAACAAGCATAAATCAAAGGCATTCCTGTATATCAGCGACAAATCTTCTGAACTGGAAATGAGGACAACCACCCCATTCACAATATCCTCAAAAAAAAAAATACTTGGGAATCAACCTAACAAAAGAGGTGAAAGATTTATACAATGAAAACTACAGAACCCTAAAGAGAGAAATAGAAGAAGATCTTAGAAGATGGAAAAATATACCCTGTTCATGGATAGGCAGAACTAACATCATCAAAATGGCGATATTACCAAAAGTTCTCTATAGGTTCAATGCAATGCCAATCAAAATCCCAACGGCATTTCTTGTAGAAATAGAGAAAGCAATCATGAAATTCATATGGAAAAATAAAAGACCCAGAATAGCAAAAGCAATTCTAAGCAGGAAGTGTGAATCAGGAGGTATAGCGATACCAGATTTCAAACTGTACTACAGAGCAATAGTAACAAAAACAGCATGGTACTGGTACCAAAACAGGCGGGTGGACCAATGGTACAGAATAGAGGACACAGAAACCAATCCACAAAATTACAACTATCTTATATTTGATAAAGGGGCTAAAAGCATGCAATGGAGGAAGGATAGCATCTTCAACAAATGGTGCTGGGAAAACTGGAAATCCATCTGCAACAAAATGAAACTGAATCCCTTTCTCTCACCATGCACAAAAGTTAACTCAAATTGGATCAAGGAACTTGATATCAAATCAGAGACTCTGCATCTGATAGAAGAAAAAGTTGGCTCCGATCTACATTCGGTGGGGTCGGGCTCCAAATTCCTTAATAGGACACCCATAGCACAAGAGTTAAAAACAAGAATCAACAAATGGGACTTACTCAAACTAAAAAGTTTTTTCTCAGCAAAAGAAACAATAAGAGAGGTAAATAGGGAGCCTACACCCTGGGAACAAATCTTTACTCCTCACACTTCAGATAGAGCCCTAATATCCAGAGTATACAAAGAACTCAAAAAATTAAGCAATAAGAAAACAAATAACCCAATCAACAAATGGGCCAAGGACCTGAACAGACACTTCTCAGAGGAGGATATACAATCAATCAACAAGTACATGAAAAAATTCTCACCATCTCTAGCAGTCAGAGAAATGCAAATCAAAACCACCCTAAGATACCATCTCACTCCAGTAAGATTGGCAGCCATTATGCAGTCAAACAACAACAAGTGCTGGCGAGGATGTGGGGAAAAGGGTACACTTGTACATTGCTGGTGGTACTGCAAATTGGTGCGGCCAATTTGGAAAGCAGTATGGAGATTCCTGGGAAAGCTGGGAATGGAACCACCATTTGACCCAGCTATTGCCCTTCTCAGACTATTCCCTGAAGACCTTAAAAGAGCGTACTACAGGGATACTGCCACATCGATGTTCATAGCAGCACAATTCACAATAGCTAGACTGTGGAACCAACCCAGATGCCCTTCAATAGATGAATGGATAAAAAAAATGTGGCATTTATACACAATGGAGTATTACGCAGCACTAAAAAATGACAAAATCATGGAATTTGCAGGGAAATGGATGGCACTAGAGCAGATTATGCTAAGTGAAGCTAGCCAATCCCTAAAAAACAAATGCCAAATGTCTTCTTTGATATAATGAGAGCAACTAAGAACAGAGCAGGGAGGAAGAGCAGGAGGAAAAGATTAACATTAAACAGAGACATGAGGTGGGAGGGAAAGGTAGAGAAAAGGGAAATTGCATGGAAATGGAAGGAGACCCTCACTGTTATACAAAATTACATATAAGAGGATGTGAGGGGAATGGGAAAAAAAATCAAGGGAGAGAAATGAATTACAGTAGATGGGGTAGAGAGAGAAGATGGGAGGGGAGGGGAGGGGGGATAGTAGAGGATAGGAAAGATAGCAGAATACAACAGTCACTAGTATGGCAATATGTAAAAACGTGGATGTGTAACCGATGTGATTCTGCAATCTGTATACGGGGTAAAAATGGGAGTTCATAACCCACTTGAATCAAATGTATGAAATATGATGTGTCAAGAGTTTTGTAATGTTTTGAACAACCAATAAAAAAAATTTTAAAAATTTAAAAAATAATAATAATAATTTTTCTCTTTTGACAAACAGGCATGCTTCCCTTTATTGGTTAATGAAAGCTGCCTAACTTATCATATGTATCTTTTTTGTGCAGACTGCCAAGAAAATTTGAATTACTTTTATTGCTAAATAATAGCAGCTCTTTCTGGATAATAGCAACAAATCCCATGGCTTTACAGTCTGTCCTGTTGCTTTGAACATCTATTTTCTACTCAAATCTCTCTCTTAAATTTCTTACCACTTAAATTTAGTATAATGTACAAAATAGCACAATCTGATTACAACCAAACCCTTTTGCTTCATATAAGCACCCTCTTTGCTGGCCACAAAGGTTTTCTTGTCATTTCATAAATGTACCTTGTACTTTAGGGTCTGAGCACTTTCCTTTTTCAGTTTTTAAAATCATCTTTATTGAAGCACAATTTATATACCATAAAATTCACCCTTTGTAAGTGTACCCTAAGTACTTTTGAATGTACTGTTCTTTCCTTCTTTTGCCACTCAGTGATGTCCTCTTCTTCAAGACCCAGGTGATGTCACCTCCTTCATGAAGTCACACCCAACAAATCTAGGCACATTTAATTTTTCCCTTCTTCTATAGGAGTTTCTGTCTGCCTCTATTACAGCCCTGAGCACATTGCATTATAATTGCAAGCAATTATAATGAAGTGACACAAGTCACCTTAGACTTTGCTACCAGAACATGAATCATTGCCCAGAAGTAGTCAAGCTTCCTGAAGGAAGCTGCTTATACGTAGCACTCAATGATCTAGGGGCCAACATAACCATGGAATATCCACAAGGAACCAACTAGTTATTGTCTGCTCAGGTTTGTCAGATGCCTAAACCATGACGCACACTTCCTGTGAGGAACTCTAATCTCAGACACAAGGGTTATAGGAGAGTTTTAGATTTCAGTAAAGGGTGTGGATGAAAGCTTGGCACAGAATAGCTTCCAAGGAACATCCACAGTGCCAATAATACTATATTTTACTGGTTTTAAGGCATATCCCAATCTCATAGGTTAAGAAAAAAAAAAGATGTCTTCTTGGAACTGGTGAAGTATGGGGAATACCCATGGACTAAGTGGTTGTGTCTTCCTGAAATTCATTTGTGGAAGCCTATATCCAATGTAATTAGGAGGTGGGGCCTTTGGCAGATAATTAGGTCATGAGAGTGGAGTTTCATGAATGGACTTAGAGCCCTTATCAGTGGCTGGAGAAACCAGAGTTCTCTTCTACTATGGGAGGACAAAACAAGATGTCAGCAGTCCCCAATCCAAGAGAAGGACCAGACTAGAACCCAGCCATGCTGGGTGTCTGACTTCCAGCCTCCAGAACTGTATGAAATAAATTTCTATTGTTTGAGGCCACTCAGTCTATTTCATGTTCTTATAGCAACCCCAAAAGACTAAGACTGTAAGTTATTCAATGTGACTTCAAGGAGATGCAAGGAGGAAGAAAGGAAGGTTGGAGAACTTCAAGTACCAAGTACCCTATATTCTGAAAAGGTCATATAGCACCCACTATGTCCTTATTCCTGCCCTAAGAATTTTGAAATTCTTTCTTTAAAAGCACTAAACTATGAATTAATGTAAAGAGGTTTAATAAAATTCTGATTCTTCCTTATGAGAATCACTTTAATGGCTTTTAGAAAGCATCAGATATCAAATATTTTCCAAACAAAAACAATGTTGGTGGGTGGCCCTAAGCATGCACTTAGCTTGTCTAAAATGGGTCATTTAGTGCTGGAGGAAGGAAAGGTTAGGGGCTGTGACTCAGTCTGCTCCATAAAGAGCAGCCTCACTCCACCCCATTCCAGTGGCTGGGAGTTAGTGACTCCCAACTGAGCAATGACAAGCAATGACATCTGCCTCAGTTACCTATATCTGCTTTAATTCCTTAATTTATAGAAACACAGAACATATAGTCCAGTGGGTCTCAAATTTGAACATGAATCAGATTTATCTGGAGAACTTATTAAAAGACAGATTGCTGCACTAGGCGTGGTGGTGCATGCCTATAATGCCAGCAGCTCGGGAGTCTGAGGCAGGAGGATCAAAATTTCAAAGCCAGCCTCAGCAACCTAGCAAGGCCCTAAGCAACTCAGCGAGACCCTGTCATTAAATAAAATATAAGAAAGGGCTGGGGATGTGGCTCAGTGGTTAAGTACCCCTGTATTCAATCCCTAGTACCAAAAGAAAAAAGAAGAGGAGGAGGAGGAGGAGGAGGAGGAGGAGGGAGGAGGAGGAGGAGGAGACGACAGATTGCTGGGCCCCATCCCAGAGTTTCTGATAGAACAGAATTTCTACTTCTAACAAATTCCTCGAAGTTGATGCTCATTTTCTGGCTCAGGGACCACACATTTAGAACCATGGACCTGATCTAAACTATTCATTTTATGGAGAAGAAACCAGAGCACCAAGAAGGGAAGAAACTTGGCAACAATCTCACACTAAGATTATGGGAAAGCCAGGCCTGGACATAAATCCCTTCTCTTCTTTATGCTACAAGTTCCCTAGTCTCAAGGTAGCTATTTTAGTTGCCAACCCAGAGAGGGGCAATAAGTGTCTGATAAATACTCTGTGTCTTTAAAGTTTGTTTTATATTTGAAGTTTAAATACAGTTGCTAATAATCAAATGAGATACCTTGGAACATTAGACTTATTAATGAAACTCATCCAATCTAAGCTATTATCTGTTTGCTTTTAAAACTTGACTTCTCCTTCCTCTTTCTTCTGTCCTTCTTTTTCTCTGTGTCTACATTCTTCAGAGCAATTTGCAGAAAGATTTCCCCAAAGACTAATAATATGTTTACGAGTTCTTTTTTGTCCCGAGTCCAAGTGTCTCCTTCACATTTTCCGGTAAAACTCCATCCTGCTGCTGCCCCATCCATTATTACAGAAGCAGAAGGAAGACAAGTAGGACTAGAGGATGGGGGCCCACAGCCTTGCAACCCAAGGTTCTACAGCAAGCTTCCAGAGGAAATCCAAATTCATGGCAATTAGGTGAAAAGACACACAGCAAATGCTTGTTAATCTGCAAGTTATTTTCATTTAACCCACATTTTCTTAAGAGACTGCTAGATGCAAAAGAGCATTCCTCATTATTAACTGAGATCTGCCACTACTTTCCTTTTTGCCTAAGCCTCATCCTGCTTTTAACTGGGTCATTGTAAGTCATGGCCCTGTTCTCGAGTACCTAATACACATCCTATTTGTTGTGTAGGCACTCAATAAGTGTGTTTATGTAAGCTGGGTTTAAGCCTGCTTGGACCTGCTGACAACTCACAGGGACCTTCTATTCTTCCCATTATCTCACAGCCAGCAGAGGCTTAGATTTCTCCACCCAAAATATGGCAGCTTTGTCATAGCAACTGAGCACCTATCCTTTGCCACCCTGATCCCAAGACTAAAGAGATTAAGAGTAACAGCTTTGGAGGAAAGCATGATAAAGTAAAATTGAGGTATTTAAAATGAAAACCCAGGGCTTGAGATATGGTTCAGGGGTAGAATGTTTGTCTGGCATGTATGAGGCCCTAGGATTGACCCTCAGCACTGCAGGGAGGGAAAAAACCTGGGAATGTGACAGAGATTAAAAAGAACAAGAAATAAGTTTTTTTTTTTCAGGATAGCTATTATTTTGAAAGTTAAAAAAGAAGGTAAAGGTAGAGGAAGAAAGAGAATTTCAAAGGGGTGTCATGGGGATTTAAGACAGTCCTTGAACAAGGAAAGAAAAAGATGAGGGACACTCTGGGAATTGAGGTAAGGGACTTGGGCTGGAGTACAGTGAAGGAAGTGAAAGAACTCTGCTTCTGGGGGAAGATGGAGCTGAGAGAAACATCCTTGGGTAAATACAAGAAAAACTGGGTTAGCAAAGCTGACCCAGAGGAATAGGCAATGGCTATTAAAGCCCAATTATGTGCAGATCTCTATTACACACAAGGAAATGAAGACAAACTGCAAGGCAGTATCTGTACTCTAAACCAGTGCTTCTCAGAGTGCAAACTGCACATGAACTCCTGGCACTTTTGCCAAAGCACAAACTTCAGGACCCCAACCTCAAAGATTCTGATTCAGTAGGTGTGAAGTGAGGCCTATAATTTACTCTTTTAGCAAGCATCCTGATGTTGCTGCTGCTGCTCATCTGCAGGCCACACCTTGAATAGCAACCACACAGCCAGTCAAGGAGGAGGAGCACTCTTAGCAAGGAGGGACAAACGTGTGGACACAAGGAGAGACCACCCCACTCTCTGAGATAGTTGGAGGGAGAAAATGACATCATAGCCCCCAGCCTCAGTTCTCTCTTTTCTATGCCCATGCCTGCAGTTCCTTTATCTCTACACATTTTTCTCCATGTCCTTCAGCTCTGGAAATAATGTGAAGCAATTGTATCAACAGCACCCTGGGAAACATCCTTGGCCAACTGATCATGTAAGCATTTAGGAACTGCCCAGGGTTCAGGAGAGATAGGCACTTGCTGACTGCATTTTTTCACAGTGATATCTGGGACTGGGAAAGGGGAGGACTGGTGAGAGTGCAGGATCCTTGCATGCTTGTTGAAGCAAACAGTACCTAGGGATTTCTTCAAAAGGCTTCCCAGCAGGAAGCTTTCTACCTGCATTTCATCTAACATGCTTCACCAAATCAGAGATCTGAATTCTGAAGCCAAATCACCAGTGTTAGAGATGAAGCCAGACTACCATCTCATTTCTTTCCTGCTCCTAAGGTTCAGACAAAGAAAAGCAATGAACGTACAAGAACTGAGTCTTGGGGCTGGGAGTGTAGCTCGGTGGTAGAGTGTTTCTTCACACAGGGGGAGGAAAAAAATGTGAGTCTTCAAAAACTGATTTCAAACAGTTTTAAAGGGCTTTTCGTCTTTCAAACTGCTATCTCATCCAAATTACAGTGTGTGAAGCTCTTCCCAACTGTGAAAGGAAACTAGTAAGTTCAGATAAGGAATTCTTTGTTCACACTTGGGATATCTGGTCAAAATTCCTAATGCTATCACTCCAAGAATATATGGAGGAATGTTCCTTTGTTGAGTGAAGTTAAATATTTCCCAACTACCTTAATCCTGAGTGGTTTTAATTCCCTCTGACATGTTATTAGAGAGCAGAATGTGTTGAGGAAAGTAAGAAATCCCATGGTAACAACACTGATTCACAGATCATGCATGAGCCATGGCAGAAAGGGCAGATGTATTGAGAATTCAGTTCAAGTTACTCCAATGCCATAACTATTATCTGAGCAGCCCTCTGGGCCAGACCCTGTACTGGTAGCGTGGAGAGTACCAAAACAAGAATGGAACAGTGCCTAGAAGTTTTTCAGTGACTTATAGCTAAACATTAATTTAAAAAATAGTTTTAAGTCCTTCATTTCATTTTCATAATAACCTTATAGATACAACAGGAATTAATATTATCATTTTACAGACAACCTGAGATTCAACAGTTAAATTATATGCCCAAGCTTGGCCCTCTTGCTCCATTATTTAGATTTTATTACTAACTTTTGCCATCAAGTGTGTGATAACTTATCATATCAGAATCAGGTTGCAAGGTCAGCCCCTCTATTTGAAATCCCCAAGATTTAAGAAATTCCAAGACATGAAAACCTAAAACACAGCCTGATTTAGCACTCTTACATTGGTTATTCTCCATTTGTTTCCCTTCTCCCCCACACACATTTTTGCTCACTTTTCCTCCTGCTCTATATCCTCAGAAATCCACCTCTATAACCATCACCAGGTCAACTTCTTAGGTGAGTTTGGTCAATGAGAGGAACCAGAGGGAGATGGCAGGGCAAAACCTGAGAAAAGCGGAGTGATTTCTTTCCTGCTCCTTTTGCCCTTCCTAGACCTCAGCACCAACTGGATGGCTCTCCTGCCTGGCCCTCCTGGAAACAGGTAATACCAGCTCCTCCCTTACCCCTAAGGGATAACTGTCTTCTGCTCTTGCTTATTTCTGGATGCCTCAGGAGCCCCTCCCTTGGTTCCCTTGACCCAGCCCCCACTGCTGCTAGTGAGCCTTTACTGCAGTCTCTTGAATCACCTGTATATTCAGTTTCCTGCTAGGGCCCTGAATGCCTCTTCCACCCAAAGCCCTAATCTGTAAACCCAGAGGAACAGAGTAAGCCTAAAACATCCACAGTCACAAATTCATTGATCTTTTTCTTTCAATAATTAATGTTTGTTTCTCCAGTGCTTATTTGCCACAATCTTACCTTGGGCCCTTTTTTATTCCCTACCTAAACTTGTGCTATAGTCTGTCTCCTAAGTAGACTATGGTCCCTAAAGCCTCCCACCTCCAATCAATTCAATCACAGACTCCTACTGGTGTGAATTTCCTGGTGCACAAATCTGATCATATCTTTCCTGCAATGGCTCCCCACAGTGCCTACAGAATAAAGTACAAACTCCTCATCCAACCACACAGGGCTTTCACTATATACCCAACTGTAACTACAACTCACCTGTTTCTGTACTCTCTATTCCCCAAGCCTATATCAAAACACATGACCTTTATTTTTGTTCATGCTGTTCCCTTAGCCTAGAAGGGGCTTTACTTTGAAATTCTTCACAGACTTCAAAGTTCAGCCAAACACTTCCTCCTGCCTGATGGTTTTATCTTTTTTTTTTTTTAACAGATAAAGAACCACTTTTTCTTCAAAACTCTCATTGGCCTTTTTAAAACATTTTAATTTTTTGTCCTCTTTTTTATGGCACTGAACCTCTCAGTACAGCAATCTGCGTCTCTCCTTCCCCACTCTGCTCTAAGCACCTTTCACAACTGGAGGCTGTCTGGTTCATGATGGTGCCTCCAACAAGCCCCAGACATAGTGTAGAGGCAATCTCAGCTGGTACACACTAAATGAATAAATGCATGGATAAATTCAATTCCATACCCCCTTAGCACTTAATGTAGTATCTAATGTGGTTAGATTTCAAAATATTTGAATGACCTACTAAACAAGCAGTATGAGTTATAATGAAGGTTCCACATGAAATCTGCATATTTGCCTTTTTTAATATTTAGTTTTTAGGTTGACACAATATCTTTATTTCACCTCCATGTGGTGCTGAGAATCGAACCCAATGCCTCATGCATGCTAGGCGAGCGCGCTACCACTTGAGCCACATCCCCAGCCCATATTTGCCTATTTTGACTATCCTTTAATTTGTACATATATTATATTATCATATGCCATTTGAAAAAAATCTCTCTCTTTGGGGAAAGTAGTGCCACACATATAGCATTTTTAAAAAAGAACAACTAAATGTTGCTAAAGCTGAAGAAAGGCCTAGAAGGGGTTTCTGAAGGGCAAATGGATGCGTGCAGCTTTGAAATATCCTACTTCTCTTTCATTTCCTATCAGTCAGTCCCATCCTCTTGCATCAAATTTAGTCTAATGAGGCTACTGCAATGTATTTATTTTGAAGTGATTGAATTTAGAAAGACATTCATCTAATACGCAATTGCTGCCACAAGCCGAATAGCTGAATCATAGCAGGGATGATGGCATTAATCTGAGGACAGCTGTTTCTTATCATTTCTAACACACACAAAAAAGCCCAGGCCAGGCTGGAGCTTCTGCCTCAGTTGCAAGATGGGACTGATGGGCTCCGAAAAAGAAATGCTTCTGAACAGGTGCCAGGAAACAAAAGCAAGAAAAGGAATGCCCTGTGAGGGACTGAACTTTTAGAATTCGTCTGTCTGACGTGTGAGGGTTACTACTAACTCTAACTAACTAACTCTTTGGGGTGCTCAAGTTGAGATAATTTGATAAGGAGAGCGGAGGCAACTGAGTGGGAACTAACCCTTTAATGAGTCTACCAATCTGTTATTTGCACCTATTAAAGAACAATGATAACAAATCTGGCCCATGCCTACATGGTACCTTACAGTTGACAATATGCTTCTGCATTCAGCATCTCAAGCAAATGAAGCAACTGCCCACATGTCCAGAACTCAGGGGCTGAATCAGGGTTTGAATATGTCCCCCAAATGATGTGTTAGAAACCTACTCCCCAAGGTAAGAGTGTTGGGAGCTGGGGTTTAATAAAAGATGATAGGGTCGTGTGGTGGAGTCCTCATGAATGGATTAGTGTCCTTATCAAAGGAGTGAGTTAATCACCAGGAGAACAGAAGGGATTATTATAAAAGTGAAATTGCCTTTTGTGCTTCCTCAGTCCTATATTCCAGCATCTTCGCCCTATGATACCTTTCCTTATAATACAGCAAGAAGATGCGGCCCCTCAACTATAGACTTCCCAACTTCCAAAATTCTAAGAAATGAATTTTTCTTAAAAATTACCCAGTCTGTGGTACTTTGTTATAGTAACACAAAACAGATTAATACAGGGGCAAGTATAGTCCCCAGGAATCTGGGGAGCCTCTTCCTAAAGCAATCGCTTTAGCACTTGCCTGCTTTGGATACCCAAAACCTACCATGAAGGCATTGCTTCCTTGAACCCAGGCACTTTCACTGTTAGAGCAACACTGTCCCTGGAAACAAATATATAGCTAACTCTAACTTGTCTATGCCTGAATATGAATGCATTATCAGCACTTCTCAGAACAGCTGGCTGAGGCTTTGAGCAGGTCATGAATGTAGCAAGAGAACAAAAGGAGGCTGGAGCTTAATAAGCAAAGGATAGAAACTGGTGGCACTCTTCACTTGCTGTGCCTGTTTCCTGCTTCCTCAAAAGCTACAAAGAGCAAATAGTGCTGCCACCCTCTTGCTAAATGGGGTGAGGGGAGGAGAAAGAAAGCCAACGAAAAGTGCTTGCTTGATTGGTACCCTGGTGAGATGGCCTCACATTCTCTAGGCCTAGGGGTTGTCTAAAACAAACTTTCGCTTATGTGGTACAGTTGTAAGTTCCTTAGAGACCTGTCCCTGCCCTTCAACCTCAACCCCTGATGGTCTCTGACCTGGGGATCTCCAAATCCACTTTGGCAGGAGCTTCCTCCCCAGGCCCCAAACCCCACATCCAGCTTCTCCTCTGTTGGGGCCTATTCACTCCCCACCAGACAGATCTATGGTACTTCCCACACCGGCTCTCCCCAGCAGGGGCCAAGAGCTGCTCCTTGGAGCATTTTTTGCCTGAACAAATTATAAGAGTATTGGTCAATCCCCAAGTAGCAGCATTTCTGCTGCCAAAGCATTAGCCAGCTCTGTTCTTTTGCAATAAATTTCCGGGGCGGGAGTCAGCCCAGTCCCCTGGGCCCTGACTGCAGATAGCATAGTCTAAACTCCGAGGGGTCCTGTTGAAGTGAAGTGGGCACCCATATATCCCTTACCCCTGGGGCCAGGAATGGCACTTTGCATACCAGCTGCTCCCTCTAAAGAAATCCCCTTCAAAAGCCTCCAACCATCCCCTCTTTTGACCTGTGCTGTTGGTAAATGTGCCCATGATGTAACCACTTTCTGCTAAATTATACTTTAAGTTCCTCTGGGTGGTCTTCCAACCCTACTTAGGGATCTGAGAGCTATTGTGTCTTGATTCTCTTCTAGTCTAACACCCTGTTACCATTCTCTCCTTTGTTCAGTGAACAATTACTGAAGGTCCACCCTAATGTACATCTTTCCTGCCCACTACCTCCCTTTTTTTCCTTATTCATTATTTACTTTCCTATATGTATGAAAAATTAATCATTCCCTCTGTTTTTCTTCCTTCATCCCTCCATACAAATTCCCTGATATCATTTTAGATACATGTGAGAAATGTTTTTATTTTCTATATCAAAATAGATAACAAGCAAACTAAAAAGAATTAAATGTAAAACTATAATAAATAATAAAACTAAAGGATATAAAATAATCTTAGAAGCACAGAATTTTTTAAACAAAAAACATTGAAAGCTATCCATCAGGAGTTGGGTACTTCAAAGTGCTATTGCAAACACACAATCTAAAATATTATAGGAAAGAAAATACATTGTCATCTGCTCCTAGTACACAGGGCCTGGGACAGGAGTAGGATGCTGAGGATGATTGGGAGCCAGTAGGTCATTTCAGTGTTGCTAATAACACAACATAACTGTGTGATGCTTTCTGTAGCATTTAAGTACAAGCGTCTGAAAAGGATACAATGAAGGCAGGAGTTGAAAGTAATACCAATTACCCTAAGACTGCTCTGCCAGACAATGGAATATCTAACAGGACTCTACAATATCATATAACAGCTGTCTACTTCACTGAGCCCTTGCATACTTGCCCCAAATAGCTTTTTAAATAATCATGATGGTTGATAGCTACTTAGAATTTTCTTCAATTGCCATGCTGAACTAAGGAATTTATGGTACATGTTATTTAATTCGCAAAACAGCCCTGTGAAGAATATACTATTTATTCTCATTTTATGGATGAGGGAAATGAATCTCTGTGATTGAGACTCTTGCCTGAAGCTGTGTGCCTTGCAAGTAGGAAAACTGCTAATCCTGCATGGTTCTTGGTGATGCCAGAGCCACTGCTCCTTCTGCTATGCTGTGATGCTCTGACTGGTGGAACAGAAAAGTGAGAGTTCCACTCCTAATTTCTCTATTGTATAGAAGTGAAGGGGGAAAAGGAAGTCTAGCCTCATTTGGAAGGCTTTAGTTTTTGTTTTGTTAAGAGCTACCTTTACTTAAGTGGCCATTTGATGGTCTTGGTGTTAGTGAAACCTTCAGCAATCACAATGACTCTCTGTTACAGAGTAAGAATGGAAGGCAGTTCCCAAGTGCCTCCTAATTATTTCTTATTGAGTAAAGTACCACAGCACCAGTTTCAGGATGTGGAGGGAGAAAGGGTACAAGTGGACAGGGTTTCCCTTACCTTTACTCAGTGTCAATTGACATCTACAAAAGCAGTATACAGCTAGTAAATATCTTCAGTCTATCAAGCTAATCCATGAAGACAATATGATAGGGTCCCAGCATATCTCTATATCTCTTCGGATTCAACTTCTCTGCAGCTTTGGCCTTCCTCCATGTCTACATGAATATGCCAGTCTTTCTTCCATTTACCTTCTTTTCTTTTCCTCCATGACTATTTGTTGAGGACCTGCTATGTGCCAAGCACTGATGAGATAGATGGAGACAACTGGGGTTAAGGTTTGGTCCCTCCATCAGGGATCTTCTAGTCTGGTAGATAAACCAGATAAATAAGAATACAATTAGCTGGGCATGGTGGCACATGCCTGTTGTCAGCTACTGGGGAGGCTGAGGCAAGAAATTTGTTAGAGCCCAGGAGTTCAAGACCAGCCTGGATAACGTAGTAAAATCCAGTCTCAGAGGAAGGAAGAAAGGAGGGAGGGAGGGAGGGAGGGAGGGAAGGAAGGTAAGAAGAAAGGGAGGGAGGGAGTAAGGGAGGGGCATAAAATTGTAAAACTGGGTTGTGAATGGGGGATAGGTCCAAGAGAGACATATGTCACAGAGGATATGTCTGGAAGACTCACATTAGAAAAATAAAACCTTTCTTGTTTGAATAAATTTTATCCCTATTTCAACCTGAATGAAATTTCATTTCTCTGTCATAGAACCCTGGTGGCATTTTGGCTTGTATTAGTCACTTTGGGCTAGGTTTATCTCCTCCATTCCACTGAGTATAACTCACTTCATATACATATTGTGCTAGGCTGTGCTGTGCAAGAGGAAAATGACAAAGTCAACCCCAGAACCAGTTCCTCAGGGAACTCACAGGAAGAAAGCTATGCCTCACAAGGGATAGACAAACCAAGTGCTAAGGAGGAGAACGTGGGCACAACTCATGAGGAGAGGCGAACATCATGGAGTGTTCTAGGGAAGAAGTGGCATTTGAAATGAGCTTTGAAAGATGGGCAAGATTGCCCTAGTTAGAGACTAAACCAGAAGATATACTATATAAGAGATTTAGAGAAGGCAAGAAGAATGAGACAGTGTGAGAAGTGTAGTAAACCAATAAGGATGGCCTGAAGAGTACATGGTGAAGTAGAGAAAAACCTGGAAAGGCTAATTTAGACCAATACATGGGAGCTTTAAATATTAAGAAGATATTTCCACTTAATATATAGGCAGTGGGAAAAAGTTTTGAGTGGAACAATTATGTAACCAAACTTGTTTACATGGATTGTGACTAAGGAAAGAGACAGGGAGACCAGTTAGTGGGGTGACTGCAGTAGTCTAAGTGAAAGAGACTGTCACCACTTGTGAGAAGTGGTGGTGGGGATGGAGAGCTGCTACTCCTGAGTCAGGGACTGAGTGTTACTGGTGTGTCTCTGTAACAGCCAACACTATTTTGTACCCTGAGTAAGTTTTACAAGTATTTGAAACTGAACTACATTAAAGGTTCAATTGAAAAGTATGAATTTGAATTTATGTTTTGCAGGTGTTTTATTCTGTTTGTTTGAATCCTGTCACCTAAGTCATTCAATTCTATGTCACAGAATGTCCGTGCCCAAAGCTGTCATTATCTGGCATTTTTTTTTTTTAATATTTATTTATTTATTTATTTATTTATTTTTAGTTTTCGGCAGGCACAACATCTTTGTTTGTAAGTGGTGCTGAGGATCGAACCCGGGCCGCACGCATGGCAGGCGAGCGCGCTACCGCTTGAGCCACATCCCCAGCCCCATTATCTGGCATTTTGATGACACCTCAGAGCTGTGGCATTTTGGAGCAGTCCTTAACTATCTCATGCACCATTTTAGTTGGTCTGTAGTCATCTGTACCAATAGCCCTGGGTTCTCTGCTAGAGTCAGCTGGGGCTGCCCCACCTATTCTTGCCAGCTTAGTCATCTGGACCATCACTGGCAAACTTCTCAGGAGCCTGCTGAGCTCCAAAGCATTCAAAGTATGGGATCTTATGGGAAGATCTAAAGACCACAGGGCTTCTATGACCCACAACAGGGAAACCATCCAGTAAATTCATAGTCCCTCTAGGCAGGCATTTCTAGGAAAGGGTGGAAGAAAGTAGAGCAGTGGAAAACTGCAGTGATTACCCACAGACAGTGTGATCCCAGAATTCCAGATGAAGCCTGATTTTTACAACTGTGGGGATATTTTAAAATGGTTAAAATGACTCATTTAGAAATTAATGAATCTCAGCAGGCATGATGGTGCATGCCTGTAACCTCAGCAGCTGGGGAGGCTGAGACAGGAAGATTACAAATTCAAAGCCAGCCTCAGCAATTTAGAGAGCCCTAAGCAACTTGGGGAGACCCTGTCTCAAAAAATTAAAATAAATAAATAAATAAAAAGGCTCTGCGATTAAGCATCCCTGGGTTCAATCCCTGGTAAGAAAGAAAGAAGGAGTGAGGGACGAAATAAATAAATAAACCAATCTCAAGAGATAAACTTAAAATTATGGAATTAATGAAGCTGCCATATGTCCCCAGAATCCAATCATGTGGTTAGATTAAGATTGAGGTCATGACTCCAGTTTAATCAAAAGATAACACTGGCTAATTTTACTGAGCATGTTGATGTGTCAGATATCTTTCTAAGCGCTGTTCTTATATTAATATATTTAATCCTCACAATAACCCTACAGTTTGAGTACTATTATTTCCATTTTCCAAGTAAGGAAATAGGTACAGAGAGGGTAAGACTTATCCTACATCACATAGTAGGCAGGAGGTGGAGCCTGAATTTCAACCAGATAAGTTACTTTCTAAATGAGCCATCTTCGGCTTCCACATATACAGAATGCAACATTTTCCTATCTTTCTGCGTTCAGAGTGTCTCTCAGTTGACTCATGAAGATATTGAGGGTCAACGTGGCACAATTGGAAAGCCTTGAATTTTGCACCCAAACAGACCTGACTCAGAAACCCATTTACATCATATATTAATGACATTGGGCAAGTTATTTAACTTTTAAGAAAAATAATGTACCTCGTCCTGAGCCTGGTACAGTGTGGGTGTTCAGTAATGATCATGAGCACAGTCTGTGTGTAGTCGGGAAAGGAAGCAAAGAGGAAGAGGATATCTTCATGCATCCACAAGTGTTTAAAGGAAAAGATTCCTGAGTTCAAAAAGAGGCATTCATACCTATGCTCCCTATAGCTTGGTGGCAACATCCCTAAGCAACAGCAGGACCTTTTTTGCTAGCTCTGGGCTCGCCAATGGGATAGGCCTTCCAGTCTAGGATTTGGTCTTTGTTGCTCCTGCTCCTGCAGCTCTGCTCTTTGAGATCTGTCTAATCCTGCTGTTCTCCCTCCTAAAGATAGGCATGGGCCTGGGCACTTCTGTTAATCAAACCCTATTTCTGGAAGAATTCTCAATCATGGTTTTCATACCAACTCTTAACATCTAAAATCTGTGCTTTACTTTCATATAGATAAATTCAACAATATTTGTTTCTTTTTCTTTTTCTTTTTTTTTTTTAGTGAGTGTGTGTGTGTGTGTTTTACGGTGAATTGAACCAGGACCCTCTACCACTGTGTTACATCACCAGAACATTTTTAAGTTTTTTATTTTGAGACAGGCCCTCTCTAAGTCACCCAGGCCAGCCTCAAATTTGTGATCCTTCTGCCTTAGCCTACTGCATTGCTGGGATTACAGGCATGCCCCACCATGCCCATCTCTTTATTTTTGATATTTCTTTTCATTGTAGGGGGAATTAAAAAGAAAACTAATTTTTTTATTGCCCATGGTAAAGCAGCAGGATATAAAAGAGAGTGGCCTGAGGTCTGAGCTCTGTCTCTGTCCCTTATTAACTGTGACCAGGAGCAATTCCAGTCAGTGCCCTCTTTATGTTATGAATTTTAAAGATGATGGGATAAAACAAAAGAATGATTCTGTTTTCATTACAAAAAAACACAGGAATGGAATGGAAAGGGTTATGATCACTGAGGTTTCATCTAATCTGTGAAATTCTGACAATGTTAAGTAAGATTGTTCTAAACCATCTGGGGCTCTCCCTTATCAATTTGGAATCTCAGGGCCATAAAATGTTGTCAGTTTTCAGGGCAACTGTGAATGATCTTCTAAGAATTAGAAATGAGATTGTCCTCTGAGAGTTAAACTAGGACATCAACACATAATGGATTAGAGCAGAGATTTGCTAAGTCACCTTAAAGAAACAGAATGGTTCTCAGACCAGGAAAACTTGATGGAATCTTAAGGAAAGCTCAATCAGAAGGGGGATTGACTAGCCATGAAAACCTAAGGAGGTTGGGTAAGCAAAACTTGGCATTGCTTATCTAATGCCATCCAGTACAAAGGAGCTAAATTAATAAGACGGTGGTCGAAAAGGTGACTGAGGTAGCCTGGCACCATGGTGCATGCCTGAAATCCTAGCAACTCAAGAGGCTGAGACAGGATAGCAGTTCAAAACTAGTCTCAGCAACTTAGAGAGACTCTGCCTCAAAATAATAGAAAGGGCTGGGGGTATAGTGGTAGAATCCCCAGTACAAGAAAGGAAAAAAAAAAAAAAGATGATGAGGTAATTCTGGTGACAAGTCTCTTCATATAGAGGTCCAGGCCAGATGCCTTAAAACATTCTTTTAATGTTTTCCCTGTTTTAATTCCAAACTTATCAAGCAAACTATTTATAGTTTAGCTTCTCAAACTATAAGTTTAAATCCACCTACAGGAAATGAATACACTAGTCATTGGATGTGAGCATCCTTTGGTAATTGTATTTCTTATTCAGAGTTAATAAACTGACCCCAGATTATAATAGGACTTTTCATATGGCCTGCCTACAGAGCTAGAACACTCTTGTTCTAGGACTTGGACATTTGCTACCTTCAATAATTCTAATTTTCTTGCAAACTACTAAGTGAGTGTCGTGGTTATATACAGTAGCCTTGGGAGCTTAGACCTACAACTGAGAGCTGGCAAATCAGATTTCTGAGCCTGATGGAGAGAGTCAGACATGGACCATGCAAGATCATTGAAGTAATGCCCTACTATGCAAGTCTTTGGGAAACATTCCAGCTGGCCTTTCCCAGGAGTCATTCAGTCATTGTCATTGCTCACGCCATTCCTTTTGGAACATAAAAGATGGGAGAGACTCCCCCCACTGTGTTATGCAAAGATTCCTCCCATGGCAAAGCCATGGTGGGGCATGCCTGTAATCCCAGATTAATAAGTCCACACTCTTTATGCCTCTGTAATTGGGATTCCAGTCTGCCTTCCCGTGTTATTTTCCACTCTTCCCCTGCACTCAGTCTGAATGCTGAAGTTGGCATCTCTGTTGTGTTGTCCATCTCTGCTTATTCCTCCCCTTAGTTCCACATGCTAAATCTCATCTTTGATTCAAGACTCAGACTAGTTACTCTCTCTTCCATAACTGCTTCCAGGATTGTTACTCCAACTCAGAAGTCCCATAGTTTATCTCTTGTTCACCTGCATTTCCTATCTTGTGATGGTGTATTGCCATAAAGTAGGATCTCCAGGAACTTCAGAAATAAAATTCCTTTATTTGCTCTGAGCTTCTCTTCTCTTACAGGAAAACCTTCTTAAGAAATCAGATTTATTCAGTCTTTCATTTATTTATTTGCCATTTAGCAAGTATCTACTGAGTGCCTCTATGTGCCAGGCAATGGAACACAATGGTGGAAAAGACTGACAGGGCTTTTTCCTTCATGCAGCTTCCAGTCTAGTAGAGAAGAGAGACACTGAAGAAAAAAAAAGAGTGAAATTCCAGCTTGGAGAAGTACTGTGTGCATAGTACTGTGAGGGTACAGGCCTTCCTGGGAAAGTCACATTTCAGTGCAAACCTGGTAGGGACAAGCCAAGAGAAGAGGTCCTTGAGAGTGTGGGGAAAGAATGGGTTGAATGCTTTCAATGGCCAGTGTGACTGAGCTGCCAAGCAGACTACTACTTCTAGCTCCAAGCAGACTGCTCCATTTATACTAACAGTCATCAAAGTATGATATGATTTGTTACATTTAAGCTTTCTTAAGTCATGATCACATCCCCACTAGCCAATACATTTTTCTTATTTGTTTCATGTTAACTTTCCTAATTTTGGTCTCAAAGGGTCACATTAATATGATGCTTTTTAATTAAAAAAGAAAACAAAACCCAGCTTCCACCACAGACCCTGACTGTAACAGTAACTCTGCTGTCCTGGGAAACCTGATTTCATCCCCACCACAATCATCACCAGAGAGGTTGCTCTACTCAAAGTGTAGTCTTCCACCCAGCTACTTAAGCATTGTCAAGGAGCATGTAAATTCTCATATCCCACCCCAGACCTACTGAATCAGACTCTCTGGGAGTGGAACTCAACAATCTTTTTTTAAAATAAGATTCCAAGGTGATTCTTAAGAGCATTAAAGATCAAAAATATTAAAGTGCATACATGCGTTCTACTGTCATGTGTAACTAATTAAAACAAAAAAAATTTTAAAATCACACTTTAGGAATTCTTATTGTCAATTTCATCTTCCATCTGTAAGATACAAAGTCTTTATTTTGTTAACTACTGTAGCCCCAGTGCTGTGATGCCCATCACATAACAGGTGCTTGGCATATGTTCATTGAGTGGATGGATAAATGGATTTTGTCTTCCCTGTTACACCAGAAGTTCTCTAAGAGCACAGTACTTGCCCAGTTCACATGGAGGTTCCTCCTGCACTTAGGACAATGACCTGCACATGACAGGTATTCAATAATTTTTGAAAATATGGGAAGAACTCTGCTTTTTCGGGTGCTAGTTGAATTTCTCTAGCCATTTGAGTCCTTTTCTATTCTTGGGCTAATATCTGCCTTCCCACTGGACCTAGTTCTGCCCTCTGAACCCATGAAAGACAACTCCACATCCTTTGCTCTATGGCAGCCCTTCTGATAATGAGGACGGTGACCAGGTTCCCTGCAGTCACTTACAAACAGCACACCTCTCCAGTGTGCACTCACATATTTTAAAAGACTTTAAAGTACTCTTAGCATACTTTAAAGGAGGACACACCCCTCACAGGTTTGTGGGGTGTTATGAACTCCTACAGAGAGCCAGCATGCAAGCAGGTTCTTTCTCCAAGTCAGGAAGCCAGACCGGAACTAACAGTGATAACAATAATTAATGCTTACTTCATTATTAATTATGATTTACAGGTTAATCCATATAACACCCCTGAGATATAGGTCAGAGTTTCCAGGCCCATAAATGGTGGAGGGAATGAAGCAGAATATGTATTTTGCATGCATGCTGTGGCCTGAGATCAGTAGTGTTAAGATCTTAGTGCACTGAGAGTCCATATCCAGGCTGATCCATCTACTACTGGCTTGCTCTTTGGTTGAGAGAATCACTTAGTGACCAACATATAACCAGGTCTGTGAAATGCTCAGATTCTAGGATGAGAGGTAAAGGGAGAGGAGTAATACAGAAGCCAGACCTTGAGGGCTTACTGAGAACTAAGCTCTGCATTAGGCTCTGTGTGCTGAAATATGTCAAAAATGTTTCCAAATACAACATCTCACACATAACAGGCCCAAAAGCTATCCACACAGGTTTGATATTAGTATTTGAAATAAAAAAGTGTTAGCTGGAGGCTCAGATATCATTTCCTATCCAGTTTTTATTGTAGTGGGATTTACTCTGAATCCTCTTAGAACTGATGCACTTGGGTCACAGAGTCTACTAAAATAAGTACATGTATTCAATTGCTTTGTCGTCACCGTATTGTAAATACACAAGACATTTTCAGTGATTCCTTTAGAAAAGCAAAGAAGCCTTTCAAAATCATTTATAAATTGAATAAATCCCTTCTTTACATTTTATTTTCAAGTGCAAGGCTTCTGTAAGCAATGATTCTTAACCTTTTGGGAGATTTTGAGTCCTGTGGGAATATGGTAGTAACAATATGGACTTTCCCCAGGAGAAAACATAGGTTCACACATGAACAATTGCATACAACTTCAGTGTCTGTGAAGTCAAAGCTAAGAACTTGTAACTTCTCACATACATTGCTGATGAGAGTGCAAATTTGGCAATATCTATCAATATTATAAATGCACACACCCTTTTACATAGTCCTTCCACTTTTAGGAAATTACTCTACAAATATATATATTTTACACAAGCAAAATGCCATTTGCACAAAGGTATGAACGGAGCATTATTTATTATAGAAAAAGATTGGAAACAAATTTAATGTCCACCAACAAGGAACTGGTTAAATAAATTTTAGTATGCCCATAAATTGAATGCAATGAATCATTCTTTTAAAAAAAAAAGAATGACAAAGTTATTTATGTACAGATATGATATAATCTTAAGATATATGGTATGATAAATGAAAAAAGTGACATATAGAGCCAGGCATGGTAGCACATACCTATAATCCCAGCAACTTGAGAAGCTGAGGCAGGAGGATCGCAAGTTCAATGCCAGCCTCAGCAACTTTGGGACACCTTCAGCAACTTGGTGAGACCCTGTCTCAAACAAAAAATACAAAGGACTGGGAATGCAGTTCAGTAGTAAAGTGATCCTGGGTTCAATTCCCAGTACCAAAAACAAACAAAAAATAAAAAGTGAGATATAAGAAATATAAATGGTGTGCTACCATTTATATATAAAAAGGGTCGGGGTGGGGAATAACATTTGTGCATAGTTAAAAAAAAATAAAATAAAACAGCCACCCTGTATCCACCTGCTAGGTCAAGAAAAAAAAATGGAATAGCTGCTATGGAAACAGATATAGCAGTTCCTCAAAAAGTTAAAAATCAGCCAGGCAGGATAGCACATGCCTGTAATTCTAGTGACTCTGAGGGTGAGGCAGGAGGATCAGAAATTTGAGGCTAGCCTCAGTAACTTAGGGAAATTCTAAGCAACTTAGTGAGATCCCATTTCGAAATTAAAAAAAAAAAAAAAAGGACTGGAGATGTGGCTCAATGGTAAAGCACCCCTGGGTTCAATCCCCAGTATTAAAAAAAATTAAAGATCAAATTTCTATATGGCCCAACAATTCTACTGCTTTGTCTCCACCCAAAGAATTGAAAGCAGGGCTTCAAAGAGATAGTTATACACTCAGATTCACAACAGCATGTTTACAATAGCCAAAAGGTTGAAGCAACCCAAATGTTCATTGACAAATGAATAGATAAACAAAATGTGATATATATAATGAAAAGTTATTCATCTATAAAAAGGAAGAAAATTCTTACACATGCTACAGTATGGATGAATCTTGAGGACAGAAAGTAAAGTGATGGTTCCCATGGGCTCAAGGGAGCAGAGAATTGGGAGTTATTAATGGATATAGAATTTCAGTTTTGTAAGATGAAAAGTTCTGAAGAACATTGTTGTTGCACAACAATGCGAATGTACTTAACACTACTGAATTTCACACTTAAAAATAATTAATATTATACTTTTATGGAATATACACACTTTTTAAAAAATAGAGGAATGAAAATAAATATGTAGTATACATATAAATACCCTTGGAAGGACACATAAGAAATTGGTAGCATTGGTTGCTTCCAGAGAGGAGCTAATGGATAGGAACAAGAGGGAAACTTTTTAAATTATAAACTATATTGCATTTGTAAATTTATATATAAAACATTTGTGCATAGTTAAAAAAAAATAAAATAAAACAGCCACCCTGTATCCACCTGCTAGGTCAAGAAAAAAAAATACTGTCTTTTCCCCAGAATTTCTCAGGGGGCCTTTCTTAATCATATTCTTTTTTTTTTAAGAGAGAGAGAGAGAAAGAATTTTTAATATTTATTTTTTAGTTTTTGGTTGACACAACATCTTTATTTTTTATTTGTATGTGGTGCTGAAGATTGAACCCAGCACCACGCGCATGCCAGGCAAGCACGCTACTGCTTGAGCCACATCCCCAGCCCTATTCTTTTTTTTTTTAACTTTTATTTTTTAGTTGTGGATGGACACAATACCTTTATTTTATTTTTACATGGTGCTGAGGATCAAACCCAGTGCCTCATGTATGCTAGGCAAGCACTCTACCTCTGAGCCACGACCCCAGCCCTTGATCATATTCTTAAAGGAAGGCTTTTCACGATATGCCCTTTCAAGTTCAAATTTCTTATAATGTGTTACCTAGTAAAAAATGCAAATCTGAAAGCTTCTGCATTCCATGTTATGAGATGGTGACTGAGATATGGTACAGAAAACATGGTACTCTAAAAATGCAGGCTACACATAAGAGCCTCAAGATTGAGCATCTTAAATTGGAAGCATATAAGCCTCATACTATCCAGCACATGCCACATGCACTACTATATACATAATTGTTAAAGCCCAGATGTGAAATTAAAGTGTCTAAGTTTGCATCCCAGTTTAACCATGTAATAATTGTGTAAAGTTAAGTGGTCTCCCTCCCTCTCCATTTTATTTTATTTTATTTGTGCTGTCAAAGAAAGCCAGGGCCCTTGTGCTTACTATACCATTCTACCAATAAGCCACATCTCCAGCCCTCAAGCAAGTCTTAAGCTTCACTTTCCTCATTTATTCAGTTATTCGACAATTTGAGTGTCTCTTTTATACTTACTGTGATGTTTCAAATACGGTTCTGGCCACTGGGGATATATCGGTAAAGAAAAGAAACAAAAATCCCTACCTTCATGGAGTTCACATTCCATTGCAGGGAGACAGTGAACAAATTAAATAAGTAAGAAAAAATATATAGTATGTCCAGTTGTGATAATGGTTGAGAAGACCAAAGCAGGGAATAATAAATAATCCTATTTAGTTTACTGCTCCCCACAACAAAGCAGGCTGTTGTGGGGAGCAGTAAACTAAATAGGGTTTCAGAGTAGGTCTTTCTGGGAAAGCAATGTTGAGACCTAAGAGAGAAGCAGATCCAAATCCTGTGCAGATGTGGTGGAGAGAGCATTCTAGGTGGAGGAAAGAATGAAGGTGAAGACTCTGGGGCAGGAGGAGGCTTGGCTTTCCTGAGGAAAAGCCGGGAGGCTAGAGTTGCTAGAGCCAGTAAAGGGAGGCTAAGAGAAGATGAGGTCAGAGAGGAAACTGGCCCCTGCTGAGAGGCTTTGTAGCCACTGAAAGGGCTTTGATTTCCACTGAGTTAGATGGGAAGTCCTGGAAGATTGCAAACTTGCATTTTAACAAAAGTTCTGGCTACCATGATGGGAACAGACTTGAAGGGAACACTGGCAGAAGGAAGTTTTCATCCAGGTGAGAAAGGAGGAGGTCTGAACCAGGGAAGTAGCTGTGGAGGACTTGCTGACCAGACTGGGGATGTATTATGAGCTGAGTCAAAGATGACTCCAGGCGTTTTGGCATCGGCATCTGTAAGGTTGGAGTTGCCATTATTTGGGATGAGGTTTGTTTGGGGCAAGGGGATGAGATGGGAATATTAGGAGCCAAGTTTAAGATATTTTAAACTTGAGATGGTGCATACCTGTAGTCCCAATTACTCAGAAGCTAAAGAAGGGAGGATTGGGCTGGGATTGTAGCTCAGTGGTGGAGTGTTTGCCTAGCACCTGTGAGTCTCTGGGTTCAATTGTCAGCATTACATAAAAATTAATAAATAAAATAAAGCTATGGTGTCCATTACAACAAAAAAAATATTTTTTTAAAAAGAAGGGAGTATTGCTTGAGGCCACAGGGTTGAGACCACACTGCAACATGAAAAACACCTCACAAAACAAACTTGAGGTGCCTATTGAACATCTAAACAGAGACATCGAGTGGACAGTTGGATGTTGGGCTATAACAATGTTCATTTGTAAACTTGGAATAATATAATCACATCTACATAATAATTATTATTTGGAGAGTAAACAAGATGATACATATAAGATGCCTACCTCACATTTTACCTATAATTTTTATTAAAATTTCAATCTTCTCATTACTATAAAGTCAGGAGTGTGGTTGCCTTTGGGATCAATAAATGTCTCTGGTATCAGTTCCCAGGAATGATTTGCAAAAGAAAACAAGGCCTCAAGTCATGCCAGTGTGTTTGGAAAAGGTTTCCAGCAAACAGAGTTTAAAAGTCTGAAGGCTTTATCCTGCATTCCACAGTCTTGGTTGGGAGATTATGTCGAGTTTCTTACATAATCAGTATGTTACTTCACTGACCCAGAATTTATTACAAGTTTTGGAGAGGATCTAACATGGAAAATGAGGCGGTTTATCAGGGGAAACTGAATTCCAGCAAGGCCTCTATGGGGAAGAGTTCCCAGCCCATCCTGTGGCCTTGGTGACAATGGAGGTTTAAATGAAATAAAGCATGAGAACTGGCTGCCCTGTCTAGACTTCAGTAGCTATAGATATTATCACAGGTCACAAGTTTATCTGGTTCCTTTTAAAAATGATTCACAAAAGCCATGACCTGTGTCTACCTGAAATAGCAAGCTTCTCAGAGGAACTCTCCTTGAAGAAGCACACCTTTCCAATCTTCTATTAATTTATTCAGAGATCTTTAGCTGTTATATGCTGGGAAAGTAGAAACAAAAGCTGGTGTGGTTTTATTACACACTTCTAAATCTTTGAAGCCATGAGAATCTAACATCAGAACTTTAACAATGGGATTTCTCATTATTTTTACATCTCTTTGAATTTTGACTATAAAATCTCCTGTTTGATGAATTTAGCAAGAGCAGCACAACACAGACACAAGTAGACATAGTAGCACCGGGACAGAGAGAAAACACACAGTAACTCAGAGAAGGGCTCCTCCCCTGAATCCTTGTTATCTTCCATCTTTTAAAAAAAACCCTCATGAACTGATTACTGTTAATGAGGAGGTCATTGCTCAATTAAACTTCATGAAGCACAGATTTCATTCCTTCTCCCTGACTCTTTTGTAAGTTTCTAATAATTTCTACATTCATTGTTCCTATGCTTCAAGTGGCTGCTCCAATGTGAAAAAAAATAACCCTTCCTCCCAGGAGTCAAGAGAGCAGGACACCTCAAGGACTAACCCCTAGAGGTCCCCCAGCCCAGGAGCATGTGTGAGGGGTTGAGGGCCCCCTCATATATATGCTTGCCTATAAACACCCCAATCCTGCCTTTTCCTGGTTAGGTACCCCAGAAACCTAGGAGGAGTAGAACTAAAAGATCCAAGAACTGATAACTCTGAGCTGGTAAAGTTTGTAACAAGAACTTAACTTTATTAACTTTAAATGCATTTTAGTTTTATATGTTTCCAGCCAAGCTGAAAGGGAAAAGGAAAGAGCTTGATTCAAACACAAGCATAGTAGTGAGAGTGGGAAAGGCTAGAAAGAGGGGTTTATACCTCAACAACTCTTTGGCTTTAAAATTTAGAACTCAGGCCCACCAGAAAAATGTAGGTTTTGGTTGTTGTTGTTGTTGTTGTTCATGGGCACATAAAATTTATCATCTGAACCAGAATATTTCAGAGGGTGAAACAAGGGAATATAAATGCCACCAGAGGAAGAAGCATAAACTGGGCCATGGAGTCAAATCTGACATCACCTTTATCACCAAAGAAATCCTTAGACTACCCAAATTTCCTCATCACTGAAGAGACCTGACTCAAAGGAAAGTTCCAGGGCTACCCATAGCATAAATGCCCTTTTCTGCTGGGATAAATAGGTCCTGGTGTTTGTGAATGTAAGAGCACGGTTCCTTCTTTCCCTCCCCCTTATCTCATCTAACAATCTCTCTAGCCATGTTAATTGCAAAGTCCTTTTGCAGATTCTGTCTACACAGCCTTGCTGCAGCCTTAGCCCCTACACCCTTGCTCCAGAAAGTTCATTCTGAGGTCTGAAGTTTATGTGACCTGTCTCCTGAATTCAGTTAGTGGGCAGTGAAATGAATATTTAAAATTTCACTGAGAGTGACAACAGAATTTAGAATTAGATTTATCTGCCTCTACAAGCCAAAACAGAGGTCCTAAGGAAATTTCCAGAGTCCTAATAGGTAGACAGCCCTCCTCATACTAGTCTGGGGCTCCTCTAGGACACAGAATAGGCATTGCCTAATTCTATGTTTACAGTGGCCAGTGCTCAGCACAGGACTGGTATAGAGTTCACAATGTATGCTGTAGAATAATCAGGCAGCTTCCTCACCTTCCTCAGCTCTGGGTTCCTGAGTACCTATGATTTTCCTCCTCGATTTCAGTTCAGTAAAGGCAATCCTGCCCAAGATCCTCAATCAGCTGTTGGACTAGGCTTCTGCCGCCCAGCCCTCATGGACTGTCCAGTGTTCAGTGTTTCCCAGTACTACGCTGAGCCAAAAACAACCTCCCACAGACTACAGGTTTGGGCACAGGCTGAGCCTGCTGGGTTCCATTTAGTTGAGGAACATTCAACAAAGTCCATTACCTCCCCAGCCTCAGGGAGACACAGAATGAATAAGAGTCATATATAACCTTGAAAATTTATGGCATGCTGATTAATACCAACAACTCTGCAGCTAAACTGCCTGGATCTGTATCACAGTTCTACAACGTATGACCTGATTCTCCTTGGGTGAAGATTTAACCTTTCTAAACCATATTTTCCACTGTAAACTGATACAGTTTGCTTCAGATGGTTGATGTGAAAATATTCAATAATTTGGGACCATACTTGGCACAAAGTAAATGCCCAGTAATGCTTCAGCTTCTCTTCCCAGAAACCTCAAGCTTAGCCCATTTCCTTTAATTTTCTCTGGTTCTAGCTGGTTCCCTCATCTCTTGGGAGGGTCTTGTTTCTGCTCCTGGCCCCCTTGGTGCTGGTCCTCCAAGAAGGACATATCCCTACACTTACATTTGACTGGTGGCTTGTCCCCTATGATTCAAATCCAAAATCTTCTAGAGTTACAGCTAGTGTCTACTTTCTCTGAATTCAAGTAAATCATTTTGTAACTATTTTTCTAAAGAGAAAAAACTTGGTCAGCCCAGATGAAGGGCCAGATTTGAAAGGAGTTGCCATGATCCAGGAGCCTGTGTTTCAGAGCAAACCTTGTACCTATATATTTCCAATTCTTTCAAAAACCAAGTTGGGGATCATTTTCACCCGCCTCTCGGGAATTCTTAATGAAGAGAAAGAATCTTCCCAGAATTTTTAACAATCATAATATTATTTTCTTCTCTACTGACTCTAAGTTCTCTACCAGGTGCTAAGATTTTTTAAGTAGTATTTATTGGTTGTGACATAATTATTCAATTAGGCAGATATACATTTCCTAGTGCTTCTCAAGGAATCTTTAACGTGATTTTCAAAGCCACTACCAACCAGCTAAGATGGGTAAACTTCAAAATAAACGGAACCTTTTTTAACTTGAGTTATGGCAATTTTAAATTCCAAATAATCTCAATTTATGAAGTAACCATTCAATGACATTGTGTTGCTGTCATACCTAACCCAGTCAAACTCAGGTGGTACTTTTTGCATCATCTCTAGTACTTAAATGGATACATTCAGTGCAAATTGAACGATGTAGACTCTCAGCTAATAAGCATAAAGAGTTTCCTCAGATGTGGTCATTTTATTAAGCGAAAATTAGCACTGCTCCACCACCCGCCTCCACTGACTCCAATCCTTAGAAATGCTTCCTTCTGAGAAATCTGAGTTAGATCCTTAAGATACTATGGTGAGCTATTGTTCCCCAGAGCTCTCTACTTCCAGGGTGACTTAAACAAATCTGTTCCAGCTTAGTTCCTTTTTGCTAAAAAACCTCTGCTGATCTGGAGCTAATGGCTCAGTTGCCACATGCTCCTAATACACACCTGCTTTCTTCCACTGGTGTCCACAATCTTCGCGGTGATCACAGAGCATCCATCCTGGAAGGAACTCGAGAGACCAGCCAATCCAAACCCTCATTTTACCAGCATCAATTCTGGAACCTATGAAGAGGTAGACACTTGGTCAAGGTCACAAAGCTCATTCATTTAGGAGCTGAGAATATAATTGCCAAACTGGAGTTTCATCACTCTGTGGTATCATTCTTCTTCCAACCAGTTCTTTGCTCTCTGCCCTAGTTGGCTTTTGTACACTTGACATACAGTCCACACCCTTCTGGGATGTGTCAGCAGCCTGCAGGGTTCACCTGGAGTGAACTAACTCAGCTCTGCTGGCCTGGGGCCCTTTTCCTATAGAGGAATGAGTGTCATGTGGTTCTCTCAGAAACATGAACAGCATATAGGGATGCATTTAATGTTCAAGTATATCCGTCACTGCATGTCTGCCAAGTCACTCATGCCAACAAGCAAGCAGAGCCTACAAGTTGTTTATAACCTCTGAAATTTTTAAGTTATTTTTCCCATACTTTCAGGTTTATTTTATTCTACAACAAAAGCTTTGGTACTGGCCCCCAAAATCAACTTATTTAACTATAAACTGAGCAGTTCCTATGCCAGCTTCAAGGATTATAACATGAGAAGACATGATTCTCTCCTTTTTCAGTGGAGGAAACAGACACATAGACAATGACAAGATACTAAGGTAAGTGCTTTGACACTTGGACATGAGTAGGCACAGGTCTCATAGACATACATCTAAGCCAGCACAGGAGAGCTAGTGGAGACATTTTTTAAAAGACCTTTTTCATTTAGAATGATATAAGATTTACAGCAAAATGCACAGAGAATGCCAAGAATCCCATGTACCCCATGCCCCAGATTTCCCTAGTATGAACATCTTATATTACACAGGTACAACTATTACAAGTAAGGAGCCAGCACTGACCCATTGCTGTTATTAAACTAGGTGAGAGGTTTTTGACATCCAAGATTATTTCTGGATGACATTAGGATTTAGACAGATGAAGCGATAGGAAAAGAAATTCTAATCACAAAGTATATGCAAAGATCCAAAACAAAGAATCTGGTGAGTTCGGGGAACAACCAGTAGTTCAGTACATGAGGATAGGGGTGGGAGATTGATCAGGAAAAGAGGATAGAAGAAGAGAGAAGAAGAGGTATCAGGTTGAGGAAGGGGGTAGAAAGGGATGATGTCACTGAGGGAGATGGAGATCAGATCAATAGAAAACTTTCTAAACTGGACCAAAGCATTTATACATTTTTCTGAGGGCAATGGAAAATAATTATTCTATACAGGATGCTGACATACAAAGATTATATTTAGAAATAACACTAAAACTGCAAGGTGGAAAGTATACCAGCAGGGATAAGATAGAAGAGGAAAGACAATTGGAGGATGGCCAGAGCAAAAGTAATGGAAGAGGGGACAGAAAGAATATGATATACTTAAAAAGACAGAATTGGCAAAACTTAGAGGTTACTTAGATATGGGTCTTCAAGTTGACTTCCAGATTTCTGGTTTAGCAACTGGAGGGAATAGATAGTGGTGCCAGTTATTAGGCTACAGGGCACAGGAGTGAAGGTTGATTAGGAGGGTGCTATGGTTGGATTCCTAATGCAGCAGTGTTGATACGTGCCTAAGGGGAGGTGTTCAGGTCATGATGCCTCTGACCTCATGAACGGAGTCATGCCATTATAAGAAGAGTTTTCAGGAGTGGGATTTTTCTCTCTTGCCTCCCAAGTTCCATGGAGATTCAGCAAGAAGGTCCTGACCAGACCATACGCTGGTGCCTTGATCTTGGACTTTCCAAAACTGTGAGAAAATAAACTTCTGTTCTTTACCCAGTCTCAGGTATTCTGTTTAAGCAGCCCAAAATGGATTAAGACAAAGGGAAGATGATTGTTTCCACTTTGTACAGGTGACACATGAGGTACTGATGGGACAGCAGAGGAGACAGTGAAATCAAGAGGTTGATTGAACATACAGGTCTGCGTTTCTGGGGGGAAATGAGGTAGAGACATGTTGTGGTAAAACATCATTCTCAAGATTGTAATTGAAGCTAGACGAGATTGTTCATGAGTGTAGAAGAGAAACAAGAAAGAACCTAAAAGAATTCTGCCATGTAAGAGATGACCCAAGGAAGAGATACAGAAGGAGGCTGTCAAGCATCTGGAAGAGTAGAAAGAAAACCAGAGAATGTGGTATCCCTGATGCTAAGAGGGAAGAACTTTCCTGAAAGGGTCATTCATGTAGCCCACAGCAGAGAAATTGAGACTCACAAGAATCCTTGCATTTGGCAATAAGGTCCTTCCTCAAAGAGGCAGTTTCAGAGAATGTATGCAGCCAGAAGCTTAATCTGTCCTTGGGCTTTAGAATGAATAGGAAGTGAGGACAAGAGGATTATGAGTGTTTGTCATTCTTTTAAAAAGATTTACTCTGAATAAGAGCACAGAGATAACTTAAATGGGACTGACAAATGATAATAGATACTGTTGTAGTAAAAAAAATGTTTTACTTGTTCCATTTAGAGTATAACTAAGCCATAATTTTTTTAATGAAAATTTGTTTACTATTAGTACTAGCTATCATCTATAAAATGCCCACCAAAAGTCACGCACTTTAAATAAATTATTTAATTTAGCACTCTAAATAACATTTTGAAGTCCATACTATGTTCCTCTTCTACTCATGAAGAAACAAAAACCCAGAAAGGTTAGACATCTGGCACAAGGTCTCAAAACAACTTCATAAAGGAGCTGGAATTGAAACCCAACCTTCATTCCAAAGCCCATGTTTTTCTACTGCAGCTACAAAGCCTCTCCTAATACTTCTTGCAGCTGGTCTTCATTTCACAGTGAGAAAGTCAAGAACTCCAATGGGCCGTCAGGGAATTCCACCCACCACTGGGAGAGATCTGAGGGAAGAGATGAATACCCAGGCACACTCTTCTTGTTCCAGAACAATCTCTGAGTAAGGAATAGAGTCTCTGGCTTTGAGTTCTAGAGGTCCTTGCTCAGGAATAAAAAAGTCCCCTTTAGAATGTGTATGTGTACCTGTGCATATAGTGTGGGGGACATAGAGCCAGATAGCTCAGAATAAACCATGCCATCATTGTTTACTAGAAAAGTTAAGGTTCTGAGTAAGAGAAAATTACAAAATTTTATGAAAATCTGAAAAAAAAAATTTAATCTGGAGAAAAGCATCAGGGAAGACTTAAGGTTGCTGCTACAGAATCATGAGGGGAAAATGGAAACCTGCATTTCATACTCTCAAGGACATAACTGGGACTAGCAGGCACATGGTATGAAGAGGCTGGTGTGGCACTAACTAGAGTTCCCAGGAGAGTGATGAGCTCCCTGGAAGTGAAGATGCTCAAGCAGCAGCAGGGATTCTGGAGTTGGAGGCCAAGCATGGAAGAAGACCCTGAGATTTGGGGAGACCCTCTGAAGAAAATGGTTAAGGTAAGGTTTCATATTTTAAGGCCTTTATTCTCCCCTAATGAATTCTAAATCTTATGTAATGGAAATATGCGCATGTTCCTTGATTCACAATCTGTATAGCAATTAAGCTTCGATATGCAAGAAAAAAATTATCCCTACCTTTAGGAAACTGTGTTTCTTGTAAGACAGTGAGTGGGTATCTACTCTAATCAGGCAGGTCTGTCATCCTGAGAACGTCAGGGAAGGGGATGGAGAAGGAATGCTGGTAGAAAGTCTAAAAGGATTATCACCAATATCAATAGTGGTTTTGGAACTAAGGGGATTGTTTTCTTTTTTCCTTAATTCTGTATTTCTAAATATTATTATAATAAGCATTTACTTTTGTGGGAAAAGCAAATTACTAAAAATATGATATGGATTTTACATAATTATATTGCTAATAGTAAGGAAAATAAATGTTAAAGATCATTCTTTAACTTTGAGATGACATTCTACAATTATTTAAAGAACTTTTATTTAGTCAAACAAAAACAAGTTATACCAAAATAGTCAGAAATAAAATAGCTATATAAAAATATTATAGAGGGCTGGGATTGTGGCTCAGCGGTAGAGCTCTCGCCTAGCGCACGCGGGACCCGGGTTTGATTCTCAGCACCACATAAAAATAAAGGCATTGTGTGTGTCCATCTACAAAAAAGATTCTCATTCTCTCTCTCTCTCTCTCTCTCTCAAATTAATTAATTAATTAATTAAAATATTATAGAGAATTTTGGGTTAATTTCTTTTGGGGATGATTTCCTTTCAACCTAATATATACACAGCTACTCATTTTAAAATTCTAAATAGTGTAAATGAAATTCATTCCTTCTTATACTCAGGGCACTTAGTGAGTTTTTATCATGTATAAATACCTATCCTCGGTTTGTTGGAGGATTCAATAATAAACAATAATATGTTCCTTGTACTTGAGTTCACTTGGAAGGAGAGCACATGCTCAAAGGTCATCTAGACAACAAAGTACTAAAAATTAGAACAGAGAAAAGGATATTATAGGAAGCAAATGCCAGGGAGGTGAAGGTTATGAAAGTTCTACTCATTCTTTAAGGTTCAAAAGTCTCCCTTCCTGAAGAAACTTCTTGCTGAGGTCCTATCTGCTAGGTGAGGACTCTGGTTATCATCTACCACAGAACAGCTCTTATTGAGAATCTGAGGGTACTTTCCTTGTCCTGGATTTTGTGTCATTCACTTTGGGTCCTGAGTGGATCTCAAAGCCATGTTTATTTGAGGAATTCCAGGCCATGTTCCCCTGCAGGAATGAGGAAGGAGAGGTGTGGAGCTGGATAATAACATAGTCCAGACTAACGAGTGGTGGTGGGTGTGGAAGTGTGGGAAGAAGGGCTTCCCTGAGCCTGTGGGTGAACAGCAGCCATCGTTTGTCCTGGCTCTCCCAATCTGGGATCAAACAGCACCTCATTCTTCCCATCTTCACTTTTGCAGGAAGAATTTTCAGTGAGAATGTTCACAAAGTATCAGAAATAGCAAGGTATGATGGTGAAAAGCATCAAAGAGGGAGCTCAGAGACCTACCCTAGTTCCAAGTAGCTCTGTTTTTAACTAGCTTCCTTCCTTCTGGCCTCAGTTTCAGAGAGTCAAACTATTCAATACCCAAAGTCTATATCTCCCTATAAATCAGAAAACACAAGGTTCCTGTGATTTTATATTGGATTTATTCCTCAGTCATGAGTCACAAATCAATGTCTGACCTTGCAAATACAAATTCTTCCCCAGTGTAGGAAATTAAAGCACTTAATTCTCTTATGGGGAGGTTGTACACTCTGAATGCTTGCAGGCAGTACTGTCTGAGAAGTTGAGGCAAAGGAAATGGCTCCAAAATCCCTCCTGGGATCTAAATGGAAAACAAAAGAGGCTATGACATCAGCTGCCATTTCCTCTGTGATCAGACCAAATAATATAAATACCAATATTAAATTATGTGTGCATATTTTATTTTTGCCTTTCATGGCAAATCCAAGTACATCGGTTGTTCTTAGCCTTTAGTTCAAGGTTATGTACACAGAAAAGGAAAAATGAGCAAAAGTGAAGCATCTTAGAGCTTCAGGTGACTTTAAAGCTTAGGCCCAAACTTTTCATCATCCCAATGATGAAAAAAAAGGGTGTAATATGTGAAACAGCTCAACACAATGTTGACTGCCTGAAGCAAGTTTTCTCAACTTGCCTCACCTAAACCCTCTGTAACTGGTCAATACCACCACCTATATGCCAAATACGTGAATAAGTACATTTTTTAAAGGCAACAAAAGGATCCTAACCTCTTTTAATGAATTTCCTTTATTACAACTAGAGAAGGGCATGCAAAGGGGGAAGGCCAAGTTTACCAGAATGAACATATCTGAGACAGAAAGTTCACCTTCCTAGACTGTATTCAGAACCAGTCTCTCACTCTAAGATACAGCTGCTCTACATTTCTATCCACTACCCTCCTCTGTCTCAAAAGGCAGGCAAGCACCAGACCTTTCTAAGACATTGTTGTGAGAAGAATAACTCTGCCTTTTAACAGGCTAGCGGTTTGCTACATTATCTACCAAGTAACTGGTACCTATTTAACCTAGCATTAGTTGAATAAAATTCAAAGTTTAAAAACCTGTTCTTTGAACAAGAAATCTGATTGTGGGTAGTTTCTCCCTTCTTTGGCTCCCTAAAAATCCAGGCAAATTACTCAAAAGCATCTCAGTAAAGAAAATAATATGGCAGTTCCATAGGTGAATTGTTTATTTAAATTAGACCAGCATTAGGGTCTAAGTTAGAATCATATAATAAGAACATCAGAATAAGAACTTCTTCCTTCCCAATCTGTTTTGCCTCACCATTCGGATGGATCAGATGTGCCTTATTCTTCCTACAATGGCAAATGTACATACTGGCTATTTTGCTCTCTGACCACATTGATGATATCCATATACTCCCAATCACTATGTCCTAGATGTCATGATTGGAATTCAAAATGCATAGACTGTTAGAACTGGAAGGAACTGTCAGGAACATTTAATCCTATGTCTTCCCTTTACAACTAAAGAAGTAAAGTTGCAGTGAAACAGAGACTTGTTCCTTTTCACATGGACAGTGAATGGTGGTGTCAGATCTAAGGACCATGTCTAAGGTTTTCCTGATCAGATTATTTCTGTGGCCCCTGTTGCTTCCCAGAATCATCAAAGATTTTCCAAACATTCACAAATGGCTGACTGGAGGCTATTTCTTGGGTGTCAGCCTCTCCCATTCCAGAGCTGCCTGTGCTATTCCACTGCATGAATTATAGATGCAAAAGCTTACTTAAGTTTGGATAAGCAGATGAGTTCTTTTTCTCACCCAGTGTTTTTCATTCTGTCAATCATGAAGGTGGGTGGCAAAGCTTACAGTTATTAGTTGCCACAGTTAATTGATAAATTATATTGTTTTTAACTTATCAAAAATTCATTGTTGGGACTAGGGTTGTGGCTCAGTGGTAAAGTGCTCACCTAGCATGAGTGAAGCACTGGGTTCGATCCCCAGCACCATATAAAAATAAAATAAAGGTATTGTATCACCTACAACTAAATATATATAAATATATATATATATTTTTTCCACTGTTGCAATGCAATGTGCTGTCAATAAGAAACTATAAATCACTTTTGTGAGTAAATTTGCAGTCATCTGGTTCATGTCTGAAAATTATATACAGTTAGCTGGTATTTACAACTTGAGGTAACAGCCTATTAACAATGTGTTGATGATTTTGTGACAGAAAGTCTGATTGACTTGAACTCCTATTTTCTGACTCCAGGAATGTCTACACTTGCAGGTACTAACTGTTAAAACTACCAGTATATCAGTAGTGTGCAGAGGAAAGAGAATTCAACTTGACAATGTAATTATCTGCAGTAGAACCTTGCCCCTTCACTTCAGCAATATTATCTACAGCTTAGCCCAGGGACCCTGCCTGGATCCCAACTGGCTGGATTCAGCCTCCAGATGATTAAGAAATAGATAAAATGTGGAAAAATGAATAGTGAACTTTATGCAATTTGATTGAACTGACCAGTTTTTCTATCTTTTATCTATTTTTTATGTGGGCAGGCAACCAAATCCAGCCAGCTGGGATCCAGATAGGGTCCCTGGTTTAGGCCATAGGTAACAGAAGGGCCACCACATGCTGGGTCTATAATGCCACCTGGGACTTTCCTTCTTTTCCTTCAAACAAGTGCCAACTGCCCTTTGCCACTTTAATAAAACGGAAAAATAAATTTTTAGTAATCTATGGGCCCAAAGTTTGACTGTCCCCTAGACTCACTGGCAGTGCATGTTGAACCTTATCCTTTCTTACCTGTCTTCTGGAGTTTTCTAGCCCACTCAGGATTTCTATGAAAGAATTGAGAGTTCTGTTTGTTCTGGAGCTTTTTATACAATTTGGTATTTTTCTGAAATCAATTTGGAGTTCTTTCTTGAACTATTTGTTTGATAGGGATTGTCAAGTGCCAATTTGTTTGGAATAAACACTAAGAGGAGTAGAGACCTATGGTGATTTGTTTGGGAGGGCTCTGTTTTAAAATTGAACTACTTCTTATGCATTGGAGCGCTGAATTCAGCCAGCTGGGATCCAGGCAGGGTCCCTGGGTTAAGGTGTCAATAACAGTAATATAATGACTTAGTGCATTTGGTTTCTGAGCTGCCTTCTCCCAATATGTAAATGTTGATCAGTTTTGAACTTGGTTTACACAGGCTGTTTATTACTAGGCCTGTATAATAATTTGTAACTACAGAAATGAGAATACAGCAATAATATGGAAAATATTAAAAACCCTGTCTCTGGCAAGTTTCACCAGCTTTGCCTTTTTGTTTTAAATCACAGAAAACTTCAAACATTCAAGTTTGAAAGACTAGAATAATTAACCAAAATAATATACCAATCACCAGCTTAAGTAGTTTTCAATACTTGCTAATATTTCATCTCTCTTCCCCAACACTTTTTTCCTTACCTGAGGTATTTCAAAGCACGTTTGTGTTGGGAAGTAAAGATTGTAATACGTAATTCAGGGAGAAGCGAATTGAGTATTCAATAAATGTCAGCTATTATTTATGGTAGAACCTATGCGCATAGCCCCTTACCGGGAGGCTTTGAAACCTCTTTGCAGGGTGGCACTTTTTGGCTAAAGGCAGAGAATATTCAAGAAACAGCTTTCAGGAGCCCGAGGCTTGGTAGCTAAGATTGCTGCTGCCCCCTTCAGGCCGCCCTTCTTCAGAGCCACAGGATTAGGATGAGGATTGTTCCTCGCAGGCTCCCGTCGCCTCGCGCGAAAACGAGGGGCGGGAACAGGAAGTAGGGTTAGGCCGAGTTCCGGGTGCAAGGCGGCTACTGAGGACCGGAGAACTGAAGGCTGCGGCTGGAAGCTGGTGAGGCAGTGCGGCGATGTTCCGGATCGAGGGCCTTGCGCCGAAGCTGGACCCGGAGGAGATGAAGCGGAAGATGCGTGAGGACGTGATCTCCTCCATAAGGAACTTCCTTATCTACGTGGCCCTGTTGAGAGTCAGTAAGTGTCCTCCCGGGCTGTGACCATAAGACCACCTTGCCGACACCGCCCAGCCACCTCTAGTTCCCCAGGCCGTTGTGAGGCCTTGGGGAGCTAAGCCGAGCTGAGCCGTCACGGGAGCAAGAGGTGTGCGCGTCGAGGGCGACGATAGTCTAGAGTCTGCGGGTCTGACTGGGGACACCGAAGCGCACGTGGTGGTGCCCCTGCGCACGAGGTTAGCTCATCCTAGCTCGCCCAACCTCAACAGTGAGTGCAAAGAGCTTCAAAGCTTATCCTAGAGCAGTTCTCTCATTTTGGAGACCAAGAAACAGTGCCAAAGGTAGGGAAATGGCTGGCCAAGGTCATCCAGCAATTCGGTGAATGGGCTTGATCTAGAATCCGAAGCTCTTAACTCCGTGCCAGGTTTTCCTCCTGTAGTGCCGACCATTGAAATGCAAAAGGTTTTGCTTCCTTGCTGTTTATTTGTACAGAAGGTGAAGTAAATAATTGCTTCTGGGGGAAGGAATGAGAGGAAAACGAGTTTATAGGATTGGTGGAAATAGAAAAATATTTGATCTTTACAGTTGGCAGAAAGTTACATCCATTATTCGGTCTTGACAGTGACTCTTTGAGGAGGGTAGGGCCTAAGATTCTTTGTATCCTTTTTGCAAGTGACTGCTCGATTTTAAAATGGAACATAAAGCATAGGGTTATAGTACACTGAATATAAGAACTGGAAGCAGCTTTATAGAGCAGTTCTCTAATTTTATTGTTGTTTCAGAGATGACTTGCCGCTGTCACTTCATTCTTAGTACAGTATCCTTTTCATTGTTATAAAATTTGTATATTGTTGTCTGGTCTGAATGGAGAGGCAGGGAAAGTCAAATCACTGAAGGCCATACCAAGGTCATGCTGTAGAAGACTTTTGATAGGCCTAGTCTGAACTCACTGAGGCTGAGGTCTCTCTCAATTCAGATGTTTCTTTTACTGGGTACTCTTTCCCTGTATTGCTCTGCTTCCCCAGGAGAGGGAGCTTTGGGGAATAGAAACACGGAAATAATACTGCTCATTCAAGAACTTTCATTCATTCATACATATATATATATATATATATATATATATATATATATATATATATATATATTTTAGTTGTAGGTGGGCACAATACCTTTATTTTATTTATTAATTTTTATGTGGTGTTGAGGATCAAACCCAGTGCCTCACATGTACTAGGCAAGCACTCTACCACTGAACTACATACAACCCTAGCCCCCTTGAGAACTTTTTATAACTCCCAAATGTACTTATTTCCTCCTAACTTGTTGTTGTTGATCTAGCTGCTAGTAAAATATTTTCTTCTTAATGATTTTTGCCTTTAATTGTAATTACTTATTATCACATTTTAGGTTGAGACATAATTTTGTATATGACACAACCATATTTAAAGTGCACAATTCAGTGGTTTTCAGCATAGTCAGAAGTGTGCAGTCATCATCACAATCAATTTTAGAACGTTGTCTTTTCTTCTAAAAAAAAAAAAATACTATGTCCATAATCTGTAACCCTATTTCCCCCTTTCTCCAGTCCTTGGTGACCACTTATTTGCAGTTTCTGTATGGATTTGCCTTTTATGGATATTTCATATAGAGGAATTATATGTGACCTTTTGTGTCTGTTATTTCACTTAGCACGTTTTCAAGGTTCATCCAACTTGCAGCTTGTGACAGAACCTTTTTTATATATGATTAAGGTCCCATTGTATGGATATACCGCGTTTTGTTTATCCACTCATCATTTCTTGTGGATTTTTCCCCCCATTAAGAATTAGTAGAGAAGGTTGGATGTACTACTGACTTTATCAACTTCCAACAGATCTCAATAGCTCAGTTTCACATTAATAAAATGTTTTAAGTGTGTATATTAAGAAAGAAGTTCATCTGTTTATTTTATTTTTATTTTTTTATTTTTTTGTGACCACAGCACTTTTACACAGGACAATAATATCACTTCTTTAAATCTATATGATCAGGCTGGGGATGTGGCTCAAGCGGTAGCGCGCTCGCCTGGCATGCATGCGGCCCGGGTTCAATCCTCAGCACCATATACAAAACAAAGATGTTATGTCCGCTGATAACTAAAAAAAAATATATATATATATATTAAAAATTCAATAAATAAATAAATAAATAAATCTATATGATCACATTTAATTTTCTAGATAGTTCTGTGTATGGCATTTTGTTAGACCCTTATAGTAACTGAATAAGATGCTGTGATCTGGAGGGCATAAGTGATATATAGTTCATTAAGAGAGAACAAAGTAAAAGTCTTTTTTTTTTTTTTTTTTTTACAAGCTCTGCCAAATTTTATTAAGAGAAATTTTGTATGTTTTACTTTTCATCAGTCTGTTCTGGCATGCTTCTAATGATATCAGAATCACTGGATCAGTGATAGACAGTGTGCATACTCTGTAGTATTTTCTGCACGCTGTACCCAATTACATATTATTGCCAATGTAGTGATGGACACCAGTTTATTATTGCCAATGTAGTGATAGACACCAGTTTTGGCCAACATGGCATAGAACTCTGTTTCAGATTTCTTCAAAGCTGGACAGTTGTTGGGGAGGATGACCAGTTTCACTTTGCCCTGTCTGATCATCTTCAGTGTCTGTTTGTATCCTGGCACATGCTTTCCACTTTTCATAACAAGCGGAGTCTAGAGTTGATTGACTCCAGAAACTTTGTCTTCTTTGCAGCTACCATTCTCCTGCCTTAAATGCAGGATGTCCCCTAGCTAAGAGCAGCCATCAAGATGGCAGGATCAAATGAGTCTTTAGAGTTCCTTCTACAGTTAAAATAAATCACTAAAGTAAAGGATTGTCATTTGAAAGACAGCTAGAGTACATCTTTATGGCCCTAAGGGGGAGAACTACCTGGATGAAAAATTTTGAATAGAATAACAATGAACTTTATAGTAATTATAGTTGAATGGCACTGAAATGAGCTGCTTTGGAAGGTGGGGAATCTCTTGCTTGTTTTTTACAAGCAGAGGCCTTACCATCATTTAGGAGTTGTTTTCAAAAACATGTTCAATTAAACCTATAAGGATCTCCACCCCCAAGTCTTTTCTGACATGTAGCCTGGGGACTGATAGACCTGGAAACTAATTTTGGGTGTTTTGTTTTATTTAAGCTCCATTTATCTTAAAGAAATTGGACAGCATATGAAGATTGGACATCACAAGTACATGCATGATATGAAGAACCTGGTTACAGTTTCTCCTCCTATCTGCAAATGAATGGGCCCAGAATGGTGTAAGAGACTCTTTGATTGAATGGACATAAAAATTCTACTTGTTAAGAACAAGTTGGGCTATGAATACTGACCTTCATAGCTAAAATATACAACAATTTGGAAAGTATGAAAAGACATCTTGTAATTATAGTGTGACCTTATGCTTGTGATACTTGGCCTCTGAATGTTGGTATGAATGTAAATAGTGTCAAACTCCCTTTCATTAATTATAAGGGGATTATGTCTGAAATGGCATGTCTTGTCAGTCATTTCTGTTTACATTTTTACTTCTGTCCAGAGTATATTTGTGAAGAGGCCCTTACAATTATGTCTTATGAAGTCAGCACCCAACCACAATGACATTTAATCACAGGACTATTAGTCTATATTTTTAATAAACATAGCAATTAAGAAAATTTGGGTTTTTATTTTTCTTATCCCACTTTCTGCTGATAAACAACAATCACTGGTGAGATTATTACAACATTGTAATAATTACATTGTTCTTTTTGTCTTAAATTTGATAATTTGCTAATCCTGATAAAGTAATGTTAAGTTCTACTGCCAAGCAGTCTTTGTGAAAGCAATAGTACTGCTTGATGCTGAGTGCATGTAGTACCACCAAAGGAGAAAAATGCCATATTCTTAAGTCAAATAGTCCTCCAGGTTTGTTGGAATAAGGGGATAATCCTCCCCTGAGACAACTACACTCATCCCTTTTTAGCTATTTGTGTTTCTAAATAGCATGATAGTATTGTTACTTCATTGTTTTTCTGTTATACGAATTGCTCATTGACTACTGATCAATTTTTCCCCCCCTAGGCTTCATTTTTCTATGAACTTTCCTCTAAATTAATGAAACCTTTTGCCATTTGTCTAAATTGCACACATTGTTGGTTTCATTGGGCACCCAGTTTCATCTTCCTGAATAAATTTTTCCTGGAGCCTTCTGATCTGCCCCATTCTAGACTGATAACCTTCTGTGCCTGACAAATGGCTATAACCTGGGAACTCTGTTCGCTTTTTGGTGGAGGTACCCAGGGGTGTACTCAGAGGCACTCAGCCACTGAGCCACATCTCCAGCCCTTTTTTGTATTTTACTTAGAGAAAGGGTCTCACTGAGTTGCTTAGTGCCTCACTGTTGCTGAGGCTGGCTTTGAACTCACAATTCTCCTGTCTTAGCCTCCTGAGCTGCTGAGATTATAGCTGTGCACCACTCATCACTGCACTCAGCTCCTTTCGCCTTTATTGTGAGAATTCCTTTTCCTCTTGTCTGATGTTGGATCTCTTGCTTTCTGTTATCTTTTCTTCATTTATGCGTTTATTTTGATAGAGCCCTTTCTCAATTTGGGGAAAGGTAGCATTGAGGTAAATGTTTTTAAGACCTTATTGGTCTGAAAAGACTTTATTTTATTCAGATATTTGATAATTTGCTGAATATAGAGTTCTAGATTGGAAAGCTGTTTCCTTCAGAAAAAGGCATTGAACCATTGCCTCTAAGTTTCAGTGTTGCTACATGGAAATCTGAAACCGTTCTGATGCCTGACCTTTTGGGGAGACCTAAATTTTTCCTCCCTTAGAAACAAGAATCTTTTGTTCATAGTATCTTACGTTCCATGTTGACACACTTTGGTGTGTTTTTATTTTAATTTACTGTGCTGGTCACTTGTTAAACCAGTTTAAACTTGAAACTTATGTCCTTTAGTTCTCAGAAATTTTGTCAATTTTATTGATGATTTCTTCCCCTTTTATTTTCCCTCTTTCTCTATTTGTAGGATGATGCTATATTTGATGTTTTCTTTTTCCTCTATAGTCAGCCAGTTTTCTCTAAAATTGCTTTTGTTGATTTTTGCTTGACATAAGTTGTATGCTCATATTTAAAAACAGGGTACTAACAAATTGATTAGAGACTCTCAATAGATGGAGTTTGTTGATGCTGGGCTCTGCTGAAGGGCAATCTATTAGGTCATTTAATTGGAAATACTTTTATGTTCCTCTCTTTAGGTATTTCCTATTGAACTGGTCATTCCTCAGCAAAGACTCTCCCAAGCTCCTAAGTGAAAAATGAATGACTTGCCAGTATTCTGGCAGTCAAGTGTGGGAGAGGGCTGAGGTGAGGCCCAGAATATTGTGTGTGTCTCACTATTCTCTGTGTGTTCGCTTATTGAGGCTGGGCGCATTTTAAATACAGTATATCAGCCAAAAGTGCCCAGCTTTCTACAACCCAAACTGTTTTACTCATTTCCAAAAGATAAACTTTTTTTTCCCTGACACAACTGGGGATTGAATTTACCAGTAAACTACACCTACACTAAACTACATGGCTCTTGTTATTTTTTATTTTGATACAGGGTCTTGCTAAGTTACTGAGGCTAGCCTTGAACTTGGAATCCTCCTGGCTCAGCCTCAATTGTGCCCAGGTAGAAAAGAAACTTCTAATTTGGAGAGTGAGCTGGGAAAAGGAGGCTGTTCAGCTGTGTACAAAGTTGCAGAGAGTATCTGATTACTTAGACTTTTAATCAATTCTTGTTTTGGTCTCTACCTGTTCACATTCTACTTCCAGAGACACATGAAGCCACCAGTTCCTGAGCCTTTAAGAAATTCTGTGATTCAAATTCAGTAGCTTTTCCTACTGTTTGCTCAGAATTCAGTTTCCTTGGGTCTACTCTGTTATTTACTACTTGTAATTTGTTCTCCAGCTTTTAACTTTTTGTTGATATTGTCTTTTCTTCTATCGTTTCTGTTACACCTTAAAACAGACAAAAAACTTTATTGTCATTTAATGGAATTTCAGGAAGGAGAAGTATGTACATGTGCTGAATCCCATCTTTACCCAGACAGCATGTAATTTTTGAACCCTGTTGTTCTGTTTCATGGTAATCATTTATATCTATTTCTGACTTAATTGAGAAGGTACAGTATATAGTATCACGCTCTTGAATACTGGCTTGAAAAACAGGCTGACTTGATTTTGAGTCCTGACTCTGATACTTATGATATGATTGGCTTTCAGCAAGTGAACCTCTAAATTTCATTTTATTTAACTGTAAATTAGGTAATAGAAACATCTGTCTGCTTCAAAGTATTGTAAGAATTAAATGGGAAAATGCAAGTAGGGCAGTTGGCACAATTGTTGACATTTGGTAAATATTATTAATTGTTAGTGTTTGGAGTAATGTGTTTAGAAGCGATTTGTGCTGACATTCACTGCTTAAACAAGTTCATTCATGTTTCCAGTTGCTAGGAGATAGCATGCTGATCCTCTAATTGTATACAGACTTCAAAATTATTATTCATTGTCTGAAATCATCCCTAACCAATCATTGATGACATTCAACAGATGGAGAGGTTGAGATTCTGAAAGTTTCAGTATGGCTAATAAATAGCAGCTGGTCAAGGCTTAGGGGACTTTAATGTTTGCTTATGGTATCCTATCCTTAGATGCTTTTGCGGAGAGGGGGGAAAGGTGTGATTGTTACTCCGGATTCCAGTGTTATGTGGTATGAAAAAAATCTAATGGTTTCGTTTTTTGACTAGTTTCTCAAAATTCAGGCCATACCCTCTGAGAGATCTCAATACTTGAAATAGTTGGACTATATACATATATAGCTTAGTGGGTTTTTGTTTGTTTGTTTGTTTAATCTGTGTAGTGTAAAATAGTAAGTAAAGAACCATAGCAAATTGAATGCTCTTGAAATGGGAACATTGGAAGAAAAAGAGATGGTAGAGAGGAATGTTAATCCCCCACAATCAGGTTGTGGTAGAGGAATACCACTTTAATAGGTAGAAATGTGGCCACTAAGTTAAGTTAATGTCCCCACTGCTGGCAGTAGCACAGTTTTTAAAAACTGCCTTTAGGTAAAGTGCTTGTTTAGCATAGGTGAGGCACTGGGTTCGATTCACATATAAATAAATAAAATAAAGGTTCATAGACACCTAAAAAATGAATAAAAACTGCCTTTTTCATTGTTCTTTGAAATAAGTTAGCATTACAGTTAATATGTTCAGTTGTTTGGGAGTCTGTAAATTTGAACCTTCCTTTGGCACAAAGGAAGAATACAGGAATCTGAACATTTTTCTCTTCCCACTCCTTTTTTTTTTTTTTTTTTTTAGCAAAGCGTGTCTCTACCTGTAAGACCCAGGCACCATTCAGTATTATAGATAGTATAGAAAGGAAATCAGCTGGACATTTTACTCTGTCACTCTAATGTGATCACTTCATAAATTGAGTCATCAAAGAACCCATAAAGGCAGAGATGAGCAAACTTTCTGTTAAGGGTCAAATGGTAGGCTTTTCAGCCTAAACTCTTGTTTTAAGCAATTGTGAAAACAGCCAAAGACAGTATGTAAATGAGTGGGTGTGGCAGTGTCTCAATATATTTACCGAAATAGATGGCTGGCTGGATTTGGCCTATGGACTACCTTGTTAAAAGACAGAGAAGTTAGCAAAGTATAAAATGGTGACCAAATCACAGAAGTGTTTTATTACTTGAAAGGTGAGATATTTACTCTATTGCAGATCATATAGGGAAAATGATTTATTATAGTCTGGGCTTTACAGAGCCCTATAGGTTACTCATTTATTCATCAAAGTTATCAATTCCTACTATGTACAAGGCACCTTGCTAAAAGTTGATGGACAGTCACGGGACTGCCCTTTGAGGTCTCTCATCTACCAAAGGATGCTGTGTGAGTTGACATCTGAAAGATCTAACCTTGCTGGAGAGAGCTTCTCTGAAGGAGTGATTTTAGGGACCTGAAGGGTCAGTTGGTCATCTGGGGGAAAAGGTAGAGAAGGTAGGACCAGGCCGGGTTTTTCAAGGTGGGGAGTTTAGAGTTGCCCACTTAAAACAGCATTAGACACAGTGTATGAAGACTGGATTTGAAGGGGGAAATTAAGGGGGTAAATGAGTGGACCAATATTGAATCAGTGAAGTGAAGAAGGAAAAGTATCAAGAAAGACTCTCTAATTCCTGGCTTAAATAGCTGAGTTGATGGTACCAATTACTGAACTAAGAATAGGATTTCGGGGGGAGATAATGTGTTCAATTTTGGACCTGAGTTGCAAGTTTTCATGAGATGGAGATAATTGAGTGGACATTCGGATATCCAAATATTTCCAACACTTTGATTTGAAATAAATAAATATTGAGCTTCTTTTAGCTAGATGCTAATTAAAACCATGGTATGGCTGAGAGAAAGTGTGTGTGTGTGTGTGTGAGAGAGAGAGAGAGAGAGAGAGAGAGAGATAATTCAGGGTTGGAAATATTTCAAGATTGAGCACATAGGCCACAGATAAAAGGTTGCAAAATGTAATAGAACAGGTAAGGAATTTATGTAGGTATGAAGAGAATGGGTCTACAAAACAGGAAAAGGAGGAAGGAGTTCGTCAGTGTTTTAGTTTCCTATTGCTGCTCCCCTTTAGGGAATGAGTAGAACAAGTTTAGACAAGAGAGTACACCAATGTATTAGTTGAATTCCTGCAGACCTGGTGGCTTACAATAACACAGGTGGATTTTCTGCAGTCCTAGAGGTCAGATGTCTAAAATGGATTTCATAGGGTTAAAATCCATGTTTCAGGAGAGCTACATTCTTTGTGGAGGTTTTAGGAGAGACTCTGCCTTGCCACTTCCACTCTGGAGGCTGTTCACTCCCACCTCTGCTTGTGCGGTCACATTTTCTTCCTTTTGTAAGGACCCTTGTGATAATATCATAAGACCCAAATAATCTAGAATAATCTCTGAACCTCAAAATCCTTAATCACATCCACAAAGTTCCTTTTGCTGTAAGAGGTAATTCACAGGGGCTGGGGATGTGGCTCAAGCGGTAGCGCGCTCGCCTGGCATGCGTGCGGCCCGGGTTCGATCCTCAGCACCACGTACAAACAAAGATTTGTGTCCGCTGAAAAACTAAAACTAAAACTAAATAAATAAATTCTCTCTCTCTCTCTCTCTCCCTCTCCTCTCTCTTAAAAAAAAAAAAAAAAAAAAAAAAGGTAATTCACAGGTTTGGTGATTAGGACATGGGCGCATCTTGGCGTGGGGGCATTAGGTTTGCCACATACAATGAGGGTTTAGATTTGGTGTGGAATAGTTGAGAGTTCCCTTGTGCAAAAATTTGCTTTCTTTGGGAGGTCATTTCCTTAGTCACTCAACTCTGTAGTCATTACCTAGATTTAATTCAAAGCATTCTTCTAGTCAACACAAATAATTTGTTGACTCCACTGAGCCCTATAATCTCTTCACCCTACCATCTGTTCTCTTTTCCCCTCCTACCAGGACTCTGCTCACATTTCATCATTGTGATCATTCTTGAATACACCTTCAGTTCTGTTTCCTCCCCTGGTTTCATTGTCCTTCCTGGCAAAACCCAGCTAGTTAAAGTCTGTCTGTTCCTTGGTGAGAATGTTCAGATTATGGTGCAAATCGTCTTTGGAGAGACCCTTTTAGGGAGTGAGTAAAACAAGTGATACACCTCTGAGTAGGTGCCCTACCATCCAGGACTGTCACAGCTTTACCATTCATAGTCCTAAATCTTGGGAAATCCCTCAGTCCTGAGCAAATGGGAATGTTGGTCACTCTAGTTGCAGTGGTAGCTTTAGACATCCCATGGATGTCTTATATGCTAGGGTGGCCCTAGCATATCAGAGAAATCCTGCATCAGGCAAGGGGGCAAGGCCTTTGAACCCCTAAAGGACTTGATCGTGGGTGTGTGCTGCTTGGTATGAAGGGGAGGCAGCTTTGCTGTGAGCTCTCAGTAGCCAACACTCCAGCCACAGGGGGAGTGAATGCTGGTGCTGGGTGTTGGTGGTTCCCACAATATCCACCACTAGCCTGTCTTCATGTGCTATTCCATTTCTCTGCTCTCACAGTTAAATGCCTCAGTAAAATTGCTAATATGCTTAATGTACTTTCTCTTTATCTCTTGAACCCATTCCAGTCAGACTTGGATCCCCATCAGTCTGAAATTGCTCTTGTCCAGGTTGACGCTGACCCCCACCTTCAGGAGAAGCAGTTAACAAACACACTGCTCAATTGTTGAAAGCACCTCTCAGGCCTTTCATCACAACACTTTTCCTAATTCTTCTCTAACACTCTTCCTCAGATTCTTTTTGCTGGTTTCTTTTCATTTCTCCAACTTCTTTGAGAATTGCAGTGCCCCATGTGTCTGTCCTCAGACCTCTTTGTCTACAGATTCCACATCAACTTGTTCTCATCCAGCCTCTTGGTACTGAATGCCATTTTTGGGCTGTAAGCTCCCAAATTTTAAATCTAGTCTAGCCTATCCCCTTTAATTGCAGACTTATCTAAACAGCAAAGTACTTGTCTTTGCTCCATTCATGCAACCTGTGCCTAAGTCTCAGGAAATAATTTTTATCTTTCCAGTCAATTAGACCACAGACCTGATAATCATCTTTGAGTCCTCTTTTTTACCCCACACCAGTCCCTCAGGAATTCCTTTTGTCCTACTTTTGAATTACAATCAAAATCTGACTTCACCAACTTCATTTCTACTACTATGATCCAGTCCAGTCATTTCACTTCTTATTTTTTTTTTCCCTCTCTCTTTTTGGGGATTGAACTTAGGGGCAGCTCTACCACTGAGTTACATCCCTGGCTCATTTTGTTTTACATTTTGAGATAGGGTCTCACTAAGTGGCAGAGGCTGGCCTCCAACTTGTGATCCTCCTGCCTCAGCCTCCTGGTGATTACTGGTGTGTATCACTGTGTCCGTTGTCTCTTCTGAATTATTTCTACAGCCTCTTAACTAGTATCCTGCCTTCCACCCTTATTCCTGTACGATATTTTCATAACACAGCAATCAGAATGGTCCTAGTCAGAAGATGTTACTCAAAACCCTCCAGTGTCTTCCTGTTGCACTCAGACTAAAAACCAGAGTCTTTTTTTAAAAATATTTTAGTTTTTAGTTGTAGTTGGACACAATACCTTTATTTAATTTATTTATTTTTATGTGGTACTGGGGATTGAACCCAGGGCCTTGCACATGCTAGGCGAGTGCTCTACCACTGAACCACCGCCCCAGCCCAAACAAACAGCCTTTATGGTTGCTTACAGATTCTGAACAATTTAGTCACATCTTCTATAGACTCTACCTCAGTGTGCTCTAGCCACCTTGGCCTTCTTGCTTCCTCAAACAGCTCAGACATGATGATGCCTCAGGACCTTGCATGGGAGGTTTCCTCTGCGTGGAATGCTCTTCTCTTGATTTTCAAGTGCCTTGCTTTCTCTTCTTCAGGCCTTTGTCTAAATAACTTTCTTTTTCTGGTATCAGTGATTGTATCCAGGGGTTCTTAACCACTGAGCCACATCTCTAACCCTTTTTATTTTTTATTTTGAGACTGCATCTTGCTAAATTGCAGTGTTTGAACTTGAGATTCTCCTGCCTCAGCTCCCGAGTCACGGGCATTACAGGCATGTGCCACCATGCCCAGCAAATGATATTTTCTGAGTGAGGCTTTACCCAATTCCTTTATAGACCATAGAATATTTCAGCTTATGAAGATCCAGCAAGCTATGTGCTTATGGCATTCTTTTGTATTTATGTTACACTCTAATAATCTATTCTTTTTAAATTTTTTTAGTTGTAGATGAACACAATATTTATTTATTTTTATGTGATGCTGAGGATTGAACCCAGGGCCTCACGCATGTGAGGCAAGCACTGTACCACTGAGCTACAACCCCAGTCCTACACTCTAATAATTTTTAAAAATTACAGCCTGTTCAGAATTTCATACTCCCCCTTCCCTGCCTTATTTTTCTTATCATTTAATGTATTTTTTCTTAATTATTTTGTTAATTGTCTTCCCTATTAAATACATGCTTGATGAGGGCCGGAATCTCTGTGTGTTTTATTCTTTATGAACTTAGATGAATTCCTGGAAACCAGTAGGCACTCCATATTTGTTGAATCAAAGAATTAGAATAAAGTAGTTATAATTATTTGTGGGAAATGTGAGAATAAGGTAATTAGAAAAAGGTAAGATTGTCTGTCAGGTGATCGTAAGCCCCAGATTGGTGATCATTAATTTGCAGTTGTACTGGATGTGGCATTTTTCTCTGGCACTGCTCTGCCAAGAAGCAAACCTGGAGAAGGTGGAGAATTAGATTCATCCAGGATGGTGCCTTTGCCATGTAGATGACTTGAACTGACAGATGTCTGAGATGATACACAAGCTGCATGAGGAGGAGAAGGCAGGAAGGGAATCTAGGGGTCAGTCCCACTGAGGACAGTTGTAGGCAGGCAATAACCCTGAGACCTCTAATGCCCTAAATATCTTTCCTTCATTTTGAATGGAGAGAGAAGTTCTTACAGCAAAAAATAGAACCCGTTCATTGTGTTTTGCTTTCAGAGAGAGAGAAATTACCAGCAGTGACCTTTCAGGCTATTACCACAAGAGATGGTTAGAATTTTTTGGTTTTACAACTAAGTGTTCATGGGGTAGCCTGGAAGGGACCTTCCACCACAATTTATGCTCTTCATTTAGGAGGAAAGTGCAAACGTTTTTGTGATATCAACACATTAATTTCACGGGATAATGCTGAAACTGGAGACTTCTGAAAGATCTGATACAGCAGTGGGAGTTTAGGGGAGCCTTTCTTCACAGAAGTCAAGTTGCATTACCTCTGATTATTTGAGGTATTAAGTTGAAAAGAATTATTCTTATAAAGTGCTATTAGGTCAGTGACACAAAGCTGCTCAAGAAGTTGGAAGAGAAAAATATTTACTGCAACAATTACTTTTTCCTCTTTAACCTAACCCTCACTTTGTTTGCAAGCACTCAACTGCTTTACAAATTACCACCATGAAAGAGCAATTGCTTTTCATTTATTTTCACGAGTTAAAGGGTGCCCATGGTGCAGCACTCTTACCTGAAGGTGAAGCCAGCTCTTGGTTGCTGTTGCTTCACCACAGCTGCCATTTGCCTTTGATGATCTTACAGTGAAAAATAGGACCCCTTCATTCTGGGTCCTTTTTTCCTTTGAGAGAAAGAAACAGAAGGCACTAAGTGTCTCTGTTAATTAAAGGGGGTACCTGCTTTAACAAAGTATTTAATGTTTTTTCTTTTCTTCCCTCTCAACATGTTTTCTTTCTTAAGTATATCAGGTTTAGATCCCCCCTTAATTATTTTACCATTCCTAAGTTTACAGAGTACAGCAGGGGAAGGGTTAGAATCTTTTCACTAAATAATTTAGACTCAAAATATTCCTTTTATTTGCTTCTTCTCAATTCCATATGTAAATAACATGGTAAAATCATATTTTTAATACTTATTTGTTGATAGAAAAAGGACTCTAAGGTAAATCTATCTTTTATGTTAGAAGGATAACTGAGTTTCTAGTCATTATTTTTAAGAATAAATAGGTGATGGATGTCATGTACTTGAGAATCAAAGAACACTTCCTATAAAGGGTTGGAAGGATTTTCATACACTGGTAACTTGTGGTAATGGACTCCCTGCCACAGAAGAGGCTCAGATATAATGGAGGAAAGAGTACCGAATTACATATGTCACATACTTTCAGGCATCATATACAGAGGTGCTTTCCAAAACAAGTTGCAAACCAAATCACCTAGGAAGCTTTTTCCAAAGACTTTTTGACTTAGAACCATAAATCTGTTTTTCAGAACCATTGAGGGGATCTCATTAGTTCAAGAACTGCTCTGGTTACCTGGTAAATTAGTTTACTGAAAGGTCTCTTTATTTCTGAAATTTGGGAATTAGAGGCACAACTAAAAATGAAAGCAGTTTTAGGTTTCAATAGTAAAATTGTGGTATTAAGGTCTCCAGGTCTGACAGATGCTTCAAGGGTAGCCATCTTACCAGAGGAGGGTTAGTTCAATACTGAAGGAACTGATTGACAAGATTATGAGTGTTTAGCCTGGGGAAGATGGAGATGGAAGTCAGAGAGCTGTTGTTAAAGATGAAAAAGGTTGTCCTGTCAAGGAGTAAGTATTCCAGAAGGCAGGATAGAATAAATGTTTGAAAAGTTATTCCTTGAATTTACTAACAACCACTATGACCAAGATGGACCGTGTTGTGTAAGGGATACTTCACTGTAAATTAATATTGGAGATCCTCTAACAGGTGTTGTCACTATAGGACAAAAGTTTGTTGTCTTCCCTGTTCCTGAAAAACATTTGAGTTCAAGTACTGTCTCAAATTTTTCTGCCCCAAGAATAAACTGAATAAAACATAATTTTTTTTCGTTTTATTGATTTTATTTTTTTAAGTACACGACAGCGGAATGCATTACAATTCTTATTACACATATAGAGTACACATATATCTTTGTATATAGAGTATGTTCACGCCAATTCATGCCTTTATACATGTACTTTTTTTGCATTACAATTCTTATTACACAAATATACCACAATTTTTCATATCTCTTTATATAAAAAGTATGTTGACACCCAGTTTGATTCTTAATACATGTACTTTGGATAATGATGTCCATCACATTCCACTGCCCTTGCTAATCCCCTGCCCCCTCCCTTTCCCTCCCATCCCTCTTCCCTACCTAGAATTCATCTAATCCTCCCATGCTCCCCCACCCCCACCCCACTATGAGTCAGCCTCCTTATATCAGAGAAAACATTCGGCATTTGTTTTTTCCAGGGGATAATAACAACTAAATTGAAAGGGGTAAAGTACTAGCTTTCTGGATACAATCTATTGCCAAGGCCTTAGAAACACATTTGCAGTCTGTCTAATGGAGGTGTTCACAATCATACTGTTCAGTGATGGCAGTGGGGCAGGCAGTGTAGTAGGAGGCATATAGCAGAGAATTCAGTCATGGTCCCTGCCCTTAGGAGACTTGCAATCTAGCAGGGGAATCAGTCAGACATTACATCATTCCATTGCTAATCTTTCATCATAAAAACTGCTACGAGAGTCAAGTTCAGATAGCCATGTGAACATGGGATAGGGGAGCCTGGGCCTGTTTGGTTGGGGAAGAAGCAGGGAGGGCTGTCTTAAGAAGAGCCACATCAATTAAGATTTGGACAAAAAGCAATTGGCAGGTAAAGAGTGGGAAGAACTGAAGGTATAGCTTAGTAGTAGAGTACTTGCCTAACATGTGCAAAGCCCTGGGTTCAGTGCCCAGCACCCTAAAAAAAGAGTGGGAGCCTTTGAAAGTGTTACAGCAGATGTGTTTGAGGAAGAAAGAAGACCAATATGACTGAAATGGATTAAGCACAAAAAGCAAAAAGCCCTCAGTCCTTCCAGAAATTTTATTATATTTTCATACTTGATTTCAAGAAACAGTTCCCACTCTGACATCTGCTGGCTAGTGTACATTCTGCAGTTCCAAATTCCACTGTACAAGAAACAACTCTCAGTAACTTTTTTTTGTGAAAGCTACAAAATAATAAATTTGAAATAAAACAGTCTTTCCTCCTCTGCATTTTGGACATCACCCAGGGGACAATGAACAGTTGTTAATCACATGCTACTTGTAAACATTCAGTATTATAGATATGCATATGTGGTGCTAGTTGCCTACTTTAGTACAAATTCACAAAAACAGAAATCACACTTAAGAAAAGTTGAATAAAATTGTTACTGAGACATCAAAACATTATAAAATCATGCATTTTTGTCTTTTAAAAACAGTATCTGATGAAATATTTTCAGAGTTGGAAAACATATTCTTAACAATTTGTTTCCTTCAGAAATGAAACAGCTGGGGCTGGGAGGGTAGCTCCTCAGTGGTAAAGCCCTTGCCTAGAGTACTCCAGGATCACAAAACAAAAACAACAATAAAAACAGCTGATTTTAGGGGCTGGGATTGTGGCTCAGTGGTAGAGCGCTTACCTAGCATGTGTGAGGCACTTGGTTCGATTCTCAGCATCACATATAAATAAATAAAGGTCCATCAACAACTAATAAAATATTTTTAAAAAACAGCTGATTTTAGTCCAGTGATCATTCTAGTAAGGCTAAAGATTGACTTTAAATATGTATAATAGTTTTCATCTCTTTTTCAGTCACATTAGTAATATTTCCATTTTCCACTTGTCTATACAGGCCAAAAATGGGGGAGAGAGGAGTAATTACATAAGCAGATACACAAAGATTCTGTTGCACTTGAAACTGAATGTTCCACTGGTAAGCTACCTCACCATGCAGGCAATGGAAATGTTCATTCATCAGCTTACATATGAAAGTGTGAATTTAGTAAACAGTGATTTAGGGACATCAATATGTAATGTAAAAATTGTAGGTTGTTGGAAAGTGGAGGTCTATCGTAGGGAAAGAACACTACAATTAGGAGTTCAGATTCCTAGGTTATCAGCTTTTATTATATGACTGTATGAGTCAGATTTTTCAGTTGCAAGCATTAAAATCCAATTTTGGCAGCTTTAAGGGAAAAAAATTAAAAGGATAATAGAGTTAAGCATCACAAGGAAGCCTGGAGAATCAGGCCACTAGAACATCACCCTTTGCCATTTGATCACAGACCTGGTGTGGTCAGCACACCATCCCTACTGAGCATTAGGTGCCACCACTTACTTTGCCAAGGGTACAGGCACAGATCCCTGAACCAGCAAGTGTCACTCTAAAGAACTTGCTGCACTTGTCATGATCACCAGATAATTATTTCAGAGACTTTGTTGTGTCTCTGGATCTCAGTTCAATCTGGGGAGTATTTAACTTGTAGTATTGGAATCACATGGAAAAGCAAAGGGAAAACAGAATATCTGGAATTTCCACTTCCATAGTGAAAGGTATGCCCTGCTCATAAGTGGGGAACTCCCAACTGTAGGAAGGAAGTGTAGATCCCTGAAGGGCAGCCAAAAAGGATGACAGATACCCACTATGTTGACGCTGGATAAATCACTGCCTGAGTCTAATCTTTCTAAAAGTTCACATGGCTGAGGAGATATGTATGTTCCCTTTTTCATTTGACAGTGTACACCAATTACCTGCCAGAATACAAAGAAAAACAGATCTACTCTAGTTTAATGAAGGAGAAAAATCAACAGCAAGATGGAGGCATGCACAGGACAGATGAGGGCAGAAAGAAGGGAGGAGTCAACTGTAGTTTGCAAATTATGTTCTTACATTTAAATACTTATATTTAAAAAATCAAATCTCTCATACAGCACTGGGCATAGTGGTGTATGCCTGTAATCCCAGTTACTTAGGAGACTGAGGAAGGATCACAAGTTCAAGGCCAGCCTTAGCAATTTAGCAAGGCTCTAAGCAATTTACCGAAACCCTGTCTCAAAAAGGACTAGGAATGTAGTTCCATGGTAGACTGTCATGGCTTCCATCTCCAGTCCAACAACAACAACAAAAATTCCTATGTGGCATTTAATACTTGCAACACTAATGGAGAAGCCAGACAGCATGCCCTAGTAGAAAGCTGCTATTATGCTCCTTTGAAATTCTTAGTTATTTTATAGTTTATTTTACTGATGTATATTAATTATACACAACAGTGGGGTGTGCATCATGAAAGTAGAAGGGAGATTGTTGGGAGCTTAGATATTTTATAAAGATGTCAAAGCAATGTTGACTGGCACACCAGCAACTCATGATTTTAATTCCTTATTGACAATCTTGTGTAGATTATCAATTTCATACAATGGGACACTTCAAAGGATTAAATGTGATGTTTTGCCAGTCATCAATAATAAGATAAATCATCAAGTTTATTGTAGTATGAGTTTCTGATCTGACCTGACCTAAGTGTAGTCTCTCTTTATCTGGCTGCTTTATGTACAGCTTCATCTCTACTTTTAAAAATCATTGTCTTCAGGTATAGTGTTTTGTTTTTCCATTTATAAAAGAGCAGCGAGGGGCTGAAGTGTAGCTCAGTGTTAAAGCACTTGCCTAGCACACATAAGGAAGACCCTGGGTACGACTGCCAGCATCACTAAACAAAACAAAACCCAGCTACATTTTAGGTAACTTAGGCCTCTTTCAAAGTCCTACCAAATTCATCATATAGTAGTAGTAGCTGGAATACAATTTAAAAGAATACATAATATAGAATCAGGGACTGACAGGTCAGTGGGCCCACAGGGTCAGCTGTTTTAAACCTTAATCTGGTATAACAGTTTCTTAATATTCTTGGTAAGGTTTCTGTAACTGATATTTTCTAAAATCTAGAGGTCTGAGTCCAGTTGCTTCTTTAATCACCACTTGATGATACATAGGCATCTTAAATTTAACAGTCCAAATTTGAGTTCTTGATCTTCCCCCACCTCCAAATACACCCCTTACAATAGTTCCTATTTCAATAAATAGCACCTCTGTGGGTGCAGTTACTAGATTTAACTAGAAGACTGGGAATCCCTGTAGTTTTCCACATCAAGCCAAGTTTGACTACCTCAAATAATGTATCCCCCAACCCATTTCTCTGCACCCCCATTACCATTACTCCAGTCCAAGTCTTAGTAACCAATTTCCTTTCCACTCTAAAATTATTGTTTTTTCTCCACATAATGCTGCCATACTATTTTTTAAAGTATCAGATCACCCACATCCTCCACCCTTTCAGTGGATTCCTTTTACATAGAATTTTAAAGTTTTTATCAGAGCCTACTAAGTACTGCATGATCTGGTCAGTATCTGCCTCTCTGACCTCACTCACACTCTTGTCCCCATAACTCAAAAAACTTAAGACAAACTGGACATTTCCATTTCCCAAAGGAGCAATCTTTTCTCCATCTACCCTGGCCGAAGAGCTTTCACCCAGGCCTTCGTTGCCTGTCTTTAAATTTGGCTAACTTCACCTTCATCTGCGAGGTCTTCCACAACCACCCTTGATTCTGTTACCAACAGCCTGTCTTAGAGACCCTGACTGGATTCAGCCGCCTGCCTACTTAAGCGACAGACAAAGATGGAAAAATGAATAGTGAACTTTATGCAGTTTGATCAAACTGGGGGGCAGGAGCAACTGGATTGCTTCTCCCCACCTCCAGCCCCACAGTTATAATTTTATAGAAACAAAAAACAGGTGATAGGGGCTGGGAATGTGGCTCAAGTGGTAGCGCGCTGGCCTGGCATGCGTGCGGCCCGGCCCGGGTTTGATCCTCAGCACCACATACAAAACAAAGATCCCTCTCTCACTCTCTCTTTAAAACAAACAAACGAAAAAAAACAGGTGATAGGAGCCCGGCGCGGTGGCGCTCGCCTGTAATACCAGTGGTTGCGGAGGCTGAGGCGCCAAGCAATTCAGTAAGACCCTGCCTTTAAATAAAATACAAAACAGGGCTGGGGATGTGGCTCAGTGGTTGGGTGCCCCTGAGTTCAATATCCCCCTCAAAAAAGGTGATAAACATTGAGGATTTAGTTGTCCTCCTGTGTTAGCACCTGCATGGTGGGGGTTTGCAGCTCTCCCAGCCTCCATTCTTAACTTGTGGAAGTCACTCCCAATTTCAGATGGGGGGAGGCTCCTAGTTTCAGTTTGTTTCAATCATCAGTTTTAAATTAGAGTTCCTTCTATTCATTTGCCATAATTTTAAACATGTGTTGATTGGGACGGGGTGGGTACCACAGATTGAACCCAGGGAAACTTAACCAGTGAGCCACATCCCCAGCCCCGTTTTAGATTTTATTTAGAGACAGGGTCTCCCTAAGTTGCTTAGGGCCTCACCAAGTTTCTGAGGTTGACTTTGAACTTGCGACCCTCCTGCCTCAGCCTTCTGAGCCGCTGGGATTACAGGTGTGCACCACCGCCCCCAGCTAAACATGTTATTTAAATGGTACTTGATTGCTGCCTCTTCTACCCCAGAGAATTTCAGAATAGGAGCCATAACAGCTTTGTTCACTTCTGTGCCCATAATAACAATCAGCAGCAGAAGCGACTAACACTGTTATACAGCATTTACTATGTGGAATGCTTTATGCTAAGCCCTTTCCCTATAACTAATTTAATATATATACCCAGTGATCATTTGACCCTCAGCTAGTGGTCAGGGTCGTTCAGCCGCTAAGTGTACGTCCACAAAGAAAACACCACTTCCTGAAATAGCCCATTATGCTGTTAGATAACTCGGGTGCTTGGAAGAAGCTTCTTTGTATTGACCCCCCAAGCACGCCTCCTTGCAGTTTCCGCCCACCGATTCTATTTTCTACCCCTTCTGGGGCCACGCAATGTAAGTCTGCAGCGTCCTTCCCCAAGCTCGCTTTGCAGCACCCGAAGCCCAGTCCGCCCCTTCACATCTCTCCAGGCCCCCTGCTGGCAGAAATTCCTCCCCGCAGCAGTGGTCCGGAGCCCAACCCGCGGCCAGCCGCCGCTCCCGGCAGCCCCAGTCCCGCGCGTCACGTGACGCGGCGGCCCGCACGAGCCGCCGGCAGCTGTCGGCCCCAGGCGGGGCTCGAGGGCGCCAGTCCGCCCGCCCCTGGCGCGCGCTGCAGTCCTCCGGCTGCGCTGCGGCTCGGCGGCGGGGGCTGCTTCCAGAGCACCGCGACCGCGGCCCGAGGACTCCTTGCGAGGTAAGCGGCGGCCGACGCGGGCCCAGGGTGACCCACTCCCAGATCTGGAACTGCCGGGGGAGGGCAGGGGTGCCTCGAGGCTGCCTCCCAGGAACAGCGGGCGCTTCACCAGGCGACCGGCGAAGCAGGCGCCGTTCCGTCCTGGCAGAGGCTGAGCGAGTGGTGGGGCTTTGGAATGAGGGGCCTGGCTCCTGGTGAGGGGGTGCTCTAAAGCCACCTGGAGCCTCTGCTGGAGGAGCTGTCTTGTTCTCTTCTAAAACCACCCTGCTGGGAGCCAGTAACTCCGCGGTTGCCTCCAGCCCTGGGGCTTTGCGAGTGTGTTAAGTCCAGGAGGAAACGTGCGACTCGGGATGGAAAGAACCTGCACCTAGGAACACGAGCAAGTCTGGGGCGGGGTACCCACTGGGTCTTCTGCGTTTTGTACTAGTGGAAAGTCTCTCTCTTTTAAGGAAGAGGGGTAACCCTTGCCTTGCCTTCCTCATGGGACTTCAGTGAAGAAGAGATGGGAAAGCCAATTGAAGAGCCAGAACTCCGGAGGCGTTCAGCCCAGGGTTCAAGTCCTAATTCTTCTACTTAGTAGCCGTGTGACCTTGGGCTAGAGTGAAACCTCATCTGTTAAAAGCAGAAAATAATAGTCCTTTCTCATACGTTGCTGTGAGGATTAAATATAAAGGACTTAGCGTGGCGTTGGGCACATGAAAGCTCATTACATAGTGCTGTTAATATTAGCATTGTTGAAGTAGTAAGGTTTAGTAGAATAATCACACTTATATGTGGTCCTAATACAGTGCCATTTTGGTCTGTAGAATCCTTTCCCCTTTTGTCATTCTGGGCCCCCTTTGCCTTCTGTTTTACAATGGCATGTGAACCTGTTGTTCCTACCAAATGAGTCAGGCAGGATAGGAACATTAATTTACTTGAGCAGATGGGTATCAGATTCCCTTTGGGAGGGTGGGGGAGAGAAAAGTGCCAGGCATGTGCTGCCACCAAAAAAAGCACAGTACAGTGATTGACTGTCAGAACTGGAAGCTGCCTGGAGAACCATGTAATCCAGCTGTCTCCTTTCGCAAACAGAGAAACTGGACCTGGAATGAGGACAGGACTTTGATTTTGCTCAGGACTCAACAGAGTGTTGGCACTGGGTGGTGGAGAGGCTGTACATCTTACCAGGCACTGTGCTTTCCCTATGTTCTAACATAATTCTTGCTTTATTCTACAAATAGTTACAGAGTCCCTACTGTGTGTTTGTACACCCACCAGGAACCGGAGATAGAGTTGTGAATGAAACAAACATGGTCTCTGTCCCCTTGGGGCTTTTTCCATAACTAGCTATGTTAGTTTGAGGATATATATGTTTTATAATAACATAAACATTATAAGCAATACGTTTTATAATAACAATAAGTTCCAGCTCCCAGCGAGCTTGCCTCATAGCAGCTGGCCCCAAGGGACAGCAGTACATAAGAGGCCTGAATTGTTTCATGATCCCTTGCTGTTCCACATCCCTTGTGGAAGCCTGGTGAGATTTTAGAGACTGGAGAAAACGCTGCTTTGTCAGAGCTTTTAGGAAAGGATTTCCTTCTGGTCTGGAACACTTGGACTTCTTTGTCTTTCTGGTTTTAGGCCTCTTCTTGTTGTTAAATTTCTGAAAAGAGCAACCCTTACCATAATGCCTTCATTCTGGTTTCCATGGTTATCAGGGGAATTGTATTTTTATGATAGCACAAGTAGCTATTAAGCAATGCTTGGTCAAGTCCTCAACCACTTCACCCAGGATTTGTCTTGGATTTTTGTTGCTTTTCAGTTGCAATACAGACATACCCTCCTTTCTCCCTTTTTTCCCTCCTCCTTTTCTTCCTTTTTTTCATTCTTTTCTTCAACAAACATGCACTGGTGGCAGGGCCAAGAGATGTGGGAATAAGAACAGATAAAAATAGAGACCCTGGCCTTGGGGACCTCATAATTGATGGAGGGAGAGTTGGGTAAACTGAGGACATTGCCACATCAAGAGGCAGATCAGCAGGTCTCTGATAAAAATGTACATGGAAGCCAGCAAGAGCTCTCTGAGGCAGGAGGGATAGTGACCCCCGCAACCAAGAAGACATCACACACTTTTCAAAGGAAATGTCAAAGAAACTAGTTCTTTTTTATGGGCCTCAGTCACACAGGAACAATAGATGGTGTAACAAGCATTTTGTTCTTTCAATTTGCCTTAATGAATGAACCTTCTCTTGAGTCACCTTCATGGGCTTTGTTTGAGATGCCTGTTCATTTTCCTCATTACCCTCTGTTAGCTTAATGATTAGTTTCCCACTCATCTGAAATGTTGGATATTGTATACATAAAGGTAGGATAAAGAGAGACATTAAGATTTTGTCTATTAATTTAAATGTTTAACCAGTGTGTCTCATTTCACAAGTTGGGTTCTAATGCAGTCACAGAGTTGTTGTTGTTTTTTTTTTTCCCCCAAGTAGTTTCCCAAGTCCTCTAATGCCCTCAGTCGTGAGAATTCCAAGCCCTCTGGAAGCTTATGCAGTCTATAGGGGTTAGTCTTAACCATCACTGTCCAGAGGAGAGAACAGTGTCTGACTGGCGTACCCACTTTGTTATTTCTGACACAGCTATATGGTGTCACTATTGAGGAGCTGTCCTGCCTGGTCCAAAGATGTGTGGATGTGTGGTCATTGCGGCTTGACACCCTTTTTGGTCCAGAACCCTGCCAGCAGTATCCCATGCTTGGATTCCCAAGTTAGAGCTTTTTTCTTTTTTTTTTTTCCCCCCAGTTTATGCTCACATTCTTAGCTATTTTCCCCAAAGCACTGAAACGGACTGAAGTTGGGAGCCACCGTCCCTCCCATCTGAAATTGGGAACGGCATCCTCAAGCCATGGAGGCTGGGAGGGCTGCAACCTCCACATCCTGACAGGTGCCAAAGAACCCAAGATCTCCAGCTTCCTACCCCCACCCTGTCTAACCTAGGCCAACTAAATTCTCCAATGTATATCACCTGGGTTTTGTTTCTATAAATTGTAACTGCTTCTGTGAGACCTGCAAAGAAATAGTCTAGCTGCTCCTCTCCCTCAGTTCAACCAAATTGCATAAAAATCACTATTCATTTTTCTTTTGCAGGCTGGTGGCTGAATGTAGCCAACTGGGATGCAGGCAGTGTCTCTGGGCTAGGCTCTTGGCAACAGCACCATATGCTGGGCCTTGTGCTGTCACCAGGCTGGGTTTCCCTGGTCTCCTGGAGTCACCCGAGACCATCCAAGATATCCTATTTTCAAATCTTTTATCAGAGCTTAAGGGCTCAATAACTTTTTTTTTCTTTTCCTAAATTTAACCCAAGTCCTTTTAGTAAATTAGTTCCACTTCTCTTCAGCATTTTAATTAACCAAGGATTCTCAGGAATGGCAGCCTTCAACAAGATGTCCACTCTAGGACTTTGGGTACCTACTCAATCTTACTTTTTCACATGTAGGAGGGACCCTCAGGTGACCCTTGACAACACACTTCTTGTTCTCTGGAGATTGTCTCTGCCTACACTCCTAAGAGATTAGACAATGAAAATATACAGGACTGAAAATTTACTTGACATATATCTTAGAGGTTTGGGAGGCAAGGTTTTAATTTTTAAATGAAGGATTTTGGCCAGGGCCGGGGCAGTGGCACACACCTATAGTCTGAGCTACTTACGAGGATCCCTTGGGCCTAGGAGTTTGAGACCAATCTAGGCAACATGGAAAAATCCATCACCCCGCCTTGTCTCAAAAAGGAAAAAATAAAAAGCTGGTTATGTGATTGAAGAAAAAAGGAAGTCTTTTCAATAGTTCTCTGTTTTTCTAAGAATCAAACAATGATCAATATATTCCGTTTTCTTTATTATGAACTTTTTTTAGTATGAAAAATAACAAATATGCATACAGGAAAAAAAAATCCACAAAGGTTTATAAGGGAAATACAGTGTAATCACCACCACCTCAAGAACTGGACGTTGCCAGTACATACGCAGTCCTTCCTTCCAAATCATAACCTCCTCCCCTAGAAGAAACCACTATCTCCACTTTTATGGTAACCATCCTTTGTTTTTCTAAATAGTTTACTTCCCCATGTTTACATCCCTAAGCAGTGTAATTTAGTTTTACTACTTTAACTTCATATGTGTGGAAGCATACTGTTTGCATTTTGTTCGACTTCTTTCGCTCAGATTCTTGCTTGTGGCATCTATCCACGTGGCAGCCTGACTGACTTTCATTGCTGATAGTGTTTGATGGTATGAATAGGTCAGAGTGTGTTTATTCATTTTATGATGGATGGACACGGATTGCTTACAGTCTCTGACTGCCAGGAATATCCATAGACATTTTCTGTGGTGTATGTGAATGAGCTTCTTTCACATACATTGTGATTTCTCCTTTGAGCCATAGGTATCTAAGAAATGCATTTCTTAATTTCCAAACTTATGAGTATCTTCTGGTTATCTTTGGTTAATTGATTGTGGTCAGTGAACTTGTTCTATATAATTTTAATTTTTTTCGAAATCCTAGTTAAGTCTATATTTGTGATTAGTTGTTTTTTTTTTTTTAATAAATGTTCCAGGTGTGGTTAAAAGTAATGTGCATCCTACAGTTATTGGATTCATTGTTCTATATAAAACCATTGTTATCAAGTTTATCGATCACATTCAGGTCTTTGTTCTTATTTTTTGCCTCTATGAGATTATACAGTTGTGTTAAAATATCCAACCATGATTATGAATTTATCTATTTCACCTTTTTTTTTTTTTTTTTTTTTTTGCTTTATGCCTTTGAGCCCATATTATCAAGTGCATATAATTGTAAAACTGTTATATCTCCCTGGTGAGTTAACCTTTTATCCTTAGGAAGCTGCCCTTTTTTATCCCTAGTAGATTTTTTTTTTGCCTTATATTCTATTTCATCTGATAGTAGAACTATGTCACCTTCTTAGTTGATCTGGATGAGTTATATTTTCCTGCCTTTTAGTTTCAACTTTTATGTATCCGTGTTTTAAGATTGGCTCTCATAAACAACACATAATTTTTTTTTTCAGGGGTTGGGGCAGGTCCTAGGAATTGAACTCAGGGGTGCTCTAGAACTGAGCTACATCTTATCTATCTATTTATTTATTTATTTATTTTAGACAAGGTCTTGCTAAGTTGCTTAGGGCTTGCTAAATTGCTTAGGGTGACCTCAAACTTGTGATTCTCCTCCTTCAGCCTCTGGAGTCACTGGGATTATAGCCATGTACCACCATGCCCAGCAGGTTTGTTTTGTTTTTTTTATAGGCTGACTCTTTGTCTTTTAACTGGAACGGTTAGTCTGTTTTCATTTAATATCACCACTGTTGTGTTTGGGTTTAAGTCTGCCTCCTTATTTTATGTTCTCTATATATTTGTCATGCCGCTCCTCCATTTTGTTTTAGCTTGCTTTCTTCTTTTGGTTTTTTAAAATCATTTTGTTTTTTGTGTTTTTACTTCTCCTGTTTTGGATGTTATATACTTTCTCTTCTTTAGTTACCCCAGAAATTTTAATTTAACCAAAGTTGATAGATTAAAGTTAGATGTGATATCCTTACTGTTTGGGGGGACTGTGCGGGGATCTTAGAAACTTGAATTTCATTTATCCCCTTCACACCTAATAGTAGACTAGTTGCAAATACAGTGTATCAGCTTTGATTAGAGTCGTTTAGGGACCTACAAAGGAAAAAGGAAAGAGAAGAAAGAATTTACTTGAGAACTAGGTATTTGCGGGAACTGGTTGCACGTGATCAGCTTAGACTATCTGAACTTTAAAAAGAAAATCTCTCCCTCTTAATCCCTCAACCTTGCTTGTCTAAATTTGGCCACATTCCTCAGATGATCTATCCTGAGTTGCCCCCATTCCTGGCAAGGGGGATGGATATTCCAATTGTCTGTTTTGGGTCAGGTATCATCTTGTGTAGTAGAGGACTGAGGCACAGCCAGTGACAGCTCCATTAGGACTACATGGACTGGGAGCAGAGTTCCTCTAAGAAAAATAAAGTGTGCTGGACAGAAAAAAGTTATACCTACCACATCTACTACACTGAGTAATGAATGGCTGGGAAGTGACAGAAGGAAGAGGGTTAGAGGTTACAATTGGAATGAACTCAATCTGTATAAGGAAAAAGGGGAAGAGGTCACTGACAGGGAAGGAAGGAGACAGGAGGAGTCTGGTCTGATAGTTCCTTTGACCACCAGCCACTGAGCACAGGTGGGACATCTTGGTTGTCTGTAGCAGCAGAGGTGAGGGAGGGCTGGTGTAGGGCTGTCTGGCATGTGGATGTAGTCAACATGTCAGCCCTGGTGCTTACTGTTCTCACAGTTCTTTCCAAGTGAAACGTATACATTCATGACTCCTGTTCATATACGGGTAACCATGTTTTCTCCCATAAACTTGTGCTCCATCTCCACCCTCTAATCAAAACTTCCTGGACCAGAGATAGACATCAGAGGCACGAACAGCCCCAGTTCACAGGATCACCAGGGACCTGTGATGTGACCAGTGGGGAAAAAGAGATGCATGCTGTCTCTCAGAAATTTGAACTGGGGACTACTGGCAGACAAGTTGAAATGGTAGAGAGATAGTGAGATAGAGAAGGGGCCTTTGAGGAGTCCTTGCAAGATGATGGTGATGAGGTGGAGAAAAGTTTGTGTTGAGTCCAGGTAAAGAGACTGGAGCAGGCCCAGGCAGAGTGGCTGAGGTATGAGATGAGTAAAGCCCCATGGACTTGAGCTACTGAGGGTCTTGGAGCTGCTGTGGATCCAGACTTTTCATTTTGACTCTGAGAGATTTAGCCCTCCCAGGGTCCTTTTCTTCCATTTCCATAAGCTCCTATAATCCTTAGTAGACCACAAACACCCTTACAATAAGTGCTACCTTATTTGCACTTTCAGTAAAAAGACTGCCTAGAACAGATGTTCAAAACTTGGGGGGCATTGCTCACCTGGGTTAATTTTTTTTTGCTTCCAGTGCTGTTCCAATATCCTCTTCTGCAGAACATAACATCTTCTCTTTGCCGTTGGATGATTGGGAGCTATAAACCTTGTTGCCTTGGTTATAACAGTGGGGTCTGGACAACCATTGGCTGGCCAGGTAGTGAGCAGCTGCCTGTAGGCTAGCAGTGAGCGTAACTCTCTTTGGATCTCTTCGTTCCATACCTCACAATAGAAAACTCTGACTTAACTGATGGGTATAACTTATTTTTCCCCCTAAGGTGTAGATAGGATTGGCTTAAAATGTGATGCAGAGGGGCTGGGGTTGTGGCTCAAGAGGTAGAGTGCTCACCTAGCATGCATGAGGCATGGATTCGATCCTCAGCACCACATAAAAAAATAAAGATATTGTGTCCACCTATAACAAAAACATAAATTTTTTTAAAAAATGTGATGCAGAAGCCAGGTATGGTGGTAGAGCCTGTAATCCTAGCAGCTAGGGAGGCTGAGGCAAGAGGATCACAAGTTCAAAGCCAGTCTCAGCAACTTAGGCCCTAAGCAACTTAGTGAGACCCTGTCTCAAAATTTCAAAAAGGGCTGGGAATGTGGCTCAATGATTAAGCGCTTCTAGGTTCATTCTGTGGTAACACCCCCCCCTCCCAAAAATGTGATGTAGAGAGAGAAAGAGAAATGGATTTAGGGAAAGGAAGGAGTCATAGGAGAGAGGGAGTCCATCACCATTTGTTGTGTGTTTACTAAGCATCAGGCACAGTGTTAACTGCGTTCTAGCCATTCTTTCCTTTCATCCTCCTAACAACTCCTTAAGGTAGTATTACCCCCATTGTTATAGATGAGGAAGCAGAGATAGAGCTGGTCTGACTCCACTGAATGTGTAATGTCACAGTAAATTAGCCATCACTTGGTGTGGAATTGCCTCAAGCTGAGAGTGATTAAAGGGAAGTGGCTGGGAAACAGATTGTGGCTGGAGAGGAGCAGAAGATGGTGGGAATGGGACCCCAATCAGTTAGATCCCTTCTCAGACCAGACTGCCTGGAGATAGGCCAGAGGGAAGCAACCATAACGTATAGGTTGGTTTGGGTCCACTTGCCAGGTGGGGGTGCCCTGGACTCGTGGATTCTGGCTTGAGGTCCTAAATCTTGGGGCAAGGCTTCCTAACAGAGAACTGTCGGTCCAACTCAGACATTGTACAATACTCAAGTGCATGTTAATTGAAGGAAACGTCATTTCTATTTGATGGTCTACTGGTGTACATATCTGGGATGGTGAGGCTAATAGGCCCTATACTATTGTTTCACAAATTAATGACCCCGGCACTGCAAGATAGGACCTGGGAGGTGGTGGAGAGGCTTTGGACTCCATTCCTGTTAGGAACCTACCTGTACTGCTTAGCAGCTCAGTAAAATTTGAGGTACTCCTGGAAGCTAGGGGTAAGACTACCCCTGCATTCTGAGTTGTTGGAAGTGCTCTTGAGAGTACCTGCCATTTAGTAAGCCCTTAAAACACCTTTTGCTGGCCCCTCAGGGTTGCCCATAGAATTTATGTGAGAATCAGGACTAAAACACAGTCTTAGGATTCCCTGCCCCATGCTTCTTCTTAGGAGAATCATGGTGAATAGGCAGTGAGCTGAAAGAGGGGAAGAAGGTCCTGTGGCTTCAAATCCCTCAGAAAACACCTCCCTTACATCAGAACACAGCATTCTGGGTAATGGCATCAAATGTCAAAGCTGAAAATAAGAAACAGCTGGTTATTTCACAGGGCGTAGAGAGCTGAGGTTTGAAGAAACAGTGAAAAGCCCAGCTGAAATGTTCATCACCTCCAAAGTTTTCAGTTTTGTCTCATTTCCAACAGTGTGTGTAGGTGGAGAAGTGCAGGGCTTTTGTGGTTCATATTTTACTCTCTAGTCCTTAAGAACAGTTTCAAACCCAAATCCACAAAAGTAGACAAATCTACTTTGATTTTAAGATTTTAAACCATTAATCTATTACAGTTGTTCAATTAATACAGTTTGTACTTACACTGGTACTTTGTATGCCTCACAATATTGAGTAACCCCTCCACCCACCTCCCAACACACACTTTTTGGTACTAAATAGAGTTCTGAGCTTCCCTAGATCATCCCCCATCCCTTTTTTTTTTTTTTTTTTTAAATTAAAACCTAAGCTCCCACCATTTTTGTACTGAGATTGCCAACTCTGATTTTTCTATTATTATAATAATCATGGTACAAGAACACAGAGTTCAGTCACCTACCCTCAAGATTAGCCAGTGAAGCAGAGGCAGAACCCAAACTAGAATGTGAAGCCCATTAAGCCCCTCCTGTCCAAGTCATTTAAGCAGGAGGGATAGAGCCTTTTGTACAGGCACTCAAGGCAGCTTCCATTGCCCACCCAATTAACTAGTAGCTCCCATACCCTTTGGAAGGGGTGTCTGTGTGAACCAACTGACCACTCTTTGTTTGCTTGTTCTTTTGTGGTGCTGGAGATTGAACCCAGGGCATTGTGCAAGCCCTCTACAAACTGAGCTATATCCCCAGCCCACAAACTGACCATTTTTGCTATCACTGCAGACTCCTGGAGCTGCAGCCAGACTGAACTAAGAACCGTGTCCTAAGCCTGGCTGGAGGCTCCCCACTCAGGTCTTTTGCTGATGCTGTCATCTCCTCTGCCTGCCCTTCATTCTCTGGATATCCTAGCCCTACCCATATCTCAGGGTCTAGCTCAGATGCCGACTCATCCGTGAAGCTTGGTTAAAAACAAAGACCTTGGATGAGCCTGGCTTCAATGGCTCCAATCCTCTCTTTCCAGTAGAGTGATTTGAGGAAAGGCCATTAAGTTCTCTCACGCTTAGTTCCTTCATCTGTGAAATGAAACAATAACTACTTTCAATCAGTGCTTCTCAAGCTTATGGTGCATATAAGTTCCCTGGTGATCTTGTTAAAATGCCAGTGCTGACCTAGTAGGTGTGGGGTGGTGCCCAAGATTTGCAATTTCTAATAAATACCTAGATCATGGGAACACATTTTGAGTTGCATGGTTTTGAAGAGGTGTTGAGAGAATAAAATGAAATTATGTATGAAAGGCATTCAAGATGGTGCCTTTTAAACAGTGGTGCTTAGTCAATTGTGGCTGCTGCTGTTTTTGTTACATTCTATTATTATTGGCTGATTTCCCTGGCTGGAAGTCACATTTTTATTCCCCCGACCCCCGCCACCCCTAGGGGGTTGAACCAAGCGCTATGCATGCTAGGCAAGTGCTCTCCCATTGAGCTACATCCCCAGCTGTTTTTATTTATCTATTTGTACTGGAGATTGAACCCAGAGGCACTTAACCACTGAGTCACATCCCCAGCCCTTTTATTTTGAGATAGGGTCTCACTGTCTGAGACTGGCTTTGAACTTGGGATCACTAAATTTTTCTTTCTTTTTTTTGTGCGGTGGGGGCGGTTATCAGGAATTGAACCCAGGTGTGCTGAACCATTGAGACATATCCCCAGCCCTTTTTAATATTTATTTTGAGATAGGGTCTTGTTGAGTTGCTCAGAGCCTCACTATGTTGATGAAGCTAGCTTTGAACTTGCAGTCCTCCTGCCTCAGCCTCCTCTGCTGCTGGGGTTACAGGCGTGCTCCACTGCACCCATTGGGCTTTCCCTTTTCTTGTGGCACTAAGGGCTTTTCCCCTTGTACTGTGTTTCATTTTGTTTTTGTTATGCATTTTTGGGCGGGGGCGGGGTTGTCATTACTAGACTTGGGAGCAGGACCTTTGATCTGTTTCCCTATTGACCCCTCATGGTGCTTACAGTGTGGTCTTACATACAGCCAGTGTTGAATACACACTTGGGCTTTATTTACTTTTTTTTTTTTATTCCACAGGGATCTATGTGGCAGTGAGGTGGACAGAGTGAGTGGTGTTGAGGTATCAGATAACAGCATAATCATTCATTTATTCAGTATTGAGCACCTACTGTGGGCCAGTCATAATACAAAACAATGGTAAAAGCTTCTGCCCTTAAAGGAGCTTACATTTTACTTCAGGGAGACAGGTAATAAATAAAGAAAAACATACTTAAAATCATGAGCTCCTTAGGAGCAGAGAAGGTGTTTAATTCACCACAGTGAATTTCCTCATGGTGTTCAGGCCCCACACCAGCTGGCCAACGTGGGTCTGCATGTGCCCTTTCACTGTTCACATAGTTGGTTCCAGTGGGATAACTGGGTGTTTCCTCACGTCCCCTTCATTCACCCCACAAATCCACTCATACAAAAGCATTAGTGAACTGCAAAGATGTTACTGGCAGTTTTGTGAAGGAGTCAAAGAAAGAGCTTCACATTAGGCAACTTGACTGTGTCTCCATAGTTCCCCTCCAACCACTGTTCACACCTAGGTTTCCCCTGGTGGCCCTTTTCACCACACTGCTTCAGCTACAGGTTCTTCAGGAACAGACACCTCGGTTCCTGACCCCAACTACCCACCCATCATGATGATCAGCAAACTAAACAGCCCAGAGAGCATACCTTTCTCAGAAGCAGTGGAAGTACAGACAGCAAAACCAGACAAGGCAAAGCTTTCATTTCAGTGCCTTCCATACAGAGTTCTGTAGTTTTCCAAGGGTGTTCATCTCCACTATCTCCTTCGTGAGTCCTTTTCCGTCGTGCACCCGTTAGACATTGGACTAGCCAAGGACTTGGTCAGGAGACCTCTTCTATTTTGTCACTAGTAATCTTCTCTTAAGTTATGTTTAAAATATCCTCCAGATATTCAAATGTCACTCCCCCAGAGACCTTCCTTGACAACCCTATCTAAAATAGCCCCTACACGCACATGTACCCCTTAGCCTGCTTCGTAGTATTTACATTAATATTTGTTTAATTTGTTGTCTGCCTCGGATGGTAGGGACCTTTTCTTGTTTACAGCTTTTCAGTACTTGGAACAGTGCCTGGCGCATAGACAATGAATACTTGTTGAATAAATGATTGTTTTCTTTAGAATTTCTCAAAATCTCCATGAGGTGTGGCAGGGCAGCCATCTTTAGCCTCAGAGAGGTGAGGAAGTCCATCAACCCTGTGAAGTTCAAAGACTTGCCTCAAGTTACAGGACTAGGAAGCAGGAGAGAGAGCTTGTTGAGAGCCAAATCTTATGAGACTCATCTCCCCAGAGCGGGTCTCTGCCTCTCCTCCTGAGACTGGGGACACCAGATGGCCTGGAGCATGTGGATTCCTCCAGTTACAGGGGACGTTATGAGGGAGTCAGATAGACACCCTGAGCCCAAATCTTGGGAACGTAAGAAAATGGAAGTGTTTGGGGCCCACCGCAGCACCTGCTCCCTACCTTCCCAGACAGTGTTTTTCCAGTTTCTTCTCAGGCAGCACACTCCAGGTGCACAGGTCCTGGGGGATGTTCGTTACTCTTTAATTTCACACTGGAGGCCCCGATGGCAGGTAGGAAGGGCAAAACTTGAAGAGCACATTTTTAAAAAGTGTTACCTGGTTTTAGAAACCCTGTTGCTGCGTGGATCCCCATGGGTTGGTGTAAGACAGTAAATAAATGCCAAATGGAGCAACAGGCAGTGTGGCATTTGAGAAAGGAAATCAGCATCTGAGCTCACAGTGGGTCCTAAGGGGAGAATTATTGGCTTCATTCTAGATTCAGACCCCTGGAGTTAGGGACAGGGACTTATTTAGAGGAAGGCGAATCTGAAGGATAGAAACTAACCTGCTGGGTGTCCTCTTTCCCTGAGAGGCCTGCTGTAGCTCATTTGCTTCCTACTGCAGTGGGCTTCTTGGGCCCCCAAGAACCCTGAAGCCCCAGGAGTTTCTGTGTCAGATGCTGTCTTAGTCTGTTTTTTATTGCTATAACAAAATATTTGAGACCAGGTATTACAAAGAATACAGGTTCCGACAGGCATTGTGACCATGCCTGTAAGCCCAGCAACTTGGGAGGTTGAGGCAGGAGGACTTCAAGCTTGAGATGAGCCTGGTAAACTTAGTGAGACCCTGTCTGGCAGAGGAGTGGGGAAATTTAAAATCTGGGGATGTAACTCAGTGGTAGAGGACTCGTGGGTTCAGTCCCCAATATCATAAAATTCAAACATACAGGTTTATTTAGCTTATAGTTACAGAATGCAGGAAGTCTAAGAGCATACCTATAGTCCTACCTACTTGGGAGGCCAAGGTAGGAGGACGTACTGAGCCCAGGGATTTGAGGCCAGCTTGTATACCAAGACCTGATCTTAAAAAAAAGAACAACCAAGAGCCTGCATTTGCATCTGCTGTGCCTCTGGTAAGGGCCTTCTTGCTGCATCATAATTTGGTGAAGGCATCACATGATGAGACCGCACTGTGCTAGCTTGGGTCTCTATTCCTTATTAAGCCACTAAGACCATCATAGGGCCCTACTTTCATGACCTCATCTAATTGTGATTACTTCCCAAGGCCCAACCTCCAAATATCATTAAAATGACTTTGGAGATTAAATTTCCAACACCTGAATTCCCAGGGACACACTCAAATCATAGCAGGTACCCTTGCCCAGAATTTCTTTGTTATTATTGTTATTATTAGAGCTTTATGGTTATACATAGTATTAGGGTTCATCCCCACAAATTCATACATGCATGGAAATTGATTTCACTTCATGATCTCCCCCTTTTCCCTTCTGTCCTCCCCCCCTCTCCCATTCTCCTTCCTTTACTAAACTTCCTTTTGCTCATCTGTTAATTTGTATTTGATGGGGATCTTTATGTTACCCTTCCCTCCCCCTTTCCTTTATTTTTATTCTAGCTTCCACATGTGAAAGAAAACGTTCGACCTTTAAGTTTCTGGGTTTGGCTAATTTCACTTAGCATGATATTCTCCATTTACCAGCAAATACCATAATTTCATTCTTTTTTATGGCTGAGTAGAACTCCATTGTATGTATGTATGTGTATGTGTATGTGTGTGTGTATATATATATACACACACACACATATACATACATACACATACACACACCACTATTTCTTAATCCATTCACCTGTTGACAGGCATCTGGGTTGATTCCATCCATAATTTAGCTATTGTGAATTGTGTTGTTGTAAACATTGAGGGTTTGCCCAGAATTTCTGAGATACCTCCATGTCATCTTGAGGAAAGAAATTTATCATTTAACATTTGCAAAATTGTGAGTTTCTGCCTTTATTCTTCCATCTAACATACCTCTACTGGATGGACTGCCTTAAAAGGTATCTCTGATCACCTCCTGAGAAATCGATAATAGAGTACCATCTCTGAGCCTGGCATTCAAGGTCTTTACCCACGTGAAATGAGTAAGAGGGGAGAACCTCAGTGTTCCAAGGGGACAGAACTGAGATCAACTGGGGAAGTAATTAAGAGCTAGACTCTGGCTCAGTTTGGGGAAGAATACTGAAGTCACTGTGGAATAGCCATAGAATGGGCCATCACAAGGTGTCCAGGGGCTTCATAATAGTGCCCTTTACAGTTCCATGTGCTCCATCAGTCAGGAATAATTAAGTTATGCTATAGTGCTATAGTAACAAATTGTCGAGTTGTTGTTTGTTTGTTCTCTTTCTCTCCTCCCCCCGCTCCTTCTCTCCCTCTCTCCTTCTCTCCTTCTCTCCCTCCCTGAAACTGGGGATTGAACCCAGGGGTGCTTTACCACTGAGGTACATCCCGAGACTTTTTTTTTTTTTTTTTTTTTAGACAGGGTCTCATGAAGTTGCTTAGAGCTTTCTAAAGTTGCTGGGGCTAGTGTTGAACTTGAGATATTTCTGCTTCAGCCTCCCAGATTGCACCTGGATACTACCCAAGTTCTTAATGCCTTAACTCAAAATGAAGGTTTATTTTCCATACCCCAATCACTCAAGGATTCAGGTTACCTGGGTAGTCTTCATATACTGCCAGTTGCAGAACCAGAGCTGAATGAGAATAAGCTCTGGAGGATCTTAAATGCTGTAACCCAGAGGTAACACGTATCTCTTCTAAAAACCCATTTGCTAGCCAGGCTCAGTGGCGCATGCCTATAATCCTGGCGACTTGGGAGGTTGAGGCAGCCTTATCTCAAAACACAAAAAGGGCTGGGTATGTGAGTAAGTGGGTAAGTGTCCCAGGGTTCAATCAGTGGTAGGGCGGGTAGACATTAGCTAATTCTAGGCATATGGCCCTGCCCACCTTCAAGAGTGACAAGAGACCAAAATCTCATCAAGTGCCTGGAGGAAAAACTGGAAATAATCAAAAGGCATCAGTTACCAACAGATGGGCATTAGGTCACCACCCTCCCCCTACCCAGCATGGGTGCTGGAGATGGACCCCAGGGCCTCACACACACTACAAGAGCTCTTTTAATCATCACAATAAGCCTTTGGGGTGGTATCAAAATCCTCAATTTATCTAAGAAAACTGAGGCCCAGAGTGGTTAATGGACTTGCTCAAGTTCACTTCCAACTTGATCCCAGGTCTTCTTTGAGATAACTGCTCTTTGCCTGACGCAGCAAAGGCCACATTACTGAAAGGGTTGAAGCTAAGGAGGAGAGCCATATATTAAGGATGCTGCATCGAGGTATGGATGGCGGGTGGCTAACACAATCTATAGACAGCTTGTTAAAAACACATAATTAAAAAAAAAAAAAAAAAACACACATAATTGTTTCTACTCTAGAGATCAAAATTCTGGAGGCCTGAAGCGGTGCTAGGAACAAGCCCTGGGTGATTCATAGGTAGAAAGTCAAGAGCCATGATTAAAGATCTGTTTCTATGGGAAGTCCTACCAAATCTGGCTCAAAGATTCTCTTTACTCTGGAGCTCTGTAAGCTGCAATAGTGCTTAATTCTTTCTGTCTCATGTTGATATTAGCTGTGTTGATTTGCTTATCACTTGATTTGCTTATCATTTTTTCTCATCCCAGTGTCCCCCCAACTCCTGAAGGGCCATGTGGGAAAACAAATAAACTGAGGAATGAAAAGGATTTTTATTCTTTAATTTCTTATGCACATTGAGACCTTAAGAATCTCTGTGTAGATGGCACTGGCCTATAATCCCAGCAGCTCAGGAGGCTCAGACAGGAGGATGGCGAATTCAAAGCCAGCAACAGCAAAGCACTAAGCAGCTCAGTGAGGTTGTGTCTCTAAATAAAATACAAAATAGAACTGGGGATGAAGCTCAATGGCTAAGTACCCCTGAGTTCAATCCCCAGTACCCCCCCCCCAAAAAAAAAAAAGAATCTCTGTGTAGGCTGGGCATAGTGGCACACACCTGTAATCTCATTGACTCAGGAGGCTGAGGCAGGAGAATTGCAACTTAGTGAGACCTTGTCTCAAAAGAAAAAATAAAAAGAACTGGGGTGTAGCTCCATGGAAATGTGTACCTGGTTCAACCTCCAGTAACAACAACAACAAAAGAATATGTGGAAATTTCTAGGTTGATGCAGCTATCTCATGGGGAGGGGGGTGATCCCCAAAGCTCTGTTTACGTAGTAAATTATGTAAGACTAAGAAAACACTAATTATTCACCTAAAAATTGGAGGTAAAGACTTGATGGAAAGAAATTCATTTCTGCTTATTAAAAGCAGTGTTAATAAGTATGTACTTTTTGCTAGATATTAGATGCTGTATTGGATTTTTGCTGTATTCTAACTAAACTGTGGCCTAGGTTTTTGTTAATGGGCTGTTGAGTAACCGTGACAAACCCATCTGGGACCAAAATTGGCAGTGCTGGGTGCTATGAGATGTAACATGGAGCACACAAGGGGTTGGCTGGGTGGAATATGTGATAGTAAACTAGGCTGAAGTTGGCAGGGAGGCAAGCTTCAGTGGCCAGCACGGTGATTGTAATGTAGGTAGTATTATCAAAAGTTCAGTCCTGTCCCCAGTGCCCATCTAATAATTAGGACAAGGTTTCGAGAAAAAGGGGAAAGAAGTTTTATTGCTTTGCTAGCAAAGGAGAAACACAGGATTTCTGTCCCAGAAGCTGTGATTTTGCCTATCAAGGGAAATAGGGTTTTTAAAGAAGTGATTCAAAGGCTACATTTCAGGTGTGCCTTCTCAGGGGTCATAATTCACTTGTGGACTTGGGAGATAGCCATTTCTTAGAGTCGGCTGATTCTGTCCCTGAGGTTTGAATTACTTTACTCCTATTGGTGTAGTTTTTTCTCAAAAAAGATAATTCAGCCTAGGATGGGACAAAGGGTAATCTTGCTTCCCCCAAAATTGGGAAGAAGGAGAAGAAAAATGGGGGGTCAGTTTTTAAATAAGGCTCATAGGTAAGCAGAAACAATTTTGTCCAAAGCATGGATTGGACTCCTGTTTCATTAATAGTGATTTAAATCACATGCCTCCAAAGAATTGGAATATTAGCAGAGGTCCCAGGGAGAGGCCTGCATGAACAGACATGAAGCCTCTTACCTGGAAGGCTATGTAGATTAAGGTTAGCTTGTTCACTCTTTTGGTGGTGCTGGGGATTGAACCCAGGGCCTCATGTATGAGAGGCAAGCACTGTACCAACTGAGCTACATCCCCAGCCCAGCTCATTCACTCTTAAACACCTACCTGTCAGAGTTGTTCCTTGTAGAAGGAAAGAACTTCTTGGAAAGTACATAGTATATGGCACACCCTGGAAAAACAGTACCCAGTTATACCCAGAAGAACTAATCAGAAAGTAGGACGTGGGGTGGAGAACAAGAGGTCTAAGAAGAAGTAGGTCAGAGCTCTTATAATGATCAAAAGATATTCCTTCCAGATGCAGCAATTGGTCCTGTTTAAAATGAACTGGCCCTCAGGGATGAACTGTTTGGATAGTAGATGGTTTGCATACTTTCATATGGGAAATTATAAAAATGGGGATAATATAATTCTTCTAGTGATTTTAAATTGAAGTCAACAGTTAATAAAATATGTACTAGGTGAGCACTTTACCACCTCTGAGCCACAACCCCAGCCTGAGGTGTTTTTTTTTTTTTTTTTTTAAAGAGGATAGAGACATTCAAAAAGAAAAGTGTAAACTGTGTGGGGACATAGTGTGATGGGGGAGGGGATAGCATCTATTATATGGAAGGAGGAGACTGAATCTGAGCTAGTTAGCAGAAGTGGCCTGCGTGAAGGGTCGGGGCTAGATAGAAGAATTATAATATGTGAAGTCTTTGAATTCAGAGAACCAAGTACAGGTTACCAAGACTTATATGGAGATAGCAAAATAATATTTTTTATTACTTTGTAACTGAGGGGAGCCAAGAGCATATGATCATCCCACAGCATCTGTAGGAGATTGGTTCCAGAATACCACCCCCTGCCCCACAGCCACACAACCACAAATACCAAAATCTGCCAGTGTGCAGCAAGCCCCTCATGTAAAATGACATAGTATAGCTGGGTGCACACGCCTGTAATCCCAGTGGCTCCAAAGGCTGAGGCAGAAAGATTGTGAGTTCAAAGCCAGTCTCAGCAACTTAATGAGGCCCTAAGCAACTCAGTGAGACCCTGTCTCTAAATAAAATACAAAAAGGGGGTGGGGATGTTGCTCAGTGGTTAAGCATCCCTGGGTTCAAGAACCTGGTACCAAAAAAAAAAAAAAAAAAAGACATAGTATTTGTATATAACCTATGCACATCCTCTCATATACTTTTTTTTTTAAAAATTTATTCTAATTTGTTATACACAACGGCAGAACTCTCATACACTTTAAATCATCTCTGGATTACTTATATAATACCCAATACAATGTCAGTGCTATATACATAGAGTGCTATATAAATAGTTTTGTTAAATTGTACTGTTTAGGAAATTGACAAGAAAACGTCTGTACCTGTTCATTACAGATACAATTTTATTTTCAATAAGCAGTTGGTTGAATCCATGGATATGGAACTGTGGACTAGAGGGCCAGCTGCAGCTGGCAGGGAGGGGCTTATTGAGGCTGAATTGTATTTAACCCCCTCAGAGTGGCCCTGCTGTCAGAGCTCCTTCTTCATGCAAATAGCACTGTGATAAGAAAAGCAACATTTGAATTATAAAACAATTAGAGACAGAGCCCTGTAAAGCTTTCTGAAAGGTCTTGAGTAAAGTTGGGATGGATGTGGAATGCAAAAATGAGACCTTGTGAGGGAAATAGGTTATGTGAGAGTCAGACAAAAAGGTTATTTCAGCTTGCTGAGGGTGCTACTGGTTGGTTGGAGATAATGATAAACCATCACTTATTGGCATATTTGATTGAAAGAACCCACAGGCTGGAAAAACTCAAAACCCTGCTCTCAAAGGGCCTGGGACAGTGGCACAGGAGTTATCTCAGTGCCTTATAGCTAAGAATGCTCTTCTTGTCTTGAAGAGTTGGAACTGAGAAGGGAGTCAACTTTGGGTGTTGAATCTTCAGAAATAAGTACCCAGATCCTACCTGAAAGAAACTCACAGTCCTATGGAGGATACAGAAGTCCACCAAGTAGGCTTAGAAAAATGATCAGGCCAGTAGAAATAAGCAGGTCTGATACCCAGGTTGTGGTTCTGAAATATAACCTCCATTAAAAGAAACTAGGACAAAAATATATTGAATTGATTTTTGACAAGAGTACAAAAGCAATTCAATGGAGAAAGGCTAACCTTTTCAGCAAGTGGTGCTGGGACAGCTGGACATCATAGGCACACAAATAAATAAATACATAAATAAATTAACTTCAATCTGAACCTTATCTCCAAATAAAAAATGGATCATAGGCTTAGGTGTAAAATGTAAAAGTATAAAACTTTTAGGAAAAAACGAGAGAGAAAAATCTCCAGGATCTAGAACTAGGTAATGAGTTCTTAAACTTGACATCAAAAGCATAATTCATAAAAGGAAAAAATGTCAAAAATGTGTTGGTGGTGTGGTGCAGGCCTTAGGATTGACAAAGAGATCAGGGAAACAGAATAATAGCCTAGAAATAGATCCACACTATTGATAGCTGCATAGGAAAAAAAATTTAGAAAATGAACCTCAATCACCCCCTCATGCCATATCAAACATTAGTTCACAGTGGATCATAGAACAAAAGTAAAAGTTAAAAGCCACAAAGTTCATAAGAAAATATAGGAGACTGTATTTATGACCTAGTGATTACCAGAAGTTTTCCAGTCAAGAAAAAAATTAATAATCATGAAAGAAAAAATGATAAAACTAGCTAGGCATGGTGGTGCAAACCTGTAATTCCTGTAACTCTGAAGGCTGGAGGATCACAAGTGTGAGGCCAGCCTGGGCAACTTATCGAGACCCTATCTCAAAATAAAATTTTAAAACGCTAGGGATGTAGCTCTGTGATAGAGTGCCCTGGTTTCAATCCCCAGTACCATCCATACACACACACACACCAGAATGAAAGAAATGGTAAAACGAGAACTCACTCAGTTACAAAGTTCTCATCAGAAGATTCCATTAAGACAAAGGGCAAATCACAAACTGGGAGAAAATATTCACAGGACATAAATCTGGCAAAAGATATATAAGGACATCTTATAACTCAATAATAAAAATATTGCCTGATTTTAAAATAAGCCAGAGATTTGAATAGGCACTTCAAAAAGGAGATACATGGATGACTGCCTGAAAACATGCTCAACATCATTAGTCATGAGGGAAACAAATGAAAACCAAAACAGTATAGCATTACACACCAGAATGGTAACATTAAAAGACGGACAGCAACAGGTGGTGAAGTTGTAGAGGAACTGTGTTTCTTGGACATTCTTGGTGTGAAATGGTAGAGCCTCTTTGGGAGAAGGGCCCACTGATACCACTCCTAGGTATTTACTTAAAAGAAATTAAAACAGGTTCTCAAAAGCACTTTTTGGAACTATTCATAGCAACATTATTATAACAGTCAAACTGGAAACTGTTCAATCTTCCATCATAGGACAATTGATTTTTTTTTAAGAAAATGATATATTAACATATGCAGTAAAGTACAATTCCACAGTAAAAAGAAATAAACTATTGAGATATGCAACAGGAGATGAAACTCAGATTATACTGAATGTAAGACGCCTTCCAAAAGTATATATACTCCATGATTTCCTTTATAGGAAATTCTAGAATAGACAAAACTAATGGTGGAAAATCAGAGCAATGATTTCCTCTTGGGGTTGGAATTAACTGAAAAGACTCCGGGAACTTCCTGGAATGTTCCCTTTTTTAATAGGGGTTTGGATTACACATGTGACTGCATTTGTCAAAATTCTACAAAAGCATACTGTGGAATGTCCATAATAAAGAATGTGGCATTCTAAAGAGATAAACTATTGATAAACAAAAGCTTAGATGAATATCCAGGGACTTATGCTGAGTGTGTGGGGGGGAAGCCAATCTCAAAAGATTGCATACTATATGAATTAATTTATATAATATTTTTTAAATGACCTGATTTCAGAAATGAAGGACAAATTAATGGTTGCCAGAGATTAGAGGAAGGGGAGGCAGCTGTCAGGTAGGTGTGATTATAAAAGGCCATTGTGAAGGATCCTGTGTGTCTTAGCGTGGTGGTGGATATACAAACCTACACAGATAACAGTTGTACAGAACTTAATACATAAGCACAGAAACACATAACTAAAAATAAAACAGGAAATCTGAATAAAATTATCAGTGTCCTTATGCTGAGCATGATCTTATACTGTAGTTTTGTAAAATATTACCACTGAAGGAAATATGAGCAACATATGCAAGGGACCTCTATATTATTTCTTATAAAGATGTAGATCTGCAATTATATCCATACTTAAAAAAAAAAAACAGCTTCTTAAAGAAACGACTGATACCATGTTTGGGCAGGGAATGTATAAAATAAGCCAGGAACATTTGGACATACCAGAGAGCCAAGAAGCTATCAGAGATTCCTGGGTTGTGTCAAAGGGACTGCAGAACCAACGCGAAAGATGGCTCAAAGAGAGACAACCATAAATGTGCCTCCTGCTAAGAAGATGGCAGTACCACTTACTAGGCATCCTGGGTGTGGAATACAGGAGTGGAATCCAGCAAGTCTCTGGATCCAGCGGCCAACATGCAGGAAATACTGATGTCAGGGGAAAAAGTTGAACTCTCCCATGAGTATGCGTGCAGTTGGGAAAAATCAGACTGTGGGAAACTGGCTAAAAGGGTTGGGTTCTTCAACAAATAAATTGTAAAGAAGCTACAGAGAGAATGGAACCTGTAGATTAAATCAGAATCAAAAGACCTATGAAGCTAAAACCCTAAGGACAAAACTAAAACTATGGTACATGGGAATGCATACTTGCAAGATAAAACCATAAAGAAGTACAAGGACATGATTAATTTAAGGACGTGAAAAACAGGACTTTAGAGACTATCTGAAGCAGGAAGAGAGAAAAAAGAGGGAGAAGAGAAGAAATCAAGAAGCTTTCCCTAGTTACTGACTTGAGCAGTCAGGTGGAAAAAGCTGGTGCCATTGACCATGATATAGAATACAGATGGATGGAGAGATTATAATATGAACTGTTTTAAAAACTGAGCCAGGCATGGTAGTGCATGCCTGTAATCCCAGTGACTTGGGAGACTAAGGCAAGAAGATCACAAGTTTGAGGACAGCCTCAACAATATTATTGAGGCCCTGTCTCCAAAAAAAGAAAAAGAAGGGCTGGTATTGTGGCTCAGCGGTGGAGCGCTCGCCTAGCACGGGCAGGACCTGGGTTCGATCCTCAGCACCACATAAAAATAAAGGCATTGTGTTGTGTCCATCTACAGCTAAAAAATAAATATTTTTTAAAAAAAGAAAAGGAAAGGAAAAAACGGGCTGGGAACATAGCTCAATGGTTAAAGTATCCCCAGTACCAAAAAAATAAAACTGAGATGAAGTTCACATACAATGGATTGCACATTTTGAAACATACTATCAGTGAGGGTTTTTCAAACATATGCACCCATGTAACCAATATACCAATCAAGATATAAAACATTTCCTTCACTTCCAAAGTTGTCTTCAAGACCCTATGGCAAGCAATGTTCCGATTTTTATCACCATAGATTAGTTAGGTCTGTTTTTAAACTTCACCTAAATGGAATTATAACATGAATACTTAGTCTTTTGTGAATGGCTTTTTTTCGCTCCCAACGTGTTTTTGACCTCCATCCACATTATTGCCTGCATCGGTAGTTCATTCCTTTTTATCGCTGTATAGTATTCTGTCATGAATACATCACAATTTATTTATCCAGGATTATGTTGGTGAACATTTGGGTTGTTTCCAGTTTTTTGTTGTTTTATTATTATAACTGAAGCTGCTGTAAGCATTTTTGTATGGGATTTTTTTGGAAATACGTGCTTTAATTTTTATGTGTAAATATCTAGGAATGGAATTCCATTAACTGTAGAAGAAAGTGCCAGTTTTCTGAATTGATGCTAGTAATTTATACTCCTACTAGTGATGGAGAGGTCTGTCTGGCTGCTTCACATCTTTGCTAGTTCAATGCTTTGGGTACTTTTAATTTTAGCCATTTCAGTGCATACAAAGTGGCATTTCATTATGGTTTTACAGTCTCAGCTCCCCAATCTAAAAATCCAAAATTTTGAATGCCAACATGATGCCACAAGTCGAAAATTCCAGAACACAAAACTTTGTTTCATGAATAAAATTACTTAAAATATTACATAAATTATTTTCAGATTCTAAGACATGAAACATAAATGAATCTCATGTTTAAACTTGGAGCCCATCTCCAAGATACTTCATTAGTTTATGCAAATATTCCAAAATCTGAACCATTTCTGGCCCCAAGCATTTTGGATAAGGGATGCTCAACCTACAATGAATACTATGATTTGAGCTTATGAATTTATTGGCTGCTTATTTTTCTTTTGTGAAACTTTTGTTCAGATCTTTTGCCTATTTTTTTTTTTGAACATTTTGGTTACTGAGTGTGCGATTTCTTAACATTCTGGATACAAGCCCTTTGTCCCATATGTGTATTGAAAATATCTGCTCCCATTTTCTCTCTTGTCTTTTCTTGTTCTTAATTGTATTTTTTGATGAACAGAAAATTTAATTTTGATAGACTGGTTTATTAGTTTTTCTTTACCCGGGAGTTAAAAATTTTATTTTCCCATGTTTTCTTCTAGAAGTTTTACAAGCTTTAATGTTTAGGTCTACAACCCATCATGAGTTGGTTTTTGTATAGTCTGAGGTATGTGTCAAGGTTCATTTTTTCCCCATACAGATACCAAATTGTTATCTGTGAATATTGAGCTTTTTATTGAAAGGCTTTTCACCCTTGAATTACATTGACCCTTTTCCAACTCAGTTGACTGATACATGTGTGGCTCTACTTGGAACTCTGTTTTTCTAGGCCATATTCAAGTATATCTTCTGGCTGTTGGGTTGAAGGTATCTAGATTTTGTTTTCTTTTTTTCAAAGAGTGTTCATTCAGTTTCATTCTACAGATGGTAAAATCAATGGCAGAACCTTTTGATATGTCAGGCTGGCTTTTTTTTTCTAATAGTTTTTGTTGTTGTTTTGATGGGAGAAGGAGTAATTATATTTGTTGTCATTGTATCCATTTGTTGGTTGGTTTTGCACATTTGTTGGTTGGTTGGTTTGGCAGTGCTAAGGATTGAACTCAGGACCTCATCCATTCCAGGCAAGTGCTCTACCACTGAGCTACATCCCCAGCAGGCCTGCTTTTATTCTTCAGATTTGAATTAGAATATGGCCAATTCTTCCTGAGACTCCAAATGAATTCTCCACATTGTCTGGGCTAGAATTCCATTGTCTCCCAGCTCTGCATGACCTCTAAGGTTCACCTTTTGGTTCTCAACCCCATACCAGGCCGTCTCCACTAGGGCTCATGCATTCTTGGCCTGCACATGTGCAGCCCGGCTGTGCTGCTCTCTCTGGTCTGGTACCTTGCCTTGCAAACACCAGTCTCTTCAGCAGCTCAGAACTCAAATCTGCCGCTCAATGAGACCACCACTCTGCTCAGCCTCCATCTCTCCCCACCACAGTAAGAAAGTGCCCCGGATGAAAAGGCCTTTGTGGCACTCACCTCCCACCTTCTCTTTTTCTCAAAAATCGTGGTCCTGAGCAGCTCATTGCCCAGTGCCTGAGTGTATATTCAGTTGCCTCATATATTTTATCCAGCTTTATAATTGTTTATGGCAGAGGGGGACTCCAGTTCCAACTATTTTGTCATAACCTAACATGGAAGTCAGAGTTCAGTTTTGGACATAATGTTGATTTTTTCCCCTTGTATTTTATTTATTTATTTATTTTTAATCTCTGGAATAGCCAAGTAGAAATGCCCAACAGGAAATTGTGCATTCCCCTAAGGAACTCGAAAGAGACATCTGGGGTTGGAAATTCAGATTTTGTAGTCATACATGTACAGTGGTAGTGGAAGCTAAGGAGATGGATATGATCACTCAGCTACAGAATTGATGCAGAAATGGATAAAAGAATGTTTTTCTCTTAAAATGACCAAGACAATACAGCTAAAGAAAGAAGTGAGGGACGGGAGATATCAGTATCACAGAACCACCATGAGTAAAGTGGCGTTTATCTAGGGGAATGGTCTTTCTCTATGAAGTGTAACAGTGCAGAGCCCAGCTTTTCTCCAGTGCTGCTGAGGACCTGGTAAAAAGTGACCATGACAGAGGAGCCTCCATGCCCAGGCTCTAGTACTAACCTGTAGAGTTCAAGCCACACCAGGCTTGAGGAAGCTGAGCATTTCTTCCAGATGTGTTCACACGTTTGTGCTTCTAACCTTATTGGGATTAGAGACCTGATAAGTATGAGCACCATTTTCAGAAAACTGAGAGGAAAAGCAAGGCCCTGGGGAGGAAAGCCGTTTGACAGAAGGTCAGTCGTGGAGCCTACCCTGTTCTAGTTCTTATTTCCAGTTGTCTAGAAACAGGCTAACAAGTTCTCTAGGTCATCTGTCTCCTCCACCCTTTTGGTTTTCAGATGGGCAAGTTGACACATAAGTGAGAGGGACCTCGGGTGTGGCTCAGAGATAGAGCACTTGCCTAGCATGTCAGGCCAAGTGTGATCCCTAGCACCACAAAGAAAATAAAAATAAACAAGAGGGCTCGAGGTACAAGAACAGAAATTCAATGAGGTCAGCTTTGCCAAAAGGAGAATCTATTATAAGAGCAAAGAGACCCGATGGCATTCAAAGGGCAAGGATAAAGCTGAGCTCTGGGGAGAGGACTGAGGCGAGGCCTGCTCCAGAGAAACTGGAATGCTTCTGCTCTTTTCTCGGCTTTTTTTCTGTGTCTCTGATTCATTCTTCTCTCATTATAGACCCACTTCTGCCTCCCATCTCAGGGAAAAATGATCACCAGCAACTATCTCTGAGTTTATTTGTATTTATTTAAATATTGTGTATTTATTACTTTTGGCAGAATTGGGGATTGAACCCAGGAGTGCTCTACCACTGAGCTAACCTCCAGCCCTGCCCATTTGTTTGTTTGTTGAGACAAGGTCTCACTGAGTTGCCAGAGCTGGCCTGGAACTCTCAATCCTTCTGCCTCCAGCCTCCTGAGTCTCTGGGATTACAAGTGTGCGCCACCAAGCTCAGCCTATTCCTGAGTTTATAGCTTAGGAAAGAAGGCATCCATTTCCCATCATTCAGGAAGGAAACTACCCTGATTTTAGAATAGCACCTCATATTCTCTTGGAAGTCTCGAAGAGCCATTTGGATCAATTGCAGCCAATCAGTTGCAGCTTAGGAGTTGGGGTATCGTTTTTCTGTACACACATCTTCAGGAAGCCTCTGTAACTGTGTGGTATAAATCAGTAAGAGAGAAGGATATTTTCCAGAGTAAGCAAGGAGGCAGATGGCTGGGCAGCCAGCCTACTAAATGTTTAGGACATTAGGATTACATCAGTAACCAGTGACTGAGCCAGGACCAAAACCCACACAGTCTTTCCAGGGGCTGCCCCACATGGAAAACAGTAGCAGTGATTTGGTCTGGGAATGAGGAGAAACAGACAGATTCCATTCTTCTTCCTACTGGTAATGAAGAGATAGTAGTCTCTTCCCAGGGAACCTAAGGGATCCACACCCATAGGACCATCAGAGCCAAAGGTAGGTTCCCTCTCTATGAATCCAAACCCTTTCAGTTACAAGTCACAGAAACCCAAATCAAACTAGTTTTAGCATAAAGGGGATTTATGGAAGGCCACTGGAGCCCCTCACTAGATTGAAGGAAGAACCGTAGATGTGAGGGCATCTTTAGGAATCTGTACTCGGCACCTCCAGACACATACAAGTGTACTCACCTTTTTTTCATACTCATTTTCACTTTTCATCCTCCATCTCTATTCTTTTCTGCTTCGCTCTCATTCCACAAGGTTTTCTCCATGGAGAGGGGTACCTAGCTGCCAGCAGTTCTGGAGTCATATCCTTAAAGTGTCTGACCAAAGAGAAAAGAGTCTTCCTTCTAACACTTGGTCAGAGAAGGATTCTGATCGCAGGAATGGGGTCCTTTGATTGGCTGGGCCTTGTTCACTCGCTCATCCCTAGGGAGATGGTGGGGTATGTTATGAAGGGGAAAGGTAAACAGGGTAGACAAAAGCCTCTTCTCTTTTGTGTCTTTCTCCAGGTGACCATGGAGGCTGGAGGCCTGCCCCTGGAGCTGTGGCGCATGATCTTAGCCTACTTGCACCTTCCTGATCTGGGCCGCTGCAGCCTGGTGTGCAGGGCCTGGTATGAACTGATCCTCAGTCTTGACAGTACTCGCTGGCGGCAGCTGTGCCTAGGCTGTACGGAGTGCCGCCATCCCAACTGGCCCAACCAGCCTGATGTGGAGCCCGAGTCTTGGCGGGAGGCCTTCAAGCAGCATTACCTTGCCTCCAAGACATGGACCAAGAATGCCCTGGACTTGGAGTCCTCTGTCTGCTTTTCTCTATTCCGCAGGAGGAGGGAACGACGCACCCTAAGTGTCGGGCCAGGCCATGAGTTTGACAGTCTGGGCAGCGCCTTGGCCATGGCCAGCCTGTATGACCGAATTGTGCTGTTTCCAGGTGTGTACGAAGAGCAAGGTGAAATCATCCTGAAGGTGCCTGTGGAGATTGTAGGCCATGGCAAGTTGGGTGAGGTGGCCCTGCTAGCCAGCATTGATCAGCACTGCTCAACCACACGCCTGTGCAACCTCATCTTCATGCCAGCTTGGTTCTCACCCATCATGTATAAGGTGGGTGTCACATCCAGTAGATGCCATCCAGCCCTGAACTCAGGGGCATGGCCTCTTCTCAATTTTTGTTGGAATTGAGAGTTCAATAGCTATTCCTGTACACACAGTCCTCTGAGGTCTGAACCCATTGAGAAATGGGCACAGTTTTATCCCCATCAAAGCTGTATTAGAAAATGAGCCTTGGCTTTGGGGTCAAAACTGCTGTTCCCTTTCCAACTAGATTCTCTGGAGCTACAGGTTGAGTAGCCTGGTGGGCAAGCCAGGCTGCAACATGGTGAGAGGAAGCAGAGAACTCATTAGCTAGCTGCTCATGGCAGCGGGTGAGCCAGAGAGAAGGTCATGCAGGGGCAGCAAATCTCAACACATGAACACCCCGCCCTACGCAGGTCAAGGAAAGTCAGGCTTTTACCAGGAGTGGCTACTTCTCAAGGGTGACTGGAGAAGGGATCAGGAAATGTTATTCCAACACATTCCTTCCATGAACACACAGATGTGTTCAGAGCAAAGCATGTATGAAGGCATTGGTAGTTCCTGGCACAACAGTCTACAGCTTATGTCTTGCCTACCTTCTGCAATATTTGGATTATGTACCTATTTGGTAAAAATTATATTTCCCCTATTACTACCATTAGTAGCTTGTCTCTTGCATTTGTAATGGTCATTATACCACCAGCCATTTAGGAAGCACTTGATGTGCACTCGGTATGGGCTTTACAGCCGTGATCTCACTTACTTTCCCTATAGTCTGATGGGATGGGTAGTGTCATCTGATTTTATAGATAAGGAAGTTGAGGCTCAACAAGATTCAGTGATATACCCAGGGTCACAGACTCAGTAGGGACAGCTAGGATCCAAAACCCGTATTTATAATCTAGGTGACTTTCCATCCATGGCCTCACTTGATCCCCTCAACAAACATTGTGGCAGATAGAGTAGATGTGGTGTCCCCGTTTTGTAGATGAGGGGTACTAGAGGTTAAAGATGCTAAGTAACTTTCTCAGGTGGTTAATTAGTGAGGTTAGAGCTCAAATTTGGGCCTCCTGATCTAAGCACTTATAAAATCACATCATGTTGGATTCCTTGAAAGCTTAAAATCCTGCTTTTTTGACTCTAGAATGTTTTATAAGGACTGTTAGAATTGTTAGAATTGAGAGTTCAATAGCTATTCCTATACACACAGTCCTCTGAGGTCTGATATGTTTCCCGTGTGCTGGTCCACAGACATGGAAAGGGGACATTGTCTAGAAACAATATTCCAGACCCCTCATTTTCATAATATATTAATTATTTGAAGAATATGTTAATTTCAGTCTCTGCTTCCCCCTCAGCAGTGTAGCCATAGGCCTTCAAGGGAAAGAGCCTGGCCTTGGGCCTCTGGGTGGCCCACCATTTGGCTTAGTGCTTGGCGTGAATTAGTGCTCAGTCCATGATAGTATTTTGCATAAAAGAGGCACAGTGGCCTGAAATGGCCTTTCCTAAAAAAAGCAAAGACTAGGACTATTCTCAGCAGTTTGCAGTGAAACCCGAGGACCCTAGCAGTGGCTGTGCATCTCCAGAGCACTGGCCTTTATCCTTAGAAAGGATCAAGGAAGACAAGATGGACTTAAATTGCAGCTAGAAAAAAATAAGTTAGCTGTAAGGAAGGACTTGGAGAGGTTAAGGGGACTTCAGCTCTGGGACAAGCTTTCAAGGGAGGCCACTGCTAGAGAATTTTAAAGATTGTTCAAGGGATAGGTGTGGCTGGACTGTTAAATGGAATCACGAGACACCCCCTCCTTCATTTTATGGCATCTGATAGTATTTGAGATCCAGAAACAGGTCTCCCCACCCCCAGAAATATAAAGCAACTGGGTCTTGCCAAGCTTGCCTCTCAGTGAGGCCTGGAGCCAAGAGGCCCAGATGAATTATGCTGTGGGTTCAGGGCTTCCCCTCCCCACCTCAGACTCCTGAGGGCTCTCTGTTCCTCGTGTTCCTGACTCCAGACAATAATGGTAACTTTTATTGCCAGCTTTGCACCTGGCACTGTGCTTTATGCTTTATTAACTAATAAGCCCTGGGCTGCAGACAAGGAAATTGAGGCTTAAAGAGGTGAAGTCATTTGCCCCATGTTCATGCTTGAGAAAGGCAGAGCCAGGAGCTGTCCTGCATGGTCAACCCTCCAGAGCCTGTGCTCTTAACCACTCCTTAGGACTTCCTGGCTCTGGCGGCATACTTGGTCCTCTCTCTAGAGAGGCCATCTGCTGTCTTGCTGTGCCCCCATCAGTCACCGCACAGACTCACCCTTTCCCAGCACCTGTCTCAGTTCAGGTAGGGCTCAGCCCTCCTGCCTGCTCTCCTCCACCAGTGATCAGGGTTCCATGAGGCCTTGAGTTCAGATGTTCAACAGGGCAAAAGGTTCAGGTGAAGGGCACCTGCCTGCAGGCCCAAGAGAGGGCAGGAATGAAAGGAAAGCGCTTTGAGAACGTGAGACCTGGAGAAATGCCTATGATTTGACACATTCTTCATATAACCCAGTCACTGTTCAGGGACTCCCCTGCCTTTTGGAGGATTGGTAAAGTTTTGCTCAGTTCCCAGCTAATGCCTATATTTATAAAAATTCAAATCTCTCAGGACCAGGGTGTAGCTTAGTGGTAGGATACTTGCTTAGCATGTGTGAGACCCTGTGTTCAAATCACAGTGCCACCTCCTACCCCCCGAAATTTTTTTTCAAAGCTCTCCTGAGCTCTAATCTCTCCCTTTCCCTAATCTCAGGGGGAACAGGATTACCTTTCTTCCCCATCCTAGGCAGAATTATCTGTCCCTGAGTACACACCCACCATAGGAACAAGTAATCCAGACTTTGGAGATGGTATCAGAAGATCTCAGAAATGACTGTCTCCCAATTAACAAGTGAATTACAACTCCAACAGAGAACACGTAGAATGTAGCCTTTGAATTACCTCTTTATAAGCCCCCCCATTCCTGGTGTGGGCAGAATCACAGCCTTTGGGACAGGAGTCCCTTGTGTTTCTCCTTTGATAGCAAAGCAATAAACCTTTTTCTCAAAAAAAAAAAAAAAAAAAAGGCTCTTCTGACCATTTTGGATCCTCTCCAGAGTGACCCTCTCCTGCTTTATCTCCCTTATTAACATGTGTCAATTCCATCTCACCCAGCATCTCCAGATATAGCTTTTACCCTCCTTCCAACTTTCACTACAAAGGGAAGGGAAGGGAGGGAGGAATTCTCACTAAGCATTTCACAAGTATTAGGAGAATCCACTGAAGACATGTAGGAAGGCCATGATGCAAAGTGAGAACTTTTCTGCCATCATCCACTCCTGTCCCACTTCCTTGGGATCAGAGGGGAACTAGTGCAGGCAGCTCCCAGTTTTTCTTCCTGTCTGGTGCAGAGCAGTTCCCCAGCTCAGGCCCTGGTAGGGAAGGGGAGATGATTGATGGAACACATGGCCTCTCCTTGCTCTACTCTTCTTAAAAAGAGCACCTGGAGAGCTGACCACCAAAGCAAAGCTTAGCCCTCTTACAACCGGTTTCTCCTTTTCATTCTCCAGACCACATCAGGTCACGTCCAGTTTGACAACTGCAACTTTGAGAATGGGCACATTCAGGTTCATGGCCCAGGCACCTGCCAAGTGAAGTTTTGCACCTTCAAAAACACCCATGTCTTCCTGCACAACGTGCCCCTGTGTGTTCTGGAAAACTGTGAATTTGTGGGCAGCGAAAACAACTCTGTGACAGTTGAAGGTCACCCATCAGCAGATAAGAACTGGGCCTACAAGTATTTACTGGGGCTTATCAAGTCCTCTCCCAGCTTGCTCCCCACAGAGGATTCTGACTTTTTAATGTCCCTGGACCTAGAGAGCCGGGACCAGGCCTGGAGCCCAAGGACCTGTGACATTGTCATCGAAGGCAGCCAGAGCCCGACCAGCCCAGCCTCTAGCTCCCCAAAGCCAGGTTCCAAGGCTGGCTCCCAGGAGGCAGAGGTGGGCAGCGATGGGGAAAGGGTGGCCCAGACACCAGACAGCAGCGATGGAGGCCTGAGTCCTAGCGGTGAGGATGAGGATGAGGACCAGCTCACTTACAGACTCTCCTACCAAGTGCAAGGCCCGCGCCCCGTTCTGGGCGGCTCCTTTCTGGGCCCACCGCTGCCAGGAGCATCCATTCAGCTGCCTAGCTGCCTGGTGCTGCACTCACTGCAGCAGGAGCTGCAGAAGGACAAGGAGGCCATGGCCCTGGCCAGCTCCGTGCAGGGCTGCCTCATCCGCAAGTGCCTGTTCCGGGACGGGAAGGGAGGTGTCTTTGTCTGCTCCTACGGCCGAGCCAAGATGGAAGGAAACATCTTCCGGAACTTGACTTACGCAGTGCGGTGTATACATAATAGCAAGGTGCTGTTGTAAGGGCTGAGTGTAGACATGAGCCTTACTGGGTCACCAGAAACATGACTATTGATAGCTGAGCCGGCTCCTGTGGCTTTGTGTAGGAAGGGTGTGAGGGGCTACTTTGCATTTTAAAAATAATCTTTTCTAAATCTTATTAACACACACAGGACTTTGTGTCCATCATCTGATTTGGACAGGGCAGAAAGTTTTCCCATTTCACAGAAAAGGAAATAGGCCAAGAGAGGGAAGGTGTCTTGCCCAGGGTCACACAGTAAGTTTGAGGCAGATCTGAGACTAGCACCCAGGTCTTCTGCCTCCATTCACTATATCACACAGCTTCTCAAACCTGTTGCCCAAGTCCTAATAGAAGAAGCAAGGTAAGAGAGAATTCAGGGAGAAATGATCACAGCGTTCCGTGCAAACTCGAGCAGGGTAGTTGCGAAGGCTTCCCAGAGGAGATGTCTAGGCTGAGCAGGATGAGTGAAGGTTCTGGGGCAAATGGGACATGTGTGATGAAAAGGGGATACAGAGTGGGACATTCCAGTAGCAGAAACATCTTGTGCTGGGGGTCCTGGGTGTGAGACTGACTTCACCCACGCATCAGGGACAGGTTGAAAAGACTCAGGCAAAAAAAGAGCCACCCCACCCAGGGCCTGGAAAGCCCTGACAAGACACTGGAGTTGATGCTAAGAGCAAACCACAAGCCATTGCTGCCAGCAGCACCTTACATTTGCAGGCACTTTGGATGCTTCATGACAGCCTAAAAATCTCATACACGATTGGTGACAGGAAAGGCTCTTCTTTCTTTCTGCAGGGAAAGGATGAAAGTAAGGAGAGAGGTCCTCTCTGAGGAGCAGGTGCAAGACAGGCCTTGCAGAAGGCATGGCCCAGCACCTAGGTTTGAGTGTCACATCTCTGTTATTCACTGTGCACATTACCTTTGCTTCTGTACAGGAGAAGTAAGCATTCCTACCTTGTTTCTCTCACTAAGGTTGAGGATCCAGTTGCCATAGTATTAGAAATTGTCCTCAGTAAACTAAAGGGCACTGTACAAATGTCAAACATGGATCTTACAGGCTTCTAGAATGGTTAATAGCAATTGCATTTTAGTAGTATATTACCCAGCCCACTTCCAAAGAGGATTTTAGGTGATATTACCCAGAAAGCATAACATAAAAGTGTACTATAAACAGAAAAGAAAATGGTAAAATAAAAAAGGAAGGATGTTGGGGGCTGCGGTTGTAGCTCAGTGGTAGAGTGCTTGCCTAGCATGTGTGACACACTGGGTTTGATTCTCAGCACCACATACAAATAAATAAACAAAAATTCATCAACAACTAATAAAAATATTTAAAAAAAAAAAAGAGGAAGGGTGGCCAGGCATGTTGACACACTTCTGAAATCTCAGTGATTCAGGAGGCTGGGGCAGGAGGATCACAAATTCCAGGCCAGCCTCACAACTTAGCAAGACCCTCAACAACTTAGACTCTATCTCAAAGAAATAAAAAAGGGCTGGGGTATAGTGCAGTGGTAAAGTGCCCCTGGGTTCAATCCCTAGACATGTATTAAAAAAAAAAAAAAAGAGGAAGGATGATGGTTTTGCTCTTAGACACCATGATGAAAGGGTCTGGTTCAAGCCCTCAGGGAGGGCTTTCCTCCTTGCATAATTATTAAGAATATGCCTGTGATCTGCCACTAAAGTCCCTTGGATTAATGATACTACTTATCTCCAAGGCGTAGCAAGGATAATTATTATAGGGCACATATGTAAAGTGCTTAGCCATGTAGCTGGTATATAGCAAGTGCTCAATAAACTCATTTTTAAAAAAAGGTGTTGACAGTCCAGTGTGAGAAGTTCAATGACAGAGCTGCCATGGGTGGCACAAGAGACCTGAAAGGGGAGCATCGGGTCCAGCCTCAAGGAACCATGAAAAGTTTCCTCGAGGAACAGTGCCTGGCCCATGCTATTCAGGAGGAGTAAGAGTTAGCAGGGTGAAGCTGTGTGGCACCAGGTGTATGTACAAAGGCCCAGAAGTAAGGAGCTACAAGTCGCTCAGCAGGCCAGAACTGGAGATGAGGTTGGCAAGAGTTGCCAAGGAAGGAAACTGGAGTCTAGTCAAGGTCTTGCCAACAAGATTGGAGTTGACCTTGAGGTTTGCTGGGAGCCTGCTGAGAGATTTTAAGCAGAGGAGAACTATATACAGATCTGCCTTCTAAACGCTTCTTCCGTGAACCTCTTAGAGGACTAACTGGGAGAACAAGGCTGGAGGCAAGGAGGTCCATGAGAAGCAGTTGATGACTGTGGTCCAGAGATAGACAGGAGGGGACAGGGAATAGTCGAGAGCACGAGACCTGGATTTATGGCCCAAGCAGCTGAGGCAATGGCTGGAGCTTGAAGAACATGAGCTTGGTTTGGGGTACCTTGAGTTTGCAGCACTTGTGACATCTGGCAGATGTGCCATCTTGTCTGGATCTGGAGCTTTGGAGAAAGATGTGCACTGACATGCTGGCAGAGTGTAGGGACTTGGCTTTGTGCAGGCCATCACTGGAGATATCCACATGGACAGACAAAAAGTTATACAGCCTTAGTTGTAGCCCTCTTGAACAACTGCCTCCATGGGACTTTTAGCAGGAGTTGTGTGGCCAGAAATTCCTGATGAAGCTCTAGTATTTTTCACCTGAAAAAAATATATATATTCAGTGTTTTTTTGTTTTTTTTTTTTTTTGTACCAAGGATTTAACTCAGGGCACTCAACCACTGAGCCACATTCCCAGCCCTACTTTGTATTTTATTTAGAAATATGGTGTCACTTTTGCTTAGGCTGGCTTTGAACTTGCAATCCTCCTGCTTCAGCCTCCCAAGCCCCACTGGAATCACAGACATGCGCCATTGTGCCTGGCCACATTCAGGGTTTTTTTTTTTTGTTTGTTTGTTTTTTTAAAGACTCCAATAATTTATTTATTTTTAGTTTTCGGCGGACATAACATCTTTGTATGTGGTGCTGAGGATCGAACCTGAGCCGCATGCATGCCAAGCAAGCGCGCTACAGCTTGAGCCACATCTCCAGCCCATGGGGTTTTTAACTTTAAAAAAAAAAAAGGTCCACAATGTTTCATGCGTACCCAGCATCAGGTTCAATGGCATGCTAAGCGGCATGATAGACGCAGGGAGCTGTGTGGGATTGTGGGGCTTACTGGGCCTGTCTCTGTGCTGCATTCAGCCCATTTGACTCTAGAGCATCCCAGCAGGGTGAAGGCTGGCAGAAGGAGCCCAGTCACTTGAGGTTTCAAGATGAAAAGCAGCACCGACTGTGATGTTCTCCTTCCTGCGGGTTGGAATTTATAGTTGGAAGTCAGGTGTCTATAATAGGCCAGCAGAGACCGAGGCAAATTGTGTTGATGTTTGGAAATGCTTTTGCTTGCTCTTTTGGGATCAATCTCATAGGGAATTGGATGATGTCATCTGGATTATCCTCAGTGTCCCGTGGGCTTCAGTTTCCTCTATCTCAACCTTGTGCTGGTTCTGTCTGTCCTGAATCTTCCCTTTGCACCTGCTCCGCAGAGGCCTCTCCTTGCTCTCATCCTCCCCACCTCATTAGGCTGCTGTTATATGTCACTCTGCACAAGTGAACCTGCCAGCATGGTGACAGATTTTCTTTATTATCCTGGTTCATCCTTAGTCTGGGCAGGTGCTATGTCCACAGGTCTTGGAAAGGACTTTGTCAGTGACCCTACCTCACCCCCAGCATAAAGGTTGCTCTCTCAGAGGCACTGACCCAAGATGGGTTCCTCCCACTGCCCCCAAAGGTGAAGCTGTTCACTGGGTGGCACAGGGTTTGCTGCTCTTGTCCCAGATTCCAGCTACTTAAGGCTTGTGTTATAGGAAAGTTAGGGAAGAGTCCAGGAGGGGCCTGGTGCCTTTCTCAGAGTCAGCTATCTTTTCCCCAAAACCTGAACTTCCAAAAAAAGTTGTCTCCTGCTGTCCTTCCCCCAGTCTTTCTCCATGAGCACCCAGGGAGATCCATGGAGAAGTAAATAGGTGCAGCTACCACCAGTTTCTGTGCTCTTTACCTAGCTCACACTTAGCCTTGAACAATTCATTAAGAATGTCAGCAGAATTCTTACCAGATTGTATGGCACTCATTGTCCTGCACCCTCAGCTCTCTGATGAGTTCCAGAAAGGTTTTTATGTTTGTGCGTACTATCTTATTGTCTTGTAAGTGTAGGAGCAGCTTTTTCCATCATAAGAAGAATCCAAGACCACCTTGGAATTGGACTTCTATTATACTCCTCCCAAAATTTATCCTAATATATTATATTGTTTAATAGTAGTACACAATTTATCATAATGTATTGTGTTAATATACAGTTGTTTAAAACCACCTATACTTACTAAATGTAAGAAGAAAATATAATTGAAAACATCCTCTAAATAAGCTTGGTACCTTCTTTAAAGGAGGCTTTCTTATACCAGTATTTCTATTTGTCCCTTAGTTTGGAGTCTCAGTGGTTTTTCTATACCAGCTAGTACACCAAGATCGGTTCAAGTTAGGCACGAGTAGACTTCTTCTTCTTCTTCTTTTTTTTTTTTTTAAGTAATTTGTTTGTTGGTTGGTTTGTTTTTCAATTGAGAATCAGCCATCATTTCATAAAGTGGAAGGGAAGGTGGTTCAGGAGAATCTGTGGTATCTTATTTGGTGCTGGCTCAGGCAGGTGAATACTTGGAAAGATACAAATAGCAGTGATAGATCTAGAACTTGATTCCATTAAAAGCAGCTGTGCCCCTGGACCCCTGGGAAGTCTTTGTGCAACCCTAGTGCATAAAGCTTGAAGACCCCGAATCCTGTCTTCTGTAAGCATCGTTTGCATCCCATCATCCAATCTTGCAGCTTAGCCCTGGAGCCAAGCATCAGTCCAAGTTTGTAAAGCTGCAATGTGAAGGTGTTGGGTAAAGAGCCCACAGGGCAATGCCAAGGCAGGCAGGTGTCCTGGGAGCTCACAGTGGGAGGGCAGGTGCGGAGGGAGGCACTCCTCTCACCTGTGGTTAACAGTAGGCACCCGTGGGGACCAGCTGGGAAGAAAAAGACTTGAGGTGTGTGATCTCTAACAAATTCCCTGTGATAGGAGAGTAAATGGCTTTCTCTCTTCTGCTTAGATCGTCATGCTCAGGAACGACATTTACCGCTGCCGAGCTTCAGGCATCTTTCTTCGCCTGGAAGGCGGAGGCCTGATCGCGGGCAACAACATCTACCACAACGCAGAGGCTGGTGTGGACATCCGGAAGAAGTCCAACCCGCTCATCCTGGTACTTTCCTCTGTCTTCCTCCCCTGTTCAGGCTGGCTCTCAAGGATTTCAGAAATCTTTTCCGAGGATATTTAAATCAATGTTGCCGTCTTGAATTTACATGCTTCCTGTTTGCAGGTAGTTTCTGCTCCTCTCTGTGTGTCCTGTGACTCCGCTTCTTTTTGTCTTTCCATACATTAGTAATGGCTTTGGAGAAGTTGCTTCCTGCCCTTTCCCCATCAGTGAAGAAGAGCATGGGATGGACAGGGAAATTCCACAGGGCCCTCCCAACAGCCCTGATAGGTTATGGGTGGCTTTGAGTTTAAGAATACAGACACAAAAGCCAGCTCCTTGGGACATGACTGTAATCCCACTGACCCTGGAGGTTGAGGCAGAAGGATCACAAGGTTGAGACCAGCCTCAGCAACTTAGTGAGACCCTTTCTCAAAATAAAAAAAAAGGGCTGGTAATGTGACTGTTTGGTAAAGTCCTTCTGGGTTCAATCCCCAGTACTCAAAAGAAAAAGAATACATACATAGTGTCTGCTCCAAAAGACACTTGGATTTAAAAACAAGCCCCCCAAAAGACTCCCTCATTAGTTTCTTTCTTTTCTATAAAATCAAGAGGGCATGTAAGATATATAGTTCAGAAAATGATTTGTTTCATGGATATTGTGAGGACATATTGAGTTTGATTTTATACCAATGTGAAAACCACTTAAAAATCTTAGAATTTCTGACCAATGATCTAAGAAACCAGCCCCCTTTTCAGTCTGGCATTCCTGAGAGACAGATTTCCAGAAAGTGTGCACTTGGAAAAGTAATAGCCAACCTTAAGTGTAAAGTTTATTATATGCCAGATACTTTCCTAAGCACTGTGTAGATATTTACTTAATTCTCCTTTAATCCTTGTGTAGCCTTGGAAAGTAGACATACATTATCCCCATTTTACAAGTGAAGACACTGGCCACAAAGAGCAAAAGGATCTTGCCCAGCCACATAACCAGTGACAGCTGGGATTTGAATCCAGGCAGTCTGACTCAGTTGATGTTCTTAGCCCACTATATCTAGACTGGCAATGACAGGGTAGAGAAAGGAAAATTCCTAACTATTTTTAAAAAGACACACTAGCCAGCGTCCTCTGTCCACCACTCCACTTGCTGTGTTCCTGTCACACAGCAGGTGGCTGATGCACTGCCTTGGCCTAGGAACTTACTATCGCTGTTGCCAGAGATCAGAGGAGTTCTCTTTCCTATAGGCAGAGGGAAGAGGGGTAGATCACCTTAGCAGGTGGAGGGGGAAGAGAACAGAACAGCATGTTTCAGTCCTTGCTTTGTGAGTGGGGATGAGGGTGGATATACTGTTGCATATGCCTCACTCTCTGAGCTTGTCAGCTTTCAAGGGACTTCTCTCAGATAGTGGTTGCCTCTGTGGGTCTGCCAAACCCTTCAGAAATCAGGAAAGTAAGACTGAGGGTGTAGCTCAGTGGTAGAATGCTTGCCTAGCAGGCCCTAGGTTCCATCCCCAGCACCAGGTGGAGGGGGGGAGGTGTCAGGAAAGTAAGTGACAGTAAGGAAAGCTTGCAGCATGAAATGCTTTAAAGCAAACTCCATCATTGTCTCCATAAAATCATTTTGGAAGAGATTTACCTAGCCTTTAAGGGTGGGATTAAGCCAATAAGGTGGCACATGCCTGTGATCCCAGTGACTCAGGAGGCTGACACAGGAGGATCCCAAGTTCAAGGTCAGCCTCAGCAACTTAGTGAGACCCTCAGCACCTTAGCAAGACCCTGTCTCAAATAAAAACCAAACAGGGCTGGAGAGGTGGCTCAGTGGTAAAGTGCCCCTTGATTCAATCCCCAGTATAAGGGCAGGAGCAGAATGAGATTGTATTTCAGGAAATAAGGTGAGACAATGTTTTTGTAATTTTTTTGTAATGTAAAAAATATTAAGTCTTGGGCTGGGGCTCAGTGGTAGAGCACTTGCCTGGAACACATGGGGCACTGGGTTTGAGCCTTAGCACCACATAAAAATAAAATAAAGGTATTGTGTCCACCTACAAATAAAAAAATACATATTTAAAAATATATAATTAAGTTTCTACAAAAGCAACTAACTGGACTGGAAGACAGAAAAACTAGGTTTCAGATCTAGCTCTATCACAAATGTACTATAAAATCCTGGCCTGTTTCTCTGTTTACACAAAGTATCAGAAATATATATCTTTTAAGTGTCCTGAAGCTCAAATACTTCCTGTGACCCTCACAGGACAGCTGATTCCCCCAGCATTTCTGTCCTTCCACAGGCCTTCTCCTGAATGAGACATGAGGACCAAAACCAAATGGCTCCTGCCCCTCTCTGGATATAGTCCCTCTGGACTGCTAACATTCTATTGACCCTGGGCACTCCCCTTCCCTGAGACATGGGCTTCCTGGCCATGGGAGATGAGGCCTGAGTGGACAATTGTGGTACCCTGACTCTGGAGAGGCTCAGAAACTTTCCGTAGCCTGCCTTGCAAATGGAACCCAAGAGACCTCAGCAATAAATACCAGTGAAACTGTATCCAAGAGGCTGGGGGGAGAATTCCACACACACACACACCCCCGCCGTCTCCCTCGCTGTTTCCATACATGCACCTGTGCAGGAACAGCAGGGCAGCAGCGTGGTCCTATCCTTTTGCCATGTGATAAGGATCGTTGGTGACCTTTTCTCCACCATGTTCATCCTGGGCAGTCGGATGGCAGTGATTGAGCACATGGCTTCTTGCTGCAGGTCAATGCTATCTTCTCTGATGTCTCGTTTTCACTTGCAGTGTAACCAGATCCACCACGGCCTTCGCTCCGGCATTGTTGTCCTTGGCAATGGGAAAGGCGTCATCAGGAACAACCAAATCTTTTCAAATAAGGAAGCTGGCATTTATATCCTGTATCACGGAAATCCAGTCGTGAGGTAGGTGGCACTGTCTGGCCAGTCCACAGTCTCCCTCTTTTCTGTTTCCCTACTCCCTTTTTTTCCTCCAATTGAAAACCTTTTTTGTTCACTACAATAACTGTACAGATGCAAATAAAGAAGAGACTTTGCTCATATCCCACCCCAATAACACAGTTGCTCTTGTGCTTCTGGCTCCCTTCCAGTTAACTGGGTGTAGGCATTCTATTCAGCAAACATTACTGAGCACTTCTAACAAGGGATAATAAAGGTAAACAAGGGGTAGACCCTGCTCACCAGGCACTTACTCTAATCTGGAGGACATGCATGTGCAGAAATTCAGTGTAAGATGAGAATAGCACAGAGATTTCCACTCACATGCCAACTCTGCTCACCTGATAGAGGCTACCTCCAGTGCCTCGGTGTTAAGATTCTAGGGCTACATCCGGCCTCATATGAGAACATGCTGGGATCCATTAGTGATGTGAGCCACAGGTGGGAAAAGAGGTATCAGGACTGGGACCCTGTATCTGCCATCCCTGTTATAGTATGGAGAAGATGGCAACAGAGTGGAATCAAGAGAAGGAAAGAATAGTTTTGACTAGAGGATATGTATGGGAAGGCCTCCCATTGGAGGTGGCCCTAGAGTTGACTTTGAAATAGGTATGACTTGGACTCCTGTGGAGCTGGGGGTGGGCATTCCTAGCAAAGGGAAAGCATGAGCAAGAGGCAGCAGATCCAAGGGTGGGCAGACAGTCCACTGTGACTTGAGAACACCAGAATATATTGAATTGGGACTGTCCCAAGAAATTGGGACCCAGGGGTCATGGCAGCATGACCTTTTATAGCTGGGCAGCAGTCTGTCTGCCATGCCGCCAGTGGGAAGGAATGGTGGAGAAAAAGGCTTGAGCCTGACAGGAAGGGTCCTGGCTGAGGAAGGGGAAATTGCTTCTGGCAAGATAATGGGGAATATTTAAAGGTTTTTGAGCAGAAGAGTCACATGGTTATGTCTTCACTTTAATAAAATAGCTGGCAATAATGTGTAGCAGGTATAATCTGAGGTGTTTTACCCCAGCATCATTCCATTATAGGTGTTGCATGGCTTTGATATTTATCACTCGGAAGGTTTCAGAACTCTCCATTTTTTTGATATTCCAAAATTTTTATCCATTCCTATTACTATGAGGCAGATAATTTTTTTCTGTTAAAGGCACTTATTAAACTAATTTTTATTTTATTTATTTATGTATTTATTTATTTAGTACTAGGGATTGAATCTAGGGGTGCTTAACCACTGAGCCACATCCTCAGTCCTTTTTAATGTTTTATTTAGAGACAGGGTCTTGCTAAGTTGCTGAGGTAGCTTTGAACCTGTGATCCTCCTGCCTCCACCTCCCAAATCACTGGGATTACAGGTGTGTGCCACCATGCCCAGCTTACTAAAGTAACCTGTGCTTATAGTGCAATGGTGCTGGGGAACTGTTGCAGAGTTTTGAGTGAAGAATATCATGATGAGACCAGTGTCATGGGTTTTTAAAAAATGAAGGCACCTTGAGAGAATATATTGTGCTTTTTCCCTTTTGGTTTCTTTGTAATAGGAAGCAGGACTCTGGGCAAGGACACAGAATGAAGTTTGAGATCCCTGAAATGGCCAGGATGAGGCAGGCCATAGCATCTTTTTTGCCATTGAGAGATAATGACCTATACCCCCAAGCTAGCTTAGCATAGCCTCCTATGGATTCTTCATGCCAGCAAGACTTTACCTGTGGTCCATGCAGCACGGTGACATCTATTTAAAATTATGTTTATATGTAGATGACAGTAAAGAGGAACCACAAAGAACTGGATATCATTGTGCTTCCATTATATAGTCATGGGCTGAGTTTTTGGTCAGGCTATCCCAGGGACAACCAAAGGTTTCTAAATTCATGTCTTATAGGACTTGAGGAGCTGCTTTATGCCCCTTTGAACTTGAACCATTGGGAAATCCACCAAGGAAGGCATTGTCTTGAAGCAGATGTCGGTACCCTGGCCTCACTCTTTGTCTTACTTGCCTTCCGTTTCAGCGGGAACCACATCTTCAAGGGCCGTGCAGCTGGCATAGCAGTGAACGAGAATGGCAAAGGCCTCATCACAGGTATGGGATGGGAACTGTCTGAAGCCATGGCTAGCAAAGACAATGGACAGCCAAGCCACTGTCCCCTGGTATCACCCCCACCAGCTTCAGGACCTTACACCACTCCATGCAAGCTCACAGGGTCGTGGGCTTCATGCTGGCCAGGCTTCTCATGAGATGGGCATGGCACAGCACCAAAGGAGTGTCTGCTCTCTGCCAAGCCCAGAGCTGACAGTAGCTCAATGGGTACCTCACAGTCCTTCCAGAAGCACCAATGTCAGATGTCCTATGGGCTTCCACCTACTCTGGAAATCTGTCTGGCCAACACCTGCTCATCCTTTAGGTCTTGGCTCCAGCATCCCTTCTCAGGAAAGGCTTCCCTGACCTCCTCTTAGATACAGATACTCACTGCACCCAGGATGTCTCCTCTGCAGGACATTTATTTAATTTCTTAGAGCTTTGTTTTGTCCATCTCTTATGTTAGGCAGCATATTCCCCAAGGCCAGGATCAAGTCTGCAGGATGCGTGGATGGAGGCTCAGCACAGAGTGAGTCATGCCTGGGATCTTGGCCCAGGGAATCCCCTGACTGCATCCAGCTGCCATTCATCCACCACTTAATGAGCACTCACTGTGCAGGCCCTGTTCTAGGAGCTGGAGATACAGCAGTGAATGAAATAGATGCTGTCCCTGCTCTCAGGAACTGACATTTTAGAGGGGAAAGCAAGTGAATAGTTTAAGCATACATATACAAGTAAAACTGGCCTGGGGTGATAAGGGCTTTATAGGTCCTTGGCATGAGATGATAAAAGTGTTGCTCAATTGTGTGGTCAGGGCAGGCCTTTCTGAGATGGTAAAACATCAGTTAGAACCCAGAAAGTGGTAAAGAGCCAGGGAAAAAAACTCCCCATACAAGGTCACCCCGGGGAACAGATTTGGCACGCCTGAGCAGAGATCACTTGCAGGACTGGAGTGTGGCAAGCAAGGGGGAGAGACATGAGATGGGGACACAGAAACAGAACAGGGCCAGTCACACAGGATTTCAGAGCCCTTGCATCCTAGTCCCAGGAGGCTGCGAGTCTGCCCTGCTGGGAAGCCATGTACAAGACCACCCTTCTGACTTGGGACCTCTTAATCCACTCCTGGAGGAGGGGATAGCTCCTGGGAAGAGAAAAGGGTCTAGTCAGTGGAGCTGAGGCTGAGCAGGAATGGCCGGATTCCACTTCTGGGGTTCGGAAGCCAGCTTGCTCTTACTCATGGGTCTCAAGGCCACTGGGCACAGTGGGTGGGAGCTATGAGAGTGCACACACACAAACCTTGCCCTTGGGGAAAGCAGACAAGGTCCTGAAACAGCAGTGGACAAACTCTGGGGTGTGGATTGCTGACACCATGGTCTGGGGTGTCCTTTCTCTTAGCTATGTGAGTCCTCATTGCCAGCACTGCAGGTGACCTTTGGGTTTTAACTTTCTTTACACCTCTTTTCATAGAAAATGTCATCCGTGAGAATCAGTGGGGAGGTGTGGACATCCGCCGCGGAGGGATCCCCGTCCTCAGGAGTAACCTCATCTGCTTTGGCTACTCAGATGGTGTGGTCGTAGGCGACGAAGGCAAAGGACTAATAGAAGGAAATACTATCTATGGTGAGGAGCATGTTCCCAGGGGTTGGTTCTGGGGTCCAGCCCCACCAAGGAGACAGGAAGCCACATTCCATCTCCAGCCCTACAGGTACTGAGAAAGTCACCAACTTCCCTGGGCCTCAGAGACCTCATCTGAGGAACAAGAACTGCCTCAGGCCTCGCTTAATGAAGAGTATCTATTGTAAATGACCCATAATACACCCTGAGCCCATTAGGTCAGCAGAGCAGAGGCTTTTCCCTATGTAAAATAGTAAAAGCAAGAGCTGGCTTATGCCAAGAGGCTGCCTATTTAAGCTCCAACACATCTAACTCTCCTGTTGCTCCAGAAAATTGAAAATATAATGGGAAAACAGGATAATCAGAGAGAGAATTATTCTTCCTTACTCTGTGGCTTTGGGCAAGGCCTTAATCTTTCTGGACTCTCTCTCTAGTAATAATTACAGATAGCATTTATTCAGACCACCTCTCTGCTGGCTCCTTTCTATGTATTATCACATTTAATCCTGACTGCCTTCTAAAGGTACAGTTAGGAGGAAACTGAGGCACAGAGATTTGATAACTTTCTCAAGGTCACACAGCTAGGATGTGGCAAGGCTGGGATTCAAACTGGGGCTACTCCCTCCGTACAGGGAGGGCTTGGCACTGCCACTGTTCCTGATCTGGCAATGTGGCTTGACAGCACTTTTATACCTGATGGAATGACCCTGGCTTGAGATTGACCTGGTCGTTATCCTCCCTCTTGTATGAAGGAGAAGCCAACAGCCTCAGGTGCTAAAGTGACTTATTCCAGGCTGCTGCCTTTCTGCGTCCCGGTTGGGGAGACACGGTGCTAGGTCACCCGTTGCTGCATGTCAGTAACCAGCTCTTCTCCCTGTCCCAGCTAACAAGGGCTGTGGTGTGTGGATGATGTCATCCAGCCTGCCCCACGTCACCAGCAACCATGTGAGCTATAATGGCCTGTATGGAGTGGCAGTTTTTAGCCAGAAGGATGGCTCCAGTGAGTTCCCTGGAGGCCATGGGGCCCAAGAGAACTTCAGCGAGGACGGGGATGCCATCCTCTGGGAGACAGAGCTGGAGAAGGAGGACGATCCACTGCGGCGGCCCCTCACTATAGCCCTTGTGGAGTCCAACAGTATTAATCACAACGGAGGTGAGTGTGCCCCCAGCCCCAACTGCAGAACTCACTCTCTTAAGGACCCTCCGCAGACTGGTCCCAGCGTGACCTCATCAGCTACTTCTCTCTGCCACATTTTTACCTCCTACCCTACAAGCTTCCCTCTTGCCTGAAATTCCTTCTCCCATTCAGACATCCCAAGTCACCTTGAACTTCTGAACACTGTGAACACATCTGTCCATCCTCTCCCTGGAATTTTGGTCTCCTCCCATCCCCAATGACATGTTTATAGGGCAAGAATCACTGACGGGTGCCAGTGGGGAAGGACTCCATCCCTGGCTTTCATCTGGGAGTCACAGAGGACAAGGAGAGCAACAGCCAGCAAGCAGCCCCAGCCCACCTTTCTGGGAAATGAGTTCTGTCCCCTCTCACTCAGGGTTTCCTCCATGTGGTCATGCTGTCCGTCAAGACAGGCAAAGCCACATAATTCACAACTTATTTTTGCTGTTCTCAACCAAGCCAGGAGAACCTGCAGGTAGATGCCCCTGAGAGGTTCAAACTCACAGGCTCACAGCTCAGCTGCTTCCATAGGTCCCAGTCATTGTTCCCCACACCCTCCCCACCCTGCCACCCCCGCTCTCTTGCTGCATCAGAGGGCAGATGTAATGCCACAGAATCCTCCCCACACCAGGTCTGGCACCATGCTCTCTATCCCTGACAAGACAGGGGCTCTACTGCCTGCTCTGGGCTTTGTCCTACATGTATACAGTGTCTCTGGGCATACTGTCCCCAAGCACCATTTTTCCTTTCCAAAATATCTAACACCTTTTTTAGACCCATATTACTTAGCTTGACAAATTTTTCTACTCAAAAATTATAGAATGTCCCTGATGAAGAAAATGTCCCAAAATAATAGAGAGGCAGATTCCAGTTCAGTATGGGAAAGAAAATGCCTTTCTAGCAGGTAGAGTTGTCTGGAGGTGGCATGGGCAGCCTTGAGGAGGTAGTGAGGTCCTTGTCACAGGAGGTACAAACAGTGGTAGGATGCTATTGTAGGAGGCATTCAAGACTGGGTTGAGAGCTTAGGCTAAAGGTCCAGGGGCGCCAAAGAGTCTTCTCCTAGCCTGTGTCCCTGGTTGCCTTTCACGAGGGCTTGCTTCAGCAGGGAGAGTTTTTCTGATACTCCTGGGTTTCCTCCTGCTGTCTCTCCTCACTGAGAAGATGAGACCCGAGGCCAGCTCTGAGTCACTGCCTCTTCCCCACTCTCTCTCCTGAGGCATCCAGTTCAGGGAAGGCTTTCTTGACGGGTGTTGTCGGGGCTGACCTGCTTTCTCCCCTTCTGCCTGCAGCTTCAGGACTCTATGTCCAGAGCAGCGAGGCTCTGCAAGTCATCACCAATGTGATCCACGCCAACGGGGACAGAGGTATCACTGTGGCCCAGAGCGGCCAGCTCACCCGTGTGGCCAACAACAGCATTTCCTGTAACCGCCAGAGTGGGGTCAAGGTGGAGGCCCAGTGCAAGGTGGAACTTCGGGGCAATGGTATATATGACAACAGAGGCCATGGCATCATCACTAAGGGCGACAGCACTGTCGTCGTTGAAAATGACATCATTGGCAACCGGGGCAGTGGTCTGCAGTTGCTCCCCAGGTCTGACACTAAGGTGAGGAGATGCACATGTGTGTGATGTGTGGTGCTGACACAGGGCCCAGCCGTGGGACACAGGGCCAGCTCTGGCTCATGCTGTGCTCTGAGAAGCAGAACCACAAGCATTCAGCCCTGTAGGAACATCATCCTTCCTGTCCACACTGGGCCTGGGAGATGTGGTTGGGCCTTACACAGGAGCAGACATTGGAACAACAATTCACCTGCAAGAAGCCAGGAATGGCCACTCACAGTGGCACATGCCTGTAATCCCAGCTGCAGGAGGCTGAGGCAAGAGGATTGCAAGTTCAAAGACAGCCTCAGCAAAAGTGAGGTGCTAGGCAGCTCAGTGAGACCCTGTCTTTAAAAATATAGGTGGGGATGTGGCTCAGTGGTCGGGTGCCCCTGAGTTCAATTCCTGGTCCCTTCCTGCCCTCCCCCCAAAAAGCCAGAAATGAACTGGGCAGAGTGACACACACCTGTAATCCCAGGAATTCAGGAGGCTGTGGTAAGAGGATCACAAGTTTGAGGCCAGCTTGGACAACTTAATGAGACCCTATCTCAAAATAAAAGGAGCTGAGTTGTTCCCTCAAATCCTCAGTACCTAAAAAATAAAGAAAAGCCAGGAATGGGGATGTCATCTCCTGTACTCATGGAGTTGGAAGCTTCCTGAGGTATCAATGTATCTTCATGGTCTCCAGATCAAGATCGCCTGCCCTAACAGAATAATCTTGTACAGATCCTGTTATCCAGTAGGTGCTTAATGAGGAGAGAAATCCTGCCTCCAGGCATTTGATTGCACTATTCTCTGTGTACTGAGAGTCCCTCTACCTTCTGTGCTACCTCAACTGTGCACCTTAGATGTCACCTTCTTCATGAAGACTCCCTGATTTCCCCAGGCCTTTGAAGGGCCCCTTTTCTGGACTTCTGTGATACTTATGCCCACCCCTGCCTCACACAGCACTACCCACAGTGCTCCATATCTGTTCCTTTACCTGTTTATCTCCCCACAAGTCTGTAAACTCTGAGCACTTTTATGCAAAGCATTGTGCTGAGTGCGAGGGTTTCCCTGTAGGGCTAAACAAATGCAGTCCCTACCTTTGCAGAATTATAATCCCAAAGGTGGTTTTCAGTTCTGCAGCTCCATGAGTTGGTGACTTAAGCAAAGAGTAAAGAATTCCTGGGCTGGGGATGTGGCTGAAGCGGTAGTGTGCTCGCCTGGCATGCGCGGGGCGCTGGGTTCGATCCTCAGCACCACATAAAAAAATAAATAAAATAAAGATGTTTTGTCCACCGAAAACTAAAAAATAAATATATATATTAAAAAAAGGAATTCCTTGACTTTGCATCTGAGGTCAGTGGGAGTGATGGAAGGGAGGTGGAGCTCACTGTTGCCTCAGTTGGGTGGCCAGTGGCCCTGGCTTCTGGCACCAATATCCCCTGTTTCCAGGCCTTTGCACATTGTTCCCTCTTCCTGGATAACTCTCCTCTCCTCCACACTGACTATCACTGCCTCCAAGAAGCCTTCCCAGGTTCCCCCAGGCTGATCTCCATATCCTTTTCTGAGCTCCCGTGGATCTGTACTGACCTACCTAGCATACTCAAACCCCTCAAGGGTTTGTTCTTTTGCAGTGTTGGGAATGGGGGTCTTCACTCATGATGGGCAACTCCTTTACCACGGAGCTGCACCCCAGCCCTTTAAATATATATATATTTTTTGAAACAAGTTCTCACTAAGTTACTCAGGATGTCCTGGAACTTGCAACCCTCTGTCTTAGCCTCCCGAGTAGCTGGGATTACAAGCCTGCACCGCTATACCCAGCTTTGTACCCCTTGGTTTTATAACTGATCATTCGCTTGCCTGGTTCCCCCCACTGTGAGTCTCTGAGGTGTGACAAGCTCTGGCTACTTCTCTCAGGTACTAAAGAACCGGATCCACTCATTCCGAGCCTACGGCATTGCAGTGCGGGGCCGCGCCAAGGCCCTGGTACAGGAGAACATCATCTTCCAGGGCAAGAGCAACAAGACCATCTTTCAGCAGATCTCAAATAACAGAGAATGCATCATGCAAAACAACAAGTTCCTGGTCTTAAAGAAAAAGTAAGTGCCTGGGGCTGCCTAAACTAGTCTTCCAGAACCACAGCAAAGTTGCTGGGGAAGCCAGACCAGGCCAGTAGTCATTGCTGCTGCCCTGCTCCCTGCATCCTGCCAGCTGTTGGCTCTAGTCAGGTAAAGGCCTGTCCTCAGGCTTTGTGACAGGCCGGAGCTGAGGACTCGCCCCCGACTTTTTTTTTTTATGTGTATGTGTGTGGTATTGGTTATTTAGCCCAGGGACACTTTACCACTGAGCTACATCCCCAGCCTGTTGTGTTGTTTTGTTTGTTGATTATTTTGAGACAGGGACTTGCTAAGTTGCTGAGGCTGGCCTCAAACTTGCAGTCCTCCTCCAAATTGCTGGGATTATAGGCATGTGCCACTGTGATTTTGCCCAGTGAGGGAAAAAACTTTTTTTTTTTTTTTTAGTACTGGGGTTTGAACCCAGGGACACTTAACCACTGAGCCACATCCTCAGCCCTATTTTTTATTTTATTTAGAGATAGGGCCTCACTGAGTTGCCAAAGCTGGCTTCGAACTTGTGATCCTCCTGCCTCAGCCTCCCAAGCCACTGGGATTACAGGCATGCGCCACTGTGCCTGGCAGGAAAAACTTTTTTAAGAGTTGGGAATAGGGCTGGGTGGGGTTGTGGCTCAGCAGTAGAGTGCTCACCCAGCACGTGCAAGACTCAGGGTTCGATCCTCTGTACCACATAAAAATAAATAAAATCAAAGTATTGTGTCCAACTGCAACTGAAAAAAAAAAAAAAAAAAAGAGCAGTTGGGAACATGTGGGTTTTAAATCTCCGTTCTGCCAATTACTCAATTACTCATTGTGTGACCTTGGGAAGATCACCTAACATTGCTAGGCCTTAGTAAAATCTAGTTAATAATACCTGTTTTGTGGCACCAGTTTAGGATAAAATAAAATCTTGTGACCTAGATGAACATCTGAGGTGTTATATAAATGCTAGTTGCTGCTGCTGCCACTGTCCTTGTTTCAGTGCCTCTGGGTGTCACTACTGCCTCCCACTCATCAAGCCTCTTTGTCTCCTCTCCCCTAATACCAAATTTCAGGCAGTCACCAGGCCCCTCTTGATTCCACTTCTAAAGTGATCTTATATTTGGCATCTGAGGTCTCAGCACCTCACCATGAACTGTGGCCAGAGTTACCAGCACAGCTGCCTCACTTGTTTATGGATGGCCTCTGTTCTGAGTGGTCAGCGCTTTGCTGTACGGTTGTATAAATAACAGTGATAGCCAGGCCCAGTGGCACACGCCTGTCATCCCAGCAGCTCGGGAGGCTGAGGCTGAAGGATCATGAGTTCAAAGCCAGCCTCAGCAACTTAATGAGACCCTAAGTGACTCAGTAAGACCCTGTCCCAAAATTAAAAAAAAATAAGTAACAGTGATAGGCCAGGTGTGGTGGCGAAGGCCTATAACCTCAGCGACACCCCAGTCCAGAACATAGTCTTTTGACTCTGGTTCTTTCACTTGGCTTAGCCCATTCAAGGTCCATGGTGTTGCTTTGAGTGGCTTGTTCCTTGTTGCTGTTGAGTAACTTCCATGTATATATGTAGAAATTTGCTCATTCATATGCTGAAAGGCCGGTAGTTGCTAGTTTTGGGTAGTTATGAATAAAACTTCTATATATATTCATGGTCACATAGCTGGGGGAAAGAGGATAGTGAAAGAGATCAAATGATCTCATTTCCAGATCCTTATTTAAATATGGAGAAATTGAGGTCTTTGGAGGGAACTTGCCCAAGGTTCCATGCAGAATTATAGAATTAGAGGCAGAGCAGGACTTAGAATGCAGGAGGTTTGTTCTTCCATGTCATGTCCCACCTCTCTGGGTTATCACTAACTCAGGAGACAAAACCTACATCCGGATTTTTTGTTGTTGTTTGGGTTTTGTTTTTGTTTTTGTTTTGGTACCAGAAATTGAACCCAGGGGCACTTAACAATTGAGCCACATCCCCAGCTCTCTTTTATTTTGTATTTTGAGACAGGGTCTCACTAAGTTGGTTAGGGCCTTGCTGAGTTGCTGAGGCTGGTTTTGAACTCATGATCCTCCTGCCTCAGCCTCCTGAGCCACTGGGATTACAGGCATGCGTCTCTGCCCCCAGCTGACCTACACCTGGATTGTAACATGGGGATCCAGTGATCTGGAGCCCGAGATGAGAATGTTCAGCAAGTGCCCAGACCTCCCAGAGTTCACTGGCTTTCCTTTTGTACATCCAGGTCTGACACATGGCGCCTGGTGAACCCACCAGCACGGCCTCATCTGGAAAACTCTCTCAGGGGCCCCTCTGCAGCCCATAGTGGGCAGAAAGTGACAGCCATGGCAACCAGGATCACAGCCCGTGTGGAAGGGGGCTACCACAGCAACCGCAGCATCTTCTGCACCATCCTGTAAGGACAGACATCTGCCTCAGGCTCAGGCCCTTGCAGGCGTTCAGAAGAGCTGGGGCAAAGGTCCTGGGATGGAAGCAGTGCCTGAGAACACTCCACCCTTCCCTCCTCTTTCCCATCGTTCCCTGGAAAACCACAACCCAGTCCTTCTAGGGACTAAGAACAAGGTACCTCCAGACCCCTTCAGCTCCACAGGCCTCAGCAGGAAGGAACTTGAAAATGCTTTTCAGGAAGGAAGAGAAATGGAGGGTTTCCAGTCACCCCAGCACTTGTGGAGATTATACAGAGTTGGGGAGACTCACAGTTCATGAAGCTTTCGAGTCAGGATTCCTCTGAGTTATAGGGAACCTTGTTTTACACACACCAAATCCAGACTCTTCTCAGGGAAGAGATTTAATTCTGAGGGAGGAAGTGATTCTGGCGGGAAGGAGACAGCTGCTCCAGAATTGCCCCCTTTCCTGGACTTGCCATGCCCCTGGTCTCCCCCACAGCCTCCCAGCTGTCTCATGAGGCTTCCTTATGAATAGTTCTCTTTGACTTGGACGTGGCCCTATAGGGAGGAAGGGGCTTGGGATGGGAAGTCCCTCATGAAAGGCTGCCCTGGGGATGACAAAAGGACATACTACAAACAGGAGCCTGCGGCAGGTGCTAGTTAGGCTGGGCAGTGCAGGGATGCAGGAAGCTCCACTGTCCTCAAGGAGCTCCCAAGCTCAGGAGGATGTTAGTCCAGTGCCTGCTGCAGGGTTCAGACCTCATGTGAGTGCACCCCCACAGCTGCCCTCCAGGCCCCAGCCTGTCCAGATCGGGGTGCTGGGCCCTGGATATGTCCACCTTCTCATGGGTGATCACCTGCCTTTACCAGCCTTGCCGTGTTCCCCAATCTGTGCCTTGGCTCCAGTGTTCCTCTTCCCAGCATGCCCTTCTCTGCCCCACCCATTCCTCAAGGTTTAGCTTAGACACTGCCATCTTCACATGCTCTCCCCTCACTCAGATGACAATGTTGTTCCTGTCTGAGCCCCAATTGCCCCTCTGCTGTTCCCTCAGGGCACTGAGCACTTTTTGCCTTGTTTTACAAATATCTGGGTCCACACCCTGTCCCACCCACTTGCCTGTGAACTCTATTAGGCCACATCTGTATCCCAGGTCCCAGCCCAGAGCTAGGGTGGGGGTAGTGGCCTGAGTGAGGAGAGGAAGGCCAGCTCCCAAAGGGCTTTATTGGACTGTCCTGTGAATGTATCAGGGTTCCAAAGCCAGTGGGACTGGGTCCCCACAGTTTGAGGGGGCTGTCCAGATGCAGGGCCAGCTCAACCTCAACTATCCCCTTCCACTCAGCCTCTCAAGCAGGGCCTTCACCAGCCTATTGCGGTCACTGTCCAGCACTTCCCCAGGCTGATTCTGTCAGGCCCCAGGTGCTGCTCTGGTGGGGTGGGGTGGGAGGGGAGTAGAGGGAGCCAGGAGAACTGGCTTCTCCGTGAAGACTTCAGACACAAAAGCGCTGGTCCCTCCCATCCCTAGCACTGTCCTTTGCACTTCTGTTTGGTGGCCCCAATGTGAGTCGCTGTACAAAATGCTGCCTTTGTTATTTTGTAAGAAATGACTTTTCTGTGAACCAAGAACTTGTGAAAATCTCAGTAACCAAATAAAGTTCTATATTTTAAAAGAGGCATATTAGAGGACTCTTTGGTTTAGACACTTGCTGGAGATTCCAGAGGCCAGATAAAGGCCCAGCAGGGCCCTGACCTTCCCAGAGGTGCTAGTACTTCCTCCACTTATCAGGGAGCTTGTTGGAAGGACTGCCTTTCAGAGTTGCAGTGTCCTGTGTCACCATCAGGTTATTACTCCAGTCCAGCCTGTCCCCTAAGGCTTTGTGAAGATAAGTTATAGGCCCTCCATGTAGATCACTTGATGGTCAGCAAAGAGTCCTCAGATGCACAAACACTTCTTCCCAACTTCAGTTACTCAGCCTCTTAAAATTTTTGCTATAGCTGGGTGCCATCACACATACTTGTAATCCCAGCAGCTTGGGAGGCTGAGGCAAGAATTCCAATCTTGAGTTCAAGGTCAGCCTCAGCAATTTAGCAAGGCTCTAAGCAACTCAGTGAGACCTGTCTCTAAATAAAATATAATAAAGGGCTGGAGACATGGCTCAGTGGTTAACTGTCCTGGGTTAAATCCCCTGGACAAAAAAAAAAAAAAAAAAATTACCGTATCTATCCACTGAAGAAAATCTAGGACTTATTTTTTGTGGGTTTTTTTTTTTTTTTTTTTGTCTTTGAATAATCTTCCCTGAAAATGCTTTGGTTTAGCTCTTAGCATCCTACTCCTGAGCTCTTAGGAAACTTGCTTTCTTTTGGGCTACATATTTCTTCAGGACAAGATACATTTTGGAATGGTTTCATGTCTTTTGAACTTTTTTTCTTGAGTTGCTTCCCATAGAAGGGCTTCTCAGAGGAGCATGAGCTTTCTTGTGTATCTCCTTATGACTGGAGTTACGGTGTCCTTCAGTTAATGAGAACCGTTTTTTTGTAAACACCTTCATCATATTACATGACATACCCTACATCACCCCTAATGTGCTTCCCACGTACTCCTACATTAAACTGCTTACCTTCGGGGTCATTTGGGATTAAGGGACAGACAAGCCTCTTCCAACGGCTCCTTCAGGGACCCAGAAACTTTATTGCCAATAGATCTGACAAGGCCAAACTCCAAGGAGCAGATGAAGGTGCCAGGTGGTCTGTGAGTGTTTTACCCTCCACTCCACTGTGGCCTTAGCCAGACAGAAAAACTGGGGTCATCACTTCTTTTTTTTTTTTTTTTTAGTTATAGGTGGACACAATGTCTTTATTTTACTTTATGTGGTGCTGAGGATTGAACCCAGTGCCTCACACATGCTAGGTGAGTGCTCTACCTCTGAGCCACAACCCCAGCCCTGGGTTATCACTTCTTGATTAGGCTCCACCTTATAACAGCAGGCTATAAATCAGCCTGTCTGGCAACCCAACCGCACTAGCAACCCACAGTTTTCTCTGGATAAAGCTGGAAGCCTCTACTTCAGTCACCGCTGTGCTGGATTCCCCTCTTCACCTCCTCCTCTGGCCCCTCCAGATTCTTTATCAACCTCCATCCATTAGATTTGGTTCAGGGTTTAGCCTGGTAAAATCTTTTGATTCCAACTTTCTAGATGCCACCCTTCAAATCCCCACAAAGGTAAACCAACATGAGAAACACACCATCACAGCAACACCAGAGGGAATTTGAGTCCAATCTAGCAACCACTTTATATTTCTGCATAAGCCAGGCATGACCAGGATGCTGACTTCATCCCATGCCAAAACAAGGCTTCTTTTTTCCTCTTCCTAAAAATAAAACTGGAAGTGAACAGAAGCAGTGGCTATGATGTGGCCAAAAATGCTGTCTAGAAGGCACACATCTAGGTAATCCTCCTCCGTTTTGACTGGTAGTCCGAGACCTGGGGCAGTGGGATGGACAGAGTGCCCAGCTTGTGATCCTCTTCCTGGTCAGCTGCCAGAGACACCTTTCTTTTAGAGATCTTCAACCTCATAGCTTTGGCTATCTCAATCATCCTAAGGAAGAAACAAGCAGAAAAATGGAGAGAGAGCTCTCAATGTGGTTGTTCAGGACAGCTTGGCAGGAGGGAGTAGCACATTCATGCTCCAGGCCATAAAGACAGAATCCCAAAAGTGGCCAAGCCCCAAGCAGGTAGACAAGATGCCCCACCCCCGAAGTTATCAGAAAATTTCATTTTAATGTGTTGTCATCAGAAAACAGTCATACAGGTGATGGAAAACTAGGTCTCTAGATCCCTATTAATAACTGTCTTTACCACCTATAACCAAAGTACAAAAGCAACCAGGTCTGAGCACTTGCTAGAACTGACAGACTCCTAGTTCTACTAGTTTTATTTCTCTACCTCATTGCATGTGCCAATGCTATTTTTGGAAAGCCCTCAGAATACCTTCCATGGTCTGCTGGACAAGTGTAGACAGAGGTGTCATCACAGGCTTAGAATACCATCTGGAGCCTTGATGTCAAATGCCCCTCGATCACCAAAAAAGGATCCTGGAAAGCTCTGTCCTCTATTGTTGGAATCTACTCTAGCAAGGCTAGAAGGAGCCTGAAAGATCATCCCTACTCCCATCTAGTCAGAGAAGCTTAAATATGGTGTCCATGCCAACCAGTGGCTTCACCTTCCCTTGAAGACCTTCCATAAACTCTGAGAAAGCTCTGCTTGCTAAGATGAAGGTGGGTTCTCTGAAACTTCCACCCCTGGATGTACCCCCTCCTTCCAGTGACAGGAATTCAGAGAATGGAGGCTGCCTGGTAATCCAGAAACAGGACGCTATGGCAAGACTCAGGTGTGAAGAAGCCCAAGACACAGGTGTGAAGAACCCGAGGAAGTCACTGCTCTGGACTGCAGATTCTTCAATTGTTTTTTAGGGAAATTAATGAGACAGCATGAAGGAATTTAAAACTGTGCCAACACAGGCACTCAAAATGTCTAGGTGAAAACCATCCTCTGGTCCCAAGTTCTTCCCATATGAAATACCCCAGGTCCTTGATGTTGCCCCTTGATGTTGGTGTAGAGACATACCAAAGTATCCTAGAAGGAGCTTTTTATTCAAAATGCTGTGCTCACCTTTTTTCACTGAGTTTCAAGTCTCTCTGTAACAGTGTCAGGTCAATCTGGAAGTCATTTATGTGCAAAGCAAGTATGATCACATATGCAGTGATCTTCGCCTTCATAGAATTTGAAATGAAGTTCCGTAAACTGTAAAATCAGTGGCAGGAAAGGAGAAACAAAATTAAATTCCAAAACCAAAATAAGAACATCTGAACATCCTTAGCATTCAATGCCTTCCCAACCTGGGGAAAGGAGGAACTGGATCAATCTTTCTTCTTTCTTCCAAAGTGCCAGAGCTTCACAGCAAGCAGAGAGTCAAACCCAGAGCATCCTCCTGAGCAGGAGAGAGAAAGCTGCACCTGCACCCCGGGGGTGCTAGCGTCTCATACTGGTGAGGGCCCTCCAAGTCTGTCCCTGCCTGCTCAGAAGGGCTGCTAGGATAATAATCACCCCAAACTCAGTTGCTGTTGCTTCTTCCAAGCCCACTCAGGAGCAGGAAACACTACACAAATGGCTGAAGGAAACCCAGGGATGCTGCATGGGCTTCCTTCCCCAGAGTCCTCAGGGTGGCTTGCCCTTTTCTACAGCACTAGTTCTGTGGGACATCAGGAAGGGCTCCTGATGGAAGTGTGTAAAGTAAGTCTCTATTGCAGGGCATTCCACAGCCATTTTTTTTTCTTTTTGGGGTACCGGGGATTAAACCCAGGGGCACTTAACCAATAAACCATATCCTCCACCCCTTTTATTTTGTTTTGAGACAAGGTCTTGCTAAGTTGCTGAGGCTGGCTTTAAACTTGTGACTCTCCTACTTCAGTCTCCCAAGCTGCTGGGATTATAGGTGCAACACCATGCCCAGCTCTGCAGCCTTGTGTGTGTGTATGTGTGTGTTTGTGTGTGTGTGTGTGTGTGTGTAGACTGCAGATTTAACTCAGGGGCACTCGACCACTGAGCCACATCCCCAGCCTTATTTTGTATTTTATTTAGAGACAGTGTCTCACTGAGTTGCTAAGCACCTTGCTGTTGCTGAGGCCGGTTTTGAACTTATGATCCTCCTGCCTCAGCCTCCCAAACCTCTGGGATTACAGGCATTCGCCACCACACCTGGCTAATATCTATAAAAGGTATTCACAGCAGCACATGCTTGTAATCCCAGCTACTCAGGCAGAAGGATCACAGCCTTGACAACTCAGTGAGATCCTATCTTAAAACAAAAAGGGCTGCAGATGTAGCTCAGTAGTAGAGTACCTGCCTAGTTTGTGCAAGGCCCTTCAATCCCCAGCACTACACGGGGAAAAAAAAGAGAGAGAGAAAATATTCATGAAAAATAAAGTGAACTTTTCCATAGGGGAGATACACACACACACACACACACACACGTCCTCAACTTAATTGATACCAGAAACCCACCAAATGGCAGCAATCTCTTAGCACTGCATCTTTATGAACTTGGCTTGAACCCAAGCCCCTACTCCTCACTCACATACCCCACCTGCTTTCTTCTTCACAGGCAAAAATCCCCAAAATCAACTTTCCTGACCTGCCATTGTTGTAAGTCAAGCAGGTAAAGTGCTTCAGCAGTTTGGTATTGATGATGTGGGGAATTCCAGGTCCTAGGGCACCTATAACACAAAGTTGTATTTAATCATTTTCATGAAAAAAACACAGGCCATGCCTCATTTGTGGGCTGGGAGAAGAGGTGAACAGCTGGGCCACTATGACAGAAAGAACCATATGTTAAGAAAAGCAGGAGCCCAAGATTCAGAACAGTCACTTTAAAATAAAATATGAGCCAGGCACAGTGGTGCACACCTGTAATCCCAGCAACGCAGAAAGCTGAAACAGGGGGATGACAAGTTTGAGGTCAGTCTCAGCAGCTTAGTGAGACCCTGTCACAAAATAAAATAAAAAGGGCTGAGGATATAGCTCAGGGTAGAGTACCCTTGTTTCAATCCACAATACAAAAAAAAAAAAAGAGATGGAATGAAATGGACAATATAATGAAAATATGCTCAGATATGCTTTAGCCTGCAGATCAGATACACATAAGAGATGTGTATGATGGGGTCACGACCAGACAGATCAATCACTCCAATGAGGCCTCACGATGCAGAATAAATAAGACATTAGAAAACAATAATAGAGGGCTGGGGTTGTAGCTCCGTGGTAGAGCACTTGTGAGGCACTGGGTTCAACCCTCAGCACCACCACATAAAAAACAAATAAATTAAAAAATAAAGGTTAGGGACTGGGGTTGTGGCTCAGTGGTAGAGTGCTCACCTGGCACGTATGAGGCCCTGTTCGATCCTCAGCACCACATAAAAATAAACTGATAAAAAAATAGGTATTGTGTCCAACTACAACAATAAAAATAAAATATTTAAAAAAAATAAAAATAAAGGTTAAATTCTTAAAAACAGAAATAAAGGAAACTAAATAGATTTTGGAGAAATCCCAGGGAGAGAGGGAAGAAGAGAGATTTGAATGTGCAAATAAGAACTAAACAGGGGGCTGTGGCTCAGTGGCAAAGCACTTGCCTAGTTTGTGTGAAGCACTGGATTCAATCCTTAGCACCACATAAAAATAAACAAATAAAATAAAGGCATTCTGTCCATCTACAGCTACAAAAATAAATAAATAAATAAATAAATAAATAATAAAAGAACTAAATAGGGCTGGGGTTGTGGCTCAGTGGTAAAGAGCTTGCCTAAGTATATGTGAGGCCCTGGGTTTGATTCTCAGTACCCATATAAATAAATAAAATAAAGGTCCATTGACAACTAAAAAAAAAAAAGAACTAAATAAATACTGAAAACATTAATACAAAACCTTGGGTACTCAACCTCAGTAACAATGACTGACTACAACTGTGCAGAAAACCACCAACGTCTCCATCAGCATTTCCAACATTGCCACATATGGTCCTGGCTACAGGTGACAGTGGGATTACCATTAGAAAACTCTCTCCTTTCCTATTTCAAATAAATAAACATAACACAAACTTAACAAGCAAAGCCAAACTTTTCTCTCCCTTCTGTTCTAATAGTCTCTTAACATGTGCATTCACTTTGACCTGGATACTCCACTTTGCATAATGCAGAATTGTAGTGAATGTTAGCTCTGGAAGGCCCCCAAGCCATCATGCAATCTCCAGGTAAGGAGGTCCAGAGAGAAGAGTGAGGCCGGCAAGTCCTCTAGCGTGCCAACAACACAAGGAATGGTACTGTTGCAGTTAAAAATTAGGACGTGGACAGATGTATGTATCTTCTTCCCTTTTAGAACTGATCTGAGATCTACAGACAAATAATGGACCAGAAATAACTAAAATAAAATGTCTATCATGGACTTACTTTTCCGCTTTATCACTTTCTGGGCTCTAAATTTGATGAGGGTGTCTAGAAACCATATGCATCGGGCCTGGTGATCTCGGTTCTCTTCATTTAATGGCAAAGACTTCAACGCTTCTATAACAGTGGAGCAGTGGCTAAAATAGGGAGAAAAAGGGACGAATGTGTCAGAGTAAGACAGACTCTGTCAGGAACCATCCCTCACTATGAGAACTGAAGGCCATACACACTGAAGGCATCTGAAGGCCCACCATATTCAAAATCCTCATAGCAGGAGGTTTGTGGTTAAGGGAGTGGAGGGGTGGAACACGGGGACACTGTAAAGGGCCAGATAGTAAATATTTTAGGCTTTGTGGGCCATACGGTCTCTGTTGCAACCACTCAACTCCATGTCATGGTGCAAAAGCATCCAGAAATAATACTTATAAGAGTAAATAGGGCTGTGTTGCAATAAAACATTAACTTACACTTTTACTTATTCATAGGCAGCAGGTCAGACATGGCATATGGGCCAGTTTATACCTCTGGATTAGTAGTAAGGAGCATAGGTTCTAGAGTCAGATTGTCTGGGTTTGAGTCCCCTCTCTGAAATCTGCTCAGGCAAGTTCCTTTACATCTCTATGTCCTGGCTTCATCTATAAATGGAAGCAACTGATAGCATCTGTCTCCCTAGGGACTCTTTCTGTGTTAAAAGACACTGCAGCCAGGTGTGGTGGCACACGCCTATAATCCCAGCAGCTCGGGAGGCTGAGGCAGGAAGATTGTGAGTTCAAAGCCAGCTTCAGCAATGGCGAGGAGCTAAGCAACTCAGTGAGACCCTGTCTCTAACTAAAATACTGGGTATGTGGCTCAGTGATCAAGTGTCCCTGAATTCAATCCCCAGTACCCCCCGACCCCCCCAAAAAAAGACACTGCAAGCTGGATGTAGTGGCACATGCCTGTAATCCCAGCAACTAGGAGGCTAAGGCAGGAAGATCACAAGTTAAAAGCCAGTCTCTGCAACTTAGTGAGACCTTGTCTCAAAATAAAAAATAAAAAGGACTGGGGATGTAGCCCCTGGGATCAATGAATTTAAAAAAAAAAAAAAAAAAAAAAAAGACACCGTTAGCCAGGCATAGTAACTCAAGTGGTTAATGCAAGAGATTCACAAGTTCAAGGTCAGCCTGGGCAATTTAGTGAGACCCTGTCTCAAAATAAAAAATAATAAGGGCTGGGACATAACTTAGTGGTAAAGTGCCCCTAGATTCAATCTTTAGTACCACAAAAACAAAATAAAACACTGCAAATAAAGTACCTAGAAATCTAGAAGAGTGTCTGGCACAAAGCTAGAGCCCGATCCCTATTGTTATTTTTATGTACTGTACTACTACCATCAGGATCCTGGACTTGGAGATAAAAAAGCTCTTCAAGTTCACCATGTAGCAGCATCATTTTACAGACAAGAAAACTGAGGCTCAGACAGTAAGAGCACACAGTTAGACAGGGCAGTGCTCAGGGTCTCAGTTCTCAGACTCTCAGCCCCATGTTTATTCCTGTGCCTATCCCAAATCATGATCACATTAAGACAACTAAGAAGCAGTAAAGAGCTCTTTCCAGAAATGTACCTTTGTAGCCAAAAAAGAAAAGCATTTTCCAAGGCTTTGGATATCACTGACCAGTAAATTTTCAAACAAAAATTGGGAGACCCAATCTAGGATTGAAAACATTTTAGCAATTTATTTGCTCAAAATAACATTATCAAAAGAAAAAACTCAGAAGCAAAATAATGTCACCATCATCATTTAAAAACAAAAAAATTATTTTAATGGTAAAAGGGGAGAGGAGGAAATAATCTCTGAATTATTTAAAGTACACAAACTGAACTTTAGAAAAGCTTGCCCAGCATACTGTCATAGAGAAGCCATCCCTTCAGCCAGCACCCATTCCCAGACAGGCATTTGGGTGCTGCCAATGACAATCAGCATCAGCATAACACTGGGGGACAAGAACTAGCTCTGGTCCCAGCCCTAGACTACAGTTCGCCACCCTCTGCCCAGCTACAGGTGCCAATGCCCTCCCTTGAATCCACCCACAGCTCCGAGAGGCCCAGGGTCTAGAAAACAGATTTATTCATGTTCGAGGGCTAGCAGATACCTTCTCACTGACTGGCACCCTAAGGTCTTGCTTCACATCTGACTCCCTATTTCCCAATATCACTGCCCATCTGCCCAAGTGAAAGTACCTGTTCTCTTCAATTATCTTCAGTATTTCTTTTGATGTGATCTTACTGAAAGCTTCAGATGGGCTCTTAAGAGCTTCATACTCTGCAGAAGAAAGAACTAGGTGCAGGTCAAGAACACAATCTGACCAAAATGGAAACATTCAGCCAGAAAAATTACCACATAGAGGCTTCATTTCGCATATGGGAAAGCTAAGGCTCACAGAGGGGAAGAGGCTCATACAGGAGAGCAGGGCAACTTCAGACCCTGTTGTCAGGCTCCAGCCCAGCGCTCATTTCCTGCTTGGGCTTCTTTGCCTTCTCTCCCCTATCACAGTGCCAGGGCCAGCATTCCCATCTAACTAGACCCATCAAGTAGTAAAATTCTACACTCCAAACCTTTTCACAAAACTGGTCTGCCCTAGACTTCAGACATTGGCCAACTCAAAAAGTCATATTTTGATTATTCGTGGAGAGTGACCCCTGTGGGTTGAGGAGTAGCCTTTGGCATGTTGCTTAGGAATGGGTTTGAGTCCCAGGGGTGGCTCCCTCAGCTGGTGAGGAATTCTACCTGACCTCCTGGTGACAGCACTGGTACCAAGGGCAAAGATCTGTTGCTTCTGTGAAGATCATAGGACCAAGGACCTTCAGACAGCCTGGCTGTGCCAATGCGTACAAATATTACAACTTATAAAATAAGGCAGCTTTTCTACCACAAGAAGGATACTGTCTTCAAATTTATACACATCTTCAGGTTTGGCTGCATCAGCATAGCAAGGAGGAAGGTAGAGGGAGTCGCCTTGCGAGTCATCCTGGATGGCATCACTGACCAGAGCTTTAAAGTAAAGGTAAAATTAGTGTTAGTATCACCCTGTTCAGCTTCTGGTCCCCAACATTCTTTGCAATCTGTGCAGCTGAGACCACAAATGGTCCAGAAATCCGAAATCTAAATGCTTTTGCCAACATGTCCTACCATCAGGCCAACTGCTGCAGGACTCCCAGGCACAGGAGAGGGGAATACAGCAGTTTCCCTCCAGTAACCTGAGTTGGCAGACAGGCCTGCTAGTGAACATATATAACACAACATGAGAGAAACTCAAAGTGAGAGACAAAGCTGGAAATGCAGCATGGTGGTAAAGCACTTACCTGATACGTATAAAGTCCTGGGTTTGATCCCCAGCACCCCAAAAATAAAAAAATTAAAAAGTGAGAGGTATTCAAAATGGCCTTTAATAGCTTAACTTCCAAAAAATCTCACTACACATTTTGAGTGAAAATGAAAAATCAGAATATACATATCAACAGAAATAGAGATGTCCTAGAAAGGAAAACACAACATTGTAAAGATGTTGATTCTCTTCTTATTAATCCCAATTGGATTTCTGAAAATAATTCTTAAGATTATCTGGGAAAGAAGAAGAAACAGAGTGATATAAAAGGGTTTATAGGTTCAAGAGTTGCATATATGGGGTATATGCAGAGGCGGTAGGATGTGTTCTTAAGGGAGGAAGAACAAAAAACAATAATAAAAAAATAGGAGTAAAGAGTTAAAGAAAGAGAAAGAGACAGCAGTAGAGCCTGGCTGTTGGCAAGAAAAAAAAGAGAGAAGTAGAAACAGAAGAAAACAGAGTTGTGAAAGGGTCAACAGAAAGTCAATGCGACGTATATTAATCAAAGACCTAACCTTCCAAATGAAAAAAAAGAGAGAGCATGAAAAGAAAGTTACCTTAAGGAAATGCTAAAAGCTAAAAAATACAACAAAAAACAATATGTATGTGTACAAATGCACAAATGTCCATCATTTGTCAATCAATACACATTCAAAAATCAAAACCTAACAAAAACAAAATAGCAAAATAGTCAGAGTTTTTTGCCCGCTGTCTGTGCCAAACTGCCTTTCTGTTTCTCAGCTTCCCTTCTCAGCGGGATGGCGTGAACAGCTATGGAAGATGCTGGCAGCTTGACTTTAGGCTCTGTTCGATGAGATGCTGCAAGTGAAGCTCCCAGGGGCAGGGATTTGCTGTTATTACCCCAGGCATTTTTTATGAGGGGAATTTTCTGGTGTTAATGAATCAATGAATACATGACCAGCCACATCAAGTATAGCCACTTGAATCCTAATTCGAATAAATAATACTCTACATATGTATAATTTGCCAAAATACATTCTACTGTCACATATAACTAAAAGGAACAACAATAACAAAAAGGGATATAGAATGGATGAAACAAGGAATGTGAAACATTCTGGCTTCCTTGAGGAAATAATCATTGTAAAGTTATGCAAAGATTTTAAAAAATGAATGAATGAATGAATCACCTGGAAGAAAAAGCATACTATGACAGCAAATACATTAAAAAAAAAAAAGAAGGACAAATTTGCCCTATGAGACGAAATCTAATGAGAAGGCCACTAAGATTTAAAGAAAAAGCCTTATGCTGCTACAGGAATAAACCATGGGAAGAAAAAACAGAACACAACTAAGTATCTAACATGCAATAAAATGGTAAGGATGTCCTTTTTAAATTACCCAAGGATGGAGTTGGGGGACAAATGGCTAACCACTTAAGAAATATAAAATAAAAATCTGTATCATATGCCAAAAATAACAAAGAAATTATAAAAGTACTAAAAAGAAAAATAGGAAGATATTATGTAAGTCACCAAACCTAGAAAGATTTTCTTAAAATTTCTAGAATTCCATTCTTACTAAACTTTCTCTAATGTTCTTATCAGCCTTTTTAACCAAAGCTCCTTAGACTCACAAATGGTGACACTCACAAAGGAAGCCTTCTCCTTTCTCTGTGCCCTGCAGACTATTCTTTGCACTAAAGATGGACTTGGGTATGCCATTCCCATGCCTGCCTCCTCCACTTGACTGTTAAGCCACCCAGGGCAGCAACACATCAGATGTTTCTTGCTGCTCTCAGAACCTGTCCCTCAGCAAGCAGCAGTAAAGAACGCAGCCTTAACTCCTACTATTGCCATCTGTAAAGCAGTTAGAAGATCTCAAGAGAAAGCTGTCTTTTTGGGCAAATTCTTAACCCAAGTTCCAGCTGCTTACCATCCACACCCTTTTTATCAATGATATTCTCTGCAGCTTTAGATACTGCAAGATTCAATGATTCACTGCCAACTTTGTTCATTCTCCTGGAGTTCAGAGCTCGTTTCTGTTTGGTGGTACCAAAGGCTTCAATGCAAGAATCCATCTGTGCAGGAAACAAACCTGGTTACTAGGGACAGGGCAGATGGGCACTGCTACATCTATCTGTGGGACAACAAAGGAACTCTAAGCTCCTGAGCTATCATCACCTCATCTGTAAGTCAAGCTATCATTCCTATCATAACTACCTCCCTCATGGGTCTATTGCATACATTAAGTGATATTGCCAGACTGAAAACATCTTATTTTATAAGATATAAAGGCTATTTACAAATTAACAGTTTTTCCATCAGTAAAATAAAATGACTTGACTAGAATTATGGTTGGTAAATCTGTGGCACACAGCTTACCATCGTCCCATTCTATATCTACAATAGACATTGCTGACAGACTTCTCACTCTTTCCCCTGAGCCACAGTAGCCACACACCTCCACTTCAATATAATTCTTCAGGCAGCACTGAAGATCCAATCAATTTGCTATCCTGAGGTGAAATGACTTTTATAGGAACTTTCTATATTGAAAAATGCTGTCTAGTTTTTTTTTAAATATTTTTTTAGTTGCAGATAAACATACAGTATCTTTATTTTTATGTGGTGCTGAGGATCGAACCCACTGCCTCACACATGCGAGGCAGGCGCTCTACCACCGAGCTATAGCCCCAGGCCCCTGTCTAGTTTTTTTTAATACGAAGGTTTCCAGGTACAATCAATATTTTCTGAAACTTGAACTAATCTAAAAACAAGTATTTTAGGGTGTGGGGATACCAGAGCATAGGTTCCAAACACTGGCTCAGAGCTGCATTCAGCTGCCCCAGATAGGGGCAGGCCTCCATAAGTAGGAACTCTCCTGAGAACCACAGACTTCATGAGCTGGGAGCAGCCAGGGAGAACAGAGTTCAATAAACTCATTGTACTGATGGAGAAACACATGCCTACAAGGAACTTGGTTAAGCCCCCACATCTTAATTTTTTATGGGCAAATTCTTAACCCAAGTTCCAATTCACACTCACCTTATCTCTGAAAGTTTTGTTCTGGCTCTCTAGTGTGAGTTGACTCTCGGCGGACTCATCTGTGGAAACACAAAACACAAGAGAGGGAGTCTTGCTATATTACCCAGGGTGGTCTTGAACTGGGCTCAAGTAATCCTCCTGCCTCAGCCTCCCAGGTAGCAAGGACTACAGGCACATGCTGCCAGGTCAAGCTCTGTAAGGCCTGCAGATATTAAGTGTTCAGTATTTATTTGTTTAACAATTAATCTAAGAAAAACAGATTTCTTGGACTGGAGATGTAGCTAGTGGTAGAGCACTTGCCTGGTGTGCACAAGACCCAAAGCCCAGAGTTCAATCACCAGCACTGCAAAAAAGAAGAAAAAAAAAAAAAAACAGCAGATTTCCTTCCTTATTACAGGACTTTCCTAAGCCTTAAGTGAATGTATTCTGTGAATATTCAGTTTAAGTACACAGTTAAGAGAACTGGAGATTAGGGAGTCAAATGAAGGACTCATCTGATCCAAACTCTTCATTTTATAAATAAGGAAAAATGAGTCTCCAAATGAAATGACTTGACCATATTAGTTCACCATGCAGGCAGAAATAAGTTAGAAACCAAGTCCTCAACTCCTTCCATAGTTTTCTCTCCTGGTGAAAGAACCAGCAGCAGACATAAACATGGAGGTATGTATTTCTTATATGATGTTCTCTAACCTTCCACAAAGAACTCAAATAAGGGGAAGTCTAATCTGGTAGACAAGAGCACAAGCCCTGGAGTGACCTTGCCTGAGCTACATCAGCAATGCACTCTACCCAGTCATGCTAACTCTGTGCCACACTCATCACTGGTTAAAAAAAAAAAGGGGGGGGGAATAAACAGACCAGGTGCAGTGGTGCACATCTGTAATCCCAGTGGCTCAGAAGGCTGAGGCAGAAGGATTGAGGGTTCAAAGCCAGGCTCAGCAATGGTGAGGCACTAAACCACCCAAAGAGACCCTGTCTCTAAATAAAATACAAGGGCTGGGGATGTGGCTCAGTGATAGAGTGTCCTTGAGTTCAATCCCCAGTACCACATGAAAAGGAATAACAGAACCTATGAAGTAAGTGACAGTGTACTGAAGGTGTTCAGAACAGTGTCAAGCATACAGGAAGGAACCAGTAGTCAGGTTGTATGTGAATGTGTGTGTGTGTGTATGTGTGCTAGCCAGTACTAATAAACATTTTACATTCAAAAACAAAAATGTGTTTAATCAACAAATTAATAAACAATTTTCTGTGCCTCCTGGAATTGAGAATAACATTTGAAGAGTGATTTAAATGTAGTTATTTACAAAGCAAAGAATTCTTAATTTTGACCCTCAAAATCCGTAGAAAATTTACAGATGGGTATCAAGACACAAGAGTCTTTTTCATGTAAAATCTGAGATCTATATATTTGAGGGGGGTTCTGAGGATTAAACCCAAAGGCACTGAGCCTCATCCCAGTCTTTTTTAAATTTTGAGACAGGGTCTTGCTAAGTTTACCAGCATCACTAAGAATTCAAGTTTTGAGATTTAGGGAACAGTAGCCTCTTAAATCTGACACTACTATTTATCATTTTAGACAATCTCACTCTAGCCCTGAGCATTCTAAGAATACCAGACAGAGAAGAAATGCAGCTTCTTCTACCAGATTAAGGGGGGGAAAATTTCCCCAAATTAAGACAATATAGGCACTTTTCATCAAATGAAAACTCATCCAGCAACACAAATTATGCAGCATTTTTATGAATTTTCATGCCAGGGACCTACCTGAAAACAGTGGCTGCATGTTGAACAATTCAGCATCATATACTTCCATCTGACCAGAGGTCTTATTCAAAATTCCCACAAAGTGCCTGAATAAAGAAAAATAATGCTACAATGCTTTACTAAAAAGGTAAAAAGGTACAACTTCCTTCTTTCTGTTTAAAAGCTCTCAACCTTTTTTCTGTCCCAACACACCTGAGAAATGCAACAACTTGCTCATGAGTAACAAAAATCTACGTCAGCAATAAATTCTCTGCATGAAGAGGAAAAAGGAGGGTGTGGGAAAGGAAGAAAGGGGACATGAGGTAGCTCTGGGGAAAAAAAAACACATCTGGACTCATTGGTGTAATGGGAAATCCTTCTGAAGTATAACAATCTACAATTACATTAGAACTTACTGTGCACATAATTTTTATGGTGGAAAATTAAGTAAAAGCTTGTTAGTTATGGGGAGAAGAACAATCTGAAACAGAGCATCTCTTTAAGTGAATGATGCAGTATTCAGTTTTAAGGATGAATAAATTCATCTATTTTTTATCAGGCCATGGTCCAGTGGGAGCTCTGACAGGGCCTTGTTTGTGGTTCACTATTGGTAACAATCATAGGGACCATGACTGTATCATGCCAGCCCCAGACATTTCAGGGTGGGCAATCTTCATTGTACAGAGAAGATGAGGGATCAGTGAAGTACAGAGCTGCTCAGTGACTGAGCTGCACAGAAACCTGGGCCCAATGAAATGACTTGACCATATTAGTTCACCATGCAGGCAGAAATAAGTTAGAAACCAAGTCCTCAACTCCTTCCATAGTTTTCTCTCAGTGGCAGGCACATGCCTGTAATCCCAGCAGCTCAGGAGGTTGAGGCAGGAGGATTTCAAGTTCAAAACTAGCCCTAGCAATGGTGAGGCACTAGGCAACTCAATGAGACCCTATCTGTAAAGAAAATACAAAATAGGGCTGGGGATGTGGCTCAGTGTCAAGTGATCCTATCTTCAATGAAGAAAGAAAAAGAAAAAGAAAGAAAGAAAGAGAAAAGAAACGAAACAAACGAAACCTATGCCCTGGGCTCATGATTCCCAGTCCTGATTCTTCAATACAACCAAATCCTTTTCTTATACTTGGTCCCAAGGCAAACCTCAGGCAAGCTTTAACCTATAGAACATACATTCCAAATTTGTGGAGAGTGCTTTTAGAATAAGACCGTTACAAATAAGTACTTATAACAAATAAGTGGAGTCTTTGGGAAATTCAACAAATACAAGTCATCTTTTCCTTTCTAGGAATGTCCTCAGGATGATACAAGGACCCCTGGGGTCTAGAAACGTAGGGACTTGGTACACCTGCCTAGATTTCCCCAATGCCCCTAAAATAAATATGGAGAAGAGTACCACCACCACCCCCATCACCTTTCCTGCTGCACCTCTCCCCACCATTACCTGCACAGAGTGTTGCATTTAAGGGCTCCAGTCCCAAAATTGTTTCCAACATAGGAAAGTCTGTCTGTTTCAGCTGCCTAAAATACATAGAGAGAGGAACTCTATTTACAACCAATGTTGAAAGGTATTAAGTATGGTCTCTTTTCTACATTTGGAGAAGTTTTAGAATGAAAGACCACAGTGGGTTAGCATTAGGAGATGATTCAGTCCCACTATCTCTATTGGAATCTGGGCTATCCCTGAAGAAAAGGCAAGAGGGCCTTAGTGCTGGTTTCCAACTGGTTTGAAGAGTTCTTGGGGGACTTGCAGCACAGGACTTGACAGAGAGGTCCTGAACTCCCAACACTTACAGGTGTGTGAAAAAGTGATTCTGCAGGCAATTTCCAAACCATTCTTTTTTTTAATAATGTTATTATATTTTTTATACCTTTGTTTATATTTATGTGGTGCTGAGGATCGAACCCAGTGCAAACAAGCACTCTACCACTGAGCTACAGTCCCAGCCGGGTCCAAACCATTCTTGAATCTTCTTTACCCACCTCTTCCATGACTGCTCTTCATATACCCTCAGAACTACTGCAAATGGCCAATTCATTTCCTGGTCACAGCCAAGCTTTCCTGCTTCCCTGTACTTGTCCCTGCTACCCTCTTCATTTGGAAAACCATACCTTGAGTGTTAAACCTTCCCCCATTTTTCAGGACTCAAACTCCAATGCACTCTCCCAGGAAGGCATTCTTGTAAGCAGATCTCTCTTCCTACTGAGTTCACTATGTCCTGCACTCTCCGCACCTCAGATCTTGAACTTTGTCTACTGTATGAGTATCCCTCATGGACAGTTCTCAACCCAGTGCTACCAGCATCTGGCGGGTGGAGGTCAGAGATGCTACTGAATGTCCTGCAATGTGCACAACTGCCACCCATTACAAAGAATCATCAGGATCAAAAAACAAATGAATGAAACACTTCAAATATCATAAACCAGGATGGTGCCCATTCCCATACCGCAGGCTGCTAGGGCTCAGAGGAATTCTTCAAAGGTCCATTTGCTCCTCTCCTTATTCTCCCTTCCTACCCTCCCACATCTGTCCATATCAAAAAGGACTCCTGAAGCCCACAGAGTGAAGGCAACTGCAACTGCAGCACTTACTAGAATTCGCTGTTTCCGCTTCCTGGGATTTGTGGAGTCGTTGCTGTTGTACAAGGTAAAGCGCATGTTGCCTGGATTCTGCAGCTTCCCATTGGAGAACTGGACTGTAAGAATGCAGTCCAACAATGAGATAGGAGCAAAAGGACCCACGGTGTAGCGGGGAAGAACTGGAGTATCACTGAGAGTGACAGTTAGAATGAGGAGGGCAAGGAAGAACAGGTCCTGACCTAAAAGGGGACTGAAAAAAGTCCTGGTCCAGTTGGGAAGAGGGGATGGTGGGGGGCGGGACTCTCAAAGGCGAGGCTGGGGCTGGAAGGCATGATTAGGGCAATGAGGCTGAGGGAAGAGGCCTGGTCCAGACCTAAAGAGAGGGAGAGAGACAGATGGGGCAGGAGAGAGACTTAGTGAGGGGATGACAGGGTCCCGATACCGTTCTGAGAAAAGAAAGGTATCTGGTACGTCCTCGTGCAGGTGGCTGGTAGTGACGGAAGAAAAATGGGATGACCGGGGAGCCCTGTCTCAACGCCAGGTAGAGGAGAGGTCCTGGCTCAGCTGGGGAGGGAGCAGAACGCAGGGCGGGAGCACTTTACCCAGTACAGCTCTCTGACTCTCGTCCGGCTCCCCACAGTACAGCCACCTCGCACTCGGCAACATCTCTGCCGCCATCGTGCCGGTCCCACAGTCAGGTCCCAGAGAGGAAAAAGAAGCACAAACACTTTAGTTAACACGCGGGAGCCCCAGTGCAGCGCGACGGAAGAGGCGTGGCCTCCACAGGCCCCAACCTGAGCACGTGAGCAGCGTGGCTCCGCCCCCAGGCGCTGGGCACGTCATTCCCACCCACTCGTGACCCCACCCCCTCCGCCACGCCGTGCCACACCCCCTCCTTGGTGGGTCTCTGAGGCACTGCTCGTGATTTGCCCTGCCCTCAGCCTCCACGGTTGGGGTTTGGTGGGATTGGAGCCCCAATTGCCGAAAAGCCCTGTAGCTTCAGCCTGACTGGGTCTGGGACTTCCTCTGTTTAGGGTGGACCGTGGGAAGAGGCCCAGCTAGCCCAGAGCATTTAGGCAGAGGTTTCTAGGGTAGGTTAGAACCCGGGTGTGAGGGGCGGTGTTGAGGGACCGGGTGGGGTGGGGGGGTCGTGTCTAACTGATGGACATGTTTGTTTGTCCTTGCGGATTTTTTCCGTATGGGAATTATCAGAGTAGGAGAGGGTAAAAGCAGGGCCTTTAAGCATGGACTCTAAGGGTCATGAAGTTCAGGGTTGACTCCTCACTGTTCTCCAAAATACTGCCTCTGGAGACCTCACCCCACCTCCTCACCCGGGATCTTCTGAATTAACCTTGACACCTGCATACTCCTTTGCTGAGCACTTGTTACATTTTCATTTTCTGAAATCAACTAGTGTAGGGCTCACAGACAACTCAATCATAGGCTTATAGAAACATTGCAAAGCCGAGCGAGATGGTACACAATGCCATCCAGTAATCCCAGCTACTCCAGAGATTGAGGCAAGAGGATCACAACTTCGAGGCAAACCTCCACAACTTAGACTTATCTCAAAATAAAAAGTGAAAAGAGCTAAGGATGTAGCTCAGAGATAGGATACCACTGGGTTCAGTCCCCAGTATCTGCTTCCCCTAAAAAGGAAAAGAAACATTGCAATTACAGTGCAAGGAACTATTCTTAATCATTTAAAGTAAATTGTCAACCTACTATCCCATTCACCCCTGAAGACTATAGTTATTTCCTATGAACAAGGACGGCTATAGTTTGAAATCTGGAATGTCCCCCAAATGCCCGTGTGTTAAGGCTTGTTCTCCAAACCGTGATGACATTGGAAGATGGTGGGCCCAATGGGAAGTTTTTACCTTATTGAAAGGCTGTTCTCAAAGGAAATAGTAAAATCCCCCACCCCTCACTCTCTTTCTATTCCTGGCTATGAACTAAGTGGCTTTGCTGCCATGATGTGCTGCTTCCCCAGACCCCAAAGCAACTGGGCCAATGGGTCATGAACTGAAACTTCTCAACCCATGAACCAAATAAGCCTTTCCTTTTTACAAGTTGATTATTTCAGGTATTTTGATACAGCAGTAAAAAGTTAACACAAGAATCTTCCCTAGGTTACAAGACAGCCAACAGAGCCAGAAAATTAACATCAATACATTATTATCATATAATCCCCACACACCATTCCTTTACCAATTGTCCCAATAGAAGAAGACCTTGTCAAGAAGAACATGTTGCATTTAGCTGTCAGCTCTTTCTTTGATTGGAAGGCTACTCTGCTCTATTCCATCTAATAGTTTTTGAATTATATAGTTCAAGAAGGGAAAAGGAACTTAATTGTCTAAATATTTTTCTGCTTCCCCATTTATCTTTTCCTCAATTTATTTTCAGTTAACAATAAACAATTTTTAAACAATAAAGAGACATTTATTTTTCTTGATGTATCACCCACTCCTGAAAGAGTGTTTACGGAAACTGTATATGCTCAGTAAATGTGTAATGAAATGAATGACAAGGCAAGGAATAGGTTTGAATCCTGGGATCCTATCGCAGGGACTAGAACTCAAAAGATGTCTATAGTCTTAGTTGAAATCAACTAGTGTAGGGCTCACAGATATCAGATACTCTGTAGATGTCTGAATGAAAATTAACAGTTAAATGGGGCACGGTGGCCCTAAGTTACAACAATACAGCCAAGAGAACCAGAAAATTAACATCAATACCTTATCATCACATAATCCTCAAGTAACAAGTGCACACCTGTAATCCCAGCAGCTAGGGAGGCTGGGGAAGGAGGATCGCGAGTTCAAAGCCAGCCTCAACAACAGTGAGGCACTAAGCAACTCAGTGAGACCCTGTCTCTAAATAAAATGCAAAATAGGGCTGGGGATGTGAGTTCAATCCCTGGTACCCCCACGCAAAAAAAAAAAAAAAAAAAAAAGAAAATTAACAGTTAAGGAGTAACAAAAAAGACAACAACAGCATAAGGAACCAAATGTAATTCTGGAGATACGTGCCTTGACTACTCATGACATATAAATACAAGGTCTTGCTACTCAATGTGGCCCATGGAAATAGAGACATCATCATCTGGGATTTTGTTAGATGTGTAGAATCTCCAGCTTGATCAAATCTGAATCAGAATCAGCCAATGATTTGTGTATACTTGAAGTCTGGGAAACTCAGTTGTTCCAGATCAACTCCTTTGACAGACATATTCTGTGAAAGACTTCAGGATGGATTGCTTTAGAGTTGGGGGGACAAGTAAAGAGTACCATACAACTGTTGAGGGTAAAAACCTTCCTGAATTACCACAGGCAAGAATTTAAAGTGATAGAGATTCTATCTGGTTAATGATTGGGTAGCTGGCAAGGGGGTTGTAGTATACCCCTATGTTGTTTAATTGTTTTAACCATGGTTCATAACATAGGTACACACACCATGTACATACACATACACACATATATAACTGGGATAGGGCAGGATGGAGGGAGCCTTACTCAGGCAGTGACCAAAAGATGAAAATCCACAATGGCCTCTTCTGGATTAAAATCATAAATAATCACAGGTAGAATTTACATAAAATGTTGCCAGACCTGGTGGTACATGCCTGATATCCCACCTACCTGGGAGGCTGAGGCAGGAGGATTGTGAGTTCAAAGCCAGCTTCAGCAACTTAGTAAAACCCTGCTTCAAAACAAAATATAAAAAGGGCTAGAGATGTGGCTCAGTGGTTAAGCACCCCTGGGTTCCATCCCCAGTACCAAAATAATAACAATTATATTTATTATTTACATTAAATGTTCATCAATTTATTTTGGAAATTCGGAGACATCTGGAATTCTTTCTTAGCATCTTTCAGAGAAGGAAGACTTGATTTTTGAAGAGAAGCAAAGTTCTCCATTCTCAGAGAAATATCTCCATCTGCTGGTATTTCAGGATATGGCTAATGAAGACTTGAAAAGGCAAGGCAGATTCTACTTGCAGTGACTCACACTGTATTCTGAAAAGTGCTACTTCCATCTCTCCTCTTCATTTCCTTTCTTGCGCTTCTGCCTCTTTTTCTTCCTTTATTTTCATCTGTTTGTCCCCCTCTTATGTTCTTTCTTCTAATATTCTCTTTCTCTACCTTCATATGACTGATGAAGACTGTGTGTGTACTTACAAGCAATTTGCTCTTTATAAGGCAGGACAGGATTTTTTTTTTTTTTTCTTACGTGGAACTGAATCTGCCTTCTGTAGCTTTCCAGTTCTGCTGTCCAGGGTCATGCAGAATACAACCAGCTTCTCTATGCTGACCTCTTCAAAACCTGAATATTCTTATGCTTTTCATTTACCTGCTCCTCTCCTGCCTCAGCAATTCCTTCCATATTTTCAGGTGTTACCCCCAACTAAAATCTGTAGTTTCCTCTTCCGATATCCTGGTCACCTCTTCTGGACATGCTCCAGTATATCTGGATCTTCTTCACTCTGTGGGGCCCCACATGGGTCAATAAATACTCTAGCTCTGACTGGGAAGCACAGAATAGAGATAACCCATCACTTCTCTTCTTCTACTCCATGCTTCTCCATTATGTACATTTATTATGAGCATCTATAATTCTCAGTTAACTTGTTTGGGGCAACAACAAGTAAAAATTCCTAACTTTGCTTCTGCTAAGTCACATCTCCCTTGCAATTTTTTTTAAACAGAAACAAAGATTATGTCTCACTGAAGACTAAGACAATCTTTAGCATTTTTAGCATTAAAGTTTTTTTGAGGGGTTGTTTGGTTTTTTGGCATTAGGGGCACTTAACTAGTGAGCCATATCCCCAGCCATTTTTTTACATTTTATTTAGAGACAGGGTCTGACTGAGTTGACAAAAAAAAAAAAAAAAAAAAAAAAAAGGTCTTTTTGTTCCTTTTTTCTTCATCCTTAAGGGTTAATTGAAATTTTTAGTATTGCATTTTATTTTCACTATTGGTTTAATTCACTGGTTGCCTTGTGGTAAATATGACTTAGTTTACTGGGGCTGCTAAAACAAAACACTATAAAGTGTGTGGCTTAAACATTTGTTTTCACAGTTCTGGAGTCTGGGAAGGCCAAGATCAAGGAAGATTTGGTTCATGGTGAAGGTCTCCTTCCTGCCTTGGAGATGACTGTCTTATTACATCCTCACATGGGAAAAAGAAATCTGGTGTATTTTATTTTTCCCTTTGTGGATTTAACCCAGGGACACTCTACTACTGAGCTACATACCAAGCCCATTTTTACTTTTATTTTGAAACAGAGTCTCACTAATTTGCCCAGCTTGACCTCAAATTTGAAGTCCTCTTTTCTCAATCTCCCAAGATGCTGGGATCAGAGGCATATATCACTATGCCTAATTCTTACTAGGCACAAATACTGTCATAATCCCATTCAAAATGCATATGTTGAAGTCCTACCCTCTAATGTGATGGTATTGATTAGGAGCTGGGGCCTTTGGAAGGTAATTATTTCTAAATGAGGTCATGAGAGTGGAGTGCTTATAATAGCTATTTAGCCTATTTTGGATTTTTTAGTGGAACAAATAATGCTATAGTAAATAACTTTATGTATATGTGATTTAAAAATATTTTTTAATATTTATTTTTTAGTTGTAGTTGGATACAATATCTTTATTTTATTTATTTTTACGTGGTCCTGAGGTTCGAACCCGGGACCTCACACATGCTAGGCAAGTACTCTACCACTGAGCCACAATCCCAGCCCTATATGTGATTTTATACGTGTGTGAATCTGTATGATAAAGTCCTAAAAGTTTAATCACTGAGAATGAAGGTATTTGTATTTGTAATTTTAATAGTTGGGAGGAAAAAAAAAACTTTTTTCTCTACCAACTCAGATCCAGTGACTGAAGGCCTATGAATTAACTGAAAAAGATTCACAAGAAAAAAATGTGTATGGGAATGGGAACACGCAATGAAGAAGGTCTCCAAACAGCTGAAGTTAAGAATTTATACACCATCTTAAATTCCTTTTTTTTTTTTTTTTTGAACCAGGGATTGAACTTGGGGACACTGGACCACTGAGCTACATCCCCAGCCCTATTTTATATTTTATGTAGAGACAGGGTCTCACTGGATTGCTTAGCACCTCGATTTTGCTGAGGCTGGCTTTGTACTCAAGATCCTCCTGTCTCAGCCTCCAGAGCCAGTGTGCCTGCCCAGGCCCATCTTAATTCTTAAGAAGGAGATTTAGGAACATAAACAGAAGGAAACTAATCAGAAAAACAAATGAAAATTATAGAGTCATTTATTTATTTGCAGTACTGGGGATTGAATCCAGGAGCTATCTACCACTGAGCTACATCCCCACATCCCCAGTCCTTTTTTTTTTTTTTTTTTTTAATTTTGAGATAGGGTCTTGCTAAATTGCTCAGACTGGCCTCAAACTTGCTGGCCTGGAACTTGCAATCTTTTTGCCTCAGCCTCCTGAGTAGCTGAAATTACATGTGTATGTTATCATGCCCAGTTCTTTTCTTTTTTTCCTCCAACAAAGCTCTGGTGTACACCCTCAGATGTATTTTTCCAAATTTGTGTATTTCAATAGCGAACATTTATAGAAAATGCCAATTAGAAGGGAAAGAATGAGTATTTTAAAAAATGTATAAGGATTGAGTCTAGGGGCGCTCTACTACTGAGTTAAATCCCCAGCTGTTTTTTTTTTTTTTTTAAGTTGTAGATGGACTCAATATCTCTATTTTATTTATTTTTATGTGGTGCTGAGGATCGAACCCAGTGCTTCCGCATACAAGGCAAGCGCTCTACCACTGAGCTACAACCCCAGCCCCCCAGCCGTTTTTTATTTGTTTATTTTTGAGACAGGGTCTCACGAAGTTGTCCAGACTGGCTTCTAACTTGTGATCCACCTGCCTCAACCTCTGAAGTTGCTGGGAATATAGGAACCTGCTGCCGCACCAGGTTTAAATTTCGATGGAGATTACCATATTATCTTCAAAGAGAGCATCAGTGATATCCCCATCAGTAATTTGGAAGGGTGTCCACTTACAAGTCATTTTAACTTTTGACAGTCTGTAAATTTGAGATAGTACCTAGGCCACATAATTATTATAAGGCCCATATGCTTAAGGATCTCCTATAGTGCCTGGTTTATTGTCAATATTCCATATTATCTATTTACCCAATATGGTGATATATATATGCGTACTAACCATAAAATATTAGGGAATCTGAACAAAACTGACCATCACACTTTATCGAGGCTTTAAATAAACAAACCCAAACTGAGGGATGCAATCAGCTGAAATGATATTTGGGTGTTAAGTAACATTAGAAATCTGGGAGTTTCAACTTTAAGGAAGTCCTGGGATCCAGGCTCTCCACCACCACCACCAACAACCGCAAAGAAATCAGCTGCATTCGCGAGCCTTTGTCTCCCGGGCCACGCAGAGCTCCCGGACAGCTCCTGCACAAGGCCCCTAGGGCTTTCATCTTCATCTTTCCCTAGGGAAAGGAGGGCTTCTTCCCGCGTCGCAGAGCCGGGCGCCCTGGCGGGGCCGCGGCGACCCATCTGGGTCAGCGTTCGCGTTCTCCATCCAGCTTGCACCTGGGTGCCTGGCACCAATCCCGGAGCTTGGTCGTTTCTGACCTTGCGACCCTTTCACGTCTGTGACATTGCTGGGAAAGCTTAGCGCTTCCGATTTTTGTTGAGGGGTGGCCGAGTATAAACTTGGTTCTGGAGATTACAAGGTTGCATGATCTGGGACACGGAATGCACAGTCAAGACCCGGACTCAGAAATCTGGACCCACCTGCCAGGCTCTACAGGGGCCGCCGTTTCCAGACTGGCCGCCAAACCTGAGTGGACGTGGGGCATAGTCCCACCTAATTGTCATCAGATGAAAGGCATTTTTTAAATTCGGCCTTTTAAGCATGGATTTGGCTTAACCTAAACAGCTCCTTGGGACTTCGTTTTATCTTTTCCTCCATCTATGTGCTGGGAACAACTTCCCACCGTGTGCGTGGATTTCGCCAAGCGAATTCACTTCAAAGAAGGAGCACAAAAGAACCGAAGGGCCAGCGCTGCGAGGATGGAAAAAACTGTTTAGGACCAGGCAAGTGCGGGACGTACTACCCTGCAGGCCCGCCTCCCGGGAGCATTCAGCGCTCAAGCAGTGGTGATTCTGATTGGCAGAATTAGGCGGAAAACCCGCTTGTCTAGCCACAGCGGATTTTGATTGGCTGTGGCACACAGTCACTTTTCTATAGTCCAAACCCGGAGTTGCTTAGTGATAAATCCCGCCTTAAAGGCATTTGATAACAGTTTTAAGGCAAACGGTGATTGGCCAGAGCGCTCACGGATTCGGTTGGTAGTAAACAGAGCCGGGCTCTTGGGACTGTGGATTGGTCAATTTTTCAGGGGGCCGAGTAAATTCCTCCGGGTTCCGCGGGAGACTGGCTGCACTCCACCCCGGCTCCGCCCTCCCCTTTGATGATTGGTTGCATCCCGGTCGTAGGGGAGGAGAAATAGAGCGGGGTAGGTGATCTTGCATTGCGTCACTTCCGTTTACTGTCTGCCGCCGCCGCGGTGTTCACAGAGAGTCGCGGCGAACCGGCAGAAGGAGCTGAGAACGAAAGGAGGGGCGGGCGGGGGGCGGGCGGAAGGGAGAGGAAGTCCCATCACGGAGACGCCAGTCTGGACGTTCCCGCCTCCTCCGACACTATCGGGTCGGATCGGAGAAGGGTCACCGCCTCCTCCAGCGGGGAGAAGGGGGGCGGAGCCCGGCTCAGGTGAGGCGACCCTGTCAGCAAGAGTATGATGGCGCGAGCGCGGCACCTGAAGACGCTTGAGCACCCGAGACGCGCCAAGGCGTCAGGGAGCGTGCGGACGCGTATTGGTGTCCCCGGCCTATCCCGCCTGTCTTTCAGAAGGGGGTATTGTTACCCTTCGGATCCGAGGGGCTCGGCGGGTGGGAGGCGGGTTCTTCTGCGCAGGCGTCCCCAGTGTCCCGACGCCAGGCTGTCTGCCTGCCGGGTGGGGCGGGGGCTCGTTCCCCTGCGGATCTCCGGACGCAGACATAGCTTAACGGGATGGAGTGGGAAAGGCCTCCCGACCTGCAGCTTGACGAAGTGAATAGAGAATCTGGTGCCCTGCGGGAGGAAGTCGGGTGGCTCTCTTGCCCCCATCCTGTGTCTTCTTGAGCGAAGAGGTTTCATTTCATCAGAGAAAGGCCATGGGCGATCTGGATTCGGGAGCCGGCGGCTGACTCGAGGGGTGGAGTCAGTATTTTGGAATGCCCAAACTTGTTATTAAACACTAAAGTGTTTAATAACTAAATAGGCATTCATTGGATGTCCACTACTTCAAAGCTTCGTGTAAGAAGCTGTGGGAAATTAGGTGGTTAAGAGACAGCCATCCCTCCTTCTTCCTGTTTGGAAAACAGATTTGTACATAGATACAATATAAAGCAGTGAATGGGGGTGAGTTTTGACTGTTAGGTTTTTTTTCCTTCTGAAATGGTCATTTACTGTTGTCAGTCTGTCTTCTGGCATAGTAGAAAGTACTGTAGAGGCTAATTCCTAAATAGAAGAAAATTTTAAATAATTTGGAGGAAGAATTTTAGGTAAAGACAATAAAAAGTTTGATGACTAAGTAATGTGTTCTGGTTCTGATTAATTTGAATAGAAGAAACTCTTCACTTTCAAGAACTGAAAAAAAAGTTTCCAAAATATGTATATATATTTTTGAGTTGTAGCACATAGAAGATGTTAAATACATTGGTTATTTCTTCAGAGGTTGAAGAGAATACTGATACCGGTCTTGGAGATCAGGAGAGGGTCCTTGTTCCCCGATGTTGAAAATTAAACACCTGAGAACCGCCTACGCAAGTGTAGAAAACAAGTTGTTTTTTTTTTTTGTTTTTTTTTTTTTTTAAAGAAAAGATATAGCAACAGACTTCTCCTAAGAGAAGGGATCCTAGAGCTGGGTGTCCGTGGAAGTGATTGTGACTTGCTCTTTTACAGATCCTAGAATCTCCCTTTTAATCGTTACCTTCTCTCTTCTCCCAGTAGCCTAAGGGTGGGAAGGAACTGGAGCACTGGGGCTATCTCTAGCAACCTGTTGGGCCCAGGAGTGTAATCCCGGAGGTAACTGTTAGCAACCCATTGTCTTTTCAGCCCTCATCTTTTCACTGGATCATTTATTCCTACACTTACTACCTGACCTTGGCACTCTGCCTCAGTTTGCTGAGGAATGTGACATTTCCTGTCCACTCCGGCCAGGCAGGGCTACAAGCAGATTGCTTTTTGGCAAAGAAAGCTTGTGGGAGAGCAGCATAGTAGACTCATTTTATAGAATTATTCTCTTAACCCCTTGTTCCCACCGTTCTCATTTGTCTCTTTATAATACCATCCTTAATCATCATTGGTGATTTATTGTCCTTCATGGGATGTTGTGCCTTAGATAATCTTAAAAGGTGGGCTTGGAGCCTCATTGTTTTTTTTGGAGAATTTGCTTTTCATTTGCTAAAGTCTTCTGATTTCCGTGGTGAAGGTGCTTGGCTGTAAGCTAAAAAGTTGGAGGGGAAAAGTCCAGAAGGGAAGAGGAGAAAGAATTTTAAAGAAAAGCCCCTAAGCCTAAAGAAGGCCTTCCACTATTTGCTTTAACCCTTCTGGAAATCTCAGCAAACTTGGGAACACTGACCTGGCCACCACAGTCAGCTTGGTGACTTGCCAGGTAAGATTAATGGGCTGAAGATCTGTTCTATGTCCTTGAGTTTTGCTGAATAACGGGACCAGGACTTTGAAAATACTGAGATCAATTTGTTTTCTAGAGATTTGCTGTTTTTCTCTTGAAAATTGTGTCAAAACCTAACTTTTGGTTATCTGGGGGTGCTGGCAAGCTGGATTTTGGTTAATTGATGTGTCTAGCAAAATTCTATGAGTGATGGGATTTGGAATAAAAGCATTTTATAGTGGAGTATTTTCCTAAACTTAGGATTAGTGTTCTCAAAAGAGACAGATTGTCACAAAAAGTAGAAGTATTTTTTTAAAATCACTTGAATGGCAAAATGCATGTAAATGTTTTAGTTTTAATGTACTTAGCATTAATTTTATCATTAGAGATTTAAAAATATCTTGTGTTCAGTGAAAGTGACAAAACTTACTGTCCTGCTGACATAGATTCTTGAATCTGCTTCTTATTCCCCCTGGAAAGGGAAAAAGAGAATGCAAGGTATTGATTCATGTTAGCTTTCAACTTTTTAAAAACGTAAGTTAGTTGTAAATACTTAACTCCTCTGTTAGTTTTGAACATATGATTTTTTGTTTTACTGTACTTAACATTTCTCAAATATGGATGTTTTCTAGTAGAGCCAATTTTTGTTTATATAGCAGGTGGGATGAAATATAACACTACATTGTACCTTTTGTCTTAAGTATGGAGTGAGTTCTTATATACTAAAAGACCACTGTTTTTCTTTTTCTTTCTTTTTTGGGGGGGGTTACTGAGGAGTGGTCTACCAGCGAGCTATTTCCCAAACCCTTTTTATTTATTTATTTATTATTTTGAGACAGGTCCCACTAAATTGCCCAAACTGGCCTTGAACTTGTGAACCTCCTGTCTCAGCCTCTTGAGGCAGTAGCTGGCATTACAGGTATATGCCGTTGTGTGTCCTCGTCGTCGTCTCCCCCCCCCCCCCCCATTAGGATGAATTACTCCATCTTTTTTTCCTGCACATAATATTGTTAACATGATGTAATTGATTTTTCAGTACTCTTAATTTGTCAGTTTTAGTTTAAAATTCCCTCAGTCATCTTCCTGTAAAAATATAAGGCTTTTACCTTTGTAGTCCTGTTTTTGTCTCTACTATGAAGAGAATATGAGGAAGGAGGACAAGAAAAAAGAAAAACCATGGGGGTTCAGATGTGACAGGAATCCAGAAATGCTATAAAAATCTAAACACATGTAGTCACATACATTGTATCTAATTAATTAATTTTTTGGGGGGGTACCAGGGATTGAACTCAAGGACACTCCGCCACTGAGCTACATCTCCAGTCCTATTTTGTATTTTATTTAGAGACAAGATCTCACTTGAGTTGCTAGTGCCTTGCTTTTGCCAAGGCTGGCTTTGAACTCACTATCCTCCTGCTCCAGCCTCCCAAGCCACTGGGATTACCCATTGTGCCCAGCTGTTGTATTTTATTTTGAATAGATGGTCCACTGTCATTTACTAAACACTATTGATTAAAAAAATTTTTTTTAGTTGTAGATGAACACAATACCTTTATTTTATTTATTTTTACGTGGTGCTGAGGATCAAACCCAATACCTCACGTGTGCCAGGCAAGCTCTCTACCACTGAGCCACAAATCCAGCCCAACACTATTGATTTGATAAATGATTCAGAAGTGAAGGGATATGCTGCTTTTGAAAATAAACTTGGTAAAAAAAAAAGTATTAAATCCATTTTTTAAATCTTTTCTACTAGTAAGGCACAAGTGATAATTGTCTCCAATACGCTGGCATGGTTTTCTTCTTAATAAAAATTTAGCTGTTTGTTTTTAAATTAAGAAATAAGTTTCTTGATCTGTCAGGGGTGAAAAACATTGAACACTATTTTGTTTAATTGCTGAAACGGTTTCAAAAGGGGTAACTGGAAGGGTGGCAGGAAACATTTTTTTTTAATATTTATTTTTTAGTTGTGGTTGGACACAATACCTTTATTTTATTTATTTATTTTTTATGTGGAGCTGAGGATCGAACCCAGGGCCTCGCATGTGCCAGGCGAGCGCTTTACCACTGAGCCACAATTCCAGCCCAGGAAACATTTTCTAAGTAAGAGGGAGAATACATTTAGGTTTTTTTATTTGTATTTAATTTTTATTTTTTTTATAACTTAATTAATTAATTAATTTATTTATATGTGCTGCTGAGGATCGAAACCAGGGCCTTGCATGTGTGAGGCAAGCACTCTACCGCTGAGCCATAACCCCAGCCCCACATTTAGATTTTTTTAAACGGAGATTAAAATGTAGTCTTATATTTAATATGCAGCTAAAAGGAGCCATTAATGATGGGTTTCTGTAGACTTTTGGGGGGGGTTGTTCATTTTGTTTTGTTTTTTGTTTTTCTCTTCTTTCTGTCAGGGATTGAACCTAGGGGTGCTTAACCACTGAGCGAAATCTCCAATCTGTTTATTTTTACTATTCAGATAGGGTCTTACTAAGTTGCTGAGGGCTAACACTGAACTTGTGATCCTCCTACTTCAGGCCTCCCTCCCCAGTTTCATGTGCCAATGTGCCTGACTGTTTGGAAGTTTAAATGTAGTGTTTTCACAATGTCCTGTAGCTGACTGCCTTGGGTATGCTGGTCTTTCAGTCAGCACTCTATTGGTAGACCAAAATTTTCCTCTTTTAACAGGTAACCTTGCTGCCAGAAAGGTATTCTATTACCCTCTCCTTCTCCCCAAAGATCTGATTGCTGATTTTTGTTGGCACCAGCCTGGTAAAATGTAAGGTTGGAGAGGAACCAAGGCAAGGGGCAGTGGGGCAGAGTTCATCCTGCATCCTCCTTACCTTCCAAACTGAGATCTGTTTGCAGTGATGAAGGCTTAGCAGTGTGGTCTGTGGTGGTAGCCTGTGGCATTAGCAATAAGAGAGAATTTGAGTAAAAGAAGGGAAAGTCAGAAAATTCCCCTGCACCTCTTCCAGAATCCTTGCTCTAATTTTCACTCTCTTGTTTGTCATTTTACACACCTCTCTTTCATTCTCACATTCAGTCCTTGATTCTGACTCTGCTTTCAAGCTCTGTTCCTTTACTCCAGTTCCCTAATCCTCATGGCTGCATACTGTCTCTTCTCTGAGTGTTCTTTCATCAGCCACCTGACCCATATTTTGTTAGGGTTATTCCCATTACAGCAGAGTGAGAATTTGTAGTCAAACCTGGGTTCTTATCTCTTCTTCATTTATTGTAATAATGTTGGTCCTAGGTATAGGTAAACGGTCATCCCTAAGAGATAATATGTGTGAAGTACTCTAGAACCTGACTCTTGGTAGGTATTCAGCCCTCCCATTCTCTTTTTTAATCATCCAGCTAATAGAAACACAAAGTGCTAGTACAGTATTACCAACATGGCACAGGGACTTTTGACAGTGAAACTTGTAACAGGTTGAAGGGATACTTGTGAGTGACCCACATAACACAAGGGAATTATACGTGGTGAATTCATCCTGTATTTTTGAAGAATCAGGTTTCATATACATGAATTTTTCCGTATATGTGAAACTTACATCAGTCGTTTTCAAACTTTTTGGCCTTAGAATTCCTTTATACATAAAAATCAAATTGAGAAAAATTTTTTCCTTTTTCCATATTTTTTTAAAAAATATTTATTTATTTATTTTAGTTTTTTTTCGGCAGACACAACATCTTTGTTTGTACGTGGTACTGAGGATCGAACCTGGGCCGCACGCATGCCAGGCCGGCGTGCTACCGCTTGAGCCACATCCCCAGCCCCATTTTTCCATATTTTTAATTACCATTATTGCATCAATACAGCATATGAAGATATATATATATATATATATATATATATATATATATATAAAAACGTGGGTACTGAATGAGAGTTAAGTACTTTAAGTATATATATATATATATATATATATATATATAACTTCATTTTCAACTTTTCAGCAATTCAAATACATAATATATTATCATCTTGAGAATACAAGGAACACAACATGGAGGAAGATTGAGAAAATAGGTTCCCAATAGTTAGTCACTACAGACTTTCTTTTTAGTGTTTTCTATTGGAATTTTTAAATGTCCTGCCATGGCTCTGTAAGAATAGAGCTGCCTAGAAAGGAAGGCAATGAAAAATAGGGACCCAAAGTTAGAAAGAGGTTAAGAGTAAAATCTAGGAGAAACAATATACTTTGAAAATAAACATAAGGATCCCTCTTTATCCAGAATCTACATATCCAAATAGGTGCTAAGGGAAGAAATTACATCCTCCCATTTAATTCTCAAAATTGCCTATTTACAAGCAAAATAGGTAGTGGCGATTTATCTGAGGAGGTGAGCTGTCTTCACAGCATTATAAAAGGAATGGCAGGGCAGAGGGAAAGGAAAGTGATGGGAGAGCAACTTGCTTTTAAGATACCATAGCTGGTGGGTATCAAAGTCTAAGACAAAACCTGTTATGAGTAAAGCTTTGACTCTCCCAACTTCCTTCAAAAATGACAATATATGTAATAGCAGCTTTCTATTGAAGAGTGAGATGGATTGAAAAAGAAATATTTATGGAAAGGAGTCAGATATCCAGGCAGTAAGGCAGCGTGGGTACTGAATGAGAGTTAAGTACTTTCAGCCTCTCTGTTCTACAGATCAGGTTAAAAAACACAAATAAAGCAAATAAAGGGGTGAATATAAATTAATGCTGTGTTTCAAATGCAGCAATGAGATGGAGCTACAAGAAATTAAACACTTCTGTAGAATATAACTTGGAAAGCACAACCCCTTCAACTTCTTCCTTCATCCCAGAAACATCGAAAGATGTCAAAGAACCACTATTCATTAAACACAACAGTAGTGTTGCTACCAATACAATCCTCTTATCATAGGAAAAGACATGTAAACACAAGAGGGTGGTGGGGCTGCACCTAGCATTGGGTGTTCATTGAAAAGGACAAGCCTGAAGGAGGCTATACAGAAGAGACCCAGGACACCCAATTTTCTCCAAACCTACCCTTATCAAAATTCTGAATTTGTAAATACTGAGGTTAGCCTGTTCATTTTTAGAATCTGGGGTTAATGGAAAAGAAAGTTTCAAGGCTTTGTCTCCCCTGAACTTGTTCAATGGGGTTCACAAAGAGGCACACAAGGATCATGAGATGATTCTGAAATAAATTCAACAATTTAAAAGATGGAACCAGATGCTGTGGCCCACACCTGTTCTCCCAGCAGCTAGGGAGGCTGAGACAGGAGGATCTCGAGTTCAAAGCCAGCCTCAGCAAAAGCAAGGCACTAAGCAACTCAGTGAGACCCTGTCTCTACATAAAATACAAAATAGGGCTGGGGATGTAGGTCAATGGTCTAGTGGCCCTGAGTTCGATCTCCGGTGCCCCCCCCTTTTCTAAAAAAAGATAGGAAAAAAAAAAAAAGAACAGATTAGAGGTCATTTTTCTTCTTTTGAGGAGAAATGACCTAGCTCCTGCAGTCCCTGGTCTTAGAAGCACCTCCTTTCTTAGTTGGAAAGTTCCCAATACTCAACTTGATAGTCTCTCCTTCCCTGAAGCCTATATCCAACTTGAGACGATTATCCATTTCCTGAGATTCTTTGGAAATCTCAGATTCCTGCTTTACCCACTTGAAGTGATCTTGCAAGGAGACATTAAAGTCAAAGGCATTTCCCCAATCTGTGAATCCAGTGCCACTTTGCCCAATAACATCCTGGATCCAAATTTCAGAGTAGTAGCTAGAATCTCTCACTGTCTCCACAGCAATACCAGGATAGTGTTCTACTAGTACTTGAGTAAAGGGCTCTCCTGAAACTTTGTCTTTGAGTTTGATAATAGGCAGTCTTCCCTTTCCGAAGTAATTTGGAGAGGACCAGTCCAGTCAGGTTGGTCTAATTTCCAATCAGATGCCCTGTAACCATGGTTGTAGGCTCAGGCAGAATCTGATAGACGCTGACATCTGGCTTCACACACAGCACAGATTCATACTCCAACTTAGTTGCAATCTTGGCTCCGCTCTGAGAAAAAAACTTAAGTATTCATTGAAAGTAACTCATTATATGTGAATATAAATAACATTTTAATGAAAAAAAACTAGTAAAGCAAATTGCATTTTTTATTTTTTGGTACTAGGGATTGAACTCGAGGGCACTCAATCACTGAGCAACATTCCCAGCCCTATTTTCTATTTTATTTAGAGACAGAGTCTCACTAAGTTGCTTAGGGCCTCGCCATTACTGAGGCTGGCTTTGAACTCATAATCCTCCTGAGCCGCTGGGATTATAGGCGTGTGCCACTGTGCCCAGCTAAAATTTATTTATTATTTTTTAAATTTTTTTAATATTTATTTTTTAGTTGTAGTTGGACACAATATCTTTGTTTTATTTATTTCTTTTTATATAATTATTTATTTTTATATAATTAATGGGTGCTGAGGATTGAACCCAGGGCATTGCACACACTAGGCAAGCACTCTACTGCTGAGCCACAACCCCCAGCCCTAAAATTTATGCCCTAAAATTTATTTTTATAATTTATAGATTTATGGAAATATTGTGAAGATAGTACAGAGAGTTCCCCCTATACCCATACCCAGTTTCCCTATTTTTAACATCTTCCATTACTGTGGTACATTTGTTATAAATAATAAAACCCTTATTGATACATTGTTGTTAACTGGAGTCCATTCTTTATTAAAATTTCCTTAATTTTTACCCACTATCTTTTTTTCTGTTCTAGTGCCTCATCAAGGATTGTTACTTTGTCATCTTGTTTCTTTAAGCTTCCCTTGGGGTGACAATTTCTCTTACTTTCTTTTTTTTATTTTATGTGTGTGTGGTCTAGGGAATTGAACCCAGGTATGCTCTACCACTGAGCTACATTCCCAGCCCCTCTTCTTTTTTTTTTTTTTTAAGTTTTATTTTGTTTATTTATTTTTATGTGGTGCTGAGGATCGAACCCAGTGCCTCAGGTATGCGAGACAAGTGCTCTGCCACTGAGCTACAACCCCAGCCCCACTCCTTTCTTTTTTTGAGGCTGGCCTTGAACTTGTAATCTTTCTGCCTCAGCCTCCCAAGTTGCTGGGATTATAGGCCTGACAGTTTCCTCATTTTTTATTAGTTTGATAAAATACTGGACAAATATTTGATGGACCGTTCCTCAGTTAGGGTTTGTCTGATGTTTTTCTTATGAATAGACTAGGGTTATGGGGAGTGGGGAATACAGAGGTAAAATGTCACTGTCATCATATCAACATGTGATATATACTATCAACATACCTTACTTATCACCCTTATTCACCTGGCTAAGATAATATTAGATTTCTCCACGCTGAAGTTCCTTTTTCCTTCTCTTTCCATGCTGTACTCAGGAAGCAAGCCAAAGCATCTTTATAAAATGTTTGGAATTCTTCTGCATGGGAAATTTGTCTCCTTTTCATGTACTTATATATTTAATCAATATTTATATCAGTATGGACCCATGGATATTTATTTTATTATCTGGATTATAATTCAGTACTGTTTCATTTATTTATTTTTGGCCATGGTGGGATCTTTCTCCTATTGGCTTCTCCCTTTCACATATTGCCATTCTTTTATTTGTTTGCTTTTAAGCACTTTCTTAATTTCTGGCGCTACATACAAGATGCTGTAGGTTTATTTTGTATATTTCCTGCCCATTTCTACCATCAACCATTTCTCCAAGAAGCCCAGACTTTTTATTGTAGGATAGTATTTGAAACCAAGGACTGGACACTAGGAATGCTCAGAGAAATGTTATTATTATTATTTTTTTTTACAAATCATTTTAATGTCTAGCTTAATAGAAGACTTCTAGGTTCTCATATCTGCTCCTACAATTACTTTATAATAATATAATCTTTTGATTGAAGTATACCAGGAAAATCCAGATCACAAACATAGGCACTTGAAAAAGGGAGGAGTATTATAATTACTTTCTCAGATAAGTTTGGATGTCCTTTTGAATAAACTCCACAAGAAATATTTTCTTTTTTTTTTTTTTTTTTTGAGGGAGGCAGTACCAGGAATTGGACTCAGGAATACTTAACCACTGAGCTACATCCCCAGCCCTTTTTTATTTTTTATTTTGAGACAGGGTCTCATCAAGTTATGCAGGGCCTCACCAAGTTGCTGAAGCTGGCTTTGAAATCATGATCTTCCTGCCTCACCCTCCCCAGCCTCTAGGATTACATATGGGCACCACCAAGCCTGGCTCCACAAATGGTATTTTCTTAAGTGCTTAGTTGCAACATGGTATCTAAAACCATATCTATGAATTTTCATATTGATATTTATTTATTTATTTATTTATTTACTTACTTACTTACTTACTTACTTCTTTTTGAGTACTGGGAATTGAACCAAGGGGCACTTTACTGTGAGCTACATCCCCTGAGCTACACCCACAACCCGTTTTCCCTTTTTATTTTGAGACGAGATCTCACTAAATTGCTTAGAGCCTTGCTAAATTGCTGAGGCTGGCCTTGAATTTAGGATCCTCCTGCCTCACTGGGATTATAGGCATGTACCAGACTATGTATCACTACACCTGGCTCATATTGTTATATTAAAATACATTAATGTTTTACACTTCTAATGAACTTTTTAAAATACATACTTGTATTAATATTGTTACACTTCTATTATGTCACTGAATTACTTAGATCTTGCAAATATTGGCACATCTATCATACAGTATTAAAAAGACCTATCACCAGTGATCTCACAAGTATTTGAGCATTGGAAAGCTATCAAACACATGTAAATTTTATAAAATTCTGATTTTCACTTGAAAGCTCAAATTTTATCATTGGCAATAAAGACAAGTTGTTTTCCTTTAAGTGGTAAATTTACTTAATTCACTTTCAAGAAAAGTACCTACCAAATATTAGTGTCTGAATAACCATAGGTTATCCTTGCTTCTTTCAGATAAGAATGTCATTCCATGAGGAAAGCAATTAGTTCAGCTCATAACTCAAAAATTGCACAAGTGCTTTTCCTTGAGGCAGTGTTGTATTTCAGAATGAGCACAACTACTTTGGGTATACATCACATATTATTTAAGAAGATGTACTTGAGAATTGAGACTTAATAATAATAGTGTAGAGAGGATGAGACTAGATTGCCAATGGAGTCATTGTTGTAGTACTGGCAGTGTTCAGCACAGACATTAGAGACAGCATTCCAGCCAGGTTATTCTGATACCTTAGCTCAAGCTAGGGTATCTGGCCTTCTCATCAGTTCTATGATCAGACCAGTAGACTTTCATTCTCCTTTCCCCCACAACAACCCAGTACTGAGGATTGAATCCAGGGGTGCTTTACCCCTGAGCTGTTTGATACAGAGTCTTGCAAAATAATTGCAAAATAACTGAGGCTGGTCTCCAATGTGTTATCCTCCTGTCTCAGCTTCCTGAATTATTGGGATCACAGGCATGTATCATTACACCTGAGACAGTAAATACCTTTATGTTTAATTAAATAAGATCACTTCTGTTGCTGCAGTCAAGAACCCTGCTAATTCTGTGATTATTAAAATTTGTGGCAAGCCTGGAGCATCTTTTAGTGCCAGAGATAAGAAAGTGGCCAGTTGAAGTGGCACATGCCTGTAATCCCGGTGACCTGGGAGGCTGAGGCAGGAGGATCACAAGTTCTAGATCAACCTCAGCAACTTAGTGAGACCCAAGTAACTTAGTGAGACCTTGTCTCAAAATAAAAAATAAAAAAGGGCCAGGGATGTAGCTCAGTGGTAAAGCACCCTTGGGTTCAATCCCTGGTACCAAAAAAAAAAAAAAAAAAGAATATATTTTGTGAAATGAAAATAGTGTATCATCACAATATAAATGTAGGAATAGATATATCCCAGGAGTCTTCTATTAAACTAGACATTAAGAAGAGTTGTTTAAAAACATCAAAAACAGGGCCTCTCTGAATATTGCTAGTGCCCAGAGCTTGGTTTCAAATACCATTTGAAAAGTGATGGTAGTCTTTAGTTCACAATTAGGTGCCTCATAGTTAACCTTTCTGATGACTTGTGGTAATTAAAATTAGTAATCATTAACATTACTGAATGCTCATTACTGAATGAACATTCACTATCTAGTGACTTTCTAGCCTTACCTACTTTCCAGCCAAACTAGACACGTTGCTTCCCCCTCACCAAATATCCTTCCAATCTTTATCTGTGTCTAGAATGTACTTTACATCTCATTTTTTCTAAATCCAAATGAAGACCTAGCTCTATTTTCAGTGTCACTGTAAAACTGGAGATAACCTTTGCCTTTGCCAAACCACAGATTACATTTCACCTGTTACACTTAATGCTTTCTACTTCATAATAGGGTTATTTGTGTATGTGTTATTTCTGCTAATCACCTGTGCTTCTTATTACTGTGTGGTACAAATCTGTGATCCACAGGACTTAACCTTGAACATAAGTACTTAAAAACATTAGATGGATGAATTTTTATATACTAAATACATGAGTAACTTTATGGACTGTTAAGATCTGGAGGGCTGCATAACCCCTCCATGATGTGGTGCCAAGCTGTGGAACCTCTTTTCTCCTTAGTAAGTAAGCTCTTTTTTTTTTTTTTTTTTTTTTGCTACTTCCAGTTATCTCAGGTAAGCAGCTACCCCTTGCCCTCACTATAGAGTTGCTATTATTGCTCACCATAAACCAGGCAATGAGAAAAACTTGAATTTTGTTTATTTAAAACAAAAGACGGTAAAGACTTGAGGGATTTCCTGTGAGAAAATCTTCCATACATGGCTTTAGTTTTTACTTTGGATATTTTGAGACTTTTTCTTCCTGGTTTTTGAATGATTTTAGAATTAGTTTAGATTAATGTTATATTTCATCTATATTTATCCAAAATTTACCAACCTTTGTATCAGTCATTAGAGGGGAGAGAAAACAGTCCTCAATAAACTGTTTTAATGAGAAAAGCATTTTGAATCTGCACTAGAAATGTAAGTAGAGCACTGATACCTTTTCTCACTCAAACTGAGTTATGAAGTTTTAGATCAGTTTATCCACTGGGATTTTGAACTAGAAAACAAGGTGGCAATGTGATGCTAAAGGCTTCCATTCCAGCCCTAGCCTGCCTTTGTCTCTTGTGCTCACTGGTAAGTTACTGAGGGATTCCTGTTTTATAGACTTAGTCTGTCCAGTTTCTTGAGCCATTCTTGACAGAAAACTGGAGAGACAATGACATTAATCATGCTATTAGATCTGGTATCTGGGAATAAACCTCGACACGTTTGTGTACCCCTAGTCCCAGCCTTCCTCTACTTCCACTTTGTTGGTAAAATCAGAGCAGTGGATCTATGTTATAAGACTCCTCTGAGTCTGATGTGGAGCCCTGTCAAAAATCCTAGCCTAGGGCTGGGGTTGTAGCTCAGTGGTAGAGTACTTGCCTTGCATGCATGAGGCACTGACTGGGTTTGATCCTCAGCACCACATAAAAATAAAATAAAGATATTGAGTCCACCTAAAACTGTCTAAATAAATAAATAAATATTAAAACAAAACCCTAGCCTAGGGTGGCTCATACTTGAAATCCTAGCAACTTGGGAGGCTGAGACCCCAATTTTAAAGCCAGTCTCAGCAACTTATTCTTTAAGCAACTTAGCAAGATGCTGTCTCAGAATAAAAAGGCTGGAGATGTGACTCAGTGGTTAAGTGCCCTTTGGGGTTCAATCTCCAGTACCATAAAAACAAACAACAACAAAACCCCCAACTAGACTAGAATGGGTAGGAAGCAGTTGTCCCTAAAGACGGAGTAGACCAAAAGATGTGTGTGTCCTTTGAAGATAGTATCTGAATATTGATTTGTGGGGAAATGGTTAACAAGTTTCACATTATTCAAGTTACTTATTGCAATGTAACAAATCACCTCAAAACTTCATGGCTTAAAACAACAAAAATCATTTATTATTTCTAAGAATGCTGGGGGTTGACTGAACTCAGTGAGATGATTCTTGGAACCTGTCATGTGGGACTTTGCTTAGATTGTGCTCTCTGACATTTATTTTCATCTATATCTCCTCTATAAAATGTAAAAAGAATTCTCTTATTTATTATTATTATTTTATTTAAAAATTTTTTTGGTACAAGCGATAGAACCCAAGGGCACTTAACCACTGAGCCACATTCCCAGCCCTTTTTATTTTTTAATTTTGAGACAGGGTCTCATTAGGTTACTTACCACCTTCCTGTGTTGCCGAGGCTGGCTCCAAATCTGCAATCCTCCTGCCTCAGCCTCCTGAGCAACTGGAATTATAGGCGTGCGTGTACCACCACGCCCAGCAGAAAAGTTCTCTTTAGTTATTTTTCTGGTACAGTTGTATCTAGATTGGAGACACTGAATGATAAGAATTTCTTAAAATGTTAAGTGCTTCCTGTAGGTAGCAACTTTGCAGGTCCTGATGTGTGAGTATGAATATATTTTTCTTTATAAACTAAGTATATTATAGAAAAGCATGTGGTATGTCAATGTATAAAACAAATAGTTTTAAATATGCTGTTAACCGGCTTTTCTACTAAGACATAAATGAATATATGGATAGATAGATAGATAGATAGATAGTTAGTTAAATCTGGATAAGGACCCAGGTCCTTCCTAAGTTGCCCAGGCTGACCTCAGAACTTGTGGTCCTCCTGCTTTAGCCTTCCTAATACAGAGTAGTAAGTTTTATATGTCCCAAACTAGTAGGATTTTTAAAATAGCCCTTCTAGATCCCAAAAGGTTATAGACTATTTATTTAGATTTTTCTGGGCAATATAATTTAAACCTATATTTGACTATGTGGCAGAGACCCAACAAACCTGGTGCTGTAGTTTGGATATGGTTTAAGTGTGTTCTGCAAAGATTCAGTGTTGGAAACTTGGTCCCCAGTGTGATAATAAGAGGTGGTGGGACCTTTAAGAGGTGGAGCACAGTAGGAGATCATTTCTGGCCCCTCCCTGCTTTCTGACTTTCTGTCTCCCAGTATGAGCTCTTCCTTCTGCAAGCTCCTGCCATTGTTGTGCCATCCAGCATGAGGTGATATAGCTAGGAGGGCTCTTTTTTTTTTTTTTAATTTTTTATTGTTGCCTGTTCAAAACATTACATAGTTCTTGATATATCATATTTCACACTTTGATTCAAGTGGGTTATGAGCTCCCATTTTTACCCCATATACAGATTGCAGAATCACATCAGTTACACATCCATTGATTTACATATTGCCATACTAGTGTCTGTTGTGTTCTGCTGCCTTTCCTATCCTCTACTATCCCCCCTCCCCTCCCCTCCCCTCCTCTCTCTCTGCCCCCTCTACTGACATTCATTTGTCCCCCTTGTATTATTTTTCCCTTTCCCCTCACTTCCTCTTGTATGTACTTTTGTATAACTCTGAGGGTCTCCTTCCATTTCCATGCAATTTCCCTTCCTAGGAGGGCTCTTATCAGAACCAGCACCACACTGTTTGAACTTTCAGCCTTGAAAAATGTGAGCTAAATAAACTTACTTTCTTTTTTTTTTAATATTTATTTTTTAGTTGGACACAATATCTTTATTTATTTATTTATTTTTATGTGGTGCTGAGGATCCAACCCAGGACCTCACACGTGGTAGGCGAGTGCTCTACAGCTGAGCCACAACCCAGCCCCAAACTTACTTTCTTTATAAATTACCTAGCTTCAGATATTAGGTTAAGGTAAAAGGGGAATTCATTGCCTCATGAAACACTGAGTCCTACAGTAACATTAACTTCAGTCATGGCTACATCCCAGGGTCTTAATATCATCAGGACATGATCTTCAGCTACTGCTTTCTTTTGTGTTTGCTTCATTCAAAAATAGAAAAAAAAATGGCCACCCTCGATCCTAGATTTAAATCTGCCCCATAGTTTGTGATCTAGGTGAAAACAGATCTCTTTCTTGAGAGTACCAGCTAAAATCTCCAGGGTGGACTGTAATTGGCTTGGGTCGCTCTGAAAGAATCATAGTAATCAATGGGAATGGGTAGCAAGTTGTTCATCCTCCCTGGACATCTGTCCACTTTTAAACTTACAGGCTTGGGGCCTTATTTAAGAATGGATAGGAAGTGATTTTCTCCAAAGCCATAGTAGACAGACCAAAAGATGTTTGTGTCCTTTGGAGATAGTATTTGAATGTTGATCTATGGGGAAAAAATATTAACTTTCATATTATTCAGGGTATTTATTGCTGTGTAACAAATCACCTCAGAACTTCTTGGCTTAAAACAACAAAAATTGCTTATCATCTCTAAGAATTCTAGGGTTGACTGGATTGGCAAGGTGATTCTCTCTTAGTCTGTCATGTGGTTATAATCAGGCAGTGGCTGGGATTGAAATCATCTTGAAAGAACTGAGGTTAATTCCAGCTGGGCTTTCTCAAAGACAGCATGTGGCCAGGTTCCAAGAATAAGCTAAAAAGATGAGGCAAAAATTGTGTCCCCTTTTATGGCAGTGATCACAAGTCACATGGTGTAACTTTTGCCATAGTCAGAGACTATGCCTGACTTTAAGGGGAGACGATATATCCCATATCTGTCTATCCCTCCTCAGTTATTATTGCCATACTGGGGATTGAACCCATATAACCCCCATACCTCCATGAGAACAGCATCAATGTCACATTGTAAGAAAGTATATAGAATGGGAGATCTGAATGTTACCTTGGCAAATAGACTCTGCTACACATGTTGCCTTATTTCAGATGACTAGTTTTTGTTAAAAAAAAAAAAAAAAGAAGAAAGAAAGAAAAGGAAATATAGGGCTGAGGATGTGGCTCAAGCGGTAGCGCACTCGCCTGGCATGCGTGCGGCCCGGGTTCGATCCTCAGCACCACATACAAAGAAAGATGTTGTGTCCGCCGAAAACTGAAAAATAAATATTAAAAATTTAAAAAAAAAAAAAAAAGAAAAGGAAATATAAATTAAGCTATGCTGTATGCTAGTTCTTGGGTTGTCCTTTTGTTGACCAGATTGTTTTGTTGCCTCGTATATCATATAGTATCACTTTTTTTTTTTTTTTTAATAGTATCACTTTTTAGCTCTCTGGCATTGGTTCTCCCTTCTTCATTGCCTTTTTGGTTTTTGCTAATTAATTGTATTGACTCCTCAATGCATAGTTTTATTAGATGGTTAAGGCAGTAACCAGCATACATATGTAAAAACAGAAAGGCCCTTCTTCCTTGCTCCCCAGCAGGGTGGTGAGTTTATAAGTTCACCCTGTAGGAGCTCTCCCTGGAACTTTGAATCTTTTTTTTTTTTTTAATTAATTAATTATTTTATTAGTTGCTCAAGACAATACAATGATCTTGATATATCATACAGGAACTTTGAATCTTGAACAGATGATGTCATTATTTAAAGAAGTGTTGGAGGCCATTTATTATAGGGATAGTACTTAAAGGAGATTCATGGGGCTCTTGGGACTGTGGGTTTTGTGTTCTAGTCTTTTCAAAATTCCTTTGGCTGCTGTTCATTTCTGAGTCTGGTTCTTCAGCTTTCTAACTAAATCTTTGAGTCTTCAGAGAGCCTTCTAATTATCATTCAAGAAAGCCAGAGTTGGGTTCTGTTGATTATAAGCCTTAACTGACAGATTATCATAACTACAGCTAGCTGTATTTTATACCTAAATAGATTTATTTCTTGTGATGTGTGATATTGCCAGAAAGCTTAATTGAAAAAAGTGATACTTATTTTGTTAATGATTTTTGTTAAAGTAATATTTACTAACTTTTAACAGTGGGCCTCTTAACAACAGTGGTATCTTAGAATCAAAAGAATTAAGAATGATTTTTGTTGTTGTTGGAATTGAGATTTCTTATTCACAGAATGGTTATGGGATGGGGTTGGAGATTGGGAATGCAAAATATGTTATGTAACATATATTTACTATTGGACTGTAGCATCTATTGATCCATATGATTACATATCACTTTATTCTTTAGTAGCACTAAATGTGCATTACAGATACTGTTGGGATCTGGCCAGATACCTGTTCTGTGCACTCCTGCTACAGCTTCTCTGAACTTTTGCCTCTAATGGCTTATATCTGTGACTCTTTCAAGGACTTCCTTTGGGTGACTGGCATCAACTACTGTAAGGGCTTGGCAGTTTACATCCCCCTGAGAAGTCTCTTGGCTGTTGACTGACTGGTGCAGGGCTATGAAAGACCAGTTCCTTTGCCTTGAATAAGCTCAAATTTAGAGGCATTTTTAAATACTCCAGAGCTCCCTTGTTAGATCAGGCTAAAGCTAGATTTTGACTGAAATTATACCCTTGCTTGGCTGCTATTTCTTCCTTCTCTTGCTCCTCCCTCCCAGTTTCTCCTGGGAGAACCTCTTGATATCACTTAGACTTGAATCCTTCTCTCACAGTCTACTTCTGGGGAATCTAAACTAAAATAGCATGAATCATAAGCCTTCCTCATATTCATAATCTTTGGAAACACTTTTGGGAACATGGTAATACACTGCTATTTCCAACACATTCTTAGAATATTGACTTTTGGCACTTTGGGATGGCCAAAACATATATTAAAAACGACACTAGTGCATTAGCTGCATTTCTCATTTGGTTTAACTCATGGCTCCCTTTTTACCTTATTGAGTTATGCTGGTGTTACTAGATATTAAATAGCTTATCTTAAAAGTCAGTCATTGCAGTCACAGCAGTGGATTGTCCCTCACTATGCATGAATCCTTACTGCTCCATTCAGAAAAATTGGTCAGTATTAATTATTTAATTGCATTGCCTGGTAGGTTATACAGTCACTGTTTATTTCAGTATTGCATCATGAGAAGCTTTTTATCCTGAAATGGTTTCAATAATAAAAGATTTTTCTTTTCCATAGCATTTGATAGATATTTTCATTTAGAGGGCTGGGGATGTGGCCCCGTGGTGAAGTTCTTGCTTAGCATGTATGAGGCTCTGGGTTTGATCCCCAGCTTCACCACAAAAAAGTGTGTGTGGGTGGATTTTCATATAGAACTATTTGGTACTGATGTGGGTTTTTTTTTGGGGGGGGCATCATCATTTGACAGCTTTTTCTAATTGTTGGAGTTGTTATAGTCTGTTTAGGTTCTTTTTGTTTTTTTTTTTCCCCAAATCAGAGGTATATGTAGTTTGCTGAGGCATATGTAGTTTACTTAAAGAGTCAGGTTCTACAAGATTTGTTAAGACAAAACACCAGGTTTACTTATTCTTCCTGCTTCTAATGCTTTTTGTTGTTGTTATTTTTTTCTTCATGACTTATCACTTTCAACTCTTAGCTAATTCTTTGGGTATTACATATGCATGTTAAATAATATGCATGGAGCTAATTCTTAATTTTTTAATTTAGGCTGTATTTATTGAGTGATCCTTGGTTACAGATGAGACTTTTGTTCTTGACAAATTTGATTTCTCCTTTTAAGTTCTCTGTGTGTGTGGTGGGGGGGGGGGTTTGCTGGGGATTGAACCCAGGGCCTTGGGCATGCAAGGCAAGCACCCTACTAACTGAGCTACATCCCCAGCCCTCTCCTTTTAATTCTGACAGTTTTTCTGTATGCATTTTAATGTACATCCTTCATTCCCCCATCTTTCCAATATAGTTAGAGATTTTACTGATCAGCTGTTCTCTAAGTATGGACCAGGGACCCTTGTCTTACCCCCACCCAGACTTTTTCAAGGAATCTGTAAGGTCGGAGCTTTTCATAGTAATAATTTAACTTACTTTTTAAAACAATGTACAAAGGAGTTTTCCAGAGATATTTTCCAGAGGCATGTATTGTGTGATCTGACTGCAGAAGCAAATATGAGAATCCAGTTGTCTTCTGTTGATGCAAAATGCAAAACCATGTCATTCATTTTTTAAAAAATATTTTTCATCTGCAGCTAATTAAGCCAACTGGGTTCCTTTACTTGTGGTGGCCCAGTGTGCAATGGCTGTAAATAGCAATCTCCTCGGTAGTGTATGCAGCCTGTTTCTCATATGGGTTGCCCTAAGGGACCTTGGAGACAGCACTTTGAGTAGATGTTCATATTTCTGATCTCATGGTGTCCCTCATCTAGGCTCCAAACAGGTATGTGGGGTGCCTTTGGGAAACCCCAGGGAACAGTGGCCAAGGTTCACATTGGCCAAGTCATCATGTCCATCCGCACCAAGCTATAGAACAAGGAACATGTGATTGAGGCCCTACGCAGGGCCAAGTTCAAGTTCCCTGGCTGCCAGAAGATCCACATCTCAAAGAAGTAGGGCTTTACCAAATTTAATGCTGATGAATTTGAAGACATGGTGACTGAGAAGCAGCTCATTCCTGATGGCTGTGGGGTCAAATATATCCCCAATCGTGGTCCCCTGGACAAGTGGCGGTCCCTGCATTCATGAGGGCTTCTAGTATGCTGTCTCCTTCTCAGTCACACACACACCAATATATCCTGTATTGTATCCAAAAAAAAAAAATATATATATATATATAATATATATATACACTTTTCAGTTGTCAATGGACCTTTATTTTATTTATTTATATGTGATGCTGAGAATCAAACCCAGTGCCTCACACATGCTAGGCAAGTGCTCTACTACTGAGCCACAACCCCAGCCCTCAATTCATTTTTTGAAAATAATTATTTTTTTGTGAAATGTTGACATATAAATTTTTAAAAAATTATTGTTATGCTGTCACTTTATTGAGCACTAATTAGGAAACCAATGTAATTGTTCATTACTAAAAATAGGCAAACAATTTTTAAAAATCACTTCTCCATTCCCTAGAGTTTTGTCCCTATTCTGCTTAAAATTCACTCTATTTCTTAGCACACCCCAGGCAGAGTCATAGTCAGGGCTTAATAAAAAACTAGTTGAAAATTTTTACATTGCCTGCACATCTACACAGTATAAAAATCAACTCTTCTGTCCTTTTCTTGTTTTGATTCCTTCACTTCTGGAACAATCACCTCTTACCCAGTAAAACTAGGCATTTCCAAAGTCACCTGCACATTACATATACTTGGAGGAGCTCTAGTTTTCAGAGGGCTATCATAGTGTGTGTGTATCATTTGCAGCTGCCCAGAATCTTTTGAAAATCTTTCATTCGGGGTTACATTTGGTTAGCCTGCAAATTGTGAGTCCCTGTTTCCTAAGGTAGAATCATAGTTACTACAGTACACTATAAGAACTAGATTCCCTTGGTTCTGCATATATATCTGAGTGGAGTTGGGATGCAGATGTGAGCCATGGACAGTATTGAGCATTTAGACTACTCTGTTCAAAACTGTAACCATTTAAATTAATTAAAATTAATGGAAATAAAAAGTTCAGCTCCTTAGTCTCACTAGCTACATTCAAGAGCTCAGTAGCTATGTAACTAGTATACAGCATAACAACAGAACATTTCTATCATCATAAAAGTTCTATTGGACATTTCTGGTCTAGAAGGCAACAATGGCAGGTACTCTTCTGAGTAGTAAGCTAGAGCAAGGGACTTGCAAAGCAACATGTGATAGAATGGACAGTGGCAGTAGTGCTTTCTCTAGAATGGTTCCTAGATGTCTTTGGGTATTCCTTTCTGGCTTTGGGGCATCCAAGTATAGTTTTCATGTCCTTTTAGAGATTTTGTGATTGTCCTAATATCTAATCACAAATCTCTTTCTGTTTAAATTAGCTTAAGTTCATTGTAACTTAATTGAGAATTCTGATTTATACTGAGATGCTTTCTGACACACTTGATATTGGAGAGGGACAGTTGAATAATTGGTGCAATTTTTTTTGGCTCTGATTAACTTTGATCTTGGTGGATTTGATTTTCTTGCCAATCCAAACGATCATAAATTTAATGATTATATTGGGATGAAAGTAGGTGGCTATTGAAGAAAACTTAGTTTGGAGTATCTCCAAAAGATAATTGTACACGGATGTAAGTAAAAGACAGGTGTCTTTTCAAGTTTTGATCATCTCTTGTTACCATTCAGAACTTCCAGAGCCCCTGGAGAGCAGGAATCTTGAATCTTCTTTATTGCCCTAAAGATGACCTGCTAACAAGGCATAACAGGAGTCCCCAGCAGCCCTAAAGTATTTTGAGAAGAGCCTGGAGGAACATTTGTTGATCTCAAGAATTATATGGAGGTTTGAGTGTAGGGCTTATGGAAAGTTAAAAGATTATATGCACTGTTTACCCATCTTCTTATATTACTTAAACTTCTGTCTTTGTTGGGGTCATTTTAGCTACCTCAGTAGCCTCTTCTCAAAAGTCTCTGGGCCTTTGGACAATTCCCTCAAAGTGCTGCTTCTGTGACCATAATTTCTTTTTGCTATTTATGCTTGTTCTATAGAAAGTAGGGACTGAATATTTTAGTGAATGACCTTTTGGGGAAAAGGGAGGTGGTTTCTTCTTATACTCAAGATTTAATTGACATATTAAAAGTAAGCTATTTTTTTTCTCATAACTTCTGTTTGTTGCAAAAGAAAAACATTGAAAAGACTATTACATTCTTTAAAATTAAAATTTTGGGTTGAAATGCTGTTTAGTTTGGAAGTAGCAAATCTTACCTGGCAGGGTTGTTTTGAAGATTGTAAATAAAAAGTACTTAGCTTAATAACTGCAGGAATGTAGAGGACTTGAGTAACTGAACTATCTTTTATTATTACTTCCACCACTTACCTCCAATACTGTCACCCACACTGCTGCTGCAACATTGCCAACTCTGTTCTCTCTAGGAGAGAAACAATAAGCTGAATGTCTGCTGCTTTTCTGATAGGGCCCAGTTTTACATGGTCTCTAGTTTCTTAGTGCAACTCTGGGGCTTGTACAGCTTCTGCAACAACTCCCTTTTGTTTCAAATCAGAATGTTTCTCCCTTGTTATTGCTACAAAGTGGTCACTTTTTGAATTTGGCACTTACTAGTATATGAGTTTACTTTGGAAGGTAGAGGCTACCAGACCTGTGAGCTGTAATTACATTTTTGTTTAATCTCCTCAAAATCTTGAGCTCTTGGTCCCTGAGTGAGTTGGGCAGGGGTCCAGTATGGTATCTGCTGCTGCCCACCACTGTTGGCTCTTTGCTGTCAGCAGGAAATCTTGGCAAAGCAAGTAGGTATGTGGCAGTGGCTGCCTCCTTGTCTGTCTAGCTCTCCCACATCTGATAGTAAACAGCAGACATCTTCATTGGGAAAGTGTGTTCAGGTGATATATTTTGTTGTTGAAAAGTCATCAAATGGGCTGGGGATGTGGCTCAAGCGGTAGCGCGCTCGCCTGGCATGCGTGCGGCCCGGGTTTGATCCTCAGCACCACATACAAACAAAGATGTTGTGTCCGCCGAAAACTAAGAAATAAATATTAAAAATATATTAAAAAAAAAAAGAAAAGTCATCAAAAGTTAAAAAAAAAAAAAAGTAAAAGAATATGGCCAACATGTGGCTACTGCTTGGATACATCATTCCAATATTTATTTCCAGGTATAATGCTAGCAAAATGGCATATTATTCTCAGTTGCCATAGTAGACCCTTGGTTTTGGTGAATTTAGAGTTTTCCATTTCATTTATTTCCCAGGATCCTGAACAACTTTGGCCTGAACAAGTGGTTGAGCCTGGTAAGTCGTGTATCCATGTTGGCCTCTACCTCTAGCAATTTTTGTGAAATGCCATAATAGTATTTGTGAATTTGGAGATTTGCAAAAATATCAGGGTATATAGCTTTAGAATGTTAGGATCTAAGCCGGGTGCTATGGTACATGCCTGTAATCCCAGCAATTCAGGAGTCTGAGGCAGGAGGATCACAAGTTCAAAGCTAATCTCAGCAATTTAACTCTCAGCAACTTAACAAGAGAGTCTTTCTTAAAATAAAAAGGGAAAGTTCTGGGAATATAACTTAGTGGTTAAATACCCTGGGTTCAATCCCCAGTGCCAAAAAAATAAAAAATTAAAAAAATTAAAAAATGTTTTTAAAAATTTAATCTTAAATATATATATTTATATTTTAAAACCCACATAGTTCCATAAGGCTTATAGTTATTTTTTTTAATTGCTGCCTTTTCTTCCATGTCTCCTACCCCACTTCCCATGTGAATTTGCCTCCCCTTACTCCTAATATCCCATGTTATGACTATGTAAATCTTGTCCGCAAATGAACCACTTGGTATGCTACAACTAAACAACCTCTTATTTTTCCTGGGGCTAATCATTGCTTCATTTAAAAATTTTCTTGTTTCTTTAAGAATGTATTTTTACACTTTGATGAAACTGCTAAAGGCTTCCCATTCTCATCCACATCAGGTGATCTATCCATTCCTTTTTTTAAAAAAAACCCTTAGAGATTTTCTTCTTGGCTACTCCTTCTTCCTCTATTCTAGTCTGAACTGGTTGTTCTTGGCCCACTGCCTAGTTGTCATCTCAAGCTTTATCACCATCTAAAATTCTCTTTGCCTGTCTTCTGTGGTGGGTATTCTGTTTTCTGTGTTGTTCCTTGATCTTTCCCTGATTTATTCTCAACTTTACGGCTTTAGAAGCTTCTTGAGACAGAAGATGAGGGAAGTAAAACCTTGCATTTTCAGTTCTTGCTTGTCTGAAAATGCCTTGGTTTACCCTCATAATTGATTGGTAGGATGTGGAATTCTAAATTAGAAATAATTTTCTTGGAGAATTTTGAAGGAAATATCTTCTAGTTTTCAACATTGCTTTGAAAAAGCCTAAATGTCAATTTTATTCCTGATTCTTTGTCACCTGCCCCCAACTCAGGATCTTTAAATCTCAGATGTTGTAAAATATCGTGGTAATGAGCCTGGTGTAGTCTTTTGTTTCTTCATTCATATCGTTGAGCATTTAGGGGCTCATTTAGTCTTCATAAGAAAATTCTTCGGTTCTAAAATTTGTTCTGATATTTCTTAAATTATTTTTCTCCTCTTTTTCTGTCTTTTGTCTTTCTTATAGTCAGAGTTGGACCTCATTACTTAATTCTTTTTTTAAAACTCCATTCACTTTTATTTCTCCTTTGTTATGTCTTTGAGAGTTCCTCAATCATTCTCTTTCAGCTCTTCCATTAACTTTTTGAAAAAACTTTTCATGCTGGGCATGGTGGTACACGCCTATAATCCCAGTGGCTCAGGAAGAGGATTACAGGTTCGAAGCCAGCCTCAGTAACTTAGCAAAACCCTGTCTCAAAATAAAAAATAAAAGAGGGCTAGGATGTGGCTCAGTGGTTATGCATCTTTGGGTTCAATCCCTGGTACAAACACACACAACTTTTTGCTATTTTTAATTTCTTCTTTTAAAAAAATTTAAAAGTACATTATTTCATGGATGTACTGTTCTTTCTTTCTGATGATGTTAATTATAGGTGTTTTCCCCACTGAGTCTTCTTTGCTTTTTCTTGCATTGCTTCTGATTCTTCCAAATGCTTCCCTGTCCCCATTTATTTGCTGCTTTGTCTTTTGTTTTTTCTTCCAGTTTATGTCCCTCCTAAATGTTCATGTTTAAGAGTGAAGCACTGACTATGGTTGGAATATGAGTAGGGACAGATGGGCTTCATAATGTGGAAACTAGATGGAGTCCCAATTGTTGTATCGGAGGGGCTTCCAAATATCAGGTTCTCCAGAGAAGAATCTCCAGGCTACTTCTTGGGTGGTATGAGTCTGGCTTCTAGTCTTCTAGCTGAAAAGGTCAGAGGGTATCCCATCATTTGAATGCAAACTTTAATTTAAAACTTTAGCTTTCAGTGTAGTGCTGATCCAGCCTCAGTGGTCACTTAGTGCCCTGAGTACAGGTTCAATTCCCCAGGCCCTGCAGGAGACTGGAATGCTTACTTTCCCCAGCAGGCCACCACTGCGAGAGGCAAGAGCCCCTTCCTTGTCTCCTGTTGTTCCCCTATCATAGCACTTGTAATTCTTTATATTAGAGTTGCCTGTTTCCCTTAAGGAACTGAATCCGATCATTTTCTCTCTATTAACTTAGGTGCGTTAGCTATTTGTGTCCTGAGGCTTAGCCATGTTCAGCCAAATCCCATCGCAGAAGCCACAGATTGATTCTCTGGAGAGGGTGAAACAGCTTTTAGCTCTGTGGCTTCTTCAGCTGAAGAGCCTGTGGGCAGAAGGCACCAAGGAATGCCTTTTGAGAGTTACTGGCCTGGTATTTTAACCACATAATAAGAGATTATCCCAAGTCAAGGGTAGGGGACTTTGAACCAGCAGTCACAAAGTTCCTAGGAGATGTAGTAGTTTCTCAGATGAAAATAGGAAGTTCTTATTTCTAATGAGTCCAGAAGATAAAAACATACAGACATTTAATGTCTTCTTTTTAAATTTTTTAGTTTCAGATGGATACAATACCTTCATTTTATTATTTTTTTTTTAATGTGGTGCCTAGGATCGAACCCAGTGCCTCATGCATGCTAGGCAAGCAGCACTCTACCACTGAGCCACAACCCCAGCCTGACATTTAATGCTTCTAAACACAGCATTGGAAAGCTATAGAGATATATGTGATATTTTAAGTAGTCAGAACAGTGAGTTTAGTACAGACTCTGTAGTTCAAAGTAGACTCTGAAAAACTGGCTTTGGACCAGGATTGTTTATCTTGTTTTCCTTTCCCATTTGTTTTTTAAAATTTATGTATAGGTTTATTGGGCTTTCTTGAGTTATAATGTATATACCATAAAATTGCTTATTGTAACAAATATGCATATTTTAGTACATTTTTAGTTGTATACCTGTGACCATAATTAGAACATTTAGAATTAGAACATTCTGTCATACCTACCCCTAAATCCCTTTTTCCATTTGTATTCATTCCTTAATCCTGTCATCTACTGTCTCTGTAGATTTATCTTTTCTATGCCCATGGGATTTTTTTAAATTGAGTAGACTTTCAGCCACACCTCCTGTTTTCATCTCACATTTACTTTCCTTCTCCTGGCACCTGAGCCACTTGTTTCTGAGCCTTTGTGGAGAGGGATTTATATATGTCAGGTTGTTTTATCTACTGCCAGTTTAAGAGCATTTGGGGTATGCAAAGACTGTATTCATTCACTTGCTTCCCAGCTTCCAAAATGTCATTGATGTCTTTTCTCCCTTTCTGATTTTTCTAGAGTTCATACCTTTATTTATCTATTTACTTGTTTTTTATTTTTTTAGTTATAGGTGGATACAATGTCTTTATTTTGCTTTATATGGTGCTGAGAATCGAACTTAGTGCCTCACGCATGCTAGGCGCGTGCTCTACCTCTGAGCCATGATCCCAGAGCCCCCTCTACCTTTTTAAAAAAATGTTTTTGTTTTTTTTTTTTTAGATGTAGATGGACCTTTGTTTATTCATTTATTTCTGTGGTGCTGAGGCTCGAACCCAGTGCTTCACACATGCTAGGCAAGTGCTCTACCACTGAGCCACAACTTCAGCCCCTAGGGTTTATACCTTTAAGATGACAACAACAAAACCAAAAATTATAGTATCTTTTTTTTTTTTTTGTACTAGGGATTGAACCCAGGGTTACTTAACCATTGAGCCACATCCCCAGCCCTTTTTTATACTTTATTTAGAGACAGGGTCCTACTGAATTGCTTAGGGCCTCACTAAGTTGTGGAAGCTGGCTTTGAACTTGTGATCCTCCTGCCTCAGCCTCCTAAGCCACTGGGTTTACAGGCATGCGCCAACGTGCCTGGGTGTAGTGTCTTTTTAATGGGGTTTCAGGAATGGGGTTGGGGGGGGGGTGCATGTGTGTAATTTACTACCATCTAGAACCAGAAATCTTCCAGTTTAATTTTGATTTGCCCTTTTGCTTATTTAAGGTTGTGAAGACTGGAATTTCTTGGCATTCATTTGCTGCTCTAGAGAATGTAGAATCCTGACAGACTTGTGTGAGGTCAATATGCCTTCACACACACATTGGTCTTTTCTAACTCAGACCCTTGGTGTTCTAAGTGGGTCATATGAAATTATGGGAAGCTTATAAGGAGCCCACGTGTGTACACAAATTGGCATCTGCTCCTTATTTGACAAATTCTTAGTTTGGGTGCCCCTCATTGGAGACATCACAAGGTTTTAACAGGTATAGGCTTAGCCATCTGTACCTTTCTTTTTGTCTCACCCTTTGTGTTTTGGCTTTGCCTTATGCTTTTCTAAGTCTTAACACTTTTCTTTCTTTGTTTTTCCTATAGGATCATGGATTTTCCTGGTCACTTTGAGCAGATCTTCCAGCAGTTGAATTACCAGAGACTTCATGGCCAGCTGTGTGATTGTGTCATTGTAGTGGGGAATAGACATTTTAAAGCCCACCGCTCTGTGCTGGCAGCATGCAGCACACATTTTCGAGCTCTGTTCTCAGTGGCAGAGGGAGATCAGACCATGAACATGATCCAGCTGGATAGCGAGGTAGTGACAGCGGAGGCCTTTGCTGCGCTGATTGACATGATGTATACCTCCACCCTCATGCTGGGGGAGAGCAATGTTATGGATGTCTTATTGGCAGCCTCTCACCTGCATTTGAACTCTGTTGTTAAGGCATGTAAACATTACCTAACAACAAGGACGCTGCCCATGTCTCCCCCCAGTGAGCGCGTTCAAGAGCAGAGTGCCCGCATGCAGCGCTCTTTTATGCTGCAGCAGCTGGGACTAAGCATCGTGAGCTCAGCCCTCAATTCCAGCCAGAGTGGTGAGGAACAGCCAGCCCCCATGAGCTCATCGATGCGCAGTAACCTGGACCAGCGGACACCCTTCCCTATGAGGCGCCTTCATAAGCGCAAGCAGTCTGCAGAGGAGCGGGCCAGACAGCGCCTCCGCCCCTCCATGGATGAGTCTGCCATTTCAGATGTCACAGCCGAGAATGGGCCTTCAGGGGTTCATTCTCGGGAGGAGTTCTTTTCACCAGATTCCCTGAAAATTGTGGATAATCCTAAAGCTGATGGAATGAATGACAACCAGGAAGATAGTACTATGATGTTTGACCAGACTTTTGGTGCTCAAGAAGATGCCCAGGTGCCTAGCCAGTCTGACAACAGTGCTGGTAACATGGCACAGTTGTCCATGGCCTCTCGTGCAACTCAGGTTGAGACTACTTTTGAGCAGGAAGCTGCAACTGAGAAAAGTGGCTTCCAATGTGAGAATCCTGAGGTTGGCCTTGGTGAGAAGGAGCACATGAGAGTGGTGGTAAAATCTGAGCCTCTGAGCTCACCTGAGCCTCAGGATGAAGTGAGTGATGTGACCTCTCAAGCAGAAGGCAGTGAGTCCGTAGAAGTGGAAGGAGTTGTTGTTAGTGCAGAGAAGATAGACCTCAGCCCTGAAAGTAGTGATCGGAGTTTTTCAGATCCCCAGTCCAGCACGGACAGGGTAGGTGATATCCACATTTTGGAAGTTACAAATAACCTAGAACATAAGTCCACTTTTAGTATTTCAAATTTTCTCAACAAGAGCAGAGGAAGTAACTTTAGTGCGAATCAAAACAATGATGATAACATTCCAAACACCACTAGTGACTGCAGGCTGGAGGGCGAGGCCCCTTACTTGTTAAGTCCAGAGGCTGGGCCTGCAGGCGGGCCCTCCTCTGCCCCTGGCTCCCATGTGGAGAACCCATTCAGCGAGCCTGCAGACTCCCACTTTGTCAGGCCCATGCAGGAGGTGATGGGCCTACCCTGTGTGCAGACTTCAGGCTACCAAGGAGAACAGTTTGGGATGGATTTTTCCAGGTCTGGTTTGGGCCTCCACTCCTCCTTCTCCAGGGTAATGATGGGTTCCCCCCGAGGAGGAGCCAGTAACTTTCCATACTACCGCCGCATAGCTCCCAAAATGCCAGTTGTAACTTCTGTCAGGAGCTCACAAATCCCGGAAAACTCTGCCAGTTCCCAGCTAATGATGAATGGGACCACATCCTCATTTGAAAATGGCCATCCCTCCCAGCCTGGCCCCCCCCAGTTGACCAGGGCATCTGCTGATGTCCTATCAAAGTGCAAGAAGGCCTTATCAGAACACAATGTCTTGGTTGTAGAAGGAGCTCGCAAGTATGCCTGCAAAATCTGCTGCAAAACTTTTCTGACTTTGACAGATTGCAAGAAGCACATCCGCGTTCACACAGGTGAAAAGCCGTATGCCTGCCTGAAGTGTGGCAAGAGGTTTAGTCAGTCCAGCCACCTGTATAAACATTCCAAGACTACCTGCCTGCGCTGGCAGAGCAGCAATCTTCCTAGCACTTTGCTCTGACTATTTGTCCTCAGGAGACAGTGCCAGCTAGTTGCGGGACTAAAACTAAAACCGTTTTGGTGGGTGGTTAATGCCATTGGGTTTGAGGCTTCCGCTGCCCAGTGGCTCTTGCAATTTTCAATGACTAGTAAGTGGACAACTGTTCATGTAGCACTTGTGCTGCAGCATTTCTGAGTGAAATGCGCATCTGGGGAGAGGGATGTGATCCCTAGAACCAAGTTCTTCCTTAGGGTTGACTGACATAGTCATAAAGTAGTTTGTAATTGATGTTAAAAGTGGCACACTTAAAAATTGAAGTGCAAAAAATTTTTTTAGCAATTTTTGTAAAGCTCTGTGAAGCATTTAATTACATATCCTATATGTAATGGGAATATTGTATCCCTGTACAGCGATGCAAAGTACACTTACGTGTAACCAGTGGCAACTTTGTGCCTGTCTGAAAGGAAGGCCCTTGAAGACAGGCCTGTTTGCCACAAATGCTTTAAAGTGTATCCTGAGCTAGTCCTAGGCCTCAGAAAGTACTGTATTTTTTATTTTTGTCTGATTTGCAGTCATAGATACTGCACTTTGGTGCTGACACTGGGCCCAGGGCAAGCATTCTCTTAGAATAGGTGTATATACTTTTGAATACATCGCTGTTGGATAGATGTTTTAAAAGTTTCTGGTTTTAAAGGCCAAGTTGTAAACGGAGTATGTACTTATATGGAGTGACAAGTAAGGTATTGTTTCTGTGTGTGCGGTTTTAGCAGTATTTTAACCAACTCGTATTACTGATGTCACAGTTCATCTTTGAAAGTCAGGAAAGAGCTAGTGTTTGTCTTTGTTCTGATGATGTGGAGTCATGTTTTGTGGGGTTTTTATGGTGCATTTATCTTTTGCTCCATCCAGACCTCAAAGGCCAGTCCAGTCTGACGCATCCCACCCTCGGACAAGCCCGTTCTCTGCTTCCTTTCTTCCTGTACCCACTATGGCATCCCTCCCAGGCCTAGATTCCTGTTTTCAGTTACAAACTAACCAAAAATAATGCCACCCCTCCATGGGTTTTATTATTGTTATATACCATACTTTAAAAGTATAGACCCTAAACTTTTAGTTTGTTCTCCCAACTGAATACTGAGTGTAGTTTGAAATCCAAATGTGGTAGTGTTCATGGACCAGTATTTTCCAGGCTCTGTAAGAGAGTAAGACAGTCCATAGCACAGAAGTCACCAGGAGCATTCAGAACTGTTGGGAGAAGCATTTGGGTCACTGCCCAGGGCCTTTATGGGCCTTCTTGTCTCACTTGCCCAGCTTCACCTTGCTGTCCTCTGACACCATGCTATCGAGGGCTGTTGGTGGCACCTGTATCAGGCCACATCCTGGCTCACATAAACCAGGGGAAACAGCACAGGTTCATGCATCTCTGTAGAACTCAGTTAGGTTCATGCATGAACATGAGTTCATTTTATTTTTTTAATATGGCTTTCTCAGAGATACTAAACCATTTTTGTGCATAATTCAGAGAATTTATTCAGTTCTTATGTTTAGAAAACTAAGTATTTATGTGTCACCTAAAACAAAACTGAACGTGTCTTCTCCTCTTAATAATCTAGTGTGTGCAGTTACAAATCTGTGGATAAGCCCATAATGTTCACAGAGGGCTTGGCATCTCCTAGGAACTGATTCCCAGAGAGGAAAGCTCAAAGGGAAACCTGTGACTTTTCCTTTTGAGCAGATGTGGGAAAGACACCATTGGAGGATATGGGGTCACCTGTGAAATCCAGTTCTACGTGTGGCTCATTGTCAGCAGTCCTTATCCAACAAGTTGTAAAGGGTTCTACAGCTACCATCACCATGTGACGTAGGACCCACATCCTGTGAGGAGTCAGATGGGTCAGCATGGAGTACAGGAGGCCCTGCCTGGGCCTAGGGCAAGAAGCCAGTGACGCTGGCAGAACAGTGCAGCCCTCCTTGCCTTCCATTTTGAGGAGGTGCTGCCAGGAGCCTGTCCTCTTGTCCCTGCTCAGGCATAAGTGTACTTTGCTTTGGGGCCTGCCTCTGACACTCCTGGAGCCTTGCCTCTCCACTGCTGGATGGAACCTGGAATCTCATCTACCTCTTAGTTTCTACATGTGAGAAGCGAGCTTGCAGGCCAGTGTCCCTCCACATGCTGTAGCACTTAAAAAATAATCCTAACGTTCCCTGAAAACCAGTCCCTGGGTTCCTATGATCTGGAGTTTGTACCTGGATTATCTGGTGTTGGGGACCTGAGTTTTGATTGGTTAGCCTTAATCACAGCCTGGCATAATCATGTAGAATCTCTTCTGGTGATCACATCATTAAGTTCATCAGGGCACCCATGTCAGTGGTGCTATGCTGGTCAAAAATTGAGATTTTGAAATAAAAAATTTGTCATATTTATGTCTGTAATTATGTGTTCTTTTTCCTTGCTTAAGTTGTTAAGGTTGAAACAAAATAGGGAAGTAGTAGTTATTTCTCTGTTAGCCCTGCTTTGACTAGTACTTTTTAAAACTGAGCCCTCTATATAATAAAATTGTCAATCCATAACAGTAATTAGGTCATTCCACTCAAATTATTCCTTCTGCTTTCTCCAGCCCTTCATGTCTTTGAGCTGTGGACTTGGGTGAGCTTTCATTCTCAGTCCACCCACTTATTCTCGAGGACCAGCTCGACCATGGACTTTGTTCTGTACCTGCCTCCCAAGTTGAAATCTCCATTTGCCAGCATGGCTTGGCTGGGGAAGAGCTAGAAGCTGATTCAACACAAAGCAGGACTTTGGCAACAGCCCTAGTGGCCTGGCCTTAGGAAACAGTGAGTAAAGGTTGATTAAAAAGCACATCTAGCCAGGCACAGTAGTGCAGGCCTGTAACCCCAGCAATTTGGAAGGCTGAGGCAGGAGGATCACAAGTTCAAAGCCAGCCTCAGCAATTTAGTGAAGTCCTAAGCAACTTAGCAAGACCCTGTCTCAAACTAAAACAAAAGAGTCTGGAGATGTGGCTCAATTGATTCAAGCCCCTGGTCCCCCCCCCCCCAAAAAAAAAAAAAAAGAACATCTAGCCAGGCTCCCATGGCACACACCTGAAATTCAGGAGGCTAAGGCAGAAGGATCTTTCAAGTTCAGGGCCAACCTAGGCAATTTAGTAAGTCCCTGTCTCAAAATTAAAAGAGCCTGGGATGTTGCTTAATGGTAGAGCACCCCTGGGTTCATCCCCAATACCAAAACAACAAACCCTAACTACCTGGGGGGCAAAGCACAAGATGAACAAAAGAAGCAAAGTGTTGATGCAGAAACAAATTTTGAAATTAGGAAACTCACCAGCTTCCAATTACTCTCACCAAGAAAAGAAGTGAGTTGTGACCTGCCCAATCCTTTCTTCCAATTAACTCGCCTTTGCAATATGTTCTCTTTAATTTCTCTGATGATCTAGGTGTCAGGTTCAGGTGCCATGGTTAACTGGGCTGCGCTTGGTGAGGGATAAGGGAAGAAATTAAGGCAGGATCTAAACATTAAAATGCCCAGGTGAGGGCTGGGGTGGGAAACAGGCAGCTCCTTAGATGCCCCGAATTAGCAAAGGTAAGCAAATTGTCCTTTTGTTAGCTTCTGCCAGTCACAGGCTGAGACAGTCTCTCAGAAAATTATTTAATAATAGAATTACATGCTTTTGGCTCAGGTGTATCAAAGCACAAGAGGCAAGCACAACTGGCAGCACCAGTCTGCCCTGGCAGGATCAGTACAGAGCAGACTTCCCCGTGGCTCTTGCCTGTGGGTCCAAATTCAGCCGGGTGTGTCCAGTAGAACCTCAGGGCACTGTGGCTTCGGTCGTAAGGTCTCTTGTCTGGCTATAGCTTGAGTTCACTGGGCATTGGCTCCCCTCTCAGACCAGCTAGCAAGTTGTTAGCCGCCAACAAGGACATGATGTTGCGAGTTCTGTAGGTGGCACTGCCTATGTGGGGTAGGATGACTAGAAAAAGAGGAGATAAGGACAGCTCAAGACTGTAAGCCAGGTCTCCTTCCATGCCATGGATTTTCCAGTAAGAAGGAAACAGAGAACCTGCCTCAGTGTTGTTCTGTTTGCCTTCCCTCCTGTCACTCTCCCAGGCCTGGGGTTCACAGTAACAGAAAGGGGCAGAGGCTACTGAAACCCAGACACAGGTGGACCAGCAGATTTTGTAGCCTAAACACAACCGGGGCAAGGTGTAAGGGGCCTTGGTGCCCATCTAGACCCACCCCTTTGGTCACTAGATGGTGAAACCAGTCACCAACTTAGCTCAGGAGCTTAGGACTCTCCACCCACACCCTGTGACCCTGGAAGGGATGCCACAGGGCTTTTGACCCAACCCTCAACCCCACTCAGAGCAAGTGAAGTCTTTTGTCCCTGAAGAGTTCCTTTTGAAGCAGTGCCCATGGTGCTGAGCTGGCTCCAGACCTGAGGGAAAGGGGCCAGTTTTCTGGCTCGGAGCAACAGCCCTGACATTACAGCCAGTGTTCCTTGCAGGCTGGCATGGGGTGGGGAAAGTAGAATTTCTGAGGGATTCAATAAAGAGAACATTCATTGGGAAGACTGTGAAGGACTTGTTTGCATTTCCATTCTGGAATGTGAATGGACAACCCACAGCCCTGACCACTCAGTGAGTCTGGAGGCAGAAACCATAGCACTGTCTGATCAGAGAACTATAAAGAATTGCTATTAGGTATAAGTTGTTAACTAGGTAGCTGGAGAGGCAGAAAGCATGCACTAAGGCTGTGGTTCTCTAAGGATGGTACCAAGACCAGCAGCATTGGTGTCATCTGGGAATCTGTTAGGGGTGTGCACAGTCTCAGACCCCAGCCAAGACCTGCTACCCATAACCCCTTGGGGTGGGGCCCAGCAACCTGTGTCGGCTCAGTCCCTCTAGGTGATCAGCAAAGCATGAGAACCACTGCACTCAGTTTCCCAAATAGTGACTGCCAGATGTTAGGGGGAAGGGTGGGATTGCTGAAATGCAGAAGGCTGAAGGAAGGGCCCTAGGAGCTAAAACTCAGACTCCTGGGGTGCCACTGACTGGTGAGGCCCCAGAAATGATTCTCCTGATGCCAGGGCAAGAAGTTTCACAAGCCACTCCAGGCAGGCAGGCAAGCAGATGGGAAGGCAGGAGGAAGCCGGCATCCAGTGCCCCATACTGACGAACCTGGCAGCACCAGAGGGCACAGGAGAAATGGGGTATACAGAGGCCCTGCCCTGCCCACAAAGCAGAACAGAGAAGGGGGTCTTTGCTGAGAGAACAGCTTTATAACTGGTACTAGTTTTAAATACTAGTATTGTCATTACTTATTTCTCATACACTGGGAATAACAATTTATAGTAGTGGGATTTACCCATGGAGGTTGGGGTAAGATATAAAGCCAATCCACTGTTCGTCTTAACAAATCCACCCATTCTCCTTTAAGGACAAAGAGTCACTAATAGCCTGAACATGCATGGAGTTTGGCTATGCCCCTTGTGTTCAGCACTGTTCACGTAGCTTCACACCCAGCCCACATGACCACCTCTAAACACTGGGCCCACCAGGCAGTGATGAGTGTATGGAATGCAGGGTCCTTACCACAGTTCTTCAGGGTCAGGAGTGGGTGGTTTGTAGGCAGTGGTTCTGGGGTCGTCACGTCCAGTCCAGCAGCTGCAATCTGACCACTGGTCAAAGCCTGGTACAGGTCATCCTGGTTTATAACATCTCCCCTGCAGATGACAGTTGGTGATATGGGTGCCCCAATGCTCCCTCCTTCCAGGCCACTTTTATGGCAGAACAACCCACAATATGAATTTTTCCACTAACCTAGCACTTGGTAGTGACTTTTAAAGCAATATATCTTAGAGTACACTTACAGGAAGTCTTTTTCTTTTTTCCTTTTTTTTTTCTTTTGGCATAACTGGGGATTGAACATAGGAGTACTCTACCACTGAGCTACACCCCCAGCTCTTTTTACTTGAGATAGGGTTTTGCTGAGGCTGTCCTTGAACTTATGATCATTCTGCCTCACCCTCCCAAGTCTTTGGAATTACAGGTATGTACCATGGCACCCAGCAGGAATACAGATCTTATACTCAGAGAAACCCTAATCCTGACACTTTCTAGGCAAGTGACCCTAGTGAAGTATCGCACTTCTCTGAACTTCAGGCTCCTCCTCTGTAAGACAGAATACCATCTAGCTCCCACTTATATGCACTATGGCATAAACAGGGCTCAGAAGTCTGCATTTGTTTTGGCCTTCTTGGCGGTGTTTCTAATCAGGCTGGCCCCAGACCACCCACTGAGAACCACAGCGTGCCATCAGGCACCTGCCCAAACAAGGGCAGAGAAATGAATAGATACCAAACTGTGTCCATCAAAGTGAGCCACTACAGAAGGAAAGAACTGAATTTCTAGCAACTTTAGAAGGCATTAAATCATACATGTGCACAGTACTGAGCACCCATGTGTGTATTATACAGTCCCCTGCATAGTCCTGACACACATGGGTGCTCAGTAAATGGCAGGCAGGGCTACCATTGGCCACCAGCGCAAGTCCTTGATTCTTACACTTTGCACTTCTGTGTAGCTAAACACTGGAAACTACAAACACTTTTGGGGTGCATGAACCCTCATCCAATTCCTTCCTCCAAACTTATTTAAAAGGTTCAAAGGGTATCAACTGGGAAGGGGTTAGAGTGGCAGAGAAGGGAGGTCTGCCCCCAGTACATGCCCAGTTACCTGAAGGCACACCTGGGGATATGTGGGGGAGACAGGAGGAGTTTTAGGGTCTGACTCCACAGAAGCATGAAGGTTCAAACCATCACTGAGCTCCTGGCAGGCTCAGCAGTGTGGGAGGTCAGCCTCCAAGAAGCCATCCAGATCAGAAAGCCCAACTCTTTGTGGTAGGGAAAGACCTGCCTCAGGATCCCTGGTGACGTGCCGCCAATATCAGGCCTTCACTCCCGGAGCCACACCACTGTGTGGCTCTGACTGCTTTTCTTCCTATCCTGCTGCGTGGCCTTAACTATGTTTCTGAGTTGCTGGTCCATCAGTTGGTTTATGGTGACTGGCAAGCTCAGCCTGAGCTCTCATCAACAACCCACAGGGAATAAAACCCCAGACTACAGCAGCCATCGGGGAAGCCCCTCTCCAGGCCTCCTGGGTGACCCAGGGATGCCCGGTGCCTTAGGCTACCTGCTGATGTTGACAAACACGGCAGTTTTCTTCATCTTCTGGAAGAAGTCCCTGTTGCAGAGGCCCTTAGTTGCAGGGGTTAAGGAGCAGGCTACGACGATGAAGTCAGACTCCGCGGCCAGTTGGGCAATGGGCACTAGAGATGGGCAGAGCTCCATCAGAGGCTGTGTCCAGGTTAGGGACAGCAAGATGGTGTACCCCCAATCCCCAAAAGAGAACCTCCCAAGACACTTCCTGAAGGCCTTGTATCTACCTGGACAGCTCTATTAGTCTTACAGGTAGGGAATGGCCAGACAGGGGCAGGAGGTTCACAAATGGCCCTCAAGGTCACACAACAGGATCTGGGCTACTCTGGATTTCACCACTTTCAGGATGGATGTGCCAAGGGGGAGGAATGGTTGAGATCCAGCCTGCCCTCTGCTCACCACACTGTGCAGCACCCCCTCCCCCTCAGGAACTGAACCCACCTGGACCAGGTACATATGCAGCCTGGGTTGAGGATCGCCAGATTAAGGATAAGGAAACAAAGTGCTCAGCAACTCTTCAGCCCTGCACATCCCATGGTTCTGCCCATGGGTGGAGGGAATGCCCTGCACCCCACTGAATGTCCTGTGCCCAGGGCAGGAAGATAACACACCAGGGCCACGCAGTCCCCAGACCACCTGGAACCCCTGCATCTCACCTGCTAATGCCATCATTGAAGAAAAGAACCTACTCTCCCCCCCAGCAGCACAGCTGGCTCCTGTGGAATCGAGGTTTTACTTACCAAACTCCGCCTGGAGTTCTGCTGCTTCCTGAGGCTTGGGCTGGCGCCCTGTGTACAGAAATCTCTGGACACCAAATGGTTTCAGACGCTGTGCAATGGCCTGACCTAGAGGAAATGAGTCAAGAGTCCATAGCTTGTTCCCTACCCTTCAGAGGGCAGGGGCAGCACCCAGCAGTTCCATGGACAGGAGACCCTCAGAAGTAGGGCCTTTTATCAGTACGCTCCCATGTTAACTGTTCCTGTCTTATCAGAGCTCAGGGTTGTCTAGGTGTAACCAGGCCCCAGCCAGCCCACTAACTTCAGGGATCTGGAAGCAGTGCCATAGCTCCTCTGTGGCTGTGACTGGCTTATGCTGTCTTCACATGGCCCAGTCATCTTGAGGGCCATTTGTGAACCTTCTCCAAGGACTACACCTGGCAAACCAGGAGATGCCTGGCAAGTGGTCTCCACCCTCCCTTTAGATCCACTGCTTCTGCCAAGGCAGTCTAGACTGTTTGGTGGTTTGTCCACCTGCCAACTTGCTTTAACCTCTAAGACCTTTTCAAATATGCTACTGCTGAGACAGGCTTGGGCAGTTGCTGGGCTCCTCCATGCAACTCTCCAGCTTGCTCCAGACAGGTTATCCACACTCCCCACCCTTCACCCCTGCACCAGGAGGATAATGAACCACTGACAGCTGCCTTCCTGTTAGACTTCTCCAAATAGGAGCCACTGGAAGAAAAGTGGCTCTGCTGCACCTGTAGAGTGACAAATAAACTCTGCCCACTGAGCCCTGTGGTTCCTGAGAAGGCTTCATAAGTCAGTGCCTTAGAGAACCCAGGTCTGGGGGAGCACAGGCTCTCCCACAGTAAACCACTCCTCAAAGCCCCAGCATCTGTAACCACCTTTTTTTTTTTTAATTTGCAGTACTGGGGATTGAACCCAGGGGTTATTTTACCACTGAGCCACATCCCCAAACTTTTTTATATTTTTATTTTGAAATAAGGTCTCATTAAAATTGCTGAGACTGGCCTCTAACTTGAAATCCTGCTTCAGGCTCCTGAGTCACTGGGATTATAGGCACATGCCACTACACCCAGCTATTATTTATTTGAGACAGAGTCTTGCTGAATTGTCCACGTTGGCCTTGGACTTGCGATCCTCCTGCCCGAGCCTCCCCGGTACCTTCATCTGTTTTTTTTTTTTTCCCTGTGGTGCTGGGGATTGAACCTAGGGCCTTGTGCCTGCAAGGCAAGCACTCTACCAACTGAGCTATATCCCCAGCCTTCATTTGTTCTTTATGGAGCTAGAAGTCTCAGGAACCCTGGCTTCTAACACATAGTGTGTCCTGATTTTATTTATGGATTCCTTTGCCTGTGTTCTGTGAAGTTGTGTCTTCTCATCACAGATGTCCCTACAGCAGGCAAAGTGGCCTGACAGTATGCAGTTCAGGCAGCCTTTCCAAGAAGGACCCCCGGCATCCAGGTGTGGGGCACCAGGCACTGGGTACAGCCGCCAAGGAAAGAGCAGGCAGGCGTGTCGGGGGGGTCTTACCTATGCGCCCCAGCCCCACGATGCCCACAGTGCTCTGCGTGAGTCCGTAGCCACACATCCATAGGGGTTTCCACGAGGTCCAGCCACCACTGCAAGGAGGAGAGAGGGTGAGCAGCCTGGCCTTGGGCAAGAAAAGGGCCCACTGGGACTCACACACCAGCACCCCTGCTGTGGTCCCAGATGTAAACCTGCCTCCAGGTCAAATGACTGCATGTGGGATGGGTGACATCCCAACCACTCAGCACTGTGAGAATGCCGTAGGGACCACTCCTTCCTTAAAGCCACCAGGGGACACAGAAATTGAGGGCTCCCAGGCCTCAGAGGCTCTGGCCCCTTTTGCACATGGGGAAACTAGGAAGGGTAATTTGCCTGAGGTCACACTGCCAGGGAACTGGGATCTGGGATTCTAGATCACGTTCTCTCAGTAAAGCCACAGTGTCCCTGTTGCCCTAGCTTGAGCCACCACTGTGAGTGAAGGTGCTGACTCCCTGACAGCACAGTGAGAGGACACTCAGCACCACGTGAACTCAGCCATGTCCCCCGCTTGGCCTGCGTCCTAACCACCTTCTATGGGGGCCTGCACATACACCTCTGCCCACGCTCCCACCACTCCTGCTCCTGAATGCCTTCCCTGACTCTAGAGGTGCAGAGTGGAGTCCCTCACTGGGAACCCACAGGCCACAATTCTGGCCTTTATGAAGGTAGATGGAACCCACGGTGTGCTCCACATGGCACCCTCTGCAGGTCTGGAGTAGCACCCTGTTCCTAACACTGAAAATTCATGAGCCTCGTGGTAATGTGGTCAGATGTGGCTCCCCAAAGGATTATGAGACCATTTCGGCCCTCTGGGCTTCTTGATTTGGGCACCCTGGGTGCTCAGCATCACCCAGTGCACAAGAGGACTCTACCTGCCACCATGCGATGCCAGCCCTGATCTGCTCCCATGCCCTCACCAGCCAGCAGAGCTTCCTCATCCCTTAGGTACCCTCTTCCCCCCAACTTTACCACGGGCCCTGTCGGCTGCAGCTCTGCTGAGTCCTCTCCCCTCATTAGCTGGGGCACAACCTGCACCAAGAGCACATCTAGGCCAGGCTAACTGCAGTGCTCAGAGCCCGCTGCTGAGCACAGCCCACTTTCCCGCCAAGAATCACTCACTTCTTTACTTCCTCCATGGCCTCTGGCAACCGGCGGCAGGTGGTGAGTAGCAGAGAGACAGCAAGTTCTGCAGTGGCATCTGTCAGAACATCTGGGGTGTAGCCCACCCGGATCCCACTAGGAATCAAACATCTGGTGGTAACATCCGCCTCGAGCACCTTCACCAATGTCTACTGTAGTGTCATGTCCATGATGTTGTTTTGTTCCTTCTTTGCTCTGTCTACCAGGAAGCTCAGAATTGTAAATGAGCACTAAGGAACTGTTAGTCCTCATTCCCATTTGGGTTATCTCCCACGTTAGGAGGGATATGAAAATGGAAGATTGAAATTTAAAGTCTGGGGCCAGTAACTACTTAATCTTTCTGAATTTCCTCATTGGAAAAGAACATAATAATAACACTTGCATTTTCTACATCTAGGGGAGTTGTGAGGATCACAAAAGGTTTAACAAACATGAAAGGGTGATATCAGAGGTACCCACTGTTTCTGACCTTGAGTTTGTTTTAACTGACTGGTATACCTGTGGATAAAATTCATCACCAGTCACCTGAAATTCTCACTGAATGGTCAAGAGCAAAAACAAATGGCTCCCACTCTCTTGAGAGTCGCCCTCATTCCAGGATGCTTTCAGAGCCCCAGCTACCTTACCGCTTCTTGATTTCATCCAAAGCCAAGTGGTCGACGCCCACGGACAGAGTGCTGATGACTTTGAGGTTGGCCCCTGTTGTATGGAAAATGCATTGTTTGCGTCTTTCCTCACGGAACTCAAAGCCTTAACACTGGGGACTATCCAGTGGACACCTGTTTATTATTATTTTCCTAGACAAAGAGAAAAGCCTGGCATCTCTGCTCCTCAGGTAAATCTTCAAACACACACAATGGCTCAGGGAGGCTGTGTCCTGGCCCAGTCACCAGCAGGGCTGGGGTTCCCACCAGGGCCTCAGACACCAAGGCCCCTGCTTTGACCCACTGGACTGTCCACCCAGTGAGACCTTGAATCTCCATCGGCCACCCTAGGGTCTCCCCATGGATACTTCTGAGAGTGCTGAGATGGTAGCTGGGCAAGGTCAGGGCTTGGAGTGGCTTGCTCTGATTCACAAGAGTCTCTCCAAATGTGGCAGCCTTGGAGTCAAATCTTCTTCTCCAAAATGCCACAACACAACTTCACAGGGGATGGTGACCTTCCCTGTGAATGAGGTCATGCAAACATCCTAGATGCCTGTTGGTGCTGGGCACTGAGCTGCACACAGACCCAAACAGGGCAGGGTCTTGCTCAAGGTCACAAAGTAAGTTTATGGTGGGGTGGGAGGAGGGCCCAGGAGCTTGAGTGCCCGCCCCCAGCCCTACCTCATGGGCTCCACCCTACAGTCTTTGCCCTCCTTGGGCCTCCCCCAGGGACTCAGAGCAGGGAGGAAGGGCATCAAGAGCCAGATGGGAGCAACTACTCCTCTGGTCACCACTTCAAGGGAGGCCCTCAGAATGTACAGGCCTGAGGCAGCCTCAGAATCCATGCACACACCTGCAGCATCTAGGATACCCTTGTCCACGCGATCAGAGAGGAGGCAGAGCAGGCCGTGGGCCCCCACCACATGACGCTCCAGTTCCTTGCTGGGGATGGGCTCATCTGAATCCCACTGCTCCACCTCGCAGCTGAAGGGAAGGAAGACCAACCACTCAGGAGATGCAGGGCCCCAGCCCCTCTCAGACTGGCAGGCAGCATCTTCTGCTTGCTCTGGCTTCAGGCTGCCTGGCGCTGGTTCAGGCGAATCAGGGCCAGATGTGGGCGACCTCAGAAGTGTCCACAGAGTGGTTGGGGTGGGAGTGAAGGGCTATCACAGAACACAGGAAGCCAACAAAGGCTTGGGGCCCCCAGATCAGAGCCTAAGTGGAAATGGGGAAAGTCCTGGGGACAGTTCTCAGCTCAACACCAGAAGAGTTTTCTCACATTCACAGGGGGCCTTTGGGGGGCCAATTATAGGGTAGGATGGGAAAGGGGGTGTTACTGCATTGGATAGAGCCTGGCTTCAATGATCACTAGTAGTGTGCGAATGGAGCTGTTTCAGCAGCTATGCGTGGGGATGTGAGTCTAGGGCTCTTTCTGTTCTGTGAGTCCATGAAACTCAAAACTCCCAACATAGACTTTGCCAGGAAAGATAAGTTCAAGGCCAATCAACCCAGAGGAGCATTAGGGTGTGCTTCCACAGAGCTCCTGGAAACTGGGTAGTCCTTCCAGCCAGGGCAGCCAGGGCTTGGGGCATAGCTCAGTGGTAGCATGTTCAAGGCCCTGGGTTTGATTCCCAGTACTATGAAAAGACCGAAAAAGAATTCAATGCAGCCAACATATATGATGAGTCTGTATGTAAGCAAGATGCAGGATGGCTGCTGGCACCTCCCAGCAACCCCTGCAGCAGCCCCTGCAGCAGCCTGACCTGAGCCCCCATGTGAGCATGGCAAAGGTGCTACAGCAGTGGGGGATTCCTCTTCTCCCTTTAGTACAAAACAGGCCCTCAGCAGATGCTGTGTTACACTGAACAGAATTCAAAAACAAATCTCATTTTCCCTAGAATTGGTTCCTGAGGCTGGGTGCCACCTTTTCCCTGTCTGATACTAGAAGTGCAAACACTGCAAGATGCAGAAGTCTGACTGTGGTCACACAGCTCCATCACCTAGAGCAGTGTGACTCTGGGCAAGGTATTCACCCCTTCTGACCTTTTAAATTACTAAAATACAAATTCTAATACTAACTTCACAGTGTTACAAGGATTAAGTTTACGTATGTAGGCACCTGGCAAGGCTGGCCCACAGAAGTGGTTCAATGGAAAAAGAGTCAACAAAGTCCCCTGCCAACCATCTACGTGGCCAGTACAGTGACCACCACTAGTCTCTGACCCCACCTGTTATCAGCCAACCTCACAAGATAAAGAATTAACAGCATGGACCTTGCCTCATGGGCAATCTCTCTTCTCAGAAGGCTGATGACCAACGCTCAGGGTCCCTCCTACTGGCCCAGTGCCAGGTCCTGAGTTCTGGCTAGAAGCCCGGGAAGAGCTGGACCCTAGAAAAGATAATCAAAGTCTCCCCAAAGCCCGAATCCTGACCCGGCCGGACACAGCTGGAAAGGAAAGTCTGACCAAAGCATAAGCTCCAGGCCCTGTCTGTCTGGTCCCTGGTATCACCTCAGCCACCTCCATAAACAATTGGGGTCTCGCAAGGACGCCACCAGCCCGCCCAGCGCAGCTCGGGGCGCCTCCTAAGGAGCTCCTGGAGATCGCTGAGTCACCCAGCGCAGGGTGCCTGGGACTTGGGGGCGGGTACCCGCCAAGCGCGGCCGGGCCGGGGTGCTGAGGCTCCGCAGCCGCTGGCGCCTACCAAGACGGCCCGCCCCGCGGGGGACTCCGCGCACCGAGCTCTTACTCTGTGGCCTGGGCGAGCGCGGCTCTGCCCTCGGGAGGGATCCTGCGAGTAATGAACACCTTCATGAGTTTCGCCAGCCTCATCCAACCCGCAGCCGCTGGACACTGACGGACCTAGCCCGACCCACCACGACGGAAATAGGAGCCGAGCCGTGGCGCTGGCCTGGGCGGGGCATCGAGGGGGCGTGGCCGGAGCTGGAGGCGGGGCGGGCTGGTAGTGCGCAGAGGGAGCTGTTTTGCAACTGTGCGTGGGGATGGGAGTCTAGGGCTCCGCTGTGCTTTGTGCTTCTGTGTGTGCCTGCCTGCCTGCCCTAGTGGCACTGAGACTGCTTCGGTCGGGGTCGGGAGTGACACAGCTGAGCATGAACATTCTCTGACCCAGAGGCTGGGGGCCTGGCAGGCATGATTAGGGTTTGGAAAGGGTAGAGGGACTCCCAGCGTCCTCTGTGGGTTTGTATGTGGATGTCCGTGGCTGTGTAAATAGGCTATCGGAGTGGGGAGGAAAGAGGGATGCCCTCATCACGTATGTTAGGTATGTTCCATCCTGGCCACACTATTCCAGGCAAGGACCTCTGGTCACACATACTGGACTGACCTTGTCCTGATATTCTTACTCTCAGAAAGTTGCAAAGAGGTAGTCTGACAACAGGAATAACCCTTGTAATACTTGGGACAATTCCCTATATGAACCCACAATTGTGAAGGGAAGTTTAACCCTTCCTGGGGCCACCCAGGCTTGCTGAACACCTGCTGACTGGCTAGAAGCAGTACATGCGCAGGAACAGGGCCAAGCATTTGGGGTCATGTGCAGAACTGGTGTGTAGTCAGATGGGCCTGGGTCTGAATCCAGGCTCTGCCACTTACAAGCTGGTTGACCCTGGTGAGTTCATGTTTCTTCCTAAGCCTCGTTTCTTCAGTCACAGAATAGGTGTCACAGAATAGGGATAACTCACCGTTGAGGGTTATTGTAACTTTACACAAGGCAGCATTTGCATGGCCCAAGGCCACAGTAGGTGCTTCTTAGACTCAAGACTATGAGGAGAGACACGAGGAACTCAGGCTGGGGAACCCAGCTGCCTGGGTCTGAATCCCAACTCTACCACCAGTGAGAAGTTCTTCACTTCTGTGTACTTCAGTTTCCCCCTCTGTAAAATGGGGGTGATAATGGTGGCTGCCTCCTGGCTTGTTGTAACAACACAACACCTGTACTGGATACTTAACAAATATTAACAATCCCCAAGATGGCAGCTGGTCAGAGCTGCAGGAGATGAAGTCAGCTTGGATAACTGGAGGGCCTGGACCTGTCCCTCAGCTCTGCTGCTTTCATTTCTGTCCCAAAGCTGTTCAGTTGATTGCTCCCAGGCCTGGGAAGACCCCGAGGGTAACAGAGTGAATAATCTCTTTTCCATCTCTTTTATCAAAATCCACATACCTCATGAAGGCCCAGATGAGAGAACTGAGATATGCACAGAGAGGTGACATTACCAGTTTGGGATCACACAGCAAATCCCTGGGTCATCTGGGTCCCTGCTAGAGCTTCACCCTGCCCCCTCCCTAAGTAACACATTAATAGATGCTTATCCACTGACCTTTATCTGTGCTGCTATCCAATTCAGAGAAAATTTCTGAACTACATCAAACATGACATAACAAGGTGTTTTCAGTCCCCAAGCCCCTTCTGGGGACAGTGCAGCCTGTGGCTCTGTCCTCTGTTGTCATCTGAGCCCAGCTTCTTCTGTTGTGGTGTAAACTAATCAATAAAATCAGTAAGAGTGTAAGTTATAGGTTATAGATCAGTAAAAAAAAAAAAAATATATATATATATAGATTATAGATATACGATTTTGATAAGTGAGACAATTATAGAGCAAGAAGTGTCATAGACAGGACTAAGACAGCATTTTGCTGCCTTCTATTAAAAAAAAAACACAAAACTGTTACAAAAGCTGTTTCTAAGAAACTGAAATGAAAGCTGTTTTCTTATAAAAATCGTTTTCCTGTACTTTGTGCCCCACAAATTGTACCTAATCAGGATGCAGCGGTGGTCATGGTGAGCTACATCCTGGGCTTGAGTGCTCTTGTGGGTCTACATGACTTTGAAATAGATTCTCGTCCCCGCTGACCCCTGCTCAAACTCAGGATACTGTTGTGTAGCACCTGCTTGAACCGGGAATGTGGCTAACTGAATTGAAAGCTGATTGCCTTTTTTTCCAGCTTCTGTACTTGCTTGCTTGCTAACTGGAAAATTCCAGTCCTGCTTAGGGCTCACAGGTCCTACTTACTATTGTTTTAATTTCTGTGACTGGCTTGCTTGCATGACGCTAAGAAAAGCCCCTGAGTTGTTGTGATTTTCATCTTTAAGTTCCCAGGATACAGGCCAGGAAGTTGCTGTTCTCCCACAGAGCGTCAGTCTCTACGTCAGTCCCTGGCCAGGTAAATAAAGCTCTCATTGATTTGAATTCAGACTTAAGAGTGTTTTCTGGGGGCTGGGGATGTGGCTCAAGCGGTAGCACGCTCACCTGGCATGTGTGCGGCCCAGGTTCGATCCTCAGCACCACATACAAACAAAGATGTTGTGTCCGCTGAAAACTAAAAAATAAATATTAAAATTCTCTCTCTCTCTCTCTCTCTCTCTCTCTCTCTCTCTCTCTCTCTCTCTCTCTCTCTCTCTCTCTCCCTCTCTCTTTAAAAAAAAAAAAGAGTGTTTTCTGAAGCGACTCCCCATAACACTTCCACACACCAAGGACAGGCAAGGGCACTGGGCTCTGGACAAGCCTGTCCACCAGGGCTACGAGGGGACATGACAGGTTTACGCGTTCCTTCCCCAGGGCAAAGCACACAGCTGATGCAACTGAGTAGTACAACTGGGTAGTAGGGATGGAGCCAGAATAGCCAGCCGAGGGCCCAGGAGGCCAGAGTCAGTGGAGGAGGCTGACCTGGGCTTCAATGGCTGAAACTAATCCTCATAATGAGTAGCAATATTTTTGGACCCCTTAATAAGTTCTAGTCACTGTCTCCAACACCTTTGGGGGCGATCCCCTAATGTCAACGAGTTCTGCACCTTTAAGGTGCCTACACACTGGAAGCTGAGGGCAAAAACAGTGAAGTCTTTTTCTTAAAGTCACACAGCCACTGAGAGGCAGAATTCAAGACCTGCACCCTGGCTCTATAGCCCACCTTGTGGAGGTGGGAAGGGTGAAGGAGTGAGTGAGGGGTGAATTCCAGGAATTAAATTGGGGAACCCTTGAAGGGGCTGTCATTTTTTAAAAAAGTACTTTTAGTTGTAGGTGAACATGATACTTTTATTTATTTATTTTTATGTGGTGCTGAGGACTTTCAGAATTTCACTTTTTACATTTAAATCTTGACCTCCTTTGGAACATTTTGCATATATAGTTTGAGGTAGGGCTTTTCTTATTTTTCTTTTCTTTCTTCTTCCCTCCCCCCCCCCCCCGCCATGGCACTGGAGAACAAACCCATGGACACTACCATTGAGCTACATCCCCAGTCCTTTTTATTTTTATTTTTTAATCTTGAGGTAGTCTTGCTAAATTGCTTAGGGTCTCACTAAGTTGCTGGGGCTTTCCTCGGACTTTGGATCCTCTTGTGTCTACTTCCCAAACCACTGAAATTACAAGTATGTGCCACTGTGCCTAATGAAGTGGGGCTTTTCTTTCTTTCTTTCTTTCTTTCTTTGTATTGGGGATTGAACTCAGGGGCACCCAACTACTGAGTCACATCTCCAGCCTTGTTTTGTATTTTATTTAGAGACAGGGTCTCACTGAGTTGCTTAGCACCTCGCTAAATTGCTGAGGCTGGTTTTGAACTCATGATCCTCCTAAGCCACTGGGATTACCGGCGCGCACCACTGTGCCCAGCTGAAATGGGGTTTTTCTTAATATGAATTTTTCATTTTGTTTTATCTTTTTTTGCTGTGCTGGTGGTATTAAATATAGGGCCTCATGCTCACATGTTAGGCAAGTGCTTTACCACTGAGCTGCATCCTTAACCCAAGGCTTTTCTTAATGTTTTCCAAATAGTTAACCAGAATTCAAGAGCTACTTTTAAATGAATGTTTTCTTTAGTTCATGAATAGATAATAATGCAAAAAATACAAGTCCCTACTGGTACCCAGGGTACAAGTTGGAAATTGTGTCTCTCTTACTCTGCCTTCTGCCCCCTGCCCAGAAGCAGACACTGTTCTCAGTTTTTATTTTATTTTTATTTTTAGTTGTAGATGGACACAATACCTTTATTTTATTTATTTATCTTTTTATGTGGTGCTGAGGATTGAACCCAGGGTCTTACACCTGCTAGGCAAGCAATCTACCACTGAACCACACCACCAGCCCTGTTCTCAGTTTTTGTACATCTTTTCAAAGATATTTAATGTATTTATAGGAATATGCATATATTTATTCACATAAATGGTAGCATACACACTGCATCACTGAACAGAATATCATGGAAGTGATTCCACATCAGTATATATGATGCCTAATTCTTTTTATTGATGCAGGGTACTTCACTGTAGGAAAACCACAAATAAGGAACAGTACCCTCTGAATGTACCCTTAGGTCATTTTCCCTATTTTACTATTCCAACAATACCCCAACAAAGAGCCTTTGGCACGTATCATTTTGGACATGTGTAAACACATTTGAAAGATAAATTTCTAAAAGCAAAATTACTAGGTCAAAAAATATGTGTATGAGCCAGGTGTGGTGGTGCACCCCTGTAATTCCAGCAGCTTGGGAGGTTGAGGCAGGAGGACTGGGAGTTCAAAGCCAGTCTCAGCAAAATCGAGGTGCTAAGCAACTCAGTGAGACCCTGTCTCTAAATAAAATATAAAAAAGGCTGAGGATACGGCTCAGTGGTTAAGCGTCCCTAGGTTCAATCCCCAGTACCAAAAAAAAGTGTACTATAAATTTTGATAGGTTTTGCCTTTCAGACATGTTTTTCATAGAAGTTGTTCAATTTAAATTCTTACCAGCAACATTTAAAAGTACCTGTTTCTCCAGTTCTCCAGTGTAATATTTTTAATGGCGTTCTATTGTAATTTAATTTGTAGCTCTCTTTTGGGCCAAGATGAGCACTTTTCATACATTTAAAAGCCACTTCCTTCTTTATAAGCTATCCATTGATATCCTTTGCCTATTCAGATGAACTGGGCATCTTTGTCTTAGGAACTATTGTTACAAAAAAATTATCCATTTATTTGCAAATATATGGTTTTTCTCCCCATTTCGTTGTTTGTCCTATGATTTTGTTAATTTCCTTCCTTCCTTCCCACCCGGGATCAAACTCAGGTCCTTCAATATTATGTATGCTAAGGAAGCTTTCACTCTACCACCGAGACACACCTCCATCTCAGCCCCTGATTTTAACTTTTATTTTTTTCAAGTGGAGTGGGGATTGAACCCTGGGGCACTTTATTACTGAGCTACATTCCCATCCCTTTTTATTTTTTAATTTGAAGCAGGGTCTCGCTAAGTTGCCCAGGCTGATCTCCAACTTGTGATCCTCCTGCCTCAGCCTCTGGAGTCCTTGGGATTACAGGTATGTGCTACCGCACTCGGCTTTAATTTTTTTAATGCAGAAACTTTTTCTTCTTAGGACTTCTAGACTTTGTCATACATAGTCCCTCAGTTATCTATTGATATATAATGAATTATCCCAAAACAGTGACTTAAAGCAACAATGATCATGTTATTATTGCTTCTTATAGCCTGGGGGTAGTGGGCTCAGCCGGTGGTTCTCACTCAGGAGTAATCAATGGTAGTTGGGCTGAGTCATTCAAAGGTGGCAATCAAAGGCCATAATCCAGTGGCTCGGGAGGCTGAGGCAGGAGGGTCTCGAGTTCAAAGCCAGCCTCAGCAAAGGTGAGGTGCTAAGCAACTCAGTGAGACCCTGTCTCTACATAAAATAGAAAATAGGGCTGGGGATGTGGCTCAGTGGCTGAGTGCCCCTGAGTTCAATCCCTGGTACCAAACAAAATAAAACTTTTATGTCTGGTCATTAACACTTGGTGGCAGTGGACCCTGGGCTGGACTTTTGATGTAAACACCTGTACACGACCTCTCTGTGTGTCCTGGACATCCTGAGAGCCTGGAAGCTGGGTTCCAAGCATGGATCATCTCAAGTGATAGGAGGTGGAAGCCTTTATTGTCTTAATGCCTGAGCCTGGGAAGGGTACTATCTCATTGCTGCCATTTTCTATGGGGCAAGTAGTCACAGGATCCAAATAAGGAGAAAAGACATAGACACCATTTCTTTTTTTTTCCCTTTTCTTTCTGTCTTTCATTATTTTTGTGTGCTAGGGACCAAACCCAGGACCTTGTGCGTGTTAGGTGAGTACTCTACCACTAAGCCACATTCCCAGCCCCAAGATTGTATTTCTTGATGAGAAGAGTATTGAAGAATTTGGGAGGCTGTTTTAAAATTGCTGTATATAAAAAGGCCTTTTTAAACATAGGATATAGGGGGTTTTTTTTGGGGGGGTGCACATTGGGGATTGAACTCAGGGCACTCATCCACTGAGCCACATCCACAGCCTTTTTATATATTTTATTTAGAGACAGGGTCTCACTGAGTTTCTTAGCACCTCCCTTTTGCTGAGGCTAGCTTTGAACTCAGACCCTCCTGCCTCAGCCTCCTGAGCCACTGGGATTACAGGCAGGTACCACCACGCCTGGCTAGGGTTTAGTTTTAAAAATGCATTTCTCATGCTTTTTCAACCTGGTACTTTTATAGTTTTTTTACTTTTGAAATTTTTTTTTCCAAGTAGCTGGTGAGTTGTTCAATACCTTTTATGAGATAATTCATGTTCCTCTTTGAATCAGAAATTCTACTACTATCATATACTAAATGTGGGCCTACTAGTATCTATTCCTAAACTTTATATTCTGTCCTATGAGCTATCATACATATTAATACCATACTGGCTTAATTATCATTCCCCTTCAGTGTATTATCATTTCATATCTCCCAAAGTTATTTATCAAATGATCTGTCCTCCACACAGACAGACGTGCTATCTTTTAGTAGAATGAGTCGGACATTATTACCCTATGTGTGTCTATGACTACACCACCAGTGTGATTCTAAACCATATATGACCAGAAGTATGAGAAGTTATGCTCCATTTATGTATAATGTTCCAAAATGCACTCTGCTGTCAGGTATAACTAATTAGAACTAATAAAAAATAAAAAAGAAGTGTTATCTTTGTCACATACTAAATTCTTGCATCTGCTTGTGTCTCTCTCTCTCTCTCTACTCTCAATGTAGCTTTATTAGTCAGCCTGCCTAGTTCACTGCCAATATCACCACTTTAATTATTTTACCCTTAAAATGCATTTTAATATACAGGAAAACAAGTCCCTTAGGGAGAGTTGTTCAAAGAGGGGAACCCGCTCCTTTTCGTCTTCACCAAGTTAAATTCTGTCTGAGCTTCAGGATGCAGCCCGGCCTCCACCCCTCTGGGAAGTCCTTCTTAATGCACCTGCCCCCCACTGCTGGATTAGGAGACCCTTTCTCTGAGCTCCCAGACCCCTAGGATACCCCTAGGGTTTGTGGTTGGCATATCTGGCACACAAGATTCTTTTTTCATTTATTTTATTTATTCTTTTTAGTAATACATGAATAACTAAATGTAGAATGTATTTTGACGTGTCATACATACATGGAGTATAATTTCCCATTCTTGTGGTTGTACATGATGTGGAGTGACACTGGGGGTGGATTCACATTTGAACATAGGAAAGTTATGTCCAATTCATTATGTCCTACTGTGTGTCTCTTTCCCATCCCCCTTCCCTTCCCCCCAGCCCTCCATCTGGTGACCCCCTCCCCCCCCCCACCCCGCCCGCCATTGTGAGTCAGCTCCTGCATATCAGAGAGAACATTCAGCCTTTGGTTTTGGGGACTGGCTCATTTCACTTATCATGATTGTCTTCAGTTCCATCCATTTACTGGCAAATGCCGTGATTTCATTCTTCTTTCTTATGGCTGAGTCAAATTCCATTGTGTATATGTGCCACATTTTCTTTATCCATTCATCTGTTGAAGGGCACCTAGGTTGGTTCCAGTGAAGGATATGGGAAAAAACAACCCCCAGGGACAAACAATGGGTCCAGAGGAGACAAGGAAAACAAGGGGCTTTGGACTTTCACCATTTCCCAGCAACAATGGGCGCTGAATTTTCACAACTGCTCCCTCTGGGCTTTGAACTTGCACAGCTGTTCCGCCTGACTGACTGACCAATGCATTCTGTTAAGACTCAAGTCTCACTTCAACACTAAAGTTTACTAAAAGATAAAAATCAGACCCCTCTTATGACCAGTTGCCATTTTCTTTCCTGAAAATGGGCCATTCCGCTGGTTAATAAAGAAAGCCTTTCTGATCCATGAGGTCTGTTCCTGTTTGGGTTATTTTTGCTTTCACTGTGGTGATGAAACCCGGGAACAGGAGGAAGGGGTTTGTACTCCTCCCTGTTCTAATGAACCCCTTCCCCCTGAGCGGTGCTGCAGGCCGTAGTGTTTAGCTGGAGCAAGGATTTACCTGGGGAATGGGCTGGGGCCCTGGCCAGGGCGGGACAGGTTAAGAAGTTTACAATCCAGAGTGAGGAAGGTGGGAGCCCTGGATGGGGCCCAGTTGGGGACGCGCTTCCAAACTACATCCCAGCAGAGTCAGGCCTGACTCCCCGACTGACCCCTCTGTAACCATTTCCCCTCTTCAGGAGTCCAGAGGCCCTCCCTCCTCAGAAGAAGGCCCCACATCAGTCATGCACATTCTGGTGGGAAGGATGCAGCTGTCTCAGTTCCCCACATTCCTCTGGTCCTCTAGCGTCATTTGAAATAGGACTTGGTGTTTGATTATACTATACATCTTAAAGAAACAGCACTTCTCAACAAGGCTATGGCTCCAGCCACGAGAAAGTGGAGGCGATTCAAACCAGAAGCTGTGGAAACAGGGCCTTGAGAGTCATATGGAAAGCAGGTCTTGAATGAAATGAGCCCCCCCTTGGGGCTCTCATTCCTCATTCATAAGGTGTGAGGAAAGGCTGGAGCAGGGATCAGTAGACCTTTCCTTTGAATGGGTCAGATAGTAGATATTTTAGCTTTGCAGGTCTTACGTCTCTGTTGCATCTCCTCCATTCTGCCATGCCAGCTCAAAGGCAACCACAGACAAAGACACAAGCATGGCCGTGTTCCAATAAAACTCTAGTTATGGCCGATGAAAATTGAATTTTCTTGTATTTTTCATGTTTCACAAATTATTATTCTGTAGATTTTATTTTTCTGAACCAGATTCATTCTTAGCATGGGAGTCATACAAAAATAGGTGGCCAGATTTGTCCCATGGGTGTCATTTGCCCCCAAACCTCTGGGTTCCAGTAGAGCTTCCCATTTCCCTGTGCAGATGAATAACCTGAAGATCTTATTCAAATATATAGATTCTGAGCCTGGCGAAGTGGCACATGCCTGTAATCCCAGCGGCTTGGCCGGCTGAGGCAGGAGGATCTTGACTTCAAAGCCAGTTCATCAAAAGCAAGGTGCTAAGCAACTCAATGGGACCTTGTCTCTAAATAAAATACAAAATAGGGCTGGGGATGTCGAGCCACAAAAATGCAGATTCTGCTCCAGAATATTTGGGCGAGACATGGGAATCTGCATTTCCCAAGGGCTCTCCTGGGCTACTGGCCCATGGACCTCATTTTGAATTGCAAGAGGCAGAGAATCATCCAGCTTGGTCAGTCTCTGGGTTCAAAGTGTTATTTTTATTACCCTTCCTGCTCCTCATTCAGCCGTCTGAGCACACTCAGGGGCCTGGCATTTTCTGTACAGTGCCCACCTCTGTCCCACGTTTTCCCTGCTTTTTTATTTCCTTGTTTTTGTGCTTCCGCAAAGCCTAGCCTTGGTCAACTAGAACATAAGCTCCTTGAGAGCAGGGACCTTGTTGTTTTGTTTACTGCTGTTGTCCTGCAGTTTTACACACTGCAGGTGTTCAACAAATATTTATTGAATAAACAAAGCACCGATGCAGGAGGTGTGGCATTGACCTCCCCAACTGCCTTTCCCTGCGGGGACTTTGTTACTCTATCACCACCTAGTGGTAACTTTTGGGTACTGCGACATGGGGGAGAAAAATGCAAGTGACTGATCCAAACAGCAGGTGGAGGAAACTGCTGGGGAGCACGTGGGGTGGCCCTGCCTCTGTTGGGGGGACTGTGGGTTAGGTGGGTTGCGGGGGACTGTGTCTGCTGGCACAGTCTTGGGAGGAGAGCCTTCCTGGAGGAGGTGGCGTTTTAGCTGAGTATTGAAAGCAACAAGAATTGGGACTGTGGGAAGGAGAGAGGGACAAAGGGCGATCCTGGTGGAGGCTGGAAAGCTCTGCATGTGCTGAGAGGGAAGAGAGGTAGCAGCCGCTGGGTGGGCAGTGGAAGGTGAGGCTGGACAATGACATAGAGGCCTGAGGAAAGGGAACCTCCACCAAGACAGTGATCTATGCCAGGAACTTCAAGTGCAAGAGCAAATTTAACCCCATGAAGGTCAATGAGGCAGATTATAGGACCCCTATTTTACAAATAAGGAAACTGAGGCATGGATCACACAGCTGGTAAAGGACAGACTGGATTTGAATCTAGACTATCCTCCCAGATGAGGATGCCTGCCCATCTTTGTGCCCGAGGGTGGGGGTCTCATTGGTAGGGGCAGGGTGTGAGCAAGAAGACACAGATATAGGAATTGAGGTCCCGAGAGGGGAAAGAGGGTCCCAAAAGATGTGCACCAAGCAAGGCCATATGCCCCTCATCCTGGCCCCTGCCTGGGCTTCCATCTGACTGCTTAAGTTGATTTTTCCAACTTAAAAGACCCGAGCCCTGGCCACAGAGAGCAGCAGAGGGCTTGGTTGGCATCCTTGGCTGGCCTGAGCCCTGGGACTGTGCTCGGGTTCTGTTCCCAGGGAGACATGCTTCTGTTCGCCCCCTGACCCTCACCTCTCCCCTCACCCTTCCATTGTTTGGCCTGTGAGCAACACAGGGCAAGAACAGGGCCAGATCCGAGTCTTTATTGAGGCCCCAGTGGCCCCGGGGTGGACGCTTGCCAACATGTTCCTGGGAGTGAGTGAATATCCCTAAAGGTGGACCTTGTCTTCATTTTTAAAATGGGAAAGCAGCTGCGGGAAGCTGGGCCTTCGCATGGGAGAGCTGGCACCTCAGGCCACGTTTCCACCAGACAGAGGCTGCGCACCCAGGTGCCCGGCCAGCCCTGCTGGTGCTCAGGCACCCCATGCGCTCCGGGGAGTCCGCCAGGAGGAGATTACGGTAGTCAGATTTCTAGGGCTTCCTGGGGGAGAGTGCATGGACTTCTGCTGGGGATTGTTTCCAGAGCAGTTTCTTTAATCCTTCTCCGGGCATAGCCGGGATTTAGTAATGAGCTGGAACAGCCAGAATATTTGATTCCGTGAGCTGGGACCCAACTGTTCGTTCTTCAACCAGCCAGGTTCCTCTTTCCTCCAGGACCCAGCTCAACTGCGGCCGGATGGGGGCTCACAGGGCCTGAGCCAGCAGCCCCCAGGACAGGTGGAGCTGGGGACCCACGTGGCTAGGAGATGGGGCAGAGCCATGGGGGGAAGAACAACTTGTGGGCAAGGCCAGAGTGAGGGGCTGCCTCTGGGAACCAGGCTGGTCAGAAGGCCCCACCAGCAGGCCTCAGCAGGCCTGGGTCTCTGGGCAGGGCCTTCCCCCTGGGGAGGGCCTGGGCAGGAGCAGGGCCTCGCTGACCTCTTTCCTTCTGCAAGGGAGTCCTGGTGGAGGCCGCTCTGAGAGCGGAGAAAAAGCTGGGAAATGGTCGCCCACAGCCTCCTCGCAAGCTGAGGCTTCATGAGCAAGTGATTTATTAAGAAAGTGCTCCCAGGAAATCTTTACTAGCTACTCTTCTGACAGAGGATTATTAACCAGAATATATAAAGAACTCAAAACACTTAACATAAAAAAAACCCCAATTAATAAATGGGCAAATGAACTAAACAGACACTTCTCAAAAGAAAAAATACATATGGCCAACAAATATACAAATAAGTGTTCAGCATCTTTAACAATTAGGGAAATGCAAATCAACACTCTAATGAGATTTCATCTCACACCCGTCAGGATGGCAGCCATCAAGAATACCAACAATAATAAATACTGAAGAGAGTGTGGAGAAAAGGGAACAATTTCACACTATCGTTGGGACTATAAATTCGTATAACCACCATGGAAATCAGCATGGAGGGTTCTCAAGAAAGTGGCATGGAACCACCCCATGACCCAGATATATAGCTCCTTGGTATTTTTCCTGAAGAAATAAAGCCAGCATCGTACTAGAGGGATTCACGCTTACCCACGTGTCTAATGACACCATTCACAATAACCAAACTATGGAACGAGCCTAGGTGTCCATCAATGGATGAATAAAGAAAATGTGGTGTATATATACACAATGGAATTTTATTCAGCCACAAAGAAGAATAAAATTATGTCATTTGCAGGGCATTGGATAGAACTTGAGAACATTGTATTGAGTGAAATAAGCCAAACTGAGAAAGTCAAGGGTCACTTGTTTTCTTTCATATGTGGAAGTTAGAGAGGAAATGGAGGGAAAAAAGGTGGGTTGCAGGGGAGGCAGCTGGGTGCCGTGGTGCACGCCTATAATCCCAGGGGCTTGGGAGGCTGAGACAGGAGGATTGAAGGTTCAAAGCCAGCCTCAGCAACAGTGAGGCGTTAAGCAACTCAGTGAGACCCTGTCTCTAAATAATAAACAAAACAGGGCTGGGGATGTGGCTCAGGGGCCGGGTGGCCCTGAATGCAATCCCCGGTACCAAAAAAATAGAAAGAAAGTACTTCCAGGATAAACCAGGAGAGAAGTAGAAGCCGGGAGGGGAGAAGAGGAAAACAAACAGGCTACTGAGTCCAGAGTCCTGCAGAGGGTGGCTCTGGTCTTCTCTGGCAGGGGGCTCTGGTCAAGGTACACCTTAGGGTACATCCCACGTGAGGGGCTGGGCTTACAGCCCTCCCCCACCACACCCCTCCTCCCCTGTCACAACTATGGCAGGAGGTGGGGGCAGAGGCAGCCTCCTGGCCTGGCAGCAGGGACTCTGCCATGTGAGCAGCAGGTTCTTCTGAAGGGAAAGGGTTGAGCAGGACCTGGGTTAGGGGCTTGGACATGCTGCTAGAAGGCCAGGGGGCCATTTCCTATCTGGATGAGGCCCCCTTCCCAATTTAGGACCAGTCAAGGAAGAGCCAGGGGCAAGAAGAGTCAAGACAGGTCCCCCAAAGTAGTGTGCACTCGGCTGGTTCATAAGGCCCACAAACCACCTTGCTTAGTCTGTTTTCTGCTACTACAACAAAATGCCCGTGACTGGGTAAATTATAAACCAAAGGTGTTCACTGGGCTCATGGTTCTGGAGGCTGGAAGTCCAAGAACATGGCGCTGGGATCTTGACATGGGGAAAGGCAGGTGGGACAGGCAGAGGGAGCTGGGCTGAACTCATCCTTTATCAGGAACCCACTCCCCATTCTAACCTGCCCTGGCAGCAGGGTCCCCTTTTTAGGTCCCACCTCTGAGTACCGTTGCAAAGGCAAATAAATTTGGAGGGGACATTTGAACACAGCACCCCCTCTGGAAATTCCCCCTCATCTGTGCTGTTAGGGGCCCAAAGCTTGAGCTTCCACTGCAGGTGGAAGGCAGAACTGCCGCATTCCGCCAGCCAGCTCAGTTCAGAACCAGTCACTGGCCTGGCGGGGGCCCCCTGTGAGGCACCAACAGAAGCTGGGGCCCAAGGGAAGGCCCCAGGGTAGGTCCATGACCAACTAGGGGCAGCCCAGGGAGGTGATCCACTATTAGTGGCAACCCCTGGCCTTTTCATGGACCTCGCCTCCTTCCATTTTCCCCTCCTCCAAGGCCCCACACAGTCCTCCTGGCCTCCAGCCTTCCCTCCTGCAATCCTGCTCCCAAAGTCGCCAAGGGTCTCCTCTAGAAAGCCAATCTGATCCTGTTCCTCACCTGCCTAACACCTTCTATGGCTCCCCATTACTCTCAGGAGAAAGACCAAAGGCCCAGCCTCTCTCGATGTATTTCAGGCAGACACCAAGAGCCCAGGAGTCCCTCAGAGCCCGCAGGGCATGGCGGCAGCAAGCCCAGCTGTCGGGAGGAGCTGCCTGGGGATCTGCCTGCCTCCAGGCCTCCCTCCCAGGTTTTGCCTCTGTAATGAGTTTATGGAGTCAACACAGCCCTGCAAATCTCATCTAGTCCCTGCCTCCACTGGAGGGAGCCGTGCCCTGGACATGGAGCTTTTCTTATAGTGATTACATTTGGTTTCAATTCAGGGGGAAAAAAAGCCAAAATGAAACATTTGAGGTCTTATTCCCACAATCACCTGCAGACTGAGGAGGCTTCCAGGTGGTGTCTGGAGAGACCACAAGGGAAACTTGCAGGCCTGCAGTCTGAGAAGGCCGGGGACACAGCCCCACTCACCAGGAGCCAAGGGCCACTTCTCCTGGCTCTACTGTAGCACCCCAGAAGCCCGCCTATCCCCCCACACCACCCACTAGCTCTCTGCACAGGCCTCCTGGCCTGCTTCCGTTTCTGCCCTTGCTCTCCTCCAGGGCCTTTTCATGGGCAGCCAGGACCATACCTGCTCCTCTGCGGAAGCTCTCTGAGGGTCACTGTCCCTTTAGGTAAGGCCAGAGTCCAACTCCGCGCTCCGTAAAGGCCAGTGCCATCCTGCTGCCCTGCAAGCCCCTTCCGGGCTCCCCTGGGACCCTGGCTGCCTTGCCGTGGGCCCAGCACTCAGGTTCCTGCATCGCTGCTCCTCTGCCTGGACCCCCGCCCCCTGCCCACAAGATCCAAGCCCTCGTTTCCTACCCATCTGGCTTGAAAGTTGGCCCTCTGCACGCTTCCCACCACTGCCCCCACTCCCCCCACTCACCTTTCACTCTCTGTCCTTTTCACCCCAACCTGACAAATCCTGCTTCTCTTTTTAAAAATCTCTGAATTTTTAGTTGTAGATGGACACAGTACCTTTATTTTATTTGATTTATTTTTATGTGGTGCTGAGGATCGAACCCAGTGCCTCCCACATGCCAGGCGAGTGCTCTACCACGGAGCCACAACCCCAGCCCACAAATCCTGTTCCTCTTCGTCTACTTTCCCTTTCTTCCCCACCAGAACGGGAGCTCAGGCAAGTTTTGTTTATTGACTGCCACAGCCAAGAGCAACTGCAGGGCAGCTGCTCCATCCATCTGTGTCAAATGAAGGAGTGAATGACTGAATCACATCCATCATTTGACAGAGTGGAAGACAGTGCTCCTGGAGATGCTCTGAGGGTGTCCCTCTGGGCAGGCAGAGTCATCTGGGGATGCCTCCTTCGGGAAGCCTTCTATCCAGTTTTTAAACGGAAGCTCTGCAGCAGACAGCAATGATCACATAGTAGGATCAATTTTCATTGGGTACAAACATCACCTCCTCCAGGGAGCCCCCCAGAGCTCTTCCCAACCCCCGCTGTGAGTGCCTCCTACCCCCTCCTGGCCTGACTTCCTCCCTTACAGTACACATTGGGTGTTGTGGTCAGTGCCAGGCCAATGAGCATCCCAGGGGCCCGTGAGTCATACCTAGAGAACACCTGGGGCCCACGTCAGCTCAGCCTTTACAGGGCCTCTTGCGCTGGCCTCAGTCTCACCCTCTCCTCATCTGAGCCTCACAACAACCCTCCGAGGTGATCACTGTCATCCTCACTTTGCTCAGGAGGAAACTGTGGTCAGAGGCCACAGAAGTGATTTCCCTGTTCCCACAGCTGGCATCACAGAGCGGAATGGGGACCGCTCCGGGCCCACAGGGCCACCCCCTCCCATCGGCCACCCCAGTGTGTGCCGGTAAGTGAAAGGGCAAACCTGAGCCCTCAGGTTCCTGAGCGAGCCTGAGGATGTGGCCACCGCACGTGCTGACCCCACAGCCAGGCCGGCCGCCCGTGGCCGGTCCCATGCACGGCTGAGCCCAGAGAGAGTTGGCACCTGCCTGGCTGCTGAGTTCAGGGAGGCAAATGCAGTGAGTGACTGCTCCTCTCACGCAGAGGACGGAGGCCAGGCACCCGTGTGTGGGTCATGGGGAAGCCGATCGATGGTGTCCACCCGGGACAGAGACAAGGCCCACAGAGGTTGAGTGCAGAGCCCGCCGAGGCTGGGGACAGAGCCCGGCCACCTGCCTGCCTTCTGACTCTTAGGCCTCTCCCTGCTCTTTCTCCACCTGCTGCCCACCGTAAAGGCTACCCCCCGGGGGCCTGCCCGCCTGTCTCCTGGTCTGTGATGTGGCAGAACCGTGAAAGAATCAAACATATATGAAATAACAGAAGAAAAGTGCTCTGTACAAGTGCCCGGCAGGGAGCAGGCTCCTAGTGAGTAGAGCCTGGGGTCACGAGCTGCTTCTTCCCTGCCCTCACAAGGCCTAGAGCCACAGACCTGGCGACTAGAAAGTCTTACTTTCTTAGGGAAAAAAAAAAAATTAAAATGATAGTGCCCAATGATGGAGATCATGTGGCAAAAGTCTCACAGTGTACCATACATTTTATATTATTTTAATATTTTGTGGGGTACTGGGTATTGAACTTAGGGGCACTCAACCACTGAGTCACATCCCTAGCCCTATTTTGTATTTTATTTAGAGACAGAGTCTCACTGAGTTGCTTAGAGCCTCGCTTTTGCTGAGGCTGGCTGTGAACTCGCAGTCCTCCTGCCTCATCCCCCCGAGCCGCTGGATTATAAGTGTGCGTCACCACACCTGGGTATGGCATACATTTTAAATAATCAAGGCAAATATGTTATCAAATGTTGGGTATTAAGAAAGTCTTGTTTTGTCTGATTCTCCCTACTTTTAAATTGTATGTCAAAATATAAGTAATTTCAAAGCTGTCCAGTAAGTGAGCTATAGGTGGGTGGCCAAGTAGGGCATTTTTTCTAACTGGTAAACAAATACAAATATTCTCCTCCAATCTTTGGCCAGGATTAGTCTTGCAATCAGCACATTTTGAATTACACCAGGCAGGTGGGGTTCCTCTGGGCCTAAGGGTCAGTGGTCACATGCTCATCTATCCCCAGGGCCACTCTTTGGGAAACAGCAATTTAACAGAACATGTCAGAGCCATAGAAACCATTTATATATTTTGATCAGTTCTTTTTTCTGGAATTATCCCAGAGAAGTAATTTTTTAAAAAGCAAACCAATTATACAAGCACATAATGATGTCCATTGCGGTGGTGTTCAGGAATGGCAGACACAATGTGTGATTATTAATAGGAGGGTGATCTAATAAATGATGCGTGAGTCCTCAATGATTCTTCCTCTAATAAAAACCATAATCCCAGCAGCTCGGCAGGCTGAGGCAGGAGGATCCCAAGTTCAAGGCCAGCCTCAGCAAAAGTGAGGTGCTAAGCAACTCATGAGACCCTGTCTCTAAATAAAATACAAAATAGGGCTGGGGATGTGGCTTAGTTGTGGAGTGCCCTTGAATTCAATCCCTGGTACCCCTGAAAAGAAACCAAAACAAACAAACAAACAAACAAAATCATAATCCTTAAGACTATGTTACAATACGGGTCATGTTTATGTTAAAAGTTTTCATATCCAAAAGAAAAAATATAACACTACATTGATATTCTGGTTTCTACTGTCAGAGAGATTTTTTTTCCCCTCTGGGCTGCCCCCTCTTCTCTCTTCCTGGGCATATTTGGAAGAACCCCTAGTCCCAGGGCCACCTTGCTCTGAGCTGGGCTCACAGGAAGGCTCTTCTGCATGCTGACCCCTGAGATCATGTGGGAAACCCCTGGGAAACCCTAACACTGGCCACAGGTGTCTGCTATTTCTATTTTTTTTTTTAAGATTGTAAAAGTGAAATTTTTCTCTTATGCAAATATTGTCAAAAATAATGTAATAATCACCCCCATCCCTATTGCTCAACTTAGGAAAGAAAACCTTATAGGGAAGGGGCCCCTGGAGACTCCTTCCTGATCTTGTTCCCAGTGTCAGCAGGGGTAACCCAAACCTGAACTGGGTGTTTATCCACAAATGAGTAGCATCTTGGGGGCATGATTCTAAACTTTCAGTAGTGGTTTCACACTGTCTTTTATTAATTCAGTAAATTCACTGGGCTAATTTTTATTGAGCACTTACTGTATGTCAGGGGTCACACTAGGCCCCAGGGAGCATCAGTAAACAAAACAGGCTAGATCACTACTCTTGGGTGTGTTGGTGTGAGGGTGAGGCAAACCATACACAAGATTGGTGGCAGTTAGATCAGTTGTGTTACATATTAGAATTTGAAAAGTGCAAAGGGAACAAATGTTGCAAATGTAGGATAACATCCTTCTATACCTTGATTACTTACTCAATATTATATTTTTCTTTGTTTGCATGTACCATCTTTATTCATTCCTCTTTCAATAAAACTTAGGATATTTTCTTTCTTTCTTTATTTTTGTTATAAACATTGTGTGTACTGAATGTGACAGAGACATCCAGCCCTCTCCTCCTACAGAGTTCCCACTGCAGAAACTTGAGATTTTTTTCTAGAATGCCAGGAGGAATCCGATTGCTTGAGTGGTACTTCACCTCTGGGCTGGAAGGTTGAGAATATATCCCATCACTCAGATAAAAAACAGATACAGCAAAGATAGAAAGAGGCAATAAAAAAATAAGTGAATAAGTGGACCTGCCCAGGATGTCTGACTTCTGAGTAACAGGAATTCTAGAAAATGGGGAGGAAGTAATTAAAATAATTTTTTTTTCATATTTCCTAGAATTGAAGAACCCAAGTGCCCAGCACAATGAATGAAAATAGCTCTACACAGAGATACATCATCCTGAGATTTCAGGACTCTGGGGACAAAGAAAAGGTCCTACAAGTTTGCAAGGATCATGGATCAGAACAGCATCGCACAGTTGAATAGCATCAGTGGAAATCAGAACACAATGGAGTCATATGTTTAATATTCCATATGAAAGAGTTTGTGGTTAAATTAGTGATTAAAAATTAGCAAACTAGGGGCTGGGGTTGGGGCTCAGCGGTAGAGCCCTTGCCTGGCACATGTGAGGCCCTGGGTTGGATCCTCAGTACCACATAAAAATAAATAAATAAAATAAAGGTATTGTCTCCATCTATAACTAAAAGAATGTTTAAAAAATTAGCAAACTAAGTCAATGATAAGAGTAAGTCCATTATTAAGTCCAGGGAAAACAAAGCATTAAAAAGAAAGTGACAGTATTCTGTGCAGCTCATTTGACAATAGATATCCGGCGCCCATCAAGTTCAAACTGGGACTAAAAGCAACGGAACTTTATTTGGGGTCTAGGAATTGTAATTCCCGAAAACACATTTGGACAGCTCTGAAGAAGAGCTCTGGAGAAGCTCAGACAGCGCAGGGGTCACAGGGAAGAAGCAGCTCAGGAGCAAGGAAATCCCACAAGTCACCTGAAAAGGGAGGTGGCAGGTACAGAGAAGCTGTCCTACCTTGATCAAGCTCTGCCTAACGGTTGCTAGACCATCTCCAGGTGAGGAGTCTACCTGTGGTCGCTGAAGTTGCAACATTCATTAAAAGATGTTAAGGGGCCAGGTACAGTGGTGCACTCCTGTAATCCCAGCGGATCAGGAGGCTGAGGCAGGAGGACTGCGGGTTCAAAGCCAGCCTCAGCAAAAGGTGCTGAGCAACTCAGTGAGACCCAGTCTCTACATAAAATACAAAATAGGGCTGGGGATGTGGCTCAGTGGTTGAGTGCTCCTGAGTTCAAACCTCAGTACCAAAAAAAAAAAAAAAAAAAAAAGTGTTAATGGTGTTTGCAGGCCTGGCCCAGTTCTGAAATTTACGTTTCTGTGCCCGGTTCAGGATTTCCTGGTAGGGGCCCGGGTCCCCTCGCACCTCCAGGCTCCATTTTGAAAAACACTCTTTAAAAATTGCTTTTTTTCTGGATTTCACAAGGGTGAGAATAAGGCAAGTGATGAATATTGATCTGATCAGAATTACTGATAACTATTGGGAGGCTGTGCATGGGGAGTATGTGTCTGTGTTTTACGGGGTACAGGGTGGGGGGAAGTGGGTGAGAGGGCTGATTCCTCTCCCTCCATAGTGACCAACTACTATACAATGTGTACACTTTAAAAAAACCTAAAAATAGCAACATAAGCACAGTGTTTAGAAGGATACAGTAGACACCCAAAGATGAAGAGGAGGGTCACCGTGGGGGAGGGGCTCAGAGTTGCTGATTTTCATGGCGTATCTTGTAGAACTTTTTTGGCCTTTTAAATCCTGTGCATGTACAACTTGATAAAAAGTAAAACTGAATTAAAAAGCTCCTTTGCGATCAGCAGCCTCATACATGTGTGTCTTTTCCTCTTCATTTATTTCCTTAGGGTTATTTCTAGAAGTGGGACTGTGGGGTCAGTAGGTGAGCAAGCTTTAAATACCTCCTGTCCACGGGGGTAAATAGGGCACTGATTTTGTCCTTTCCAGAAATATAATAGTCTCTATTTTCTTGTCCTTGCAAACACCATTATCCATTTTCATATCTCTGCCGATTTGATAGTAAAAAAGGTATATTGTAGTTCTAATTTGTATTTCTTTGAATACTAAAAAGCTTTACAAAGTTAAAATATCTAACGGTTTTTTAGTTCTCCTTTTATGAATTTCCTGTTTCTTTAATGAATTTCTCCGTTTCTACCTTGGAGTGTTCGTTCTTTTTCACTCTTGATTTGTAAGGGCTCTTGAAATAGCAGCCTACTCCTTCTCCAGCTATGGACGTCTTACAAATATTTCCTCCTACATGAGTCCTTCTCCTTTCAATGTTCTTTCTTTCTTTCTTTTTTCAGAAGGAATTTTTTTCACTTTCATGTAGTTGAATCTTTTACATTTTTGGCCTTTGGGTTCGTGTCTGGAAAGCCCTGCCTCATCCATGGACTTTTGGTGTTCTAATTAGTTACACCTGACAGTAGAATGCACTTCGACACGTCATACACACATGGAGTATGATTTCTCATTCTTCTGGCTCTACGTGATGTAGAATCACACTGGTTGTGTAGTCGCATGTGCACATAGGGTAATACTGTTCAATTCATTCTACTATCCTTCCTAACCCTATACCTCCTATACCTCCTCCATTTCTCTCTACCTGATCTAAAGTACCTCTGTTCTTCCCTACCTGCTCCCCTTAGTGAATTAGCATCTGCATATCAGAGAAAACATTTGGCCTTTGGTTCTTTGGGATTGGCTTATTTCACTTAGCATGATATTCTCTAGCTCCATCCATTTACTGGCAAATTCCATCATTTTGTTCTTCTTTAAGGCTGAGTAATATTCCATTGTGTATATATACCACAATTTCTTTATTCGTTCCTCTGCTGAAGGACACCTAGGTAGGTTCTATAGTTTAGCTATTGTGAGTTGAGCTGCTATAAACACTGATGTGGTTGTGTCATTGTAGTATGCTGGTTTTAAAAAACATTCACTAGATGGCTCGGGAAGCTGAGGCGAGTTCAAAGCCAGCTTCAGCAAAAGTTAGGTGCTAAGCAACTCAGTGTGACCCTGTCTCTGAATAAAAAATAGAAAATAGGGCTGGGGATGTGGCTCAGTGGCTGAGTGCCCCTGAGTTCAATCCCCAGTATGTACACACACACACACACACACATTCACTGGAGAAAAGATAGCCTATTTGACAAATGGTGTGGGAAAATTAGAAATCCACATGTAAAAAATGAAATTAAACCGCTACCTCTAACCCTGCATGAAACTCAACTCAAAACTCAACTCAAGGTGGATCAAAGTCTTAGGCACTAGAACAGAGATCCTGCACCTAATAGAAGAAAAAGTAGGCCCAAATCTTCATCATGTCAGTTTAAGACCTGATTTCCTTAACTAGACTCCTAAAGCGCAAGAAGTAAAATCAAGAATTAATAAATGGGATGGATTCAAACTAAAAATCTTCTCAGCAAAGGAGATAATCAATTATGTGAAGAGAGAGCCTACAGAATGCGAGAAAATCTTTACCACATGCACCTCAGATAAAGCACTAATCTCCAGGATACATAAAGAGCTCAAAAAACTTAACACCAAGGGGCTGAGGTTGTGGCTCAGAGGTAGAGCGCTTGCCTAGCATGTGTGTGGCACTGGATTCGAACCTCAGCACCACATATAAATAAATTAAAGACATTGTGTCCACCTAAAACTAAAAAAATAAACATTTAAAGAAAAAAAAAACACACCTAACACCAAAAAAACAAATAACCCAATCAATAAATGGGCTAAAGATCTGAACAGGCTTCACAGAAGGAGAAATACAATCAATCAACAAATACATGAAAAAATGTTCAACATCTCTAGCAATTAGAGAAATGCAAATCAAAACTAAGATTTCATCCATGGGCTTTTACACATACAGTGTTTCTTGGAATCATTTTAAATCTCTGAAGTTGGGGAGCATTCAAATGGAAGTCACTATGAGCCTGCCACACGTCAGGTTGTGCAGAAAGTAACAGTAACTTGTTTTATTTTAAAAAAAAAAAAACAGATTCACTAATTCAATAGTGGGGAATACCTTTAAAAATGCCGTGGTCCTCACCTATTTCTTTTCCCTCCTGGGCACAAAGTGACAGGTCATTTTCCCAGTCTGCCTTGCAGTTAGGTGTTGCTGTGGGACTGGGTGTAGTCACTGGATCATGCGTAAAGGCCATGCAGGTGCCTTGCCTGCTTGGCCTGTAAGCCTCCCTCCTATGCCATCTTCTACTGTCTGCTGGCAGAGTAGCCTCGGAGGTGCTGGCAGAGTCCAAGTCAGAAGGAGCCTGGAACAGCCAGATAGGAGGCAGCCTACTAACCAGGAATCTCCATTGCTCTTCCTGTAAAGAAGTAACACACTTTGTGTTAAGGCATTGAGACTTTGTGTTGTATTTGTTAAAGAAGCTAGCATTGCCTATATCTAACTGATACCCTTGTATTAATTCTGCCTCTAATCTGAGTTCCTCTAGACTGGTGTTTCGTATCTTTTATTTTTTTTATTTTTTATTTTTTAGTTGTGGATGGACAGCATGACTTTATTTTGTTTGTTTATTTTTATGTGGTGCTAAGGATTGAACCCAGTGCCTCACTGGTGCTAGGCAAGTGCTCTACCACAGAGCTACAGCCCCAGCCCTTAGTATCTTATTCTTAGTATGATGTTACTCCTGCTTTTAGACAGACATACCTTATCTGTGCTTTTTTAAAAAAAACCCAAATCTTGGTACTGAAGTTATATAAGTGTAAAATTAATTGGAAAAGTTTTAACTTTCTTTTTTCTAAGCTTTAGGAAAGGTTAAATGGCATAGGAATGAACTGTTATGTGTAACTTTGACAAAACTCATCCCAAGAACTGTTGCCTGTGTCCTTTTACAGTGCTCTAACACGTTGTACTTTCTCTTCATTTTGTAAATTCAGATTTATTATGGGCTGGACTGTGTTCCCCAGATTCCCTAGGTTGAAGCCCTATGTCCCACTGTGACTGTGTCTGGAGGTGGCCCTACAAGAAGGTGATTAAGGTAAAATGACACCATGAGGATGGGACCCTCATGCAGTATGACTGGTGTTGTCCTGGGAAGAGAGACACGAGACATGAACTTACACGGGGAAGAGGCCATGTGAGAGCACAGCAAGAGGGCACTGTCTGTAAGTCAAGGAGAGGCCTCAGGAGAAACCAGCCCTGCCAGCACCTTGAACTTGACTTCTGGTCCCCAGAACTGTGAAAAATCATTTTCTGTTGTTTAAGTCACCCTGTTTGTGCTATTTTATCATGACAACCCCAGCACACTAATATAGCTTTTTTTTCCCCTTTAGTGGTAAAATACAAATAATAAAAAGGAAAGTCATTTATAATTCTACTTCTCAGGAATAATCCATCACTGAAAAACTTTTGTTATATATGCTTTTAAATACCCACTCTCATTCTGATAGAATGGGGACCATGCTCTATATACACCAATTTGAAATCTGCTTTTTACACTTAATTAGATGCTGTGAATATTTTCCATGGCAATTTACTTCATTTGTATATATTTATTTTTTACATTTCACAAGTCATAAATGATCATTACAAAAGCTTAAATACCATTATACAAAAAGCAAAAGCTTTCCAATTTCCTCCAAGGCATCTGTGTTTTTTTTTTTTCAAACATTTATTTTTTAGTTTTAAGTGGACACAGTATCTTTATTTTTATGTGGTGCTGAGGATCGAACCCAGTGCCTTGTGCATGCTAGGCAAGCACTCTACCACTGAGCCCCAGCCCCAAGGCATCTGTATTTTTAAATCTCTTTGTGAGCCAATTTCATGAATATTTTGTTTCATAGAAAATTACCCATTTTACAAATTTTTCCCTCCCAGAGATGGAGTCTTGCTACGTTGGCCAGGCTGGCCTGGAACTCCTGGGTTCCAGCGTCTTCCTGCCTCGTTTCCTGGGTCGCTGGGAACCACAGGTCTACGGAGCTGCACCTGGTCATTTTACAGATTTTTCACATTGACTAATCTTGAATTATAGTCTTTATAAAAAAAATCTCTATCACATATCACCTTGCTTTGCATCCAGAGAGAACCATCTGTGGGGTTCTTCACATAGTGCCCCCCACCTTCTCTCCTACAATATCTCCCTACAAAGCAGACCCTACAACACAGGGTCTTTGGACAAAATCTGTTTCCCCCTCCCTCTTCCAACCGGCTCCTTCCTTCCACAGGGAGAGGTGTGCAGCTCTTGGGCTGCCCCTGAAGCTCTGCGGGCAGCTGGGGTAGCACAGAGAATAGGGACAGAGATGGGCCTATTCATGCTTTGCTGCTCTTCTTTTTGGGGTCCATTAGTTAACCCCTCTTGAGAACCAATGCTGTTAAATGTAACATGACATAAGGATCGTGTCTACCTCTCAGGGTTGAGGTGAGAACTAGATGGTGTTTAATGGGTGAGAGTGCAATTCGTGGCCCGGTTAGCTCCCTAAGGCCCAGAGTCAGCCTCTGTCTCCCCAGGAAACCCTGACCAGACATCCACAGAAGAAGCCCTGAGAGGCCAAGCACACAACCTTGCAGGCGGGCAGCCCACACCACAGGGACTTTCCTCCCCTCTGAGTAGCCCTAGGGAGCCCCAGCCTGTCGGCCACCCCTGGGTGAAGGCCAATCTCACACTCCCATCCGATGACTGACTCAGCCTCCAGACCAAGGGCGTGAAAGACCAGAGAGGTAGTTCAGAAAGCTGCTGCTGAAGCTCAATTTACAATAGCTAAGCTATGGAATCAACCCAGGGGCCTTCAACAGATGAATGGATAAAGAAAAAGTGGCACATATACACGGTGGAACATTACTCAGCCATCAGAAGAATGAACTTACGGCATTTGCTGGTAAATGGGTGGAACTGGAGACTGTCATGCTAAGTAGAATAAGCCAATCCCCCAAACCAAAGGCTGAATGTTCTCTCTGATATGCAGATACTAACACACAATGTGGCAGGGGATTATTAGAAGTTCATTGGATTAGACAAAGGGGATTGAAGGGAAGGGTGGGGGGATGGGAACAGGAAAGACAGTAGAATGAACTGGACATACCTTTCCTATGTTCATGTTTGAATGCATGACCAGTGGAAGTCCACATCTTGTACAACCACCAGAGTGGGATCCTAATTAGAATATCTATACTCTGTGTACGTAATATGTCAAAATATGCTTTACTGTCATGCCTATCTAAAAACAACAATCACAAAAAGCTCCTTCTCAAAAAATTGAACCCTTAATGACCACGTGATCCAGCATTTCCCCTTCTGGGTATGTTCTCAAAAGAATTGGAAGCAGGGGTCCATTCACAACAGCTTTATTCAGAACAGCCAAAAGGTAGAACTGTCCATCAACGGGTGAATGGATAAGCAAAATACTTACAGTGGAATGATATTCAGCTTTAAAAGGGAGGAGACTCTGACCCACGCTGTGGCCTGGATGAACCTGAGGACATTCTGTTGAGTGTGAACCGGGCCAGTGACCAAGAGACAAATACTGTGTGGCTCACTTGTATGAGGTACCTGGAGTCGTCCGACTCACACAGGGACAGAAGGCAGATGGTGGTTGCAGGGTACAGACTTTCAGTTTTCCAAGATCAGAAGAGTTCTGGAGGTGGGTGGTGGTGATGGGGTAACACAGAAATGTGAATTAATCAATGCCTCTGAACTGTAGATTGAAGATGATTAAGGTGGTAAAATATTTATTACCCCCCACACAATTGAAAAAGAAAAAAAGCTTCAAGGCCTTGTGGTGGGGGGTTCTCCAAGCCACCACCCAGAGAACAGGGCCCACGGACACAAGGAGCACAGAGCTTTGCTCTGAGTTCCTGACCGGCTCCGGCTGCCCTGCTGGGGTCCTGCCACTGCCTTCTTCAAATGCCAAACAAGGACATGGAGCAGAGGATGTCCAACCTTCCCCCCCCCGCCCAGGCCCTGAAGAGCTCAGATGAGAATTAGAACGGAAGTGCTTTTTTAAAAAAGTAGATAGAGAATTAAAAATGCAATCGAAAATCACACTCACTGTTCCGAGATTAAAAAACATTCTTTAGAAACAGGGCTTATTAGAGGATATGCTTCCTGCGTCCTGCAGGAGGGGAGGGGACCAGGTCATCGGTGCTCTCGGTAGGGGGCAAGCAGGTGAAATGATTATGAAATATGTCAAATAAATGGTCCTTTTTTTCTCCCCAGGAGATAAGGAGAGGTAATTTGGTCTGTCAGTCGCGCACACAGGAAACGTCATGGTCAACTGCATTAATACTGAATACTTTGTCCAGAGTCACAGAGCTAAAAGAAATTACAGAATCTTCCTCCTGTGAATTCTGGCATGACTCTCAGCAGACCTTTCCCCACCTGAATTCACAAGAGGGATTAATAAGAAAAGGCAGGGCCCAGCCTGGCACCAGAGTCTTCTTTCCTCCAGCACCTGGGACCCCCCACCCCCAGCCACTGTCCTGGCTCTATCTCTGGCCACGCCCTTCCCAGGCCCTGTTTTGGGGATGGTCACAATCCCAGGACTATTTCTGGGGAATTCCTGGGACCACCTGTGCCTCCTGCCTCAGGACTTCCTGGAGCTCTTCCCCCTCCAGGCCTGGTGGCTCCTGTTTCTTGGACACCATTAAGGCCCACCTCTTCCAAGTCACTGCCGAGAGGTCTCCTCCGGCCCAGGCCCCCTCCCCTGCCCTCTTACAGGACCTCTCTCCCCAGCTCACTTCCTGCAGTTGCTATGGGTATTCTATGTGCTAGACTCCTTCCCGCCATACCCCAGCCCTCCCTGGAAGAGAGACACCCCCCCGACACACACACACACACACTCTTTCTGCACCCACAAGGGTCCAGTACAGTCCTGTCTGGCCCTTTCTTTATTTTTTGAATGGGTGGTGATGAGGGTGAGCTGTCAGGGTGGGAGTGGACATTGGGGTACTTTCTAAATCCTTTGTCCAGTTGTTGGATTGCAAGAGGCTGGACCCCTCCTTTCCCTCCTCCCTCTGTCCCAGCAGGGAGGTCAGGGAGCCCCCACACAGAGCCCTTACTCAGTGGTGGAAGAAATCCTGCTTCGGGGGACTTGCCAGTCTCTGGAACAATTAAACCTCTTTCAAGGCAATTATATTCCCTCATGTAATAAGCACTCCATTATTTTTAAACTGTTTTACCCAATTAATTTTTATTATCAGTTAATTATGTATTAACATTTAAAGAAAATGAGTATTTGCCCTGTTACTTAAACTAAATCATTAACTATGCATTTATTCCTCTTTTAAAATGGACATCCGTTATCTTCTACAGATGGAGAACTGTGTTCAGAGCCATCTGAGCCTCTGAAACAGACTCTGGCACAGGGGCACCCTCTTGGGTTTTGGGGGTGGGACTTGCGCAGGGCTGGGAGGCTCCTGGAAGTGAGGCCTTGGGCTTGGGTGGGTGAGCCACTGCCCTAAGGACCAGTCTGGTAACTTTGGGGGCAAGGGAGGAGGGAGCCACCAAGCACCAGATGCAAAAGGATACACAGAGGTCAAGATGCACCCGAGGACTCTGCTTAGAAATGAACTTCCTCTCGCCATCTCTGGGCCTTCAGTGCAGTCCCTGTGGAGCCCAGAGGCACTCACCGTGTGTGGCCGTGGCCGGTGCAGGTGGAAGCAGCTTCCCTCATTCCTTGGGTTTTCAGTAGGACTTATGTTGTCAACAAGGCCCTTCCTGGCCTGTCACACAGTGAGCCTGAAAACTAATCAGAGGTTGCCCCAAATCGCCAGTCACACGGTGAGGACAGGCTCAGGCCGAGGCTGCTGTACCAGGTGACTGCCATCCTAGCACCTGGACCCATAGTTGGTGGGGTGGGATGGCAGCTGTCCCCCGGGCATTCCCTGAGGGTGGAGATGCCCTGTGTCTATCTACACCCAGGGTCAGTACACTGAGGCCTGAGGGCCAAAGCTGCCCAATACCCATTTTGATGGCCTAGGAGTTGAGAAAGATTTCTGCAGTTTTAAATGGTTGGAAAAATCGAAAGGAGAATGATATTTTGAGATATGTGAAAATTATAAGGAACATCAGTGTTTTTGTTTTTGTTTTTTTTGGCATGGGGTATTGAACCCAGGGGTGCTTAACCACTGAGCCACATCCCCAGCCTTTTTTTTTTTTTTGTATTTTATTTAGAGACAGTGTATCGCGGAGTTGCTTAGGACCTTGGTAAGTTGCTGAGGCCGGCTTTGAACTTGTGATCCTCCTGCCTCAGCTTCCTAAGCCTTCAGGAAATAAAGTTTTGTTGGAACACAGTCACACACATTCCTTTAGCATTAACAGCCTTGCCTGGGACTGCTTTTGCCTTGTGACAGTGGAGTTGAGTAGGTGTGGCAGAGGCTGTGTGGCCTGCAAAGCCCCAAACAGTCACCATCTGGTCCTTGACAGAAAGGTTTGCCAGGACTTTTCTGTGTGGCAGTTACAAGGGGGATTTTCTTAACAACAAACTACTTGGGACATCCCACCTGTTTGTTGCAGTGAGATCTGGTACTGTCCTGGTTGAGTATGGGGAAAACAGAAATCAAACCTGGTCCCTACCCCAAAGGTATCTCCCAGGTGGATGGGGAGAAGTCATGGGGCACAGGCCTGCAAACTGTAATACAGAGTGTGCTCACCAGTTTTGCCTGACTGTAACAAGTACCTGAGATAACTGACTTAAAGAGAGGAAAGGTTTTGTTTTGATCACAGGTTTGGAGGTTTCAGGGCAGGATCTGTTGTTGGTCCTGTGGTTTTGAGGCCTGTGGTAAGGCATCCTGGCAGAAAAAAGGCACTTACCTCATGGTCCGGAAGCAAGAGAGAGAGAAGACAGTGGGGTCCCAGACTCACCCCCAATGATCTAAAGAGCTCCCACCTTCTGGAGGCTCCACCCCTGCCCCAGCACCACTCTGGAGAGCAGATTTCTAATGCTTGGCCTTTGGAGGACATTTAAGACCCAAACTATCAGGGCTGGGGTGTAGCTCAGGGTTGGAGGGTATGCCGAGCATTCATGAGGAACTGGGTTTGATCCCCACCACTGGGGAAAAAATTAAAGATCCAAACTAGTTTTCTTCTTTCCTGGAGTTAGGCAAGACCATGGTGGGCAGCCAGATACACACCCGGCCGGCAAGAAGACGCTCCCCATCCAGAGGAACAGATTCTCAGAGAACCAGGGATGGAGGGCGGAGTCCTCATGACTGACAGCCTCATGGCCGGGAGGAGTGGTTCTCCCAAGGAAACTTGCAAACAAAATCCGTACCTTCCCCACAAAAAAGTAAGACAGACCCTTTCCAGGAAGACTAAGCAGGAAAGGGCTATGAGCTGCTGGAAATTTTACTCCCAGAGCCTCTGCAATGCAGGACGCCATCGTGAGCAGTGTCCCCAGAGCTGGGCTATGGGCAACCCGGCTCCTTCCTTGTCTGTGAGGACTGTTGACCTCTGACCCCAGATGGGGAAGAGAAAGGAGGCAACCCCCTCTGCACCCCTTCTTTAGCCCCGCAGCCCTCAAAGGGGGCTTGGAGCCCATTCATTCCATCCATGATGCTCTTTAAAAAGGGCAAGAGCTCCACAGCACCTTTCTTTTAAAAGCTCCTTGTCTCAGCCACAAAACTTTGGGAGTTGAATTTGTGAAGTGCTTTTAACAGACAATGAACACAGAGCAAGATCGCGAGTACCTGCTGGGATTACGAGACGAGACACTGAACACAGACCAGCAGTCGTGGACTGCCCGCCATGGCTGTGCCCGCCTGGGCCTGGTGAGCAAATCTGACATCTGCCCGAGACCCACTTCCTGGAGGTGGTGACCCACTTCCTGGAGGTGGAGCACTGCTAAGCAGGTGTGCTCTGTGGTTTTCCTATGTGTTTAAAAATACCTTTAAGATCATCACAGACACCTCGTGGTCATTCAGACCCGAGTGACATCACTTGGGAAAGCCTGCTGTAGTCCAACCCTCTGGTTTTATAGATGGAGAAATGGAGGCCCAGAGGTGAAAAGCAACTCTAGACATGATTCCAACAGACAAGACCAAGAGGGGGCCCGGGAATCCTGGCCTGACACATTTGAGTTTGGCCAGGTGAGGAACTTAGGGAAGGAATCGGCAGGGGGTGCTGCTGCTAAGGGGCCGGAGGGACACTTGGGCTCTGACTGCTACTTAATCTTGGTTAATCTTGGTTTTGATTCACACTGGGGAACACTGCTTCCCTCACCCCCAAGTTTAAGGTTTTACCAAGTTGTTTACCTCCGTGTTATTAGAGAAAAAAATGTAAACAAATTAAATATGGCATTTACCCATTTAATGGTAACCTACAAAAGATGGGGCCTCTGTGCAAAACTCAGTTGCTATAAAAAATGCAGCTGTGAAAACTAGAGTTATGGGGATTGGTGGCAGGAATGGATGCTGGAGTTACCGGCCTCCAGTATCCATGCTCTTCATCCTGAAGTTGGTAGCGCCTCCATCTTTGACTCTGGACTGGTTTGAGGACTTGCTGACCAAGATAATGTGATGGAGGGTGAGATAAGTGGAACAGTCCCCTGTGTTCCGGGACACAACCAGCCAGACACAAGACGTGAAGGAGGCCATCATATTCCAACTGGCTGACCTACCACGGACAACAGATCCCTAAGGACCCTGGTCAAGACCAGCTAAGCCTAGCCTGGCCCAGGAGAACTGCCCACCTCACCCACAGGCTCATGAGCAATAATAAAATTTGTTCTTTAAAACCACTGAAAGCCTGGTGTGGTGGTGCATGCCTATAATCCCAGCAGCTTGGGAGGCCGAGGCAGGAGGATCGCAAATTCAAACCCAGCCTTAGGAACTTAGTGAGGCCCTAAGCAAGTTAGCTGAGTGGTAAAGTGCCCCTCGGTTCAATCCCTGGTACCAAAAATAAATAAATAAAACCACTAAATTTTGAGTTGGACTGTTAAGCTGCAATATCTGATGGATATAGAGATATTATTGAGCAGGGCAAGGGACACCTTTGGGAAAAGCAGAATAAAAATGTCCATGAGTGGCATGATCTTCATCATGGGATATGGAGATATACCCTGAGTACCTACACCTGCACATACTGATGGAAAATCCTGAGGGAACACCCCAAATTGCTCAGTGATGGTCTGAAGGGGTGGGTGCTGGGGATGGAACCCGGGGCCTCCAGCATGCTAGGCAAGTGCTCTACCGTGGAGCTACATCCCCAGCCCTCTTTTTTTCTCTTTTCCAAATTTCTTGTGATGTTCTTATGTTACTTTTATAAAAATGCCATTTCTTGGGATTTTCTTGCTAGTGGTAATGATGAGCTCATCATTCGTGTCACCAGCACAACAAACCCCTATTGTGGCTGAAGACCAACTGTTGACACAAGGCAAAAAAAATACTATTAGTTTACACTTTGCAGAAAAGAAACAAGCTAAGGTGACCATCTCTTCCCTGGTCTGAAGTATTGGGGGCACCAATAAATTCAATAATTTGTTTGAATTTCCTCCGGACTACTTTGCTGGCCTGGCTAAGGGAGGCCAATCTCCCACCCAATCCTCCTCTGAATCAATTCTCCCCCTTCCATCTCAGCACGTGCACATGCCCCAAATCTCATAGGCCCAGCTGTAATCTTCCTGCTCCTCTGGGAAGTGGCTCTGGTCTCCCTAGGTGAAGAGGACCTGCCCATTCTGAGCTTCCAGACAATTCCTTGGACCACACTCAAGTCTCCTTCTTATTGTGTGATCTTCATGCCAAAAGTCATCTCTTTGTCCAAATTTTGAAGACAAGACTTCATTTTGGTTTTCCCTACTTCGACTGTGGGGGCTGGAACAAGACCAGGAATAAAGGAAATATCCAACTATGGTGGTGTTTTAGTTTGTTTTCTGTTGCTTTAACAGAATACCTGACACTGGGAATAAAAAAAAAAAAAAGAGTTTAATTGGCTCACAGTTGTGGTGGCTGGGAAGTCCAACTAGATAATGCCAGCTCTGGTGAGGGCCCCCTGGCTACATCACAACATGGCAGAGAAGCAGAAAGGGAAATGGTAAGAAGGGTCAAGGGTCGGGGGTGGCCTCACTCTATAATCCAGTCACTTGGGACCTAACCCACACTGAGAGACAGCATTAACCCACCCTGAGGGTGAACCCCTATGATGTAATCACCTCCCCCCTGGTCCCACCTCTTAGAGGCTCCACCATCTCAACATCATGCACCAGAGACGGAGTTTCCGGCACGTGAACCCTGGAGGGACAAGCCACCTCCAGTACTAGGACTCTCCTCTCCTGAGCCAAGTCCAGCAGACGCCAGCCTTTCTAGCCAGGCTGTGGACCAGGGCTGGGCCAGGCAGGCGAGCTCACCCTGAAGGCGACACTCCCAAGAGCCAAGCCCGCCCCTGCCTGGCCGGGACAGGGAGTATGTCCCCATCTGTGGTGGGCCCAGCTGTGAGTGGGATTCCGTGACAGTCATGCTTTCTGCTGGGCCACAGCCCTGGGTCTGGACCCTCCTGCAGTAGAAAGGCTGTTGAAGCCCTTCCTGGTGGGTGAAGCTCCATGGGAGGCCCGGGGACAGCTGCCTGGAGACCTGTTTCCAGAGGAGTGCGGGGCCTGCGTCGACCAGCACCACCTGCCCACCACAGAAGCTTCATTTTGTTTTATCTGTTGGTGTTGGTCATGATGTCCCTCCTGCCACCATATGCCATTCTGAGGGGTGGATTTAATAAGGTAAAAATGGCCCAGGCCAGTAGAGGCAGGAACCATCAAGAATGGAGGGGGAAACAGAATTCAGATTGATATTTAAAAAAATATTATTTGATATTTTTTTAAATATCAAAGGAACTGGGGCTGGGGATGTGGCTCAAGCGGTAGCGTGCTCGCCTGGCATGCATGCGGCCCGGGTTCGATCCTCAGCACCACATACAAAAAAAGATGTTGTGTCAGCCGAAAACTAAAAAAAATAAATAAATAAATATTTAAAATTAAAAAAATATATATCAAAGGAACTGGTAAAGTGACAGAGAAAAGCAGGGTCTCAGACGAGACCTCACACACCAGCGTTCACAGCAGCATTATTCACGATGGCTAAAGGCAGAAATGACCCAGTGTCCCTCAAGAGATGACCGATAAACAAGATGTAGTACAAGCACTCGATAGAATATTAGTCAGCCTTTAAAAAGATGGGAAATCCTGCCACATGCTCCAACATGGATGAAACTTGAGGGCGTTATGCTAAGTGCAACGAACCTGTCCTAAAAGCACAAAGACTGTGTGATTCTACATAAATGAGGGACTGGAGTAGACAGATTCACTGAGAGAATGGAGGCTTCCAGAGGCTACAGGAGGGAGGGATGGGGTCTTAGTGTTCAGGGGGTCTAGAGTGACTCTTTGGGGAAAAAACCCTGGAAATTTATGGTGGTGATAGTTGCTCAGCCATGTGACTGTACTCACTAATGCTGCTGAATTTCATGCTCAAAAATGACTAAGATGGAAATTTTTCTGTTAAGTATATTTCACCACAACAGCAATACGAAGAAAACTGCTCAGTAGTGAGGTGGCTGACTTGGGAAGCAGCGCCCTTCCCCTTGGTGGGGGTGTTCAGGGAAGCAGGATGCTTGTTGGATGGGGAGGGGGTGTGAGTGTGAGGGAGACGTGGGAGCATCATCCTGAGATTGGCAGCAGGATGGGGAATAACAAGATGGCCGACATATTTTAGCACTTACTGGGTTCCAGGGCCTGAGCTAAATGCTTTACATACATGATCACTTTTTCCCTTGGGGACAATGAGCCAGGGTTCATATTATCCCAGGGGACTGGCAGGACACAGCCCCAAAGAGCATCAGTCATTACCAAAATTTCTTTCCAGGAAAGACATCTGCTCAGCACTGGGCAGGTGGTCAGCACATGGCCTTCAGTGACCAGGCCTTCACGACAGCTCAGCTGCAGAGATGTGTCCAGTCCAAGGTCACACCCTTCCCAGGACAGCCTACATCCGGTGTCTGACCTATATCGGGGTACAAAGGCCTGGTCTTCTGTGCTCTGTGGAGCTCTACATTGGGGATGCTTTTGAAAGGCCATTCTAGCTTTGGGGCAGCCCCATGGGGTCAGCCCCAGCTGCTGTCACCTGGTTGACAGCTAGTCTGTTGCTTCTACACACACCGGCCTCTTCCCCTCCTTGCCCAGGTGCTGATCCCAAAGGTTCTCCACAAACATCCCTGCCAGGGTCTTGGGCCACCCCATCTGCATGGTTGGTGAAGGCCACTCAGATGGACAGCGCTGGGGCTGGGTCTGGGGAGGAGCAGTTGAGAAGCTCTGTCAATGCTGGAGAGGGCTGGTCAGCGCTTCGTAGTGACCCTGGCCTGATTCCTAGCACCCAGCGGGGCTGAGGACCCAGAGCCTCAGCACCCAGGGACTGTTGTGCCTCTGCTTCTGTCATCCTACTGCCCCTCAGTAAGAGCAGAACAGCAGCCCATGTTAATGGCCTCGTATACATTTAAATTGGGCGTGATCCTTTTGGGAACTGTAATTTTATTCATGGAGACGGTGCCATCTCATTTGAATATAGAAAACTGTACTTAAGAGATAGGAAGACTTGGAGAGTGTCTTCTTTCTTTCTGCCTGTCTGGGTTGGTGGGCCTAGTCTGGCTGAGGGACATGTAGGCCATGTGCCAGAGGAACATCAGGGGCCACTGCCACCATCCAGTGGAAAAGAGTGCAGGAGCAAAAGTCATTTCAAACCAACAAAAAAGCCAGACCGCAGCCAGAATTCTACCATGTGACTCAAACAAATTGCTTAACCTCTCAGAGCTTCAGTGTCTTCAACTGTAAGTGACGAGGGGACGCGGTTCCCAGGGCTGGAGGAGGGCTGGCTGCTCACCAGCGGGTACGTGGAGGGCATTCGGCCTGGAACACTCAAGAGTCAAGTGTTGGAAGTGCTGGGGCACAAACATTTAGAGCAGTTACTTGGATCAGCTGGTGCACATTTTTTCTATGTAAATAATAATAGGAAGATCATCAGAAAGGTAGTTTTTCTATTTTCCCCCAAGAATGGGATCATAGGTGTTATAATTTTATTATTATTATTATTATTATTATTATTATTATTATTATTATTATTATTATTATTTTGAGGTACTGGAATTGAACCCAGGGCCTTGCACGTGTCAGGCTAGTGCTCCAGGTGAGCTACATACATCCATCTGCCCTGCACTGTGATTTTGATTTTCACTTAGCAATATGTTTTGTACATATCTTTTCATGTAAGTATTTATAGGTTAAACTGCTCAGTTAATATATAAAAAAATATTATGCACCCTTTTGTCCCCACCCCATGTAACCTGAAAGCTGTGTAAAGACCCAGCCCCCTACCCGCGGTCTGTCTTCCTCCACATCGTTCCCTGGTGTCCCTGAGGATGCGGGTGGGTCAGGAGGCTGTGGGGACTGACGTGGGGTGCTCTCACATGTGGCTGCCCCATGGGGAGGAGGTTTCTGGGCTGTGGGTTTTGTTGGTGGTAAATCCAACCAGGTTCGGGTGACTGGGGGTCCACGCGATTAAAGATCTTGGCCCAGCTTCTCACCACGTGGGCCTTGGGGTTAGCGATGGAGACGCAGCCTTGGGAAGACAGAGAGGTGGCTGTGGGCGGTGCTCGGCAGCTTGGTTGGTTCTCAGCTGTGCGACCTGGGGAACACTGTAGGGAAGTCAAGAATGGCCTTCGGATGCAGGGAGTATGATGTCACCATCGCCAGTGACAACGACGTGGCCCACGTGGCTCTGTGATGTGGCCCACGTGGCTCTGTGATGAGGTATGCTAAATAATGAGCGACAAACTGGGCTTGAAAGAACCTGCACCTGTGATCACCGCATGCCGTCAAGCACGGGAGCCCAGAGAGGGATGCTTTGAGCTCCCTGGGGGTTGTTGTCTGGGCAGCTGACCCAGCACTGAGAACGGCAGGGAGGGTGCACAGGAGAAGCCACTTAGAGGCCTCTAGGAGCAAAAGGGACCAGGCCAGCATCTCCTCCTGGAGCTGTCCTGTGGGGGGACCGTTCACACAGCCTTCCCACAAGGCTTCATGTGACAGAGGGGCTTCTGGGAAGAAAGTGAACGCCCCATTGCTGTAGCCCATGCCCAGAGACAACAGGCTGGGACGACTCCCATCCTGGGTGTTTTCTCTCTGGTCTTTAAGGATTCAGTGCTCCAGCTCCTGAAAGAGTCTTGCTAGGAACTGTCTGCTCCTGAACACACAAGCAGGCTTGAACAAGCTGCTCCTGAGTGAGGCTTCAGGACTCAGCACCTGCTTGCTCCGCCTGAGGGGGTAAAGCTTTGCCTTTAGCAGCACACAGAGCACCCCAGGAAGTGACCTTGGTTGCTGGGCAGGCTCCCCTATAGAAAACCTGGCTGCAGATCTCAATGACAGGACAGAATCACATCTGAACTGGAATCTAACCCCACTGCTCCCTCTATTGAAGGGGACACTGAGGCCCTGGAGACCAGTGGGGTGAGGATGGCTTATCTTAGGGACTCATAGCTGGCCTAGAACTCAGGTGTCTGCCCCTGCCTTGGGCCCTTCTCTGACCAAAGGCCTTTTCTGCCCCCTGGCAGCTGTCAGGAGATGCTCTTTTCATCCAAAGCAGAAAAATCAGCTGTAGGGCAGGGGGTGCAAAGGGCAAGACAGGTCAGTGATCCCTCCCGGCCCACAGGTCAGAGGTCCCCCAGGAGGGACTAGGGGACTTGGCTGGGGCATCCCCCTGGAGGTGGGGATTGATCTTCCCACCTACCCGGTGAGCATGCAAATAAGTCACCTCCTGTCACTGCCTCCTAGCTTCTTGGATGGGACAAACTGTTTGGCCTTTGGATAAGCCTATTTTTGTAGGAACAGGATTGTTATTGCTTACTTGAAGACAATTATCAGATGCAAATCGAGTTTAGCTTGTCTAACTGGAAAAAAGAAGTGAGTATTTTGGGCGGTTTCGCTGTTGCAAAGGCAGCTATTTTAAGTAAATGAAAGTGATGAGGTGCCGGCTGCTCTTCCTGTGCGAAGCCCTGGGAAGCCTGTGGACCTTTCTTGAGTCATCCTCCGCCCTGCGGCTGGGAGGTCTGGTTCGTCTCCTTTGTCCACATCAGGGGTTGTCTCAGTGGGTCTGTTTGAAGGTGAAATTTAGACAGAGCCAGAGTCCTGTGGGGACAGACTGTGCATGGCAGGTGTGGGGACAGTCCCACTCGAGGGTTCAGCTCCCTTAGGGCTTATCCTGGAAGACACTGGGCCTGGTTCCCTCCTGGGACACGGAGAAAGAAAAGGTGAGGCAAATGAGAGAGTGTGGGGGGTTGTTTCTCCTTCTCTTGCCTCCTCTGTCCCAGTTATTGGCACCTTCAACCATTCAAGCCCCTGAGCCAAACCCCAGCTTTTGTGAGGCTCCCTCACCCAACTGACCACCATCTCATTTGCTTCTCTGAGTATTTCTTGGCTTTGTTCACATCTTTTCATTCCCCAGTGTATCAGTTAGCCAGTGCTGCAGCAATACTACTGTGTAACAAGTAGCCCCAGCATCTCAGAAGCCTATAAGAGCAGGCCTTCCTTCTCATGGCCCTGCAGCTCTATTGACCTCAGCTGAGTCATTTGGGAGTCTACTAGCAGGTGGATAGCTCTGCCCTGCATATCCCTCATTCTCCTAGGACAGGCCTATCTCATGACAAGAGCAGGGGCACAGAGGGCAAGGGGAAACACATGAAGCCTCTTTTAAAAAATTTATGTATTTTCTGTCACTGAGCTATAGCCCCAGCCCTACATGAGGCCTCTTAAGGTCAAGTCTCCAGCTGGTTATCAGTTACTTTGGTCCCATTCCATTGATCAAAGGAAACCACAAGACCAAGTGCAAAGTTTAGGGCTAGGAAGGCTGGGGATGTAGTTCAGTGGCAATTGCCTAGCATGTGCGAAGACTATGCTCAATCCCCAGCACTGCAAAAATAGAAGAAGAAGAAAGAAGAAGAAGAAGAAGAAGAAGAAGAAGAAGAAGAAGAAGAAGAAGAAGAAGAAGAAGAAGAAGAAGAAGAAGAAGAAGAAGAAGAAAAAGGTTCATCCTCATCCCTCTGGTCTCCAGGGCCTCAGAGAGGGACAGGGCATTACCGGGTTGGGGATGCAGGGATGGGGAGGCCTGGGACTAATACGACCAATTGCAGCCCCTGCTGTAGTCCTGACCTTCCCACCAGAGTCCCCACCCCTGGTCTCAACTCCCTAATCTAGTCTCTACAGAGTAGACAATGCTCCTTCTAAAATGCAAACTTGACCATGTCACTTTTTCATCTTAAAACCCCTTAAAATCCTCCTTTACTTGGTGGTCTGATTCCTCTTTCCCGGGAGCACACTTACGCATCTCTTAATGACAGCATGCGTTCTGTAAAATGTGTTGTTAGTTGATCTCATCACTGTGGGAACATCAGAGAGCGCCTTCTCACACACTAAGATGGCTGAGGCATCACAGGGCAATATAATCTCAAGGGACCCCCATGAGATAGGAAGCCCATTTGGACCAAAAAGTTGTTACGTGGTAGATGACTATAACTGAAGTTCAGTTGTCAAATCACAGTCTTTACCATCCTAAGGGGTGAAACGTGCCAACAGTGCAGTTGTCATGGGGGACCCTCTAATTGAGATGCTCTGGTTCCCCTGCTTGTAGGGGCGTCCCTGGATGGGAATACACAGACCTGCAACCTACGCCTGAGCAGTGCACCCTGGGAAGAACAGGAGCAGACCCTCGAGAGCCCAAGAACGGGGTGGCAGCTGAGGGGTGCGGTGTCTTTTGAGTACTTTTAAATGGGGAGGCCAAAGCAAAGTGCCAGGCTCATGGAGGGAGCAGGGACTGCTATTCTCTTTCAAAACCACGGATCCACCTTGGCGTAAACTTCCCATGATGAACCAGTTGCGCTCGACGATGCCGCATAGACAGGTGCTACTTAAAACAGAGCTGCCGAGCAGTGCTGGGCCAGACTCTCGCCCTCACCAGAAAGAGCTCCATGGCCACCAAGCACACTGTTCAGTTCAGAGGACTGGTTTTCATAGCAAGACTTTCCCAGTGAAGAAGTACTCTCTCCTTTAAGTTCCTGATCTCATGCATGCTGGTAAGGAAGTTTGAAGCCTTTGAGACAGCTCATCTCGCCTCTGTTTCTGGGTCCAGAAACCTGAGGGCCCCAAGCACCTATGAGTGCTGCCCAGAGTAAAATTATGGAGGTAATGGGCAAAATTCAGAAAATGAATAGATGCTATAGTAGTAAAAACTGGAAAGCTACCTTGACACAAAAAGATGATTGATTAAGTAAGTTATAGATGCCCCCTTCATGGAGCTGACTGCACTCATAAAATAAGAGTTTAAGGGGGCTGGGGTTGTAGCTGAGTGGTAGAGTACTTGCCTAGCACGTGTAAGACACTGGGTTTGATCCTCAGCACCGCATAAAAATAAATAAATAAATAAATAATAAATAAATCGTGTTCATCTACAACTAAAAAAAAAAATTAAAGTTTAAGGATTTAATAACAGGATGGAAAAAGATGTAGGATATAACAGGAAGGTAAAAGAGTGTAATATAAAATTGTGAGGCCGGGAATGGTGGCACATGCCTGTAATCTCAATGGCTCAGGAGGGTGGGCGCAGGAGAGCCACGAGTTCAAAGCCAGCTTCAGCAGAAGTGAGGTGCTAAGCAGCTCAGCAAGATCCTGTCTCTAAAAAAAAAAAAAAAAAAAAATACAAAATAGGGCTGGGGATGTGGCTCAGTGGTTGAATGCCCCTGAGTTCAGTCCCCAGCAAACCACCACCAAATTTGTGAGCAGTCCATTAGGTAACAAATAAGAAATCTGTGCACACACACTCCCATATCTCAAAGGTATGCAAATACAAATAGGTGGCTTGTCGAGGATACAGATTTCTTCTTTATTTTTTAAGCTCCTGAAATATAGTTCTGTTACTTTATGATGAAAAAAAGCTTAAACCTAGTGAGAACATATTTCAGGACCCATTCTGTCGGTATCCTCTATTCCAGGGTCTCATCATTCTCACTTTTATACATTAAAAAATCATTAGGGGCTGGGGTTGTGGCTCAGTGGTAGAGTATTCGCCTCTCACGTGTGAGATCTTGGGTTCAATCCTCAGCACTACATAAAAATAAATAAACAAAATAAAGATGTATAACTAAAAAATATATTTTTAAAAATCATTAGTTCAGGGCTGGGGTTGTGGCTCAGTGGTAGAGTGCTTGTCTAGCATGTGTGAGGCATTGGGTTCAATTCTCAGCACCACAACGTAACCATTTTATACATACATATAAAAGCATTAATTATATATATTATATATATATATATATATATATATATATATATATAAAATAATTAATTCAGACACACAAATTCAGAGTTTCTGATCACTCCGATTTGGCCCCCCCTCATTCAGTACATCTTGACTAAACAGCCCCCAAGGGCCATGCCAGGCTTTGTGTGCAGTGACAGCCATCAACCCATTCCCAGGCCTCCCTGGGGTGGCCGGGGACTCACCTTTGTACTCCCCCTAACTCACCAGCAAAGGTTTGTTCTCTTCCCTCTGCCCTGGCCTAGGCCAGTGCTGGGGACAGAGGAGGGTCCCCACCACCCAGCAAGAGAGAAAGATGGATGTGTACAGGAAACTTCTCAGAAACTTCAGATAAAAGCTTCAAACTTAATCCATTCCTACAATAAATTCAGACAACACTTTATATAAAAATGACAACTCACTTCCCAGAGATAAGCGAGAGGAATGATTTGGTGTGCACGCTTCCAGATCTCTTTCTGTGGATAAGCAAAGGCATATCGCTTTACATATACATTATATTTCTTTTTAGACAAATCTCTTATATTTACATAGAATATAGAATACAGAACAATTTATAAATTTAAGCTTACACCTTTCTCTCCACATTTCCAAACATCTATATATGTGTCTATATAAACTGTGGAGTTTTATTTTCATTTTGATAAAAAATGGATCTCAGGAGCTGGGGTTGTGGCTCAGTGGTAAAGCACTCGCCTGGCATGTGTGGGGCCCTGGGTCCATCCTCAATACCGCATATACCTAGATTTTTTTAAAAAATGAAGATCAATTGACAACTAAAAAAAAAAAAAATCTAAAAAAAAACAAACCTGGATCTCAGGATGCATTTAATTCTGCCACTCCACTGCGCGCTGTTCTGGAGCCAGCACACAAATGTGTGACACGCTGAGCCACAGGGGATACACTAGTGATGGGGCATGGTAGCCAGGTCTCTACAGCCTTCTTCACTATGAGCAGGGGGCTGCCCTGCCCAGGAGGCAGTGCCCTCTCTGTGGTCCGTGGCCTGCAAAGGTGGTCAGTCCATGTTCAAGGCCTCAGCCCACCTGGGAGATGCCTGGTCACTCATGCTTCAATACATTCCGCCTTCAGCTTTGAGCCTTAGTTCAAGAGAAACCTCCTCCGTGGAAGCCTCACTGATTCCCTTCTTCCAGCCCAAGTCAGGACTGAGACCTCTACCTGTCTCATCCCTGCCAGGTCTTAGGCCCTATACTGGCCTTGGCGGACTGTTATGGTCACTTGTATGTTATATTAACTTCAAGCCCCTTTACTCTGCCTTTTAAGATACTTCTTAAAACTGACATATAACTTACATACAGTATAGTTACAGCTTGCCATATGCGTCCATATTTAGACGTCCATGTACAGTCTGAGGCACAGACGGGTAGCTCAAGGCACAGATTGGAATGCTAAAGACTCAGTGGCTCTCCCCACGTGTGTTGGGGAGACAGGACTACTTGTAGGTAACTCAGATATTGGGGGCCAAGGAGAGTGGACACACGGCCAGCATCCGGGGATGAAGCGACAAGTCTCAGGATAAGGTTTTAATCCCCTCAGTCAAGACGTAGAACATTTCTAGCACTCCAGAAGGTTCTCCTGTGCCCTCTTCTGGTCATTATCTCTCCAAGGGGACTACGATCCTGAATGCTAGCTTTATAGTTTTATTTATTTCTTTCTTTTTTTTTAAAAATATTTATTGTTTAGTTATTGGCAGACACAACATCTTCGTTTGTATGTGGTGCTGAGGATCGAACCTGGGTCGCACACATGCCAGGCGAGCGCGCTACCGCTTGAGCCACATCCCCAGCCCCAAGTTTTATTTCTTTTGATTTGCAGAAATGTGATTGTTCGTGTCTGACCACTTGAGCTCAGCACAATGATTCTTCCCTGTGGCTGTGGGCAGCGTGGATTCTGCTTTGCTGTGTCCATTTTGTGGATATGCTAGACTCTATCTGTCCCTCCTCTGGAGGAAGGGCAATCTCAGCGTATTTGTGCATAGGTGAGAGATCATACTGAACATAAAACTGAAGAAAGTCTTGATAACCCATGGGCTTCTTCTTGCTCTATTGAATTCATTGCTATCGTCCACTTCTCCATTTACTCATTGTCAAGCATTTTCAATATCCAGACTGTAAAGCACATGCTGATGATTTTGTCTTTGTTGTTGTTGTACTTGAACACAATATCTTTATTTTATTTATTTATTTATTTTTATGTGGTGTTGAGGATCGGACCCACAGCCTCAAACATAGAAGATTCTTTAAGGGCATCCTGGTTCACCTTCAGGGTACAGCCCCAGAACTAAAGACTCTGTGTCAAAGGAGGAGCCCTTGTAGCTCTCTTTACATACGTTGCCAGAGTGTTGAAATGGAACTTGAATCAGTCTGCGAGGGCTGCCGGACTGAACTACTACAGGATGGTGGCTTTAATGACACAAGTCTAAGGTCAAGGTGGCAGAAGGGTAGGGTTCCTCTGTGGCATTTCTACTTGGCTGGCAGATGGCCACCCTGCTGATTCCTCTTCACATGGCCGTTGCTGTATGTACCCTGTCATTTCTTTGGATGTCCCCAGCTCCTCTAATAAGGACACCTGTCAGATTAGCTAAAATATAACTAATCACCCATTAAAAGGTCCTCTCTCCAGATACAGTCACATTCTGAGGTACTGGGGATTAGGACTTCAACATAAGAATCTTCAGTAACACAACCAAGCCCAAAACAGAACTGTTCCTTAGAAGTTGGAAATGTCAGCCTGGCATGGTGGTGCATTCCTATAATCCCAGCAGCTTGGGAGGCTGAGGTAGGAGGATCTCGAGTTCAAAGCCAGCCTTAGCAAAAGCAAGACACTAAGCAACTCAGTGAGACCTTATCTCTGAATAAAATACAGAATAGGGCTAGGCATGTGACTCAGTGGTCAAGTGCCCCTGAGTTCAATCCCCAGTAAAAAAAAAAAAAAAAAGAAAAAATTGGAAATGTCACTTGTGTTGCTTGGCTTGGCTACAGCCCTCTTGACTTCTTCCAAAGCTAATGTGTACTTCTCTCTCTCAGCCTCACTCACCACCCATCACTGTCAATCAATCCATTCTTGACCTTGGATGCACAGTGGAATTCCCTGAGAACTTGAAACAATACCATGGCATCTGAGTCGGAACCCAACAGATTCCGATGTCGTTGGCCTGGGGTGTAGGCGAGGCATGGAACACCTGAAAGTTCCTCAGGTGGCTGCAATGTTTTGCTGGGAACACCTCTGTCTCTGGTCTCTGTTCCCTGTGTGAGACAGGGTGCAGGGGCTGTTTAATTACCATCTTCCAAAGTTAATTAAAACTCCATATTCTAAAGCCTGTTTTTAACTCCCCTAAACAAGTTCATTTTAAAGCTTGGCAGTAATTTGGCTCTTTTGTTAAAATTAAGTCCTTAAAGTAAAAATTAAAAGGCAAAATGAAAAACTACTGGGCATAGAAAATCCATGCTGGGTTTAATAGAGCCTCTTAAGTCATGGACCGAGTGAGCTGCATGCTGCTGAGTGGGGGCTGGGAGCCCGCTATACATTGTGGTCCTTGAGGCTTATGTTTGGTGTAAGCTTTTACAAGAAGAGGATAAAAGCTAATTTTCATGAGAGCCCTGCTTCTGTGGTGGGGGTGATTAGGAAACTATTGTGTTAAGTTTGGGCTCCTCCAAGTTTAGTGCCCCATCTCTCAGTGTTTGAAACAAAGCTTTAAAATATTCTACCCATGGATGAATCTCAGAGACACACAGAGCTAAAGAAGCAGAGTCAAATAAGTACACATGGGACAGTGCCATTTCTCTGCTGTGCGGCGATAGCCATCTGACACTGGTTGCCTCTGACGTGCGTGTATTTGCTGGAGAATAGTCAGATCCTGAATGATTATCTTTCTGAGACCTTGGTGATGGCAAGAGAGACCCATGCCTCAGTTAGTTCCGGAGAAGATGGATACAGGGCTCCCCTTCACACTGTGGCCTCATCGAGGACAAGGTGAAGTCCCAGCCCCAGCCCTGGCAGAGCCTGGCCTCTGCCTGCCCTTTGCTCGCCTCCCTTTCTGCTCCTTGACCCTGAGCCTGCAGTAAGCAATAATGCCACCTGTACCAGCACACATACTGTTCCTCCTGCTGGAGGTGACCTTCCCAGTCCCCACCTCTGGGAAAGCTGACTGTCCTTCATATCCCAGTGGGGAAGCTGTCCCCGCCTCCAGGATGGAAGCATCATGCACCATGGTTGGCTTCTGTCTGCTTCTGCCATTAGGCTTTGATGCCATCTTGGGGACACTACCATGTCTGTGCCTGCAATGCCTGGCACAGTGTTGGCACTGAGGAGGGACTTAGAAAAGGGGGTTTGTCATTGAGCTGTGTTAGGTTAGGGTGGAAAATGGAGAGCTGGGACAAGACGTTCCTCTGTTATAGCCATTAATTTATTTCTTATAATATCTGAGACAGGATGGACAGATGTGACTCCAGTGACTCTTTGGGGAAGACCTCTTTGGTTGGCAAGGGTCTGTGGGTACAGTGGGTTCTGTCCCCAGCTCCAGAGAGGGTAGAGCATGGCTTTACAAAACAGAGGGACAGGAATGTTGGGACAGGGGTGAGGGAGGGAGGAAATGCTGGAAGAGTGGAGTGAAGAGATGGAGGAGACAGGTGGATGGAGGGAGCTCAGTGGAACCTGTCCTCATGGTCACAAACCTTCACTGGCACTCCCTAAACTCATGACACGCTTGGGGGGTGTATTTGTGTAATTGTGTACATGTGCATGTAAAGGAGTGTGAGCAAGTGTGTGCATGGGTATAGACATGTGCTGTACACGTGGGTGAGTGCACATGTATATACCTGTGTGTGTGTGTGTGTGCGCGTGTGTGTGTGTGAGTGAAAGACTCGGCTTCCTGCCTGGGTTGTTCAGGAGTGAAGCTGAGGCAGCAAAAGAATGTCCCCGAGAAGTCAGCTTTGGCATCTCTCAGAAATCATGGGCCAGAGGGTCAGAGCCCGATCTTGAGGAGCCAGCAGCCACCAGCTGAGATCTGAGCCACACATTTATTGAGCACCCTTGCCAGGGACAGCCACTAGGTCTCATCAAGAGAGCCAATCATGTTGACAGTCTGTGCCTCTCTGGAACACTGTACCAAGAAGCCTTTTGAGTCTCCAGGGGAAAGGTGACAGGCACTGATTACAAAGCTGCCTTGGGCTTTGGCTGGATGTCTGCCAGCCCTGGCCGAGTCTAATGGGTGCCAAGAAAAATGCTTGGCTTTGGAGACGTAGTGATGAATCAGACAAATGCCTGTCTGCTCCCAGCCTACTGCAAGGCTGAGAATCCTAACCATTACCAACCTGTAGCTAAGGGCTGTGATGAGAAAATACGTGGAGGTAAGGAGGCCAGTTGAGGACACTGATGGTGTCCGGAGCAGGTTTCCCATGGAATTTCTGACCAGGTTGGGGGAAGCAAGGGAAGGAGGGCATTTCTAGCAGGGGCCACAGGATGCTCAAATTCACACAGGAGGCTCAAATTCACACAGGAGGAAAAATAAGCTTGTCCAAGGGTGGAACACAAGGGGGAGTGAGAGGAGGTAAGCAGGACAGGACATCAGAAAGGATGGGAGAGGACTGAGTGCTGTCCATAGCATGGTAGTTCCTTGACCAGATCAGAAAGGAGGCCCTGGCTCTCATCCTGGCAGCCCTTGGGAGGACAGGCACCCCGTGCATGCAGCATGGGCACCTTGGGACTCCTCCCGCTGTGGAGAGGGACCTCTGCTCCAGGATTCCAGCTGTGTTTGGCACTGGCAGCCCCAGCACAGACCGTGTGGGAACTGGGCCTGGTGCTGTGTATGTTGTGAGCACCTGCAGGTGCAGGACCAAGGCCGCAGATCATTTGCATGGGATGGAGAACACATTTTCAGTTTCCTCCTCTCACAAATGGCAAATTTCACTTTCACGGTTTTCTTTCTCCATCACAACCACACCAGTTTCCATTTGGCACCTTGAGTCTGTTGTCACAAAGTAACCCCAGATCTCCTCTGTGATGTTTCTGCCTCACTAGCCTTCAGGGCTTCAATGGCTCAACACCCCGCCATGGATGTCTCCTGCCCTTGTTCCCCACCTCACAGAAAGAGTCCCACACTGGGAGTCAGGAGCCTGGGCACTGGTCCTGGTTCTCTGCCCCTTGGTATGGAATGTGAGACTCTTTTTGGGCCTTGGTTTCCCCATATGTACCCAGAAGTTTCTGGACTTGACAATCTCCAAATGTTCTCCAAACTGTAGAACAGCGACTTTCTGATCTTGGCAGTTTGTCCTGGAAACCCTAAGATAACATACAGCAAGTGTTGGGGCTTGGCCCCTGATGGCCTAGGAACTGGAGGTCTTGCAGGGGTCTCCTCTTGTTCCTTGCTCTGCCACTACCCTTTCCTCCCTTTCCAACTCTCTCCCCATCCTCAGGTCTGGTTCCTGCACCTATGAGCTCTTTTGCTGCCTGACTTCTCATGGTCCGAAGAGAGAGGTGCTCAGTTCACCTTGCTGAGAGGCACTAGCTCGTCACTATAATGCTGGCCCAGAAGGGTCTCTCCTCCCTCCATGCCGATCCCAGCTAATGGCTATGCTGAGGTTCCTACAAATAGTCATCTGAGCAGAAGGTGCCTGAAGCCTCCATATTTAACATGTTCTCCACACAACTGTAACTTGCTAAAGTTTTCAGAGAAATTGCTTTGCTCTGACTAGGTACAGCAGAGAGAAACAGAGGGGCTGGTGTCCCCACAGCCAGGGGCTGGTCAGTCTGACTTCATGATCGTGGGCAAGCCTTTTCTGGGTTCTGGCTTCCACTTTCCCATCTGTGAAATGGGGGTGGGGGCGAAGCAGGATGGGCCAGAGTGGACTAGACCACCTTTTAGGCTCTAGGTCCTTTGCAGCTCTGCCATCTACCAGAGCCTCAGGCTTCCTGCTGTGGCCAAGAAACTCCCCCTCCTTGCAAGATGGTGCTGTGTGCGCAGGCTGGCTTGTTTTCGGGAAAGGAATACTGGTGAAAAGGCAGGGACCCCCTGCAGCACAGACAGTGGGGTTCAGAAGCCAGGTCTGTGGTGGGGAATCCAGAGTGACCCAGGAGGCCAGGGTTAACTGAGGCGATAAAACCAGAAAACTCCCTGGGCAGTCAAGTGAGGAGGGTGGTCATGCAAATCACTAGGAAGAGATGATTAACTGGGTAAAGGCACAGGAGGAAACGGTTGGTGACCCATGAATTGTCCAGCATGACTGTGGGTTCCCTAGGCCCCAAGTCTGCGCTGGGGTGGGTGTGGAGGCTGAGGTTGAGGTGTGAAAGGAGGCTGAGGCCGAGGTGGGCCTGATAAGCTCCCCTCCCAGAAACATTAGCCAGGCGAAACCAACGGGGCCGGGGGGGGGGGGGGCTGCTGGGAAGAGTGAGAAAGGCACTCAGAGAGTTTCCATCTCAGGGAGGTTCCGCAATCCGCCTGGCCCCTCAGCAGCTTGCTGGCCGTGGGCGAGGGAGGGGTGAGGGCAGGAGCAGGGACTTTTCTGAGGGGTGCTGTTGACTGTGAACAGCACTCTGGCATCTAGGGCTGTCAGCACTCACAGAGTCTGGGGAGGCTCTTCCCCGATGCTGCTCCATTCTCATCAGGTCCTTGAATTTCCTCCACAACACCATGACAAGTGGCTCATGTCCAGGAACCAAGAGCTCAGTATGTCCCTGGCAGCCTGCCCCACTGTGGGAATCTGTCAGGAAACTGCTTCTCTGTACCAAGCCAAAATCTGTCCCTAGCTGTGGGCCTAATCCCACACCAGCCCTTCTTCCTCCAACAGGAGGTGGTTTGCACCAGCGTTTGGCATAGCACACCTGGAGATGTGCAGCCTGGTTGTCTGAGGAGGATTTTATGTAAAAAGTAGGAACTATATAAAATTATTTCCATGGTACAAAGGTTACCTTCAGGCCTAGTACCAGGTTCTAGGGGTTAGGATTTGGGCATCAGTTTGCCCTGTTCTGCTTCAATTTCTGTATTGGAGATGAATATCACTGTAATGGTTAATTTTTTTTGTGTCAACTTGGGTAGGCTATAGTGCCCAGTAGTTTAGATGTTGCTAGGAATGTGTTCTGTAGCTGTCATTAGCACCTATAATCACTTGACTTTAAGTAAAGGAAAGGAACACTGGATGAGGATGGGCCCCATCCAATCAGTTGAAGGTCTTAAAAGCAGGAGCGAAGGCTTCCTTAAGAAGGAATTTAGCCTCGAGATGATGAAGCAGAAATCCTGCCTGGCTTTCTGGCATGCTGGCATGACCTAGACAGATTTTAGACTTGCCAGCCCCTGCAATTGGGTGAGCTTGATAAATCTGTTAGTTCTGTTTCTTGGGAAAACTCCGATATAATCAGCTTCCATGTCTCTGTACAAAGATAGGCAAAAGACATGTCATTCCTTGGAAAGAAAAGCGATTTATGGGTGCTAATAGGACAAAAATGCTAAATTGTGCAGAGCTGTTCTCAAACCCATCTCCAAGCATGCCATTCATCTCCCTACTCAAATTCTTTGATGGTGCCCCACTGCCACCAGATCAGTTGCTCTTAATGAAGCATTTCTATCACTGTGTGAGAAGTTTATCATTAATACATATTTTCTAGGAGATACTTTAAAGATTATTTTCATTTTATAGAAGAGGAAAACGAAACAGAAGTTAACCTATCAGAACCACATTTCTTCCTGTAGGACTCAGAGCCAACAGCGACGTCACTCATGTGTCCCTCCACTACCCTGCGACCTGCAGTCAAGGCAAATTGGACTAGGTCCTCTTACCTGTGTCCTGGCTGCTGCCCACACCCATCTTCCTGCTGAAATGTGTCTCCTCTCACCTTGCACATTCAAGTCTTTCCTATGTTCAAAGGGCCAATTCCAACACCATTTTCTGTCAAGTGTTCCTGGGTCTCCACCTCTGACACCAGAAGTCACCTTTTTCTGTATGCACAGTCCTGCCTCAAGGCACAGCCATTTACTTCAGCGTTTCTCTTTGCTATCTTAAAATGCAAGACGTCTGTGGGCAGGGAACAAGTCTGGCAGATTAGGGCAGATGATATTCAAACCCAGAGGAGTTTCTTTCCAAAGCTTAGTGAATTTTGATTAGAAAAACAATTTGTCCTCCTGGATTATACTTCTCTAAGGAAGTGTGTACATGGGTTTCTGGAGTATCAGTGTTTTCGCCCTGGCATATACTTGTTTTCCTTGTTCTCCTCTTCCATTTGAATGACAGACCTTATATTGATCATGTGAGTCTCACATTCACTCTATCCAGCCTTGAAGCTTTCTTTCCGAAAGGACCACTGCAAACTTTTCCATTTGGAAGTGCAACCTTCCTGTCCAGTCAGTCCTAGACACCCCCATTTTGGTAATTACATGCGGAAAACAGTGTTGCCGCCAGTGGGTTAAATTCATTTGCGAAAGCCTGTCAGGCCCTATCCTGGGCCCTGGGAGAAAGAAAATAGATATCATGGCCTGTGTCTCTTCACTCTATCAATAGATATTTGAGCCCCTACCCTACTCCAGGAACCATGTTCTTTGTACAGTGTCCATCTTTTCCATGAACTACGAGTCCTATGAGGGCACGGATCACATCTGCCTGGTTTACACTGTTCCTTGAGCTCAGTGCAGGGCCTGGCACACAGGTATCCTACAGATATTTATAAAACTGAATAGAAGGGTTGGGGATTTGCATCTGTCCCAATCCCTGGAGAAAAAGCAAGAATTCCAGGGTAGGACTTGGCTCTGGTTAGATGGTCAAGGACGTTGACTGAGTTGGTTGAACAAGTCCTGGGTCCTGTGGAGGTCCACTGTGGACCACCCTCACTGTGCTCAGGTTGTGGTGAGTTCTTTGTGGGGTTTTCACCAGTCTCTGAAGAACCAGCAGTTCGTGCTTTCTCATGAGACTTCTTTTTCTTGGGATTTAGTAGATTGACCTACTCAGTGGAAACTAAAAACAGACACTTGTCTAAAGGTCCTGTGCTTAGGCCTGAGGTCAGCAAGCCCCTCCCCAGGTTCCTACAGATGGTTATTTGTCTTGTGATACTGGTCACCTTGGCCCCAAGTGGGCAAAACAGGAAACAAAACCGAAGATGGCCTGAGGACTGCTCACCCAGATTTTTTAGAATATTCCCAATTCAATGATAAAAAACAAAACAATCCCCTCAAACAAAAACCATTAACATGTTTCCAATAGACTACTATGTGAAATTAGACTTTTTTGGTTCTGATTGTATGCATATACCTGATATCATCACCACAATCTAGATAATGAACCTATCCACCCCACCAAGTTTCTTTGCGTCCCTTCTTAATTGTTACCTCCTGTCCTTCCCAGCCAACCCTATCTCTGAGCGGCTACTGTTTTAACAGTTTTCTGTTCCTATAGATTAATTAACATTTTTAGTAGTACTTCTTTGTGAATTTTACCTTTTTGGGTGCTGATATTTTTGTGTTCCTATGAATATTCTTTTTTTTAAAAAAATATTTTTTAGTTAGACATGGACACAATACCTTTATTTGGTTGATTTATTTTTACATGGTGCTGAGGATCGAACCCAGTGCCTCTTATGGGTGACGCAAGCGCTCTGCCACTGAACCACAATCCCAGCCCGTCCTATAAATATTCTTGAGCTTTGCTTTTTGCAATTGGTTATTTGGAGAGAGCTTAAGCCTTCTGGATCCTATTTTCAAATGTGAGGCAGAAAAAGAGGAGTTTAGACCCGGGATAATTTTTCTTCATTACTGAGTAAAACTCTTCTAAGAGCTGTGGTCAGTGTTGGTGAACCATGAGGTTTTCCACTCTGGTGAGAACAGAAGCTATTTTGGGCTCTGTGTGAACTCCAGAAATAGTTCCCTCTAGTGCTTTCAGGTGGTTTCCTCACACATGGGTGCTGACCAGTACTCAGCTGAAGACTCCAGGGGGAACCCGCCAGGTCACAGGTCTCTGGGTTCTCTATCAGCGCAGCTCTCTCCTCTCTGGTAATAGGACCTACAAGCCGTAGCCACTTTGGGTTTGCCAGATTCCGCTGTTTCCTCAACTCAGGGAGACCTCCAGGGTCTTCCTGGGTCCCCTGCTTGCTCCCTACTCGGGGAACGCTGCAAGCAGTCAGCCAGGGCAGTCACAGGTCACACCTTACTTGTTTGTTTTCTCTTAAAGTTTGCTGTCCCTTCTTGTCTGATGTTTAATGTCTTATGAACAGTATTAATATTTTTCACACTGTTTCAGGGTGGGGACTAAATCTGATCCCAGTTACTCTAATCTTGGTTGGAAGGGGAAATTTCTAAAACTACTTTTGATAATGACTGTGATAATGCTGCAATAACTTTGATATTCTGGACTCCCTTCATTAGCATTGTCATCTCTGGGTACCTCAAGCTGATAAACTCTTCTATTGAGAAAATGATTATACTTGTATTACATTTCACATATACAATTGATTATATGTAATATATGAAAATAAAATTGTAATTTCTTCATTCAAGAACAATTTTTAAAAATGTTGGTGTAAGACTGCCAAGCATCCTTTGCGAGAAGGTCTGCTCTGAAATGATGGCTGCAGCAGTCGAGCTGGTGGTTCCTTCCCAGCCTCCGCCTCTGTTGGGGCACCTCCCAAAACCGCTCTGCTGGTGTACAGAGAGCCAGAGTTGGCTAGGAAAGAATCCTGGGGGGTAGTTTTCAAACACTGACTGGTTTACAGAACAAAAAACACATATGCTAGCTCCTTTGTCCCTGATGGGGCAACTCTGAGGTGCAGCCTCCATTGTCTAGTGGAATGAGCATGGAAGTTCCCGCTATGGACCCTGAGGAAGCAGCCAGCCCCGCTTCCTTCTCTTCATTTCTCTGTATCACTTTCCTATTCATTTCTCCCTTCTTATCTGTGTATAAATGCACGGACCCAAACAGTAAGTTATATCCCAGAACAAAAGGTTTGTCTAACAACCAAGAAAAGTTTTGGGGAAAAATAAAATGGGCAGGTAGAAATAAAAGTCTTACCTTCAAATACTCTATATATGAAAGAACCTAAACAATGGTAATTTCATTTCTGATCTAAAAAGAGGTGGATGCCCTAGGAGTAGAAGGGACACTAGTTCCACCATACTGATAATAAGCCATGCTTGCCCCAGGTCCTACTGAGGAACAGTGCCAGCTATTTCAAGGCTTACTACACTTCCATGAAGCTGCTTATCATGGCTATCAGTTTTAGCAGGGTGTTAAGAGCCTCTGGTTGCTCACCTCGGGGTGAGAACAACTTTAGCCAAAGCTGGGAAGCCATATGCCAGAAGGGAGGGTGGTGGACTAAACATTATAGACCTACAATTCACACTAGGGATGATGTGGGAAGTGAGATTCTCCTTCAGCCAAAAATAAGGGAGACACCCTAACAGGCAGACAGTAGTTTATACTTACCAAAGAGTAAAATACAAACACAAAAATCCAATTTATAGAACTGTTCTACTTAACTGATCACACACCATTTTATTCTGCTATAAAGCTTGTGCTTGGGCAACATGGGCATTTTTTACTCCAATTTATCGTGATTATTGATTGACTGACTGATTGATTGAGGTGCTGGGGATTGAGCCCAGGGCCCCTCCCAAGCTAGGAAAGCACTCCACCACTGGCTACATCCCCAGCTCTAGTTTATGGTGATTTTATAGCTTTAGTCACTGTCCAACCCAAATGTGCCCTTCATCATCCCAACTCTCATAGTCTTTACATAATAGACCATTTAGTCACTCTATTTGAGACATTTTATTTCTCTCATTCTAATATTAGGCTTTGGTAAGTACAAAAAAATTGTTCACAAGTACAAAAAATTCTGTAAAGCTCTGTTGTAGTTATAAAAGTCCATAAAAACAGAACAGTTTTTTAAGTTGGATAATATTTAACTCTATAAATCTAAGTGATGATTTTGACATGTGGCTTTAAAAATGGCAAAAACTGTTTTACTGCGATTGTTAAAATTTTTGATGACTCTTTCACCTGTTTCAGGAAATCTGTCTTAGACATTTATACTCAGATTTCTTTTACTATAGCCCAATTCCCTGCCTCCTCAGGGCCTTGTTTGTAGTAAGCCTGTGATGTTCTGCCCAAGGGAAGATTCTGACAACAGCTTCAGAAGAAAGAAGAGCTGGATTCAGATTTATAGCCACTGTCCTTTCCAATGTAAAAGTAATCTTATGTCAGGTGGCATACACTGTAATCCCAACATCTTGGGAGGCTGAGGATTGCAAGTTCAAGGCTAGCCTCAGCAACTTAGCAAGACCCCGTCTCAGTATAAAAAGGACTGGGGGTGTAGCTCAGTGGTAGAATGCCCCTGGGGTCAATTCCTAGTATTTTAAAAAAAAAAAAACAGTAATGCTGCAAAACAGTGATACAATTTTCTTATTAGTAATATTTTCTCTTCCTGCAAAGATTTTTTTTACTGTTAATATTGTAGATGAATTACATTTGATGACATTTTCTGTTTTTCAAAGTATTTTTAAAAAGTTTTATTGAAAAGATTTGATTTTTCCTATCCCAAAGATTCTGAGTAAAAACAATATTGGAATAAGTCCCAGTTTATCTTGCTGTGTTTCTACCTAATAACCTGTGGGACAAAGCACTGAGATCCTGCAAGGATTTGTTCAGTACTCCAAGTATTAAACAATCAAAACAAAAAACCTTTCTTTCACTTAATCATAAACAATAAAAATATTGCCAGAATGTTGCAGACATGAAGATCAAATGAACATTATAAAACCAAACCAGAAGCTGTCTCACAGCTTAGACTTTTTTTTCCTCTGCTTAATAAGAAATAAATTATCATTGCCATCATCTTCCACATATCTCTCCTTTTTCTTTGGCTTGCTCCGCTTGCCCTCTTTGGGAAGCTTGTCTTCTCTTGGCTTGTGGTAATGTGATGAATGGTGAAAGGACTTGTGAGGCTTCTGGGTCTTAAAACTGCCAGGTGAAGAGTGGGTTTTGGGGCCTCTAGGAAAGTCCTCATCCACTTCATGATGCCTGTCAGCCTTTCTGTGCTTCTCACGTTCTCTACTCCTGTTCATCATTTCCTTCTGTATTTCTTTGTCTTCTTGATACCACTTGTTGCTTTTTCTCCAGCCATGGCTCTTCCTTATATCATGGTGTGGTCTCGTCTCTGCTGCTTCCATGTGCAGTCTCTTGAACTGCCTTGGAAAATCCCCATTTTTCTGGATTTCTGGAAAATTAAAAAGTATTTTGAGCTTTCGCAGGTCTATAAATGAGGAGACAGGCAGCTAGATATATTTAAATGTGTTAATAATACAACATTCTAAAGAGCCTTTACTAAGGTAAAAACAACAACAACAGGAATAAACACTAACTAGAAATGGAATGGTTGTAGTTTTACATTCCTGATTGCTAAAAAGGGAAAACACCACAAATCCAACGATAGCTGTTTGTTCTATTCAACACAGTTTAACTACAGTATTAGACAATAGAGACCAGGACCTGCAAGAACAGTAATCATCTTAGTTCTGTGAGGAAGTCACGTCTGACCAATTCAAGTTCCTCCAGTGATCATCAGTCTCTGATGATAAGGCAAAGCAAGATGTATAAAATTGCCTTTGACAGTCTCACATGACATTTCAATTACCTCCTGAAGATAAAGTCTGGCCACAGTACTAAGAGGGGGATGCCAGACTGCCCGGGAGATTACTCCTCTAGAGCAGAGACTGCTGGCCTGGGGAGAACACACTTGTGTGCACTCTGTGTGGGTATTATCTTAGAGGTTTTAGTGCCAGATGATGTTATATTTTGTCAGGATTCAACATACTTATTACGAGCTTCTGATGGTGAGTGATTCTGACATGAGTAGGTGGGAGATGAGGTTACAGTGAAGGATGAAAATTAATGTCAGTAGAACCTTAAAAAATTAAAGCATTGGCCAATAACAACTTTTAGCATAAGACTCTTAGAATAAAATAAAAATTCCAACGCAAACTTCAAAATTGATTTGTGCTACAGAGTGTCAATACAACTAGCTAAAAAGGAAAAAAAAATTTTTTCCTCAGATTATAAAAGTTATAAATGCTCATGATGGAAAACTTGGAAAAAAAACAGACAAGTTAAAAAAAATCAGAAAGCACTCATAATTTTTAAATTCAGAGATAAAATTTTCATTTATTTCTTTTTAATCTCTTTCTAATTTAGTTGCCTAATCACTGTCTTCCTGTACTATAATTTCTCTATAGTTTAGATAAATTTTATATTAAATATGTAAACTATGCAGGCATTGTGAGAAGAAATTCCTTTGACTTTCTTTAGAATTAGTAACTTTATTTTGAAAAGGTCCTAAACTTAGTAAGAGTTTAAAAAAAGAATACCAAAAAGATGAAAACTACATAATAGAACAACTTGAAAAATAAACAATTTTGTCCCCAAACAAGAAAGGTAACTTGGGAAACCATCTTAAAGTACACAGCAAGAAAGAACAGAAGTAGAGAAAATAGACTTAAATGATAAGATATTAATTTGGTGAGAAAGAACTTAAATGTTAGCAACAGTAAACACAGAAACCAGAGAAGTGGCTGGGGACCTACAGCTATGCAGACAATGGTGGCCTATAAGAGCTGATTTCTTAAGGGAAGCTCCAGGAATCTTTCTTTCCATGAAAAATATCAGAGACATACAACCTGAAAAAATAATTACTTGTCAAACAGAAAAATCTCCAAGGAATCTTGAAAACTGCATGCACAGATGGAGAGCAGTATTTTTCTGGACATTTTCTAAAATGTTTACTAAGTGGAAAAAATGTTTATCACAAATAGGTTACAATACAGAATTTTTGAAGTAAGGTGTTTGGCTTCTGAAGATGAAGAAAGTTCTAGTTTCTATGGTAATTATTAAAAACATTTACTGTGATAACTAATGACCTTGAAAGCACGCAAAGATAAGAAAAAATTTAAGGGGGAAAGTGCTGGGGAATGATATTGGCCAATTATGTTGATTTTTTTTGTGTTCATGTGCGAATATGTAACAATAAATCCCATTATTATGTATAATTATAATGCACAATAAAAAATGTGGAAAGAGAAAAAAAGAAATCTAGGAACTACTACTGCAAATGTTACCTAACAAGTTAATAACATACCTTTTTAAAAAATAATATCTGTTCTTTTTAAAATTTTTTTTTAGTTGTAGACAGATACAATACCTTTATTTTATTTATTTGTTTTTATGTGGTGCTGAGGATCGAACCCAGTGCCTCACATATTTAAGGCAAATGCTATACCAATTGAGCTACAATAACAGCCTAATAACATACCTTTTATTTTTCGTTTTATTCTCTGTTCTCTCTCCCGAATTTCGTATTTGTCATCATAGTAGTAGATGAATGGAGATGTTGGAAATGTCTGATTATACATCCGTCTTTCTGTACATTCCTGCAAATTGTATTTGAAATTATGATGTCATAGTTTTCACTGTTCAGAAAACCCTTTTGTGAGCTTCTGGACCATGCTTATTAGAGAAGAGACCCACATCACTGGTGTCTTGTGCTGTGGTTGAAAGCTGGAAGGGATCACGCAAACCAACAACCCTACTGTGTTTATGTGCTTTTCTTTCAGGCTTGGGTTTTCTTCCCTTAGCTATAAAACCTTTCCTATTTTTTTCCATCTTCCCTGCCAAATTCCTCCTTAGTCTCAGTCAACAGCACTGAGGGCTGGTGCCATCTGCACTTGTCTTGTTCTGTGACAGAGTTTATTCTATTCAGTTTTATGTTCATATCTGTCCTTTCCTTGTCTGTTTCTTCCAAAAATGTTCCCTTAAGTATTTCTTTTGTCTCTCCTTCTCACCCCCAAAATATAGGTGTTAAGTTCTTAGCCTCTTGCTCTCCTCTCTAAACACAAGTGGTTGGCAAGTTTATTTTAACTCAGCATTTACTGCTGATTAGGGTAGTGATTTTTATGATAGGGAGTGAGATGGTGGTAGGTTATGTCTACTTTAAAACTTTTCCCATGTAATTCTGAGATGCCCCAAAGGAAATCTCTCTTCTTGCTCCCTACCCGAGCTGAGATCACCCCTTGCGCTCCTTTCCATAGGTGGCTGCCCACTCTCATGACTGGTCTTCCCACCATGGCCATTTCCCATGTTTACATTCTTTGGCCTGAATACTTCAGGTTTTCATTTATCATGATCTGCAACACATATTTATTCACCATGTCTGAAGCATTTTTTTCTTTGAAAGTCTTCCCATTGGAAGGTTCCCGTTTATCTTCTGTTATCTTACCTAATATTTATTTATAACTATTCAGCATTTTTTAGCTAAGTATTGAACAAAAATTAGAATAGTTTTAAGAAAGCATGTGAAAAATACACAAAGAATTTAGTTGATTCATTATAACTCTGACATTGTATCTGAACTTGTATCTTTAAGATAGCTGGCCATTTTATACATTTTATATAATTAATTTGCTGAATTAAAAAATTATGAATCATCAGAATATATTTCAAAGAGTTAAGTAATGGAAATCTGTTTTTATTATTCATATCAAATCATAACATTTTACCTTAACAGTTGACTTCTGTTTTCTCCTAAAAAAAGAGTTTTCAAAGAATCAGCTTTTGGTTTTGTTGATACTATTTAGTTTTCTGTTTCTATAATTTTCTCTTTTATCTTTATTATTTTCTTCCTTCTACCATCTTCAGACTTATCCTATTGTTTCTTTCTTTCTTTCTTTTTTTTTAGGTACCAGGAAGTGAACTCAGGGGCACTCAGCACTGAGCCACATCTCCAGCCCTATTCTTTATTTTATTTAGAGACAGGGTCTCACTGAGCTGTTTAGCACCTTGCCATTACTGAGGTTGGCTTTGAACTCGCAATCCTCCTGCCTCAGCCTCCTGTGCTGCTGAAATAACAGCATGCACCACCCTGCCTGTTGTGACTTTTTTTTTTTTTTTAATCATTTGGTCTTATTTGGATTCTGAAAGTTGTAAGGCAAACTTTCATGATAACATAAAAAAATGTGTTTAGAAACCACCATATTTAGTGGCTCCAAATTCTCATTTCTAGGATAAAAGATACACATCAAATAAACCCATAAAAAATTGGGTCTAAAATTCTGACAATAACTGAAATGAAAGGCAGCTAATTAAGAACATAAAACACAGAGAAGCATAAAACTTAATGATGTAATGAGTCATTCAGAATACTCTAATATTGTAATGGTGGAATATACAGCAGCTTTATCTCTAGTAAGAATCCTAACCATACAATAGTAGGAGCAAATCATGATGGCACAAAGGTACTAAAGATCTTCATACATTCATTCAATACTTGTCAACAAAACCTTTTAACTCTCCCAGCTCCCACTCACTCTTTCACATCCTCCTGCAGAGGCTCTCTGTACAGTGACTACTGTTGTCCTTGACACCCTCCCCAGACCCCACTCCACCAGAAAGGGAGTGGAATTAGGAAATAGTAGTGTCACATTTTCACGCAACGAATCTATTCAATAACAACATCTGTATGGCTGAATTTCTAAAACTGAAGGAGAAAGATCCTCAAACATCTTGAACCACCTGCGTGCTCTATTTGGATCCCATATGGTCTAGACTGACATGACTACACAGAGTTATACAGTACTACAAATGTTTTCCAAAGCTAAATGTAAATTGTATTTTGATTATCCACATCGCTGGTCCCCTCCATTAGCACAGACAATTGATAGTTGGCTATATAATTTATCTACTATTCTGGATTAGCCACACCACTGATCTTCTTCATTAGTGTTGGATAATCTAGAGTTCTTCATCTATGGCAGTGATGAGGTTGCCAAATTTGTTTTTTTATAAATTAAAAATTATCTAAATCTAGATTTCAGGGATAAATTCCAAATGCTTTTAATATATTTCCTATCTACATTAACAGGAGTGACTAGTAAGTAATAAGCATCCAGCTATAATTGTTTTTCTTTAATTGGACAAAGATAAATGCTAAAATTATACCCTTGTGTTTTAAAGAGGTAAGCAAGCATAAATCATACATTTATGTGATTTGTGTGCCAGTAGACTGCTTATGTGAATATGTTCCCTAAAAGGCGTTGGCAGCATCTGAATGTTGGTAACACGGATGAATGCACAGAGCAGTAAAAGATCTAGAGATGATAGCACTGTAAAAGAAACCTTCTCTAGCTAAATTTTCAATGTGAGTTCTACAGAAGTGAAGTAAGTGTGCTGTAGGATCTCTCCATCTGTGTCACCACAAGGTGGGTCTGATCACATTGGAAATAGCATCTAAACATCAGGGCTGAGAAATCCCCTGTACCACTTCTTTGTTTTGGAGATAAGGATTGAAGGTCAGAAAGAAAAAGTGAGTTGTTGAAGTCACCTGGTTAAGTCAGTAGCAGAGTACGAATCAGAAGTGAGGATCAGAGCCTCATGCTAGTTTTCACATTCTAAGCTCCACCCATAGTTCTGCTGCCTCAGTATGGAAGATAACTTGATCAGCAGATGGACTCCAGCACTTTTCTTTCTCCTAGCCTTTTTGTCTGTCCTCATAATGTAGGGCTCCCAAGGCTTGTACCAGTAAATGCCATGGCTGGAATTTAAGAGGTGGTCTGCAGTGCTACCCTTTTCTATTGATCATCCTTCTACCCACTTAAAGGATTCCAAGCTTTGTTGTTTTCTACCTCCTTCCACTGGATCTGATTTGATATCAGTTCACCTTGTTTTTGAGGCTATTAGAACCCTACCTGGAAAGTGGGAGTGCATTTCTCCATATGAACTTTCTACCTCCTGTGCCACTGCCCTTTCCTCTCTGCCTCAAGAGTCCTGGAATGCATGGATTTTGAGCCTATTCTTATTGCTTCTTGTCTCTGTGATGGATGGCTGCAGTTTCACACTTAAAGTGGCAACTGGCTAGGGATCTTGTGCCCACCTCACAGCAAGAAGTCGCTCCTGCTCTGAAACTTAAACATCCAGAACACACAATCTGACCCTTTCAGTTGGGGTTAGAGAATGTGTTAGCTGGACAAGGAACCTGGGCACTTGTGGAGTAGGTGGGTTAGTCAGTGATGCATCACCCCTGTCTTTCCACTGTTGGGTGTCAGGGATTGCAAGTGAGTGATGAAGACTGAGTTGACTACAGTACCAGGAAAAAGTGGAAGAAAAAAACAAAACATGATGGAGCTGTGTCAAAGTAATCATGAGAGGAACTCATGAGAACGCCATGTACTGTTGACGACTATTATATGACTCACTTCATGAGCTGTATTTGTTTTTACATTCACCTGTAACAGACAACTATGCTCTGACAGACAGTTACTCTGGTAGGGATGGGAGAAGTAAATAAATAGAGAATATATACACTCAGAAAAATTAAATTATACTCAGAAAAATGAGAAATTATACCCCATCTGATTCAAAAGTATGATATGTCAAGATCATTGTACTGTCATGTGTATCTAATTATAACAAATAAAAAAAAAGAGAATATATTAAGTCTTGCCTCTGAATGTTAGTTGGTAAATAAGTAAGCATTCAGAGTTCCATTCTTTTTTGAGCTCATCTTTCAACAACTGCTCCCTGACAACAGAATGCTTTATGTTCAAATGCTAAACTTACGTGTCCATAATGGCCTTTTTGTGCACAGTTGTAGCAATAAACTAATGCTGATTGTCCAGAAGGAGTCTTCGGTTTTTTGGGTGGCCCAGGTTTGGTCTGCAACATAAAACATTTGTGAAGGTTTAATAAAAGTTAGAAGAAAGTTATAAATACTGCTTTCTAGAGCTTAGCATGGAGTGGCAGTGGAGGATGGAACCTTGGACAGAAACATTTAAGGGCACACAGAGGAGCTTGTAAAAGGGACAGAGAAGGAAGGGCTCAAGCATGTGGAGACCCAGGAGAACACAGGTGCCAGTGTTAGAGAATAGTTTTAAGAAGGATGAACTGATCTACAGTGTCAAAAACCAGCAGGGAGACCTAGTAACACCAGGATTGAGAAACATCCATTGTAAAAACAACTGTTCTTAAATAACGTTAGTGCAAGAATTTGGAATCAGTGGGAGTGCACAAAGAGTTGAAGGCTGTAGGGTGAAGAGTAAAGGGATGCACATGAAAGTAATGAAATGTAGAAAGAAAAGCAAAGAAATAATCACCAACTAGGGCTGGGGTTGTGTCTCAGTGGTATTGCACTTGTCTGGCATGTGTGAGGCACTGGGTTTCAATCTTCAGCATAAAATAAATGTATTGTGTTCATTTACAACTAAAAAAATATAAAAAAAAAGAAAAAAAAAAGAAAGAATCACCCACCAAAGTCAGGAGGGCAGTTACTTCCAAAGAGGATAGAAGAGCCCATAGAGGGCTTTGGGGTAGCTGCAACTTCCTAGTTTTTGTACACAGAGGTAGTTACTTGGTGTGTATCATATAACTAATCTATTAAATTGTACACATATTTTATGCACTTTTTAGGATGCATATTACATTTTACAATAAGAAATGTTTAAAAATATTGAGTATAGGTTGAAGACAGGGAGAATAATGCTATATATTATTTTGAGAAGCATGAATAATGGCAGAGTAAGATGATGCAGTACTTAGGGGGAGGAAGATTTGGTAGGGTTTGTTTTTTTGAACAGGAAGAGACCTGGGCATGTAAGAAGGCTAGTAGAGATGGAGACACTGAAAATAGAGAAGAGAAAGGAGATGATGGATGGAGAAAGAACTCTGAGGAAGTGGTGGCTGTAATCAACGGGAGAAAAACCTAATCGGCACTCCCCACCCCAAGCTTTTGGGAGACTGAAAGAAAACATGTAAGATGAGCATAAACATAGGTAAGTTTATTTTTCATGTTCTTTACTGGGATCCTATTACCAAGAGTACTATTGTGCCATCTAATTTTATTGCTTAATGTTACAAACAGGTGGTTTGTGGGGTTTTCTTTGATTGATACAGGAAAATAATGAATAGGTAGTAAAAATCTTCTTTAAAAAACTTTACTTTCAATTCTTATTTCCTAGAATGGAAAACCAGAAAACCAGAAGAAAACAATAAAATAATCTTTCTGCTGAAAATGATCACAAATGCTACACACAATGGAATTTATAACCTCAGCTGTTACCAATTCATATATAAATAAAAAACAACAAATGTTATACATTCTCCAATTAAAAATGTGGCTCATAAATTAAGATTAGCCAAAAATCATCAAAAAAAAGTTTTAACAAGTACACACACAAGTCATATATCCCTTATTGCAGAGATTCACATTTTCTTCAGGTAGTAGAACACCAGGAAGATGTGAAATTAGTGAGTGTAATTTTTTTTCTGCCTATAAATAAATAAATAAACAAACAAATATATATGTGTGTGTGTATATATATTTAAAGAGAGAGAGAGAATTTTTTTTTAATATTTAGTTTTTAGTTTTCGGTGGGCACAACATCTTTATTTTATTTTTATGTAGTGCTGAGGATCGAACCCAGCGCCCCGTGCATGCCAGGCGAGCACACTACCTCTTGAGCCACATCCCCAGCCCACGTCTATATTTTTTGATGTGGCATAAAATTGCAGCCATGAGCACACATGTTTTAAGGGAAAACTAAAAGAGATGGTGGTGTCAAGGATGTGATAACATTTCAAGAAAGAAGTTGTTAAAAGCTACTGATGGGCTACAGAAGATGAAGACTATGAAATTCATTGGACTTAGCAATCAAGAAGTTGTTGGCAACTGCAAACTTGTATGCAATTTCACTTGAGGAGCTGTAGCATGAGCCAGATTGAAATACGTTTATCAAGTAACTATAAAAATGCCTTAGAACAGAACACTGGTCACTCTTTCAAGAAACAAGGATATGTAGAGAACAAGGGAAAGAGACAAGTAGAACAGAATACAAGTCCAAGGTGCCTCTATTCATGATACTTTTTAGTGTGCTGGGCACAGGGCACCATTGAGTGCCCAATATATACATGGCATTGTTCTCAGATCAGGTAATTGAGAAATGAGAAAAACACTACTTACATCTCCAGTGCTGTATGTGTACACGTGCACACACTTTCACATATCACTCATGTGTACACAAACTAGAAGATGGTGATTAGTAGTATGCACACAGCTAAAACTGAGTTTTATGAATTATAGATTGAGCTGCTGAGAGAAACCCTGACAAGGACGATCCTTTATTATAATAAGGAAAAAACCCCAGGTATATAATGATTAAGGGACACTATTCTAGGCATATGGTATAGGGAACAGGTAGTGCTAAACCCAAGTTAGAAGCAAGCTCACTATATTTGAAGATTTGAAAATGTATCTGTAAACTTGGAAGTGTAGTAAGTGAAGAAAGAATAGAAGAAAAGGAGGTTCCAGGAGGTGAAGAAGGACCTTACCTAGGGCTTTATGACTGAGGGTGAAAAACACTGAATTTATTTTAAGCAGCATGGGAACCCAGTGAAGGGTTGAAGCTAATGGTAGGTACTCAGTAACTAGCTGGTGACTGTTAGGAAGGACCATAACTGATGATAAAAAGAAAAACCCACTCCTTAAATAATAAATGCTCTCTAAAATGGTACTTACTTATGTTTATAAATTGTTCTACTTATGTTTGTGCAAACATATAGAAAATTTATCTTTGAAGCAAGATTTTTAGATTCATTAATGAGAAGGAAAAATATGCTATGTTTATACCACTGAAGTAAGGGATTCTACTGACTTGAATCCTATGCAAAGGTCAAGATAAACCAGGAAGTAAAGATGAGAGAGGCTGGTGAAACCATATCAACAGGGATATCCAGTCACTAGAACTTGATTTATTGATATAGAAGCAAGCAGAGACTTTCTCAAAGGAGAAGCTATCAGCACCCCTATAGCACTTCTGGCTCTTCCTAAAGAGTATAGGACACAAAGAAAGTCACAATACTGCACAACTCTCTAAAGGCTCATTCCTATCAACTCCTTTCAGAGAAAAGGCCACCTTTATGTAATATTGCCAGTTGTTTGCAACCTTAGGGTTCCTAATTCCCCTTTTCCCTACTCTCCTCCTCCTGTTCCTCCCTTTTTTTTTAAATAGCATCCATCACTTTCTAGTGTACCAAAGTGGTTATTGATTATTGCTGATCTGCCATCTCAATGCTACAGTGAAAGATGCCTGAAGGTGGGGACTTTTCTTTAGTCTACTATGTATCCCTACATTAAGAACCTAGACAATGAATTGGTAGAGAACCTAGAATAGGGGTCAGCAAATTTCGGCCCATAGACCAAATCTGATCTTCTCCTGTTTTTGAATGGCTTACAAAGTTGGAACAGCTACCCTTTAAAAAAAATTTTTTTTTTGGTTATACATGGACACAATATCTTTATTTTGTTGATTTATTTTTATGTAGTGCTGAGGATTGAACCAGTGCCTCACATATGCAAGGCAAGTGCTCTGCCAGGGTCACAACTCCAGCCCACAGATACCCATTTTTAAATAGTCAAATGTAATAACAAAAGAGTATTTTGTAACATGTGAAATTCAAATTTCAGTGTCTATCTATAAGTAAAGTTTTATTGAAACAGAGCCATATATATTAGATTATGGATTATCTCTAGCTGCTTTTACACTAGAGTTTTGATGGAGACCATATATAGCCCTCCAAGCTAAAATATAATACCATCTAACACTTTGTGGAAAGTTTGTTGACCCAATACCTAGAACATAGGAAAAGCTCAATAAATAAAGAGGTAATGAATGAGTAGACATTAAAGACTTCAAAATTCTAGACAGTGGAAATTAGTTATGCAATCAACAAGTGTAAAAAGTGGATACAAACACTGAATACACCTGCTACTGAGTACATGAAGGCAAAAATTTATGGAATGTCTCTGAATTTATTTTATTGCTTTAGTCTGAGGAGATAACAGGTAGTTCTAATGCATTTAGCCCTTAATAGAAATTATTTATTTTAAAAGGTTGCTGAGTTCCTACTATCCACAGAGTATGTAATAGAAATTGTGAGGGATACACACATAAATAAGAATTCTAAAACAGATGAGTTAACATGGAAAAGATCTTAAGAAATGAAAACACTAGGGAGGCCATGGCTCATCAAGGGGAGTTAAGTGCACATCAAATGCATATTTTCCATTCAATAAATGAAGTAGTATAATTTTTTTGAGATGCCCCTTACGTACAGCATCTCAAAGAACAAATTCACCTTACTGCTATTAAATGAATCGTAGTTAGTTCTTTTTAGTTTTTAAAGTGTTAAATGTTTTAAAACCAATAACATGCATGTGGCACAAAATTCAAGACACTAAATGGTAGAGAGTAAAAAGTCTGATTTTGTTCTGTTTTCCATCAATCAAGTTCCCCTCCTCAGAGGCAACAACTGTTACCAGTTTCCTGTTTTCTACCAGCAACAGTCTAGGCATGGATACATGTGGGCACTCTGTATATGTATATAATGCAAGGGCATATTTTTGCCTGCTTAAAGACAAAATATGGATGGAAGGGATTTTAAGAATTGGTGACAATAATCAAAGGCAAAACTGACCAAATCTTCTGAAGAGCCAGAGGCTCTGATAAAAAGTTATCCACTGCATTTTGGGATTATGTGCTAATCCTGGCTCTGTCACTTATGCAACATTAGTCAAGTTACTTAAATGATTTTGTTTCATTTTATTTATCTGTAAAATAGGTACAATAACAGTAACAGCACTCCTTCCTGACACTGTTGTGAGGGGATGTTACACATACTTATAACCTATCAGTAAGATATGACCATATCCTTTACTTTCTTTACTTAGTTTCCCCAACTCTCCTGGTTTCCTTCCACCTCACTGGCTGTTTCTTTGCTAGTCCTGTTTCGTATGTTCTATCCTGCTTACCCTGAAGTGGTTCATGGCTCAGTTGTGGTCATTTTTTTTTTAAGTATATGTTTTAGTTGTAGATGGACACAATATCTTTATTTTATTTATCTATTTATTTTTATGTGGTGCTGAGGATCAAACCCAGTGCCTCACATATGCCAGGCAATCGCTCTACCACTGAGCCACAACTCCAGCCCCCATGGCTCAGTCTTTTGACAGCTTTTCTTCTCTATCTAATCCCTTCTAACCTCATAGCTTTACATTAACCTTTACTTTGGCCACTCTAAAATTCTATTTTTAGCCTTGATCTCTCAACCCTAGATTCACATCTCTACTAGAATGTCTAACAGGCATCCTAAATTGAGTAAGTTAAAAACAAATCCTGTCCTCCTCCACCCCTCAAATAAGCACCTCCTACAATCTTTCCCATCACACCATAAGCAATGCCATCCTTTCAATTGCTTAGTCCAAATATCAACAACCTTGATTTATCTCTTACACATACATCATGTCCATCAGCAGAGCTTATTGGCTCTGTAAGATACAACCACCACCTTACTTCTTCTCTCCTGGTCTGACCATTCACCTTTCATTTAGATTACCAGAGCATCAGAACTGATCTTCCTCCTTCTATCCCTGCTCCTCTGCAGCCTATTCTCAAGACAAGGTGATCCTTCTAGCATGTAAATCAGAACATATCACTCCTCAGCTGAAAACCCTCTAACAGCTCCTCTGCTCTCTCAGTAAAGGCCAAGAACCTTACAATGGCCTACAATTTGCCTCTCCCACCTGCCTGATTTTGCTATATGCTTTGAAGCATGTCTCCATACCTTGCTAGCCTTTCTGTTGTTCTTTGAACACTCCAGACAAACCTCAGAGCTTGGCACCAGCTTTGGTGACAAAGCTTCTGGATCCATTTTCCTGGATCACTCTTCCCCCAGATATGATGTGGTATACCCCTTCACTGCCATCAAGTCTAGGCTCAATGGTCACCTTCATAGTAAGGTCTTCCTGACTACCTATTTTAAAATTGCTAGCTCTTTCCAAGTGGTACTCCTAATGTCCTAATTAAACAAAACAAAACAAAACAAAACCCCCTAAACCAACAGTCAAACAACCCTCTTCCTGGAAACCCCCAAACTTTCCATGGCCCTTATTGCATCTGACATTAAATATTTTACATTTTATCTATCCATCCTCAGCCCCAAAATTAAGTTCTGCAAAGGCTCCTTTTGTTCATTCCTGTACCACAACTTCTGGAATAGGGCCAGGCATACAGTAAGAGTTCAATAAATATTAATGAATGAACAATGGGTAATGCATATGTAAAGCATATGACCCATGTTAATAAAAATCTTGTATACTTTGGAAACTTTTTAACTTTTCTGTCATTAAGGGAAAAATCTATATAATCATGCTTTGATATGTTAAAAAGCTTGAATAAATTAATAACACAGCTTCCTTGTGTCTCTTTCCTTCACACTAAGAATGTGATATATACTTTGGCAAAACCAGGATGGAATTAGTAATGCAAAGAGAACAGGAACTCATCGGATAGTACCAGGGATGAAGAGATCCTTCTTAATTTGAATGCATGCTTCATTGTTGACACTTGTAATTTTATTTTGAAAGTAATCTCAAACATAGCCCCACTGTTCATTTATGCTCCTGGACAAAGTGCAAACACTTGGATGTTCATTCATCTGAATAATGTCACTAGTTAAAAACTTCCATTACTACTAATAAAAATACCAACAGTATTTATATTGTTATGAAATTCTAAAATGTTTCACAATAATTAATTAGTAAATGACATGACAAACATTATCTACACACTCTCATTTTAATAAACTATCATGTACCAGGACTTAGTAGGAATGAAATCAGCGTAGATCTTACCTAATTAGAGAACATTTCTGCGTTAGAATACAGTACTGAAAACTCAATAATGATTTCCAGTGGATAAATTTTCATACTATGATCTAACAAAAATCTTTACTTAAAGTGTTAGAAATATAAATTTGTGACTCAATTCTTCTGCCTGGGAGAATGTCTTTATTTTAATTAACAGTAAGGTCCAATTTAAAGAAGAATGTGTCAACTGGTTAGCTCTAAGCTCAGGACTCTGTCATATGCACTTATACTGCTGACAAAAAGTTAGATCCAAGGGAATGAATGTAGTTTTCTAGAACTTTTTTAAAGTAAATAAAGTTATCTAGACTTGGACTCAATGGATACCAAATGAAGTATTTATGAAAGCAGGACCTTTTTTTTTTTTTTTTTTGGTTAGAGACATTTAAATAATCTGTATTTGTAGGGTGATATCTTGGAGATTACTTTACTATCAATATATAGAAGTAATAACCTGGTAGATAGCACTACCTATGAAAGGTCCATCCCATCTGCTATTCTTGCTGAAAGCTTTTCATGCACCAGTAAACTCAGTAAATATCAGAAGATAAAGCATAAGCTTACCACGCCACGGATTTACTCCTAATGTCTCCTCAAAGTGCAGCCCGATGCAACTGCAACGATTACAAATGATTTTCTTCTAATGTCATTTTACATAACCCTTTTTTCTGCATGAGTAGTTAGTTTGGAATGAATGAATGAATGAATGCCATTAAAACAGTTAATCATTATCTGGGACACTGGCCTTACTCCCTTCACTTACTAGGAATCTCCATGACAAAGGCCAAGAGATCAAAATGCTAGAGTTGCCTCAGTGTCCTATTTCTAACAGTAATTTTTTATGCAAATGAACCTGCTGGGCATCTCCCTCTGTGACCTTGAGCTGCCCTTATCTAAACTGACTTTGATCCAATAAGGGCTTGCATCTAGTTGAAGCTCATTCCCTATATGCATATAGGATGTACAATCAATTTCACTAATTAAAGAGAATTTTCTACACTTGTGAATGCAAAATGGATTTATTTTTATAATCATACATATAAAGACTAAGCTATATATATATATATATATATATATATATATATATATATATATATATTTAATTTGTTAATTCAATTTGCTACGTAAACTTTTGTGTGTGTGTGTGTGTGTGTGCGCGCGCACGTCATACTGGAGTTTGGAAACCTAGGGGACTACACCACTGAGTTACATTTGCAGTCTTTTTTTTTTTAAATTTTGAGGCAGAGTCTTGCTAAGTTCCCAGACTGTCCTTAAACTGTGATCCTCCCGCCTCAGCCTTCTCAGTTGCTGGGACTACAGGAAGGCATCACCACACCTGACTATTAAGAGCAAATATATTAAACACTTGACATAAATATATTCACAATCAAATATAACACTAAGAAAAGTAGAGCTTGGCTCTCCAATCTTTCTGAACAAGTTGCATTTGCACATATACCTTTTAAATTGATAATGATGTTCAAGTTTGAGACCATCCTCACTCTTTCAAAATGTTTCCAAGTCAATTTATTCTTTTAATAAGCTCATTAAGAGCACAACCCTTTCCCCAATATTCATATATTTTAAAAATCCAACCCAAGTAATCAAATAAGATTACTCAAGAAATTGTTACCCCCAATCAAAAGACTTGAATGTGATTACGAAGTCCATTAATTGAAGTGACCTACTGACATCAATTTGAAATTTAAGCAGGAAGAAAGTTTAAATTTAAAATACACATTTTTTCCTGTCTAAAGATATTGCTTTTTACTGGCTACTCTAAAGAGATTAGAGACAATATGCTAAATATTTTATTTCATTTTATAAAGAGAAGGCAGGGAAAGAAGAATGGATGCTTTCCCTTTCTTTTAGTGTTATTCAAAATATAAATGCCAGTAGAAATGTAATCAGTATATATTCAAGGAACAACAAAAATATCTGGAAACTAAAGAAATCAAAGGGAGGAACTTGAAAGTTGGGCAAACCATATTTTAGTGAACAGAACTAAAGTTGAGTCTGTGAGAAAGCGACAATGACAACCCTATTACTAGCAGCGCACAAGACTAATACCCTTTCCTTCCTTTACCAAGATTTCTGAAGATGTGTCCTCACACCTGAGGCCTGAACTCCACCCAGGCTTATTCCCACTGTAGTTTTAGACAAAACCTTCCATTTGCACATGGTTTTGGCAAATATCCATTGTTACATTTTCCTTTGAGGAACACTGGGAGGATTTTTCTTCTCAAAACTTTGGAATTGTTTAAAACAATGCTTCCTTCATGAAATTTTTAAAGCTACAATTTTTTTCTTAGTGAAAAACAAATGCATTTATATTCCTGTGGACACTGCTACCAATTTCCCCTAAATCCTAAAAATGGCATTAAAAGTATCACATATAATAATATACATATGATATTTTTAAGTGTTAAAAGACTATGTCATATACCCAACAGACTCCCAATACATTGGGTAATTCCTTAATTAGGCAGATTTTTGAAACATGTATTATGTACACAACAGACCGGAACGTCTCCTTTGGAGCATTTTCTAGTCTATCGGGTGATTACATCATTAAGCCACACATGCTACGTAGAAAAAAATCCTTATGAAAATTCATGAAAAAAATGTACAGCACATCATTAGCATGCAGAGGATGTGTATGCTTTTGATATTTTCTCTGTTTAAAAAAAAAAAAACTACATGAAGTAATTAGTCTGGGCCATGAAAACATGAGAAAGGTACCCGACCCTGGTGAAAATGAAAATTACAAAAAAATTGCATCTCTCATGGTTTAGCTGAGGGTAATTTGCTTTATTGGAAAATGGATTCTTGAAAAGTATTCAGTTGAACCGCGGCAAAATAAAGAGTGTTGCTTTATTGATTTGATATTTCAAATATATACGTAACTTCCTTCCTAATTCTCTTTTGGATACACTTAAATTTTACAAACCAATGAGCTGAAAGGTTGCAAATGACCAGTCATAAAACCATTAATTATTCAAATCCTTGCAATACTGTATGTTTGCATACTTATGTTTTCATTTTATGTCATCAAGAGTTTAAGGGATTGCATGAGTATGTCTTTTTCAATAAGTCAAAACTATGTTCAAGTAATGTGAATAAATGTAAATTGTTGGTATAAATCCCAGCAATGAAAAGACTACATATTAAGCACTAGGACAACATTAAGCACTAAGCAAAACCTGTAAGACAATATATTTGAAGATTAAAATAAAAGACGAACAAGTTTTGTAAAAAAGGAGCTATTAAATTTATTAGTTTATGATCTTTTTGCTAATAAGATACTTCCCCCACCAAAAAACTCCACAACAACAAAAAAGAAAACCTCAGTAAGCAGAGAACAATGAACATATGCAAGACAGTAAGGATCACAGTAATTCACTCCCTGAATGCTCCAAATCTTCATGGCTTAAAAAGCATCCCAATTTTCTCTAAAGGTAGAGGCATTTATTCACTGGGCCATAGCTAATTTTACATGGAATGCAAAAATGTTAGTTTAAGTTTAATTTACCATCCTATTTAAATATTTCCAATGTAGCTCTCAAACTGCAGAGCTATCCCTCCGTCTATTTTAATTTTAAAGTAAGTTAGCAAAGGCTTCCTTCTTAATCCCTAGAGACTACCTACATAGTGACACAAACGCACAAATTTATGACAGCAACATAAATGCTCTTCTGAAGTAATGTGCAACATTAAGTGAAAATCGTTTCCTGGAAAGATATTATAGGTATCTATATTTTATTTGCCATCTTAAACATATCTGGGTCTTTATGGCCTTATTTTAAAAATGTATTTCCTTTTTATATTTCCTGGTGCAAATGGACTGCATAAATAAGCAATGTGCTATGAGGCTTCAGACCAGCCGATAAAACCTTTCAATTTTCATGCCAGCTTCTTCTTTTGTAATTCAAATCCGCCTGGAAACTGGCAGCTCTGAAAACTGAAACAAGCACTGCCACAAATACCTTGTAATGCTATCGACCTTGTCTGCCCATGCAGTGAGAAAGGGGGATGCGTATGTGTCTGCAGCCATCCAGATAACACAACTCATTTTTTTTGGGGGGGGGGGGTGCGGGGATAACAGAAGCCAGCCCCAGACTGTGCACCAAAAGCAGTCATTACCAGGCGAGCTGGAGAATAAGTCTCTTCAAAATACACAGTGCATTTAAAAACCATATATGAGGCTGAGCCACTGCTGTCATTACCAATTTTAATTTAGCTCCTTCAGTTTGCCAGCCAGATAAACTCTTTAGTGCTGTTTTTCAATCTATTTGCCACATTTTATGTTTAAGATTATAGTAATATGGACAGGAGAAGGAATCACTTTTAGGGGAAATAAAGAAATAGATCCGCTTATCGGCGCCCATCAGAAAGTTCATTAATCAACCAGGCTTTGTGCCCTCTAAATTGAAAGGTTAAATAATCCTCTCAGGAATATTTCTCAGCCCCTCCACCAATTGTCCGGAGAGGAGCTGCCATTCATAGCATGCGGGATCAGTGACAGGGTATCTTACCACTGTTTGGACCCCAAACAATGATGGACAAATGGCCTGGTTTACAAAGAAACCTTTTAGTACACAGATGGAAAAGGACCACAAGCTTTGAAGCAGGGTGGAGGGATGAGAAGGGCGTGGAGACAGGATATAGGGTGAAGAGACAGAAGAGAATATCTACATGTTGTGAATTCTCGGATATTTTATCTGAAGGTTTATTGGGTGGCCTATAAAGCAAAGAAATCACATTAATATTATACCTCTCAACCATATAAAATGCATAACATATTCAAATTTGCTTATACATTTTGCATACAACTGTACATAAACCTCCACTGAAAAATTATGGAACCAGAGCTCTACTGTATTTATTAGCTAACACACCAAGGATCCAAACAAACCCCAAGATTTTCATTTTGACTATAACTCTACATGACTTATAATACATGGCAACCCTCTTCACCTCAAACCCTGCTTATTCTATTGAAATATTCTTAACCATCAGTCACAAAGGCATGGAATCCATAAATGCAAGGACCTGTTTCAAGGAGGGAAGTAATGCTCTTTTGTTTTTATAATATGTTCCATCTTAGCCCTTGCTTTTTTTAAAATAAGAAACAAACATGAAATTAGAATACTCTTTGAAATATATATCACATGCATTGAGAAAATGATTTTGTGTTGCCTTTTTTTTGCTGGACCCATGCAAATACAGTTGAGAGTCCACAGAAGTGACCCAGCTCTTATGCCACTATGGTTGGCTATGAAATTTGGCTGTTTTCTGGTATCAGTCATGGGAAAGTATGAAGTAGTTTTACCTGAAGTGCAAAAAACGGATACACTATTTTGTTTCCTTCCTAATCAGATTAACATAAGCCCTCCACCCTTAGTAAATAGAACCACAATTAGCATGTGTGAATTATTTGATTTCATGTTATTCACATTATTTATACAGGAAGCTAATATTTATATAATTTCATTTGCATAGGATAGAATAACTATATTCAGATGATACTGAAATTACTGCTTAAAAATTATGCATTATTAGCATCGTTGTAATCTAATCTTCAATATCTTTATAATGATTTTTAGGTAAGTAAAATTAAGAAAATAATTTAAATTTGCTATACTTAATTAAAAGTTACTTACATTTTTGGAAAGGAATAAGACAAGTGTAAATAATTAAAAAATGAAAAACTGAGTTAAGTATTTTTGTTAAGAGAAGACACTGTTTGTAAGTATTTTAATTTTACTAACTCTAAGAGGAAAACATTGTTAGGAGACAGAGTAATATGTCATTATGAATCTCCTTATTTTGGGCAAAAGACATTAATAATAACAGAACTAGGATATCAGTGCAGATGCCATCTCTACAGGTGCGAGATGCTTCTGGGTTTGCTGTGGTAAAGCTCATATAGCATTTAACATGCTCTATGTGCACAGTATTGTGTGAAGTACTTTTATCATCTTATTGCATAGGTAAGTAACCCTATAAGGCATGATAACCCCCATTTTCTTCAGGTGAAGAAACTGAGATTCTTACAAGTTAAATATTTTAACTACTTTTACACACTAGTATATGAACCAATGTACATGAACTCTGAACCAAAGTCCAATTCCAAAGCTGGCACTTTTCCCCTTCTATTATGATATAAAACTCCCTAGTATTTCCTCAGGAAGATGCCTGCCTTTCTGTCCAAGTTTCTTAGTGCCTTTCTCTAAGGGCTTTCGTAAAATGAGGAGGAAATATGGTATTACTGTAAACAAATGAAATGTGAAAGATCCAAGAAATACAAAATTGAGATTTTTAAAGTATAAACCAAATTTATAATCCAAAGTTTAGTTCTAACTGCAAAGAAGTGTAGAGTAATCTACAAATAACCGTAAAGGAATGTATGCATATATAGTAGGCATTTATAAGCAAGAATATATTACAAAATTATAAAGATGGCTATATATCTACCTAGTAGATTCAGCTCTATGATTTTTGAAAAAAGTAATGAAAAAATCCAGTAGCTTGATGACCAAATAATATACACATGAATTCTTACTAAGCTAATACAGATTTCTAAACACTCACTTGAATAACTCTTGTTTTTGAAATGTGACCTACCTGTGTATTGGTTTATCAATTAAGGTGAAGGTGTAATTTAATGTGTTTAACTTTTTGTTGTTGTTGTTGTTAAACACCTTCTAAACGTGCAGCATGTTTTTAATATAATTTTAAAGATATTTCTTAAAAGCTAGAGTTGTTGGTCTGAGAATCATTGAATCAACCTCAAAAGAGCTGGAAGAAACCACTTATAAATGTAAAAATTCATAAATAATTCCCAAGACTTTCTGATATAAAATGAACAATGAATTTCAAGTCTAAAATTTGAACAATAATTCATTAACTTTCAGTCACTGAAGTTAAGTTTAAAGTTAAAACTTTAAACTTAATTAGACACTTAACTTTGCTACTGAAGTTTATACCATGACAGAAAATACACTAGTTTAGAGATGCTGTTCTTGTCAAGAAGTCAAGGATCCTTTCAGGATTCTTTTCCTGCAGATTATTCAAATGATTGACCCAAACCCTTAAAGGTTATGGTTGATCATAACTGAGTAACTAATTGATTCCTAAATACTTAAGACCTGCAGGAATTACTGTAATCTACCATGTCACTCATATGCATGACCACTAAAAGGAATGTTTAATAAAAATATCACTGATTTAGTATACTTTATTTACATTTATTGTTGCACTGAAATATACATACAAGAGTGTGACAAACTCAATCACCTAGAATGCTTATAAGGAATGGCATGAATCATCTATTTAAATTACATATAAAAAAGAATCACTCAAATAAGCTGAAATTATTCTGCATTTTACTTCATGTTCTTTTTCTTTATCTTTTTTTAAACATTTTTAGTTGTAGATGGACATGATACTTTTATTTTATTCATTTATTTTTATGTGGTGTTGAGGATCAAACCCAGTGCCTTACATGTGCTAGGAAAGTGCTCTACCACTGAGCCACAACCCCAGCCCATTACTTCATGTTCTTCATGTACAGGTAACATGACTCCCCAAAAAAGCATTACTCAACATCTCTCATGTTAAAGCTATAATTTTTTACATAAGACAATACTAAACAGTGATAAACTGCATAAATTTCAAAAAATAAGAATATCTGTTTTTGTCCATTTTTTGGTAAAATAGGGGGACTTTTTCTAAGTACAAAACAATGTAGTTTTTTGGGGGGGAGATTATAAGAATTATATATTTATATTTTAAGGAGATAAGAAAAGAAGTTTAAAGTGTTCATGTATATTAAAATTAGAAACACTTAGAAATGGAACTCCATTACCACAACACTTAATTCTCAAGAAGAAATTGCTCCTACAATGCAATTCCTCTGTAAGCAAAAGTGAACATACCTAGAGAAGAAAGAAAAGGGTAATGAAAAGGTCTAAATATAACCTTCTCTTTCAAATATCCTCAGGAAAAGCATCTTTTAACACATAAGAAAATGACTATGTCATTTAAACTTTTAAAACAGAAGTAAAACTTGAAGCTCATTTGGTAAACATGTAACTTCTAAATGTACTGCCCCCCATTCCCTTCATCATTATGGGATATACAAAACAAAGCATAGGAAATTTTCTATCAAATGAAGAAAGAAGTTATTGTTTTTAGAACTTCAAAATCAGTTTACTATTGAGAAACATGTTCTATCTAAAAATGAACAAAGGCCTTAATGGCTGGTGACTAGGGCATTAAAGATATTTAGAAGATGGCAAAAGCACAGCTGCTTTTATGATAAAACATTTATGTAAATTTTTCTCAATTGAGTAAATGCAGCATATTTTTCATTGCTTCATTATCTGACATGCTTAAATCTACATTAGGATTGTTGTCATAAAGCATTTGATATTATTTAAATATACTAATGTAAGAAAAATGGACCATATTGATTTCCCTCTTAAACCAAAATTAATTTTTACATTTTAAAATACTAAAAATCAAGTAAGTTGAGAATTTGCTCTGAAGGAGGACACCTTAATATTCCTTTGAGAATAAAACACTAAGGTTCTCTCATGTGCTTCAATGAAAACAAATAAGTTATATATACAAATCTTAATCATTTTTATTCCACTGTATTAAAATACAAGCATGTATACACATGACTTCTTAACGTCTGAAGAAACATTGAGAGTAAAAATAACATATGCATTTATAATTCACAGCGTTCACTTTTCCCAGTTTCCTTTACAGGCTTTAGGAAATTGCTTTTTGATGATTTGGCAAATTATATTTATTTTTAAATGAATCTCATTTATTGAGATTAATAATTCCAGGTTTCATTTGCTTTGAAATTGCATTTTTCAATTGCTTCCAATGATAGGTTCTGGCAAAATGTGGTCCTACATGCCAGTAAAATAAAGATTTAAAAAAAAAAATCAGTCAACGTACTCTGCAGATGTAGTAATTATCTTTTATAATAAATTCAGAACATGATAAGATTGAAGTAAAAAAATTGCTAGCATATTTTTAACACTAAATTCATTAAGAACAAGGTAAATATTGAAAGTAAACACAAAACTACTCACATTCCTTTTCCATTAAAAAAAAATCTTTAAAAAATTTTGGTCACCATCCAAATGTATTTCCTATTTCTGTTATCAAATATGGAGTATGAGTAAGTCATTAAAACTTACACAAAAACTTTTTGTCTGAGCTGAGAGTATAGCTCAGTGGTAGAGCATGTGCTTAGCATGTGTAAGGCCCTGAATTCAATTCCCTAGTATCCCTCAAAAGAAAAAAAATCCTGTTACTCAAAACAGCAAGTAACTAAGAAGATAAAGCAATCTGATTGATTTTGTTGTACTATAATGAAAAGATAGCCCTGAGATAATATAAAAGAGACATGTGCATTCTCAATCATGAGAGCAGTCAATGCCTTGGTAGTGTTTGAGTATTAGGGTATTTTTATTTATTTATTTGTTTTAAAATTTTTTAAAAAAATATCTTTTAGTTGTTGATAGATCCTTATTTTTATTTATATACATGGTGCTGAGAATCAAACCCAGTGTCTCACACATGCCAGGCAAGTGTGCTACCACTGAGCCCCCCAGCCCCAGCCCAGGGTATTTTTAATAAAAATCAAATGTATGAAAACTTGATAGAGATGTTATGTCCCAATGCTTGGTAAATCACAACACTGTAAGAGCCATACCAGATGTATAGAGGAAAAAAAGACCAATTTATGCAAGAGTATTTCTGGTTCTTGAACTTTGGCAAAACAAACTGAATTACCAAAATAATAGCTTCCAAAAGGAATTTATAAAGTATTAGTTTATGATAACCTATGTCAGGTCTCAAAAAATAGTACAAAGAAAAAATGTTTTGAAAAATTCCAAAACAGAGTAAGAACTAGGCCTCACTCTATTCTGGAGTTAACACTTTTTTTTTTTTTTAATGCAACCAGTTCTATTTTCTTAAATACACATACTCCTGCACACTGTCTCACATACATTTACATATAAAAACATGAAAAGAGAAAGACAAATGATATAAGTTGTGTGGATAGGGTTTTGCAGGTCTGTTTATGTAGCCAAGGAGCTCTCGGAAAGATATTTAGGATTCCCAGCATATATCCATTAAAACAGAAAACTTTTTTTTTTTTTTTCCCCATGAGAAGAAAAGATTCTGGCTTGAGACTGACTTTTTCAAACTATTTATTTTCATTTTAAGTTACTTTGAAAGAAAAATATTCAATTTCAGCATTAGGCAGTTAGAAATTTGTTATCCACCTATCACAATCCAAGGATAAAGATTTTTGTATAGTTATAGCCTTGAGATCCAAATCCATATCCACCTTTTTATTCCTTTCTTCTGGACTATAAAACAGAATTCTAAAGTAAATTCCAATCTGTTGACATTTAGGGGTACCCACTCTGGTATGGCACAGAATTCATTAGAGGATAAAATTCTCACTTAGTGTAAAACTCATAATGTGAAAACATTCTCATGCTATAAGAACTCAGAAAATACATTTCTAAATTGATGTTTCCGGGTAAGGAGAGAAAACTGAGTGGCAAAGTGAAATGGAACATTGTTAACTATGGTCCAGAAGATATACTCTGCCATTCAACTAGTTCAGGTAAGACTACCATTGGTCACTAGTAAACTCTGGTCATAAGCTTTTCCTGAGCCAGAAAGGAAGGCATGGAAACTAACTTCTCGATTCTTCCCCATTTCCCTGACAACAAATATTTTAATTTTTTGAAGGGTGAATACTAAACATTCCAAAAATTATAACTTACGTGTAAAACTTAATTCTCATAAAAAAGTTACATTAGCTTTTTCCTTAAACCTTTGGTTAAAAAGAAGGTAGGAAGGTTATAATACATTTTAACAATGCACACAAAGAAATCCAAGCGCAAAATTAAACATAAAAGACACATTGTCCTTTTTGGTTCTTAATACATACAGCCTCCAAAGAGCAAACTCCTGGTTACTTTTTTAAGTAAGAAGATTAAAAACAAGATTAACAAAATGTCCAAGCCATGTCAAATTACAGTCTCTACTAGTTAAAAATTCTGTTGGTTCTAAAACTCTGTTGGTGGCCATATTGGTCTAGGATTTTTAATATAAATGAGAGTAGAAATGACAGGGGTTGGGGGAAGGGACTTTCCTTCTTGAATAACAAGGGAAATTTTTATCTGGAATGAAATATTTGAAAGAGGAAAAGAATATTTAAAGTCAGACTTTACCAAAAATCGAAAAATAAAGCAGAAATTAAAAAAATAAAAATAGGGCTATACTATTAAAAGATTTAAAGAATTTTCTAAACATATTTTTGGAGAAAGTAAAAAATTAACTATTTGAGTAAATCATGTAATTGCTAGATAAAACAATTTTTTCTTCTTCCCAAGTAGTTCTCTAAACCAATAATTCAAAAGACATTCAATTACACATGATTTTATAGCCACTAAAATATATAAAGAAAAATGGCATTACCATAGTTTTTATGATGTATATGTGTGTGTGTGAGAGAGAGATAGAGAGAGATAAATAGAGAGAGAGAGAGAGAGAGAGAGAGAGAGAGAGAGAGAGAGAGAGAGAGAGAGAGACGTGCGAATGGATGAATGTATTTTAGAGTTTTATTGACATGGTCCCTTTAGAAAGATGGCCTTAGTTTTTACTAGTGTAGTGAAGTTAAGTTTGGTTAGAAAGCTATTCTATTTAGATACAAGTTGTTAAAGAGACTTCATTTTAATTCTCATGAAATTGCTGAAAATATTTAATACTTCTCTGCCATAAGTTTCTTCTTACTTCAGAATGTATTTTTTAAATTTTTGATTTGTACCATTTCACAAATCCATTTATATTGATCAACTTCATCATCTTATGTGTTTGAAAAATAATATTCTGCTAAATCTCTGGAATTCTTTTTTCTTTCTTTTTTTTTTAAGAAAATGATGCCTAGAAAGACCTTAATTTGTAGTGGCTAAAACAGAAACTGTTCTGTAAACGACCTTCTAGTCTTACTGGTTGAAAGGCAGATAAAACCAACTGAAAGCTCGCAAATGTAAACATTTCCAAACTGGGACATATTAATCAACTTCTCCCCTCAAAAGCGCAGTTCACCTGGGGTATGAAATAAACACTTTTTGGTTATAAAAGAAATTAATCCATGATTAAGTGTAGAAAGTTCCAGTTTTTGCAGACTGGTTTAAAAGAAAATACAGTAGCAATTCTAACCCTAGTTTATTACTTGGCCATTGCTCTGACTGATGCCACATTCATGTGTGAGGGCTACTATTAGTCAATAGATGGCAGTCCATCGCCTAGTAAAAGAGCTGAAGAGGACTAAAATCAGCACGTATCTTGCTTTTATCCAAAACTGAATATGCTTAATTGCAAAGATTCAAATATTACCCCTACACTTATAAAAATTTAAATAACTATAGTTAAATAATTTAACTTTTATTTTACGTGTGAACTGATAAATAATGCACAGGTCTATAAGCACAGAAGTGATACATTTATACTTGCACAGTAAACTTATTATTAACTAAAACTTGATAATAATAAACTGTGATGGTTACTTTTAATATTATTTTGAAAAATTAAACAGGATTCCACATTGGGACAAATTAAGTTCTCAAACTGAATTTATTATACCCACAGATAGAATATATTATATTCCACAAAAGGCAAATTCATTTTGTTTTTATTTATTTTATCCCCAAAATTCTTTTTGCAATGTTTCTAAAAAGCTAAAATATTAAACAGACCTTCAAATATTTCTGTTATACCTGAAACCAATTTTTACAGGCTCACTGATAGTTATGGAAAAGAGTGGCTTTAAGATTGAGTACTTTCCACACTTCAAATTTTCAAAATTGGAATTCTCTAAATTAGGGGAAAAGCTAAAAAAGAAATGTAATGCCTAATTTATTAGGACATTACTTAATACAAATAATGATGAAAATATTGCTATGTGGTTACAAAGAGCAGCTCTGTGATCTTGAAAAGTACTAGAGATCAAATTCTAACCAAGTTTAGGCTATAAGAACTTCACCATGCTATGTGAGAATAAATAAACTGCTACATGAACACAAACAATGTAATCAGATGAGTTACATCTGTAATGTGTGCCTGCATATATGGGTATATATCTTTTAGCATTAACACTGAAGATTTTAACAATAATCTATTTAGTATTTTGGGGAGAGCAGAGGAATTACAGTTTTCTACTTAAGCTCTTCAAATAAATTAAATGGAGATAACAAAATCTGAAAAAACAAACCACTTGATATTATTCCTGGCTTCTTGGGCTCATGACAAAATGGTAGTATACCTGTTGGTTTATTATTTATTTCTTATAAGTGGTACAAAAACTTTGCCTTCTCTCTTTTTATGACTTGCTTTCTATAAACAAAACCTTTTTAATACACTAAACTTTTAACAACTATTAATTAGTATGTATTACATAACTTTACAACTAAAAGAAACTTGTCCCTTGCTTAGCACAACACATTTAATATATTAAAAATGACCAGTAGGGCTTTGGTAAATCAGTGCAATTATTTAAGCTGAATAGTAAAAGAAAATTAACTTTATAATATTGAACCAATTGGATTAGCCAATTGGATTCTATGGTGACTATGTTTTCTGCTTCTAAACCAGAAAATTGAATAACCTGAATGGTATTATGCAGATATTCATACTTTTCAAATATGTCAAGAAGGGCTTAAAACATAAGACAGTTAAATTGTGCTATATGAAAGGTACCCTGGGCTTTTTCTAGCTTCATTTGATAAATGTGTACATATTTCAGTAAAGGCAGAAAAATGATAATGGAAGATACTGTGCACTGTATGCTTATGG